>NC_137169.1:85921812-87163219 GCF_951394435.1 Stenella coeruleoalba
TATAATTCCTTCAGTTTTATATTTAACAGAGATTTCTCAAAGTTATGATTATCAAGAAAGGCATTCTTCCCATTTTTCAAGTGTTGATATAAAGGTAGCAGTTACTAACCTTAGAGTTCAGACTCAGTTAGGTTCACCAGAAATGTAACTTAAATTACTCTCTAACAGAACTTAATTTTTATTCTGAATCCTTAATCAGTCAAATGGCAAAACCAAAATCTCGTTCATTGTAAGGCTTCTTTTCCCTTTCACACAGAGTTGCTTCTTCTAAATTCTAGGCAGTTGACAAAGTGCCGGTGTCTTAGTAAGGAGGGTGGGCACCTGGTCCTCGGTCATTTTCATGTTTCTCTGTGATAAAAGATGAGATGACCATCATCCATTCTGTTCACTGTCCACACATGTAAGTACAGTTTGCTTTTCTTTCCTGAAGACAAGGCCTCCAAAGCATCCTGTTCTCTCTCAGTTACTGCTGTGCGCCTATGGAACAGAGGGAACACATTATTTTGCTACTGTAGCTACATTGGGAATGTGTTAGGGATGGGATGAGTGTGAGGGGAAGCAAAACAGGCAGAGCTCAAGTTCTTTTCTGAGAAACCCACAAGTGACTAATCTTTCATTCTTGATAGGAAAAATGAGGAATATAGAGATTGACCACATATTCTTCCCAAATCTTATGATGTAGCATAACCTTGTTCCTGGATCTCAAGTTTTAAAATGAAAAAGAAAATCTGACTCATTTTACTCGTGTTTTACAACCCTCATTTCAGGCTATAATCTGACTGAATAAATAGAGGAAACACAAAAAATGAGGAAAGGAAAAAGAAAAATACATAGCAAATTATCAAGATATTATTCTGTAATCTGCTAACCAAGTACTCATAGCTGGTTTCTTCTGTGTAAGGTGGCCATATTCTGCACCATGCAGCTATGTTATCTAATAAATTCTGACTGTCTAGTGTTTATTTGGGATCCCGGAGCCAAACTTCTCCTGTAGTAATGTGTGGCTCAATCATATTCTCAACCTTAGAATTTTGCTTAGAGACTCTGGTGTTCCTAGGAATAAAATTTTATTTTATACCTTTAGAAGTGGTGGTAGTGAAATGGGGGATTATTGCTGTTTGTTCATTTGTTGGTTGGTTGTTGCTTTAGAAGAAGCATTTTGTCTATCACTGTGGATAGGTGATTTATTAGTTGTGAATGTTAATTCATTAATTGTGAATGGCTTGTGAATTCCCTCTCTCCCTTCATCTGGCTCCTGGGAAGGAAGCTCTCTCTTGTTTCTAAGGAATTATTTTCCAATCCTCCTGCCCATCAAGCAAAGTTAGAAAAATAGATTATTTTGTCATTCTGGTGGAGGGATTTTTGGCTGAAGAAGCCCTTTTTGAGATATGAATTCATATTCTGAGAAAGAAAAGGACAGGGATAGTAGAGGCCTTATGTTTTGGGAGTGGGGTGAGAATGAGAGTTGACCCTCAGTCCTGAGTGGAAATGGGAAGGAGTGTGAAAAAACAAAAGTGAGTGCAGCTTCCACAGAGTAGAAGCCCTCTGAACAGGTAGGGTCTTAGAAGCTGAAGGCTCGTTTTTGCAAAGACCCAGTGCTAAGTTTCACACTTTTGAGGATCATGGCAAGTGTCCCCCATAACTTAGCCAGATAAAGTGGAAGTTGACCTTCCTTTGGAGCAACAGTCCTCAAAGGCACTGTGTTGTCTAGGCAGGAATTCTGATAAAAAATATGAAAGAGCACATAGTGAAAGATCAAAGTCTAGTATTACATGACATTACGTAGACCCTAGATGGTCTCTTTATTTTTTTATAAACCTTTTATTTTAGAAAAATTTTAGATTTACAGAAAAGTTGCAAAGGTAGTACAGAGAGTTCCCATGTATCTCACATCCAGTTTTCATTATTATTTCCATCTTAGATTAGTATGGTACATAGGTCAGGTTAATGAACCAATATCGGTCCACTATTACTAACTAAAGTTCAAACTTTATTCATATTTCTTTATTTTTTACCTAATTTTTTTTTTATTGTTGCAAGATCCCATCCTCTATACCATGTTATATTTAGTTGGCATGTCTCCTGAGATTCTTCTTGGCTCTGGTAGTTTCTCAGAAATCCTTTTTTTTAATAATATTAACAGTTTTGAGGAGTGCTGGTTAGGTATTTTGTAGAATGACCCTTAATGAAGATTTGTCTGATGTTTTTCTCATGATTACACTGGGCTAAGGATTTGGGGGAGGAAGACCACAGAAGTAAAATGCCATTCTCATTGCATAATATCAAAAGTATATGCTATCAGTCTGACATCACTTCTGATGTTAAACTTGATCATTTGGCTGAAATAGTATTTGTCAGGTTTCTCCACTGTGAAGTTACACTTTTTCCCTCTCTCTTTTTCCATACTGTATTTGCGGGGGGCGGGGGGCGGGAACGGAGTGATGAAGTCACTATAAAAGCTCATATTTAATGTTTAGAAAAAAAAAGATCAGTGGTTGGTGGGGAAGAGTGAATAGGTAGAGAAGTATGTAAAGGAGATAGAGTCTGATCTGTGCTTCGAAACAGAGGTAGGTTTGGATAGGCAGAAAGAACAGAGGATGGGGGTCATGCTCCCCTTCCTTGAGGACTGAGAATCTATATAAATTACCTGTAATTCTTCTGCATGGAAGCTTTTAAAATTCTCTCCCATGTATTTACTTATTCAATAATTAATTTATATTAGTGTAGATTCATGGATTTTTAAAAATAGTTTAGGTTATAATACAGTACCACTTTATTTTGTTACTCAAATTGTTCCAGCTGTAAACATTGAGAGCTCCTTAAGTTGGCTTCTGTGTTGCTTTAGGATTCCATTTATGTGTGTGTGTGTGTGTGTGTGTGTGTGTGTGTGTGTGTGTGTGTGTGTGCGAGTATTAGTCGACTCAGGAGGCTGCTATAACAGAATACCATAGACTGTGTTGCTTAAACAACAAGAATTTATTTCTTACAGTTCTGGAGGCTGGGAAATCCAAGAACAAGATGCCAGCTCATTCAGTTCCTCAGTGAGGGCCCTCTTCCTGGTTTGCAGGTGATTGCCTTTTAATTTTATCCTCACATGGTGGGGAGAGAGAGAGAAAGAGAGAATGAGAGAGAAAGAAAGAACAAGCTCTGATTTTAATGCCGTCATGGGGGCCCCACCTTCATCTAAACCTAATTATCTCTCAAAGCCTCCATCTCCAAATTGGGGATTGGGGCTTCAACATATGAATTTGGAGGAGATACAAACATTCAGCTCATAACTGTGTGTGTGTGTGTGTGTTTTACCACTTTCTTTCTGGCACTACAATATGCTGCAGGCTCATCGTGTGTACTTCCTGAACAGTCTGGAAGCAACGATTTCTCCAAGGAGCCCTGGTTCATTTTATTGGAGAATGGTATTAGAAACCAAGATCTGGGCACGAGGTATGCTTACTGCTACTGGAGTGTCATTGCTTCTAGGCCTTCTCAGCAGACAGAGCAAGGAAATATGTGTATGTATACTCACCCTCGTGTAGATAAATATCTATAAATATTTCCTATGTATCCTTCTGTGACTATATTAAACTAAATGTGAGTTTATACTGATGTCTTCAACTCTAATCCATTACTACGTAGATCATCTAACCTTCTCCCCTTGCTTTTCTGTAACCTCTTATTCCAACGGTGAGAGAACTGACTCCCATCATCCACCATCCATCATCCACCATCCATTTACTTAATTGTTCAGTTTCAGTGCACATGTATAGCAGTAGCAGAACTGTTAACCCATGCTCCAGTGGGAAGCAACAATACATTGCTTTTGTAGTTACTTTTGCCTAGTTTTACAGACTCTGCTAATTTCCAAAGTTGCTTTGGTTAACACCTGTTCCCCCACTTCTTTCAGTGAGGTTATTTTGTGCATTTGTAATACAGTTAGATCCTTTTGTCACAGTCTGCATTCTATCTCGGGATCACTTGATTTCCTAAATAATTTCTTTTTAATTTGCGTACATTAAAGTTTGCTGTTGGTGTTGTGAAGTTCTATGGGTATTGATTGACAAATGCATTATGTCATATATTCTCTATTAGCATCATGCAGAATAGTTTAATTGTCCTAAAATATCTCCTTTATCTCATCTATTCAAACCTTCCCTCTTCTGGAACGCTTGGCAACTATTAGCCTGTTTACCCATTCTACAATTTTACCTTTTCCAGAATTTCGTTTAGATGGACTCACACAGTATGTAGCCTTTCAGGTTGACGTCTTTCACTTAGTAATATGCATTTAAGATTCATGCATATTTTTGTATGCCTTGCTAGCTCATTACTTTTATCACTGACTAGTATTCTGTTATTTGGATATACCACAGTTTGTTTAACAAAAAGAAAGACATCCTGGTTGCTTCCAACTTTTAGTGACTATGAATAAAGTTTCTGTAAACATGCATATGTAATATTGATTTTTATCTTACTTTAAAAAATTTTTTGACATAATTTACATACCATAAAATTCATCCTTTAAAGATGCATATTTAAGTATTTTTAGTACATTTACAATGTTATATAATCATCACCACTAATTCCAGAATAATCTCAGCACCCCAAAATGAAAACTTGTATCCATTAGAAATTACTCCACAGTGTCCCTTGCCCCCAGTCCCTGGCAATCACTAATCTACTTTTTGTCTCTATGGCTTTGTCTATCTGGGGACGTTTCATATAAATGGAACCATACAGTATGTTGTGTTTTGTTTCTGACTTCTTTAACTTATCATAATGTTTTCAAAGTTCATCCATGTTGTACCATGTAACAACACTAATTGCTCTTTATGTCTGCATAATAGTCCATTTTATGGATATAGCATACTTTGTTTATCCTTTCTTTAGTTGATGGACGTTTGGGTTGTTTGTACTTTTTGGCTATTAAGAATAATACTGCTCGGGCTTCCCTGGTGGCGCAGTGGTTGGGAGTCCGCCTACCGATGCAGGGAACGCAGGTTCGTGCCCCGGTCCGGGAGGATCCCATATGCCGCGGAGCCGCTGGGCCTGCGCGTCCGGGGCCTGTGCTCCGCGGCGGGAGGGGCCACAGCAGTGAGAGGCCCGCGTACCGCAAACATAAATAAATAAATAAAATAAAATTTAAAAAAAAGAATAATACTGCTATAAATATTTATGTACAATCTTTATATGAGCATATGTTTTCATTTCTCTTGGGTCTATACCTAGGAGTTGAATTGCTGAGTCATATGCTAACTCTATGTTTTACTCTTTGTGGAACTGCCAAAATGTTTTCCAAAGCAGTTTTACTATTTTAAATTCCCACCAGCAATGTATGAAAGTTTCAATTTCTCTCCGTCCTCACCAATACTTGTCATTGTCCATTATTTTTATTATAGCCATCTAAGTGGTATGAAGCAATATCTTCCTAGAGTTTTGATTTCCATTTCTCTAATGACTAATGATGTTGAGCATATTTTCTTGTGCTTCATGTGCAGATTTGTGTATGAGCGCAGTTTTCAAATCAATTTGGCAAGTACCTAGAAGCATTATTGTTGGATTACGTGTTAAGACTATGGTCTCTTTATTTTTATTCAATCGAATAAATATGATATGAATTGCAACCAACATTTGTGGAAAAACTCCTACCTGTTACAAACTATGACAGCCAGCCATTTGTTAGCCAGAGAGGAGGCAGAAAGCTCCTATTACCCCATGTCATTCTTCCCTGAGTGGGGAGGAGACATTTCACCCTCTAGGGAAGCTTGGAGAAGCGTTGGGATACTTTTGGTTTAACAACGACTTGTGTGCTACAGGCATTTATTGTCTGAGGCCCAGTCAATACTGTGCAGTGTGTGAAAGTGTCTTGCACAATCAAGAAAAGCCCTATCTCAAATGTCATTGAGCGTCCCAGATGAAAATAACAGCCAGACGTATGAGTCAGCAGAAACCAAAAGGTAGAAAAAAGTGAGGGGTAGAATTCAAAATTTGCAAGTGATGGAAAGAAAATAGTGGTTAAAGACAACTTCCTGGGACTGAGAGGTGATACGATCTTCCTAGAGCTGTCTTGAGTCATGTCATCTCTGGGAACTCTATATGTTATGGTCTCTATTTAACGACCCCTGGGTCACTTGAGAATCTTGTTTTCCTTATTTATATTTTGTATCTTCAACCTGACCACCTAACATTATGTAGATTACCTAAGTGAGTGCCAGGTTTTGCAATCAGGAGATGCTAAGTAGCATACCTTTTTTCCCCCATAAAGATATGGAGAGGGTGGAATTTGAAGAGGGAGGTCCACTTTACTCTGAAGTTATTCATTATAAGCTGTTAGGACTAATATTTGCATGTGGTTAAAATGTTACAAGTAATGGTGGTATCTTTAAATATTAACCTGGCAAACTCATTATTTGGGATACTTTGATTTGTTGTTTTTTTTCTATGTGATTCTAGTAAATTGGTTTCTGAGAAAACTCCACATTATGAAATGGAAGCAAATTTCATACCAAATATTTGCGGAGGAGAAAAAAAAGCCAGTACTTTGCAAGTTTACTCACACTGTGTGGTTTGTTGTTTCAGAAAGCTTAGTATTTCACAAATGTATTCAACATTATAAATCATGAATTAACATAGAAAAAAGTGAAAACTTCTCAATAACACCCATAGGTAGGAATTATAGCTTAAGTTGTGGTTAAAGTAGGACTTTGTCAAACGTATAACCAAGTTACATTCTGTATACACTAAAGCATTTACTTTCCATATACTTGAATTTTGCATGTTACCAAAATGCTGAAGTCATTTTTTCCCTAGTGATTAGAACCTGGAATACATTGTTCTGTATTATCAAGCTGCCAAGGCAATAAGTAGTGGTTAAGCCATGTGGTAGTCTATTACATTGGTGGCCCCGGATGAATTAGTCTCCTGGTATTTGTCCCCTTGTGCAGTCCTTTCCCTGTGAATCTGGACTGGACTAACAATGTGCTTAACTAAAAGAATAGGTCTAAGGTGACTGTGCTAGTTCCAGGCCTAAGCCTTAAAAAGTCTGGCAGCTTCCATTTTTGCACTCATAGGAGGCCTTGATCCTCTAGACAAGAAATTCAGCTATGCTTTTGGAAAGGCCATAAGAAGCAGCGAGGAGAGTGAGAGGCCCTGAGACTACATGAAAGAGAGATGCCTAGCCCTCAGAGAGATGCCTAGCCCTCTCAACCTCCCTGTTGCCCACAGCTGACTTGCCCGCTGAATTTACCTACAAAAGTGACCAGCAATAGGACCATCAGAAGAATCAGAAGCTGAGCCCAGCCCAGACTACAAATGTGTAAGCAAATAAAACAGTTGTTTCAAGCCAGTAAGTTTTGGCTATGAATGACCAGAAAAAGCACTTACAGAATATCTGACACTGCATAGTTTGCCAAGGAGGTACAAAGAATAGATGATGGAGTGATGCATGTTTGACTTCCAGGTTTATTTTATTTTATTTTGTCTTATTTTATTTAAATTTTATTTTATTGAGGTAAGAACACTTAACCTGAGATGTACTCCCTTAGCAGTTGTTAAGTGTAGAATACCATATTGTTGACTATAGGTATGACGTTGTACAGCAGATCTCTGGAACTTGTTCATATTGCTTAACTAAAACTTTATGCTTACTGGTTAGTAACTCCTCTACCCTCTCCCCCCAGCCACTGGCTACCACCTTTCCACTCTGATTCTATGAATTTGGATATTTTAAATACCTCATATAATTGACTTCCAGGTCTTGAGCTTCCAGTCTTGAGTATACTATACATCTTTTCACTGAAAGTTTTAGAAACTACATTTTTTATTAGTAATATATTTTAGCTACATTTTAGATTATCCAAAATATAGCATGGAATATTAATTATATTTAGCATTTTTGTGAGTGAATAAGTTTTCATCTTCTAATAAGTAGCTTATAAATGAACTTTTGGAAGGCATTAGTTTACTGAGTGTTGTCTGTATCATCACATATAGTACCTCAAGGTACAATTTTCAATTATTGCAGTAATTCAGGCAAGGGAGAAATTTGGACCTGCCTGAGCAATTCAAGAAAGGTGCAAGCCACTTTGGTACCCGGAACTGATAGGAAGGAAAGAGTTGGAGTGAGCCAGGTGTAGAAGAACAAGACAGACCTTCTGAATGAGGTGTGACATGCTAAATGAGGCACAGTGGCCTGGGGGAAGCTGCCATCTTAGAAGGGTACTTAAAGACTTGGTTTAGATTCACACTGGATGGGTTAAGAGGATTTTAAAGGAATTACCCAAAGGTAACTTAGCAAGGAAATTACATGATTAGGCCATGTTTTAGACTTATGAATCTGGCAGCAATTCTGAGGACAGAGTAGAAGAGGGAGAGGTTTAACAAAATCATGAAAAATCTTACTGACATCCAGTGTTTTCAGAAACTTTCGCTAGTATTCAAAAGAGATTTTTTAAAACAGAAGTATAAAATAATTGCAGTAAATAGTAATAAGTACTTTTGCTGTTTAGTCAAATACTTTCATATAATGTCATAATAACAACAAATTAGAAAAACTACCATATCTTCTTGATCAAAAAGTTAATTCTTTGGTCATGTAACTTTAATGATCATCCTGGGCTGTTCCATGATACTGTAAATAAAGAGATGTATACTTTTTGCAACCATAACCTTTGTCATCCTCGAGCAATTTTGTTAATGTTGACTTTCCTTAGAAACTTTAGAGTGCTTGTATACGTATATATGTATTTTTCTTTCGGTCTCTTATGCTGGACATGATTTTTCATATTTTGACAAATGTTAAACAGCAGAGCATTTTCTTACACATTTAAATGTCACTAAATAAATGTGAATGTGTCTTCCTGTAATGAAAAAAGATGTTCAAGACAAAGAAATTCAGGCGGACTCTAAAGGAATAATTGAGTCAGGATGAAAAATAAAACGAAAAATGTTCTCCCTATCTCTCAACTTAGTCCAAAGTATCTCTTAGAATATCTTAAAGGTATCCTCTGTGAACGTATACCTATACTTCATATTATTATTTGTAATTGCATAGGGAGTATCACAAGAACTGAGAAAAATATCTTGTTAAAATGTATTACCTTTATAAAATTTGTAACCAAAGATTTATTTATGCACAAATACTCTTCAAAGGGCAGGCCTCGTGTTCAATACCCAGTTATGGCTAGAGTTAGTGCTAGAAAGGCAGGTCCATAAGGTCTGTCCAATTTATATTCCTAGGAGGATGAGCTGTGTTAGGATTATTTCTAACACACAACCTGAATATTCTATTCTATACAACTTTGTAGAATTTGGTGGAAGCCTTTCCAAGTTAGGTAAAGCTTTTTAGAGGGCTTAGTATTTAGCTAAATTTCCTGGATTGGTCTCGGAGCTAATTTAGGCTTTAGTGACATGTAATAACAACTTGAGACATTTCCTTGGCCAGAATTTATGTGATATGTGCTTCTGTGATTTAGAGTGTTATGTTGTATCACTGGATTACAGATAATCCATTTCCCATTGAAATATGTAGCCACAAACTTTAAATGAATAAAGAATGAGTCGAATAAGAAGCATAGCAAATGTTGCTAAAATGCAAAGTCTGCATATATTTTTAGATTTGTCTACATTAGGACCTATACTATAAAATATGGAAATTCTTTTAAAATCTGGAGATACTGCATGGTTTTGGAAGGCATTCCTCTAAATGGATCTAATTTAGGTTTTAAGTATTGTTTGGGATAAAATATTAAAGGTAGCTTTTGATTTGAGATGTTTAAATTAGAGTTGCCTGTAGATTAACTTCAAAGATTAAAACTCATAATCAGCTGTTAATTCTAATTCTTTTTACTGTCATATAAGTGTAAAATTGTATTTTTATCTCTAAGGTAACATAATGAACCATGAATCTACAATTTGAAAAACTGTATACTAATGAACTTATAATTCCCTTGTGCATATGTTGGAAGGCTTTTTTTCAAAGCATATCTGAAAGTATAAAGAATCTCTTTTTAGTGTTTGATTAGCAGCAAAATTAGTGAGTTAGAAACATTATTCATACTACAATAGAGACGTAGGCAAGTTGGAAACTCTCCAATTGGGTATTTGGAAACAGGGACAACTTAATTGTTCTGAGGTTGAGAGACAAATTATTGATTACATTTTCCCACTAAAGTGTTCCCTTTAAAATGAAACTGAAATTTGCGGGGTGGGTGGTGGTGGTGGTGGGATGAACTGGGAGATTGGGATTGACATATATACACTAATATGTACAAAATATATAACTAATAAGAACCTGCTGTGTAAAAAATAAATAAATTAAATTAAATTTTAAAAAATTAAATTAAACTTATATTGTTGGTACCTTTTGCTAAGGAAACACTCATCCTCTACTGGAAAGTGCTTGGCAAATGGTAGGTGCTCAATAAATATTTTCAAAATGAATGCTAAATGCAAACATGTCCACTAATTATGAATCTTCTGCTGCTTATTTGAATTGAATAAAAATTGTGTTTTATTTTTTTTATTGTACAGATTAGACACAGTAAAGAGATATGAATGTTGATGCCATTTTTGGTGACTTTATGAAGCAAATATGTGATTTTCAAATTTTGACTCAATATTTATATTTCTAGTGCACAAATAACTGATTTCCGGAAAATATTAAAGGCAATTTTTTGTGTATCAAATGTTTTGATCTTTTCAATAATGCCTCTTGAACATGAATTTTGAAAATATAAACCCAAGCAATGAAAGAAAGAGTACAAGTGTCTAGATATTAAATGAAATGTTTAGAGGTGTATATCTTAAGCTATGTCCACTCAAACTGAAAATAAGAATTTTCTGTGCAGCATAAGAAATTATGGTAGAATGAGTTGCCTCTGTGTGTGTGAGTATGTACGTACTTGGGTTAGTGTTCTGTTTGTTTTACAGTAAATGGAAAAATAAATGATTCTTCTTGTGGCTGAGTGAGAATTTTAGTGTCCTAAGTTGTGTATGTGTTAGATAAGAAAAAGTCCTTAAATATTCAAAATTGGTATTATTTGTATATACATTAAAGAAGTTCTTTCACTGAATAGGAGAAGCAATGCTTACAGAAAGCTTGGAGTTGGGTGAGGAGAAAGAGGATCAAAGCTGAACAGGGATAGAAGTAAGGATAACCATGAACTAAACAAAAGTGTGAAAAATACTTTTATTACTCATTGGACAAGAAAATTACAGAATCAGGGATGCAGAAAATCCACACATTTTGATGTGTGTAATTTAGTTTCAGTTTAAAAGATGCTGCTAAATAGAAGAGAAACAAATTCAGATATTTCCAATTGAGGCTTGTGTCCAGAAGAAGGGATTTCAGGCTTTACTCAGGTCTATCATTAAATGTATCTGATACCATCATTAAGTATGTATTAATAACCTAACACTTATGTATGTACAATACTATGTTAGATGATGAGAAGACAGAGAATCGTTAGACATAGTTAAGAATCTTAAGTTTTCCAATCTTATTGGAAATCCAAGAGACACCTATAGAAAGAAGATAAGATCTGGTATCATCTGCTATGTTCCAAATATGTGTACAAATAATAAGTGTTATATTCAACTATGATAGAAGGTGGAATGTGATAAGTGTTAAAGCCAAGTAACATGGGAGCACAAAAGGTGGAGAGATTAAAATTGGGGAAGAGGAAATAAGATTTTAATACACTAAGTTTTCATGTAGAGGGAACAGTATAGCAAATGTACTAACGTAAGAAAGATGGAGCAAGATTGTGGAGTTGCCCTGACTGAGCACACATACAGGGTGTACAGTGGTGTAAAAGCCTTAAAAAAGTAAGTTGACTGTAGTAATGGAGAATTTCAAATGTTGGAATATGAGGTATTAATTGTATTAAATAGACCTGTAAAACTGTTCACAGTCTTTCAAGACTCAAATCCTGGTGTAACATGATGAGATTTTGGTTTAAGATGAAAACTCTGGTAGTGGGTAATGAAAAGAATAAAGTGAAGGTGTGGAGACAAGTAAGGAAGTTACTATAATAATCCAGGTGATAGGGATTAAGAATCTGAACTAGGACAATAACAGAATGAATGGAAGCAAGAGGTAGATGATGTTGCAGAGATGAAATAAAAATACTGTGCAAGCAAATAGTTGTTAGGACAGATAAATGAAATAAAAATGTTAGTAACTACTATTTGTTACACATTTTTATATCCATATTTATTGTCTAAAATTGTCTTTCTGAAATTCTTGGAAAGGTACAATTTTCCAAGACTGAACCAGGAAGAATTAGAAAATATAAACAGACCTATCACAGTGATGATATTGAAACTGTAATTTAAAATCTTCCAACAAACAGAACTCTAGGACCAGATGGCTTCACAGGCGAATTCTATCAAACATTTAGAAAAGAGCTAACACCGATCCTTCTCAAACTCTTCCAAAAATTTGCAGAGGGAGAAACACTCCCAAATTCATTCTACAAAGCCACCATCACCCTGATACCAAAACCAGACAAAAATATCACAAAAAAAGAAAATTATAGACCAATATCACTGATGAACATAAATGCAAAAATCCTGAACAAAATACTAGCAAACAGACTCCAACAGCACATTAAAAGGATCATACACCATGGTCAAGGGGGATTTATTCCAGGGATGCAAGGTTTCTTCAATATATGCAAATCAATCAATATGATATACTACACTAACAAATTAAGGAATAAAAACCATATGCTCACTCCAATAGATGCAGAAAAAGCTTTTGACAAAATTCAACACCAATTTATGATAAAAACTCTCCAGAAAGTAGGGATAGAGGGAATCTACCTCAACATAATAAAGGCCATATATGACAAACCCACAGCAAGCATCATACTCAATGGTGAAAAACCGAAAGCATTTCCACTAAGATCAGGAACAAGACAAGGATGTCCACTCTTGCAACTCTTATTCAACATAGTTTTGGAAGTCCTAGCCACAGCAATCAGAGAAGAAAAAGAAATAAAAGGAATACAAATTGGAAAAGAAGAAGTAAAACTGTCACTGTTTGCCAATGACATGATACTATACATAGAAAGTCCTAAAGATGCCACCAGAAAACTACTAGAACTAATCAATGAATTTGGCAAGGTTGCAGGATACAAAATAATGCACCGAAATCTCTGCTATTCTTATACACCAACAACGAAAAATCAGAGAGAGAAATTAAGAAAACACTCCCATTTATCATTGCAACAGAAAGAATAAATAAAATACCTAGGAATAAACCTGCCTAAGGAGGCAAAAGACTTGTACTCAGAAAACTATAAAACACTGATGAAAGAAATCAAAGATGACATAAACAGATGGAGAAATATACCATGTTCTTGTATTGGAAGATCCAATATTGTGAAAATGACTATACTACCCAACGCAATCTACATATTCAGTGCAATCCCTATCAAACTACCAATGGCATTCTTCACAGAATTAGAACAAAAAATTTCACAATTCATATGGACACACAAAAGACCCCGAATAGCCAAAGCAATCTTGAGAAAGAAAAATGGAGTTGGAGGAATCAGGCTCCGTGACTTCAAACTAAACCACAAAGCTACAGTAATCAAGAAAGTATGGTACAGGCACAAAAACAGAAATATAGATCAATGGTGCAGGATAGAATGCCCAGAGATAAACTCACACACATATGGGCACCTAATTTACAGCAAAGGAGGCAAGAACATACAATGGAGAAAAGACAGCCTCTTCAGTAAGTGGTGCTGGGAAAATTGGACAGCTACATATAAAAGAATGAAATTAGAACACTCCCTAACACTATACACAAAAATAAAATCCAAATGGATTAAAGACTTATATGTAAGACCAGACACTATAAAACTCTTAGAGGAAAACATAGGAAAAATACTCTTTGACATAAACCACAGCAAGATCTTTTTTGACCCACCTCCTAAAGTAATGGAAATAAAAACAAAAATAAACAAATGGGACCTAATAAAACTTAAAAGCTTTTGCACATCAAAGGAAACTATAAACAAGACAAAAAGATAACCCTCAGAATGGAAGAAAATATTTGCAAATGAAACAAGAGACAAATGATTAATCTCTAAAATATACAAACAGCTCATGGAGATCAATATCAAAAAACAAACAATCCAGTTTAAAAATGGGCAGAAGACCTAAATAGACATTTCACCGAGGAAGACATACAGATGGCCAAGAGACACATGAAAATATGCTCAACACCACTAATTATTAGAGAAATGCAAATCAACACTACAATGAGGTATCACCTCACACCAGTCAGAATAGCCATTATCAAAAAATCTAGAAACAATAAATGCTGGAAAGGGTGTGGTGAAAAGGGAACCCTCTTGCACTGTTAGCGGGAATGTAAATTGATACAGCCACTATGGAGAACAGTATGGAGGTTCCTTAAAAAACTAAAAATAGAGGCTTCCCTGGTGGTAGAGTGGTTGAGAGTCCGCCTGCCAATGCAGGGGACATGGGTTCGTGCCCCAGTCTGGGAAGATCCCACATGCCACGGAGCGGCTAGGCCTGTGAGCCATGGCCGCTGCACGTCCGGAGCCTGTGCTCTGCAACGGGAGAGGCCACAACAGTGAGAGGCCTGCGTACCACAAAAACAAAAACAAAAAATCTAAAAATAGAACTACCATAAGACCCAGCAATTCCACTACTGGGCATATACCCTGAGAAAACTATAATTCAAAAATAGTCATGTACCACAATGTTCATCGCAGCTCTATTTACAATAGCCAGGACATGGAAGCAACCTAAGCGTCCATCAACAGACGAATGGATAAAGAAGATGTGGCACATATATACAATGGAATATTACCCAGCCATAAAAAGAAACAACATTATTTGTAGTGAGGTGGATGGAGCTAGAGTCTGTCATATAGAGTGAACTAAGTCAGAAAGAGAAAAACAAATATGGTATGCTAACACATATATATGGAATCTAAAAAAAAAAAAAAATGGTACTGATGAACCTAGTTGCAGGGCAGGAATAAAGAGACAGACATAGAAAATGGACTTGAGGACATGGAGTGGGAGGGTGAAGCTGGGGTGAAGGGAGAGTAGCATCAACATACATATACTAACGAATGTAAAATATTTGGCTGGTGGGAAGCAGCAGCATAGCACATGGAGATTGGTTCCATGTTCTGTGATGACCTAGAGGAGTGGGATAGAGAGGATGGGAGTGAGGCTCAAGAGGGAAGGGATATGGGCACATATGTATGCAAATGGCTGATTTGCTTTGTTGTGCAACAGAAACTAACACAGTACTGTGAAGTAATTATACTCCAATAAAGATCTATTAAAAAATAAAAAAATAAAGTTGTCTTTCTTATAATGTAATTGTCTGGTGTGTGTGTGTCAGAGCAATGCCAACCTAATAAACTGAGTTACTTCAAATATATTTTATGCAAAGATATTTGCATTATTTTGAAGTAGCAGAGCATCAATTTGGGGTATAGAAAGGTTCTCTCAAATGAAGAAGGGATAATAGGCAAAATCTGATAGAAATTCACATTTCATGTGAAATGTATGGAGTATATGTATGTGTGTGTGTGTATATATATATATGGAAATATATATATATATATATATATGGAAATATATATATATATATATATATATATATATATATATATAAAATACTCCCCATCAGCTTTATATCTGAAAAGATTATTGAGAATCATTGTTGGAAAATGTGTTGGAATAAGGAAGTTTATTCACCACCTAAACCAATTCATTTGAAGTGGGATTAGATATCATCTATTTAATAATGAGAAAAACCAAAAAAAATAAAAGCCATACCTGAATATGTTAAATAACAATACAAGACAATGGAAAAGAAGCATCTGCTTGACCTGGTGAAAGGACTTTTTTCTGAAAGTGATTTGCTGCAGGAACCAGAAGGAAATATTAGAAAACAATCAGCGTTCAAAAAAGTATGCAAGAAATCATTGTTTTTTACAAAACAATAGAAGAAAGTCATTAGAGAAACCATGTTCAAGTGAAATGATAAAGGAATGACTTAAAATAAGAAAGAATTGTAAAGAAATTAAAAATTATATTAAAAGAATAACAATCCATTGATATCTCAAAAAGCTTAATGATGATGTAGAGGATAAGCTTGAATCAAACAAGAAAGAGAAGAACAATAAAACAGTAGGAAATGACTTTTGCTATTTTAGTCTCTGATGTTTTAATTAAACATAAAATGCATTATGGAGAAATTTGAGAATAAGATAAACTCCGTGGATCTTTTCCCCAGAAACAGGTACACATGCATATACACCTAAAACTCGTCAATTTTAAAAGGTTCGCAGACCTCCCAAATTGCACACATGTACCCTACGTTAAGGTGAAGAATTCCCATTATGCAGTGAATCTGAATAATCTAGTTCAATATTTCCAAAACCAGTATTCCATGGAATACATTTTTTCCCCAACTGGCTAAGACCTAAGTGTCCCATACTCAAGTTTGGGAACTGATAGAATAAGCAATATTAAGCAGATTCCACTACTTCATTACTTCTCAGAGCCTTATATATGCAATGTATCAATACCTAACTGTTTTTAAAAATGCTTACTCTCTGCCAGACAATAAGTGTTCAGTATAATATATATTCATCTTACAGTCCTCAGAACAGTCCTATAAGTACTGTACTGTTATTGACAGTGGAATGACATGGAAAGTGAGGTTAAATAACTTGTGAAAATTCACACAGCCTGTCAACTGGGAGAGCTAGGATTCAAACAATCTAGTTTAGACTCTGTGTTATTAACCACTACAATAAAGACAGGAAGCAGGGCATATAGGGACTATTAAACTTTTGCATTTTGAGGTGAACCTATTAATATTCCACAGAAGTATTTTATAGAGCATATATGGAAAGTGTTAATATGATTAAGTAGTTGAATAAAATATAAACATAATGCGAAACTTACACACACACACAGTTACATAGCTTTGAAAACTAACAAAATACAGAACATGTTTACAAAACGTGATCATTTTATTAGGCAACCAAAAATATCTCAACATATTCTGGGCAGAAATTATGCTTTCTATATTCCTTGTTAACAATGCAAAGAAACTAAAAATTATTAACTGTATTAGTTATGGTATAATTATAGCTGCTGATACAGAGCCTCAAAATAACAGCTCTTAAATGAGTTAGAAGTTTATTTTTGTCACACAAAGAATTCTATCATAAACCATCAGGGTGGATAGGGCAGCTCCTGGTATCAGGGACCCAAGCATCTTCTATTTTCTTATTCTACACACCTCAACCTTTTGCTTCCACATCGTGGTCTAAGTTAGCTGCTTCAGCACCTCTCTCCTTCATGTCTGCATTTCAGACATTGAGAAGAAGGGAGCACACTCTTTCATTTTCAGAGTAAGCATTTATATCACTTCATCATTCCATCACTTTCACTCAGGTCTCCTTGTGGAACTATTACATGGCAACACCTAGCTTCAAGAGCAACTAGGAAGTAGTAGTCTTCAGGATGGTGACCATGTGCTCAGCTAAAAAACATATCACCACATAAGAAGGGGATAACAGATATTGGGATGTTGGGGCAACCTATAGATTTGGCCAATCTAGAAGAAAATATTCTCTTTACTCAGATACACAATGAAATCAAAACTATAGTTACAGCAGGTTTAAAACTGGTGGGATGCTGCCAAACTTACACTCAGGAAAAAATTGAATGCTTAAATGATCTTGTATTAAACAAGAAAGAATGAAAATGAATTAATCACTCAAGTGAAGAAGTTAGAAATAATTCTTTATAATGAGTAGAAGAAAAGCAGGGAAAAATTAATAAAGATAAAATTGCAGGTTAATAATTTATAAATGAGAAAAAACAGCAGAATGGTAAATAAATGTAAATGCTGGCTCTGCAAAAGACCATTAAAAGAGACAAACTGCAGAAAACGCAAGTCAATAAAAAGGGAAGATGCAAGCTCTTTACATTATGTATGAAAGAGCGAATATAATCACAAACACAAAGGAAGATTTACAATCATAGGCATATATCATCACCTAGTGCAGTGCCTACCAGAACACCTAACACAAGTAACAGGAGCTTAGTTTTAATTAGTTAATAGGCCCTAGCCTACAAAAAGCTCTTTCTATAAAGTAATTAATATATAAATCTGTTATAGTAAAAAAATCAATTTAAGATGTTGGAAATATGAAGCAGAGAAGAAGGAAGGAAATCAATATTTTTGTAGCACATTCTGTATGCCAGGTACTTTACATACTTTTTCTCATTTATTTAAGCTTCACAACCCTGTAAGGAAAGATTACTACATTTCAAAGCTGAGGAAACAGATTCAAAGAGGTGAGTAGTTTGTTCAATCTCAGGATCTAAATGATTGAAATAGTGTCTGTTCAGGTTAGTCTGCCTAACCTGAAAGCTGATGTTCTTTCCACTGCTTTGTACACTTTTGCTCATTCTCAGACTTCTCTTTGCCAAGAAAATCTTTTCGAGTTCCTTATATCTAAGCAGGCCCATTTAATCTAGTTTATTTTTTCAAATAGCAGGAATTTGTATACAACTTCTTTTGAAAAAGCAGTTTACTGCTCAAAAAAAAATTTTTTTTTCTTCTTAGTTATTGCATCTAGGTGGGAGGGAACTTGCCTAAGGCAGAAGTTTCTCTCAGATCTCAGGACAAATCATATTGCTTCTAATCAACCGGTATACTTTTTATCTTTCAGACACTGGTCTCATAACTGACTGCTTCTTTCCTCTTTGGCTTGTGAGAAGCTCAAAAAACAGGCAGGTTTTTTCCAAAACCCTGCAAAACCCATGCGTGTTTTTTGTACTAACCTTATCTCTGATTTTATTTTCTCTAAGCTTTTTAATTTTTGTTTGATTTTAATATGTTTATTATATCCATGATGTTCCAAATACTTTTGCAAGCCATTTAAAATAGTATATGTACTAAAATGTTGATTGGATAAGACATATATATAGGGCTTCCCTGGTGGCACAGTGGTTGAGAGTCCGCCTGCCGATGCAGGGGACACGGGTTCGTGCCCCGGTCCGGGAAGATCCGACATGCCGCGGAGCGGCTGGGCCCGTGAGCCATGGCCGCTGAGCCTGCGTGTCCGGAGCCTGTGCTCCACAACGGGAGAGGCCACAACAGTGAGAGGCCCGCATACCGAAGAAAAAAAGAAAGGAAAAGGTAAGTATAGGAGTAAATATAAATGAATATTGATATTAAGGAACAATACTAATGTCTTGAGCACTTTACAATGTTATATAATTAAGTGCATCATAATAATAAAAATTATCTCAACGAGGATAATATTTTCATAATGTATACATAAATCATAACATTGCACACTTTAAAAATCTTAAAATTTTATTTTTACCTCAACTATACCTTAATAAAGCAGACAAGAAGATAACACAAAAGGGGAGAAGGGAATAAATTGAGGCAAATCATTCCAAGATCTCAGCAATGAAAAAGCAATAATTTATAGACAAGGATGCATATTTTAGTAACTATGGCAATCACAGAAGGAAAAAGAACATAGAACTAACAAATAGTAGGGAAATAGAATGGCAAAATATAATTAACCCCAAAGAAGTTAAGAAAGGACATAAAACTATAAAACAGATGGGTTATATAGAAAACAAATTATATAATACCTATCAACCCCCTCAGTAACTCTACTAAATAAAAAGGCATTAAATATTCTGACTAAAAGACAAAAAATAAAGCTTAACTATGCTACTTATTAGAAGTATGTCTTAAGTATAAGGGCACAAAAAGAGTGACTGTAAAAGGATATGAAAAGATATATAAGAATGTATTCAAAAGGAAGTTGGGTATTACATTAATATAAGACAAACTCGATTTTAAGATTAGAAGAATTTGTACAGAAAAAAGAACTATTTCATACTAATAGTAGGTCAAAGCAACAACAGAATATACAATTGTAAATTTGTATACACCTATTAACATAGCAAATATATATTATGATGGATAGATGGATAGATAGATATAAGCAAAAGTTGACACAAGTAAAAAGAGAAATAAACAAGTCCAAAGCATATGAGAGAGTTTAAGTCACCATTATTCATAGCTGATAGAACAAACAGACAAAAACATTGTAAGAATATAGATCTGAACAACACAGGAAATTATTTATTGGCATAAATTGAACAGTGCATACAATCATGATAGAATATACATTATTTAAATGCATATTGAATATGTACCAAAATCTAAACTTGGCAAGTTCCATAAAAATAAGAAGAATTCCAAAAAAAAGTTTCAAATAATTGAATAATACAGAGTATAGGCTTCTGGTCACTGCTGAATTAAGCTATAAAGTAATAACAGAGATAACTAGAGAATCTCCAACTTTTGGAAATTAAGCAATTTAGTTTGCATGATTGAAAGACAAAACCACAGTGGAAATCAGAAAATCTTAGGAACTAAATAATAATACAGCACATGAAATCTTAGTTACAGCAATGTTCTCTAGAGACAATTTATAGCTTTAACATCTTATATTGGAAAAGAAAGGGCTAATAATGAATATCAAAGTTTCCATCTCAAAAAGCTAGAAAAAGGAACAGCATATTAAACACAGAATAGTAGTTTGAATGAAATAAAAGTAGAAAAAGATGAAATAGAAAGCAAACACACAACAGAAAAATTCAACAAAGTGCAAAGTTGTCTTGTTTTTGAATAATAAAATTGATTATCACTTGGAGATAGGAGACAGGCCTGACCAAGTTTTTTTAAAAAAAAAGGAGAGAGAGAAAATCATTTTTACGAAAATCAGGAACAAAAATGAGATGTCATTATAGGTTCTATCGATATTAGAAAGATAATAAAGGATGTTTTGAATAACTTTACACAAATACGTTTGACAGTTTAGATGAAAGGAATAGATACCTTAAAAAACAAAATTTAGGGCTTCCCTGGTGGCGCAGTGGTTGAGAGTCCACCTGCCAATGCAGGGGACACAGGTTCGTGCCCCGGTCCGGGAAGATCCCACATGCCACGGAGCGGCTGGGCCCGTGAGCCATGGCCGCTGAGCCTGCGCGTCCAGAGCCTGTGCTCCGCAACGGGAGAGGCCACAACATTGAGAGGCCCGCGTACCGCCAAAAAAAATAAAAAATAAAAAAATAAAATAAAATTTGCCAAAGACATCAGGAAAAGTAATAGAAAATTAAATAATTCTGTGTCTATTTTAATAATGGAACCCATTATTGAAAATTTTACACAAAAATATCCCGTCAAGTTGATTTCACCAGTGACTTCTTCAAAATATTTATGAAGAAACAACACCAATTCTATAGAATCACTTCCAGAGGATTTAAACAAACAAACAAAAAAAAAACAGAAGAAAAACTTCCCATTCTTTTTATGAGGCTGTATAATTCCAGAAAATCTGGAAATATTTAAAAAAATTAAAATCACACAAATTTTTTTACATGAACACAGATGAAAAAAATCCTGCACCAAAAAGTGCAGTGTGTTAAAATGAGTCAGTTTTATTCCATGAATTGTAATGGTGTTTTAGCAACAAAAAATAAATCAATATAATTGACCTTAATGGAAAAAAAGGAGAAAATAGATACAATCATATCAATAGATAAAGAAAAATAAAATACAATTCATGAAAAGAAAAGAATTGTGTAAGCTGGGAACAGTTGGGATCTTCCATTTTATTGAAAGCTTTCCTCAGAGTTTGGGAATGGGACAAGAGTGTCTGAAGGTTTCAGTCTGTGCAAAAATATCTGAAAAAATGAAATGAAAATAATATTACAGGAAGAAATAAACTGTCATTATTTATAAACAATATAATTACATATGTGGTAAATCCAAAAAAATGTGGAAAAATTACTAAAATTTATAAGTGAATTCATCAAGATTACTGAATACAAGGTCAATATACCAAAAATCAACTGTATAGCTATATATCAGCTACAGAAAATATAACATAGAAATGGTAAAGATAACTTTTACAATAGCATAAAATATAAACTATCTAGATATAAATCTAGATAAATCTAAATACAGATAAATCTAGATAAATCTAAATACAGAATATGTAAATTCTGTATCCTAGAAACTACAAACATTGTTGAGAGAAATTAAAAACCTAAATAAATGAATGGATATAATATGCTCATGAATTGGAAGATATAATAGTGTATAACTATTTTCCCCCTTATAAGTGATCTATAGATTCAATGCATTCCAACTAAAACCCCAGAAGAGTTTTTTTTCTGGTAGAAATTGATTAGCTGATTCTAAAATTTATATAGAAATACAAAGGTCCAAAAATAGTCAAGAAAATCTTTAGAAGAATAAAGTGGAAGAATTTCCAGTGCCAGTTACCGTGGCTTATTATCAAGCTGCAGTAATGAAGATGGTATGGTACTGACAAAATAATAGGTGAAAGAAATAGATGAGAATTCAGAAACAGACACACATTCGCCTGGTCCCTTTATGTATGGCAAAGATGACACTGCAGGGCAGTGGAGAATAAGGGGTACTGGTTCCATTGAATATCCATATGAAAAAATGATAGTTGTTCACCCAGCTTTATTAAGATATAATTGACACATAATTCTGTGTGAGTTTAAGGTGTACAATGTGGTGATTTGATACACTTATATATTGCAAAATGATTACTGCCATAGTGTTAGCTAACACTTCCATCACGTCACATAATTACCATTTCTTTTTTATGGTGAGAACATTTACAATCTATGCTCCTAGCAACTTTCAAGTGTATAATACAGTATTATTAACTGTAATCACAATGCTGCAATTAGGTTCCCCAGAACTTATTCATCTTATTTTATAAGTTTACCTTTTTAGAATCCACATATAAGTGATATCATACAGTATTTGTCTTTCTTTTCTGACTTATTTCAGTTATCATAATGCCCTCAAGTTTCATCCATGTTGTCACAAATGGCAGTATATCCTTCTTTCTCATGGCTGAATAATGTTCCATTGTGTATGTGATATATAGATAGATGATAGATAGATAGATAGATAGATAGATAGATAGATAGATAGACAGATAGATAGATGATAGATAGAGATATATCACATCTTTATTCATTCATCATTCACATTGTTGTTTCCATATCTTGGCTATTATGAATAATGGTGCGTTGAACACAGGAGTGCAGATATCTCTTCAAGGATCTGTTTTCATATCCTTTAGATATAAACCCAGAAGTGGGATTGCTGGATAATATGGTACTTCTGTTTTTAATTTTTTGAACAACATCCATACTGTTTTCCATAGTGGCTATACCAATTTACATTCCCATCAGCAGTGCACAAGGGTTCCAATTTCTCCACATCCTTGACAGTACTTGTTATCTCTTGTCTTTTTGATGAAAGCCATTCTAACATGTGTAGTGATATGTCTTGTGTTTTGATTTGCATTTCTCTAATGATTAGTGATGTTGAGTACATTTTCATGTAACTGTTGGTCATTTGTATGTCTTCTTTGGAAAAATGAATATTCAGTTCCTCTGCCCATTTTTAATTGATTATTTTTTGCTATTGTGTGAATTTTTTATATATTTTGAATATTAAATCTTTATCAGATATATAATTTGCAAATACTTTCTCCCATTCCATGGGTTGTCTTTTCACTTTGTTGATCATCTCTTTTGCTGTGCAGAAGCTTTTTAGCTTGAAGTAGTCTGACTGATTAATTTTTGCTTTTTTGTTGCTTGTGCCTTTGATGTCATATCTATGAAATCATTACAAGACTAATGTCATGGAGCTTTTTTCCTATGCTTTCTTCTAGTAACCTTATAGTTTCAGGTCTTAGGTTTAAATCAACCATTTTGAGTTAATTTTTTGTCAGTGGTGTAAGATATGGGTCCAATTTCATTCTTCTGAATATGGTTATCCAGTTTTCCCAACACCATTTATTGAAGAGACTATCCTTTCCCCACTTAGTATTCCTTAAAGGCCTTTGATTCTGTTCTGTTGATCAGTGTGTTTATTTTTAATGCCAGTACCATACTTTTTGATTACTATAGCTTTGTAGTATAGTTTGAAATCAGGAAGTGTGATGCCTCCAGGATTGTTCTTCTTTATCAGTATTGCTTTGTATATTTGAGGCCTTTTGTTGTTCCATACAAATTTTAGAAGTTTTTGCTGTTATTGTGAAAAATGCCACTGGAGTTTTGATAGGGATTGCATTGAATCTATAGATGCCTTTGGGTAGTATGAACATTATAAAGTTATTAATTCCTAATCCATGAACATGGGTATCTTTCCATTTTTTGCTTCTTCTTCAATTTGTTTCACCAAAGTTTTGTAGTTTTCAGTGTATGGATCTTTCACCTCCTTGGTTAAATTTATTCCTAAGTATTTTATTGTTTTTGATGCTACTGTGAATGGAATTTTTTTCCTTGTTTTGTTTTAGATGCTTCATTGTTATTGTGTAGAAATGCAACAACTACTTCATGCCATACAGAAAAGTAAATTTCAGAAGGATTGTAGATCAAATTATTAAAGTTAAAACAATAAAGATTAAGAAAAAGCATAACGGATTTTTTGTTTGGTTTTGGAGGAAGCAAAGATTTATTCATCAGGACACAGCATTAAGTTTACATAAAGGAAAGAATGATTAACTGGATAATATTTAAGTTAAGTATGTAAGTTTTACTGCATAGAATTAAGAATGTTCAGCGATCAAAAACACCATTAATAGAATCAAAACCAAGACACAGGGCTTCCCTGGTGGTGCAGTGGTTGGGAGTCCGCCTGCCAAGGCAGGGGACATGGGTTCGAGCCCCGGTCCGGGAGGATCCCACATGCCGTGGAGTGGCTGGGCCCGTGAGCCATGGCCAATGAGCCTGCATCTCCAGAGCCTGTGCTCCACAATGGGAGAGGCCACAACAGTGAGAAGCCCGCGTACCAGAAAAAACAAACAAACAAACAAAAAAACCAAGACACAATGGTAAAGATATAGATATATGATAGATAGATAGATAGATAGATAGATAGATAGATAGACAGATAGATGGATATCTGACAAAAGACTTTTATCTAGAATATATTAAGAATATCTTCAAATCAATAAGAAAAAAGCATACAGTCCAGGAGAAAAAATAGGCAAATGATTTGAATAGACAGTTCACATAGGAGGACATCCAAATGGCCAGTGAATAGGATAAAACATGCTTAATATCATTGATAATCAAGTTAGTGCAAACTAAGATGAGATTGGGATAACATTACTCACCCACCAGAATGAGTAAAATGAAAAATACAGGTAGACACCAAGAGGTGCATCATTTCTTGATGGTTCCCATCCCAAATGGTTCCCATCTGCCCAGCTGTTGGACTCACTAAAATGTAGAGGACAGCACTGATGAGGATGTACCTTTAAACAGCCCAGGATAAGAAGGAAGCTCACTGTCTTCAGACCTTATGAAGCTTTGTGGTGAAGTGAAACCTAAAAACAAGCCATGTGGCTGACACGGTCTTGGTGTTCCAGCCGGGTGTCAGGCCTGTGCCTCTATGGTGGGAGAGCCAAGTTCAGGACATTGGTCCACCAGAGACCTCCCTGCTCCACATAATATCAAATGGTGAAAGCTCTCCCAGAGATCTCCATCTCAATGCTAAGACCCAGCTCCACTCAATGACTAGCAAGATACAGTGCTGGACACCCTGGACCAAAAAACCAGCAAGACAGGAACACAACCCAACCCATTAGCAGAGAGGCTGCCTAAAATCATAAGGTCACAGACACCCCAAAACACACCACCAGATGTGGACCTGCCCATCAGAAAGACAAGATCCAGCCTCATCCACCAGAACACAGGCACCAGTCTGCTCCACCAGCAAGCCTACACAACTCACTGAACAAACCTTAGCCACTGGGGGAAGACACAAAAACAATGGGAACTACGAACCTGCAGGCTGCAAGAAGGAGACCCCAAACACAGTAAGTTAAGCAAAATGAGGAGACAGAGAAACACACAGCAGATGAAGGAGCAAGATAAAAACCCACCAGACCAAACAAATGAAAAGTAAATAGGCAGTCTACCTGAAAAAGAATTCAGAGTAATGATAGTAAAGATGATTCAAAATCTTGGAAATACAATGGGGAAAAATACAAGAAATGCTTAACAAGGACCTCGAAGAACTAAAGAGCAAACAATGATGAACAATACTATAAGTGAAATTGAAAATTCTCTACAAGGAATCAATAGCAGAATAACTAAAGCAGAAGAACAGAGAAGTGACCCAGAACATAAAATAGTGGAAATAACTATTGCAGAGCAGAATAAAGAAAAAAGAATGAAAAGAATCGAGGACAGTCTTAGAGACATCTGGGACAACATTAGACACACCAACATTCAAATTATAGGGGTCCCAGAAGAAGAAGAGAAAAAGAAAGGGACTGAGAAAATATTTGAAGAGATTATAGTTGAAAACTTCCCTAACATGGGAACGGAAATAGTCAATCAAGTCCAGGAGGCACAGAGAGTCCCATACAGGATAAAAGCAATGAGAAACACTCCAAGACACATATTAATCAAACTATCAAAAATTAAATAAAAAGAAAAAATATTAAAACCAACAAGGGAAAAACAACAAATAACATACAAGGAAGTCCCCATAAGGTTAAGAGCGGATCTTTCAGCAGAAACTCTGCAAGCCAGAAGGGAGTGGCAGGACATATTTAAAGAGAGGAAAGAGAAAAACCTTCAACCAAGATTACTCTACTCAGCAAGGATCTCATTCAGATTCAATGGAGAAATTAAAGTCTTTATAGGCAAGCAAAAGCTAAGAGAATTCAGCACCACCAAACCAGCTTTACAACAAATGTTAAAGGGACTTCTCTAGGCAGGAAACAAAAGAGAAGGAAAAGGTCTACAATAACAAACACAAAACAATTAAGCAAATAGTAATAAGAACATACATATCAATATTTACCTTAAATGTAAATGGATTAAATGCTCGAACCAAAAGACAAAGACTGGCTGAATGGATTCAAAAACAAGACCTGTATATATGGTGTCTACAAGAGACCCACTTCAGACCTAGGGACACATACAGACTAAAGTGAGGGGATGGAAAAAGCTATTCCATGCAAATGGAAATCAAAAGAAAGCTGGAGTCGCAATTCTCAAATCAGACAAAATAGACTTCAACATAAAAACTATTACAAGAGACAAAGAAGGACACTACATAATGATAAAGGGATCAATCCAAGAAGAAGATATAAAGATTGTAAATATTTATGTACCCAACATAGGAGCACCTCAATACATAAGGCAAATGCTAACAGCAATAAAAGGGGAAATTGACAATAACACAATCATAGTAGGGGACTTTAACACCCCACTTTCACCAATGGACAGATATTCCAAAATGAAAATATATAAGGAAACACAAGCTTTAAATGATACATTAAACAAGATGGACTTAATTGATATTTATAGGACATTCCATCCAAAAACAACAGAATACACATTTTTCTCAAGTGCTCATGGAATATTCTCCAGGATAGATCATATCTTGGGTCACAAATCAAGCCTTGGTAAATTTAAGAAAATTGAAATTGTACCAAGTATTTTTTCCAACCACAACACTATGAGACTAGATATCAATTACAGGAAAAAATCTGCAAAAAATATGGAGGCTAAACACATGAAGTCTAAACAATACACTACTAAATATCCAAGAGATCACTGTAGAAATCAAAGAGGAAATCAAAAAATACCTAGAAACAAATGACAATGAAAACACGACAACACAAAACGTATAGGATGCAGCAAAAGCAGTTCGAAGCGGGAAGTTTATAGCAATATAAACCTTCCTCAAGAGACAAGAAACATCTCAAATAAACAACCTAACCTTACACCTAAAGCAATTAGAGAAAGAAGAACAAAAAAAAACCGAAAGTGAGCAGAAGGAAAGAAATCATAAAGATCAGATCAGAAATAAATTAAAAAGAAATGAAGGAAACAATAGCAAACATCAATAAAGCTAAAAGCTGGTTCTTTGAGAAGATAAGCAAAATTGATAAACCATTAGCCAGACTCATCAAGAAAAAAACGGAGAAGACAAATCAATAGAATTAGAAATGAAAAAGGAGAAGTAACAAGTTACACTGCAGAAATACAACGGATCATGAAAGATTTCTACAAGCAACTATATGCCAATAAAATGGACAACCTGGAAGAAATGGACAAATTCTTAGAAAAGCACAACCTTCCAAGATTGAACAAGGAAGAAATAGAAAATGTAAACAGACCAATCACAAGCACTACAATTGAGACTGATTAAAAATCTTCCAAAAAACAAAAGCCCAAGACCAGATGGCTTCACAGGCAAATTCTATCAAACATTTAGTGAAGAGCTAACATGTATCCTTCTCAAACTCTCCCAAAATATAGCAGAGGGAGGAACACTCCCAAACTCATTTTACAAGGCCACCATCACCCTGATAGCAAAAGCAGACAAAGATGTCATAATGAAAGAAAACTACAGGGCAATATCACTGATGAACATAGATGCAAAAATCCTCAACAAAATACTAGCAAACAGAATCCAACAGCACATTAAAAGTATCATACACCATGATCAAGTGGGGTTTATCCCAGGAATGCAAGGATTCTTCAATTTATGCAAATCAATCAATGTGATAAACTATATTAACAAATTGAAGGAGGAAAACCATATGATCATCTCTATAGATGCAGAAAAGGCTTTTGACAAAATTCAACACCTATTTATGATAAAAACCCTGCAGAAAGTAGGCATAGAGGGAACTTACCTCAACATATAAAGGCCATATATGACAAACCCACAGCCAACATCTTTCTCAACGGTGAAAAATTCAAACCGTTTCCTCTAAGATCAGGAAAAAGACAAGGTTGTCCACTGTCACCAGTATTATTCAACATAATTTTGAAAGTTTTAGCCACAGCAATCAGAGAAAAAAAACAAAAGGAACCAAAATCAGAAAAGAAGTAAAGCTGTCACTGTTTGCAGATGACATGATACTATACATAGAGAATCCTAAGGATGCTACCAGAAAACTACAAGAGCTAATCAATGAATTTGGTAAAGTAGCAGGATACAAAATCAATGCACAGAAATCTCTTCCATTCCTATTCACTAACGATGAAAAATCTGAAAGAGAAATTAAGGAAACACTCCCATTTACCATTGCAACAAAAAGAATAAAATACCTACAAATAAACCTACCTAAGGAGATAGAAGACCTGTATGCAGAAAACTATAAGACACTGATGAAAGAAATTAAAGATGATACAAACAGTTGGAGAAATATACCATTTTGCTGGACTGGAAGAAACAACACTGAAGGTGACTATACTACCCAAAGCAATCTACAGATTCAATGCAATCCCTATCAAACTACCACTGGCATTTTTCACAGAACTAGAACAAAAAATCTCACAATTTGTATGGAAACACAAAAAACCCCAAATAGCCAGAGCAATTATGAGAAGGAAAAACAGAGCTGGAGGAATCAGACTACCTGACTTCAGACTATACTACAAAGCCACAGTAAACAAGACAGTACGGTACTGGCAGAGAAACAGAAATATAGATCAATGGTACAGGATAGAAAGCCCAGAGATAGACCCACGCACATGTAGTCACCTTATTTTTGATAAAGGAGGCAAAAGTATACAATGGAGAAAAGACAGCCTCTTCAATAAGTGGTGTTGGGAAAATTGGACAGCTACATGAAAAAGAATGAAATTAGAACACTCCCTAACACCACACACAAAAATAAACTCAAAATGGATTAAAGACCTAAATGTAAGGCCAGACACTATCAAACTCTTAGAGGAAAACATAGGCAGAACACTCTATGACATAAATCACAGCAAGATCCTTTTTGACCCACCTCCTAGAGAAATGGAAATAAAAACAAAAATAAACAAATGGGACCTATTAAAACTTAAAAGCTTTTGCACAGCAAACAAAACCATAAACAAGACCAAAGGAAAACCCTCAGAATGGAAGAAAATATTTGCAAACGAAGCAACTGACAAAGGATTAATCTCCAAAATTTACAAGCAGCTCAATATTAAAAAAAACCAAACAACCAATCCAAAAATGGGTAGAAGACCTAAATAGACATTTCTCCAAAGATATACAGATAGCCAACAAACACATGAAAGAATGTTCAACATCACTAATTATTAGAGAAATGCAAGTCAAAGTTACAATGAGGTATCACCTCACACCAGTCAGAATGGCCATCATCAAAAAATCTACAAACAATAAATGCTGAGAGGGTGTGGAGAAAAAGGAACCCTCTTGCACTGTTGGTGGGAATGTAAATTGATATAGCCACTATGGAGAACAGTATGGAAGTTCCTTAAAAAACTAAAAATAGAACTACCATATGACCCAGCCATTGCACTACTGGGCATATACCCTGAGAAAACCATAATTCAAAAAGAGTCATGTACCACAATGTTCATTGCAGCTCTATTTACAATAGCCAGGACATGGAAACAACTTAAGTGTCTATCGACTGATAAATGGATAAAGAAGATGTGACACATGTATACAATGGAATATTACTCAGCCATAAAAGGAAACGAAATTGAGTTATTTGTAGTGAGGTGGATGGACCTAGTGTCCGTCATACTGAGTGAAGTAAGTCAGAAAGAGAAAAACAAACACCATATGCTAACACACATATATGGAATCTAGAAATAAAAATTGGTTCTGAAGAACGCAGGGGCAGGACAGGAATAAAGACGTGATGTAGAGAATGGACTTGAGGACATGGGGAGGGGGAAGGGTAAGCTAGGACAAAGTGAGGAGTGGCATGGACTTATACATACTACCAAATGTAAAATAGATAGCTAATGGGAAGCAGCCGCATAGCACAGGGAGATCAGCTCAGCGCTCTGTGACCACCTAGATGGGTGGGATAGGGAGGGTGGGATGGAGACGCAAGAGGGAGGAGATATGGAGATATATGTATATGTATAGCTAATTCACTTTGTTATAAAGCAGAAACTAACACACCATTGTAAAGCAATTATACTCTAATAAAGATGTTAAAAATAATGAAAAATTCAGATAATGCTAGTGTTGGTGAGATGATGCTACAACTGAAACCTCATATAGTGCTAGTATGAATGTAAACTAGTACAACTACTTTGGAAAACGGTTGGACAATATCTACTAAAGCTGCATATATGAGCTACCAGCAATTCCACTTTTAGGTATATGACCAATACAATAGAGTATATATGTTCACCAAATCATTGGAACAACATTTTGCAATGAGAAAAGAGGAAAAGAATAAAATCCTAAAATAAATCTAATTTGAGTTGGGTGATGTTTGAAGCAGCTACTACCTGTAGGGCTAAGTTAAATTCTCCCAGCTCAGTGATTCTAGAAATGCTCTCAAAAACCCCTTTAGCTGGGCACAGGTTCCTGGTCTGTTGACTTGGTCCCAGTTTCAACATCTCACCCCATCTTTCTCAGACAGCGGTGTTAATATAGTGTTTTGCCTGATCCCAGGCTTGCCCTTGGATCTTGACTTTCTAATGTTTCTCTACTCCATATTCTACAGTCTGTGAAGGAATTTCACCCTATTCCTATGATCAGGCCTATCTCACAGAACTCCATCTCAGGAATTGCCCTCAGAGCCCCTCTTTAGCTGGGATGGGAAACTATAAGGTGTCAGTGAAACAGGCAGAAGACTAGCAAACATAGAAGAGTCATATTGATTAGATGGCCATTATTTTTCTAATTGTCCTGTCACTTTTGTGTCACCAATTGGTTTTTCCACGTTGATGAAAATTAATTATAAATTTTCTAACACACTGATTTCATGGCATCCTTCTGGGCATATACTTATTATCAATGTAATTAATATGTTTTCAGATACTCTGCTTTGGGAGAAAGTTCAGGTAGTTGAACTCCCTCTTTAGCAAACACTGTGTCTTGCCTTCATGATAGCCTTGTCTTGTTTATCAGGAGAGTGTCATGGGAATTTTTTTTCTTTTTTAAAAATTTTTTTAAATTGAAGTATAGTTGCTGTACAATATTATGTAAGTTATGTGTGTACAATATAGTGATTCTTAATTTTTAAAGGCTATATTCCATTTATAGTGATTATAAAATATTGGCTATATTCCCGTGTTTTGCAATATATCCTTATAATTTATTTTATACCTAGTAGTTTGTACCTCTTACTTCTCTATCCCTGAATTGCCCCTCCCCCCTTCCCTCTTCCCACTGGTAACTGCTCGTTTGTTCTCTATATCTGTGAGTCTGCTTCTTTTTGTTATATTCACTAATTTGTTCTAATTTTTAGGTTCCATATACAAGTGATATCATACAGTATTTGTCTTTCTCTGTCTGACTTATTTCACTTAGCATAATGCCCTCCAAGTCCATCTATGTTGCTGCAAATGGCAAAATTTCATTCACTTTTATGGCTGAGTAGTATTTCATTCTTTATCCATTCATCTGCTGATGGACACATAAGTTGCTTCCATATCTTGGTAATTGTAAATAATGCTGCTATGAACATTGGGGTGCATGTATCTTTTTGAATTAAAAAGTGTTTTTGTTTTTTTGGCTATATACTCAGGAGGGGAATTTTTTATTTTTATTTTTTTGCAGTACGCAGGCTTCCCACTGTTGTGGCATCTCCCGTTGCGGAGCACAGGCTCCGGATGCGCAGGCTCAGCGGCCATGGCTCACGGTCCTAGCCACTCCACGGCATGTGGGATCTTCCCGGACCGGGGCACGAACCCGTGTCCCCTGCATCGGCAGGCGGACTCTCAACCACTGCGCCACCAGGGAAGCCCCACTGGGAAATTCTTTACAGAATTCTCCAATCGTTTCACTCCTTTTGTCCCATTCCCTTGTTTCCTTATTCCCTCTGTTCCTTCCAAAGTTTGCAAATTTCTGCATAGGTGTGGAATATCTTCTTGTCATAAAATGTTATGTTCCTCCACCTTCCACTAAGCTTGTTAAAATATATTTACCCTTCTTTTCTGTCTTCCAATATTGAGTTATATCCCATCAAGTTGTACCTAGGAAACTTTTTGGTTAACATTTCAAATAACTTTTGTATTATATAAAGACATACTCTATATAGGGTCTAGAACAATCAGCTTTACGTTTTGTTCTTATATTTTTTACAGTGGCTTAACTTCATAGCCTCATTCAAAGAATCACGTAGGATAGTGAGAAACTTCGTTATCTAATTGACATATTGCTGGATGATGGACCACTCAAAAGTAGAATCAATTTTAGAATTTACACAACAAATCCATTCTCACTGCATTTAGGAGAAGTTAAAAAATGTATTTTTCATTCTAAAAGTATTCATAAAGGGGTAAATGTTAAGAAGATCAATTCCATAATAAGTGAAACATGTTTGACATGTGGTTAGTGGGAGGGGGGATGAAAATAAGAAAAAAACTAAAGATGATATAATTTCTGAATCCTTACAAGTTTTAAATATTCTAAACCTAGCATAATGCCATCTTCTTTCTCTCTGCATTTCTGTTACTCTCTGCACTTTTTATTCCTTAAATCCTTTAATTATAGCACTGGACCAGCTGCAGCAATGAGGACTGTAACTATGATTTGCTAAAACTCTGTAAGCTTTTCAGTTTCTTACAATTCACTACCTCCTAAACAGATTGGACTTGCACCTCGGCTTTCAGAGAAAAAAGTGTGGGCTCTTGTACTCACATGAGATTGACTGCAAGCTGATCCAAGTGGTGCCAGGGATGGACCATACGGGGCTTGGTTTATGCACTACCTGAGATCTGCTTGAGACCATCTACATCTCCAGACTTCAGACACTTCCCTCACTAGTGATGGGGTAGAGGAAGTGACACGCTAGCAAATAGTCACACCTTCCACAGTTATGAAGCTCCGGACACTGCCAGTGCCACTGCCACCTTCATTGCCACAAATTTAGAAGCCTTCACATGTTGTACCAACTGACATAAAGACATTACATCTGCCCGTTGGCTGTACTGCATGCCTGGAGGCTCTGGATTCCCCAGCATATACCTGGAGGGGCCAACTAACACAACCCAGAAACTGGGGAGCTATTATTGCATGGGACATATAGAAAACAGGATACTGCAAATAAATTGTTTGCTTTTCCTTTCCCTCACTGGACTGTTCCAAGTTGCAATTAGTTACATATAACCCTTCTGGGATATCCTGCAACAATTAACAACCAACTGTGATGCAAAGCTGTGACCAGCTCAAAAATATACTCCTTATTATCCTCAGTTTTTCCTTCACTCCTGCTTCTCTGGGATTGCATACCCAAGAAAGTCATAGCACATAAGCTTTGCCTCAAGGTCCATTTTCTAGGGAAGTTTATTTAAGACATGGACTAAACATCAACTAAAAAGACAATTTTAGAGTCCCTCTTCTAAATGGCCACCACTAAAACATAAGGACATGAAAAAGTTGAAAGAAGTATAGAAAAATATATAGCAGGCAAATGTTAATTTTAAAAACCCACTGTAGTTTTATTAAAGACTGATAAATAAACTTCAATGAATAAAACAGGATAATTAGGAATAAAGTGGCCAAATACATGTCAAAAATTCATCAGAAATATTAAATAATTAAATTGTGTGCACCTAATAAAACATCTCTAAAATATATACAGGAAAAATGGTTGAAACAAGAGCAAAGTGATAAATTTCCAATCATAGAGACTTCCAGTCGCCCTTTCAATCGTTAACACATTAAGAAGAAAGAAATTTAAAGATAGAGATAATTTGAGCACACAATAAACATATTTTAATAGAAATTTTAAAAACTGGAAAAAACCCAAAATATTCTTTGTTAAGTGACTGAATTAAGAGACTGTTATATAGGCACTCAGTGGAAAATTATGTAGCCATGAAAATGAACAAATTATAGCTACATGCGACACAGTGAATCTAAGAAACATAGCCTTGGGTGAGACAAGCAAGTTGCAAACCACGAAGTTAATAATACCATGTTATATATGTCAAAATCTAGAAATAGATACATCTACAACAGAAACTATTTGAAAAAGCAGAGGAACAATAAACCCAACATTCAAGGTATTGGTTACCTTTTGGGATTGGCAGGGAGATGGGGTTTGGAGGAAAGCATATGTACAGCCTCGGTGACATGGGTAATATTCTACTTCCTGAGCTGGCTGCAGGGTTCATGACTGTTATATTTTCATGCTTCATGATTTTTATATATAAAATATTTTTACTTATATATATCAATTTTATATAACAAATATTATATTATAAAATAATATGTAAAATTTTAAAATTAGTCTTAAAGATCATGTCTATTGAGTAAAATATTGATATATCATTAGTTAGTGATAAAATTGTTTAAGAAAATTAATTTTGACAATTTCAATACCAAATTTTAGTCACTGTAGATCTTGAATTGTGGTCTACTCAGAAAAAAAAAATCATACTTTATATCCTGAGTCTCCTAGATTCTCAAAGTCAATAAAAAAGTAATTTTTAAAATGATAAACTCTGATTCAACTTAATGGTCTGCTTTCCAATTCAATTCAGTATTTTTTTCAATATAGAAGGGGTATAAAGTATGTCCAGGGAAATATGGCATGTTTTTCTAATGGTGTTCAGAGGTGCGTCTATCTATAACTTTGAAACTATCAGTGAACGTGTATACTTTACTTAATGTAGAGAAATATTAGTGTTGCTACATGTCATTTAAATATTCTTCCTTGAATTACACATGCTATACATACAGTGCTATATCCTCCCACTCCCATACCTGTAAATTGTTAGTTCAGTCTGTGCACAGAGCTATGAGTGATAAGCTTAGAGAGCACCAAGATGATGTGCTAGTCTGTTCATTTTATTCCTAAATGCTGCCAAAAACCCATATATACCCCATATCTTAAATACACATATTCATTAAGAGATAGCATGATGATAACTAGCTGATTCCAATCAAACCTTCAGTTTATTCACTTATTAGCTGTGGGTTACTTATTATCTTGCTGCCACATTTTCTGCATTTTAAAAATAGAGATAATGTTATTCCCCAATTTAGACGTTTGTTGTGAATATAAAATAATATAGGTGAAGTTCGTAGCACAATGTCCTTTTTATTCATTGAAAGTGCTCAATAATTGTAAACTACTGTCATTATTATTATATAGTTGAGGTAGTGCTTACACCTGTGACCAGTGTTTTTCTCAAAGGAAATAGTACTGGTGTGCTATTTTACTCTTATGTAAGATTTCAGACTACATAGGCTCTATAAGAATATCATGTTTATATGTATGGAGATTGGAAATAAAGGAACGAGTGTATCAGTTTTAACTGCAAGATACAGAAGACCCAACTAAAAGTGGCTTAAACAATAAGGAAAATTTATTATGTCATGTGTCAAAAATCCTTTTTTAGATGTAGGGCGGTACTACACAGTTGGTTCAGAATCTCTCTTTTCTGCCATCCTCTGCATGTGTGTTACTTTCTTCAGCCTTACAAGAAGGCTACAATAGCTTCAGATAGCTTCTCAAAAGACTATTCAAAGATTGAATGAAAAGGCATCCCTCCCCTTTGTCTGAAGAGTATGAAAAAAATCTTGCAAGATGATGTAGTCTTGTGTCTCATTGGCCACAACAGCTTCACATGTCCCTAGAAGAAGCAGGGGTGGAAGGTTGTGAAGGTAGGTAGTGACAGTATTTGTCACATTGAGGATGGGAAGGAAGTGTTGGAAGCAGCATTTAAAATGTTAATCAATCAACAATCAACAAATATTTACTGTACAACACCTAGTATAGAGAATTATTCTATAAATATTTGGGGTAAATACAAAAAAAGATGGCAGTATGTCATTAAGAAGAAAAATCAATAATAAATTTTTTATTAAAAAAGAAAAATACTAGCAGGGACATAGATTCAATTAAAATAAGAAAAATGTACAGAATTATAAAGTAGAAGTATCACATTATTTGTGTATAAGCAAATGTTCTTATCTATATATATATATCTCCTCTTTATCCTTAACTACATTTCCCTCATGGGAAATAACACTCATTTTATTTTCAGTGTTAGCATACCACATGGTTTGGAGAAGTTCCTTTTTTTCCTGGTTGTTACCTGGACACTAACATTTAAAAAATAAATGGAGAAACTCTAGAAAAGTTATGCAATTTGCAATTCAAGATGCAAATTATAATGATAAACTAAGCACTTAGCATGTATAAATATTATACTTAGATTCTAGGGCTTACTGACAAATGATAAGCATGAAAACACTTACACAAACAAGGAAGTATATCATATTTTAGTTCAAAGCCATCACAGAAGCCATAAAATTCCTTAGTGCACATTTTTGAATTTTGGAAATATTGATGATTTCTACATGCATATTGAATCAAAATGGTCATCAAGAGAGTAAGCAGTAAATATTTAATGGATTTGTGAACATTAGGCCAATTATTTTTAACTTGTTTCCATTATAGATAAAAGGAATATTGAAAAAAAATTCTCAGTGCTGTTTTTTTTGAAGATGCCAAGTTTTTAAAGGCTCTGAACTCATAAAAATTTTAAAGCTAATAGAAACCTTATAAATTATTTCATCCTTTCTCCTAATTTTACTAATGAGATTCAGGTAGAGAAGAGGTTAAGTGACTTTTCCCAGTTCGTGCAGCTGGCTAACTGCTTTCTGGGACTGGCTTGCACCCTTTTCAGGCTGCATTTGAACCTTTTTCACAGATTCTTTCCTTTTCTTCTCTAATGTATTTGTGTCCTTCATTTCTTCTCTGGCATGCTTGGAATACACAGAAACTATAAAACCTGGATCTTAAAGCAGGCAAATAATATATTTTACTTAAATTTTAAACAATTCTGTTAAAAACATAATCTGGAGAGATGGATTATGTTTTAAGTCAGTTGTGTTTCCTCCCCACCCCTCCACCCCAGATTTACTGAGGTATAATTGAGAAACCAAAATTGTATATATTTAAGATGTAATGATTTGCTACACATTGTGAAATGATTACCACAATCAAGCTAATTAACAAATCTCTCATCTCACATAGTTATCGTTTTTGTTTCGTTTCTTTGTAGTGAGAACACTTAAGATCTACTCTATTAGCAAATTTCAGGTATACAATCACACTATTATTAACTATATTCACCATGCTGTACATTAGGTTCCTCAGGATTTATTCAACTTATAACTTACAGTGTGTACCCTTTGGCCAACGTCTCCCCATTTCCCCCTCCACCCAGCCTCTGGCAACCACCATTCCACTCTGTTTCTGTGAGTTTGAATTTTTTAGAATCCACATTTCAGTTGTCCGTTTCTTTGCTCAAGATTGGATTCTAATATCTGGGATGATTACTTCTCTGACAGTTGGGAAATCTAACCAACAGCTCCATTCCTCACAAGCTCACCATCCTCAAGCTTACCCAAAAGACTACTTGATAACACTGAAGAATAACCACTGTAATTATAGAATAACAGAACAGAAAATCAAACTGGTTCAAAGTCTCTACCTCAACTGTAAGAGACCCCAAGGAGTCTCTTACAGTTCTCCCTGTAAGAACTGCGTAGTTCTTACAGGGAGATTGTTCTTATGAATAAGGATTTTTATCTCCAATCCTTGCCCATGCACTAAAATCTACCCCTTCTCCAAACAGGAATGTCCTCAAGGCCACATGGCTCAACGTTATCTTCTGAAAATACCTCTGCCATGTCTATGTTGCTTAAGTCATTATCTGTTTGATAGAAGCACACCCTTTAGGCAATTTCCACCTGGTCTCATTACAGTTCACGTCCGTTTCCTATGTTGGTAAAATCAACCAGCTATTTTCCATTCAGAGATTCATTCCTTCAATAAATAATGGTTAAGCACTTGGCTTATTCCTGGCATCCTAATAAGCTCTGGGGATACTTTGGTGCGCAAGAAAGAGACAATTTCTTCCCTTAAAGAGCATTTAGTCCACTAGGGAAGACATGCAGCTAGACAACTAAACTCAACGCGATTCTTGCTCTGATCCAGCAATTATGGAGTATAATGAAGGCACGTGACAGAGAGGCCTGATGTAACTTCCAACGATGGTTACTTTTAAACTGAACACTGAGTAGGAAGCTCACAGGCAAAATAGGTCAATTTCCTTTTTACTCTTGTGTTTGGTAATTAGTTTCCTCATTAGTTTTTCAACAGAATTGTTCCTCATTAGTTTTTCAACAAAATTGTTCGTGAAAGAATATTTAAAAACTAGAAGCTTTTCTTCTGGAAACCTTAATTCTTTTTCTCCACACTATTTGCGACATCTACATTTCTCCACTTCCTGGAACTGACTCTTAATATGTGAATTTAATTTCTGTCATGGCTGTGGTTTCCAAAGAAGAGTCACTGACCCCCTATCTCAGAATCACTTAGGGTAATATTTAAATATGGAGATTATAGGTAAGCCTCCTAGTCCTACTGAAACATAATCTCTGGGAATGTGAGGAGAGGAAGAGAGAGAACTAAAATTTGCATGCTTAACAATTCCCCTCATACACACTAAGGTTTGAGACTTATTGGCTGCCATCATTGAGTGTATATTCAGAATGTAACTAAAATCCTCTTCCCCAGTTTTCTTCTCATTGCCTCCAAATGGAGTATATGTGTCTTTTCAAGGAGAACTATTCCTAGCTGTCCAAGTACCAAAAAACTCACCTTGATTATTTCCCATTATATTACCTAAGGCACTATGTTGGTATATAAGCATTTCTTGGGACTAAAATGACACATGCCTAGGGCAATCACCAGTTGTTGTGGCTCTCTTACTTGGTAGAAATAGGAATTAGTAAGGTCAGTTTTCAAAATTCCTGCTTAGCCTATCTGGAGTTGTATATTTTTATCTAGGGAAACAAAATCACAGTTCCTATAAGTGACTAGCCTCTAGCCAATTCAGAAAATTAGGGCAAAATTTATCAAAGTACCCTAGAGTTTTTGACCCAAGATCCAACATTCTACTAACTAAATCATTTGGGTACCAAAATATATTGCACAAAACTATTGTATTAGTTAGGATAAGATTAGTCTGCTGCCAAAAAGACTCTTAAGGAGAATTCAGTGGCCTAAGGAAGATTCAAGTTTATTTCTCTCTCATGTTAATAGTCCAACATTAACTCATGGTCCAAGTTGGGGGGTATGGCACTGCTCCACATGGTTTTTAACTGACTAAAATTCCTTTCATTGTATCTCCTCCATTCTCTAGAGCATTCTACCTGTCTGCATGGTAAATCAGATTTCTGTACATTCCAGTTAGGGGAATGGAAGGGGAAGGGGAAGGGGAGCATGGAGAAAGCACAGTAAATGCATACATCATTTCCGTTCATAGTCCAGAAGTGAAAACTTTGTCCTGTGGTCACACACAACTGAGAATCAGGCTCATATTTGTAATCTCTGACTGAGTGGCTATAAGCCTGCTGCCAAATGTATTACTATGGAAAAAGGAAAAAACAGATATTGGTGTACAGCTAGCAGTCCCCATAACTGTACTTTAGACATGCAAACTGAAATGGTATTATTTTTCCCATAAAAGAGATTATTGACGCTGAAAAAAATGCATGTATTTTGTTCATGAGCATAGGACTTTATTAGCTTAATAAGAAATGAGATATACTCCCTTTTTTGGAAAATAAGTCTGTGTCATTTTTCTATTGCTACTTAACAAACCACCCCGAAACTTAGTGGCTTAAAACAGAGGTCAGCAATTTTTTTTTCTGTAATGGGAAGATAGTAAATATTTAAGGCGTTGAAGCCTATATAGTCTTTGTTACAACTATTCAACTCTGCCATTGCAGTGTGAAAGGAACAATAAACAAATGACTATGGCTGTGTTCCAATAAAACTTTATTTTCAAAAACATGTCATGTTCTACATTTGGCTCATGGGCTGTATAGATTGGCTGACCCCTGGCTTCAAACAACAACTATTCTATTTTTGCTTATTATTCTGTGGGATGATAAGTTGATTGTCCAGTTAGCAGACAGGTCATCTAAGGCTAAATAATCTAGAATGGGCTTGCTCATGTACCTGGTGTTTAGCAGGTTGGTTGATATTGGGGACCTTAGATGGTATGTCCCATCTCCACCCCATGTGGTCTCTCATCCTCCAGGAAGCTAGCTCAAGCTTCTTCGCATGTCAGTCTCAGGGCAGCAAAGACAGCAAGCCCAGATGTGCAAGTGCTTGTCAAATCTCTACTTTCAACATGTTTCCTGATGTTTTATTGGCCAAAGCAAGCCACCTGATAAAGCTCAGATTGAAGGTGCAGAGAAACTAGCTCTTGATGAGAGGAACAGCAAAGTCATAATGCAAAAGGTGTGTGCAGACAGGGATAGGAGGGATTATTTTAGTCACTTTTGTAAACAATCTACCATGAAATCATTGAAGTACTAAAGGACATTACAATTCAACTTGATATTTTTAACAATAAGATGATCTTCATACTTTGTGAGCTATAGTGGAAAGTGGGTAGGTATAACATCTTAAAATATTACAAAGAATTATATTCCAAGGCCAGAGAAATGAAACAAGGATCTTAAGAATAAATCCATATTGAAGACTACCTAGATGAGAGAGTTGTTAAGTAAGCAACTAAGCGGGGTTATCTCTAGACTGTTTAATCTTTTCTTAAATTCCTTATTTCCTGCAGTTGCTACCTTCAAAGTTTCAAGGTATACATACAGCCTGTCATCTTGATAGACATAGTGGCCTCTGGCTCAGAATTTTCTGTTTGAGCTTTCCAAACAGTGGGGTATACAGCCAACATCAGTCCTTGAATTAACTTATCGAGAAGTTTTGAAGAACTAAAGCCATTTACAATCTAATTTAGTGGATGGTGGGTTAAAAGCCCCAAGGATGCCCTTGAGCTTCTGTACGAGTCACTGTAGAAAGCAGAAGTTTTTCTAAACTAATGTACAGAAGAAATATACTATACAAGTATTAGCAATTGTCTTCTTTACAAAATCTAAAAATATATAGGAGAAATCATTCCATCTGTAAAGCCAGTGAAATAATTTTTACAAATCCTCCTCTCCTGGAATTTTGATTAACTAATTGAAATGTTTTCTAGTGTGTTAGAAAAGCAAAATGGTTCAGTGTTTTATGTAATAGGATGAATTAAATTACTAGAGTGCTACCATTATTGATGTTTATACTACATACCAGGCATCATGTGAAATATATCATCCATGGAAAGGTATGCAGAACATTATGAGGACCTGTCGTATTTGTTTTTTCTTCTCAGATGAAAAAAACTAAAAGCCCAGAAAGATTAGGGAATTTCCCAAGGTCCAGGGGTGTGCTGGTAAGCTGGCACATGGGGGTAAAAGCCCTGATTTATATGGTTTGCCAATTTTTGCCATGTAACTGATCTCAACCTGGCTGATTTCAAATTATCAGTGTGATGTCAGTGAACACGATGTTGGGAAGAGCTGCACATAATCAGCTATCATGATCCAGTAGGAGGTGGCTCTGATACTCCACTGTCAAGATCATAAGCATAATAGGAAGTTGGAGAGCCAGGATTTGAGCTCCTGGCTGTCTACAAAGTCCATCCTTTAAACCATCATACAATATGCCTTCTGACATAATAAACTATTCACCTGAAAAATCACAAAAGATCATGAAGGTCTACAATATCTTTAATCCCAGAAACATAGATACTTCTTTATTCTCTATTTTATTGAAACTAATACAGGAAATAGTCTCAGAATTATTCAATAACCATATGTTAGAGGCCAAGAAAAACGGTGTACTTCATCCATCACCATTTCTATTATTCTTCCCTTTCCATTATCTTAAGCTTTCACAGATTTTGCTAGTGTTGCTTCTTATTCATATTTCATTGCCACTCTTCATCTTAATATCCATATACTTGGTCCCCAACAATTTTTTTTGCTGTTTCAGAATGTTGGCTGCTTTTTTTCATTTTCATAGTTTATTAAATTTTTTCTTACCTTATAGTGTAACTTTCTCACTTATGCTCTTTAGTTCTTCAACATTCTGGCATTCCTTGTTTGAGCAAGTAAGTAGATGGATAGAAGTCTAACTACTAAAATAAGATGGGTTCACATTTTAAGAATTATTTAACCTTTTTTAATACCAGAGTATCCTCATCTGTAAATGAGGATAATAAGAGTACTTACCTTGTGATGTGTGAGTGATTGATCATTTAAAAAACAAACAAACCAGGAACTATAGCAGGAACAAAAATGGAGGGTATGAGATGGTGGTACGGATGATACTTTGAGAATGTATGAGATCCAACATCATTTTATGCTGATGAAAAACATCATTTGTTGTTTGGTGGGAACATATCTCAAAGATTTGTAAACAAAAAAACTCTTGAAAATGATAGCATTTTTTTCATAGCATGAAATAAAATTGCACTAGATTATTTTCTTTGCATAACAGATTTTATACTAAGAATTTCATCCTTTGCTAAAATAATTAAGATACTCATGAATACCATTTACTGTTACCATGAATTGAAAGAATGACAGATGAGAAAATGAATTTTTCCCAAATATTCTCATATGTGTTAAGCTTTAAGAAAAATAAAGAAAACAATTTTGCAAATTAGTATGAATTTTTATCTGATTGGTAAGAGGAAATTTATGAAAGCATACCTGTGATGATAGACCAATACATGTTTATACTATGCTGGAGAAAATGAGAATTTTAAAACTCATCAGAATTTTCATAATTTCTTCAAATAGCTGAATTGAAGTGAGTGGATACCCAGCAAAATTATTTTTCATATACTTCTGTAGAAAAATAAAAGTACAAATTGAGGTGATTTCTCTTTTTATAAAATGAGCCCCATTATATATTTTCTTCCCATATAAAGATAGAACATATACTGCAAAAGAACAAACTTAAAATGGAGAATTCTCACTGTCTAGTAGTAAAACAAAATCTTACCTTCTGTTTGATGTATTATTCTTGTTACTCATAACAAAATTCAGTGATATCACGATTTTCTGTTGAAATTATTATTTTATCATGTAGCATACCCTAGAGTTTTGAAGAGTTGTACAGAATGGTGAATAAGAATTTTTTTGGACCTGATGCATTTTCAAGTACATCCAGGCAAACGAAAATAAATAGATAGGAAACAGAGCTAATTAAGAAGATTGAGTTTCAAATGAAATAAAACCGGCAATAGGAACAACATTGAACTCTGAATCAGGAAATGAAGCCATGAGTGAATTCGATTTTAAGTAGTGGTTAATTACAATTAAGCTTCAAACATAACTTGTAAATCATATATCAGAGCATTATATAGAAAATATAACGTAGTTTGTGTTTAATATATTTTAATTTACTTTCCTTCCTTAACTCCTACTCTAACATTGTTGTTATACTATGGAAAGCCAAGTTTCATATGACCAATAGAAGGTAGTTTAATAATGTAATAATGTCAAGGGCTAGAAGGAAATTCTGGAGAGAAAAATCATTGACTTAGAATTTAACCAATATCCTTCTAATAAATGGAAAGTACTGAAGAGGGCATAAATGCTGCATCAACATAAAGAAAAGAAATCTATTGAATATAATACCTCTGTTCTTTCCAAAGTCAAATGATTCTCTTTACTATTCCAATGGCTTCACTTGTTAAATTTCATCGCTTAGCAGACAAAATGTGCAACTTGGTAATAATATAGTCATATTGGCATTTTTTCTTCCTACAATTAAATAACTTGAACTTTCCCTCTATATAGCATATTACACTATAGACATATATTGTTTCTCTTCAAATTTTGGTATTACCGTAAGGTGTGAGCTTCACTTATTAAAACAAGATAATTGAGAGCTTTATTTTATTCAGGGGAAAATATGGGGGTTAGTTTTTTGTTTTTATTTTTTGCGGTACGCAGGCCTCTCACTCTTGTGGCCTCTCCCGTTGCGGAGCACAGGCTCCGGACGCGCAGGCTCAGCGGCCATGGCTCATGGGCCCAAACGCTCCGAGGCATGTGGGATCCTCCCGGACCAGGGCACGAACCTGTGTCCCCTGCATCGGCAGGCGGACTCTCAACCACTGTGCCACCAGGGAGGCCCGGGGGGTCAGTTTTTGCATAAAACTTTAGACTGTAGTAAATCTCATTTTTCTCAGTATTCTGGGTTAGATTTTTATTGACTAGTAAAATAGCATGATGTTTAAAACATTTACAATAATTTATTTTATATGTAAAACTGTATCACTGACGAATATTGAATCTAAACATACTCTAGTTTAAACCGATTGTAAAGCAGAAGTAGTGAGAAAGCTAAATAAATGATAGACAAATTAAAGAGGAGTCAGGATTAGTCACAAAGTGAAAATGAAAGCTCTAATAATGACAACGTTGTGAACTAAACATTTAAAGAAAATGCAAGACATATCTTGGATTTCTAAATTTCTATTTCCTCATAGTTTCTCTGGGCTTCATTTTATTATCAGGTTATGAAATCTAGCCTAATGGAATAATAAGCATGCTGAACTTACAAAGAATGCTACCGAAATTATCTTGCAACATAAATATAGATTTTGTATTATCCTGAATATAATCACTATACTGTCAAGATGTTATATCTAATAGTTTTTATCCTGCAATGTAGACTACTATAATTCCTCAAACCTTTATTTATTTTTATAGACAAGCCATTTTATTATTAGAGTTTGCTTTTTGTCTTGAACACTTTATTTTTATATTAATTCTACCTTCTAGAGAACAGTGGAGAATGTTTAAATTGACCATTTTTATGGCGTACGTGATTTGTCATGAGCAATATAAATAAATACATTAATTGCCTTATCATACTTGTATCTGACAGATGGGTCCCCAGGCACAGAGCCTAACCTTTTATTTTGACACCTGCCACATTTTGCCAGCCCTGACCCTTTTTCTTTGCCAGAGTGTCGCTGTGCTGTTCACCATGGTTGCACTAATCCCCAGCTTTTAAAAGGCATAATATTGGAACCCTTCTGAGAATCGCTGCTATCAATCAGCTGATACCACAACATAAAGCATTTTACAGATCCATCCAACATCCTTTCTTTCCTGTGATTCAAACACATTTTCTCTTATTTCTGTATCCTACTGGCTCAATAAGATTACATGGAGTTTGTTTTAATCTAATACCCCATATTGTTACCTTCTGATATAAACCATTTAGTTTAGCAGTAATTTAAAATTTAGAATTTATTGGAGAATAATAAAAGAAGTTATGTTTCCATTTTTAAACTAAAAGATACTTCTTTACTACAAAGCAAGTATGCTACTTTAATGTAGCTAAGGAGTTAAAAATAATCTGAACACGTTAATTTGAAAAAAAAAAAGCATCGGGACAATAAAATATGTTTTGAGAATTACTGTGCACTCAATCTCAAACCTGCACCTTTGATTTCTGGGGTGATTCCAAAAGCCACTAACACATGATATGTGTCTGGATTCATACAAACTAAAAGCACATGCCTAGTCCATTAGACAGAGGTCTGGTTCTAAAGAGTTCTGCAACTCAGAGGACAGACAGAAGGCAGGTAACCTGTGGAGGCGCATCCATTACTGAAATAATTTAATATAAATTTTAAAGGATTCCCTCTTTGAGAAAAATCAGACTATAATTAATTATGGAAGATGTTGTAAGCAATATTTTGGAGGGAATATGTTGGAAACAAAGAATGTTAGAAGTAGATAAGTAGGTGGGAGACAGATATTTGATAGCAAACATAAAGTTCCACCAGACCAACCCAGTTTGGCTTACAATCTCATTGCGGACTGGAAGCCAATTAGAGACGGGTACACTAACAACATGCCTTTCAAATACGGCATCTATTGCTTCTGAAGTAAGCTTATTTGGAATAAGGGAAAGAGCCTTGGACTATGTCTTAAGCTAACTTTCTTCTATAATTTAGACCCATTTATGCCAGCTAGGATATATATGTACATTGCAAGAAGTATGGGATCTGTATCTTAGGACATTCAAAGAAAATGCTGTTTCATGCCTGGGCCTAAGAGATATTAGAGTTAAAAGGCAATTCTAGAGTTATGGCAGCTTTTTGTACCTCAGCGCCAGCGTTTTTGAATCTTTAGTGAGCCACCATTAATATGACTCAGCTGTATTTCACTTCTTCCTCTTTCTTCTCTGCCCCAATCCAAATTTCACAGTTTACTCAGAGTTTCTGATAGCTTATATTTTAAGCATGTACAAAACCTTGGGCTATCATAGAAAATCATTTTTTCACTTATTAGATCTAAATCCAGAGACAAAAAGACTGAAGGGCCCGTCATCTTTTCAAGCCTGGCCACAGTTCATAGGTTGCTAGCCAGCCTATTCTTTGGTCCCAATTCAACAACTCTAAATGGTGGGAAGCAGAGATTACTTGTGAGTAAACATCTCCACTTAGGTGGCAGATGTTCTGGATGAAAATGATTCTCTTAGAAGGAATATGTCATGACTGACATAGACAATATTCAAAGCGTAGTCCAGAGACTGGAGCTGGTCCCTGTGCTATTTGTTACCCAACCAGAATGATAAGCACATTGAGGATAACCATGTCAGAACTTTTACAGCTATTTGTTAAAGTCACTTGATGGCTGTTGAATCCCACAATAAAAAGTTTAGATTTGTGTTTTGTATACATTTTTGGGTTTTTTTCCTAGTAATTCATTTATATTATATTATTAAAAAATAATGGTGACATTGAAAGTGGGTGGTAAACTCATCTATCACTACAGATATTTTGATAGGCACTGGTTTAGAAGGCTCCTAGAGTTCTAATTGTGGTGCTCGCCTAGCTAATTAAGTAATAATGATCAAATCTTTGCAGTCATATTATAATCCTCTAAATATCAGTTTCCTCTGTAAGGAAACTCACCTTCCCAAGTTATTATCAGTCATAAGGCAATACATGAGAATAAATTTGAAAAGTTGTAATAGGCTAATCAGAATTAACTTATATTTAATTGTTATTAAAGTCTCTACATACATATATCTATATATATCTTTCCCATATAAATATAAGATATAGCTGCAGTGGAGATTTTATTGCTTGTTTATCTTGTATTTGCTATTTTTTGCAAAAGGCAATCAGAGATCAAATTGATAAAGATCTACTCAGGAAACAACCTGTTCTCAATAATTTTACAATTTAGTTGATTGTAAATAAAAGTTAAGTAAAAATATTTTAGCAGTGTAACATTCCAAGAACTACGAGGAAGAAGTATATGTGTAATAAATTAGTCATATAAATATTAAAGACTAAAGATATTCAAAGGAAGGAGAGAGAATTTCATGCTATGGTGATTAAGGAAAATTTTTAGAACAGGTAGGATTTGTACAGGATCTTGAAGAATGAATGAAATTTGGAAAGGTGGGAAGGACAAACTAGGTTATTCTAGGCATAACACAACTTTCAAGCAGAAGCATTGAGTCAGAACATCTATGTATATGTGTGTGAAATGGGTGGGTATTCCAATAGATAGATAGATAGAAAATAAATAAAATTAGAAACAAAATAAATAAAATTAAAAATTCTAAAAATTAAATTACAATAGGCAGTCTTAAGTTTTTTGTAGTTTTCCTCACCTAAAGCATGATCTTAAATTATTAAAACTGAAACAGTTGAAATAGAATTGCTTTTACATTCATATCATTTACTGTCACATGTTAAATGCAAACAATGGAAGTGCAAAATAATTTAATAAATCATTTTCTTCAAGTAAAACAATAATTTAAATGATAATTTTTAAAAATCTCATAAACAATTCAAAGAATAAAAGCACAGTTATTAAAGTATTAGTATTCTTTCCTGTGGATATCTGACATTTCAGTCTAATGTAAAGAACAAAACTGAATGGCAAGAGAATTGCTTCCCCTAATAAACAACTTATTAGCTTAGCAATTTTATTACTTTACACTAGGGTCATAATAATTAAATTACAGAATATCATAGAGCATCATGTAAATTTGAAGCACTGAACATATAGTGCCTCACTTATAAAAGTCCACCAAGTATGAATGCCGTTATTTTAAGGCATAAGAACTAAGATATTATTAGCAAAGCAGTGATTTCAATACAGGTTTTTGGTATTTCACATTCAACTCTATGACACCAATTTGAAGTACCAAGGTACCAGTAATTTTGTTTGTATAATATTTTTATTTTTATTCTGAAAATTTTATATGATAAGATTAAATCAACAATTTATTTGTTCAATTTGTACAAAAATGACAAACCAAAAAATAATCTACAATTCTAAAGTGGTCACTGCCTAATATAATAAGCAAACATATCATGCTGCTGCAAACATATATTGCAAGAATCATCCTACTCTGATGGCATATAAATAAGACAGTATTGAAAGTGAAAGAGTAACTCTGTGTAGGAATCTCCAAGTATATAAAATACAATTAAAGATGGTAAAGACAAACTGAAAATGTTTAAACAAAAAAAATCAAAACCACAGTTCTGCCTTAATTTTAAAAACTGCAGTTCCTGGAAAGAAAAAAGGTAATAAAAAAGATCTTAAGCTTAGGAAACAATAGGTGGAATTACATGAAAATGAAAGAATTAGAGGAAAATGTGTAGAAACAGTTAATAACTTCCTCGGCAGCATTTCCCAGACCACGTAGATGTGACAAGAGCTTATCAATCAGTTAGAAAAATACAATAAAATGGATTGAATGAAGCTTTTCCACTTAAGATCACAAATTTATAAAGCCAAAGAATTTTATTTTGGTTTCAATTTGTCTTAAATAATTAAATTTTCTCTACATTTCTAGTAGTTTAATAATACTTTTATTAATTGACTCTATGAATAATTTATACTAAAATTTGTTTAATATTCACATGTTATAAATTCTTGCATTTTGCTTTGTAATGTGTTTGTAAATGTTTATCTTTGAACTGTATGAACTCTTTAATTTTGCTTTCTTTCATTAATTTTTAGCAATATTCACACTACCTAGCATCAGGCTTATCATTTTATCTTACTATTAATTGCCTGTCCAATTGAAGTTCAGTATTAATCAAGCCATACTAGTTGATCTCAGCTGAGGACTCTTAAGAAAAAGACGTGATGAGAAGATCGTGGTTGTCAAATGATGTTTAGTCAGTGAGCTGGCTGCTCCTTTTACGCTGTTTCTTTCCACTTATTCTAATCCCTCCTTTCCATAAACTCCTCTGCAATATAGCAATTAGACTTATTCCTTCAATTAAATATGATATCCGTATAACATATACTATTAAAAAGTTATCTTTTTCTTTTAAAGATTATGATTCTTCAAAGAACGGTCAATATTCACCGCTTTGTTGTTTACCACACATTTCGCCCCTCAGCTATTTTTCAATTTGGCATCCTGTACCCCAGCTGTAGATAGCAAGAATCTTTAGTTAGCAAACTCATGACCTTTCCTCAGAACTAATTCTGAGTCACCTTTTGCTTTTTTTTTTTTTTTTTTTTTTTTTTTGCGGTACGCGGGCCTCTCACTCTTGTGGCCTCTCCCATTGCAGAGCACAGGCTCCGGACGCGCAGGCTCAGCGGCCATGGCTCACGGGCCCAGCCTCTCCGCGGCATGTGGGATCTTCGCGGACCGGGGCACGAACCCGTGTCGCCTGCATGGGCAGGCGGACTCTCAACCACTGCGCCACCAGGGAAGCCCTGCTTTTTTATATTACTTATCACTCTTATCTTAAAATGTATTTCTTTCGGCTTCCTTGACTTCTTGTAACTCGGACGATTTGTTTGCCTCCTGCCCTTTTTTGCCCTGGAATGCAGGTATTTCCTAAGGATCCGCTTTCTTTTTTTCCTTTAGTTTTCTAATCATCTGTGGAATGTAGCTCTTGTCTCTCCCTACTTTAATCTCTGTGAGGATTTTCCTGAAATCACTCTCTCTCACTCCACACCACCCACTGGATCAACCTGACATACCACCAGCACCTCAAACTCAACGCGTCCAAAAGCTTTTCTCTCCTCTCTCCACACACTTTCCTATTCCTTGGGTAGCAGGACCATAATCCTAGAAAACCAGACAGGAATACTGCACTGGGGTCTCACTCCCCACCCCACCATCCTCACCACATGTCTTGAGTTTAGAAATTGTGTGGATTTTGCCTTCACAATATTCCTAACATCTGCTTCCCCATCCGGATTCTCATTTTTACTGTTAGTCTCTCATTTAACTTTGATCTAAAATATCAAAATAATTATATAACTTGATTCTCTATATTCACTTTCTTCCTGTAAAACATAACTCTGATCATGTTCAGAAACCTCCAATGATTTTTTATGAGAATTCTAAATTACTTGTTTTTAAATTTCAATAACCTCTACTATTTGGCCACATATACTTGTCTAGCCTTATTTTTAAATTCTGTAACTTTTAAGATACATTTCCCCTGTCTTTTCTCCCTTACAATACACTGTAAGTTTCTTAAGAATTAGGGCTTGGTTATTATTTGTCTGCGTGTTCCTTAGACCTTCACACAACATTTTATTCTAGGATCTCATTATACATGTTTTCATAGTGAATGAATAAATGAATGAAGTAGCTTTTACCCACCACCTCTTCATCCTGGAAATTCTAACATTCCAGACTAGCAATAGAATTCTCTTAAGATCAAACCTAATAAAAAAAAACCAGAGTGATGGGTCACAGCCCTGGATGCACCCTGGAATCACTGGGAAGATTATGAGAAACAGTAATGCTCCACCTCCAGAGACTCATTTAATCGTCCTGGGTGGGATTCAGTAAAACGGTATTTTTAAACGTTCTCCAGGTAATTTGAAGTACGCCCAAAGTTAAAAACTTTTGAGCTAGAGAGAAAGTGTGGGCTGGGGAAATTGGAATTTTGAATTTAGTTCAAGATTAATTTTCACATACTATATTTACCCCAACAATAAAATCCACCCAAATGAATATTTTCACTGTCTCTAGCATCAGAATTTGATACTTAATAGATCTACGGCTAATGGAAAATATGCATACAAAAAAGAATTAGTTTTAATAGAATATTAGACTTTTAAAATCTATAGGTAATTATCTGAGATTAAACTATTCAAAAAGAATATTAGACCTGAAAGTAAACCATCGTAATTTATGCCTGGTTCTTTTATTCTATTTATGCAGTGATCTGTTTATTCAACCAACATTAATATTCAGTGATGTTTTGGTTGTTTATAATTGCAATTTTAATTTATACAGAAGTAATTTCATATCGGATTGTTTTAAATTCTAGAGTTTATTGATCCTTAATACATCCTATGTAATCATTAACAGTATTGAGTTATTGGACCTTGGTAAGATCTTCAAGCTCACTAAGTGTTTTGAATCCTTTACGCTTTAAAGAGGGAAAGGGTACAAATGATGTAATCATTTCTGAGTTTTTAATATTCCATTATTTTGTCTTGCTCTCTCTTTAAATACAGATATAACACATATTTGGAAATATTTTTTACATTTTAGATATCACCAAGCAGCCAAGTGGTATTGTTTATCTAACCCTTATTTTTTTTAGAAAGTAATTGGTTTTAACACCACCATTTGTGACTCAGTAATTCATTAACTAGTTCTGAAACGCTAACCAATTTTTTTTCTTAATAAGTCCCTCCTGTGTCACTTCCCTACCTCCTCTACCCCAACTCTGCTCCAAAACTGTCAATATTTCAGAATAATATAGAGGTAAATGCAGAAAATTTTTTTTTTTAATTCTGAAACTGGTTTCAAAAAACCTGAAGCCCTTGGAGTTATGGAGAGGACTCAGAGTATAGATATACTTATGAGAGGGAAATTTGTGAAAAACTAAAAATGTGTCACCCCCAGCCCCCATCTAGGCTTGCTGGGCATGGAGCAGGTGAAGGAGAAGTGATATAAAGAGATTATCTATCATTAGAAATATAGAAGGGATGAAATAAAGTGAGCCACCTGAAAGAGTAAAGCAGGCAGGAATAAGGAATGTGTAATAGATGATTACAAGTGTGGACTCAAGCCAGACTGCCTGTGTTCAAATCCCAACTCAGGCATTCACTAACTGTGTGACCCCAGGCAAGATATTGGCAATTATGTTGCCTAATTTTTTCTATAGTCTAAAAAATGAGGATAAATAAAATATCTACCTCATAAAGCTGGGGCAGGAATTAACTGAGTTGGGGATGCTGGAGAGGATGTGGTCTCACTCAGACCTCCCAGCTCCCCACGTACTTCACATCTTTTTCCTCCCTTGGCTCTGTGATGATGCTTCATCCTCATTCCCTCCTATTATCTTGACTATTCTCTCAAACTCAGTTCATGTAAGACCACTGTCTTTAAGCGTTGTCTTCTAGCCAACACTCTAGGTCACAGGCATCCTAGAAAGACCCTGACACCTGCTTAAGACACTTCTCCAAGCTTTGCCTCCTACCACCTAAGCTGAATTTCTTCATTTTTCTTTGCTCAAACCTTTTATGTGGACCTTGCATTTAGATGGCATACCAGGCTTTTGATTTGGCATCTTCCCCCCTGCTTCATCCTCTCAGCACCTAATGTGCTTCTGATAAGAGGAGGACACACTGCCCCTGCACTGGACCAGACTTCCAAGATTCTTCCCAGACCCCAGGTCCGGAAGCCTCACCTCCCTTTTCTCCTTGGGATGATCACACAGCCTCCACAGTAGACTTCTGTCTATCCAACTACCCCTTAAAGGATCAAGGATCCTCTCAATTTCTCATTTCCCACATTAACCCAATCTCCTTTTCCTCCACGATTCCAACATTCATTGATGGGCTAATAAAAATAATGACTTAACATCGATTGAATGCTAATATATACCAAACACTTTTTGGAGATAGGTAGTATTACCTTCATCTTGCAAATGAAAAAATTGAGGCACAGAATGAGTAGGTAACATAACCAAGGTCACACAGCTCATAGATGGGAAAGGAAAGAATGAAAATCTGAATCTCCACACCGGATTTGTACTAAGTGTGTTTTTTAGAAGCAGACTGTCTGGGTTTGAATCCTACTTGGCTGGGAGCTGTGTGACCCGAGGTAAACTGTTTAATAGATCTGGGCCTCAGTTTCTAATTTATAAAATTGGGATCGTTATGCCTGTCTCCCAGGATTTATGGGAGTGTTAAGTGGGATAATAAATGTAAGGCACTTAGAACAATACCAGCACTTAGAAAGTGCTTTAATGGTTTCTTATTGTTATTACTCTTTATTGCCTCTTCCTGATGGCTAAATCTTTGTTCCCAGTTTTTTGAGCACTAACCCATGTATCTGACTCTGCTAGATGTCTGGATGTTCCACAGATGTCTCAACTCATTATTATCTCCCCAACTTATCCTTCTAGTAGAGCTTACCTTGGCGAATGCTATTATACAAAACACAGGAGTCATCCTGGACTGCTCGTTATTAATCAGTTAATCCCAACAATGAATTTCCCCATATTTTTCCAGCCTTAAAAGTTATCTCATCTTCCCTCCTCTCACTCCTACCTATAGCAGACTCATTTCTCATAATACTGAAATACTTAATGATAGTTTACTATTAAAAAACAAACAAAAAAACAGGAACACTGCTATGTGCCAGCGAGTCAATGACAATCATAAAATGAATAGTATCTAATCTCTTCTCTCAAGGATCTCACAGTCTAATTAGGAAAAGAACACATTAATAATTGAACACCAAGTGGTGAGCGCTTTAACAAGGCATATGTCAGGTATTAATGGAAGGTGGAAATGGGGATTATGGATGGTGTGGTGAAGAAGGCAATACCAAAGGTCAGTCTTATTCAACAAGCCAATGATACAAGGCTCTGTGCTAGGTGTTGGGTTATTTCTTCTGACCTGGAGAATATCATAGTCTATGGGAGAAACTATAAATATACATTTCAGTATAAAATAGCAAATGCTAAGACAGAGGGAGACACAGTGAGTTCTGAGAGCATAATCGAGGTCTGCAGTATAAGAATAAGACATTTTAGAAATGTCAGGATCTAAACTAACTGCCTCTGCCTTATTTGACTTGTCTTACTGGAAAAACCTATTTTTAAGGCTCTCTTCAGATGTTGCCTTCAGTTTGAGGCTGATCCTGGCTTCCTTCCAAGTGGGTTTGGTTCACAGTGTCCGTTTTACCCCACTCTCATCACTCCACCCTCAGCCTTTTACCTCTCCTTGACCACTCCTCTGTGAGAGCAAATATAATTTCTTTTCTAAATAATTATTTGCATGGTACTCTTTCTCCCAACCTAATATCAAGTGAGACGTCTCAATATGTGGGGAGTTTGCCACCATAAAAGCCTCATTTTCTTATAGTAATCCACTCAATTATCAAATGCTCTACCCAGTTAATAGCAAACTGTACTTGGTGACTTCGGAAATTTACCATGATTGAAAATGAGAGTTAAGGATGCACTTTACATTTAATCTAGGTGTTCCTTAATACAAATAGTACAAATGGGTATAATATATCTTCAAAGCTTTAATTTTCTTTATCATTATAGCAGTCAGATTACATTTAAGATGTGTTTATATTCAGCGGAGTTTTAAAAAATTAAAACATTAGTCACAATGAAATACCTACGTATTACATATAATACTATATGTAAGAACTCAGTAAAGTTTAGTTATTGTTCAATCTCTTGTACTTAAATTATCTTCATTGATAGCCAAGATATGGAAGTAACCTAAGTATCTATCAACAGATGAATGGAAAAGGAGCTGTTGTGCGTAAATATATATACAGTGGAATGTTAGCCATAAAAAAAGAATGAAATTTTGCCGTTTGCAACAACATGGACAGACCTGGAGGGGATTATGCTTAGTGAAATAAGTCAGTCAGAGAAAGACAAATATTACATGTTTTCAATTATATGTGGCATCTAAAAAATACAACAAACTAGTGAACATAATAAAACAGAAACAGACTCCCAGGTACAGAGAACAAACTAGTGGTTACCAGTGGGGAGAGGGGTGGGGGGAGGGGGGAGGTAGGGGATTAGGAGATACAAGCTACTAGTATAAAATAAATAAGATACAAGGGTGTAATGTACAGCACAGGGAATATTTTATAACAACTTTAAATGGAGTATAATCTACAAAAATATCTAATCACTATGTTGTAAACCTGAAACTAACAAAATATTGTATAAATTTAAAAAATTGTCTTCATTGAACATACGAGCACTTCCCCAGTATTTCCTATGTGCCAGGCACTGAACAATCTGACCTAACAGGGCTGCCAGCCACTAATTCATATGGCATCGTTGTACAATTTGGAAAAGACACTCTTCCTCAGGACATTTTTGTGTCCACGTTGAGGAATTTGTCATAATAAACTAATTTTATTAGAACAAGCCACCATACTGCCATCTGCAGAAGAGTGTTGTAATAAATACGTAAATTGGCAAGGCATACAATGTGAATGGCTCCTCTAGGATTGTGCAGTAAGCAACCTACACAACCATTCACCGAGGTCCAGCTTAGTCTATCCTTGTCCTCAAAAAGAATGTTACATTTGGTAAGAAAAATAAATGCTTCAATAATGCACTAAATCAGAAATCATAAGTTTATATAAGTAAGCAATTTGCTATAAAATTATTAAAAAGAAATACCATCTTAATAAGTAATGAGTATCATACATGGTTTCAATTTGGCAAAATGCTATGCTGACTGTGAGACTCTGAGAAGTCACACTATAAACAGTGATGAACTTTTGACTATGGTCATTATTTAGAAAATCTGTTTTTTAATAAAAGCAGCTGAGAATCTGTCAGACACACAATTATTGGGTTGAAATTGACCTAAATAAGTCCACATGTTCAAAATCCTGTTTCCAGAAAAAAAAAATCCTTAAACCACCTAAAATAAATATTTATCTTTTTAAAAAAATATTAACGACTCATATTATAAGAAAATCCTCCTTATAGTTAAATCCACAGTGCTTAGAATTTAATGTCTTTTATTCTCTCAATGTGAGAATAAATGATACAACAAATGTATAGTGCCTGGATAGGGTAGGTACTCTATAGGTGATGAAATCCTTCTTATTAATGCATTTAGAATACTTTTCAGGTTTCCTATATTATGACAGGTTACAGTATTAATTTCCTGCAAGCAAATATAAATGAATAATCAACTAGTTGATTACAGTACCTGAAATTTTCTTTATAGAAAGTGGATATGGCAGTCTGTGATCTCAGGTTCACGTTAGAGCATATGTTGCACAAGTACAAGATTTAACCAGGAGATAGTAACATTGTAAACATTATTCCAAATTTGAAGAAAATGGCTTTTTAATATTTATGTCTATCACTGACTTTTAAAAATTGAGAATGCCCAGGTTTGATGAATTGAGACAATGGTAACTAACTAATTAACTAACTAACTAAATAAATAAAACTAAGCAATGCCTTTTCCTTACCATGGAATCCCTTTACCTGTTCTCTTTTTCTTAACGATTTCTTTATGTTCTCTTTTTCCCAACATTTCTCAATTCTTTTTCCATTCAGCTTCTTACTGCCACATATAACATATTAAAATTTCCCACAATTTCTTTTCTTTCTTTCCTTATATTCTTTTTTTTAAATCATAGGTTACCTAAGATATATTAGAATACGAATGTGTTTGGATTACTGCAAGAAGGATTCCATATGATCCCAATATCTATATTGAGCTGTTTTCTTCAGTTTTATGTAGCCCAATTAGCAGCAGATGTTTTTGAACATTTTATGTGTAGAATGTTTGTATTTTTCATAGTAATTTTTCTTCTAATTGTGTTGGCACTTTTAGTGTATTTCTAACCTTTTTATTGTACAGAAAAAAAAAATCCTCTAATGCTGCATCATGAGAGATAAAAGGGACACTTCTATCTTCGTGCTTCATAATTACAACCTGCAGCCAGGAATGGAAGTCATGGTGGCACAACTAGAGAGTTGCTTATCAGGGACATGAGATTAAGGAGTCTGAAAGAAGAATGCACCCATTAATTGTGGAGAAAGAAATAAGGGGATCATTTTCTTAATTACATAGAAATGTAGGAAGAAAAAAATCTAGGAAAAAGGGCTAAAAATTGCATTTCTGTAACAATTAGTAGAGAAAAGAAAACTTTAATCAATTTATTTTCACAGTTTCTACACAAATAGATTCAAAAAGAATTATCCACACCAAAATGATTCAATTACTTATTTTTTCAGTGAATTTAGTAACTATTTTTTTCCTGATTGAATGAACCAACCAAATGTTTGATAACTTCTAGTGGATGTTGACAGTGTATTGATGTCAGTCATGCCAACAGTTTTTTTTTTAATAAATACTAAACTGAGACTATCCTTTGAATTTCTCATTAAATATGAAAGTCCATATTATTTCCTTGTTGTACTCTTGAAAAAACTCTTACAAACAGGGCCAAACATCTCTTAGAGAGGAAAAAAGGAATTTACCTCCTTGACTTTACCAAGAACTGTTACTCAAAATTTGTTGTTATTGTTTAATTCAGGGGAAAATGCTATATTAAGCAGTGAAAAAATTAAGAGAACATGTGATTTTTAAAAAATATAGCTACGATATAAATGAGAGTAATTGATCTGTAGCACATCAACCCAACTTCATAAGAAACCTTCTAAATTATATAATAAATTGCCCTTTTTTCTACCACATAGGCCACTGCTTTTTGTTGATACTATTTACTATAATAGTACTAATGTCTATGACTTGAAAAAGCAGACTCTCTCTGATAAGAAGAAAGATTTTTAAGACAAGGGCCTTCATTCTTTGTGAAGAGCTAATTATTCAACAATTACATGTGTGACATATTTTACACGTTAAAAACTATGTAACAGAACTGATTGTTGCTTAAAACAAAACAATCTTTTTAGGGAAAACTAGTAACAGTAAAATCTGTTTTTAAATCCATAGAGTTTAAGTTGCTATATAAATGATGATATAAAGGAAAATAAACTGATTTTTGATTATACATTTAATGTTAATTCAAGTGCCTCTTGATATCACCTTAAATTAATTTTAGCTATAAAATTGCCTGTTGACAATCTGTTTTTATAAATCTCTTAAGAAAGATTTGCATTATCTATCATTTAGTTCTAGTTTGTATTTAAACAATAAAACTTAGTGTTTGTAATATTACTGTCATTTCTACCTAAAACTTAGTTAGATTTAGCAATATACTTTACCCACTTATTTGCACAGTGGCTCCCTAATTTATACTTTATAAATTATTTATTTATAAATAAATAAATCTCTATGGATTTATTTATTTATTAATGAAATATGTCCGTTAGTATTTCTTTCAAGTGACACACTTTGTGTGTCATTGTATGTCTTTAAACTTTTTTATTCTACCCTCTTTTGTAAATGTTAACTTTACTTTGAATGTTATTTCCTCAGCACTTTGAATTTATTACTCCATTCTCTTCTAGCCTCTCCTAATGATGATGAGGTCTGTTATCAGTCTGATTGTTCCTTTGTAAATAAGGAACTTATTTCTCCTTTATCTCTATTTGATTCCAAGATTTTCTCTTTGTCCCTGATGTTCTGCAATTCATGACAAAAAGTGACTAAGTATAATTTGTTTTATTTTTTATCTAACTTTTTGATATGAGGGCTCATTTCTGTCTTCAGTTCAAGATATTTTTCAGCCATCATTTCAACGATTTCCCCCTCCCTATGAACACTATTGTTTCTTACTTGGATTATTATTAGACATATGTCAGAGCTTCTTGATTGTTTTTTTGTCTCCACGTCTTTTAAATTCTCTTTAATGCCTTTTTTTTTCTTTCCATCTCTCTCTTTGTGCTGCATTTTGCACGCTTCAATCTTCCTATTCACTCATTTTCTCTCCATCTATGTCTAGTCTACTTTATATACTTTTCATTATTGTTTTATTCCAATGACTTTATTGTTTTATTTGATTGAAAACTGTTTTTGGTTTATACTCGTGGAAGCTGGGAACTCAGGATTCTATACTAAGTCTTGAATAAATAATGCCAAAATATTGAGGTTGTAATTCCAGAGAGGAAAATCCTATGATTAAGCTACAAGATGCATGCAAGAAAGGATGAATCATTATCTTAGTAGCCCTAGCATCTAGTAAACAGCCTGGCAAATTGTATATCTCAATAAGCATTTACAGTGTAGATTAAATATAAACCAACTAAGTGATAAACTTAGCAATAGTATATGCTAAGCATTGATAGGTTGTCTTTTCTAATTGTCAGTGGTTCAAGTACAATGATTCTCAAACCAGAGATATTAAAAACAACACTTCAGGAGAACTTTAAAATGAAGATTTACAGGCCTCACCACAGAGTTTCTGATTCAGCAGGTTTGGAAAATGTCTAGAAGTCTGTATTTTCACATGTTTGATGTTGATTCTGGGAGTACAGAAAGTATTTAGAGAAATATTACCTGAGTGTAATCAGATTTTGAAATGATAGTAGAGGTAGGTAAACCAAAGATTCCTCTACATGATTTAGTCAGTAGAGAGGACAGTTGAAACTGACAGGAGAGAAGACCTTTGGAATAAAGCTGAATAACAGGAGAAAAATTTGAGAAAGGCTGATCCTGCCCTTATCAAGTATTATATCAAAGCTAGATCCTTTAAAAAATTTGTAAACAATAAATGTTTGGTCATTTGCTCTAGTAAAAAGCAGCATTTTTCAGCATACATTTTTAAAATTCTTTACATTGTTTCCTTAGTTAAAACCATTTGAAAATCTGTAGAAAAAGTTAATATTGAGTCTTTTTTTCTTGTGGATTTATTTTTTTAAAAAAAGCTTTGCATTGAATTTTGTAGCATCACAGAATGATAATGTAATGTAATTTAGCTTAATAGCTATTTTGTGTTAGATGACAGTTTTATTAAGCAGAACCAATAATCATCTTTATTCAGAGTCATAACGACCCATTATAAATGGTCTTATTTTCCCTAAATTTAATTTTACCTCTTAGAGTATGCCTTTCTAGAATTGCTAAAATGGTTACACTTGGTTTCTTTCATAAATATAATTTTAACAATCACTATAGAAACATGAGTCATCTGGTAGTTAGTACCACTATTCTATATATTTGATACAAAACTATTTTAGTGTCTTGGTTTGTTATTAAATTATTATCGGTTTGTTATTAAATTAAACTTTCAGACAAGGAAATTTCAGGAAATTAAATTACCATCCTTTATGTGTTGGAGGCTTAAACTGAGATGAATATTCTTTTCTTTCTAGGATGCCACCTTTCAGACCCCTGTATGTATTAGGGTAGGGATTAGCAATCAGATTAGACAAAAGTGGGTTTTGTCCCCAGCAACCTCCAGAATAACTGGATTCACATTCGCCTCTTTAAAAGTAACAACAAGCTAGGGTGGTTTTATGTTTATCAGGTATTTTAGCTTAAAGTGAAAAAATTTAGACAACAATCAGATTATTTTTTGTTCCAACAATTGCACTGATAAATGAGGGGAGAGAATGAAGTTATTTAGGTCATAGATACTTCAGAGCAGAGAGGACATCAGAAGTTCTCCAATTTTAAGGTTGTTTTATATAATATTAAATATCTATTCAATGTCATATAGTTTACAGAGCATTCTCACTTGCATCCTTTTATATAGGCCTACACCTTTTCTTCCAGAGGAACATTATTATTGTTCTAAATTTACACTGAGGGGACTAAGTGTCAGAGAAATTAACTCACACCCAAGACGGTTACCTAGTTCAAGTGGAGGCAAAGCTTATGCTCTTTCTCCACAACATCAGAGTGTTGACAGTCAGAGCACATCCCAAAGGCTCTGGATGCCTGGGAACAGAGGCAAAAGGTCAAAGAAGTTCAAAAAATGGAGGGTGAAGGTCACCTCAACTACAAACTTTACCGGCTTTATATTATTGTCCTGGGACCAGCATGCAACAATTGCTTAGAATTCAAGGAAAGTCAACTCCTTTCAGCTTCTGTCATGGGCACTATAGGTGGCTCCTGTTGCTTTTGAGTAATAATTCTATTTCATCTATACATGATTAAATATAACTTTCTTCTATAAAATTTGTTCCTAAGTGAACTAAAGATGTATTTCCAAGAATTCAAGGGTACTATGAATCAAGGGGATGCAAATATGAATTAACCTATGATGCCATTATGTAATTTGATATTTTACTTTATATTATATATTTATTTATTCAATAAGTAAATAGTGAATGCCGGAACTGCATTATACACTGCGATCATAGAGAAAAAGACACAGTCTCTGACCTTATAAAGCTCATACTCTGGTTATGGAGAACGGCATTGACAATACAACATGGTAAGTAATATAGTAGAATTCATAGGAGGTCCTGAGAATGCAGAGGGACAACCTTTAAACCAACCTTCCAATTGTTTTTGAAATTATTGTTTTGCTGTGATTCACTTACATACATGCATATCAATTATTTGAAAGTTTGCACATATGTGTATATACATATAGCATGTAGCTTTACTCTTTCTCAGTTGCTACCTACCTAATCTGTAAATAAAATAATGTTCCCGAGTTTGTTCAGACAGAAAAAATTCATGGAGAATGGTAAATTAGAATTGCTTTGATTGCACTTGGAGCATGTAGTTAATACAATGAATACTGGGCTATCTATTTTTATAGGGGTCTTAATAAGCCATGCTGATAGTGGCATTTTAAAAAGTCTTGGGTAAATTAACAAAAGAAATGCTTTTATTTTTAGCCTAACAGATGTTTAGTTTCTGGTTTATAACTATCTCTTAAAACATTAGAATCACTGGAATGCTGCAACTACCCAGGAATTCTGCCAGTCTAGCAAAGTCTCTAAGATAAATCTAGAATAACTAAGAAAATAGGATATCTCTGTCAATTATGTCCCATATCTATAAAACTCTTGGTCACAAATTATGGTTCTCCAAAAATCCGTGTTCTCCACTTGGGTTTTTAGGTCAATAGTTATATCCATTTGTTAGTATAAACAATACAAATTATCTGAATTCTATCAAGTTTTTTGGTTATGTTTATATTATTTTTATTTTAAATAAAAATGATCATGGTATTTGGAGTAAGTCTTTCTGGCCAGATTCTGAAGCTTTCTCTATCTTTGGCTCTAGACAAGTTATTTACGCCAAGATTTAGTTTACCTTGAAAATGAAGATGATTCTTACCACATAGTTCTATTGTCAGGATCAAGCACAATATATTATATAAGGAACGTGTATAGCACAAGGCATAGGGCAGTTTCTGGGTCAGTGATAGTTTTTATTTTTGCTTGGCTATAAAACCTGTGCTGGATAATACTTTAACATTTAAACACACCTTACAACATTCCGATGGTGGCATTTAGTTAAAAAATGTACTGATTCCTATTCATTTATTTTGTGGGGACATCAAACTCACCTGTCAGTGATTGGCCTGGCCCATATGATCCGACCACTCAAAATATTACTTGGGTTGTGTTTCCTCACCAAAAACGGGTGAGACATACAAAGTATTTTCCTTTTATTTTCTCATAGTTGTAGCGTTAAGTGATGCCTGACATTCTATTTTGAATGCACAGGCTGAAGGCTGTACAATAAAAAGGAACTGGGGATGCTTTGTGAAATTCATCAAGGTATAATGACACCATTTGATTTTTAAAACTGGATTAAATGTAGTTGTATTATTTGACACCATATGGATATTTGAGCTTAGTTGGTCAGAACTTGGTACTAGTATGTCAGGTTAGGGTATTCAATCTCCCTCATGTACCAATTACAATCTGATTGATTTTTCACTCATCAGATTTTTGTTTTGTTTTTTTCTAGGCTCTCTGACTGCAGCTGTAACTTCAACTTGCCAATGTACACCATTGCTCACAAGAAGACCAGATAAGAGAGTGTGAATGAGTTTATTGCCAACCCTTTCCTACTCCCAAAACAAAACAATTTTGTAGATTTGTTATTGATGGGTCATAGCACCATCTTCATATACAAATGACAACATTTCATATGGCATTATTTTCAGTATAAATGATAATAGAGATCACAGGGAGACTGTACAAATTATCTTGGGCTATTGTCTTATTTATAGATTAAAGTACAGTTACGTTTTCCACTGATTTACATTCTGACATCTTAGCTGATTATGTTATTTGCTTCTTTTATGCTCGTCCTCCCCTTAGATCTTGCATAACTATACTTTTCTTTACTATTCTTTCCCTTGTTAGATTGTGTATTTTCTCTGAGCGGCAAAATACGTTTTTTATTATTATTATAAGAATGCTAAGTATTTACCTAATTACCCTTCAGAGAACACTAGAAGAAAATGCAGTTGAACAAATGGATGAATACTGGAAAGGGATTACTGAATACTTATATTATTTCTGGAAGTCAGCAGCTGTTTTCTCTTACTTTCAAATAGTTTTATTCTAGGTTTCTATTTTTTTTATGACAGTTTTTCAAGCTTAGAGCTGGTAATTTTTCTTCCTGTTTGAAAAAATATTCCAGTAGTGTGCAAGTACTCAGATAAATATTTTCTATTAAATATTCATGAATTTCAGAACTGATTAATACATTTGTTCATTTTTAGAATGAAAAAATAATACAGTATTTATTTTTATATCATGGATTTCAGTTCACATATAAGTTCAAAGAATTTCAAATTAAATTTTATGCCAATCCAAAAATTGAATAACTGATATAAGTAAAAGGGCATAAGCCCAATACAAATAGTCAGACAGAGAAGAATCTCATTAATTTATTTTAGGCAGTCAATCAGTCACCATCATACAATATCAAGAGCATAACTTTGTGCCAGGGATTTCTGTAGATACAAAGTTGAAAAGACATAGTACGACTCCTCCAAAATTACATACTCTATTAAGAAAGGTAGATGATGTGGATGTGAAAACAAATTAACATCAATACAGTGCAGTCAGATGTATCATAGAAATACGTAGAGTCACTGAGAGACTACCTAGCCCAATGGATAATCCAATCTGGCAGACAACGTATACTATTTCTGTTTCAATTTGGAATGCATTCTGATTGTGGCCAAGCAAGTTTGTTTTATTAACTTTTGTGCTGGATTGGCTAATCTTTAAATTGTTTTAATTGCTTACATACATATTATTTAGGAGTAGGACAAATGATAAAATATAATGAATGATAGGATAAAGGATCATGTGAGATTAAACATTAGTAAAAAATAATTCAAAAGGTGGAATTCATTCCTGAAATGGAGAAGTAATTGCAAAATTAGGAACATGTTTGTGGAAATTCAATAGCATAGCTTGGCACTGACACTCTGATTCACGGCTCTCTTGCTATCTATTCACATTTTTCCTTTAGGGGAAGTTTGACAATGATGTCTTGCAAATGGGTTGCCACTTTCAAAGCATCTTGCTAGCATTTTAGCAAGGGGAAAGCAGCTCTGGCATTTTAAATAAATGTTCTCCAAATCTTCCCTGCCAGACATCTCATTAAGTAGGAAGCCTCAATAGAGTAATATGGAAAAGCAATTTTAAATAGAAGTTTGATCCAAAACATGGTGATTTTTGTAAATAATATTCTGGGAAGTCTTCTGTGCTTTTTATAGATTTAATTTTACTGTTGGAGTTGTATGCCTCTCGCTGTTTATTATGACCAGAAATATCACCCTGCCACCCACCACTCCTTTTCAAGGAGAATGGATTGTAAATAAATGTATGAAACCATTCCATAATTTACAGAAGACTATTCAAGAAATGACAATTTCTGAAAGGATCGTTTATTCAATATGTTCCCACATAAATATCCTCTAAGATATTAAATGCATCCCCTTCTTTAATATGATGATATTTTTTAATAATATCATTAGAGACCTTCTTTTAAATACTATATTATGATAATTGTCTCTGCCTCATTGTGATTCTCTTGCTAAAAGTGGACCCCTGAAAGCAGGGGTCATATGCACTGTATACACATTTATATCTCCAACCTGACCACAAACATATAAGTACTTGATTAATTTTTTTTTTTTTGCAGTACGCGGGCCTCTCACTGCCGTGGCCTCTCCCGCTACGGAGCACAGGCTCCGGACGCACAGGCTCAGTGGCCATGGCTCACGGGGCCCAGCCGCTCCGTGGCATGTGGGATCTTCCCGGACCGGGGCATGAACCCATGTCCCCTGCATCGACAGGCGGACTCCCAACCACTGCACCACCAGGGAAGCCCTGATTAATATTTTTGAAGCAATGACTACTAGCATGACTTATCAATGTTAGGTACTTGCTGATACCTATTTATTTCTTTTATAAATATGACTTTCAATGTGATTGATAATCTTAGTCTAATATTCTTGTTTGCTGAAATTGGTTGGAAACAATCCTGTGCCATTCTATCTGGATTGCCTTCATTCCAGTGCATGTTCTCATCCTCTCTTGGTTGGATCACAGAAATAACCTTCTTAGCACTTACCTGGCATAAGTCAAATGTCCCCACCCACTCTATGTCTGACTTCACTCCCAAAGTGATATTTCCAACATTCAAATCTGATTATGTCACACTCATGCTCAGAACTCTTCAATGCCTGCCTTTCACTCCACAATGAATCAAGACTCCAGGGTTATTTTACCTGGACTTAGTTCTAGGAGTATATGAAAAATCCTGTCTTTTCACTTTTCTCCCTGAAGTGCTCCACTTAGGAGGTTCATTAAATATTGTTGAATAAACCCTGCAGAACTGAATAAATATAGATGTCTATTGTAGCCCACTTATGCCAAAATTTGGGCAGTCAAGTTTGTTCATGGAAGTTTTTTAATAGAGATGTTTGTTTGAAAATGCAGATGGGTGCTTTAGGAAAGCATTTCACACACTGGGCCTGTTGATAAAAATCATCCAAGGTGGAGGGGTGTGTGTGTGTGTGTGTGTTGCGCTTTTTTTTTTCAGTTTTTATTTTATATTAGAGTATAGTTGATTTACAATGTTGTGTTAGTTTCAGGTGTACAGCATAGTGATTCAGTTATACATATACATATATCTATTCTTATTCAGATTCTTTTCCCATATAGGTTATTACAGGATATTGAGTAGAGTTCCCTGTGCTCTACAGTAGGTCCTTGTTGATTATCTATTTTATATATAGTAGTGTGTATATGTTAATCCCAAATTCCCTGGAGGGATAAATGAGGTATATTTTTAAAATGAATATTTCTGGAATTAGAATTTGCTAAGGAAAACTTGAGAATCTTTAATTTTTTTTAAATAATTGCTCTAATCGATTCTCTTGTCCAGGCAGGTTTGGGAAAGATCTCTTGGAGTTATAGCTAATATCTGGAGACTAGATGCCTGCTCAGTGTGGAAAGCTGAGATATGTGACCCTAAAGTCATTCCCTTCCATGAATTTTGAGGAACTGGGATTCTAGTGGAGGTCACAGTTTACACATGTGCAGATGCAGATAATTGACTTGAGATTTAACTGAATGCAGATAGGAGGAGTTTGGGAACAAATGACTGGGTCCAGGGTCACCAGATCTGGAGAGTTCTGACCAATTGTCAAGGATTCTAAGGGAAATCATTCTCTAACCCCACATTTGTTTATTAATTTAACAACTATTTGTTGAACACCTATTATGTGCCAGGTATAGTTTTAGGTGTTGGGATATAGCAATAACTCACATAATCTCAGCATTCTTTTAGGTGATCTGTCCCAACTCACCATGCTTGACTCTAGAACTCTCCAGTTAAGAGTAATTTTCATAGCCACTTGGCTCTTATGCAAATTGAAAACAATCTTCCCCAAAGAGCCATCATCAAAATAAGTGTTGAGGTTTTTGGTCTGACTGAAAACTCTGAAAGTATAACAGTTGGATCCAGGTTATCAGGCACAACTTCTCACCCTATGAAACCTGTTTATATCCTACATGAACTCTTATGAAGAGTTTATTCTAGGCCTAGCCCAGAATCTCTGACTATTAAATGCCCTATCATTTTAGGTGAAAATACATTGTATTTCTTATTTTTATCTTTTGAACGTGGCATTTTTCTGCTCACATTGATAATCCTATAAATATTTCAAGCTGTAGAGGCAGGATGGTGAAGTGTGGAGAATTGTTCTTACCTCACAAGCTGTGAAATTAAATGAGTTATAAAATGGTGTTATATTGACTAGCATTTAACATCTATACATTAAAATTACTGTGTTAATTTGTCTTCATTTTGCAGGATGTTAAACTGAAATTTGAGGTGGCTACAATGACTTGTAAATATTTATTTATGATAACAAAAGTGTCTTCAAACATTGTCAACTTTTTAGTACACCTAATGTTTCTATGAAGTATGGTGAGTTAAAATGATGGCCTTGAGACAATGTTTTCTACTCTATTTTTAAAATCCTGTGCGGTAGTCAAGGCTTATGTTTCTTGGTATTTCATTTCTCTGTGGTAACATTAAAATTTAATTACTACATTTTTACAAGGAAATCGTTCTAAAGGCAAAGTCTACTAAATTAAATCTAAAGACAATAAAAGACCATAGTGAAATAAAAATAGAACTGCAAATACAAAAACTAAAAACAAAATAGTAAGCATGGGGGTTTTTCGTTTTGGTTTTTAACCAACAGTTTTATAGATGTGGATGCTTTGGAAAATGGAAGAATTTTCAACAAGAGCCAAGAACGTCATGGTGATTTCTGTGAGTGTATTTCCAAAGACCAGAAGAAATATATCGGCCACTAAATGGGAATTATATAGACTCTTACATAGATAATACACCCACCAAAAAGCAAAAGAACTACCTTACTTTTGGAATTTCCCTAAAATTCCACTTGTAGTTGCAAAAATAAAACAAGAAAATGGTGTTTATTAGCAGTGGTCTTAAAGTCTATGGAATGGTGCACTTGACTTATGAAAGTAGAAAGCCAGGGTATCCAAATAAATATCCTTTTTGTCTTGTTTATTGGAGTGAGAGGGAGTTTTACTAATTACTATGCTGTAAATATAAGAAGTTAAAGCATTTAATAGTTTCCTTTACTGTTCACGTTTTTCTGGGATGTTTTGAAGATGACTGCATCAAACACAAACTATTTTAAAAACTAGTAGATTAAAAAGAGAAGTTACCGCTTTTCCTTCCAGGGGTTTTATGAGCCCACATTTAAGTATTTATCATTGAAATTAGGATAATTCCCAACACTACCACCGACATCAACATCTACCATGTATATTGTACAACAGGGTTTCTTAAATTCTTCCACATCATAGCACTCATTGAAAGTAGCATTTGTATAGCACACTGGGGTGAATAAAATCAAAAAGAAGGTTTCTTCCTGCAGAGTCTGAAAGCTGGGGAAGGTCTGGGCCCCAGGCCCAACCCAGAAGCCCTGAGGGCTGCAGGCATCACTATTCTGGCACACTCCTGGTCCGTTTGCATGCATCAGGGTGTATTGGCATACCTGTTGGGGAGCTCTGTGTTTGCTTTTAAAGAGATGGTAATGCTAAAAAGACTACGTGTTCCTTTTTTTCAGTTTCCTTGAGCCAAAATTTTAGCAGGAAATATTTCTGTATTTTATATCTCAGCTTTCTACTGGAATAGATTGCTTCCAATGTCCCCAGTGATGAAGATGATGAGAAGTAAGTACTTGAGTTTTGTCTCAAATAAATGCAATTAGCATAAGCGAATCTGTTTGTAGTGACTCAGGTTTTTCTTTTTCCCTGAAATTTTCAATAAAAAATTGGGGGTTCAAAGTAGCAAATTGGATTGCTTAGCAATTTTTTTCTAAGGTAATTATTAATGGTTTGCAAGAAAAGAATAAGGTGGCATATCCATGTAACTTGATTTATTTTATTTTAAATATCTTTTTTTTTCTAGTTTAAGATATAGTGTTTTTCATCTAACTCGTGTATAACAATGACAATCTCTAAAACAGAATTAAGCATACCAGCCAGTTTAACTTCAGAAAGAAATGTCTTTAAAGCAATTAGAGAGGTGAGAGTGGGTGGGGGAGAGAGGATTGATTTATCAGCTTCCCTTAGTGTGTTCAAAATTTAACAACTCTTCCTGTCTAGAAACTGTTATATGTAGCTTTAATCTCTTCTACTACAATGCAACTTCATTTTCTTTTTTTATGTCTTGTAAGGCAGAGGGCCCCAAGAGTGTAAGAGAAGTTAAAGAATAACCAGCTCTACAACTGTGATTGGGTAGCGTTGCCACAACTATAAAATGAAAGCTATTTCACTTGTTCTATAGCCCTTAAACTTTGGAAATAGTGTCCAATAGTGGAAAATTAAAAGAAAAAAAAGTCTTCCTTGTTGTCCAAAGGAAAAGAATCATGAGTCTGTACACATGATAGATTAAGTCAATTGTATTTCTTTCAAAAGCTTTTAAAAGCACAAGTGAAGTCTAAAAAAGGTTGTATGTCACCATGAAGATGTCAGTAACCTATGACACTTAAGCAATTGATTCCTATGTTCATTCTGCTTTATTAATAATCTTTTGTATATTTCCCAACACATTAACCTGCTCGTACTTCCATAATAATCTCTTCAATTTTGAAGATAGTCTCATTGCAACATGTACTCTTGAGCACTAGTCTCATCTGTTGGAGACTGAGATCATATACCAGGAATACCCTTTGAGCATTTGTGACCTTAAAACCAGTGTGAAATTGGATCACAATTACAGAAAAATACCCAGTCTGCAACTATTTGTCTCAGACATCTTAATGGCAGCTCTTGTACTTGAAATGACTTAAGAAGACTATTCAACATCAAATCTTTTCTAAGGAACTTATTGAAGTACATTTGAACTTTATCATACTCCTAGAAAGTTTTGGAGAAACTGTTGGTTTCAACATATATGTCCCTTGATTGTGCCTTTTGTATTGTGCTTCAAATGGATAAACAATGGGATTTTTCCCATTTTTAAAGGGCACGATGGATCCATTTCCTCAACATTTTGAAATGCAGAGGACATGAAACTATATACCAACTATCCCTAACATATTTATAACATTTCTGATGATCTTCAATAATTTTACATATAATGTATTAAATTTACACAGTATATCAACTATTTATTAGAGTTTTATTACAAACATTGAATTGACACACAGTAAAAATGTCGCAAAATTATTAAACACATAGGGAGTACACACTATTGTTATTCTATAGCATTTAGAGAAACAAATAAGGTGAGTTGGTGCCATCTCACGTATTATCTAGAAATTGTTACTCTCATATTTTTCCAGATTGATAATTAATCCTGGGCACCAATAGATTGCGGGGGTGGGGGGAGGTCTTTCTGTACATGTGTAACTTCTGAAGTTCTGGTTAGAGAAACACATTCCACATGCCCACACAAAAAAACTTTCACTCGTGAATAAATTTATATGATGGTTAAATTTATTTCTAGAACATTTTAAACTAATGTTTCCTATTAAGCCATTTTACAATTTTGAATTGATATAAATTATGCCATTTCTGAGTTATGATTCTTCTGTAACAGTTTTTTACCAAGTACTAACTGAACATATTTCCTAACTCTGTCAAATGAACTTTGCTATTTTTTGTAGATTCTTGATTTGAACTATCAGCTAATTACAATATTATCTTTTCTATGAACTTGGTAGGTCTAAGGTTTTCTCTATTCAGTAACCAATTTGAATGAATTTATTTTGGCAACATATGGAATTAGTCTAAATGATCTTTTGTTAAGGTGAGTTCAGTTTAGATAATAAAATTTAATTTCAGAAATGTAGCTCCATTCACCATTTTATTAACTGATGCCAGTAGCTGAATATATGGATTAATAAGTGAAATGTTATTCATGAGAAAGTAGAAAAGTCAAAATAATTTCCTGATTTTTAAAATCTGATTATTAGTGATACTGTTATATACTTTTACCAGTTCCTATAGTTAAAACTGTATAAAGCAAAGTAGAGTTACAGATGAAGCTTTGTATTTTTAAAGACAGTCACATAAGGTTCTTTCCAAATCATTCAGCAGCTACTTAGAAAACTGCTATTTTGAATGATATCATTTTGCAAAGATAATTATCACTAAATTATTACTACAGCATAAATGGATAGGTTGTCTCTGGTTATCTACCAAAGAATCTCCTTCATCTATAAATTTATGAGTACATTTTAATGTGAAGTTCATATTTTAAAGACACGAAGACAAAAGGGGTGCATCCTGGTCTATGGATTTGGGAAATTCTTTTCTTTCTACCTCAAAAGAGGCTATTTGTTTGGAGGTCAAGTCCAACACATGTGCAGTGTAAAATTACAGAGTTGTCTGGCCCTGAGCTTCACCTGGAAGTCTGGTTACACGTTTATTAGTGAGAAATTCTAGCCAGGCTAGATCACTTGGGGGACCCCACCATCTGCTGTGAGCCTATATCTTAATGCAGTCTGGCCTCCTCTTTAGATGATGGGGGATACACTTTTAAACAACATGTGATACCACTTCCGCTATCAATTTAGCAACATTTTACTGAAATTGGAACTTACAAACAATATAAGGACAGTGGGATCAACGTTTTAAAACATGGATAGTGGGAATGAATTGATAATTGTAAAAATCAATTTGGCAAAAATGCATCAGGAACCTTAAAATATTTGTATCATTTGAGGTAGTAAATTCTATTTCTGGGGATCTGTCATAAGGAAAAACTAGAATATTGACTAAAAGTTGTATTGAAAGGTTTTTATGACAGTGACATTTGTAATATGGGAATAATTTAAACATCCAACACAATGTTACTGGGTAAATAAATTATAATACACTCTGAGGAAAAGAGATTACAAATAATTAAACTTGTTCATAATATGGGAAATGCTTTAAAATAAATAAAAAATGACAATTGAAAAACAAACTTTAAGAAAGGATTACATAAATTCATGAGGAATTGTATCTGCATGTATGTGCATAACTATATTTTGTACCTATTTCTGCATTTTTCTAACTATATTTAAAATGCATAATGAAATGTCCTTAAGGAGATAATGAAATGTCCTTTGTGTTCTTTTAAATTTCTTTACACTTTTACACATTTTCAAACTTGCATAAAATTAGATATTATTGTTATAATCACAAGAATCTTATTTTAAAAAATAGACTCAGCCCCTAATAATGGAGAAAGAGTGCCCTTCATCAGCTGATGTGTCCATCTGACAGCACAAAAAATACACTATCAGACTGTCCCCATATACTAAAACATTCCATCACTTACTCATGGGTGACAAATTGGGATATATTTGATAACATGGTTTGTATAATTATTACTAATAATTGAGGCACTTGGCTTCATGTATAGTAATTTCCAATACTTCTCTTTTTCAAGTGTAAGACAACAAGAGTGAGTTGAGAGTTTTTGTAAAATCCCAAAGAAGGTGTGAAAATAATAACTGAGAAATAATTTAAAAATCATACAGAACAAGACCTTTTTAACTCATAAAATATACTATAAAATTATTTCCTGAGGAGATTATTTCAATGTATACTTTAAGTGCCTTTTTTTTTTTTTTTTTTTTTTTTTTTGTGGTACGTGGGCCTCTCACTGTTGTGGCCTCTGCCGTTGTGGAGCACAGGCTCCGGACGCGCAGGCTCAGCGGCCATGGCTCACGGGCCCAGCCGCTCCGCGGCATGTGGGATCTTCCCGGACTGGGGCACGAACCAACGTCCCCTGCATCGGAAGGCGGACTCTCAACCACTGCGCCACCAGGAAAGCCCTAAGTGCCTTTTTATAAACAATATTGACTGGAGAACTTGAGTCTGAAATGTTTGGAAACTAATAGGAGTTTATTAATTTCATTTAGGGTATTTCAAAGCCAAGTCTTATTAGAGTTGTTAAAGGACCTTTGCCATAGTACTAATGATTATTGTGTTTTATTATATTGCCACCAAACTGGGAACTACAGATATGGAAGAATGGTCTTAGGACAAGAATAAATTGGAAATGGTACAATAGCTCAATTTTGTCCTGGTAACAGAGGTCTGAGGAGGAACAATTTTGCTATGAGATGATTTTTGTTCATGGTAAACACCACAGTTAACACCTTTATTTCAGCATTTTTTTCACTGAATAAATACAGGCAGGGAAAATGTTTATGAATGAAATGCATTAAGTTAACGTGTATGAAATTTACTGGCACCAGGCACGCTGTGGCACAGCATTCTGTTCACAATAGGAACAAGTTGAAAAGAAAGTAGAATGAATGAATAAATGATAGGCATTTAATGAACCCTGATTTCCTTCTCCTTCATCACTGTTTCTTCCTTAATTGATAGGTGAGTCAAAAATTCAGGTCTGCAGTGTGGCCTGGAAGATTTCATGCTAAAAACAATACAAAACAAACAAACACAAATATATTTATCAGTGTACAACCCAATGGTATTAAATTTATTTTGAGTAACATAATTTTTTAAATCTCCAGAGTAAATTCAAATAGTAGGCAAAATGCCATGGTTTTTAGTTAAAATCTCAGGAAAGTGAACATTTTTATATGTGCCTATTAATAACCCTATAATATATGTTTTCATGAGTAAAATAAAATTACTAATAGACCCCTACAGTTACACTGCTGAGAGCTGCATATCAGGATGAATTTGCATGAAGAATGTAAATTTCATTTTTTGTCATAGTGATCTGACTTTCATCACATGTGGCTATTACATTTTTAATGGCTGCTTAGCAACTGAATCTATAGCTTTTGTTTGGTAATGTATATTTTAGGGAAAAAATCACATTCAACAGGAGTTTAGAAAAAATTCTGGTTTTTATATTGATTGATGCACATTAATTGTTTACCAGAATATTTAAACATCCCCCAAGCTCATCTTCTGAATAAATCATTTGCAAACTCATAGGCAAATAGAGCATAATTGATGGGAGTAGCATTCAACAAATGCCTTGTGATTTGAATTTTATGTGTGTTTTATATATGTGGTTTTATGGATAGCAGAAACTGAATAATATATTTATCTTTGGGTATAATTTTCCCCAGTAAGCTAACTAAGAAACTAAAATTTGATATCTCTGTTTGGGGTAATTTGAAACTGAAGTTGCATTTGTTTGAAAATAATTTTAAAGTTTTGAACTACCCAGTAATACTAAATAAAAGTTTTATTGAAAACTACAAATGCAAAGCAATTGAAACGTTGATCACTGAAAAAGAAAAAAAAAAAAAAATAGAAGTGGGGGTAAAGGAAGGAAATGAGAAATGGTTTTATTTCTCAATAAACATGTCATTGCTGATTAAAGAAAGATATGAGATTTCATTGTATGCTACAACGGAGGATGACATCAAAGTGTCCTGTTGGTAGCAAACTAGCTATGTAAACCAAAAAATAGAGCTGCATTAAAAATACAATACATTGAAACAGTAATTTTTCAATGCTGGGTAAATACTGTGGACATTTTAAATTCAAAGATAAGCAGAATCAGCAGACAGTGACAGAGTTAAATTTGCTAAAAATCAATAGAAGAGCAGTAAAATGCAATTTTCTTAAACCAGGCTGTAACTTCAAGTGAGCTGAACCATTCCTGATTCAACTGAGAGATTTTTAAATAGGACTTAAGAAAAGTGGATTTAATATTGTTTCATTTTATTAGTGCTTGAGCAACATAAATGTGAAACGCTTTGAAGTAATCTACATTATATTTTTATTAGCTTCAGAGTTTCTATATACATATTTTATGTTCTTTTCATAAGCTTAAATAGTATTACATTCTAATTATTATTTGCAGATGGTATTTGTTTTTCTCATAATGACCAGTCAGGAATCAGTACTCTGAGTTCATGAAAAAGAATCATTTCATGTTGAGTAGCAGTTACTCAGTATGCATTCTAGCTCTTCCTCTCAGAGGGAAAGATTTAAATAATGTATGGCGGGTTCCTTTGTAATGAGGTGCTCTTTTTTTATGTTTTGTTGCAATTTTGTCACTTTAGAGGAAATGTCGTTAGTTAAAGGGTCACAAATCATATCAAGGATTTCATCGATGCCATATAATTGAGCTATATATCTTTTAATGGGTGGATGAATGTCATTCAAGGCTCTTGGGCATTTAATTCAAATACTAAATTTAAGAACCATGAGCATATTGATGAGTTAGGAAAAGATATAGAATTTTTTGCATGACACGAGACCTGGGTGAATATCTCTTTTTTTGTCCTTTCTTTCTCATTAAAGATTGATCTAAAGATTTTTTTGAGGGAGACTTATTTGATAGACGTAGCCACTTTTTTGATTCCCAGAGTGGCAATAAAAAAATCGCTCAATAAAACACCATTTCCCATTTCTCTTGTGTCCAGTACTCCCTTCCTCTTCAAATGCAGCTGTTTTCTTAAGAATTCTTTCAAAAGTGAAGGCCATGGGAAAAAAAAAAACAAAGACAGTTTCTGAAGAGCCAAGTAGCTTCTTAAAGCACTGAATTGAAGTGTTGCTTCTAAGCATTGTGTGGCTTCTAACATAGGCTATCTTGAAGTAATAAAAATAAAAATAACAAATCTCACCAAATTTTATTTTAACAGAAGAGTAGCCTTCCTAAAGATATCTTTCATTATTTTGTCATCTCCTTTTTTTTTTTTCGGTACGCGGGCCTCTCACTGTTGTGGCCTCTCCCATTGCAGAGCACAGGCTCTGGACGCTCAGGCTCAGCGGCCATGGCTCACGGGCCCAGCCGCTCCGCAGCATGTGGGATCTTCCCAGACCGGGGCACGAACCCGTGTCCCCGGCATCGGCAGGTGGACTCTCAACCACTGTGCCACCAGGGAAGCCCTGTCATCCCTTTTCTTAAATGTTTCCTGCATGTGAAATCTCTTGTATCCTCTGGCACACATGACTTGTTAGGTATTGATATTTATTTTGTTCATTTATTTATTTTTAACATCTTTATTAGAGTATAATTGCTTTACAATGGTGTGTTAGTTTCTGCTTTCTAATAAAGTGAATCAGCTATACATATACATATATCCCCATATCTCCTCCCTCTTGCATCTCCCTCCCACCCTCCCTATCCCAGCTTTCTAGGTGGTCACAAAGCACCGAGCTGATCTCCCTGTGCTATGCGGCTGCTTCCCACTAGCTATTTATTTTACATTTGGTAGTGTATATGCACATTTATTTTTATTGCCTACACATTTTGCTATTATGCCATGTCAGGCCCTTTGTCAACTGACAGTATGTGTAGCCCTGTATTTGGGATACATGTCTAGGAGGCATAATAGGTAGCAGCAACATAAAACACAAAATCAGCAACATCCTATGCCAGAGAAAATATTTTCTTTTTACAAAAGTTTTGTAATATTCTCTTAACTTAAAACACTAGCATGTTAATTGTACCTGTTTCCAAAGAGCATGCCATTATTATTGACATGCTGCTAGCTTTATGGTCCCAGGATGCACGAATTATTAGTGTTGCTTGACATTTTAAAATCCCTAACTCTATAGCCTATAGCTATATTCCCGTTAGCTATTACAGGCTTTAAGAGGTCATGCTAGTTCTTGATCAGTGATTGCTCAGTATTTCAGAGGTGTCAGATTCTCTTGTTGTTAAAAAAAAATCTTGGTTGTTACTTTCGGACTTTATAAAACATTGTCTAAATAAAATTGTAAAGCACTGTTATGTGTCTGATGCTTAGAGGACACCTACGATGATTTTTGTAAAGAAACTACAATTACTTTTCTACCACTATTTTTTTTAACACTAGAACAATACTATTCAAATGCAATTATTATTAGATTTCAGTGCCTTTCTCTCAAAGCATTCCAATGAAATATTAAAACAACACTGTATCATACATAACTGAATATGTCTGAATACTTATTATCCAAAAAAATCCATCTGATTAGGAGGAATAATGAAAATAGTTGAGTTACAGGAAGGTATAGCATATTTATGAGTCTTTAATTTTCCAGGAACAACATACTGATTCGTATCAGACTGAATGGCTATTTGCTTGTCATGGAAAGATACAAGCATTGGAAGCATGAAACACAAAAACAGAAATATCAAAGACATCTGATTTCTTTTTCAAAGACTTGTGATACTTTACTTTTGCATTCTCAGTTTGTTTTTCATTGTGAGAAGATGTTAACTGACAAATTCTTTGAAATATTTAGGCAAATCAATGAATTCCCAAATAATATGTCTGTGTTTGGGGGTTTTAATTATTAATGAATTACAATGAAAATATATTTTGTTTCATTTTTTTCCTTTAATACACACTTACCCTCTCCTATCAGCAGGAAACATTTTAAACTAGGACACCTGTAATGAAACTCAGCACAATTAATTGCCTGTTAGTCTCTTACACTAGATCTATACTACTAGTTATGTTGCTAAATTGTGGGTTTGTAAACTTGCTTTATACAGGTTGACTCCCAGCTCATCAAAGGATGTATTTCAAAGTCCCAGTGAATTAGTTCCAGTGATCAGTTGACAATAGGAAACACAGTTTTCAGTGTTCTCCCTCTGTCATATTTAATGGCTGATTTTAAGTCCTTGTCCCAACTCATCTCTCTGAAGTACTTCAATCTGTGGGACAATTCTCTATATCTTGAAATATTCTTTTCCTTTGGCTTCCATTCTTCGCCTTCTCTTCTCATCGTATCACTAACCGATCTTTCTCAATTTCCTTTCTGGGTCCCTTCCCTTTTCCCATTCCTTAGATTCTCCTTTTTGGTTCTCTTCTCATTTATCCAAAGAACGTTTGTGAAGCAATTACTATGTGTACTATAGTGTGAAATCTCTGAGGTATTCAAAAGTGCATACAATAAAGGCACTATCCTGAAGACCTTGACCTTTAATAGTGAAGAAAGCATGTAAACATAACTTTCTAACTGAATGATGTCAATGCTTCTCTTCTCTGCATGTTCTGCCCAGGTAATCTCACTGATCCTCAAGACCTCAACTACAGTGTGTGCTGCCTATCCCTGACACTTACCTGCAGCTGTATTTCCAGCTCCTTACTAGACCTCTCTCTTTGGATGTCCTCTAGACACTTAAAACTCAATGTGTCACAAATTAAATTTTTTCTGAACCAATGATACTTTAACTTCCAGAAAAAAAAATTCATAGTTCATCTACTTGATTCTTGGTCTTGAATGTTGTCACTTGTGTTAATACTTTCTCAGTCTTATAACCTCTAAATTATCCTTGACTAGTGCTTTCTATTTCCTTTCTTACACTGAATGTGTTTTTTTTTTAAAAAAAGAAAAAGTCTACTTATTTTCCTTGGAATATAAGTCTGCTTATTTTCCTTGTCTTCTGAATATCAATTCCTCTTGCCACTTTCTTATTTCAGTCCTACTTCACCTCTCATCTGGATGAATGGCAATAATTTCATATCCTATTTCCCTACCATGTAGACTAGTGGAAATATACGGGGCTTTGGAATCTTTCAAAATGATTAAAAGCACAGCTGCACCACTGACTATATATGTGATCTTGGATAGCGAACTACTTACTCCAAGCTTCAGTTTCTCATGTATGACATGAAATAATAATATGAACATTTCAAATTTGTTGAGAAAATTATTGTATAATATAATTTCTGGCATATATTAAACACATACAAATATTAGTTACCTTCTCACTTCAATTTATCCCAGACAATACCATTAGAATGATCTTCCTTTACAATTCTGATCATATTTTCCTATTGAAAAGCTTCACTGAATTCCCACTGCTTAAAAATTACACTCACCTGGATATTTTAACTCCAGTCCACTTCTCTAACCTCATTTCCTGTCTCTCCACTCCTGGCTTCTATTGACTAAATTGTACCAACCTTCTCACCATTCACTGAGCTCTCCGATCCCTGTGAATACTCTATGTCTACCCAGACTGTTCCGGGCCCCTCTTTGGAAGGGTCTTCTCCCAACTCTTCTCTTGGTAAAACTCCTTTTCATCTTCAAGACCCAGATCAAATGGCACATCTTCTGGAAGTCTACACTGACTCATCCAAGAAGAAATAGTCATTCTGCCTTTTGTACTTCAGCATCACTTTGTTTACAAACAAGGGCATGTTAATGTCTTGTGACCTTTCCTATATGAGCTTCAGTTTGCTAAACAATAATAACAAGGAGAACAACAGTAATAACATTTATGGAATACTTCCTATATGTAAGGCATTGTACTGTGCCCTTTACGTTGCTTATCTCATCTGGACCTCACTGCAACACGGTGAGGTATCAATAGATGTTATTCATCCCTAGTTTACTGATGAGCAAACTGAGGCTTAAAAATTTGCAATTAGTCCTAGATGAACCACTTAGGTAGATCTAACTTCAGAATCCATGCTTTTAAACACATATAATTATTTATTTTAAACATCATATGTTGATTTGCAAACTCCTATAAGAATATGATAAAAGTAATTTTTAAAATACCATTTGCGGGCTTCCCTGGTGGCGCGGTGGTTGAGAGTCCGCCTGCCGATGCAGGGGACACGGGTTTGTGCCCCGGTCCGGGAGGATCCCACATGCCGCGGAGCGGCTGGGCCCGTGAGCCATGGCCGCTGAGCCTGCGCGTCCGGAACCTGTGCTCCGCAACGGGAGGGGCCACAACGGTGAGAGGCCCGCGTACCGCAAAAAAAAAAAAAAAAAAAAAAAAAAAATACCATTTGCAAATCCATTTCCATATCATGTAGCTCATGGATCTTCTGAGGAATCCACTGATCTGAAGATAAAACCCTTTTCCTTACAGATCAAATTTTTAATTCTATAATCTGATGAAGAAATATTATCAAACTTTTCATTTTTAAGTAAAATCCACATTTAAAATGACAACCTACAGTTATCTCAATGATGTGGCTTCTAAGGAAATTGAGATCCTTTAGGTCTCCTGAAACAATGTTTGAAAAACACTGGCTCAAGGTAGTGACATGTTCAACTCCTCAGAAAATGTTTATTTCTCTTCGTGTTGGAGAGTGAGCTTGTTATGAACTGTACAAAATTTATCCTTGCATCCCATCATGAGTTTTTTGAAGGGTTATTTACTCAATCAAGCTTTTATCTGAACATTTCAATGAGGTTGGGATTTAAAAGAAAAGTAAAACATGTTTCCACAGCCAAGGTAAGTTGGGCAAAGTACTTTTTATCATGAAAACTGAGCAGCATTGACAAATAGCTGACATGAATGGAAATGTGTTGATCCAGATTATTGAGATCACCCCCAGACATATTTGGATCAATGCTCAAACATGTGAATTATAAGTTAATCAGTGGGAACAAAGTTGTTCTTACATACGGATAGAAGAGATTGCAAATTGGCTGCCCGTGGACTGAATTTGGCCCATAAACATGTTGTTTGTTCTGCCTGATATTTTTTAAAAATTTAAGACAGTATTTAAACACCAGGGTATTTGGTTTTTACATGAATCTCTGGGTTTACAGCTTCTCTTGAAAATTTGGAAGCTCTGATAACACTGGGTCCATATTCTCACATGGCAACAATTGGCTGGAACTGAACAGCAGCTGTTCCCTCTACATAGGACTTGTACTTTCCAGTGTAGCACAGCCTCCAGCAGACCCATTTCACCCATTTACCATACCTGCCTGTCCCTTGTTGGTAGTTGTAACCTTAGAAGACTGGTCTGGAAATTTGAAGAGTTTATAGGAAGCTGTTACTTTTAATAATGCATCATGTGCTGCAATGCAAAATGAAATCACCTCTTCTAAAGTGTAGGTTAGAGGGCTTCCCTGGTGGCGCAGTGGTTGAGAGTCTGCCTGCCGATGCAGGGGACACAGGTTCGTGTCCCGGTCCAGGAAGATCCCACATTCTGCTGAGTGGCTAGGCCCGTGAGCCATGGCCGCTGAGCCTGCACGTCCGGAGCCTGTGCTCCGCAACGGGAGAGGCCACAACAGTGAGAGGCCCGCGTACCACAAAAAAAAAATAAATAAATAAAGTGTAGGTAGAGATATACACTCCTAGATAGTCACTGAGGCTGCTGTGACTCACAAAAATAGTATAAATAGAAAAATCCCACGTTTAAATATTTGGAATCAAATACTTTTGACTATGGAGAAACAAAAGACTTGAATCCTCACCTCCTGGTCAAATCTTCGCCTTCTTGAATCCAGGTACCCTATGATGAGTATGAAATCAAATCCAGAAGCCCAATAGTATTTCAATGAATAAGTCATCCACAGTTCAATGTAATTTTAATATTGATTATCTATAAGAAAGATGGGAGGAGGGGGTTGGAATGAAGATCTATTTTCTTTTTATTCTCTTTAGTTTGGTATTATTAAATTTGTATATCACCTTGTAATTAGAAACAACAATATAAACAAGCAAAACATAAATGGGCAAACATGTTATTTCATCATATTTTACAATTCTTTGTTTTCTAGTCTTTAGTCTTTTCAATCTGGTGGTGATGATGCTAGTATTATTAAAATGGTCTAGTAGGTTATAGTATTTCCAGTTATTCTAAATCCTTACAGTTCTATAGGACCTTGAAGGAAATTTCATCATGAGAAAAAAATTAACCATATCATGGTTTAATTGTTTGTGTTGGCTAATAAATGTAACACTAAATTTCTATTCCTACTGCTTTGCTGAATCTTAGACTAGAGGATATATTAGAGGACTGATTTGATTTAGAAGGACTTTGAGTCCCTTAAATTATCATGAAAAAAAAAAGCTCAAATTTCTTTGATGTGTCACTCATCTTTCAGCAGCCCTGGTAATGTTAGAGCACTTCATTTTTTTCCAAAGCACTTTCACATACTGCAAACTTGCCTTTAGGTATTGCAATTAAGTTAATTTAGGATATTTAGCCTAATGGAAGTATGAACAAGGATAGCTCAAAAAGGAGGGTGACTGATTGAAGACTTTTCTTTCTGGTTCAGCAGTCTTTAAGACTGAGAGAGATTTAATAATTCTGATAAGTAGGTAACAGGAGAACCAATACCTAGGAAGACTCTGGAAATGTGAACATTGTCATTTGTAATAGATTCTCACCATTTATGGATTTACCATTTGAAATTTGACTCTTCACAAACTGCCCCAAAAGTTTATGACATTTAAAAGCTGTGATCATTTTTTGAACCTTAAAATTTGAATTATTTTCTTTTCAACTCTGGTAATTTGAAGAAAATCACTTAGCTAGTATGTGAACCTAGTTACTCACTGGACATCAATGCTGCCTGTTGTTCCCTAACCATCTCTGCGTACAAAGCATCTCACTTAGAATGGTTTAAAAAACACAACTATTTCTTTGTGGAAAGGAACTGGTCTTCAAAAGAGAAGAGGAGATTAGACAGTCAAAAACAAAAGTGATTAACTTCTGGTGAAAGAATTTCTCAACTGAAATAACCCAACACTGAAAGCAGTGTTTCTGTTTATAAATTTGGAAACTTCAGATTTCAAATATCGAAAATATCAGGAGTCTACTACCCTTCTGGTATATCCTTTAATACCAATTCTCTTACTTTCAACACTGGACACATTTAAGTTTGCTAAAAGGTCAATTTAATCTTCATTTAGTCAAACAAAAAAATACTCATTGAGTGCCTATTTATGCAGATTATGGCATTAACAGAGATTAAAATAAAGCATTGTTACAAATAAGGTTCCTTCCAAAGATATTCCTCACCTTCTGGATTTAAAGACTTCTATTTCTGGTCATATGGTCCTCTGATTATTCACTTTCCTTTTCATTCTGCTGTATCTTTGCATATGCCTTTTATTTCCCCTTAAATGATGTCTATGCCTAAGTGCTGTATTTGTTCCAGATTCAGCTCAGGTGGTAATTTCTCCAGGAAACATTGCCAAGGAGAGTGGAGCATCTTTGCTTGAGTCTACTCAGCACTCTATACTGACTTCTCATGACGTTTCCCATTGTAATGAGATTATCCATTCATGTGCTCCTCTCTACACTGGTATCTCCATCACTAGGACTTCAGCTTATTAAGGGGTTAGACCATGTTTCTCTTTCAATTAGTGGGTATCCCCAGTGCACATCAAAGTGCCTAGAAGAGTAAACATTCACTTAATTTCGATAAAGTTGGGAGAACCAGGTGGAGAAAAAGGCCCGTCTGGGAGAATGGGATGATGAGGTGAGGTGGATGCTGTCCTGGAAGGAAGAAAAAGCTGAAAGGCAGCAGTATTCAGTATATACAGAGCATCGATGTGCAGTTAATTGAGAGCTGACAGTACACTGCCAAATGAGAAAAGAGCAACCTCACTGGAGAATAAACTTGCATCAAATCCAAGAAATACAGTAGCCATTTGTTCAATGATCATATGATTGGGTTTGATTCTGAGCCTACCAGGCAGTACTTTGTCAAAATGATTCAAACAGATGTGTTTCATATCCAGAGGAAATAAAACATTTAGGATAATGCAGTAATGTTCTAAACTTAAAAAAAATGCAAATAAAATATCTTCTTGAAAGAGGCATAAATTACAAAACTCAACCATATATGTAATTTAGGTTGTATCTATGCATTCAAAAAGATAAATTATAAATGTATGCCACTAATTTATCTTTTAATATCTTCATGTTCTTACATGTTTTCTTATTATAATATTAAATAATATAGATACCAGATCTAGAAAAATTTTTCTTAGTTTGATAATTGTTCTAATTATGAAAATCTGATGAAGCAAGAATTCAATCTGGAATAGCTCTCTTCTTTTGATTCTCCTTTAAACATTTTATATTTATTCCATTTAGTGTGAGTTCTGTCTCTTGATACAGAGACAGAAAACAAATAGTCTTTAACATATTGTTTTATTCATATAAGATTCCCAGGAAAATGCTGATTTTTAAGATTAGGAATCTTTCATAATGACAATATGTCTAAAAAATAGGTCTAGTTATTTGTTTTTGCCTGAGGATATGACTTAAATCAAGGCTTTCCAATTACAATCCAAGGAAAGGAAAACAGGTTGTATAAATAATTTTATGACCAAATATTATTATCTTCCTACACTGAGGGCTGTGACATCCTGAGCACCATACTAGGCCCTGGGACAACCAAAATTAATTAGAGAAAGCTCCTGCTTCCGAAGAGTTAATAATCAAGTAGGAAGATAGACACAATAACAGAAAATGCAAATATTTGAAAAAGAATTAGCTAGAGCTTTGTGCGAGTGCTATAGGGGCAGAGAAGGGAGGGCATTTGCACCAGTTTGAAGGCTTTATAAAAATGCGGTGGAGATGATGCTGAGTCTTAAGGGTCAATAAAAGGAGGTGAAGGGAGTTCCAGGCAAGGGAGACAGCAGGTAGCAAGACATGGGGTTAGACAATAGAGTACCTGATGAATCAAGCAGGTTCCCATCTCAGGGCCCTTGCACTTGCTGTTTTTCCTTCTGGAATGCTTATCCCCCAGAAAGTTAAATGGTTTTATTTTCTCTCATTTCAATCAGTTCTCTGATCAAATGCCAGGTAGTACTCCCTAATCTGTACTCTCTGTCTCCTTACCGTACTTCATTTTTTTCTGAGGAGTTATTACCATATGCTTATTATTTATTGTCCACATTAAAGCTCACATGAAGGCATGAACTTTATATGTATCTGGATTCAAAGTCCCTAGAACAGGAAATTACTCTCCATAAATAACTTGCCAAATGAGTGAAACAATGACCCTAAAAGTATTAATAGCAAATGAGCATACCTGAGATTCAACTTTCCCTCTGTGACTATTTCGACACATAAAATGACTTAGGTCAGGAAACATGTTAAACAACCCTGAAGTTGAAGATAAAAGCATGAATCATGGAGAGGAATAAAGTTCTCCATACTCCATTCCTGTTCCTAAAACTGCTCCGTCAGTTTCGTAAAGCTTTTCTGAAGAAACCAGAAGCCTCATATATTTATAGGATCAAGAGTTAATCTCACATATTAAAGTTAAATTTCAAGCCCAAACTAAGTGATATTAGAGCATCTAGATCAACATATTTTTGAAAGAGCTTATGTCATAAATTATTCTTGCAATATAGTCATGACTATAATCTGAAGATTTTCTGGCCTAGAAACTCTACTCCCATAAAACTACAATTTTTCCAGGATTTCTCAATTCTCTAATAAATGAAAATATAAACTTCATTGTCACAAACCAACACATTCATAACTTTTAATTTGGTGCAATTCTCCTTGAAGTTCTCAAGAAATGTGTATTTCTTTCCAAATATATAATATATTGTATAATTTATATTTGCACATGTCTACATGCTCTAGATATGCTGAATACAGATTGTGGGAAAATATTTGAATTATATTAATAGGAAAAGTGATCTAGTGGTTATAAATACGTCCTGCTAATTATTAATATCACTTACTATACATCTTACACTTGAATTTAATTACTTCAAGTTAATAAAAAAAAGGGCAGCTATTTTATTTGATTATAGAGTAAGTTAAAAGACCTATTTTCCTAATCCTTGTAATATAGGTCATGCACTTTTAAAATATTTGAGAACATAATTTGATTTTATATTATTTTACATGCTTGCCAAACTTCAAGCATGAATACAGAATTAGTGCTCTATAACTACAGGTTAAATTACATTTTGAAGAACATATATATTATGTACATGAGGAATATATATATGTTAATATATATATGTTCAGAATATACATATATAGTTTGATGTAGTCCCACTTGTCTATTTTTGGTTTTGTTGCCTGTACTTTTTGTGGCATATCAGTGAAATCACGGCTAAGACCAATGTCATGAAGCTTTGGCTCTATGTTTTCTTCTAGGAATTTTACAGTTTCAGGTCTTACATTTAAGTCATTAGGCCCATTTTGAGGTGATCTTTTTTTTTTGCATGGTGTAAGATAAGGGTCCAATTTCATTCTTGTGCATATGGATATCCAGTTTTCCCAACACCATTACTGAAGAGATTATCCCATCATCATTATGTATTCTTTGTACCCTTGTGGAAGATCAGTTGACTATATATATATGGATTCATTTCTGAGCTCTCTATTCTGTTCCTTTGGTTGATATGTCAGTCTTTATGCCAGCACCATACGGTAGCTTTGTAATATATTTTGAAATCAGAAAATGTGATGTCTACAGCTTTGTTAATCTTTTTAAGATTGTTTTGGCTCTTTGAGGTCCTTTAAGGTTCCATATGAATTTTAGAATTGTTTTCTCTATTTCTACAAAAAAATTGCCATTGGGATTTTGATTGGGATTGCATTTAATCTGTAGATTTCTTTGAGTAGTATGGACATTTTAACAATATTAAACGTTTTAATCCATTAACACAGGATATTTCCCTATTTTTCTGTGATTCCATTCCTTAAGTTCTTTCATCAATGTTTTGTAGTTTTTTAGTGTACTTCTTTAATTGCCTCAGTTAAGTTTATTTCTAAGTATTTTTATTCTTTTTGTAAATGAAACTATTTTCCCATTTTCCTTTTCGGATAGTTCACTGTTAGTGTATAGAAATGCAACTGATTTTTTATGTTGATTTTGTATCCTGCAGCTTTACTACAGTTGTTTTTAGTTTAACAGGGGTTTTCGTTGTTGTGGTTTTTTTTTTTTTTTTGTCTTTATGGAATAATAATCAACAGAGTGAACATATGGAATGGGAGAAAATATTTACAAACTATATATCTGATAAGGGGTTAATTTCCAAAATACGTAAGAAATTCCTATAATTCCATAGCAAAAAAATCTAATAATCCAATTTTTTAATAAAGGGTTAAGGACTTGAATAGACATTTCTCCAAAGAAGATATGCAAATGGCCAACAGGTATATTAAAATATGCTCAACATTGGTAATCATCAGGGAAATGAAGAACAAAGCCACAATGAGATATCACCTCACATCCGTTAAAATGGTTATGATCAAAAAATCAAAAGACAATGTTGGCGAAGATGTGGAGAAACTGAAACCCTTATACTGTTGGTGGGAATGTAAAAAGGTACAGCTGCTGTGGAAAACAGAAGGCAGTTCCTCAAAAAGTTAAAAATAGAACTGTCATATGATCCAGCAGTTCCACTTCTGGGTATTTATCCAGAAGAACTGAAATCAGGATCTCATCTCAAGGAGTTATTAGCACTTCTATGTTCATTATAGCACTATTCTCAACAGCCAAGATGTAGAAACAACCTAAATGTCCATTAAAAAATGAATGGATAAAGAAATATGGTATATACATACAATGGAATATTATTCAATCTTCAAAAGGAAGGTAATTCTGCAATATGTGACACCTTATGCTAAGTGAAATAAGTCAGTCACAGAAGGACAAGTACTGCATGATTCCACATACATAAGCTATCTAAAATAGTCAAACTCATAGAAGCCAAGAGTAGAATGGTGGTTGCCAGGGGATGGGAATAGGGAGAAAAGAAGAGTTGCTAATCCATGGATATAAAGTTTCAGTTATGTGAAATGAGTAAGTTCTAGCAATCTGCTGGACATTTTATGTATAGTTAACAATATTTTATTGTACATGTACAATTGTGTTAAGAGGGTAGATCTCATGTCAAGTCTTCTTACCACGATTTTAAAAAAGAATATATATATATATATATACATATACATATAATTTAAAAATCTATGGGTTACTTAAAATATTCAAATGCTTTTCTCTTTTTGTTTTGAAAAAATAAGTTCCACTACTAGAAGTAATTGGTCATTTCTTTTAAAATCAACATTACAGCGGAATGGGGGGAAAGGCCTTTTTTTTAAACTAGACATCTGAAATAGCTATTGAACTTGAACTACTGTAACTGGGAAATACATAATTATGAAAATTTGAGAAACCTTCAAAATGTGAATATATATTTCAGAGTTTTTCACAGTATAGCTACATGAATCTAGCAGACGTTGGTTATGTGTATTCATATTCTTTGTAAGTGGTGTAAACAGCATTATTTAGCATTTATATACTGCCTGACAGAGAAGTCAAGCATCACAAAGACATTTATTTATTAATCATTAAAGGAAATAGGTGTCAAGAATAATTTACAGTATATTATGTATGTCTCCAATAGGCTAATTTTATAAACCTTACAATCAGGAAGAAAAAAAGCCACAAAGAAAAGCAGTCTTCTGGTTTTCATAGTTTAGGAAAATTGGACTGTTACATAGAACACATAAGAATTTTCTCCCCTATGTGATTTTGGGGAATATTTTTCCATGTATAATAGAAACTTGAGAGAAAAAGTGAGAGAGAGAGACAGAAAGAGACAGGTAAAGGCCCTAAATACATTGATTATGTAACTTTACATGCTGAGAATGAATTGGCTATGAGGTTATGAGACAGGAATCAGGTCTAACACCTGTGCCCTAACTGCTTTCATGAATGACAACTGCAGATATACACACAGGCACAAGTAGAGAAGTAGAGTATATCAGACCTATGACATCTCCATTTAAAATATGGAGATATGACACAAAGTAGTTTCCTCTTTTTCAGATTTTCAACTTAAGATAGATTCCATAAATGAAAAAAAAGTATATTACTTCAGAGTTGTAGCTTATAAATTAATTTTTAAGTTCATTAGTGTAATAATATCTCATTAGCATAAAAATATTAATTTTACCACATCCAATCTGTGTATGCCTTTTTCATTCATACCTGGGAGTCAGTTCTCCAAGTGAAAGGTAAGAGTTAATATTCGAATAAGTGATTTCACCCATTTAAACTTAGAGCAGGCAAGTATTAATTTTTACATATTCATGATTGCCAATATTTTGATTAATTTTCATGAATTTCAACTGATATTGATACTTGAAATAGGTTTTCCAGATCTTTAATGTGAGTTATTCATATAGACTAAGGCATTATCAATACTTCTCCTACGAAGAAAGACTAGATGTAAAGGGTAAAATACCTTAGGAATGTATTGATCAGTTTATAAGCAAAAAAACCCCCACTAAAATTAATTTTCATTGAATTGATAAAATTATTTACATATATCAAGAATTCCTGGCATACTAATTTTTACCAAACCCTTAGGGAAAAAATCAGCTATATCAAATTTCATCTAGAAGCAACTAAATCTTAATGCTAGCTACCAAGCAAAGATGCGACTCCTTTCAAATGTGAGTTTTCTTCATTTCTAAAAATAATGAGTACCAGAATGTTTTAGGTAGATTATTCTAAGGGAAGCAGAATAGCATGGTAATAAATTTCCGAAAGGGCTCTTCAGTCGGATTGCTTTTTTAAAGCCCTGCTCTGACATTGCTAATATTTTCTCCTGGACAAATTGCTTAACCTCTCTGTGCCCGTTTCCTATCCATAAGATGGAAAAAATAATGCCTATCCCACAGGGTGGTTGTAAGAATTAAATAGAAGAATCCATTTCAACTAAGCACTGTGCCTGACACATAGAAAATTCTCCATACCTTTTCAGTATTAGAGTAATGCTGTTAAAATTGAGGTAGTCTCAGTTTAAAAATAAATTGGTCAGTAAATTTTGAGACTGTGGAGTTTGACATTTTTACTTACAGTTTGAGGGGTGTTGGTTTTAAGAAATGTTGACAATATTTCAGGAGAACATATTTCTGACTTCTTTCTTCCTTGCAAACTTAAATGTGGAATTTCAGTTGTTTGCATTGCACTTGAACAACTATTTGAACATGTTTCTAAGATACTATCTCTAAAATTACCTCTAGAAGCCTCCTCTCTGTTTCCTGTAGCTTATATTCTACACCAATGTAGATGAGATAAGTATAGCATTGCGTGCTAAAATATTCTGCAAAAGTCAACATGGGTTTAAATAGTTTCATTGATTCAATTATCATTGGAGTTATCTCTATATATGTATCATTTATATTACTATATACTCCAACCAGCTTCATAATAAGATGCTTAGTAGGAAAAAGTAACTAAGATAGATAGGAAAAATCAAAACACGCCCCTTATATTTTCTCTTTATGCATACATTTACTTTGTACTTCAGAGTCCTGTTCTGGCAGAGCTTTCCAATACTTGTACTGGGTGCACAATTAGTAAACTTGGCACTGACATGTTTCAATGGTCAAAACCATGCAAGAATATAGTTCCTTGCTTTGTCTGAAATTGGCCAAGACTTTTTGTGATAATAGCAAATAAATCATCTGCTATATTTTGCACATATACACATAAAACCTCTCTATAGGTGTCTGTGAGATTAAAATTTTTCTCAATGATAGGAGTAGGTTTATGTAACCTAATATTATAACCCAAATAAGTTCTAAATGTTAGGTGTTTTAATAAATTTTTTTAGATTGCTTTATTCTACTGAAATTTTAGAAAGCAACTATGACCGCAGTATAAAGTTGTGGGATTTATACCATAAAGAAATACTACATAACACCTAAAGTTTAGAGTGTTTGCATTTCTTAAAAATTTTGACCTGAAAAAAGTAAATACAGTTGAAATAATTCAATGTATTTCAACATATTCTATAAAATATTTTCATTCTATTATCTCATTTACTTTATGAGGTTATGGGACTTTGTCATAGTTATAACATCGCAAAGTAAATTATTTTAGATAACAGAGAATTTAGTAAAATTTAAGTCAGCAACTTCCTGTCAGTTAACACAGTACCTTTTAGTATCCTAATTTATCTTCCCTCTTTTTTCTCTTAAGAAATGGGTGTTCCTCAGATATCTGCATCTATCTTTCCATGTCCATATGGTTTTGAACAAGTGGGGAAAGTATTCACTATTTGCTGTGTACCCACACTTGTATAGTTTAGCTGGAACACCATTTGGTGTGGTACTCTTCCCATTTTCCTCATTTTGATTGCTTTCTCAATCTGGAATATGGTAGGTTGATCATCCAACAGGTCTCCAGATGGCTGCTGGATCATTCTATGTAGTATCCATCAACAATATTTGATGGGTTATTTAAAGTTTATCCAAGATTTTTGCAAGTTAATTATTTGGTCATAAAATATAAATTTTATCTGGAGAAATATCATAATCAGATTTTAGGAATGAAATCTTATGGATTATTTAAAGAAAGAAACAGGAAAACACATTCATATCTTTTTGAGAAACAGATGGCTACTCTTACTGTTGGTTATCCAAAATTGTTTCCATTTTTACCCTTCTATACTGGCTAAGATGACATTTTAGTGGAAACAGCATCCTTACATACAGACCATCTTTGTTCCTTGAAGGACAACTATTGAAATAACAAAGTATATGAGTTTAAACTTCTGCATGACAATGAGGCAGACCCACAGAGCTATAAGGATCAATCAGTGGAAATGGAATCAGATCATAATGATACCATGAAGATGTGATATGAGGCAAGAATGTAAAGATGTGAGGAAATTATGATGTATATCCTCATGTGAATATAAATGTGTCTATAGAAGATCATGGTTTATCAACCTCCTTTTCTGCCTCCCTACCAAAACATGCCAAATCTTTACTGCATTTTGGAACACCAAAAATGTATAGTTTCTTAATTTATCCTTCAACATTCTCCATTTCTCCATTGTTTTGTAAACAGGACTGGTGTAAAAAATTGTTTTCCCCTCTCTCTAACCAACTCCTGTTTTATGCTTAGCTGATTGTAATTTCATCTCAGTTACATTTCCCATTCTCTCTTCTCATTCATTCATTTATCCTTTCCTTTTAAGTTTACTGAATACCTACTGGAGATTCAGGAAAGATAACAGGTGATTTAGAGAACATCACGCAGGGAGCTCTTAATAAGGAGGAAAAACGGTATGTGAGCCAGTAATTACAATAAAGTGCGATGGGTACCATAAGGTATTCATAAGGAGATGTGAAACCACAGAAAGCCCCCTAACTCTGTTAGTTTGATTCCAGATTAATGCATCTTCATGTTTTCCTGAATCACTATCTGTACATAAATATCTGCTTTATTTTATCTTTCACGCAAGATTTGCTGAAGCATGTTTAATGACATCATTTGTTGTATAAGTGGAAGTATTTGCAGCGGGCTTAAAACCTTAACAAGCAAACCCTAACTGAAATTGGAACATACTTTCCAATTTGCCTCATCTGTGTAATACATGTATGAAATATTTCTGAATTAATTATTCCCTCTTTCTTTTTCCATGCAAAAATGGAAAAGATGTTCATGATTCTTGCCTAGTGACTATTCATTCTTTGGGTAAAGAATATATATATTATAACCTTTATAATGGGACCAGAATTTAGCTTCAACTTTCAAGCTTTAGCCTCCAGTTAAAATTATCACATGTTGTATTTTATGAGCTTTTCTGAGAAATTCTTGATATCTTCAACTTTCACAAAATGCTTGCTTTAGAATTTACCTTCTTCAAAGTGGATTTGGATTCTGTTTCTTTCATCTCAGAAGAGATGTGTTAGTCCCTATTAAGTTCTAAATTTATTTCAAAATTGATTGAACAATGACATTTAACTGATATCTATGTTTTAGAATTAATTTAAATGAGAATTAGGATTGTCAGAAGTAATCTGAAGATTGGATGATGCCTATTTCAAGTACTAGGCTAAAGATTTACAAGACGTATACTAGTTTTAATTTATTTTAAATCTAATGGCATTATCATCTGATAGAGAAATGCAAAGTTAGTGAACTAATTCAATTTTGTATTTAATTCTTGTCACTTTATACTAGTCAATTAAGAACATTTAGACCTAAACAAATTTCAGAATAGTCATAAAAATGCAAATCCTTATATTTTGTGTACAAAACCAAGTTAATTGATTTTTCTGTTACTTTTTATTGATTTGATTTGGCATTAGGTAGATATGTTATTATTATCATGAATTTGTGTGTAAAACTGATTAAAATTCATTTTCATAAAAAACATCTATAATTATTTCATGAAATATTATTTAATTTATTTTTTCATCATACAATGTAAATATTTCAAAATAAAGTAAGGCGGTCTCTAACTAGCACCCATGTATGTGTATAATATAATGACAGGATAGTGTAGTAAATCAATCTTTCAGATAGCCCACGTCTTTTTTTCTGAAACAATGAGTTTACATGAAAATATTTTTAGACGTTTTTGACAAACAAATTTTAGCTTTTTCTGTCTTCCCCAAATATGGTGTGTATTTTGGGACTCAAATGCTTTCATTGTAAATAAGAAGAAACAAATAAGAACAGTTACTCCTCTAAGGACAGAAAATTATCAGAATAAGTTTTGTGTTTTATAAAAACACATTAAACTATCTTATAGACTACTATAAACAGAAAATTCAAGCAGAGATCTTTGCTCTGGGATATGTTTCTTAAAAATATAATATCCAATAAGTAATAATATTTTAGATATTAAATACTTCATCTACCCTCATTCTTTTTTTTTTTTTTTTTTGTCGGTACGCAGGCCTCTCAGTGCTGTGGCCTCTCCCGTTTCGGAGCACAGGCTCCGGACGCGCAGGCTCAGCGGCCATGGCTCATGGGCCCAGCCGCTCCGCGGCATGTGGGATCTTCCCAGACCGGGGCACGAACTCGTGTTCCCTGCATCGGCAGGCGGACTCTCAACCACTGCGCCACCAGGGAAGCCCTACCCTCATTCTTAAAGCTGTTCCTTAGGAGTAATTTCTTTATTTTTCTAAATTACTACAACTTTAAAATAATGCCTTCCTTTAGCAAATCTTTCAATAGAGAGTTGGAATTTTCCTGAGAATCATGCTAATTAATGAAACTGAAGGACAAAGCAGACAATGTATTCCTAAACTATTTTGATATGTCTCAGTGCCTTTGTGCTTGATCCTGCCTTAGCTTAGAACACTCTTCACCGAGCACTGGTTCCATTCCTGGCTTTCCTGATCTCAGAAAGTCACCTTATCTCGGTTGGCTTCCTCCAGTTAATCTTTGTCTCCTCAAGGTGTTAATTTCCTTTGTGGAAGTTTTCACAATTTGTAATTACTTTTCTCTCTATTGGTTTAATTGCTTATTGGTCTCTCTTATTGCACTGGAAGCTTCAGGTAAGTATCAACTTTGTGTTTTTTAGCAACAAAACCCAGCACCTTGCATAGTGTCTGGCATGTAGTAGCAGTTCAAATAAATATATGTTGAATAAATAAATGAGTGAAATCAAAACTTAACCACACTTCTTTTTTGGCCAAAATTTCTACTAGCTCAAAATAGCCTAAAGTGACATATTTTTGTGTGTGTGAAAATCATATATTCCAAGAAAGTGTTCTAGGTGCTTACAAATTCTGTGGAACAATTATTTATTATTATTTCTAATCCAAAAATTGTGGCATTCTGCCAATATTTATGCAATAGCAATATGAGGGCACAGAGTAATAACTGCTGAAAGAAATGATAATTCTTTTCACTTTGCCATCATTTACATTTTTGTCAACTTTAGAAAAGGAGAAAATGGTGAGAAAAATCTGTAAAAAGTTTACACACAAAAGAATATTTCAACGAAGGAAAATATGTCAGCTTACTATACCATATTTTGTTCTTTCAAAATATTACAAAATTGACATGGGACATAATGATGTTTGATGTTCTACGAAAAATACAATATGTTTAGGAAACTGTATATGTGATATGGATGCATCATTGTGAGAAATACATAAGGAACTGTTAACATTTCAAAAGCACAGATTTTCAAAATGGTATGTATATGTGTCTGAAATTGCTGGTGTGCTACAGTTAATTTTTATTCACTTATCTTTTATAGACAATTTCCATAACATATCATGAATCCCTAGAGCTGCTATGATTAAGTCAATATATGTACTTGAATAGTATGTAAATGTATTTAAGTATTTAAATATAGTGTTCTTGATATAGCCTAAGGTGTTTCACATGAATATATACAATATTTTTGCTTTTTGAGGGAGATAAATGTATTTTTATGCTTCATCACACATACTGTAAATATCCTTTATGCTTGTACTAAATTCCCACCTTGCTTCACATCATCCATTTAATTTTTTTATATATGCTGCATAATAAATGCATGATGCTAAATTCAAACTCTGTAACAGTCTGACCCATGATAAGTCAATTCCATATCTTTCTCTGTGCTTCACTGATCTGGTCAGAATATGGACTTCTTTTTATACAAACAGGATTGTTCTGTGATTGAAGCCATGAAATCAGATGAGAACCTGGGAAATACTGGAGAAATATTGTTCAATGGCATTATTACTGTGAATGATTTTTTTTTCAATTTTCTTTCTCAAAAAAAGAAAAATCTCTGAGATTACTTAAAATCACAGAAAGCTACAGCTAGTTCTATCACTTAATTCTACAGATGAAGGAAATGAGACACAAAGTGCTGGTTTAAGGTCACATTTCAGCTAATGGCCGAAGCAGAAATAGAGCTCAGTTCTACTAATTCCCAAACTGATGCTCTTCTCAGGCATCACGCATCTTCACTGGTTGTTTTAAGAAAACATGGAAATGGCAGTGAAGTGGGAAGAACTGAATATAAAGTAGCCCTTAGGCTCTTGAACTTATTAGCTGTGTGGCTTTGGATATGTGACAATCCCTATGAAACTCAGTTTTCCTATTTATAAAATGTCAATAATAGTACCTGACACAGTTTCAGAAGTAAGTAAAACGAGATAATAGATACTTTATACAATGCCTGCCATGTGGGAGGCATTCAAATAAAGTATACTATTATGATTATTTACAATTAGCATTCTTTTAAAAGTTAATCATTACTATAAGCATGAGTAATCACAGCATTCTACAGTATGAGACAATCATTGGGTGGGCAGAGCTCTCCTGACATTGGAAGGATCTAGCTTTGCTGTGGCAGACCGTGGCTGCACCCAGTTTAGCAGTAATTAGTCCTACTCAACCAAGGTAATCGGGGAAATTGGCTCTCAGACCATATTTGCAGGTTTATGTGGAGGGAAATGATTCAATATTCAGTAATGGTTAGGTTCTTTCAATGTTCAACCTTGACGTCCTTGTGTAAATAGGATCATTGTTGAAATGGCATGGAAGTTTTGTGTGCAGAATGACAGCTGGGGCAGCCCCTTAATCAGATTTACACAGAAAAGGAGGGGATGTGCCATCATGGGAATGCCAATGAGAAGATGCGCTGAATGTGAAAATCAGTTATTTTTAGTGTTAATGTAAGTATTAACAGTGATAACCGGACATAGAGTTGTCCTTCTAGTTTCTATGTTCCGTAAAGGAGAAAAGAATCCCATGTTTATTTGTCATGTTATGTTTAACAATATTTTCACTTCAAATAAAGGCCTAGAAATATTTTATAAATTACATAAGTTTCATAAATTACCCAGTAATTGAGTAAAGAATGTGACAATTTGGGATAAACTATGGGAGGAAGAAATTTTTTGTGATAATTATAGAAATGATCACGCAAATACTTGGCAGGTTAAACCCCATACGTGTTGAACTAGACGTGATCCATGACTCTGGAGTTGTTACTATCAGCAGGACTTTTCTTGGAGAAAACAGTATCATATTAAGACTGGAAGTTGTAATTTCTCTAAAGCTCAGTTTCTCATCTTTAAAATAAGAGTAATTGTACCAAATGACCATTTAAGTCTGTTTCAGCATTAAACTCTGAAAACAATTCTATCATCAGTTCAAAGATAGAGTCCTTCCTATACATGCACCCAGAATCCATCAGGACTGAGGCTTGAGGGGAGATATTCTACCCTGTGAGGTTCCTATTCTCAATCAAACCAATACCCAGGATTATTAGAGGATTTAGGAGTGATTCCAGAGATACTGCTTCTATAATCACAACCTAGTTTGTTCTTGACCCTTCAGGACAGCATAAACCTAGTTTTGACTTCAGCAGGAAATCCTAAATTCAAGGCCAGAAGCAGAACCACACTGTTGTCCAGAACTGGGAAATATGTTTTAGTATACTAACCCATTCCCTCGGTGGCTGTGACATAAGTGAACTCACAAAATCAGATTCCCTTTTTTTTATGCTCACATATTTTGACACTTATAGCTTGTTACGTCACAAATTATCCTTCATCCATGTGTTGTCTGGAACATGGCTGAAGGTATTCAGTGGTCTTCAAGCCTCAGGATTCCAATTTTACTAAATTTTAAAGAGACATCCATTCCAAATTTCCTTTGTTTAACCTACTCCAGAAATCGAAGTGCCTTTAAAGGTAAATGACAGGATAATAGATCTCTAAGTCTTCTTTGCAATGAATATTATACTTTCATTTTGCACAGTAGAGCTCAAAATGCCTCACTTTATGCTGATGGTGGGCACTTTTAGAGTTGTTTCATCCTCCTACAGTTAAAGCATATGACAAAGTGGCCACTTGCAAAAAGAGATGAAGGGGATGAGAGCATGAAATTCACAGAAATTAAGATCACATTAAACACTAAGTAGATGTACTTCCATCTACCTCTATTTGTAGTTTAAATTTTAAATTTGCTATACCAAGAATTTCACATTGACAAATTACTTTTATGGTTAAAATTAGATACCTTGGGGAAAAATATAATAATCATAGTAAAGACAAACTGGAAACACAGTAATCCTCACAAATCAATGTAAATCAAATACATAGATATGTATGAATAACATTTAATTATTCATAAATAGTTCTTAAAAATATACTACTAAAGGAACTTAATACATTACAGTTTAATGTATTTTTTTCAAAATAATTAATTTCTGTAGCCATATGGATCTACCACAGAAAGCAAATTATGTATATTAGAAAATGAAAATAAAATAAAGAAAATGCCTTTCCTAAATATAAACTTTATTCCTTAAGTTAGTGTAATTTTGTATTATAATAAATGTAAAAAAACAAATCCATATAAATGTCCCTCCTACTAAATAGTGGAGAGAAATCGAAATGAAGCTAATTCTTTGAAAACAAATTTCTCTAAACAAATTTTTACCATGTGTTCTTTCTGCTGATAAACAACATGTAAAGTTAAAGAGAGGAAAATGAAAACAGTAATCACCATTCACCAAATATAATTTTGGGAAATCATTTCAGAATCTTTTAAGTCAACCTGGATTTTTATCTCTTGACTGAAAATAATAGTGGCTTCCCCAACACAATAGCCTAGTTTTTTCAAATAAGCTAGTATGACTAACAAGTGACGGTTATTTAAAATATTATTTTACATTTTAAAATTTATTTAAATAAATTTAACTAATGTATATGAGATATGTGGGATTCCTTTTTAAAGACTAAGAAACCAAGACAAATTAGGATAGCAGTTAATAAATCAGAACAGAATTTCAAATTTGATATAAAGTTTTTTTAAAGAAAAATAGATCATAATTTTAAAAGGATATAAATGATATATTTTATAATTATTTCTACATTAGACTAAGATATTTAATCATCCTAAGACTGGACGTTTTGTAAGTGGTCATATTTTTCTAAGAGATGTAAAAGCAAAAGTATATCATGTGATGGTCTTTTATCATGGCCTAGCTTTGATTAGAAACCCTTAATCCCTATTAATTTAACTACTAAAATATTTTGGATTGTTTTTATAGATTTTTTAAAAAGCATTATACACAGTGATAGGAAAGGATTTAAATTATTTGAATACCTTGTTTTGTCATCATCTAGGAGTACTTTGAAATTAGTTTTCCTGCTTTATTGGCATTCTATGGCAATCTTTGTGCTAAAATGTCAGCCCCATAGTTTCATGAATCATTATAAAAACATCATGGAGTATCATTTATAATGCACAATAATTCATTTTGACACAAAAAAAACAGACCTTGTTGCAGTATGCCATTCTTGGATTCTATTTTCATGAAATTTGAGGTAAGTGCTAAAAGTTTGATCTGGCCTGGTTCTTGTTAGTGAGCCAGTCATGGCATTAAAGTTAATATATATCAAAAAGAAAGAACAGAAAGGTCGGGTAATAGAAATAATTCGATTTAATAAACATGTTACACCTAATATTTCATATTTTAACATGCTAATTTTAATACTTGGACTTAATACTTGGCCAAAGTGTGCTTTCACTTTTATTTCCTCAGTATTTTTTTCCAATTATCTTTTCCTGTATGGCTAAAAATTTCAAGTTTTCTTCTTTACAGGAAAATGTTTTTTATATAAATATTATTTGAGTGTTTTAGGAAATTTTGTTTACTACAAACTTTAAAATGTACATCATTTAATAATTAGAGTTCAGAGCTTCCCTGGTGGCTCAGTGGTTGAGAGTCCGCCTGCCGATGCAGGGGACACGGGTTCGTGCTCCGGGCCCGTGCCCCGGGCCGGGAGGATCTCACATGCCGCGGAGCGGCTAGGCCCGTGAGCCATGGCTGCTGAGCCTGCGTGCCCGGAACCTGTGCTCCGCAACGGGAGAGGCCACAACAGTGAGAGGCCCGCGTACCGAAAAAAAAAAAAAAAAATAGAGTTCACAAACTATAAAATAACACATTTTCCGGTGGATAATCGTTTAAAATTTCCTGCATAGATATACTTTTATAGGCATATTGAAAAACTTTCTAAGTAGCATCAGGTAGCAGTTTGCAAATAAAATGGTCCAGATGTGACTAAGTCAATTTTGCAAAAGGCTTCAAGCATTCTAGAACAGAGATGCTAAACCACTAATGTTTTATTGTTGATAATTAATAAGCTCACATCTGATAAGTTTCCAGCTATCAACATACTAATTTATATAAAGTATAAATCCACAATGATGAGATGATCAGCAATATACGTCCACAATAAGCCAAATGAGATATGGCTAAAAAGTAAATCTATATACTCATTTGAGAAAGATTCTAATGGGCTTTATAATGTTAACAAAATTTTCAAACTGACTTTTCCTTTATAAAATGTTTAAAGTTACATTTGCTACATAAAAAAAGAATGTGTGAAACATCAACAATGTAATAATTGAACACCTCTGAATCCACCCTATAACTTAAGAAATAGAACCAATAATAAACTGAAACATTTAATAAAAATACAATAGAAAAATAAGCTGTTTTTGACATTTCCAAATTGTATCTTTTCTGCTTAAATATAGGCTACTTGGTACTTATTTTGTATCCTTTTTACAGTCACACCTTCTTTGTTTGAGGTCTGAAGTACTAGTCTGAAGTACTAACCTTTAAATTAGTGTCTATTTAATTTAATAACTAAATCCATCAAACTTCAGACTCACTAAAATGATTTCATTTTCCTTTCTGGATAATCTGAAGTGCTTAATCTTAAATGTTAACTGTCAAAATAATGGACTTCTTTTTTCCTCCATAAGAATAACTTGGATTTCTCACATATCTCTGGTCAATCATTCTGTCTAAACTGGGTGTGCATAAATTGTTCCACCACTGAGATTCTCTCTTTAGTGTTTAAGTCTGGACAGCGTTGCTCATCTCTACTGTGAAAAAGAAATAAGATCATATTCTAAAATTAATATATAGTCTTTTGCTCATAGTCAGAATGTATTTTTAGAGACAGAAAGTTCTATTATTCTGACAAGTAATGGAGCAACTATAAAATTTTTTTTGAGAAAATAGGATATTATAGAACACTTTAATGCATTAAAATTATAATGTGAAATACTACACAATTTATTATTTAATGTTATACATATTCTCCATTAGGTAATTTTTTGATATTTGGGCTACGCCTTCTCTCTTTATACATTAGTAATGGTTGTATTTTTACTAAGAAATATTATTATTAGTTGTTCATTATATATTCTGGCATCCTATAATGCATATGACTAAACTTACACTTTGTCATAAGCAAGTACAGTGTCTTATTAAAAGAAGGAAGAGGTTAGACTGAGAAAAATTTCAGTTATGTTGCCAATCGGTTACTTTAACATTAACTCAAAGGTGGTTTGAGATTATGTTTTGTGCTAAATACAAAAGACAACTTTAATGGATCAGAGAACTATTCTAGGTCTTACAATCCAGAGTGATATAGTTTATTAGTTGTCCTTTTAATTTGAATTTAAAGTATAAAGAGAAACAATTCCCTGCACTTTAGAGCTGTGTTATTTTAGCCTTTAAATTCCTAGTATTTCCATGAAAGCTTGAATAAAAAGCTGTGGTCTGACAAACTAAGAACATATTATAGTTCTATGAAAGTCTCCACTTGGCATAATGAGAACTGATATAATCTAACTGTTTAATCAGTAACATTCATTTTTACTATTATACAATAATCTATATTCTAAGTAAATTTTAATCAAATGACGTTCTAATAAACATATTTAGGAAATTTATTTTACACTATTGCATTACTTACTGGAACGTTTTGTAAATGCTCAAAGATTTTGATCAGGGCAATTCACTTACATGAGAATTTAAAAATTCTTTGTGTCATTGATGAATGAGAAAATGTTAATAATGATCCATGGGACAATAACACACACACAAAGTACTTATTAAATGCTTTACGCCTTTTATAAAATGAAGCTGATTCTCCTTGCTTCTGCACTGGGACACAATTTAACACCAGAGTAAAATTTGGGAAGCTATTGGAATTACTACAATGATAGTAACTTAAATCAAAAGAAAAGTTTAAATTCTGGAAAAATTCAATTCAATATGCATTATCACAATTATAAAGCTATTAGCAATAAGAGTACTATTAAGAGTATTATATAACACTAATAAGAGTACTATATAAGTTCCATACACATAGATCTCCAAATAAAGTGGAATATTTGGGAACCTAAAATATTTCCCAAATGTTACGGAATTTGCCAGTGAGGTGCAGTCCTGATTTTGAATTTAAAGTATCTGCTATAATTAGTAATTAATAATAAAGTATTACTATAAATCTACAACAGAGCCTAAATTATTGATATTTGGGTCACTGTGGCATAGAACCTGACTTTAATTGTGAATTATCTTTAATCAGTAGGAAGCAGTGGTTCTCAAACTCTAGCAGGCATCAGAATCAGGCTTGTTAAAACACAGACTAGCAGGCCCTCACCTCCAGATTTTTGGATTCAGTGGGCCTGTGATGCCATCTGGGAACCTGCGTTTCTAACAAGTTCCCAAGTGATGCTGAGACTATGATCGAGAGACCACATTTTGAGAACAACTGATCTTAACTGTAGCATTGTACTCTTAGCACCTTCTTTGAGAAAGCCTATCATCACATTCTCACAAGACATTTATTGACTCTGGAGCCTAAGATTATTAATGGATTTGGGAATTACATGTATTCACTATCATTTTAATAGTTACTAAAATAAAATTTCTGATAACCATAGATACACTAACAATTTTTCCTAGGACAGTATAATTATGTGTAGTTATAAATTGTGTTATAATAACTTAGAAATGGTAATAAAGTATTGCTTTGAGGTGAAAAACTGTGTACTTAATTCTTTTCTTATCAGGTGCTTCCTTGGTCTCTTCAGTTCTGAAAGGTAGTCTATACTCTAAGGAAAAGAAATACAAGTCCTTTTAGAAATAATTTTTAATATTATATCTGTGATGGGTAAGTGTTTTCTGGTGAATAGAGACAACAGTAATGGCTTAGAGCAACATTCACTTTTACACAATTTAATATTTGTTATATTAACCACAATCTTGTAAATTTCTTGAAAGGAAGATGTTACTTTTTTGCGGTCTCTCACTGTTGTGGAGCACAGGCTCCGGACGGGCAGGCTCAGCGGCCATGGCTCATGGGCCCAGCCGCTCTGTAGCACGTGGGATCCTCCTGGCCCGGGGCACGAACCCGTGTCCCCTGCATCGGCAGGCGGACTCTCAACCACTGCGCCACCAGGGAAGCCCAGGAAGATGTTACTTTACATTCTTTTGAATCCCCCACAGAGCTCGTCCACAGAGCCTGGACTGTGAGATGTCTTAGAGGGCATGCATGATTTAATGACAATGTCACCCCAACATTTAGAAGAATGCCAGGTACATAGTAGGTGCTTAATAAACGTTGACAGCCATGAATACATGACTCATGAAGAGTACATGCATAATAGGTATTTACTGATTTATTCTGAAAGACGTCCTAGATCTTTTGACTATACAATCTGTTTGATCTCAGCATGTTCGTCAGAAGCTGTAAAATGAAACGTGGGATGGTCTAAATATTCTTGCATTAAGGCAGATGACTTGATAAATACCAAATTGGCCTTAAGTTATTCATTTTGCCCATGTCTATGCTACAGGCATTACAATAAAAACCTGTTTCTACATTTTAAAAGTTTTCTCATTTTTAATAATGTAGCTATGACCCTGTATAAACAAAATATATATTCAAAATACACATATTATCACTGTTACTTGTAGTATAAGCTACAGGTTTAATGAGACTAGAATGGTGAAAGCCAGATTTGGTTCTACTTGTGGCTGATGAGAAAGAGATTTATAACCTAGAACTAGGTCTTCTGAGGCTTAAATAGACCTGTGTATTGCACCTGAAATGTGAATTTAATTTCTGCTTTTAAAGTATATTAACTCAGATATTATCTTTGTTTTTTCATCAGTTCTGAGAATTGTACCCTAACATATGCAGGGGGATTTAACTGCATACGTTAAATGACAATTACATCATTACAAAGAAAGGATGAGTGTGAAACCCAATGACAAAAAAGTTATGAAGGAGTTCTGTCTTCCTCTCACTGATTGGTAACCTAAAAGCCCAGGAAAAACAATTACAGCATATAGGATGTGTGGTACGGGAGAAATCGCAATAACATCTGATAAACCCAAATGCCTCGATACAGCTGAACTAATTTTTTCTAACACAATATGAAAAACCACTGATGACAAAACATTTTAATAACAGAAGTCATTTAAAAGTTTTTCTTTTTTTTTTTTTAAGGAAGAAAGAAAACGAAAAATGAAAGAAAAAGTCCTACTGCTCTGCGTCTATTTTTAAGACTGACCCCCAATACACCAGTTACAGGACACAGTACTGAGGCCTGCTGGCTGTGACAGCCCATGTGACTCTATAAGGAGACGCAGCCCCGACTAACACACCAGCAGCCCTGCTTCTGGCAAATATCCTTTACCACCTTCAAAGAAAGAACAGGGTGGGCCAGAGCTGTAATGCTGCTTAACACGAAAGACTCTTTCTGCTTCCTTCTCCCTTTCCTCATAAAGTGAATGAACTTTTGTTAGAAGACAACATACAACATTAAGTTAATGTAACTTAAAAATTTACAGCAGGTTGTATGCCTGGAGGCACATTCTGGGGCCACCTGTAGGCATCTAATTTCACTGAATATAATGAATACTTGTGGAGAATTTCTCCGAGTCTAGAGGAGAGTGGGTAAGAAATGTGTTGCTGGTTTACTCCAATACGGATTCTGTCGTGGAGGATTAGAGAACTGTACTCTCTCCAACAAATAGGAGTAATCTTTCTCCCCACAAAAGATCCGTTAAATGCAACACCAGACACCTGGGTGCCAGATCTACACAGCCATTTCTTGGGCACTTTTGATAACCCACCTGCGGCAATTGCCACTTGGCAATTGCTTAATGTAGCACATTGATCCATTTGAGGCTTTTTTTTTTTTTTTTTTTTTACAGTATAGAAAGCTATTTTGTCTCTCTATATCCTCTTTATCTCTTTGAAGCCTCCTCATATTTTGGCAAAGGTAGCAAGTGACAGTAAGAATACGCTTGATATGATTCCAAGCGTTTATTTGGGAGAAATTAATATGTGTAGTTTAGCAATGCTCGGCAACCTTGACCTTTTTCAACTGGAAGGTAAAATTAATATACTGCAGAGCTGCTTTAAAGAGAAAGTGTTTGTTATTATGCTTTTGCCACAAGGTAAGTAGATTTAGTACTTATCCTGTAGCTACTTAAAGTATATATGTTGTTTCAGATCCTATTCTGCTGTAAGATCAGTGAAATTTTCCACACACATACACACACAAACTTTTATCGAATAAGTTCTAAAAGCTAGCCTAATTTTCATTCATTTGGGTTATAAATTACCCATAAACGTTATTAATGTAGCCCTTAGTCTTAGAGTCCTTGCAAATACTGTTTGGATATTTAATTATCCGACAACCTTTCTCCACAACAGTCGCATGGTTTTGAATTAAGAAAAGTACATTTAAATTATCATTTACGTACTGAGGATTGGATTCTTGGTGGTATTAAGGTTGACGTTTCCTTTTGTTTGTACTACACAAAGGGTTAATAAGGTTTGCATAACCTTTTCTTTGATGGCTTTACAGCAGAGCATTACAGGATTGCTGCCAAAACAGATTTTAACCCTTTTAATCGTACTGTTAATAACCACATCGCGAAGAGTACAACCTATGCTGCACAGGAGGCAAAATAGCTCTGAACACAGTTTTGACCTGATAGCCAATCAAGGAAAGTTTCCTAGAGATACTTGCCATTTTGGTTGCTATGGTGAGTTTCATATTTTGTGGAAACCACTGCTAGATGTCTTAAAATAGACCTTTGCCAAGAAAAACATTGGTCCAGTGGCATATGCTGGCAGAGCATTGCAAGGTTGCTCAAATTCCCTTCCTTTATTTTTCCCTCTCTCCCCTGGGGCAACTGCTCCAAGCATCAGCCCACTAGTCTGGCAGGCTAAGAATCCAGAAACTTGCTGCTAATTACAATGCTGACAATTCCCAACCTGTTTACTGGCGCCAGCAATCAAACCGCATCCTCTGGAGTGAACCAAAAAGCACTTGTTGGCTTTAGCTTCCTGAGGTTCCAAGCTGGCTATATTAATTACTGTTAACTTAAAGCTGTATGTTGTACAAAAGAAGCTTAATTAGCTGGTTTGAGGATTAAAATCTATCCTCTACAAATTTTAAAGCCTTCTGTTCTTGACCAAATTATGTGAATCCATAAAACATCTTTCCTTGGACAAAATGTTATTATTTTAGGTGTGGCTTCTCAGAGTCAGTTTTGCAACTGTATTTATTACCTTGAACTAGGCACTAAAATAATCAGAAGAAAATCTCTCTCTCCTTCTCTCTTTCTCTCTCTCTCTCCCCCCCTTCCTCTTCTCCTCCCTTCCTTCCTCTCTCCCTCCCTCCCTCTTTGCTTCCCTCCCTCCACGTTTCAACTCTTTATCTTTCTATCTATCTTAGAGTTATGTGCACATTTTGTTTTTTAAAAATTGAAGAAAATAATGAGCATAATTATTTACAGTTATTGTTTACAGTTAATGAAAAAGGAAAACCTTTTGATGAGGACAAAATGGTCAAAAGATATATTTTTATCTTGGTAAATTTTAAAACCGTATAGTTACTTACACCATTTTTCAAGTGAACTCTCACTGCTGTGAGTGAGGTCTGATTTTGGAACAGTCATCTTTCGAGTATAAGAAGTGTATTTCCTTGATTGATAAGCTGGGTGACTACACAGTGAGTAATCACCCTCTCAGGCTCCTAAATGGTTAGTATTACAGGTACTACATAATTTTCATACACAGCATAATAGCAATGGACAAGGGTTTAGTAAAACTGAGAATTTTATTTTGACTCTATTCTAATCCAAGAGTCATTCTGTCTTTCTTTATTCAAGATAGCTTTGAATACTTAAAAGCTGAAATAACAGAGAGTAAATACAATTTTAATTTGTATATTAAAGATGTGATTTGATTTCTGTTCTGCTGTGTGAAAATCATTCAGCCAGTGTTACTTACTAATCTTATTTTAAATTTTCCATTGAATGTACTACATGACAAATATTTGTCACTCCAATCTTTTAGCCAATATTTTCATCTGGGAGCTTATTAAATTGAGCTGATTTAATTGAGATTAAAATTTTCCTTTTTTTACTGAAATATTGCAACTTGGGTAAAAGATCAAGCTGTTCTTTTAATTATGATTTATGTTTGTTTCAGCATTAACATTAATTTGGCCTATAAAATCTTCCTAGATTTTGAAAAAACCCTATCCATAAGCACACTGCAGACCTTTAGAATCTATTCGCACATTCACATCTGTATATACAATATTTGAGCTTGAAAAGGTTAAATCAGATAATAACTGACTAGTAAGGATAATATAATTATTGTCAGATACCAGGAAAAGCAAAATTATAATAAAAACCTCAGTGTTGAAGTTTTAGTGTGATGTGTTAGAAAGAAAACATCCGGAAAACTTAGAAAATGGGTTCCAAGTATTAACTGCATGTCTATGGGGACGTTACTTAGATTCTCTGTGTTGTGAGGATTTCATGTATAAAAAGTAGAAGTATGACCATACACCAAATAACTGGATCTGAAATAGAAAATTATCATGACAACTAAAAATCATAAGAATGTACTATAGGCTTATCTAAGACTCATGAAATTTTGTACTCTGTGTGGATAATGGACTGGAAAATAATTACATCAAAAGAAAACTAATGATCAAGTGGGAATGTTATGTCTTTGGACACAAGAGCCAAGCCAGAGAAGAACAAGTGTGTCAATCTTCTATAACTTTACCATTGTTAATTAACAAACAGTCCTCCGCCCTAAAATTTAAATTGCAGTGAAAAGGAAAAGCTAGACTCTTAGACACAAGTGTCCTTTTTATACTGAGAAATATTGCTAATACTGTCTTAAACAAATCCCCCTAGGTAACTTTATTTCTAAAGCAGGCATTCAAATATAAAATATGTCTTTTCCAATAGAAAAATGGATTAAAAAGGCTTTTTAAAGCCATGTTCCCCTTAGGCTTAATTTTCCACAAGTCTGTCTTTTCAGACTGATGATCTTTCCTTTGACCTGTGAAACATCCAGATTTCATGCCTTTCTCAATTTTCTACCTGTAAGTTCCACCCATTTTACTCAGACACTATTTCTATTTTAATTGATTCTATACCATTTCTATATAGTTCTGTACTAGAGCATGACTTTCTATCTAAATAAAAGCAAGAACTTTTGCGTACTATGAAAGAAACCCTACTATATAGTTACACTATATAAAATCAGTACTGTCAACTTCCCATATTTTGGGAAAAGGACACTATATAAAACAGATCTCTTGTAAAGTTTCCTAAAAATTGGTATTTGTTCAATGTGCATTGGTACTAGCTATTAGATCTGCCAATAAAACTGCCACAAATAATTTCATTATTGTTTCTTTAACACATCACCCCAAACTGCATGATCCTCTCTGCAGTTCACATCCTTAATATGGTTACTTGCTATCACTGTCCCTTGTCTCTTGTCAAATCCAATTGTTATCTGCACAGATCGCCAGATCTAAATGTGAAACTGTCTAAAAAATTTAACGTCAACACTGATTCTTAATATAGCAGCCACAACTAACAAAAACCTGTTTGGAGTAAAGAATTTCGACTTTGTCCTAGTATATAGTATTAAACAATGTCAGAGCTGTTTTGGACAACTATATCCAGCAACAGAAAAGAATATGAGATATTTTAATTGAAGTGTAAGTAAATGGCTTCTGAACCTTATGCTCCTATCACCAGAAATCTATTTGAAATCAATGGCTTTTGAAAGCTTTACAGAACTTTTATTAAACGTATTCTCAGAGTTTTAAATGGACATGATGTGTCATATCCATCATTAAACTGTGGATGAAACATTATGTAAATTATCTGGATAAAACAATAGCTGACAAACCATATTATTTTAATTTTAAGAAAATGGGTGTATTCTTTTGTGGTTAAAATGTTAACTTATATTTATTATACTTGGAACATCCAGGAGAGTCACACCTTTCAAATAAAACTATAAATTAAGTTTGCTTGTAATTTAAATTTGCTTTGCTAGTAAATAATGAAAAAAAAATATTGCACAGATCCTGACCTTAGAAAATATATCTATCACAGTAATTATTATATGGGATAAAATGAATTTCTATTTATTATTTGTTTAACATTTTATGAATTCTTCTAAGTATTTATAGATTTAATATTAAATAAAATATATTAGGTAATATTTTCTACATCAGAATTCACATAGAATGAAATGAGTCTTGATTAAACAGTTACTTACAATTCTAAAAAGCATACCAGCTTAAAAGAAATGTTCCCACAGATTTTTCAATTATTTAGGAGTTATATCTGAGAATCAGAGAAAATGAATTTTCTATCTTAGCAAAGAATAAAAGCACTATTAACACAACATTATAAATCAACTATACGTCAATTAAAAATTTAAAAAAATAAAAGCACTATTAAACAAATTGATAATTAGAGTTTACATTAACATTAAATTAAACTTAACTACATTTAGTTCAACGGCCATTTTTTAAAAATGACATTAACTATGGAAAAAAATGTAAAATTCTGTGTTAACATGTCCTGAAAGGATATAGTTGCTTTCACTAAATTAATAAATATTTTAAAGAAACTATCATGTGCCAGACACCGGACTAGATATTTTAAAAGGATGTACCATTGCTATGCTATTTTAGGATTAACTATCCTAGACAAATATTAGTCCTTTTCTTTTTAACAGAATGAAAAATAGTAATTTCCCCATTCCTCTAAAAATTGTAATTAAATTTAATAGCAGAAACATTTACACACAGAATAAACATTTTAAAAGGCCCAATGTTTAGTCTTTACCCACTATTATTGTATACATAGACTTTGAAAAGAGTTGTTTGTGATTTGGTCTTATTAACTTGAAATATTTTTGAGCTGTATCCATGGCTTGAGAGTCTCACAAATATTATACATATAGAGACATACACATACACGCATTCCCACAAAAACACACTAGGATGAATCAGTAAGTCATTCTTTTGGGGTTTTCTTTCCCACTGAAACTTCAAATAAAAATCAAAGGGTGAAGAAGTGATAAAAATGTCTCCATGTGCTCATGTTTTAAAATTTTACGTAAAGATTGTTTAAGTAAAAACAATTTCCTGTTCAATATCAAGACAAAATATGTTGGTGAATACCTTTGAAAGATTTATGTCTTTTTTAAATCTGCTTTCTTAGTTGTGGTATGGATTTGCTCACCATCTATCTATATATAAAATAAAGAGTAGAATTCAGGCCAAAACAAAAAGGTTATTTTGGAAATGGAATTCATGAGAGGTAGAAGGGCCTTGAGAGGATCTAAATCCAGCCCTCCTGTTGTGGATGAGACCCTGAGCGCTGGGCAAGCCCTGTGGCTAGTCACAGTTCACAGCAGAATCTGTACTCAAAATCAGATTTCCCAGCCTTTATTCCAAAGTTCTTTCTACCATAAGATGCACTTTCTTCCATTAAGTATCATATAATTGAGGAAAAGACAAGATTCAAGTTTTTTCCATATAACTGCCTCAATTCTCTAATTTGCTTTGTCTTTGTAAACACCGTGAAAGCCTGTTTAAAATAATAGTTATGAAAACAAATTGTGCATGAAACTGGACCCATAAAGTAACCATTCTTAAATTTAATTCCCCACAAGTTATGCATAAAATAATTTAGAATATTTGTTAAGTCTTATCCTAATATGTTTCTATTGTAAAGGAAAAGATGTTTTTGCAATTATGCTTCTGATAGAATATTAGGCATTCATTCATTCATTCACTCATTCATTCATTCTTCTTGAAGTCCCAAAATGAATGGAATATTTACCAGATATACAAAAGAAATCTTAAATAAGTAACTTTAGTTTATCTTGGGATTGTTTGAAGCAATTCTTGAAATTGGTCACATTTGCTCACGGAGATAAAAATAGACCGCAAACAATTTCCACTTGTGTATTGGATATAAATTTTTTAAAAAATTACAAGAAATATCAATTTTCTAGTTAAATTATATCATTGTTATGAAAAGAATTTTTTAGAAAGTGTCTCTTAAGAGCACACATTTTATTTGTTTAAAAAACAGACACTACTATGAAATTATGCAATTATGCCACTACTGTAATGTAACTTGTCAACTTGAAAAAGTGTACTATGATATAAACTGTATTTTAACCATGAATTGTATTAGTAAATAGGCTACAGCAATATAAGTGTTTTTTTAGTTTGAAATTTGAGGTTCAGTATTGTTTTGAAGCTAATAAAATAAACACAGGAAGCCTTATTTAAAATCCTTTGAATATTTTAAAGTTCATAGTTCATTCTTGGCTTTTTTTTTAACTTTTAGTTTCAGCTATAGGTGTCATGTGTATAAATTTTCAGATACCATGGATTGTTACTGAATCTCAAAGGGTATTTCCACAAACACAGCAAATGAAAAGTGTTGTCTTTACACTTGTATAGACAGTATAATACTTTTCATTGGTTGTGGAGAACAGACTGTCTTACTTAGCTCTCATTATTAACCAGGATAGAGAACTCAGAACTCAGAACATAAAAGATTTAGGTAGTCACATATTTGTAATCTGGGACAATATAAATATTAGGACACATTGGTTCCACCGTCAAGCTGCACTCAGCAAACTCAACCAGGTACTAAACGTATTTCAAGAAACTTAAAATTTCATAATATTTCTTTAGCTTACAGTTTTTGCATGAATTGCAATGTCTTCTCAATGAAAAAGCTTATAATATACACTCACATGAAAGGTTTTGTAAATTTAAATTTGAGTTCTAAGTCATGATTTAAAGTATAGGTGCCAGAGGAGAAAATCTCAAAACATTTGAAAAACAAACTGTACTACAAAACTCATTGTTTAAAAGATATTTAGCACTTATGTTTATAGGTGTATAACTACCAATAACTATATGTAATAGCTAAATACGATAATAAAACTCTTTAAGTATTGTCATTAATATGTTTTCTTCGTATTGAGAACATTTATCATCAAATAAATTTACTTTCAAATAGTAAGTCTAACATGCAGATTACACTACTTTATAAGAGTAAGAACATCATCCTGTCATTTCTGTGATTCAGTGACAGCGGAAACTGTACAGTATTGAAAAGTTGTGATCATCTTATACTGGCTTCTGTGTCCTCAGTCCTTCTCTGTCCTACATAAAAGCACAAAATCTTCCCCAATATACCCATCATCCCCACCTAGACAAAAAAAATGTCTATTTTTATACTTGAAAATTTACTAGTACTGATATGGAATATAATTTAAAAAATGGTAATATGACTTATGGAATTTTCCTCCCATCAAAATGCTACTTCATCACTCTCCTTTGCCTGGACATTCATTGATAGTACTGTTCTAGTTCTAGACTGGCACTGCTGTAACACCAAGAAACATATCATTCTAGAGCTAACAGTGGACTTGGAGAGAGATCCTGCCTCCAGGACATGATTATTTATTTAAAAATGTACTTGGTCAGAATCATCTGCACAATAATTTTTTTTGGTATTCACACAGAGGTTGTCACGACCCTCAATGGATCTTTAACCCTGAAAACCACCATTCCCTGCACTTCTATTCAAGCAAAAATATCAGAACATGATTCACAAACAAAAAATAAAACCAGAAAATTCTTTGTAAAACGCAGTTTCTGTGAATCTCCTTACCTGAGACTCAGTAGTAAACCATCAACCAAGATGGTGTTTCTTACACCTATTAATGAATATCATGTTATAAATTTGAGTGTTCTAGACATATAAATTTCAACGAGAAAACGAAAATCTTCTATCAAAAGCCATAAATTGTGTTCATAAAGATTTGAGTACTTAGGCAGACTTCATTAAGGTAAAAATAGCAGACAAAAGCAATTTTCACAAGTTTACTCCTTCCCTGTCCACTGTGCCTTAAGTATTACTGTCAAGTAAACAGTCTAAGCTGTATCCATATGCTTTTCTCAGGTAGAAATTGTATCACCTTTGTAAAGCAAACCATATTTTAGAAAAAGGATGCATACCCTTCTAATATTTGGACATCAATTGAAAAACAACCCACCTATTATGATTACTTAAAATCACTTGTATCTAGCATGAAAAACATACACAATCACTTTGTACTTCTTTAATCTTGTCTATGGATACCCACAGGGCAAAAGTGATAACAAGCTAGTGGTGATGTAATTTAAAATTCTATTTTCTGAGGGAGAAAAAAAGCTGCCTTATAACAATAACAATTAACTACAGCAATTTCAATTGAATAAAGTTTTGGGGATTTTCCTCCTTCTTATCTAAAAAGGCCAAGTATGGTAAAAACCCATATTTTTTTGTTTTGTTTTGTTTTCTAAATTTAAATAGGAACCAGCTCAGTCAGACTGACACTTAATGGAAACTTTTTTAAGAAATAATTCTGCACAGGAAAGAAAGCAATGAGATACGTAGTTAAACCACTTGAACCAAGAATATCAAATACTTTTTGTGACCATGAGATGAGTACAGGTTTCCTCTAGATTTCGTCACTAGCATTTAAAAGTATTCCACTCTAAAAAATTATTATTCATTTATGAAGCAATTGCAATCATAAGCTAAAGTACCAGTGGCAAAGAATTGAATGAAACAGCTTATTTTTCAAAAGTTCTTCCTTATTCTCTCAACAAATGCCAGAGTATTACATCTTTCATTTCTTGCAAACTCTGTCACTAGGTTCCCAACTCCCTTTCTGCCTTTCAATCTCATACACTTATTTAACCAACCAGCATGAGGCCAACTTTCCAAAGATCACCGAATTACTGGATTATGCAGGTTCTCTCTACTTTCCCAATTTCCTAATGAAACAAGGGCACCAGTAGACATATTGAATTCTGTTAAATACACAACAAGCACAATATTTAAAAGCCCTTAATCACCAACTGGTGAATCCCGAGTGAAAGAAGGTAATTCATGGAACGATGAAGGAAAGAACAGCAGTTTACAAATTCTCTTGCTAGTGATAGAATTTCGAGTGCAAAGGTAGTATCTGTGTTTTCTTTTCTACTTAGACTCCTTCTTAAAACGGGATCGCCAGCCCTGGGAGCTTCTGAGAAGGGCCACCACTCATTTTCCTTGCAAACAACCTTCCCTGAGCGCAAAAGCTATGAGTGCTGATACCCTGAATGTGGGATCAGATGCGGTGTGGTAGGAATAGGGACAGGGAGAGGCGTGGCATAGTGTACCCTTCACTATGAATCCAAGACACTGGAAGAAAGGCGAGACTCTAGATGGGAAAGTGTGAGAGTGTGCCTGCCTCCTCTGGGGCACTTTGCTCTCAATGTCTCCATGGCTCAGGGCTGCTCTGGTGGGCAAGAACCCATCGGGGTACATGCACGTCGCGCCCGGGAAAGGCCAGTCCTCCCAAGAGAAAAGGTGTCTGGGGAGTAGCTCGGTTTAAAGCTGGTGTGGGAGCGCCGCAAAGGAGAGCGTCGCAGGCTTCTCCCTCTCTTTTTTTCCCCTCCTGCAGCTTCGACTTCTCAGGAATTCAGTCTTCGCAGCCCGTGCAAAATCAGGGGCCACCACGCAGGTAAGAAACTTGGTCTTAGGGTCCTATGAGGTTCTTAATGAGCCTCGTGGAACCTTCTGGGGGCCTGGCACGTTCTAGTCCCCAGCATTTTTCTCCTTCCACCTATGAAGCGCCGCCACTGGGCAGGCCCTGGCGCCTCCCTAGAGGGAAAGGAGAGTTGCAGAGCCGCGTGGTCTTAAGCCCACAAGAGCTGAGAGCTGGAGCCTCCTTGGCCCGCGTCTTCTCCGGTGGATCACCTTTTCCAGCACCATTTTGGGCATCTCAACTCCCGCCACAGCCGGTCGTCCTCAGATGTGTCCGCGTGTGCGGGGTGGGGGTGGGGGGTCGGTGGGTGGTTGCTAGCTCTTCGCTAGGACCCCTCCTCTGCTGGACAAATCCGTAGGGTTTGATCGTCCATTAACATTTGAAACAAACAAACAAACAGAAACTGTAAGTAGAAGTAGGGAAAGGCTCTCTCTTCCTCTAGTCCCATCGCAGCAGACCTGAGAAGGGGAACGTGCCTTGGGTTTGTTGATGTTTGAGACTCATCCTAACGGCAGAGGCAGGGAAGACACGACGAAGAGGTGTCCCAAAGAAACTGGACGACTGAGCAGTCCCTGCCTGCCCCACCGCTTTCGGGAAGGTTCCAGTTCTGTGCCAAACGGCAACCAATCCGGTTCCCATGCTGATTCTCCACCCCTTCGCGGAGAATCCGAAAAGAAAATATGGGCCCCCGAGAGACCCAACACACTTCCAGTCTGGAAGTTCCGGGGGACCCGGGCCCGGGTCTCCCGCCCGCTCCCCACCCAGGCCGCCAGGTCTGGCTGCGGAGTGGCACGGCTGGGGGTGGGGCCCGAGATTCGCGAAGTCACAAGCCTCCGCGGCTTGCGGGGGCACCTTCGCCCACGGACACGCCCTTTCTGCGCAGGCAGCCCGCAGCGACCCTCTGCTAAGCTCCAGCTCCTCACTCGCGACGTTGCCAAACTGCTCAAGGCCTTTCCATCACTCCTAACTTTCGAGATTCGCCCGGGCCGCGTCTCTCCCCGCAGCCAGACCCCAACGGGGAGAGGAGCCTGGAAGGCCGGGGACGCCGAAACTCCCCGCAGGCTTCGCGGAACAGACCCTCATCCTTTCCCCGCCCCTCCCCTCCGCCTCGACCCCCGCCCTTCTGCACGCACCCATTCTACAGCTCCAGTCACCAGAGGCGCGGCGCACACAGCCCTTCTGGTGGGATGTGTCTTGCGATCACCTAACACGCGACCCAGAGCGAAAACACCGAGGAAAGGAAAAGATCAAAAAAGTGCTACCTTGGCAACCACAGGCGTTTAGAGGCCAGCTGGTGGGCTGGGAGGGGCGGCCGCTGCCCGCCTGCCGCTGGTACTCTCCTCGACTACGCGTATTCTTAAGCAATAACAACGTAATCCGTATTATCCACCCAAGAATACCCGTCACCGAAGAGAGTCAGAGGACCAAGCTGCTGCTGCCGCTGCTACCGCTGCCGCTGCTACTGCCGCCGCCACCAGAACTCTTGCTGCTGAGCCCGCCCCTGGCTGGGGCTGGGCTGAGCTTGACCGGGACCATAAATCCATAACTCGATTTCCCTAAAGAAGGATCCAAAGCTGTGCTCGGCTGCTTCCTGCCCAAATCCAAATGGCTGCTCTATCTCCAATTCTGAAAGACAAATCACAAAACCAACCACTTAACACAGAAGAAGAGTGCACTCTTCCCAGTGAAGAAGGAGGACGTGGGAAGGCTCTTTGGGCACAGGGTGGGCGTGACAAGTAACCTTTAGTTTACCTGGTGCTCTCCCAGTGCCTTCCTCTGTCCTTGTTCTGCTTGGTACCCCCTCTGGTCTCAGCCAGCCCACTCTAGGTGCTTTGATTGAGTGTCATGGCAGCGAGAGAGCCCTGTAAGAGACATGCATAGTTAAGCACACAAATATTACAAATGTATTTGCCTAGACGGCTTTAAGAAGAAGTGAGGCTCAAATAAAGATAGGGTCATGCATGGGTGAAATTTTCAGCAGTGTGTTTTGGAAATGCATTTTCTCAAGCCCAAGATCACAGAAAATAAACACTCATTCAATTTACTACTTGAAATCAAATACTTATAGATCTACAAAAATAGGCATCTCTCCTTTGAAGGCCTTAGAGCTATACAACATAATGATTTTTAAAGGGAAAAAAAAAGCTTCAAAGCACAAAATAATTAAACTCATTTTCCATAGTATCAGAACTCACTGAATTGGCAAGCTGGTAGAGTTTCCATGATTTAGGCACTGTTTTGTAGTACCACGATGTGTAATTCCAGAGCCCACATTTTTAATATACAGTACAAATACATTGCTGTGCAGTTGTTGTGAACACCTCTACAGAAAAACCTTTGAAGATCTGTCTTCATAAAAAAAAATTTAAGAAAAAAAAAACAGTATAAACTCATTTGCAAATTGACTGTAATTTTGGTTTCCAGAGAGAGAATCTCTGTGATTCTTTGATGATCAATATGGCTCTTACTGGAAAAGCTTTGTCTTAAGATCCTGCAGTGAATATTCTGATAATAGGGGTTTATTGTTCACTAAATAAAATGAACAAGTGCAACGTCACTACCCAAGACATGTTGTGGTTCCATTAGAAAGTTCTCAATTTGCTTTTCCCTTTACTCTCAAATACATGGAAGTACATCCATGTGAGTGGAATAGGGAGGGGTATATGGAAACATGGCAATAGACGTTATGATTCCTCAAATTATGTAAGTGCAAATAGCTCTTCATCAAGGGATAATTATATAACAGAATCTCTCCCACTACCACAACTCATCTCTAACTGACCTGGTTGCAATTTAAGGCATTTAGGTCGTGCTTTCTCTTATTACTGTTATTTTTTAAATATATGACTTCTCCAACACACCAACTCATCATTTTCCTGACATGTTACTTACAAATAGAAAAATCAACATGAATTCTAGGTTTTATGAACAGCTGTTTAGTATATAATGCCTGATGCCTAAAATAACTCAAAAGAAAAGAAGCATTGCCCAATTAGTAGCCTATTTTACAGTATTTTCAGATGACTTTTAAGTACACCTTTCACAAAAAGACAGATGCCAATTAAACAAATTAATAAGTGCTATTTTCTGCCATTACCTAACATAGCTATAAAGTGAAGCTTTTCTCTGGGGATGCTACAACCAAACACACACACACACACACACACACACACACACACACACACTCACACAGAAAGCTGACAGGTTCTCTTCAGCTTGAACTCCTAGAAACAAAAGCCCTTAGGGAAAGTAATGCAATAGTCTGTGAGCAAAGTGTACATTTGTTCCTGAACTCTTCCATTTAAAATCAACTAACATTAAAAGGAAAATAAGAAACACATTTTAGAGACAGATTTTGATTTAGTAAATAGAACATTCCTTTTGAATTAAAAAGGATTATCAAGGCATATATACACCACACACACAAACACACATACATACATATATGCATATACATACATACATACATACACAACAATACATGGCATATCAGAATCACAGCATAAATACCCACACAGCTTTTCAATGCTTTCTGAGTAATCTCCTTTAGTTTTGCTTCCTCACAATTGGAATAAAGCACGCACACACACACACACACACACACACACACACACACACACTGACCCACAGACTCACACGCTTTAAGAAACTAGAACAACGCAGTCAATATGCTTTCTTTTTATCCAAGTAGTCAGTGCCAGCCCTTTCCCTACCTACCTAAATGTTCTCCCAGCTTCAGCACCTGGACGAGTGGACAGCTCAGCCCGGGCCGATTGCCGGCAGCACTCGCAGCAGAACTGACTCTCTGAGCTCTAACCAAAGCTCTCTCGTGCTTCCGCGGGGCAGCCTGACTTACGAGAACACCATTTCCTACGAGACCACTGCCGCTGGGTGCATATTCAATTCAAGCCTCCTTAAGCTGTCGGATTTCCCCCACCCATCCACCCTCCCCCCCTTCTCCACCCTCTACACAAAAACGGAAAAGGGAAAAAAAGCCCAATACCATCAGGGCGTTTGTTGATCAACTTACACTTTGCTTTTGAATATTTAGATACTGCTAGCGGAGCAATATCAACGGAGGCTTAGGTCTGCATTAAGTACCTTTGTTCATCGACTCCTGCAAGCCATGTTTATTAGAATCTACATTTCTCTAGCTCCCCAATAACTAGAGGTGTGTTTTGCGGGCAAGGGCTTTCAGCACCTTTTGATCTCTCAAGGCCACCGCGACTGACTGCCAGTCCCCACTACTTTCCCACCCTGTCCCCCGCACTCCAACACCCATCCCAGTCAAACGCTTGGTAATTTGCGACCAAATATACATAAAGAAACGCGACAAAGCAATCGGTTTGAGGAAATAAGCCAATTAAGCTAAAGCAGAAATGCCTGTCTCTCTCCCCTCCTCCCCCTTGCCTCCCTCCCTCTCCCTCTCTCTTTCCCTCTGAAGTAGAAAGGGGGAAACACCGAGGAGAGGGGAAAAATCGGGAGGAGTGTGATAGTCGACTCTTACAATCAATGGAAAAACACTATACACATCTTACTGAATAATACTGTCGTTCTCAGACAAAAAGAAACAGATTTATCGATGTAAACATAGTCTCCCTGTTCCACACATCCTACATCCTTTACGTTTGCTGAGATTTGTCTTGCGGTATAGCAAAGTAACTGTCACAAATCCATCTCGATTGAAGAGCTTACCCTCTAAATCCAGGTTTCAAGCGGAACTCCAACTGTGTGTAGAAGCCAGAGAGTCATCTGATGAGCAGTGAGGTAGGCTCTGGGCAGTGGGAGCTGCTTCCCTCGGAGTGCCGGGTTACAGTGTTAACAAGCCCTAGGAAGGGACCTCGGTGCCTTGCGCTGGCTGTGCCCCAGTGCCTTCGCATGGTGGCGGCTTGCTCACGCTTCCGAGGAGTCCCAGGCGGTAGCCTTCAGCTGATGCGAGCTTCCAGAAAGGAGTGGGGAAGGGAAAAAAAATCATCTAATGCAATCAAATCGATCTGATCTACACCATCTGTCGCCTGCCACTATACACAAACGTTAAAATAGGAAAACGGAAAACACTGACAACCCGAGAGGGCTGGTCTGCAAAGAGTTCATTTTTAGCAGAGCATAATTGGGTATGGTCGGCGTACAGTTACAAAAGCTGCTGTTAACCATCCAGTAGTGGATCCCAAACATGCTAATGGTGGATTAATTGAGGAAGATCTGACGTGCAAGCTTCATAGTCTCTTATTCATGACTTCCCAATGGGAAAGGACCAATGCCTTGTGGGACCATGGTAACATACAGTCAAAAAGCTGCTAAGAAAATGGCTGTGTGTTCACAGCACCTCTCTCTGATAACAAACATATGTCGACTAAAACGGTTTAGTAGAATGGGGGGGGGGTGTGTTGGAGAATAAAATTTTCTTTCCCAGTATAAGCAACCCCATCTTCCTTCCTTAAAGAAATGCAAAAATAGACACCATATCTTTACCACAGTGGAGGAAAAAAAGATGTTTTAAAAGATTTTTTCAAGATTAAATTCTGCCACATGAAAGAAACAACACTCCTGTGCAGCAATTCTAAAAAAAAAAAAAAAAAAAAAAAAAAAACTATTATCATTTTTTTCCTTACTGTGATCAGAGTAGATCTATAGCATGTGCAGTATATAGAAACTCAGCCCAGTTAATCCTACCAGGATTGACTGGATGTTGTTTAATGCCAGATACCCTTTTGATTTCCTGAAATCAGGATGCCTCTTGGGCAAGACATTTTGCATCACTGAAAATTGACATAATGAACGTTAAGTGTGATTGCAGTGAGGAGATGGGGAGAGTTTTCTTTTTTAATTCTACAGTTATTCCCTCTGGCCAAAATTCCTTTTGGACTGTTTCCAGTCTTTCCTGATCAGCTGATGGGGGAGGTATAGGGAAGGGGAGGGAGTGTAGATACAGGGTCAGGGGGAAGAAGGAGGAGGGAGACTGTAGATTACCAATAGCCAATAAATTCAATTCTACCTGTAATAAAAAAACTATGGCAATAAAAGAGATCACTTACTAATTGCTGATCATGATATTTAAATATAAATATAAACCAGTTTTTAAAATTAGTGGTTTATATGTGGAAAGAAAATAGTGCAAACAATAGAGTGACCATCCCTTACCCATTTGTATTTTTAAAATTAAAAAAGGAATACAGAGTTTATTATCTAGATATGTGATGTTCTTTTATTATCTATGTCCAAATAGGCCGCGTTTCCTCTCATTTTGTCATCCATTTGAACGCTGAAAGTTGTATTTATTTTGATTTGGCTGCCTTTGAGAATATAAATTACGTATATTCATAGTAAACAATTAGTGTTTAGGATAATTCTTGAGAAAGCTGAATATGTCTTCTGAAACTTTGATCATCTCTTTAAGAAAAAAAAAACCTCACAGTTATGAATTAGATTAGTCTCAAAATATATCTTGAAGACAAACCAAACAATTTACCTGATCTTTTGTTTCAATATACATTAATTAAGCACTCTTTCCAACCTACACAACATTCCAGGGTCATAGTCAGAAATCCCAGTCTAATAGCTCAGCAACCTTTGTTGTCATTCGTGTCAAGCTATTGCCCCCTGCAGGTTAGGCTGAAAGTGCAGGCAGAATTTGGCCAAGTCCTCGTAAATTTATGGTAGTCACGTTACTCATTCTCTCCCAATACTTAAGTAAAGTCCATTTATTAACTTTAAGTTTGTTTACATCATAGTTTAAACTGTTTAGAAATAGCTAGTAAATTGAGAAAAAAATGAAATGAGATTTGTAGATAGCAGATTTCAGTTTTCCTTCTGAGAATTGCAGGGTGGAGCAGATTACCCACTTTGTTGTCACACAGGAAGTACCTTTTTGCACTCAATATTGTTTCTTCACCTTTTCATATCCTTTCCCCACAAGCTCCAGCAAAACTTAAAAACAAATGCAACAGAATTGGAATTATGATTTCTCAACAATAAAGAAATTATTCTGGGTAATTTACTACTTGATGTCAGTGTGCTCTAGGTAGACTCAATGAAGTGCATTCGAATCAAACCCTTTCAGAGTCTTCCTACTACTGATATGAGGACAATTACAATGTTTTTCTTGAATATAAAATGAAATGTTATTTCAACGTCCATGCTCCCGCCATCCTATCCTCCTCTCCTACAATCAACTTTTCCAAACAAGGCACCTCGCCAAGATGAAATAAATTTAGTGTTGACAGAATAGAGATTAAGTCAACTTCTCAACAGTATTAGAAAGTGGGGCAGGTTTATGGGAATGATTTCAGAAGGCTTATGGGAAGATTCTTTTATATTTTCGAAGTCATGATATAGCTACTTACACTGAGTCATAAAGAACCCTGCAGTGGTATTTCCCTATTATTTAAATACATATTTTATTGAACAGTGGGATATCATTATGCAAAATATCATTGATTTTAATGTCAAATTAGCAATCAATAAGAATTTTACCCAGTCAAATGTTAGAAGTACTATTTCCACATTGTGTTGAAGTAGTTAGAAACATGAAATGCATTATTCTATCTTAACAGCTATTCTGAAATGCACACAAAAGACTTAAATAAGGATAGTGGCAAGACTCAGGGCTTTCTTGGAGGATTTTTTTACCCTACTCACTGATACTTTTTCCAGACCCTCTGGAATAAAAACATGGTATGGGAACTGGGGATGACTATGTCATATTTTGAACAAATCTAAAAACAAAACCAACCAAACAACAAAACCTGAAAACCTACCCTTGTTTTATTACATTTTTAAAGCTTGGTAAATTTCAAAAGGACAGTACATCTATAAATTAAGATCTTTGCTTCTACATTTCATTAATACTCTTGATCCAAGCAAAGAGAGGATTTGGACTAGGCTGTTGGACTATTAATTGCATAACTTGTTGTAGCCAGAAGAGTGACTGGTTGCCTGCAGCTGACATTTCTAGCTGTCTTTGAGTGGACATTTTTCTTTCAAAATACATATCATATATTTGATATGATTACACATGATTATATATATATATATATATATATATATATGCACACTGCTATTGAGCAAGACAATTTCAACTATTTTGATTCAAATGTCTATCAAACGTCTATGGACAGAGTTGCTCTTAATTAGCGTCCAGAAAAGAGAGATGGTGTCATTTGACCTGCGGGTCTGAATCAAGGGCAATGATTTTTAGTTCTCCCCACACACGACGCAACAGATGGCCCGCAAGTGCCCTGAAAAACACAATTCTCTTCCTCTTACTATCATCACTATTATTCTAATTGTTTCTAAAGGATCCGAACAGGGTTCCAGAAACCTTGTAATGTTGTTATTGCCGGAATCCTGGGTTATTGGACATTCTTATCCTCAGAAGCTAAAGGCCAGGCAATCTTATTCATTTGTGTCCTATGACTCAACTCAGTTTCCAGTTGGCGGGCCGTGTGTGGGGTGTGTGTGTGTGTGTGTGTGTGTTCATCCTGAAAGTGCTTCTTTCCAGAGGTTTTCAAATGCAAATGGAGTGGGAGCGGTGGGAGTTTTGGTGGAGTGTGGTGTGTGGCTTGAGGGCATTTGGGGAGAGGGTGTCTCGGGCAGTAACTTTATACAAATTCAAGGCCATCACTACTGCTGCAGATCTAAACAAGGTAGTTCTGAGAGACCCCTTAAAAGATAGGAGTATCTTCCTTATCTCCACCGAGACGAGCTAAAGGCAGGTACCAGTGCTCGCGCTGTTTTGAGAGAGGGTCCCGAACACCGCCGGAGGCCAGTTCTCGCGGGCGGGCCGGGACTCAACTCTCGTGTGGCGAAGGGCAGCGCGCCGTTCGCCAGGCCCAGTGCGCCAACGCGGAGGAAGGCCAGCCGCCCTGGACCCCGGCTCGGCTCACTTTCCCCGGACGCCCCGGCGTGGGACGAGGGCACCGCTTTAGCCACATCCACTCTAGTTTCAGCAGCTGCGGCCCGCCAGCGCGGTCTCGGACCCGGGCCTCCTCGGGGAGAGTAAGGGAGCGAAAACTCCACCTCCACCTTGGCTCTCAGCTCGAGGAAAGGAAGCCAAAGCAAAGGTGTGCTTACACCGGACAACGATACACAAACCGTTGCCTCTTTGGGTTAAGGCGGCCTGCGTTTTGCAGCCCCAGGAGCGCAAGGTGCGGTCCGCGCGGGGACGAGGGCACAGGGAGTCGCCGCCCCCGCTGTATCCCCACCGCGCGCTCTCTCGGGCCTCCCGCGTCTCGGCCAGCGACGTCGGCTCGCCCCCTCACACCCTCGCCGGGAAGGCTGCCCCCAGCCGAAGGCGACCTGGGCCGGAGGCCGGAGCGAGACGGCGCCGCGGCGCTTGGGAGCCAGAGTAAAGCGGAGGCGCGGACCCTGTTCCTGAAAACGCTCGATTCCTCCAGAGTTTGTCAAGTGTCAAGCAGCTCCAGGAAGGCGAGCTTTCGGGGAAACCCACTGTGTGGCTCACCCCGTTTGGTCTCTGTCAAGCCCTCGCCTTCCTCGTCTCTCCAGATCCTCCGCGCTCCCGGGGTCGTGGGCAGCGCGGGCTGAGCCGGCCGAGGAGGCAGCGCGGCTTTAGGCAGAGCGAAGGGGCCCCCTGCTGGCCGGACGCGGCAGGCGCGGCAATCCGCTCCTGGTTCCCGCCGCCCGGCCGCGCAGCCCCGCCCCGCCCAGCCCCGCAGCGACCCTCCAGCGCCCCCGGCGCTGAGGACGCGTTAAAAGAAACAGAAAACAAAACAAAACAAACAAAGCGCCAAAATCCACTCTCACCTCGTCTGCTGCTTAAAGGTAAGTGTGAGTCCAGCCTCTTCTCCCATGCCCCTCTCTGACCCTCCTCTGGTCCTCTGGGCTGAGATCTGGGGGAGACAAAGGGGCAACTCACCCCACCCCAAATAAATCGTGGCTGCTTTTGAAAGCACGTTTTGCAAACATAAAGATCAAACACAGACAGACACACACACACACACCCTCATCCAAACCCACACTTACCAGTCCGGAAGAGGGCTACTGATGTGCATGTTTCTGGAAGCATTTCATTAGCTGTTGGAGGAAACGTTTACTGATACTGCAGGTTGTAGGCAACTCCAGTAATTCTGTGTATTGGAAAGAGGAGGGAAGACGAGGAAAGATTCCCTTTAGTTTAATCCTCCCTCCCATACCTGGACGTGAGTCCTATTTTCAGTCTCAAGTCCTAGCATGGGTAGAAAAGTTTTCATCCTCTTACTGAGAAGGAAGAGAGATTCAGCCCTTTTTGGGGGTTTTCCTGTGTACTGCTCCCATTCTTCACCAGAGAACTGGCGAAGGGATTGTTTTGTTTATCTAGACAATTCATAACTTAGTTCTGTATGGTGTTTTGAAATTAGTTTAACCTTGAAATAGTCTATGTGCTTTGAGTGGCAGGTTCTTCTGTGCTTAGGTACAGGTTATTAAAAATCACAATGTTTCTTTCTATTCAGGCAACCTTGAGTTAGAGATGGGCATAATGTCTTACTATTGTGACTTTCAGTAGTGTCTGTTGCCTCTGGATGTTTACTGTCTTTGGAGAAGGAGTAAGGTTTAAAAAATTTGTTTTATAAGTTTAGGCAAATAATAAGTATAGGTCCAGTAAGAAAAGATCAGTACTATTTGCTTCTACTTTCTTCACACACTCTTTGGGGAAGAGAATTAAGGATTTTGACTGTCCCTGAGACTAGTTTATAGTAGGCCAGATCTAGAAGAGTATCTTTTAAAATGGTGTGTCTTTTTATTTGGTATTTTCAGATGGATGACAGAATATTTGATCTGCTAATAGGAAAGGGAGTAAGGCTGATTTGGAGTGGGATCCGGCACCTCTCTTTTATATCCAACAGTCTGGGAGATCTGAGCCGGTCACAGAGGATTAGAACTCCAGAAGATAACAATAACAATTATAATAATAAGAACTAACATGTATTGAGTGTCTGCTCACTACCAGGTGCTAAGTTTCAGCCTTTACCTTCATTATCTCATTTAATTCTCACTACAGTCTTATGGATAAGGTACTATTATAGTTTCTCATTTTACAGATCAGGAAAGTAAATCTTAGAAAGGTTTATTTATTTGACTAAGGAGACAACAGGTGGTCATCATAAAGTAAGGATCTGAAAAGTAGGCAGTGGGAGAGATATCTTGAGAAATGATGCTTATTGTATTGAATTCAAGGTGGCAATAAACTAATAGTTTAAGTCTGAGTTTTGTCTTTCATAAAAAAAAGAGAAAAGGTAATCTTTTCTGGAAAGAAAATATTAGATAAAATGGGAGTATTTGTTGCAAAAAATTCTAGTCATCAATTCCCTATTCCTATTTCCCAGTTGAAAAAACTGAGAGAATGAATCGACTTAGCTTCCCTGGCAAGGTGCACAGCCAGGCCTGGAAATGAGATTTTCTGATTCCAGCTCCTCTGTCCATTCTACTTAACCAGACTGTCCAAACACAGAAAGGGCCTTGGTTTTTCTCAAAATGCTAAACAGTAAATCATTAACAGCTCATAGTCCATATATCTCAGTGAGTAAGCTTTCTTTCAGCTTAATTGTGAATACCTTTTTATACTTAAAAGGATGCAAATGTAGAAATTGTGCTGTTTTCAGTGGTGAATTAAATGACATAAAATTCACAAAAGACTAAATAAGCTACATCAGCTTTACTTGAAAAGCAGTTAAAGCAGTTAAAAAGATATCTGAAAGGCCTGAGTACAATTTTAGTCTTCTTCACCCCCCACAAGACCGATCTTACCCCACGCCAGGTAAGTCATTCCACATTACATTTCTGCTAGTTTTTGTTCATGAAGGAGTTTAACACTCACAAGGTTTTGGTGCTTTTCATCTCCATTCATATCTTTCTTCTTTGTTCTGTGAATGGTTACAGTAAAAATATCAAAACAAATCTCTGGAGTGGCCACTTTAATGACAAAAAATATATAAAACTAATTGGCAAGAGATTTTAGACTGGCACCCACATTTTAAGACACACTTAAAATGCACTGAAGTATATTGTGTAGAACTGATTCACTCTGTGTTGTAAAGTTAGCTCAGGTACAGAATGTGCTTCATAAAATGGTCTTAGGGTTACTTCATTTTCAGTAGGGCTCAAAAGTATCAGAAAAAGCCAGATGAACTGCCTTAAGTCACTGATTGGACTGCAGCCCATGTGTCTCATCTTTCTCAGTCATTTGTGTGCAGATTATTTGGCCACATGGCCTCCTGTCATGTTGGGGATCTGTGATTTTTCCAGAGGTTTAATTTAGTTGAATATGATTGTTAATGTCAAGCTGGGAATTTTCTCTCCCAACCTCTCATTAAAACCATTAGTATCAATATCAGTTTGGAACTATTATGTTATGTAATGAAACTTGCTTGTCTGCGTGAATTTGTACCAAAACACTCTCAGATTTTTAGATTTGAAGGGCTTTTTGAAATTATCTAGTCTAATCCTTTTATTTACTGATGGATAAATTGACGTCCTAAGAAGTAATTCAGAATTCTCCATGTCACTGCCTACTTAGTGGAAGAATGAGAACTGGAACCCAGATTTTCTGTATTCAACCTCTAACGCAGAAGTGCATTGCCACAGCATCATGTTCCTTCTTTATTTGATTGTCAGAGATTCAGTCACTCATTCAACAACTAGTTATTGCCATGAACTTGGCAGCTGTCCTAGACATTAGAAATTCAACAAAAGGAAAAAATAAAACAATCCAGAAAAAGGCTTTAATTTGTTGAAATTTATATTTTAATTGTGGACAAAGTCAAATGCCAGTCTTAACAATGGTTAGAAAGACATTTTATAAAGACATTTTTCTTAAAAAATACCTTTAATGTGTTATAAAGTGAAAGGCAGCAACAACATGCTAATATTCTTCCACATTTCCTGTGAAAGAAATTTGGGGATCTCCTTAGTGCCAAATAATTAATTGACTGGAAATTGGTAAATGGAGAAAGCACACTGTAACCACGTAGGCAGGACCCTCTCAGGTGATCCATTCATGGATCAAGGGTAATTCTTTTCCAGAGTCGTCTTGTGATTTGGGATTACAGGCCTGTGAGAAAACATGGACTTGTGCAGGAACTAGCATAAAGAAATAATAAAGAGATCAAAGAGGAAATTATTCAACAAGATGTTTTTAAAAAAGATACATTTTCAAATGTATATTAGATTATCCTAGCAGATGAACCAAAAGGCCAGGAGAGTACTAGCTTGAGAGTTTAAGGCAGAAGCCACAGGGTCTATTATAATTGGTTTTTGTGATAAGCTCAAGTTTCCCCTTTTAGAATATGATATACAGTAGCCCCCTTCTCCACACCCCCCAGTGGAATAATTGGGGAGGGCAAGGTATAAAAAGTTGAATCCTGTAAAATCCTTGGTCTCATTATTGTGAGATTCATAAAAAAATAACATTTTTCAATGTTATTTCAATGTTATTCAAGTAGAACAGGCCATTACAAACAAGACATACACTGGACGTTGAAATGAAAAATTATCAAATGATTAGGATACAGCAGCTTCCTAAAATCCCCCCCCCTGCTGCTTTTCCTGCAACAATTTTGCTTGTCAGAGTTTAAACAATGAGGACCAACGGCCAATTGTCTCATGTCCACGTTTACTACTAGTGAGGGGCAGGGTTTTTTTTGCAGGGTTTTACCATATTTTGCCTAGTAATGAAATGAAGTTTTCTTTTGACAAATATATAAAGTCAAACTTTTAGAATTGGGAAGAGTGGGGGGATGCGGTAGGGAGAAAAGAGTTTTGTCTGATAAAGCAGGGGGAAAAGGTACATTTACACACTGAAATTTCTTCTCTTTCCTGACAATTTAATTTGTATTTGTTCTCAGTTCCAATAAAGCAATAATATAACATATTAGTTGTAAAGTAGTTAATAATATAGTATAATATATTCGTTAATAAAATAGTAGTTTGGCTGTTTCGCATTTCGGCAGTCTATGTGTTAGTCATGTGATAGACAAGACTGACTGAAATAAACTTGGATGACTGTTCCATAGTTAGGGCCACCCAAATCCAATTCACTGTATTGTGAACTGTTAAGGAACTCTTGCAGAATTTCTCTTTCATGTTGCCTGGATGTCATGTGTTGGTATCAACCAAGGAAATGATTAGATTATATCCTCAGGAGAATCACTGATCTATTTTCTGCCTCCAAGTGTAATCAAGATTAAACTGCAACTGCACGAAGTGTTGCATTGGAGATAAATGGTTGAATTGTTATCCCTATTACCTGTATTACTGAGACTAGAAGTTGGAAGTAAAGAGCTCTGAATCTCTGACTTTTCTGCCCACAGACCCACTGAAGAAGCAATAGCATACTCCCCCTCTAGGATCACTGAAAAAAGTAGCAAATCTTAAATGAAGAAAAACATGAGACCTGAGACCTTTTTGATCTGCTTTAAGATCCGAGTGAGCTTATGGAACAATTATGTTGGAGCACCCAAGTGATGTGACTGAGGTTATCTTTCTGGAGGGGTGAAAAGGTCTTTGTGAAACACACAGCTTTTGGAGCCTACTCTCTGTAGAAAGAAAGACAGGAAGGAAGGACGGGAGGGAGGAAGGCAGGCAGGAAGGAAGGAACAGAGGGAGGAAGGGGGAAAGGGAAGTGAAGGAAGGGAAAGGAAAAAGGGAGGAAAGGAAAAAAAAATCTCTTTTGAGGTAGGGGTTGAGTGACAAGAGAAACTTTTAGCCTTCAGGTTTATTTTCTCTGCACTAGGTATATAATAATATAGTTTTTAAATTTGTTAGTAATTTTCATTGGAGTATGGTTGCTTTACAATGTTGTGTTAGCCTCTACTGCACAATAAAATGAGTCAGCCATACACATACAGATATCCCCTCCCTTTTGGACTTCCCTCCCATTTAGGTTACCACAGTGCATTAGGTACAGATCCCTGTGCTATACAGTATGTTCCCATCAGTTGTCTATTGTATACATAGTATCAGTAATGTATATGTATCAATCTCAGTCTCCCAGTTCCTCCCTCCCCACCCCTTTCCCCCTTGGTTTCCATACATTTGTTCTCTACGTCTATGTCTCTATTTCTGCTTTGCAAATAAGATCATCTATACCATTTTTCTAGATTCCACAATACTATAGTTTTTATATCTTTAAATCCATACTTAGCTAGGCATTAAACATTAGGAATAATCTGTTTATAGAAAATAAAGCCATTTTTATTTGAAAACAAATGGAAAAGATAATTATTTTTCCCCAAATGTGTACCCTTTTAATTGATCAAATGCATCCAACAAATTCTGCCGGCAATTTGAACACTCTGTAGGTGTTGTTGCTGCTCTAAATTTGTCTGCAAGAGGAATTGTAAATGGTATTTACCTTTTAATTAAACAAAGCATCTTGGAAATTAAACACATGTTCTTGCACATCAAAATTTAGTTAACATTCTTTTCATTGTTCATCCTGCTGATACTCTGACTGCATCATGAGTCCACACACAATATAGAATCACGCTGCTCCCCCCTCTCCTGCACTTTGCATTCTTCAGAGTAGATGATATCACATGCTAGAGTACACTCTGTAACTGACTTCTAATAACTGAGCAGCTTTTCCCATTTAATATACTTAATATTGTGTAAAATATGGGGCTGCATTGGTGTGTCCAGAACCTGGAAAGCTTTGGACACTGATCTGACATATGTCTTATAATCTTACACTGGAAATTTGACAGTGAATGACAGAACACCTTAGAGGAATATAAGAAGCTGATAAAGGCAGAAGCACTGCACATAAATGCAGAGTCTGGTTTCTAATAGCTACATACTTTTTTACATGCATACTAGTAATTTGACATTTATAATTCACTGTTGAGCTGAATTTCTGTCATTTTTTTACTGTCAAGTTTTCCACATTTTGAAATAAATGTCCCTTCTAATTATTATATGAATTTGAACTCCAACATTCAATTATTTCCCCTGTCCCTTATAATGGAATACTACATTTGGCTGAAGTCTGATTTGTAAGACCATTTAGGAAATGTGATCGTTTCACATGTATCCCCGCAAAACTATACATGGGCACCCCTTTCTTGATTGTACTCTGCCTTACTTGTGAAAGTACGATTTAAAACTCATCCATCAGTACTATTTCCAAGAAAATAAGGTTATTAATGGCAGAATGAAGCTGAGATAATTAGGATATCATCTTAATGGAACAAAAGTCAGAGAGAGGTTTTTCAATAAAGCAAAACTGTAGTTAACGACTGTCACTCAGTTGTACCGGTGCTCATTAATCTCTTTTATTTCTGTTTATTTATGGTTTATATAATTGAAATAAAGCCATTCGCTTAGAATATTGCCAAAGGAGAAATGCTTTCTGCTGTGAAAAGCGGCATTTCAGAATAAAGTTAAATAAAATCCAGGGTGAGATGAGGTCTTCCCTTATCATTATGGCACCTCGAAGATTTTTCTTTTTTAAAGTTGAGAGATTATTTTTACTATCAGTGTTTAGTTTTAAGGTTCAGGTAAATAGCATGTTGAAGAGACGCTATTCATGTAAGAAATTGCTTTGAGGCACAGAAATGATTGGTGTGGATAGAGTGGAGGAAAGGGTGAGCAGCCCTTAGTGTCATAAAAAGCTTCAGCTTAAAGGAGTCAACGACATACAATCTTTCTCTGTCGTAACCAAGCTTTAAAATACAGAAGTAAATAATAAAAGTACCATGTGCCAATAAAGAATTTTATGTTTTAAATAGGTTTTTATAAAAATGTTGGTAGTATGATGCTTGTTTGTTGATTAAAATAAGCCTTCACACATAAGAATAAAATGCCCTTTCTTGATTTCCAGGAAATGAATAGAATGTGAATACTGAATGCGTGCAAATAGGACCTATAATAATCAAATACATTTCCCTAGATTCAGATAAGACCAAAGATGATGGACTTTGGATAATGACAGAATTTTAAAATGTTATTATTTGCTTTTATACTAGCACAACTTCTGTCCCCTTGTTTAAACATTTGACAATTTTCCAACTATAAAGAAAATCTATGCCAGTCAACGAGTTTCAGAAATATTAATTGGAACTTTCACTGATGTGTAAAAATGTGCCTGAACTATAGACGTAGATTTTCTGTCTGAAAAAAAAATTTGTTTTAAAGTTTCATATTGATTCTTGTGCCATTTGGTTTTCACTAGGCTTATGAAAGATAAAGCAGTGATTTAACTCTTCATAGAGCCATCCAATGTGTAATAATTTTTAAAGTGATGTATAAGGCTTCCTTCTTTTAAAATAATTTTTATAGCATATTTAATAATGTGCTCTCATTTTATATATCAATTTACAAAAATATGAATAAAAATTTTTCAAAAAATAAGTAGTGCCTTCACAAAAGCTGACAAAATAACCAGTGCTTCTTTAGTTTTTGCTGACTACCAGGCATTGTGCTGGATACGTGACACATCCCAGAAACGCTGTTAAGATACGTTGCATCTTGCAGCAACCCCACGTGGAGGTACTCTGAGGGGACTGAGACTTATGGAGACTGAATGCCTTGTTCAAGGCCACCCATCTGTAAAATGTGGGATTTGGTTTCAAACCAAGTTCTGACCTGAGGCAAGGCTCTTATATACATTGCTGTGTGTCTACTCACAGTCTAATTTACTGAACACTTAGCAAGTACCAGACACTGTCCTTAGTAATTTACAGGCTGTGAAATGTTTCTTCTTTAGCATCAAACCTAAATCATAATCTAAGACAAGAATTTTGACTCAAATGGTACTTCTGGGTTTAGGCTGAGTGGGGAAGTAGAAGGGTGTATAGGTAGGGTCACCTAAAGCTAATATGCTAAGTGGGCCAAGTGTGTTTTCAGTGCCTTTTCATTCCCACTTTCTCCCCTCCCCCAAGTCTATTTCCCATTCCCATCGAACAAATTTTCAGAAGAAGATACTCCTGCCAAAAATGTGCATTTGATTAGGGTCATCTAGAAAACTGAATGGAAGTTAAGCTTTAAGGAAATAGATTCACTCGTGCATTCATTCACTCATTCATTCGTTTTAAAGTATGAAAGGGATGTGAGGACCAGAGAATATCCTAGAAATCATATAGTTCAAGGGTGAGAAACTAGAGTCCCTCCAAATAGGGCCTGCAATGTGGCTTTTCCCCATTATATTTTATTTTGAAAAATTGAATTTGAATGCCTTTAGGTGAGGCATAGTTTGTCCAGTACACCATAGATCCTCACCACCAATTCCATCATACTCTCATCCTTGTTCCACACATTCCCTACTTGGTTCCTCAAATCATTTTAAGCTTATGACTGCAGATAGTCACACATAGAACATTTTTGAGAAGCCTGAGTCCAAATAAGTTAGATTCTCTCCCCAAAGTCAATATCATCTTATTCTTTCAACACCTAGGACAGTGCTTTGCACATAGGAAGTTCAATAAATATTTAATGAATGAATGAGTGAATGAATTAATTAATGGGACAGACTTGAGACTGCAGCCCAAGTGTCCCTGGTCCGATCCAGTGTTTGTTGCACCTTATCACTTAATCCTTGGGAGGAATGGGGAAACATCTCTACTTTTGTGCACAGGAAATTTGACTCTATCTTTCAGTACATGATTTTTCTTTTTCTGCCTAAATCAAATGAGGCCTAAACTAAAAGTAATTCAGCCAGAGGAGATTCATTCAAAGGTTGGTTTCAAATTGAAATCATGTAAACACAGCAACTAAATGTATAGTACTTTCCAGAAGACCCAGAAAATCATATTTACTTCCAATAAAGTCATGATTATTGATGTAGTACACTATCTTCATCCCTGAGAATGAAAGGGACAAAGAAATATGACAAAGTGAATATCTTTGTCAGCCATATCCAGAATGTTTTAGGAGCCTGGAGAAACCTTTGGGCTGAGCTGACTTTATAGCCAAACATTCCCCCCCCCCCCAAAAAAAAAGAATAACTGAGCCATTTATCTATCACTATGATTAATCTACTCCATACCAACAGCTGGCTATTTAGAAAACAACTGGTTCCTTTATTCAGCATTCATTTGTGTATTTAGTATGGTATAGCTTTGAGCTGATCCTTCTATCATTGTTATAGCGTGTCAGCCATATGACTGCTCTGGAGAACCTTGGAATGTCCGTTCGGGTTAATTGTATAAAGTAAGAAAAGTTATACTTTTGATTGAGAATGAGTTTTAAGGCAGTAACCATGTTGCCACAGGTGTGAGAGATACTCTAATTGGGCCTATCAAGCATACAGAGTCAGGGCAGGGTATGACATATGATGAACTGAGACCAGGTCTTCATCTGCCACGTAACCATCTGCATGACCATCACATTACCATTACAAGCTGTTTCAAAGCCTTCAATGCTCCTTATTTTCTAACAACAAATTCCAAGTCCTGAGCATGTCAGTCAAGGCTCACCATGCTGGATGCTCAATAAATATTTTTTCAATAAGCTCATGGATATTTGCTGGCATACACTGTGTCCTGCTTTCACCCAAGAATTCTCAAAGGCCTCTGAGCCTTGTTTTATTATTTTTTTTCCTATGACTTTTCCCACAATTCCCTGGGAAAGCCCTTCTCTTACTTCAAGCATGTCCCCAGCCTCACCTCCTTTATGAAACTATTTCTGTCCCTGTTTTTGAGCATCCTCTAAAAAGTTTAAAGAAATTGCTCTCTCTTTTCTAATATATTGCACAGCACTTTCCTGGCTGCTATTATGCATATGTCACACTTTACCTATTTTATAGCTATTATGTACATGGTGTATTACCTATATTATAGATGTTAGGTGCAAGCCCATGTTACCTATATTATAACATTATATATATATATATATATATATATATGTATATATATATATGTATATATATATATATGGTTCCCTAAAAAATGTAAGCTGAGAGGAAGTGGTGATATCTTTTGAGATATATCCCTAGCTCTACCATTTTTTGCTTATTTGAGTGTGACTATAAAGTAGTATATTTTCTCCTTTCTTCTTACCTAATTTCTTTTGTTCTTTTCTTACTTAAATTTTTTTTTAAAACTATGAAATTTGCACAGCAAATATAATTTCATCTTTCAAGATGATATTTATTTTGTTCACGCTGACATCATTAAAACATGTTTTAAGATCATCTCCTCTGGAATTGTTTTAAAATTGTCTCATTACTTTCTGCCAGCCTTTAGTTTTTGGTCTCATTTTGGTTGGTTAAAAAATTTTAACTCATGTTCAAAATTTGAAGACTTGCAGCAACTGAAAAAAAACCTAAATGCCAAACAAGAGTTATTGGTTAAAAGGAAGTGTAATAATCCTTATAAAGAATATTATGCAGCCATTAAAATAATGATATGTAGGAAATTAGGAAATTATTTGTATGAAAATTGTTCATTCTTTTTTCTTTTTTGTTACTAGTGATGATTTTTCTCTTTTTATAAAAAGATAATTAAACTAAAGAGAATTTGAAAGAGCAATTCCATGGACACCCGTATATCCTTCTCCTTGGTTCATTGATTATTAACATTTTGTAAACATTTTCTTTATCTGCTTTTCTGTTTCAATTTAGATTGATGGAGAGAGAGAGAGATAGGGGTGTGTGTGTGTGTGTGTGTGTGTGTGTGTGTTGTGTGTGTGTTTCCTAGGCCCAGAGGATTTTTCTTCATCTTTAGAGTCTACAGTCTAAAAAATACTAGTTTTATTAGAGCTTGTCTGGGTCAGTTTTCCCAGTTACACAGTGGGTCCTTTTAATATGAGTCAGGTCTTCTTTTACCAGAATTTCTTCCTTTGATTGTAACTTTATATATTTCATTGTTTTTAAAAAATTTTCTGGGGATCAGATCATTTCTATGATAAATGTCCTATAGTCTATTTTATATATCAATTACATTTTCCCTGTTTTTTTTCCAGTTTATTTTGTTTTCATTGACATGGCTTTATGTTTGCGTTTCTTTAATATCCTTTACGATCTATTGTTGTTGTTTAATCCATTCTCCCTTGTGCACCTTGTAATTTAGTCTTTATTTCTAACATGATTTTTATAATTTTAAAAATATCATTTCTTTCTGAGTTTGTCAATTCTTCATCTCTATTTTATTTGCCCATTTCTGTTTTGAAGTTTATAAATTATGATTTAAATTTTTAAAAATTTTGTAAATTCTTGTTTAAGGTTTATTTAATTTAGTTTCCTTCTGCTTTATTGTAATTTCATTGAGGAGAATATAAACTGAAATACTTTGATTTGTACTTTCCATTTTCCTTGTACAGTAGTTTGGTATGAACATCGTTGGACATCTTTTTAAAAAATTTTAAATGTGTTTGATTTTCTTAGACCAGAGGTAAGTTTTATGCAGACAAAGGAGATAGGTTTGGCTGGCCTATTAGTACAAGAGTACTTCCTTCTTTCGATATGGTAACGTTAATTTTCTTTTATTGATTTATTTTTTTTTTCTCTTGGGGGGGTGGATGATTGTATCTTCTGATTTTGTAACTTTGTTCAGGCCCTTTAACTTTCATCTCTTACCTCCTTCTTTTGCATCACCCTTAAACCTCCAAAGGGACCTTTTTCCTTCCAGAAGTGGTGCTTTCCCAAGAGTACTGTTACTGGTCTTATGCACTTTATCTCTTTCCTTTTGGTTTCCTGGGTATGGATGTAGAAGGTCCTGGTTGAGCAATAAAGGGTGTACGTCACAAGCATTCCCAAGTAATCAGTGACCTTCTTCTTTTCCTAAGCAATTTCAATCAAAGAAAAGGAATGGTTTTTGGAAAGAAGAGAATAAAAATGCCTTGAAGGTAGATAGTTGTATATTGCAAAATATTTGTGCAACAGTGATAATGAACATATTTAGAATATTTGGATGATTAATCTCTACAGACATGTCACAAGGATTACAACATTGTTCTCCCTCTAAAGAACATAATGGAAGTAAACTGAAAGTAAATAAGAAAGGGAATGTGCTCCAGGTGCTATCAACCTTTATTTGCTGGTGTTTTAGAGTTCTGAAATTTTCTGGAGTTCAAGAAGAAAGAGTTAAAATGAAACAGAACTATCAAATTCACAATTAAATTAAACTGTTGACCATTAGAGAATTTGATAATATAAGGTTGTACATTTTTAGTACTGAGAATTTTTATTCATCTCATTTCAGAGCTATGTATTTCTCCTTAAATGGAAAAACCTAGTGTTTTATTCTTAAGTATGAGCTTTCTGATGACATGATGAGAATCAATCTTTCTCTCTCCCACCCTTTCTCTTTCCATTATTCAGACTTATTAGTGCTGTTCACCAAACAGTTCTTATTCTCCTTGGGTACATGGAGTTAGTTGTGACCATGTTATCTATGTTGGTCAAGGAAATGTGAGCAAAAGTGCTGTGTGTCCTACTCCATGGAAGTATTAAGAAGCAGAGTGCAACACACCCCACTTTTTGCCTCGGAAACTTCTCTCTTTACCCAGCTCCTGGAGTGAGGGAGATGAAGAGCAAGGCCCTCAGCTCCCCACACTACCATCCCTCACACACCCAGAAGACAGGTAGAGTAAGAAATTAACTCTGAGATTTTGTTTCTGTTTTTAACTACAATATTATTTAGCCTATCCTGTAAGTGTGTAGACAAAGAAGGAAAGTTACATTCTTCATGCAAGTTTAGCATTTTGGAGTTGGGGAAAATTTTACACCATAGGTCAACTGTGTTATAACTTAACAGTACATATTATATATATGTATATTAAATATACATATATAGCCATATATGTTGTCATATTTTAGTAACATAGCATTTTATTTCTTCAAACACTTCAAGCTAACTCATTCTTGAGGATCCACAAGGTCAATTCCCTTTGCAGGATTTCCTCCCATACTTGTGTGTTTGGCTCCTGCCCATCCTTCAGGTCTTGGCTAGGATAATGTCTCCCCTAAGAGCCTTTCCTGGTTACCCTATCTAAGTAGATCCTGACCTGTTACCTTTTATTGCAGCATCATGTCTGGATTTTCTGAGCTTGCAAGTAGATATTTATTTGCCTGTTACATGTTTATTGTCTTACCCTCTAGCCTGTCAGCTACATGTATCTGTGTCTGTCTTCTTCACCACTGTATAACCTGTATAGGGCAAAATGACAGGTTCAAAGTAGACAATTAATGCATATTTGATGATTAAACAAATGACAACATTATTGCAATAAATGTACATGGAATAGTTGCAACTCTATACAATATTTTATATAATCATGAATTACAGCATTTTCCTCCTAAAACATCAGTTCTTTTAAGCTGGTGGTAGAAAGTATGGAAATAGAAGTAGTTCAGAGGTTTTGTTTCTTATTCAAAAGAAATTGGTCATCATCATCATTATTATTGTTACTGTTATTATGATTTACTTTTGGGGCCGCCTGTCAATTTTTTTTTTTTTTTTTTTTTTTTTTGCGGTACGTGGGCCTCTCACTGTTGTGGCCTCTCCCGTCGCGGAGCACAGGCTCCATACGCGCAGGCCCAGCGGCCATGGCTCACGGGCCCAGCCGCTCCGCGGCATGTGGGATCCTCCCGGACTGGGGCACGAACCCGTGTCCCCTGCATCGGCAGGCGGACTCTGAACCACTGCGCCACCAGGGAAGCCCGCTGCCTGTCAATTTTTGACAGAAAAATGTGCTCTTGTATCTCTAATTTTAAAATACCAATCGAGTATATTATCAGCATGATGTAAGTGTTAATTAAGAAGTCTGCCTGTGATTGTGCTAGGATAGCCAGTACATTTTCAATTCAGATTGATAGCATAAATGATCTAGGCACTACAAATTTCTGTTTAATAATAATAAATTTTATTACAAAAACTCTATGTACTATAATATCTAAATATGTGGTTAGAAAAGTATCTGGATTATTTTCTTTTTAGAAAATAATAAAATAAAATTATTTTTAATAAAATTATCATTTTAATAAAAAATAAAACTATTTAGAGTGTTCAATTGATTTGACTCCACTGGGCCAATGCTAAACCCAATCTTCGGAGTTTACAATCAGTATTAATGCTTTTTGTTAATACTTTGTTAAGGACTTTAGAAGCGTAAAAGCATCTAGTCACATGTTTTTGGAGTATAGTTAATGTTGTGAATATAAATATTTTATGTAAGAACATTTTCAGCAAAGTTAGACTTTCAGTGATTCCATATTATCAAAATAGTGATATAAGACTACAGTATGGTTAAAGAATAATTTCAGAAATAATTAAGACATTAAGTTTGTAGTTAACATACTTAGGAGGAATGAGCCTTTTGTATATAATCAAAATAATAATAAATGCCAAGGATTTATGGATTAGGCTCAAAAACTGTTTTAAGAAATCTTTAATCCAAGAATTCATAAATAACTGTACACACACACACACCATTTTGGCTAGCTTAAGCAGGAAATACTTTACCAGAGAACATAGGAAGATCACAATTTTTGGAGGGCTGAAAAAAAAGCTTCTAGTCTAAGCTTTCAGAAGGGACTTGAAACCACAGCAGAACCAAGAGGACTGCTGTGTGTGCCATGATCAGGAAACTGCAAAATTAGGAAGCTTTCCTCTTGACTGCTGGTACTACCCTGATTCACACCTGCAAGCTGAATGGGTGCCTTGCACCCTACCCCTCTCCCTCTCACTGCATAACTCTCTTTCAAATGAAAGAGGAAACCAGGTTACATCTGGGGCCCAAGCTACAAGCGGATATAGAAAAGGTCATTTTTAGATTTTGAACCTCTGCCACTGAAGGGAGTGGATGTTGAGAAAGCCTATACAGCCCTTATAACATCAAACACAATTAGAATTATGCTATCTAGATAGCTTTGTGTCTTGCATTTTTTCAGTTTAAATTTTATCACACTCATTTCTCACATCTTAAATATGTTATAAAATCACATTGTTGGATGACATGATTCAATTTATTGAAATAGTTTAATCATTTTGATTAATAAATATAATTTTACTAATTATTAGAAAAATACAGTGCATAGCACATTTGAAGTACTCAATATATACTTGTTGAATGAATGAATGAATATCATTTGAGGATCCAGGTTGATAACAACAATACCATCTTAAATGCATGATATCTGAGATCATTGTCGTTTCTACCCATGGGATGGAGAGAAGAACCTGGAGGGGTGGTTTAGGGAACTTTATGGGGCAGACTTGGCAGTAGCATATCTTATTCATAGCAGTATCTTCTGCTGACATTCTGAGGGGGAGAAAAAGACACAAAGTCACATCTAAAGGCAAGGGAGAAGGGAGGATAGGAAATGGAGTGTTCCTGGGGTAGAAGTTTTAAAGGACAGCCTTCAACACAGCATGAGAGGAATTCAGACTTATTTTTCTACCTTGTCTATAAGGCCCTTCATACTTGGATTATTCATTGGTTAACATTATTTTTGAAACTGCTGATCATTCACAATCTATATTATTACTATCTAATTTAACCTTAACAACACATTTTCTCTAGAAGGAAGGAATAAACGTTAAGTGGAGACATGATGCATTTGAAATATTTTTATCAGAACAGTTGACTGTGTAGCATAACTAAACAGAATTATTTTCAACCGTCATGATATGTGGTTTGTAGCCAATGCCAACTCTATTGAGACAACTGAAATAAGTTGTCTGAACTGAAATAGTTCTATAAGCATCCAGACCTTCCCCATTCTCTTTGATATATATAACTAGAGTACAGCTTTTCTTTCTAAATTTCCTATAAGTAGTCTACTAAAATACAACCAACTTGTTTATGGTCCTCTTATTTCATTGACCTTACAATCTGATCTAGACTGGACTGTGTCACCAACTACTGGGAGTGCGCCCTGCCACATTATCACTTTTCTAGTTCTTTATAAGACAGAGGCAGTGCTCCTTCCCCTTTTTATTCACAGCCTGTATCTTCTGTCATTAGGAAGATCATAAGTCCTGTTTAGTACATCACTAACTACATTATTGCTCAGCAAATTACTTCTATTTCTATGCCTCTGAAATACACACAGAAAATAAGACAAGGTAGGTCAGCTTGACAAATGTTGACTTTGACTAGAGAGAATTTATGTCTACTGCATTGGCTGAGATAAATTAGACTTAATCACACTTACCATCATCATTAATTTTCTCCCTAGATTCTAAATGATAACAAATCAGTTAAAATGTGTACCTACTCTAGAGTAAGCAGCTCAGCCTTGAGGTTATTATGCAACGGAAAGGAGAGACTCTTCAAATTATTTATTTTTATGAATAGAGAGCAAGTCTTAAAGAGATAAAATGTGTATGGAATCCACAATAGTAGGTAAATATGACACTCAGCAAATTATCCAATTTGGATAATTGGGTATAATTTTTTGATTTAACAAAATTAGTTGACCAGATAATCTAATGGATTAATTTGTGGTCAATCTGATATGGATTATAGTATTTTTGAAGATTAGGGTAGTATTTATGTTAAAATCTTTTTTTTTAAGTCATTGATCCAACCAAAATTAGGTTCTTTCTCCTAAAAGGGATAAGGTAGATCTTCATTATTCCCATTATCTTTATCTTAAGGAAGACCCTATTTTTAGACAATTTGAGGAAAAAAATGGATAAAAAAAGAAAAAGTATAGTAGTAATAACAAATAATCTTTATTGTATGCTTACAAGGTGCCAAACACCATGCTAAAGACTCATTCAACAAATATTTTCTGAGGGTCTGACAGGTACTGAGGACACAGCAGTGAAGAAAGAGCCACAAGTCTCTGGAGTTTGCATCTTAGAGAGTGGAGATGGACACTATGTGCAATAAATAAGTAAATTGTATAGCATATTCCAATATAGTAAGTCCTATGAAGAAAACAAAGGAGAGTAAGGGCGAACAGGAGTGTTAGACTGGGGCTGAAGTTTTTAAACGGAATGGTCATGGTGGTGTTGAACATAGAGATGAGGTATATGAGGACAATTACAGATTTACAGACTCTATCTGCCCTGGGATTTCCTTTCCCTTGCCAGCTAGAGTTCTGTATCACTGACCTGTGTTTACAGTTTGCTCTCACTTTCTACCTTCTAGTTTGATTCTGAGGCCCTTCCTCTGTCTCAAGGGTGAGCAAGGCCTTTCCATCTGGGCTACAGTGTTACCTTTTCAGCTCAAATTGTAGCCATTCTTCTCAAAGCCAACCAAGTCCTAGCTCCACCAGACTCTGTCCAGAGAAATTCCCATCCAGTTTTTTTTCTTTTCAGAGCACATAGCTAGAAAGACTAAACTCGTCTGAACCTCTTAGTTTCTCTTTAGCATGCTCTAAACTTTCTCAAGTCTATACAATTTTAAAATGGAGGATAGGGATTAAGTTAAATACTTTCATTGACAAATATTACAATTTTAAAATGAAGGATGGGGATTAGATTAACTACTTTCATTGACAAATATTGTGTCATAGAGTATGATGGCTGCTTTATGTTATATTTATGCATGTAAAAATCTAAGGAAATAGATATTACTCTTCCATATATAGTTGAGGGAATGAGGCTCAGTGAGTGGTTGATTGGGGCTTAAAGCCATGCTAGAATTTTTTTAAAAAAGGAAAGATTTGCTTTTGCACAATTCCTTCACCTAATATCATCATCCCAATTCTCCAGACATCAGTTATTCCTCTGCCACTTTTTGATAAAATACAGAAATCTGATGTTTGTAGGGTTTGATTTATTTGAAACATTTCATTTCAGGATTAAATTTAATTTTTGTAACAAAATACACCTGAATATAGAATTGTAATTTAATTTATTCATTCATTACTTATTTATTTATTTAACATCTTTATTGGAGTATAATTGCTTTACAATGGTGTGTTAGTTTCTGCTTTATAACGAAGTGAATCAGTTATACATATACATATGTCCCCATATCTCTTCCCTCTTGCGTCTCCCTCCCTCCACCCTCCCTATCCCACCCCTCTAGGTGGTCACAAAGCACCTAGCTGATCTCCCTGTGCTATGCAGCTGCTTCCCACTAGCTATCTATTTTACATTTGGTAGTGTATATATGTCCATGCCACTCTCTCACTTTGTCCCAGCTTACCCTTCCCCCTCCCCGTGTCCTCAAGTCCATTCTCGAAGTCTGCATCTTTATTCCTGTCCTGCCCCTAGGTTCTTCAGAACTTTTTAAAATTTTTTTACTTTTTTCCCATATATGTGTGTTAGCATACGGTATTTGTTTTTCTCTTTCTGACTTACTTCACTCTGTATGACAGACTCTAGGTCCATCCACCTCAGTACATATAACTCAATTTCGTTTCTTTTTATGGTGACTAATATTCCATTATATATATGTGCCACATCTTCTTTATCCATTCATCTGTTGATGGACAGTTAGGTTGCTTCCATGTCCTGGCTGTTGTAAATAGAGCTGCAATGAACATTTTGGTACATGACTCCTTTTGAATTATGGTTTTCTCAGGGTATATGCCTAGTAGTGGGATTGCTGGGTCGTATGGTAGTTCTATTTTTAGTTTTTTAAGGAACCTCCATACTGTTCTCCATAGTGGCTGTATCAATTTACATTCCCACCAACAGTGCAGGAGGGTTCCCTTTTCTCCACACCCTCTCCAGCATTTATTGTTTGTAGATTTTTTGATAATGGCCATTCTGACCAGTGTGAGATGACATCTCATTGTAGTTTTGATTTGCATTTCTCTAATGATTAATGATGTTGAGCATTCTTTCATGTGTTCATTGGCAATCTGTATATCTTCTTTGGAGAAATGTCTATTTAGGTCTTCTGCCCATTTTTGGATTGGGTTGTTCATTTTTTTGATATTGAGCTGTATGAGCTGCTTGCAAATTTTGGAGATTAATCCTTTGTCAATTGCTTCATTTGCAAATATTTTCTACCATTCTGAGGGTTGTCTTTTCGTCTTGTGTATTGTTTCCTTTGCTGTGCAAAAGCTTCTAAGTTTCATTAGGTCACATTTGTTTATTTTTGTTTTTATTTCCATTTCTCTAGGAGGTGGGTCAAAAAGGATCTTGCTGTGATTTATGCCATAGAGTGTTCTGCCTATGTTTTCCTCTAAGAGTTTGATAGTGTCTGGCCTTACATTTAGGTCTTTAATCCATTTTGAGTTTATTTTTGTGTATGGTGTTAGGGAATGTTCTAATTTCATTCTTTTACATGTAGCTGTCCAGTTTTCCCAGCACCACTTATTGAAGGGGCTGTCTTTTCTCCACTGTATATTCTTGCCTCCTTTTTCAAGGATAAGGTGACCATATGTGCATGGGTTTATCTCTGGGCTTTCTATCCTGTTCTATTGAAAAACTGAAACCATTTTCACTAAGATCAGGAACAAGACAAGTTTGCCCACTCTCACCACTGTTATTCAACATAGTTTTGGAAGTTTTAGCCACAGCAATCAGAGAAGAAAAAGAAATAAAAGGAATCCAAATCGGGAAAGAAGAAGTAAAGCTGTCACTGTTTGCAGATGACATGATACTATACATAGAGAATCCTAAAGATGCTACCAGAAAACTACTAGAGCTAATCAATGAATTTGGTAAAGTAGCAGGATACAAAATTAACGCACAGAAATCTCTTGCATTCCTATACACTAATGATGAAAAATCTGAAAGTGAAATTAAGAAAACATTCCCATTTACCATTGCAACAAAAGGAATAATATATCTAGGAATAAACCTACCTAAGGAGACAAAAGACCTGTATGCATAAAATTATTAGACACTGATGAAAGAAATTAAAGATGATACAAATAGATGGAGAGATATCAACATTGTGAAAATGGCTATACTACACAAAGCAATCTACAGATTCAATGCAATCCCTATCAAACTACCATTGGCATTTTTCACATTACTAGAACAAAAAGTTTCACAATTTGTATGGAAACACAAAAGACCCCGAATAACCAATGCAATCTTGAGAAAGAAAAATGGAGCTGGAGCAATCAGGCTTCCTGGCTTCAGACTATACTACAAAGCTACAGTAATCAAGACAGTATGGTACTGGCAGAATTGTGATTTTAAAGGAACAGCAAAGTATGTTCATCATACTGGCATTTTCACATTTTACCTTCTTACCCATCCTTTAATGTTGGTATTATTATTATATCTATTTTATAGGGCAGCAAAGTGAGGTTTGTAATGGTTACATAAAATGCTCAGGATGATATGTCTAGAAGTGACGGTACTTAGATGCTGAAAACAAGTAATAATTCAATTAATTACTTCTAACAAAAGTGTTAACTAAAATACCTCCCCAAATCAGCTGTGGAGAAAAATGTTACTACTTAGACAAAATGTTACTACTTAGATAAAACATACTTATTAAGATTGAAGAAGAAAATTTAAATAAAAGTCAAATAAGAAATCCATATATGACTTTTATTTTAAAAAATTAGAAAACTCTTATGTTTTTTCTCTTTCAAATGAAATGGAATTTTTTAAAGTTAACAATCTTGGGACTTCCTTGGCAGTCAGTGGTTAAAGACTTCACTTTCCAATGTGGAGGATGCGGGTTTGATCCCTCGTTGGGGAGCTAAGATCCCACGTACCTCGTGGCCAAGAAGCCAAAACATAAAACAGAAGCAATATTGTAACAAATTCAATAAAGACTTTAAAAATGGTCCACATTAAAACAAAATCTAAAAAAAAAGAAAAGTTAACAATCTTATAACCACCTGTGTTAACCTGAGCCTAATATTCCATGTTTTTTCCCTTTACACTTAAATAATATTATTGGCACACACACTACAACAAAAAAGAAACAGCTTTTACTTTAAAATAAAATCAAAATATAAAATGTGTCCTTATGTAATGAAAAATGACATGATATTTTAAAAACTCTTCTTTTAATATTTTAAAATGTAGAATGTAAGTATGAATGTTGCTTTAAGAAAGGTACTCATATTATTACAAAAATAGAACTTATGCTTGTGATGTTGCAGTTGCCATGGTTACTACAAATTTGTTACTTAATAGCAGAGCAAATAGATTCATAAACATGCTAATTATATCTGATACATTTTTCAGACTGTTTTATATGAATATGCATATAGTCTGCATAAAAATGAATGTCCCCATCCAATAATTTTGCAAGTTTGGGAAGGTTTTGCTGTATTCTCTATAATGTAGTGTATGAGCATCTCAACATAGGAAAAAAGAGAAAAGAAAATATTCAAGCAAATTATTTTATGATTCACAGAGTAGACAACTGTTGTTTTTAAATTAAATAATATAAACAATTGTAAATGCTAATTCTTTACTATACAGTCAGTACTTAGAAAGGTTAAAGTTTTGGATTTATAATAAAGCTCTTCTTTTCTGTCATTCCAGTTAAAGAAATATTAAGAAGCTAGTAAGACAAATGAATATAGTTCTGAGTTTTGACATGAATCAGCATGCTATAAAATTTATACATGAAGATGAACAAAGATTTTACAAATACAATGTTTTCCTTTCTATAGCTTAAGTATTTGATAACATTGAGTACACACTGAACGTTGCAAAAATTCAAGGGCGCTGCTCTATCTTTTTCTAAAAAGCAAAGCTACCAACATAATGAGAAGGGAAGAATAGTCTTCTGCAGTTACAAAACCACGAGGAGGGGAAAAAATTGGCCCAGATTACCCATTGAGTCAGCACATGATATAACTCAAAATAGATGCAGGAAAGAGTCTGTGACCCTTCTTGAGAAAGAGGATTTACTTGGGAGATTTGTGACTTCAGTCAGGGCCTTGTATAGCTCTCTGATGAAAGAGTGAGAATATATGTGTCTCCAGAGAGTTACACCAGGAGGGGTTCTTTGCCCTAATCTTGTGATTGAAGATGTTACCACTCTCATGTCTCCATTTAAAACAATGCCCCACTTTCTGTTTTATTGACACTGACTTTTCTCTCCTTTGATGAAGTTCTAGGTAAAAACACCAGTTAATTGCTCAGAAACCAAGTGGTATTGAGCAACATATATGATATTAACAATCAGGCACTTATTTGTTTATGCTCCGTTTTTCACTTTCACAAACAAAGCACATGGAAGTTGGTTGCTGTATTTCAGATGTTTGAGCATGTCAGGTATATTGACTGAAAAATCTGCTCTGCAGCTCACTGTCACCTAGTGATTGATATCAGCTGTAACAAGATAAAATGTTATGGCATCATAATTCTGTTTGATGGAAGGTAATCTTTGATCTTTTACTATCAACAGAAGATTATAATATATACTTAGTGTGATAAATAATACCCTTTCACTGATGTCAGAGAAGAGCAAGTTAAATTGATATGGTTCCAATAGCTAGTATTTTATTTGCAATTTTTTTAAAGATTAAACACCTAATAAACAGTAAGACTAGATTCCTAAAATGTATTATTATTTAATTATTACTTCTGTTTGTTAATAATCATCAATTATGCTTTCTTTTGCATTGAACTAAAGGATGCATTTTAAAAACTGCTTAAATGTATAGCCTTGAGGTAACATTTTTTGGTGGGCATTATGGCACTGAGGTGCCAGTTAGAGGCATTAATATGCCAAAGTATTATGTAAGTTAAAAAATCAGGAATTGAATATTTGGTATGTGAAATACTCTAAATAGTATGAACAACCATCTTCCCTTTCCTTTAAAATATAGAGTCCAAATTCCTTGCTTAGCATGTAACAAATACTTGATAGATATTAGCTCTCAAAATTATTTTTTTATCATAAGTAATTGCAGCTCTTAGCATATGCTATGATCTTATGATTTACCTCAAATGTCTGTCTGCCTAGAAAAATTCTCACCTTTCAAGATATAGTTCAATTGCCACTTCCTTTGAGAGGCTGGTCCAGAGTATCCTTTCTCTATGTCTCAGAAAGGATAGTTGTTCTTCCTCTCTTTTCGCCATGTTTTTGTTATTACTGTTTTTTATTGCCTTGAGATGAGTTGTTGCTTGTATGACATTCCATTTGAATGTGAGTTTCTAGAACCAGAGATTGGGTCTTGACCATCTTTGCCTTCAGTGTTCACTAGGTGCTCAGTAAATGTTTGTTGGTTGAGTTACTGAATATGATGAGAGGTCCACATAGTATGAAAAGCAAAAGGGCAGAAAAACAAAAATGGGAAAAAATCGATTGACAAGAGAAAATAGTCATAAAAAAGAAAACACAAAGTCTACTTCTGGTGTTAATCATTTCTATCCAAAACCTTACAGCTTTGTGTACATACAGCAGACCTCAGGCATTGCCCTGAATTGAGAATTGCCATACCTCTCACTTTTCCTTTCCTCGGGGTATTAGCCATAGAGCATTTAAAAAAAACCTTTCTCATCAAATCCTCTGATTTGATACTCACAATATCCTTGTGAAATAGTCAGTTCAGGTGTATCATCATCGCTTTTTTTAAAAACATCTTTATTGGAGTATAATTGCTTTACAATGGTTGTGTTAGTTTCTGCTTCATAACAAAGTGAATCAGTTATACATACACATATGTCCCCATATCTCTTCCCTCTTGTGTCTCCCTCCCTCCTACCCTCCCTATCCCACCCCTCTAGGTGGTCACAAAGCACCTAGCTGATCTCCCTGTGCTATGTAGCTGCTTCCCACTATCTATCTATTTTACATTTGGTAGTGTATATATGTCCATGCCACTCTCTCACTTTATCCCAGCTTACCCTTCCCCCTCTCCATATTCTGAAGTCCATTCTCTAGTAGATCTGTGTCTTTATTCCTGTCTTGCCCCTATGTTCTTCATGACCATTTTTTTTTTTTAGACTCCATATATATGTGTTAGCATATGGTATTTGTTTTTTTCTTTCTGACTTACTTTACTCTGTATGACAGACTCTAGGTCCATCCACCTCACTGCAAACAACTCAATTTCGTTTCTTTCTATGGCTAATATTCCATTGTATATATGTGCCACATCTTCTTTATCCATTCATCTGTTGATGGACACTTAGGTTGGTTCCTGTCCTGGCTATTGTAAATAGAGCTGCAATGAACATTTTGGTACATGACTCCTTTTGAGTTATGATTTTCTCAGGGTATATGCTTAGTAGTGGGATTGTTGGGTCGTATGGTAGTTCTATTTTTAGTTTTTAAGGAAGCTCCATACTGTTCTCCATAGCAGCTGTATCAATTTACATTCCCACCAACAGTGCAGGAGGGTTCCCTTTTCTCCACACCCTCTCCAGCATTTATAGTTTGTAGATTTTTTTGATGATGGCCATTCTGACTGGTGTGAGATGATATCTCATTGTAGTTTTGACTTGCATTTCTCTAATGGTTAATGACGTTGAGCATTCTTTCATGTGTTTGTTGGCAATCTGTATATCTTCTTTGGAGAAATGTCTATTTAGGTCTTCTGCCCATTTTTGGATTGGGTTGTTTGTTTTTTTGATATTGAATCATCACTTTTTTATAGAGCAGGAAACTACAGCTCAGAGAGGTTAGTGGTTTGTCCAGGGTTACACAGCTAAGAGACAGGTTGTAGACTCAACTATGACTATCCGACTCCAGATAAAGTGCACTTTCACTGGTACCATAAGTCTTTCCTGAGGCTAATTACAAGTGTTTTGTCTATTTGAGAAATTTTTACATTCAAAACACTAGATTCATGTTTAGCGGGCTATAAAATAAGTAGATTCAATGATGTCTACAGTTGACTTGAATTTGGCTAGTACACAATGTATCATTTTTGATTCTTGCTATATAAACGATATGAGAACATTAAGAAATGAGAACTCTGAAAACCTGGTGCAGCATTTTCAGGTAAATATTTCTGTATTTCTGCAGATTCCTCTAGTGAGGTTTTATTGCCATGGCTAAAGATTTTTAGAAATAATTTTGCTCTGAAATAGGGAAAAGTTTACAAAGTTCTGTAAGTTCATCTTTCGTGTTAGGTTTGTACATACAGGCCAGTACTATTCACCTGATCATACTGCATTTATTCAACTTGTAAAAGGAAACTATCTCCAAAAATACAAGATTCCCTTAGACTTTTGGCAGAATCATTGTTCTCAAAGAGATAACAGATGTCATCTTCCTTTAGCAGGTGAGAATCTGGACTTTCTAGACAGTTATGAGCAGTATTCTGAAACCAAAGCTTCAGTTAATTTGGATCTACAATTACTGTCAGCTATAGTAACTTAGAAGCATAAACTTTGTAGCTGAGGTGACAGAAGATTGCCTAATGAAATCTGTTTGTACAAGAAGAAATTGTGGTCTGGAGAGGTTAAGAGGTTCATCCAATTTTACATGGGTAATCAATGGTGCAACCAGGACTTGAAGCCAGGTTACCTTATTTCTTTTCAACATTCTTTTCTCTGAAATATCCTGACTCCATCTTGGTGGATATATCAGTTGTCTCTTGCTATGTAACAAATCACTGCATATGATGGTGGCTTGGGGAAGCTGTGGCCATTGTTGTGGGCTGTGCTAGTGATTCTGTCACAATGATAAATTTGCATACCAATGGGGGAAAAAAACCTCTTTATCAATTTGTGTAAAGACCTCTTTTCTAATTGTCTGCTTGGTCACTATGTCACCAAGTGACATATGTGTAGGACAAGGATATAAGTAAAATGTATGGTTGCTAAGTTTCAATTTCTGTTTCACCAAGGAAACGATTCAACATTAATTAGCCAGAACTACATATCAAATATGTTTATTCAAACATAAAATACCCCAAATTCTACCAGTTTGAAGCTATTAAAACCAATTTTAGGGGGAAGGACCATGGGTTTTCCCACATCAGCTGTGGCATTTTACTCTCTTCTGGCAAAGCAGATATTTAGCATTAAAGGAGTCAAAAGTATCTTCTTTAGCTCATATTTCATTGCTTTCACAAATGAAAGTAAAGATGTAGGCTGGAATTTAAAGAAGCCAGATATTTAGGCAACAATTTTGAACTTCTTTGAATCTTTTCTGAAGAAGCATATTCAGGAGAAGTAGGATCAGGAAAAACAAAACAAAACAAGACATGAAGTTATGACAACAATAAGGAATTTTAGAAACTAGAGTGTGGCCAACTCCGTGGGAAGAGGGAGAAATATCTCTAGAGGATTTGAGGAGGGCATTTTACAGCTGAAATGCCAAAGTTCTTTGCTAGTTACCCTGGTCCAGTCATTACTCTGAAAAATAGAATTCAAAACATGCTCCAGCAGAAGTAGAAGATGTACAGCCAGTTATGGATGATGAATCAAAAGAAAAGAGGCTCACTCATTTTGATACAGCCTGGCTTTCCTTTGTGTCCAAAGGTTATAATTGCTCGTAATATATATCAAACTTTTATTATTAATCTTCTGAAGAACTTTGTTGAGAATCAGTAAAATATGCCACTTTTTTTTCAGGAAAACTAAAACAAAAGCAAAAACCTCAGTATCCGGAAATAATCATTTTTTTGCTCCTCATTCTCTTATTCAGAAATTTTAGCTGGGATCAGCTGGGTGCCTTTTCTGTGGGACTCACTAGAGGTCACTCTTGTGAATGTAGTAATATGGAGGCTTAATGGACGAAATGATCTAAGATGGTCTCACATCTGGCTGCTGACAGGGCTCCCTCCTCTCTCTCTCTCTTTGTAGCCTATAACTATCAAGAAGTCTAGCTCAGGCTTCTTTTTATGGCATTTGGTTTCTAAAAGGGTGACAATGGAAGCTCGAAGGCCTCTTGAAGCATAGACTTGGAACTCCCATAACATAATGCCCATCACATTTTTCTGGTTAAGGTGAGTCACAAGGCCCATAAGCAGGGAGAGAAATTGACTCTACCTTTTGCTGGAAGGAACAGAAAAATCATACTGCAAAGAGGCATGTGCGTAGAAACGAGAGGCATTTATGCACCATCCCGTTTGTTTTGCAACCTGTGTTATTGGATATGCCAAAAGTTCTTAACCATTCGCTTTCATCTATATGTTATATAAAATAATACTTTAAGGTGCAGAGAATTTAATTTGTGTTTTATTTTTATTTTACTGAGAAGAACTTGTGTGGTTACATATCATAAAGACAACCGTTTTCTGACTCAAAATAATGGTGATACTGACATTTTAAAGTTTTTTTCCCTTGCTACAAGTCAATGGAATAGGTTGACATTTTTATAGATATATATTTCTTATTTTTCTCAGGAAGAGGTTGAGGATAAAAATTGGTTCTCTAGTGAGTGTCTGTGTTTTGGTTTCTGTTAAATGATGATCTATAATTGATTTGTGTGCCAACTAGAACTGCCTCAGACTGTTTTCAGCTATTTTGTTCTCAACTCAATATGTAGTTTATTCACAGCATTACCAGCCCTTTCCCAGATAATCAATCATAAACTAAAGAGAAAAAGACTGTTTTTAATGGAATATTGAGAAAAAAGGAAGTGACTAAATAGTGTGGGCTTGGGGAGGGAGAAGTAGGGGAGAGTAAACTTAGTAACTGTAAAGATGTTTTGTAATAGGTCCAACTTTCTAAGCATTCTTTTGTTATTTAACCTTATGCTGTTAGAGATGCCAGGGCAGAAAGCAATGTAGATGATTAGGGACAAACGTGGAAGCCTAATGTGTTTAGATGCTTAATAGACAAAAATGTTATTTAATCCTTACAACAATTCTATTAAATAGTGCTATTATACCCATTTTACAAATTAGAAAACTGAGGATTTGAGGTTAGTAATTTATCCAAATTCGTACAGACATAAAATAACAAAAGTAAGATAAGAATACAGAGAAACTTGATTTCAAATCCTTATTTTGTTCTTCTGTTACATACAAGCTTTTGACTTGGGGAATATTAACATGATAATCCCTAATTTTTCTGCAGTATCGTAAATAAAGGGTCATAATAACCAGGCATAATAAGCTACAATTGTTTAATAAACACAAAGAATACAGTGCACATTGTAACTGGTAATTATTCTACTAGAAATACTTATCAGTAAGTATTGTCTAAAGAAGCTATGAAAATATCTTGCCCCTCCTTTCAGGGTGAATACAATTTTGCCAATTTATATCACTGTTTTAGAGTAACTTCTGGGTGGAATGTGGGTTGGTAATAATCATTAATGGACTGTCATTTTGTTATACTATATCTTTAATCCGGTCTTAAAAATATTAATTTAGAAGTCTTAGGTTCCATTGTGAGAAGAAACAAACTAATTCAATAAGAATCAAATCCAAGGTGTATATTTTTTTCACATTACATCTCTGAAATCAGAATTTGTCTTACACCAGTAAGAAAGCATTTTATCTTTTTTAACTGTTTAATGGTCCTTGATTCAAAATAATAAAGATGGAAACAAGCTCAAGTAGGTGGCTCACTATTTCTTCTTTTTTATAGATGAAGTATCTGAAACACAAAAGTTTAACTAGCTTTTCCAGTGCCACAAAGGCAGACCCAGGATTTGAACTAAGGATGCATGAGCAGCAAGAAAGTCTGGGATAGCAAAATTAAGCCTGACTTTTGGAGTATAGGATGTAGGAAGTGCAGAAATTTGGAGAATAGAAAACTCACTATGTTTGATGTGTCATTGAAGAAAAATTTCCATACCTTATTCTTTATCCTAACCTTTATCTTTACAGCTAATTCACTCAGTGACATCATTGGCCCTCTCCTTTCTTCTTTTCTACTACTCCTTCTCCACCCTCCACCATTCAGCTTATCTTCCCTAGTAAAAAACTTCGGCCAGTCTCTAATCAAATCCTATACTTCATTTCCGTATTCCTTTTTTTCTGACTAGCAAAACCAACAATGGATGACCTTATCTATGCACTTTCTCAAATACAGTGAAAACCACACATGGGCAGATTCATGGTCACCAACCTGAAATGGACTCTTGACATTTTTGAGAAATATACTCTTTTCCTTTTTCAACACTCTCTCCCATTGTTCACATCAACTCTTTCAAATATCCTCTTCAGGCTTCATGTTTTCTTTCTCACCTCACATTTACTCTAAAATTCCTAATTTTATCTCGTTATAATCACTCAAAGTGTTATAACATTATTATAATAACAATGCTAAAATATATAATATTTATTTTAATGAAATCAAGAATAAAAGTTGGAGGCAATATAAAATAGCAAATTGCAGAGGAGCCAGGCTTAGAGCAAAAGTTTCCTTGTTGCCAAAAATGATTCCCATTTCCTTATTATCTCAAAAAGTAGGGTACACACACACAAACATACATGCAAATACACACAAGGACATATATATTTGACATTTTGTTATCTTGTGAATAGATGATACAGTCACATAGTTTGAAATTAAAATAATAACTCCTTCCTCATCTACCCCATTCCCTCCAACCCACTTTAGGTAGGCACTCTTCCAGTGTTTCTTTATGAAATAATATGTGAATTAAAACAAACATTTTTGTGCTTCCTTTTCTTATACAAAGGATAACATTATATATGTATATATACATATATGTTTTCATATATATATGTGTATATATATGCATATTCTTATTGCAATATTTTTGGAGAGAAAGAGGGTCCTCTTGGGATATACATATGCATATACATACACGTGTGTGTGTGTGTTCTGCACATTGAGTTTTTCACTTAAAATATGTTTTGGTGTTCTCTCCATGTCTCTATAAAGAGACTGTCATCCTTTCTGTTTGCTTGTTTGCTTTTTTAGTAGTTGCATAGCATGCTGTTGAATGTATGTACCATAGTTTATGTTTAACAGTTCTTTATTGAAGGACTCTTGGTCTGTATCCAATTTTATGTTACTACAAGTAATGTTGCAATGATATCCTAGTATATTTGCCATTGGGTTCATGTGAAAGGGTATCTGAGTCAGTTCCAGAAGTGGGTTAAAGAATAAAGCGTTAGTAATCTTGATAGATATTTTTAAATTACCCTCCAGAGGCATGTACCACTTTGTATTCCCACCAGCATTTTGTGAGTGCCTGTTTTCCCATAAGGTTTGACAACAGAGTATATCATCATACTTTAGCATATTTGTTAATATGATATGTAAGAAATTTTAATATGCTTAAGAACTGTTTGTGTTCCTATTACTGAGGTCTGTCTTTTTACACCATCTGCTTAATTTCTTATTGTATTGCTGTTATTTTTCTTCTCCATATCTTGAAGCCATTTATATTTATTAAGGGATCAGTCCTTTGTTTCTGACATCAATTGACATTTTTGTCCCCATTTTGTCTGTTGTTTTTGCATTTATTTCTGGTGCTTTTTAAAAAATGTAATATAGCTTATTAATTTTTGTCTTCATTTCTGGATTTTTTAAGTCAGAATTGGAGAGAAGTTACTCCTCCAAGCTTATAAAGAAATTTGTTCATATTTTCTTCTAATAATTTTATGATCTTACATTTACATTTACATCTTTAATCCATTTAGAGATTATCTGGTAAGGGTCAAAGTTGTCTTTTGATGCCTATCCATTTGTTATAGTACCACTTATTAGAAATTTCGTTCTACCTCACTGATTTGAGATGCCACTTAATAATATGGCAAACTGACATTTCTTCTTTGGGTCTATATTTGTACTTTCTGTTGTTCTTGTTTCATTCATCTGTCTTTATTCATGTGCCAATATTTTACTGTTTTAGTTTCCTTAGAGCTGTGTGCTATCCAGTAGGGTAGCCACTAACCACATGTAGCTATTGAGCAGTTGAAATGTGGCTAATGTAAATGAGGTGTGCTGTAATTGAAAAATACACATTGGATTTTAAAGAATTAGTTTAAACAAGGAATTTAAAATACTCCTTTAATTTTATACTGATTATACATTGAAATAATATTTTGGATATATTGGTTTAAATAAAATATACTTCAAAATTAATTTTACATGATTCTTTTTACTTTTTAAATCATGGATACTAAATGTTTTTTAATTGTTTATGTGACTATCATTATATTTCTATTAGACACCACTGATTTTGAGTATGTTTAGGCATGTTGAGTTTAATGTGGCAAAAAGACATTTAAGTGGAGTCTTAGGGAACACTGAAAAGTTATAAGTTTGTGTAAGAAATCTGCTTTGCTCATGGCGAATTAGGAATTTTCTTGTCAGGCTCTCACTTCCCTTCAAATCATCTGTATGTTGCTTCTGCTTTCTGGAATGCCCTTCCGTACTACATATATCATGTGTGTGTGTGTGCGTGTGTGTGTATGTTTAAACACCTCACTCTTACTCATTTATGACTCAGATATCACATTATCTCCTCTGCTGGGCTCACTATCATAGCTATGCCTAAGTAACTGTTTTTTTTTTTTTTTTTGTCTTTTCCCCAACTTAGTTCTAAGCTCCTTGAGGACAAGAACATTGCCGTAGTCATATTTGTGAATCCACAGCCTAGGACAACACATGCATAGATTAAACAGTCTTTACTGTTCGCAGAATGAGCTGGTAATGAGAATCTATGAGACTGGATGAGTTCTCCACGAGAGGAAATGCTAAGGGGAAAAGAGTGAATTTTGGAGGCATCTGCAGGTAGATAAAGCTAAAGAAAGTGGAGTAATGAAAGCAACCTTGAACTAGACTCCAAAATGCAGGAAAATAGCCAGGAGCATTCTTTTCATAAAATAAAGTGAAGTGTGTTTGAAGAGATGAGGCATGAGCAAACAATTTTTAGTTTGAATGGAAACTTAGTGATAAGAGGCCTTGAGAATTGTTGCATTCTTTAAAGAAGCAAGTAAAGAAGGAGAGATTTGTAGGCTACTACACTCCTTTAATGAATATAAAAATTCCCCTACCTTGCCCAGTGTTAAATATATTAATTAAAAGATGCAATGTTGCTTAATCTCACTAGCGTTTTTCACTCAGAATAAAATGCAGGTGATTCATGTGAAAATTTGTGAAAGGGAATATATTAATATTTTAAGAGTTAGAAAGGTCAAGTGAAATGATTTTTGTCTTCTAAATGAGGAAGATGCATGCACATTTGGAGACACAGAGAAGGAGCCCATAGAGAAGGAAAGATCCAAGATACAAGAGAAAGAGAGGATGACTGTTCTCTCAGGAGGTGAGAAGGGAGAGTATTGTGAGCCCAGGTAATGGGGATGGCTTTTGAGATGTAGAAAAACATTAGTTTTTTTGGACCTCATTTACACTGGGTGTTTCATGGAGCAATGATGCTCAGGTAGTCTTTTGTTATTATTTAAGCCCTTTCTACATTTTATCACCCTACTCTTTTCCATTATTATTTGAGACACAAAATAAAGAAGATAGGTTTGGTGATATTTGGCCAGAGTCAGTTTTTGTCTAGGGTTTTTGTGTTTGTTGCCTGTATGTGTGTTTCAAAAACTAAGTTCTGGGAAAGTAGCACTCTACTCAATTTTATTGGATTCATTTTGGAACATATAAGCATACTGATTTCAAACTTGTTTAAATATTTGAATTTTTTGATTCTCTACCAGAGATTAATAACTCTAAAAAACATTTGCTGATTGGAGTAAAAGTCTCTGTAGTTTATGCCTCTATTTCATAGAGTACAGAGCGAGATAGCACATTTGTCTGACAAATATATATTTATGTCAGATAATATCAGTTTTGTTATCACCATCTGCACTCTGCTATATTTTAACAACAATATGAACAGAGATATACATATAAAATTGTGGATTTACAACAGATATCATCACTAATTTCTAATTAACTACATGTTTTTTGCTAGTTTAGATAACTTCAGAGTGTTAAGTTAAATAGCAACTGAAGCTCTATTTTATGTTCTCGGAAATATTACATTTTATAGAGGATTAAATTAAAAGATGAAGAAAATGATGCCAAATTAAAGCTAGTTTAAACGAAACCATGAAGGCAAAAAATCTGTTTTTGACATGAAAGGAAATTATTATATAATATTGTGATTATTCATTGAAGATTTTTATAGTGCATGGCCTGCAATTTAAGATTAGTAATTTATCAAGTAACTCTAAGTCAATATCTGCTGGACATTTTCTGTAACAATATGTGCAATGAGATGGTGAGGTTATGTTTACATTATGATTTCAACATTTATTCTTTGCTTCAAAAATTAAAGGTTTTCATAAGATTATTATTATTCAGAAGAATATGTTATCTTAATATCAATATATTTATACCAGACCTAAAGATTTTGCTATTTTCTTAATATATGTCTCAAGGTATCACTTTATAATCATTGAAATCAAATACAAAGGAGAAATTCTCTGATAATCCTTCTAGCCAAAAAATACGACTATTTTAATTACATAATCATTTGTAATCCTAATCTAAATATAAATTTTAACAATATATCAGAATTGCCCATGCTGCCACATAGTCTTATGATGCTCATTTTAATGAGTCCATAATAATCAAGTTAATATTTGTTTATTTAAACACTCCTTAATATTAGGACAATTAGATTGTTAACAATTCTGCCCACCATAGATATTGTTGAAATACATTTCTTTGTAACCATCATTTTCTCTTTTTTTTTAGCTTTGGAGTCACAAGGCCTAGGTCTAAACTCAGACACTCCCATTTACTAACAGTGATTTTTGCCATTTATTTAACTTTACTAAGTTTTAGTGTCTTTATCTGTAGAACGGTGTCACTATACATTACTTTACAAGGTTTTTTGGGAATTGAATTCTAAAAATATTGTATTCATTCCACTCATATTTAACGGGCATATATTCTATGGCAGGGACTGTTCCAGATTCTATGTATCTACACTGGAGAAAACAAAATCCCCTGCTAGCCTATTATATTGCTTACGTAGGGAAAACATACAATATTATATATATATATTTGGTAATAATATATACTAAGGATAAAAATAAAGTAGTATAAAGGAGAGAGAGAGTGCTGGGAATGGGAGTAACTATTTCTTTTTTTCTTAATAGATCTTTATTGGAGTATAACTGCTTCACAATACTGGGCTAGCCTCTGTCACACAACAAAGTGAATCAGCCACATGCACACATACATCCCCATATCCCCTCCCTCTTGAGCTTCCCTCCCACCCTCCCTATCTCACGTCTCTAGGTGGTCACAAAGCACCTAGCTGATCTCTCTGTGCTATGCAGCTGCTTCCCACTAGCTATCTGTTTTACATTTGGTAGTGTATATATGTCAGTGCTACTCTCTTACTTCATCTCAGCTTACCCTTCCCCCTCCATGTCCTCAAGTCCATTCTCTATGTCTGGATCTTTATTCCTGTCCTGCCCCTAGGTTCATCAGAACCATTTTTTGTTTTTTAGATTACATATATATGTGTTAGCATACTGTATTTGTTTTTCTCTTTCTGACTTACTTCACTCCGTTTGACAGATTCTAGGTCCATCCACCTCGCTACAAATAACTCAATTTCATTTCTTTTTATGGCCGAGTAATATTCCACTGTATATATGTGCCACATCTTCTTTATCCATTCATCTGTCAGTGGACATTTAGGTTGCTTCTGTGTCCTGGCTATTGTAAATACTGCTGCAATGAACATTATGGTACATGTCTCTTTTTGAATTATGGTTTTCTCAGGGTATATGCCCAGTAGTGGGATTGCTGGGTCATATGGTAGTTCTATTTTTACTTTTTTAAGGAACCTCCATACTGTCCTCCATAGTGGTTGTATCAATTTACATTCCCACCAACAGTGCAAGAGGGTTCCCTTTTCATCACACCCTTTCCAGCATTTATTGTTTCTAGATTTTTTTGATAATGGCCATTCTGACTGGTGTGAGGTGATACTTCATTGTAGTTTTGATTTGCATTTCTCTAATAATTAGTAATGCTGAGCATCTTTTCACGTGCCTCTTGGCCATCTGTACGTCTTCTTTGGTGAAATGTCTATTTAGGTCTTCTGCCCATTTTTAAATTGGATTGTTTGTTTTTTTGATATTGAGTTCCATGAGCTGTTCGTATATTTTAAGTAGTCTCATAATCCTTTGTATTTCTGCAGTGTCAGGTGTGATTTCTCCTTTTTCATTTCCAGTTTTATTGATTTGTGTCCTCTCCCTTTTTCTCTTGATGAATCTGTCTAAGGGTTTATCAATTTTGTTTATCTTCTCAGTGAACCAGTTTTTAGTTTTATTGATCTTTGCTGTTGTTTTCTTCGTTTCTATTTCTTTTATATCTGATCTTTATGATTTCTTTCCTTCTACTAACTTTGGGTTTTCTTTGTTCTTCTTTCTCTTGTTTCTTTAGGTGTAGGGTTAGATTGTTTATTTGACATTTTTCTTGTTTCTTGAGGTGAGATTGAATTGCTATAAACTTCCCTCTAAGAACTGCTTTTGCTGCATCCCATAGGTTTTGGGTCGTTGTGTTTTTGTTTGTCATTTGTTTCTATGTATTTTTAAATTTCTCCTTTGATTTCTTCAGTGATCGCTTGGATATATAGTAGCACACTGTTTAGCCTCCATGTATTTGTGTTTTTTACAGGTTTTTTCCTGTAACTGATTTCCAGTCTCATAGCGTTGTGGTCAGAAAAGATGCTTGATATGACTTTAATTTTCTTAACTTTTCCAAGGCTTGATTTGTGACCCAAGATGTGATCTATCCTGGAGAATGTTCCATGTGCACTTGAGAAGAAAGTGTATTCTGCCACTTTCAGGTGGAATGTTCTATAAATATCAATTAAATCTATCCGGTCTATTGTGTCATTTAAAGCTTGTGTTTCCTTATTTATTTTCTGTTTGAATGATCTGTCCATTGGCGTAATTGGGGTGTTAAAGTCCCCCACTGTTATTGTGTTACTGTCGATTTCCCCTTTTATGGCTGTTAGCATTTTCCTTATATATTGAGGTGCACCTATGTTGGGTGCATATATATATTTACAATTGTTATGTCTTCTTCTTGGATTGATCCCTTGATCATTATGTAGTGTCCTTCCTTATCTCTTCTAACAGCCTTTTTTTTTTTTTAAGAAGTTGTTAGGGGTAGGAGTTTATTTATTTATTTATTTTTGCTGTGTTGGGTCCTCGTTTCTGTGCGAGGGCTTTCTCTAGTTGTGGCAAGTGGGGGCCACTCTTCATCATGGTGCATGGGCCTCTCACTATCACGGCCTTGTTGTGGAGCACAGGCTCCAGACACGCAGGCTCAGTCGTTGTGGTTCATGGGCCTAGTTGCTCCGCAGCATGTGGGATCCTCCCAGACCAGGGCTTGAACCCGTGTCCCCTGGATTAGAAGGCAGATTCTCAACCACTGTGCCACCAGGGAAGCCCCCAGGCTTTCTTTTAAAGTCTATTTTATCTGATATGAGTATTGCTACTCCAGCTTTCTTTTGATTTCCACTCGCATGGAATATCTTTTTCCATCCCTTCACTTTCAATCTGTATTTGTCCCTAGGTCTGAAATGGGTCTCTTGTAGACAGCATATATATGGGTCTTGCTTTTGTATCCATTCAGCCAGTCTGTGTCTTTTGATTGGAGCGTTTAGTCCATCCACATTTAAGGTAATTATCGATTATATATGGTCCTATTACCATTTTCTTAATTGTTTTGGGTTTGTTTTTGTGGGTCTTTTTCCTCTCTTGTGTTTCCCACCCTGAGAAGTTTCTTTAGCATTTGTTGTAAAGCTGGTTGGATGGTGCTGAATTCTCATAGCTTTTGTTTGTCTATAAAGCTTTTGATTTCTCCATCGAATCTGAATGAGATTCTTGCTGGGTAGAGTAATCTTCATTGTAGTTTTTTTCTTTCATCACTTTAAGTATATCCTGCCACTCCCTTCTGGCCTGCAGAGTTTCTGCTGAAAAGTCAGCTGATAACCTTATGGGGTTTCCTTTGTATGTTATTTGTTGTTTTTCCTTTGCTGCTTTTAACATTTTTTCTTTGAATTTAATTGTTGTTAGTTTGATTAATATGGGTCTTAGTGTGCTTCTCCTAGGGTTTTTCCTGTATGGGACTCTTTGTGCTTCCCGGACTTGGGTGACTATTTCCTCTCCCATGTTAGGGAAGTTTTCGACTATAATCTCTTAAATATTTTCTCAGACCCTTTCTTTTTCTCTTCTTCTTCTGGGACCCCTATAATTCAAATATTGGTGCATTTAGTATTGTCCCAGAGGTCTCAGAGACTGTTCTCAATTCTTTTCATTCCTTTTTCTTTATTTTGCTCCTCGGCAGGTATTTCCACCATTCTGTCTTCCAGCTCACTTATTCGTTCTTCTGCCTCAGTTATTCTGTTACTGATTCTTTCTAGTGTATTTTTCATTTCAGTTATTGTGTTGTTCATCTCTGTTTGTTTGTTCTTTAGTTCTTCTAGATCTTTGTTAAACATTTCTTGTATTTTCTTAATCCGTGCCTCCATTCTATTTTAGAGATTCTGGATCATCTTTACTATCATTACTCTGAATTCTTTTTCAGGTAGATTGCATATTTCTTCTTCATTTATTTGGTCTCATTGGTTTTATGTTGCTCCTTCATCTGTGATATATCTTTTTGCTTTCTTTTTTTTTGATGAGTGGGATTGTGTTCCTGTCTTTCTGGTTGTTTGGCCTGAGACTTTCATCACTGGAGTTTGTAGGCTGTTGGGTCTTGGTGCTGAGATGAGGACCTGGGAGAGCAGAGATGAGCTGGGTCTTGGTGCTGAGATGAGGACCTCTGGGAGACCTCACTCCGGTGAGTATTCTCTGGGGTCTGAGGTTCTCTGTTAGTCCAATGGTTTGGACTCAGAGCTCCCACCACAGGAGCTTCAGCCTTACCCCTGGCTTGTGAACCAAGACCCCAACCGGTGTGTGGAGTGGCAAAAAAAAAAAAAAAAGGGATAACAATAGCAAAGTAAAAAATAAAATTAGAGTAGGAAATTAACAGATATGTTAGAAAAATAAAAAAATAAAAATATAGATGAAACAATAACCAGAAGGTAAAACAGATCCACAATAGTAAAAAAGAGGAGAAAAAAAATGTGGAAAAGTCCTTGGCTGTGGAGGGCGGGGCCTAGCAGGGGCTAGGTTTGGGCAGTCGGTGGGGCCTATGCTTAGGACCCACAGGGCTGGAAAAGGCCCTGGGTGTGTGGGGGTGGGGCTTAGGCTCAACGGAACAGAGTGGGCCCACACGTGCCCCCCACCTCTGGTCTCAGAGGGTGGGGGACCCCACCTGGGGACCCAGCAGGCTTTCTGGGCTTGAGTGGGTGGGGCAGACACCCTCTGTGCCTCTCCCACTCCTCTGGTCCTGGAGGACCCCTCCTGCCTGCCTCTCCTGTTCTTCCCCCAGCCTTCATCCTATGCCCCCAGGACCCACATGGCCCAGAGGGGACCTCTGAGGGCGTAGGACCTGGCCCAAGAGCTGGGCAGACTTCTCTGGCCGATTGGGCAGGGAATATGTTGTGCTCCACCTGGATCCCAGCCCCCCGTGGTCCCTCCAGGTGTGGGAACCCCTCTCCCCCAGCCACCCCTCAGGGGCACCGGTCCTGTCCGGCCTCCTCCCACAGTCCCCCCACGTCCTACCAGTTCGCTTGTGGGTTCCTCCCATCATCTAGGGTGTCAAGATCCCACATCAGTGTCCTTCAGGCGCCCCAGTTGTGGGGAGACACGAACTCCAAGTCTTCCCACACTGCCATCTTGACTCCGCCCCTCCCCCCCCCCAGAGTAACTATTTCTATAGAGTGGTATCTCAGAGTCTCAGATAAGATAATATTTAGGTAGAGAACTGCAGAAAGTAATGGAGCAAGTGACCTGACCGTCTGTGTGGCTGGAGTTGGGAGTGAAGGAGAATATTAAAGACAGAGAAAACAGCAAGTTAAAAGCTCCTGAGCTTGCATTTGTGGAGCAGGAAAAAAAAAGGCCAATGAGGCAGAAGCAAAGTGAGAAGGAGTGGGAGATACAGTCAGAGATGAACGAGGATGGTGGAGGGTGTTGCCCATGATTTAGAGCCTTGTAGGCCATGGGAAGGATTTGGCTTATCTGAGTATGATGGGAATTATTGCAAGAATTTGAGCAGAGAGGAGACACAACTGGATTTAAGGTTTAATAGACTCATTTTGGCTGCTATGCTGAGAATATATTCTAGGTTGGCAGTGGTGGAAGGAGAAAGACTGTTCAAGAGGCTACTATAAAAACCAGGCTGGAAATGGTAGTAGCTTAAGGTAAGGTAATACAAAGAAGTGAAGAGAAATAGTTGCATTCTGGATTTATTTAAAAAATATGTCCAAAAGGATTTGATGACAGATAGTGTGTAGGATATTTGAGACAGAAAGAAGTTGAAGGTGATCTCAATAGTTTTTCTTCTAAGCAGTTGAAAGAATGGCATTGTCATTTCATGATATGTGGAAAGTTTAGGTGTGGAAGGAAAATCAGAAATTGATTTTGGACATATTATATTTGAAATATGTATTATACTGTTCTGAGGTATTCAGTAGACTGTTGGATGCATGAGTCTAGAATTCAAGAGGAAGGTCCTAGCTAGATTATTAAACTTGAAAGTGGTCAATATTTAGATGATTTTCTAATCTATAAACCTGAATCCTCAGCTAGAGATTAGTAAGGTTAGGGAGGAAAATGATTTGGAAGGCTGAGCCACTAGGCAATGCCAACATTTAGAGGTCGGGCCATAGAAATCAGCAAAGGAGAGAGAGAATCATTAGTCAATGACCGAGGAGGAAAACCAAGAGAGAACTGTCTTCCGAAAGCCTAGTGAAGAATGTTTTTCAGTAAGGATGGAATGACATAGTAAGAGCAATGCAAAATAAAACTATTATTTCTTATCAATTGTATTGGATGGTGACTTAGTAATATCTATAAAAATTACAAATGCATGTATCTTTCAACCCAGTACTCCCATTTTCAGGAACTTAAACTATATATATAACAGAGTAACGTGGAATTATGTATGAATAATAAAGTATGAATACTGAATATTCAAGGAAACATTTTATGTTATAGCAAAAGATTCATCTATAATAGGCTGGCTGTACTTACAGTACATCTCCATGATGGAATATTATGCAGTTCTAGAAAAGAATGAGGAAGTTCTCTATGTAACTAGTATGAAAAGATTCCATGTTATATTATCAATATTAAGTAAAGGTATATATCGCATACTATCTTATCTATAGTAAAGGGAGGAAGTAATAAAACCCAGAGTCGTTGTATGTGCATAAACATTGGAAATGTATACAAGAAAATAGTAAAAGTGTTTACTATATGGTGGGCAGATATGGAAGCATATGGATAGGAATGAGGATGGGAGTGAGCGTTGTAAATATATACTAAATAAAAATCATTTTGATAGAGACTTCTCTGGTGGTCCAGCAGTTAAGACTCTTCACTCCCAATGCAGGGGGCCCGGGTTTGATCCCTGGTCAGGGAACTAGATCCTGCATGCCGCAACTAAGAGCCCTCATGGCTCAACTAAAAGATTCCTGCATATGGCAACTAAAGATCCCGCATGCCACAATGAAGACTTAGTGCAGCCAAATAAATAAATAATTTTTTTTAACAAATGATTTTGATATTTGAATCACATATTTTTAAAAGGGAGGAGAAGGAGAGGGAGATCAGCTTTTTCAAATGCTGCTAATGGGTTGCTGAGGTAAGCTCTGAAATAAATTGACCATCATATTTGGTAAAGGAGACACGTCAATAAAGAAAATACCTTCTAGAAGCTGTGTTGAAAAGGGGAAGTGAGATATGGAATGTTAGCTAGAAGGGGTTATGAGGAAAGAATGTTATTAGGTTTATCTAGTGATGAAAGTAATCGATCAGAAAGGAAAATATTGATGATGCTGAGAGAGAGAGAGAGAGAATTGTTGGCGTGGGTAAAAGACCTACCAGTGATGGCATTCCTTCTGAATTTTCATTTTCATGCTTCAGACTAATATCAAGCTATCCTCTCAACAGAAATGTTTATCACCTTCCTTCATTTCCTTACATCTCTGCCCTTTTAAACTGTTTCCCTGTTTGCCACTGCAGAAGAACAAATAGATTAGATTAGAATTTTTAGAGATCTAAAATACCCAGTTTATGTGGATATCTAATTTAATCCTCAGAACCATCCTGTGAACTTCATATTGCTATTCCCATTTTACAGAGAAGGAAATTGATGTTCAGGTTAACTTGCCTATGCTTGTACAGTGGATAGTAGCACATTCTAGATTCAAATGTCAGCTCTTTATGAATCTAGAGGGTTTTTGTTTTGTTTGTTTTTCCATGTTGTAATGACTTCTATGGATATTCTGAAAAGGCTTCAAAGAAACAGCGTGTTACTACAAGCAATAATAAAATTTTCTTCTATTTGTTCATTCAACAAATAGTTATTGAGCACCTATCTTGCATTAGGCACTTAACTAGGTATGGAAATAAAGGGATGAATGGGATGGATATGAATTCTGGCCTCATGATGCCTGTAATCTTTTGAAGAAAAGAGATTTAGGAAATCATTGTGATTACAAGAGGTGTTAAAATAGCAAAACGCTGTCTGTGAGTAGAAACAAAGTTCTATACTGAGAGAATGAGCTATAATAAAAGAGCTGTGGGCTATAAATAAAATAATAGGATAAACTATTTTATTTTTATTCATTCACATGTTATGTGGTCAATATAATTATAAATAATAGTAAACTGTCATTGAAGAGAATGTCAAGAACCACAAAATAAAATATCCTTTAAGTGTCTTATATATTAGGGCTTAAAGAAATCAATATTTTATGATACTAAATATGTAGTAAAAGCAGTTTACCTTTTTTTTTTTTTTTTTTTTTTTTTTGCGGTACGTGGGCCTCTCACTGTTGTGGCCTCTCCCGTTGCGGAGCACAGGCTCCGGACACGCAGGCTCAGCGGCCTTGGCTCACAGGCCTAGCTGCTCCGCGGCATGTGAGATCTTCCCGGACCGGGGCACGAACCCATGTCCCCTGCATCGACAGGCGGACTCTCAACCAGTGCACCACCAGGGAAGCCCAGTTTACTTTTTTCTTAATTTAACTCTTATTCTTAAAGTCACTCACAGTTTTAGAAAACTTGAAAATAAAACTCAAACGTCTGTAAGTTTTTCTTTGGTGATCTCTTAAGGGTTTTATGAAAGAATTATAAATATTATCTTTCATCTTTGAAACCATGTTCTTTGGCCCTCTAGAGGAAACGGTGTGGGAATAAATAATACATTTGTAAACCCAGGATAGAATATAATCTTGACTTTATTGATAAGAATTGACATACACAAAATAGCTAGTAAAGTACAAATCACAGTGCCATTGTGCAGGAGGAATGGCGAGATACACAAGACTAAGGGAGACACAATAAAAAAGCAAAGTACATGATATAACTCCCTCAATATTTTAAAACAGATGTCATCACATGCAGAAAGTTTTCAGCATTTTTATGTTTCTGATTCTGTACTTTGTTTCAAAATCATGAGAACTATAAAGAGTAACAGTGTTTACCTTTTATGAATTTATCTTTCTAAAGATATGGTGCACAATAACCAAATTTTCTTCCTTTACATTTTCGTCAAAAACTGGAAGAATATTTTCTGAATTAGCCTTGAGATGGATGCTATTGTGCAGTTTCACTGAAATACCCAGATACTTTGATATTATATGCACATTTTTTAGTTCAAGAAGAGCAAGAGAAAGCTTTGGGTGTTGTCCATGTATGGAAAGTAGTTATAACTTCCTTCATTCACTTTCTCCCGCCTTCCAATGTGGCATTTAGTAGCTTAAACATTCTTCAGTGGTTCCTTTTCATTTCTGGGTAGAGGATCCACCCATGAAAATGAACAATATACGTCATGTCATCTGATTCCTGCCGTCTCCCAAACTTACTTATCTCCTGTGCTCATTACTTTCTAAATGCTCTCCCATTCCCAGATATCCCATGCTGTTTCTCACTGTTTTTACATTCATGCAATACTTAAAATGCTATCCTGCCTGCTCTTTGTCTGATGAACCCTTACTCACTTGTCAAGACTCAGATCAAATGGTCACCTCTTCTGGGATGGCTTCCCTCACCTCTCGAAGTGGAGTTAATCACCTCTGCTTTTCTGCTCCCATCTTGTATTTCTTTGGTCTTTGTTAGTGAGTTACTTGTTGAATAGCTCCATTTCCAGATTGGTAGTTCTGGGAAGGCAGGTTCCAGTCATCCTAGTATCACTGTCCAGAGCCTGCTCTATATTTGTTGTTTAAAAAATATGTTTAATAAGTCTTTTGAGGGTACAGCGGGTGGAGGTGAATATCAGAGAATAAAAAGTAGGCTCCTAGGGCTGCTAGCTTTAAACCTGTCTCATGGGGATGTGCGGCTACTGGTGGGTGGGGGAAAGAGTCAGATCATGCAGATTAGCTGGGGAAAAAGGGCAACTGGAGTTGGACAAATTTTGAAAGAATTGCAGTTTATATATGTCCAGCATTCATTCCTAAAGGGCACTGCTTCAAGAGTGTTTCATTGGAGTGTGGTTTTAATAAAGTCTAGAGCCATTTTCTTGTCCTCAAGATGTTCCTTGTAACTCTAAGGCTATATCTAAATTAAAGCTAATGACCAAACAGATTTTTTTCTCTGTTAATGTCTAGCAGGAAAGAACCATTAGAAAATTTCTGAATTAGAGTCTGTTTATTGAGAAGAATCATCATGTATTCCCTTAAGCAACTCCCTGTCTTAAAAGTAAGTATAACTGATATGTTCAGTGAGCAAGACTCATGGAATGTAATCAAAAGCAACTTTATTTTGTCTCCCACTATTCTAATAAAATTTATTCAGTGGGGAGAAGTTCGTCCTCTGACCCTGGATAAAAAGTCTTGCAGTCCAAAGATTTTCTATTCACTCCTAGGTAATAAAAAGCCCTGCAGCCACTTTAAGTCACAAACACAGTCTCCTTGAATAATTAGAAATCCCTAGGGCCCCCTGTAATAATCAGAGCTTCAAACTTTATTCACGGTTAGAAGGACGCCTTGTCCTCACAAGGGCTTGTTGCAGACCAGCACTTCGATTTCTTTCTTACCTCCTTCTCCCTCACTAATGGTAATATTTGATGCTGCTAGAGTTGAAGTTCTGGAAGGAAAGGTCAGAAAGAGGCCAAGAAGGTCTTATTTGGCTGACACTGCCATAAGGTGGCATTGGGGGTTTCAATCTGGTTCTTCCTCTCATGGGCTGTTTGTTAGGTTCTTCAGAGAAGCCCACTGGGAGCCTCTCACCATGCCTCCTAAAGTGTGGATAATTTGGGACTAGATGATGCATTCTCTTCTGCACTCATCAGCCCCTCATGAGTCTACCCCAGTTGGGGTTACCTTGCCCCTCTAGACAGTCCTTTTCAGCCATATTTTCACAGGCTCCAGGCTGGCTCTTGCTCACCTGGACCACAGTTACGAGTCCTTGCCCTCATAAACGGTAGAATGGAGCCACACTGGTGTAGCCCATATTGATCTCTTTCACTACTTGCCACCTCAGATTGATAGCAGAGCCTCTTTCCTTGAGATTCCTAAGGGATATATTGGATAACTATCCACTGTGCCTCCTAAACTCCTGCTGATACATACCAGAGCACACATTTTAGCCCTTCTCTTCAAGCTTAATCTAAAGGGAATGCATCTTCTACCCCCAGTCCCCCTCAGCACACTGATGCCTATCTCCAAAGAATGACCCTCCTCATAAATCTTATTTCAGTCTTCAAAAACATTACCAGCTCTTTTCAGTCTCAGACATGGGCACACTGCAGAAGGATGTTATTAACAAGTCAGATGCACCCGACACCCTATTAGTGGAGAAGCATGCAGATTATATAGCATCCTATGGCTCAAAGAAAGATGATTACAAATACTGTATGTCTGCATATTTGAGAATGAGTGGCATCTATTGGGGTCTGACTGTAATGGATCTCATGGGACAACTACATCGCATGAATAGAGAAGAAATTCTGACATTAAGTCTTGTCAACACGAGTGTGGTGGAATAAGTGCTAGTGTTGGACATGATCCTCATCTTTTGTACACTCTTAGTGCTGTCCAGGTTCTTACTCTCTATGATAGTATTAATGTTATTGATGTAAATAAAGTTGTGGAATATGTTCAGAGTCTACAGAAAGAAGATGGTTCTTTCGCTGGAGATGTTTGGGGTCCCACTAAGCAGCTGGTCTAACTGAAGTTAATGGTCTGCTGGAAGTTCCAGCATGCACTGTGCTAGTTATATCAGCATACAGGAGTACTGGAACAGGGGGGGCCAGTCTAAAAGATAGGGCTGAATACAGTGCAGGCAGGAGAGACCAGCTGCTTCACGGGATGTGAAAATCTACTTTTATATAATAGGGAGAAATCGACGCAAGATTGTCTTTTTGTGCGGTGGCAACTTTGGCTCTATTGGGGAAGCTGGATGCTATTAATGTGGAAAAGGCAATCGAACTTGTTTTATCATGTATGAACTTTGATGGTGGATTTGGTTGCAGGCCAGGTTCTGAATCCCATGCTGGGCAGATCTATTGTTGCACAGGATTCCTGGCTATTACTAGTCAGTTGAATCGAGTAAATTCTGATTTACTTGGTTGGTGGCTTTGTGAACGACAGCTTCCATCAGGTGGACTCAATGGAAGGCCAGAGAAGTTACCAGATCTATGCTATTCTTGGTGGGTGTTGGCTTCCCTAAAGATAATTGGAAGGCTTCATTGGATTGACAGAGAGAAACTGTGCAGTTTCATTTTAGCATGTCAAGATGAAGAAACGGGAGGATTTGCGGACAGGCCAGGAGATATGGTAGATCCTTTTCATACTCTATTTGGAATTGCTGGATTGTCACCTTTGGGAGAAGAACAGATTAAACCTGTTAGCCCTGTGTTTTGCATGCCTGAAGAAATACTTCGGAGAGTGAATATTCAGCCTGAACTAGTGAGCTAGATTAGATTCCTTGATGCAAAAGGTGCTTAGTGTAGTTTTACTGTTTTAACATTTCAGTATTTGAAGTGCTTAACAACCTTAATGGCTGCCATGTTAATATTTTATACATGAATTGTGTTGATTTTAATAAATTATATAATTATACATATTGTAAATTAGAGACCTTTATTGTATCTTCAGCTTTCCGTTTTCTTCTGGAATGCTGTTATTCTGAGCGTAATATTTTGTTTATGCTTCAATGTATCTATCTTGTCTCCATAACAGCAAACTGAGTTGAACTCTATTTAGCTGATGAAGTCTTGTGTTCTGATTTTCCCATGTACTCCCTTGATATGTTATATATAACTATAGTTAATATAAATTGGTCTTTGTCAATGAGAATGTTAACTGATAAAGAATTGTTGAACCCTATAGGAATTAAAAGATGAAAAAGAAAAACCAAAACACAACATTACCATTTTACTTCCTTGGTGGGAGTAAAGGGTTTTCAAGAGTCTTGTAACTACTTTTCAAACATTCCTTTTTAAATTCTACATATAGCCTGGCAGTTTCTTTGGAATACATCCCTTAGGGTATCTTGGTGTCTAAGATGAAACTTCCGAATTAAAGTCCTGTTACTCAAATAAATGTTCACAAAACAGTAATAAGTAGACATTTGAATGTATTAGTCTTCACTGATAGGCATTATTGACTTGTACATATGAATTTAGGGTTAGTGATCTGTAGAGAGGCCCCTAAGTAACAAATAAATTAATTGTTCTTTATGCCCTTGATGTAGATCTTATCTTGATACCCTCACAGGCCTAGTGAGTGAAGAGGTGAACAAGAGAAGCTTTTTAATTGTTCTTCAAAAATTCTGTAGCTAGTAAATCAAGTGGATTCCAGAATACAACATATGTGTTATTTGGATTGGGAAGGCATTTTCTCATAGAAAGAACATGGTAAGTAGTTCAAGATGAGTGTCTGATGAACGAATTAAACAATGATCAGGTATCTAGGCTATCTCTAAGGAATTCAATTATGTCCCTAAAAGTACTAGCCTGTAATCTGAATGCTAAGAACAGAGTGACATATGGTTTTGGGAGAAGAAGAAGAGGGTTTTTTTCCTCTCTTAGACTGAGTTGGACAAAGTGTTTAGCCAGTTTGGCTTTGGTATACTTTTTTTTTTTTGCGGTAAGCAGGCCTCTCACTGTTGTGGCCTCTCCCGTTGCGGAGCAACAGGCTCCAGATGCACAGGCTCAGCGTCCATGGCTCAAGGGCCTAGCCGCTCCGCGGCATGTGGGATCTTTCCGGACCGGGGCATGAACCCGTGTCCCCTGCATCGGCAGGCGGACTCTCAACCACTGCGCCACCAGGGAAACCCTGGCTTTGGTATACTTTTACCTCCTTTTTTTTTGGATACCTTTGTCCTATCTCCTTGTGCTCAGGCACCTATTTACCCAGTATACTAATAGTTTTCCAAATCCCAAGCCCAGCCTTCTTTTCAGAGTTTTCTACATTCCTAATTCACCTCCCCTTTTCAGTAACACAGTTCACATCAGCACCACTCACTGATCTAAGCTGGAGATAGCAGAAAGTGTTATGATTGAATTAATTCACACTAATGTTTAGATGGCTGGAAATAGTTTAAATAGTTTATCCGTGCTGGAAATCCAATATTTGCATTTAAAAAAAGAGGTTTATTAATCCAAATTAATTTAATCTGTGAAGGAATGAGTATCTTGCATAGGGCCTGGGATATGTTAAACTTTCAATATTATTTGTTGAATGAATGGATGAATGTTGGGCTTTCAGGCAGTATAAAAAAATGAAGTGAACATTTTGTGCAATTTAGGGAAGGTATTTTTAGGTAGGGGTGGCATCTTTTTAGACTTACCAGCTCTACCTTCAGCTCCTTAGGTAGACTTACCAGCTCTACCTACCAGCTCCTTAGACTGTTTTGCTTTTCAAAGTTCTAAAGGTAAAACCCATAGAGTATTTAAAAATCTAAACATTTTTACAACTCACAAATGGAAGTAGAAAACAAAGGCAGTGGGAAATTGGGGAGTTGGGATTGGGTCAGGAATTGTAATGGCAAAGGTACTTGTTAGTCCAGATTTGTAAAATTGAGGGACTCTGAACTGAAATACAATATGAGTAGAGTGTAAAAATTAGATTTGACTTCATGTTTATTTAGCTTTTTTGGTGTAAATTATCTGTATCCTTTTATCAAGACTATGTAACATGAGCTCCTTGGTTTCTTTCACAGCTATTTTGCTTCTCTAAATAACCCAAACTGTGACAGAGACTGGGCTCAATGAGGGAAAGAGAGGAAAAAAAAAAAAAAAAAAAAGGAAAGAAATTTGCCTTGTGTCCCAGCAGTCACAGTCAGTATATGAAGAGGAGGCTAATGAACTTGCTTGAGCTACACCGTAGGTTGTGAGTTAGGGCTGGTGCCTTTGAACTGCTTCACTCTGCCCAGACGCTAGGTAATCTGGACTGAAAAACAATGAAAAAGGCAATATGGAATAACATATACTAATAAAGTACCTGAAGTTACTATGTATTCAATGCCAGGTAAAATAACTCTTCACTACCATAAAGAGCAGTGGGTATAGCTAAACTTTTCCAAATAAATACTAATGTAAAACATCAGGAGGAAAAATGGCCCCACAAACTAAATATATGTTTCACATTAGTAAAATAATGCTATGGGGTTTGAAAAGAGGGTGGGGGGAGGAGGAATCACCAGTATGCAAATGATTAGAAGCTAATTGGATTTCCCAGAGGAGTAGAGTTGAGAACCCACTGGTTGTTTAAAGAGCAATGAATTCTGAGCTCTTACAACTGCATGTTGAAGAAGATCCTCCGTGCACTTAAAGAGGTCATGGTGCCTTTTAATGCAACTATAATGCAACTATAGGAATATTGCTAAAAACGCTGCACAGATAGTAATCTTTAAGCCTCAGATGAGCCAGAGTCAGCTTTGCAATGCTGCCTGCAGAAAGAAAGATCTCATTTGTGAAAATAACCACTCTGTTTTCATATTGCCAGACATCTGCTCCTGGCTAAGAACAACATGAAAGGGAAATTTTTCTGGTAGGGCTCTGTCCTTCTGCAAAGGAAGACATTCTTTTGAAATAATTGACCATCTAGACAGAATGGCCTATATTCGTATCTGCAAATTAATCTAATCAGGGCCTCCCCCTTGGGTTAAAATTGACACTTAACTCTCGTGGAGGCCTAATGGCATTCTTGTCCTTACACTTTATGCCAGGGTCAGCGACGACAAAGATAAGGTGCAAAATATTTGGCAATACAAAAAATACAGTGTCCTAGAAGAAAGTAAGGAAATACACATTCAGTGGGCACCTATGGTTTGCATTTATCAGGCATGCTACTCTCCTATATATACCTTTGTAACAACCTTTTTTTTTTACATCTTTATTGGAGTATAAATACGATGTTGTGTTAGTTGCTGTACAACAAAGTAAATCAGCTATATGTATACATATATCCCCATATGCCCTCCCTTTTGAGCCTTCCTCCCATCCTCCCTATCCAACCCCTTTAGGTGGTCACAAAGCACCGAGCTGATCTCCCTGTACTATGCAGCAGCTTCCCATGAGCCTTCCATTTTACATTTGGTAGTGTATATATGTCAATGCTACTCTTCATCCCAGCTTCTACTTCCCCCTGGTGCCCTCAAGTCCTTTCTCTAGGTCTGTGTCTTTATTCCTGCCCTGCCAGTAGGTTCATCAGTACCGCTTTTTAAAATTCCATGTATATGCATTAGCATATGTTGTTAGTTTTTCTCTTTCTGACTTACTTCACTCTGTATCACAGACTCTAGGTCCATCCACCTCACTACAGATAACTCAACTTCGTTTCTTTTAATGGCTGAGTAATATTCCATTGTATATATATGTGCCACATCTTCTTTATCCATTCATCTGTTGACGGACATTTAGGTTGCTTCCATGTCCTGGCTATTGTAAATAGTGCTACAATGAGCACTGTGGTACATGACTCTTTGAATTATGGTTTTCTCAGGGTATATGCCCAGTAGTGGGATTGCTGGGTCATATGGCAGTTCTATTTTTAACTTTTTAAGGAACCTCCATACTGTTCTCCATAGTGGCTGTATCAATTTACATTCCCACCAACAGTGCAAGAGGGTTCCATTTTCTCCACACCCTCCTCAGCATTTATTATTTGTAGATTTTTTTGATGATGGCCATTCTAACCAGTGTGAGGTGATACATCATTGTGGTTTTGATTTGTATTTCTCTAATGATTAGGGATGTGGATAATCTTTTCATGTATTTGTTGGCCATCTGTGTGTCTTCTTTGGTGAAATGTCTATTTAGGTCTTCTCATTTTTGGATTGGGTTGTTTGTTTTTGTGATATTGAGCTGCATGAGCTGCTTGTATATTTTGGAGATTAATCCTTTGTCAGTTGCTTCATTTACAAATATTTTCTCCCATTCTGAGGGTTGTCTTTTCATCTTGTTTATGGTTTCCTTTGCTCTGCAAAAGCTTTTAAGTTTCATTAGGTCCCATTTGTTTATTTTTGTTTTTATTTCCCTTACTCTAGGAGGTGGGTCAAAAAGGATCTTGCTGTGATTTATGTAAAAGAGTGTTCTCCCTATGTTTTCCTCTAAGAGTTCTATAGTGTCTGGCCTTACATTTAGGTCTTTAATCCATTTTGAGTTTATTTTTGTGTATGGTCTTAGGGTGTATTCTAATTTCATTCTTTTATATGTAGCTGTCCATTTTCCCCAGCACCACTTATTGAAGAGGCTGCCTTTTCTCCATTGTATATTCTTGCTTCCTTTGTCAAAGATTAGGTGACCATATGTGTGTGGGTTTATCTCTGGGCTTTCTATCCTGTTCCATTGATCTATATTTCTGTTTTTGTGCCAGTACCATACTGTCTTAATTACTGTAGCTTTGTGGTATAGTCTGAAGTCAGGGAGTCTGATTCCTCCAGCTCCGTTTTTCTTTCTTAAAACTGTTTTGGCTATTTGGGGTCTTTTGTGTGTCCATACAAATTGTAAAATTTCTTGTTCTAGTTCTGTGAAAAATGCCCTTGGTAATTTGATAGGGATTGCATTTAACCTGTAGATTGCTTTGGGTAGTATAGTCATTTTCACAATATTGATTCTTCCAATCCAGGAGCATGGTACATCTGTTTATGTTATCTCTGATTTCCTTCATCAGTGTTGATGAGTACAGGTTTTCTGAGTACAGGTCTTTTGCCTCCTTAAGTAGGTGTATTTCTAGGTATTTTATTCTTTTTGTTGCGATTGTAAATGGGAATATTTCCTTATTTTCTCTTTCTGATCTTTCATTGTTAGTGTATAGGAATGCAAGAGATTTCTGTGCATTAATTTTGTGTCCTGCAACCTTACCAGATTCATTAATTAGCTCTAGTAGTTTTCTGGTGGCATCTTTAGGATTCTCTATGTCTAGTATCGTGTCATCAGCAAACAGTGACAGGTTTACTTCTTCTTCTCCAATTTTATTCCTTTTATTTCTTTTTCTTCTCTGATTGCTGTGGCTAGGACTTCCAATACTATGTTGAATAATAGTGGCGAGAGTGCACATCCTTATCTTGTTCCTGATCTTAGAGGAAATGCTTTCAGTTTTTCACCATTGAGACTGATGTTTGCTGTGGGTTTGTCGTATATGGCTTTTATTATGTTGAGGTAGGTTCCCTCTGTGCCCACTTGCTGGAGCATTTTTATCTTAAATGGGTGTTGAATTTTGTTGAAAGCTTTTTCTGTATCTATTGAGATGATCATATGGTTTTTATTCTTTAATATGTTAGTATGGTGTATCACATTGATTGTTTTGCATATATTGAAGAATCCTTGCATCCCTGGGATAAATCCCACTTGATCATGTTGTATGATCCTTTCAATGTATTGTTAGATTCTGTTTGCTAGTATTTTGTTGAGGATTTTTGCATCTATGTTTATCAGTGATATTGGTCTATAATTTTCTTTTTTTGTGATATCTTTGTCTGGTTTTGGTATCAGGGTGATGGTGGCCTCATAGAATGGGAGTGTTCCTCCGTCTGCAATTTTTTGGAAGAGTTTGAGAAGAATATGTGTTAGCTTTTTTCTAAATGTTTGATAGAATTCTCCCGTGAAGCTATCTGGTCCTGGACTTTTGTTTGTTGGAAGATTTTTAATTAGAGTTTCAATGTGATTACCTGTGATAGGTCTGTTTATGTTTACTAATTCTTCCTGGTTCAATCTTGGAAGGCTGTACTTTTCCAAGAATTTGTCCATTTCTTCCAGGTTTTCCATTTTATTGGTATATAGTTGCTTGTAGTAGTCTCTTATGATCCTTTGTATTTCTGTGGTGTCAGTTGTAATCTCTCCTTTTTAATTTCTAATTTTATTGATTCGAGTCCTCTCCCTTTTTCCCTTGATGAGTCTGACTAAAGATTTATCAATTTTGTTTATATTCTCAAAGAACCAGCTTAGTTTTATTCATCTTTGCTATTGTTTTCTTTGTTTCTATTTCATTTATTTTTTGCTCTGATTTTATGATTTCTTTCCTTCTACTAACTTTGGGTTTTCTTTGTTCTTCTTTTTCTGGTTGCTTTAGGTGTAAGGTTAGATTGTTTATTTCAGGTTTTTCTTTTTCTTGAGGTGAGCTTGAATTGCTATGAACTTCCCTCTTAGAATTGCTTTTGCTGCGACCCATAGGTTTTGGATCATGGTGTTTTCATTGTCATTTGTTTCTAGGTATTTTTTGATTTCCCCTTTGATTTCTTCAGTGATCTCTTGGTTATTTAGCAGCACACTGTTTAGTCTCCATATATTTGTGTTTTTTACTGTCTTTTTCCTGTAATTGATTTCTAACCTCGTAGCATTGTGGTTGGAAAAGATGCTTGATATGATTTCAATTTTCTTAACTTTTCCAAGGCTTGATTTGTGACCCAAGATGCGATCTATTCTGGAGAACGTTCTGTGTGCACTTGAGAAGAAAGTGTATTCTTCTGCTTTCAGGTGAAATGTCCTAAAAATATCAATGAAGTCTATCTGGTCTATTGTATCATTTAAAGCTTGTGTTTCCTTACTTATTTTCTGTCTGGATGATCTGTCTATTGGTAAAAGTGGGGTGAAAGTCCCCCACTGTTATTGTGTTACTGTCGATTTCCCCTTTTATGGCTGTCAGCATTTTCCTTATATATTGAGGTGTACCTATGTTGGGTGCATATATATTTACAATTGTTATGTCTTCTTCTTGGATTGATCCCTTGATCCTTATGTAGTGTCTTTCCTTAACTCTTGTAACAATCTTTATTTTAAAGTCTATTTTATCTGATATGAGTATTGCTAATCCAGCTTTCTTTTGATTTCCATTTGGATGGAATATCTTTTCCCATCCCCTCACTTTCAGTCTGTATGTGCCCCTAGGTCTGAAGTGGGTTTCTGGTAGACAGCATATATAAGGGTCTTGTTTTTACATCCATTCAGCCAGTCTGTGTCTTTTGGTTGGAGCATTTAACCCATTTACATTCAAGGTGATTATCGATATGTGTGTTCCTATTACCATTTTCTTAATTGATTTGCATTTGTTTTTGTGGGTCTTTTTCTTCCCTTGTGTTTCCCACTTAGAGCAGTTCCTTTAGCATTTGTTCTAAAGCTGGTTCGGTGGTGATGAATTCTCATAGCTTTTGTTTGTCTGTAAGGCTTTTGATATCTCTGTCAAATCTGAATGAGCTCCTTGCTGGTAATCTTGGTTGTAGGTTTTCCCCTTTCATCACTGTAAATATGCCCTGCCACTTCCTTCTGGCTTGCAGAGTTTCTGCTGAAAGATCAGTGGTTAACCTTGTGGGGATTCCCTTGTATTTTATTTGTTGTTTTTCCCTTGCTGTTTTTAATATTTTTCCTTGTACTTAATTTTTTTTTTTTTTTTCTGTATGCGGGCCTCTCACTGCTGCGGCCTCTCCCATTGCGGAGCACAGGCTCCGGACGCGCAGGCTCAGCGGCCATGGCTCATGGGCCCAGCCGCTCCGTGGCATGTGGGATCTTCCCAGACCAGGGCACAAACCCGCGTCCCCTGCCTCGGCAGGCAGACTCTCAACCACTGCGCCACCAGGGAAGCCCTGTACTTAATTTTTGATTAATATATGTCTTGGTGTGTTTCTCTTTGGGTTTATCCTGTTGGGACTCTCTGTGCTTCCTGGACTTGATTGACTATTTCCTTTCCCAAGTTAGGGAAATTTTCGACTATAATCTCTTCAAGTATTTTCTCAGACCCTTTGTTTTTCTCTTCTTCTTCTGGGACCCCTACAATTTGAATGTTGGTGTGTTTAATGTTGTCCCAGAGGTCTCTGTGATGGTCCTCAATTCTTTTCATTCTTTTTTCTTTATTCTGCTCCCTGGCAGTTATTTCCACCATTTTATCTTCCAGTTCACTTATCCATTCTGCCTCAGTTATTCTGCTATTGATTCCTTCTAGAGTATTTTTATTTTCAGTTATTGTGTTGTTCACCACTGTTTGTTTGCACTTTAATTCTTCTAGATCCTTGTTACATGTTTCTTGTATTTTCTCCATTCTGTTTCTGAGACTTTGGATCATCTTTACTATCATTACTCTGAATTCTTTTTCAGGTAGGTTGCCTATTTCATCTTCATTTATTTGGTCTTGCAGGTTTTTACCTTGCCTCCTCATCTGTAACATATTTTTTTGTCATTTCATTTTTCTTTTTTGATGGGTGGGGCTGTATTCCTGTCTTACTGGTTATTTGGCCAGAGGCATCCAGCACTGGAGTTTGCAGGCAGTTGGATAGAGCCAGGTCTTGGTGACGAGATGAGTTCCTCCAGGAGCCCTCACTCTGATTAATATTCCCTGGGGTCTGAGCTTCTCTGTTAGTCTAGCAGTTTAGACTTGGAGCTCCAACCATAGGACCTTGGGCCCGACCTCCAGCCAGGGAACCAAGATCCTGCAAGATGTGTGGCGTGGCAAAAAAAAAAAAAAAAAAAAAAAAGCAAACAAGCCAAAAGGAGCAGAACAATAACAAAGTATAAAGAATAAAATAAAATTTAAAAAATAAAAGATTTATTAGAAACAATAAAATGTAAATGAATCAACATCAATGAATCAACAAGGTAAAACAGAACCCCAATCTAAAAGAGGAAAAAAAAAAAGGCTTGGCTATGGGGGACAGAGTTTAGGCAGGGTGGAACTTGGGGGTGGTTAGGGTTGGGTGGGGCCTAGGCAGGGCAACGTTCAAACGTGGGGCATGACATCTGCTTAGGACCTGCATGGAAGGGGAGTGGCAGCACATCCAATAGGGGGCCTCCAGAGTGTGGAGTTTTGGAGTTTGCAGGTAAGGCCCTGGGTCAGGGTGTGTGGGTGGGGTTTAAGCCCAGCACGGTTGGAGGGGGTCTCAGAGGGGTTCTCCAAGTGTAGAGGTAGGGCCCTGGGTGGGGGTATAGGGGTGGGGCTTGGCTCTGCACCACAGGATGAAGGCTCCAAGGGCAGACGATTAGACCTGGGAGCCCAACAGGCTCCCTGGTGCCTAAGTGGACAGGGAAAGCACTGGCCGTGTTCCCTTCCATTCCTCCGCCACCACACCTCCCCCAACGTCGACCCCATCCCCACTGGACCCCTAACCGTGGGTGGGTCCCGCTGCGTGTAGGAACTCCTCCCCTCCCCCAGCCACCCCTCAGCGGTGCCAGTCCAGTTGGTCCAGCCTTTACTTTTGCTCCCCCTTCCCTCCCTCCCACTCCCTCCAGACCTACACGGCTGGAGGAGGCCTAGTGGGCAGAGGATCAGGCCCGGGATCCCCAAGTGGGCAGGGGAAACCTGGCCACACTCCGTTTTTGATCCTCTGCTCTCCCAATGGTCACTCAATTTCCCCCTACCGACGTGGGATCTCTTCCCCTCCCCCAGCCACCCCTCAGGGGTGCCAGTGCCGTTCCGCCTCCACTTCTTCTCCCCTTCACTACCCCCCCATGGCCCACATCCTGCCCAGTCGCTGGGGGTTCCTCCCGTCCCATTAGGTGTCTGTGGTCCCCCATCAGTGCCTGGCAGGTGGCACAGTTGTGCAGAGATGCGAATTCCCAGTCCTCCTAGTCCGCCATCTTGACTCCGTCCCCAAAGCATGTCCGCAACAACTTTTTAAAGATGAGGAGCCTGGGCTTCCCTGGTGGCGCAGTGGTTGAGAATCCGCCTGCCGATGCAGGGGACACGGGTTCGTGCCCCGGTCTGGGAACATACCACATTGCCGCGGAGCGGCTGGGCCTGTGGAGCCATGGCTGCTGAGCTTGCGCGTCCGGAGCCTGTGCCCCGCAACGGGAGAGGCCACAGTAGTGACAGGCCCTAGTACCGCAAAAAAAAAAAAAAAAAAAAGAATATAAAGATGAGGAGCCTGAGCACAGAGAGTTTAAATAAGTTGTCCAATATTTCTCAGCCCGTAAAGTGGAAAATGTAGAATTTAAACCTAGAGCTATCAAACCCTAAAACCCCGGTCATCCCTCTGGGTTACACTGGCTTCCTTAAAGGACTTAAAGGTTGCAAGAAAGGTTAAGACTAACAAAAGGTACTGTGAAATACTAAACGCTTTTGTTGGGGCAGAGGACAGGGGGACCAGGGACAATGCAACATTCTAGATATTTCATCAAATGGATCCTCCCTTGAGCACATCTGAGTGCACTCTGTGTTTCAATGTTTTCTCCTTAGAGACACTATATTTTCTTTAAGGCCCAGACTTTTTACTCTAATCTTGTTTCCCCAATGTAGTGCCTAGCCAAAGTATTGATAACACAGGGAAGTGTTGTGTTAACACGTCCTGTCCTATTTTGAATGGAACAAAGAGGTCCAAATAGAACTCTGCTGTGTCAGAAAGGTGAGCTATTTACCATATTTCACAGGCATTGCTTTGTGGTACTTTAAAATTCACAAGCATATCGTGTTGTCTTTTCGATTATGAATTGTAGATATTTTGACAAACTAGATATTTCTCTAAGAAGCCCCATCCTATATTTAAGTAGCAAAGAACCAGAAAAAAACCTGTTTTCTTTGGAATTATTTTATATGGTCTGGTCAATGTCAAAATGCTGTAGTTGCCTAATAAATAGCAGGTCATACCAATCAGTCCTCCACGGGTCTATTGTGATTGCACAGCAGACCCCACACATCAACAACCTGAGTAATTTGACACTCCAGCTCTGAAAAAGGTAAATACAATTAATGCTGGGCTGTGAAATAAGTTGAAATGTTCATTTGGGGATGCTAATCAGATTTGGAGACCGACCCCAAAGTATTCTCAGGGTTGTGTTTTTCATTTAAAAATCTATAAAATTTTATTAAGAGTGAGAAATATTGTAACTACCAAATAAACATGAGGAGGATAGTAAGTGGCCTGTCTGCTGATATTAACTGTGGAATTTACTGTAGAAAAAAAGAGCTAGTGCAAAATCAGCATTCTGCCTCATGTCCTTGCTCTTTGAAGAACACCAAACATTTGACATATTAGAAATGGCTTAGAACCAAGTCAAAATTTAAACAGAACTACTAATCCTATTTGTATAAACTTGACTTGGAAGGGCTGAGAAGGAGCACTGGACTGCAAGTCAGGAAACGGGCCCCCATCCTGGCTCAGTCACAGTCTGTGTGATCTGCAGGAAGTCTCTCAGTCTTATGTTTCAATGACCTCATCTGGCAAATGGGGGAAATAATACCTCTCTCTGCCTGTGTGGGGATGTTGTGAATATCAAATAAGATGATCCACATACTGGCAGTGAGAAGCATGTCTTAGCACTATAAAATATGTGTTATCGTTATTATTATCCAGAGATAAAGCTATTAAAATGAAGATTTAATTTGATGTATCTAAAAGAGGTATGCAATAAAATACCTTGTCAATCAGATCAAGGCAATGTCTTTTATTGATGACAGTAAAATATACAAGCATAAATTGACTTTCCTACCAACTGTTCCCTACTGTTTCCCAAGGAACATTCCCTTTCACCCCCAAGAAAAATTAAGCTCTAGAAATCTGTTATTGTGACATTTAACCATCAGACACTTACTTTACCATTTTACTACTTTCCTTTTTATTGTCCTTGGTGGTAAATTCACTGGAGATGGAGGCACTGGTAACGTGCAGGTTGGGCCTTTGGATTTCCAGCAGTAATAATTGCCTAACTGCTTGAATGTCAGTGGTTGGTGTACAAAAGGACTCTCTAACTGAGATTTACTAGTTTCCCCCTTTGATATTCCATTAAGGATATTGTAGAGAGAAAGTGTGCTTTGAAAAATTGTTAGGAAAAACTGTGAGTTAGGTTTCTAGAGCTCTACCACATACGGCTCTAGGCTCAACAGGCTTCTAGGTGCAGGGAAATGAGTGGGAGTTCTGATTATGACCAATGTTCAAATCTTAGCTCCTCCACTTACGCATTGAAATGACTTTGGTTTTAAGCAATTTATTATTCAGAGCCTCAGTTTCCTTGTCTGTGTAAAAAGCATGATGGTGCATTCATTTATTTAACTACTGTGTATTGAGCCTTTGCTATGTGGCAGATACATGCTGGATTCTTAGGGGCCAGTGATGATCAAAACTCTTCTTCACAGTTTAGTAAGGAATCAAAGTGGAAGGGCTATAGACTGTGAGAAGTATTATGTAATTATAAGATTAAAGTAATAGCGGGGATAAGCAGAAAAGAGATTTAGAAGAATATGTTTAGAGGACTATACCTAGTAACAATAGTAGCTACCAGTGCATTCAATAATAATAATAATAATAATAGCTATCATTATTGAATGATTACTAGGTGCTACATACCGTGAAAGTAATTTACATTTATTACATACATTTTATCCACTTTACACACCAATGAGATAATTATTGTTGTTTCTTTTAACAGAGGAGAAAATAGAAGCTCCAGAAGGTTAGGTGACTTTCTCAGATCTCGCAGCTAGTGAGTGATTGAGTTAGAACTCTGATCCCAGGTTTTTTTTGTTTGTTTGTTTGGTTGGGTTTTTTTTGCGGTACGTGGGCCTCTCACTGTTGTGGCCTCTCCCGTTGCGGAGCACAGGCTCCGGACGTGCAGGCTCAGCGGCCATGGCTCATGGGCCCAGCCACTCCGCGGCATGTAGGATCTTCCCGGACCAGGGCACGAACCCGTGTCCCCTGCATCGGCAGGCGGACTCTCTACCACTGCGCCACCAGGGAAGCCCTGATCCCAGGTTTTTTAAGACTGATCATTAATGCTCGTAACCACTGTGCTAACAACTGTGCCGCCATAACAACAGCAGCAACAATCTAAATTTTATGGAAATGTTACCTAAATATCTCTTACCCTCCCTGTCCACTCCTATCACGTGTAAAAAGAAGCTTCTACAATTCAGGAATTGTGACCCATGAAGACATGCATATTGCAATTCACATGTCTGATCTTCTTTTGGGGGGGTTCCAACTTCCAGAGCAGAAAGTTCCTAACTAATATATTTCCTTGACAAATAAAATAAAGCAAGTGTGTCGTTCTACCTGGAAATCTTTAAATTATCTCTTTAGACTTTCAACACACAATTTACAAGTGACAGGCAACATATTTCATTATCTTTATGTTTGAAATAACTTTCAAAGAGAGTGAAGAGGGGCGTTTGACATTATTGTAATCAATTCTGTCAAAAATATTATTGGATTTACTTGATTTTTGTGAACACAATCATTTTTCATTGTTATTCTGAATTTTCTTAGATGTTTTACAGGAGGCTAACATAAATAGTACAATATGCTTCAGTAAGATAGCTATTGAAAAAATAATGAGGAGGTGCTCTTCTGAGCAGAAGCACTGTGTAAGCTGTGATGGCCATTTTTATAGCAAAGAAGGCAATTTCCCTAGTGTCCTCTGCCTAATACAAACTCCACTCTCCTCAACCAGAAGGGTGACATGGCTTCCTGTATCCTGAATGGCAGCTGGACTTTGTTGGGGTCAGAAGGGAAGCAAAACTTAGAGAGGCACTAAGGACCTCACAGGGTGTGTAGGTCCAAGCCTTGACAAGATTATGAATCGGTCTCTGTTGGCCCTGATCCAAACAGACTTGCCTAAATTAGGTGCTTTGGGGCTGAAAACCTTTGTGTGAAGGTTCACTTTTTTGCCTGGTTGCCATGAGAGTTAAGGTTGAAGAAGGCATAGGGCAGGTATCCATGTGGCTGGCAGCTCTGGATGACTCATGTCCAACAATGTTTTGGAATATTATGAGGAAAACTCTATCTGTGTCTCCTTATATGTAGATGAGGGGAAACTGCTCTTATCCTTGGGCACAAATTAAGACTGGAACAGAAATACGCATTTAAGTGAAGTACCTTGGATTAAAAATTATTATTGTGTGTCCTTAGTTGACTCTTAAATTGCTTGTAACTCTTGTCGTCTTATTTATTTTCCTAAGCAAGATATTTGTTGGTCTTATATGTAGAATTTGACAGAATATCTGGCAGAGGTCTTTGACATAAATTAGAGAAGGTGCTATTATCCTCATTTTATGTATGAGGCATCCAGATATCTGAGAACTTAAATTATCTAATGACTCTTAGCTACTAAGTGGCAAAGTAAAGAGTGCTTAGAGTCTAGATGCTTTTCCTGCAATACCAAAATCTTGCATTTGGAAATATTTTTGTCATATATCTATAGTTGAGATGAGAACCTTGAATTTCCTTGTTCTAATTACCTACCCCATGGGCTAATTTCTATATTTTTTGGTCTGTGGTACTATGTGTATCTTATGTGTATGTTTGATGTGATTGTGTATTTGTATGAAATGGGAAATAGTCTCAAGAGTCTTTAGAGGAGATATTAAATAAAATTTTTTTCCATAAATGTGAAAAAAAGTTGAGTTATTTTATTTCTATCCCTCAACTAATTTTGTTTTTTATTAGTAAAATAATATTTTGACATTGTTAAGCATACTTTTTTGAGGGTATGAGAGTAGGGCAGCAAAAAACAGGGCAGTATCTTTCCTATTTTTGTATTCCAAGGGCCTAACAAAACAGCAATAAAAGATAACTGAATGTTTAAAAGTTTGAATCATAGAATTCTTCTGAAGGAAAGCAATTTGATTCCTTTGAAATATACCTAGCTATCTAAATTTAGCTAACATAAGCTAAAATTACCTGAGGAAGTTTCTTAAAAGATCTATTATGATGAATAGCTAAGCATACTTTAGAGTTAGCATATCAGATATCAGGATGTAAATGAGTACTTCCAAACCACTTGAAAAGCATTTGTTCTATAACTTGTACTCTAAGACTAGCTACAAAGTCATAAGTACAGAATTTTATACAGCTCCATGTTACGAATGTAAGAATGAAGCAGTCAGATCCTGCCTGCAAAGGGTTGGTAGGCTGGCTGACTGGGGAAGTTAAGTAAGATTTAAGATACTTGAATTACTTACAGAACATGCTAGCAATGAGGACTAATATCCATGCCAAATAAGGCTTTGGTCAATAAAGGTTTAAAACAGAAGTAAACAGAATGCAGGAAAAGAATATTGTGAAGGTGGAGTAGGGGAGGCTTCCTAGAGGAGGTGGAATTTAAGCTAGACCTTTAAAGATTTGGATTAGCAAAGACAAGGGAGGTTAGACCTACACTGCACAGAGAGCTAGAAGAAAAGGCCCAAATGTGCACAAGCATGAGGTCTTCCAAGGGATAATGAGGACCAGTCAGGGGGATGAGTATGATTGAAAAATGATTTGCCCATCAAAGGTAATTTAGCCTTGGTTTTGTTGCCTGATCTTCCACAAATTTGCATCCAAATTGATGAAGTTATAATGTATGTGGTCTCCAGCCTATTGTAAATTTCCATCTCTGTGTTTTTCAGGCATCTCTCTCTCTCATGAGCCCCCTTAGAAATCAAGAGAAATAATACACTGTGCAGAGGAAAGAGAATCTGGTCCTTTGTGCATCCCTGCTGTGGTGCAGCAAGGTCTGATGCCCAAGGTCACACGATCCTATTTCTAGGATTGGTCAGAAAGGATTGAGCACATGTCTGTAGAGTTTTGCCTCAATATTATATTTTAGATGGTTCAGTCAGAGCTGTTACATTTGGCAGCATTCCTTGTTAGCATTTGATAAACAATTATTGCCAAATGTTAGCAAGGAAACCTGCCAAATGTTACAGCTCAGATTTAACTGCTGAAAAAAATATGCAGTTTGAAAAAGGCTTTTGCTACAGAGCCATCGCCTGGTGTGCCAGTTCTGAAGCTGCAGGGGACCCCGGTTGGGACAAATTGTGAGTCTAAAGGTATAGGGCTGTTTGCCAGCAGTTCTGGGTTCCCTTCTGAAGTTATGAATTAGTTGACACCTGTTGGTTTTCAAAGCAGTAAGTTTGGGGCAAATCATTTTTGATGAACATTTTGTTCCAGGGCGTCTGGTTACACTTTATATATGACACATCTTCTTTCATGGCACTTTATGCCAATGGATAAAGTGGTAGATTATCAGATTATATAGTCTCTTGCTTATCTGTTGGTGGATTGCCCAATTTCTTTCAGGGTTCAGCGTTCTTTAAGGTACTATGGAATTATTCCTGTTTTCCATTTCCTCCAGGAAACATTTTCCCATCTTTTCATTCTCATTTTCCATTCTTGGTTACCAAAAAAGAAAAAGTACCATGCTAAAATTACCCCTGTCCCCCCAATTTTGGGTAGTTTTACCATCTTGGTAAATCAAGAGAATATTGTCAAGATGGCGCACCTGGATTTTAGTTGTTGGATACTATCCATGTCAGAGGAGTTCTAGATACTTGGTTAAGAATAAGAGAAAATAGATGGCTGGATAATAGTTAGTTATCTTTACAACCCACTGAAGAGCTCTTGGTGGGAATTGATTATAAGATCAACTTCAAACCAGAGGGTCTTTATCCTTATTTAACAGAGCTTTGTTCTCCTCTTTGCCCTGTAAAATTTTGCCAGAGGCTTGTGTTAGGATAAGCAATTTTATTTAATGTGTGGGTGGTTTAAAGCCTGGGGGGATAACTAAAATGTTGGGACACATTCAAGGTGCATAAAGATAAAAAAGTTAAAATTGGGGGTAAAAACCGACAAGTTTACTAAATAGGAATTGATAGAAAATTTTGCCTATATGTTAAAAAAATCCATGGCACAAGTCACATTTGTATTTTCTCTCCAGGATTTAATCTGTCTTCCAATGTTGAGGTAGTTTTCCTCCAACCATAAATTCAAAATGCCAAATACTTGCTTTCCTGGGCCAGTGTTCCCAAGCAGCTTGTCTTGGCCAGTCAGATGTGCTAGTCCAGGACTTTGAATGTGAAGTTAGTGACTCAGGAAAGAAAGATAGTGAAGAATTCATCCTGCAGGAGGTGGTGCTATCTGTAACACAGAGCATCAGTGGTTTCCGTAGGTCATTTAGTGCTGGTGGCAGTGACAGGATATTATTTTTATAATGTGTTATATTAACTACAATGTTGAGTTTATCTCTTAATTATTTATTGAACCTTTTCAACCTCCCCATCACTATGACCATTTTCTAGCTCATATTTTTATAATCTCCTCCCTGAACTAGTATAAAGGCCTCTTAACTGTCACCTTATATCCTCAGATGTATTCTGCACATAACCTATAACCTATTGAGTGATCTATATAAAATGGAAAAAAAGCATTTTTTCTAAAAACAAAAAAAAATTTCTCAGTTCAGAGGAAAGATAAGATATAGTAAGAAGGTGTTAATTAGTGTTTTAAGATAAATAATGATGTGAGGGGGAATTAAGAACATAATCTAAAGTAAAATCCTTGGTGAAAGTGCAGAAAGGTAGGGATGAAGATATATGTAAATAATTTTGAACATTGAGGAAAGAAAATGAGGACTAACTGCCCTCACCTTTGCCTGTGAGGTACAGGGCAAGATCTTCTGCCAAGACGTTGAGCTGGGTCTTGAAGAGATGGAAAGTTTAGAATATCCACTGAGGGAAATATTGGTTGGCCAAAGAAAATTAAATAATTACCATCATGAGGACTCAGCTAAGACTGACAACCACAGAAAATGCTGTGGCATCGATTAATAGTGTTATGAAAAGAAAACTCTTTTTTGACAGGATATAGGACTATAGAAAGTAAAATACGGGGTTAATTTAGGTTTGGGAATTTATCAGATGGGTTTGGTTGAAGGGTAATTTCACCCAAAAATTGAAGATGGGGATGAGTAAAAATCCCAGTTCTGAAAATGAGGAATAGGTTAGGTAAGAAAGGAAGCAAGTCACAATATACAGGGCAAAAATTGAAGAAGGGGGTAAAGGAACTTTGAGATGGAAGAACCAATTATGGTCATACATTAATCTTATTCTTTCAAAGTTGGAGTAATGATGGAAAGTACCAAAATTGAAAGTAGTTGATTATTAAAATGGAATGAAGATAAAATTTACTGTAGTAAGGGCTTCCCTGGTGGCACAGTGGTTGAGAGTCCGCCTGCCGATACAGGGGACACGGGTTTGTGCCCCGGTCCGGGAAGATCCCACATGCCGCGGAGCGGCTGGGCCCGTGAGCCATGGCCGCTGAGCCTGCGCATCCGGAGCCTGTGCACCGCAACGGGAGAGGCCACAACAGTGAGAGGCCCACATACTGCAAAAAAAAAAAAAGTTACTGTAGTAAGATTTGATCTAAAACTCTGAGTGGAAGTCTCTGTTCTGTTCTGAGGACTAAAAAATGTTTCCTTAAAGGAGAGAGGAGTGGTAGGTTTCATCGACTACTGTTATTGACCCTGCACCTTAAGAGAAATAGCCACATGCACAGTGGTTTTTCATTGGAAAACTTTCTGCCCAAGAACACAAATAATTCGGCAGCAAAACTGATACAGAAAATAGTAGAAACCTCATAATTAGTAGTAACTTCAAAGTTCATATAACCTAAATTCCTACCTAATTAATTCGATTTATAATTTTCCTGATCAGCTTGAATACCAAAAGTGACAGAACTCAGTTGCCTTACAAGACAGTCCATTCTGTTGTGGAGTTGATCTGATCATTAGCCATTTCTTCCTTGAATTGTGTAAGCATATAGGCAGAAAGTTTGCATACTTGTACTTTCAAAAGGCAGCTTTTCAATTGTGTGGAGGCATTCTGTGTCCCCTCTACTTCTTTTCAGGATAAAATAAGCCCATTTCCTTCATTTGACCCCCGTAAGATACAGTTTCAAGGCCTTTTGATATCCAGATTGTGAAGGCTTAGGGACCAAGTTATAGACTGCCCTTTCTTGAACAGACACCACCCTTCATCTGTCTTCTCATTTGGGGTATCCTTGTCTCCCTTACCTTACACTCCAGACCCATCTCTCATCTCAGTTTCCTCTGACTACTATTCACTTTGCCTGAAATGATCACCTTTTCATTCTTCTCTTGGTGACATCTTGCTCATCACCCAATACCCAGCTCAAATGTTTACCATTCTTGTTGCTCAAGGCAGCTTTGGCTACACCTGTTTTGTGCTACCAGCACTTGTTTTACACTTATGTTATAGCACTTACAGTTATTTTTTCCACTAAAGTGTATTTCCAAAGGTCAGTGATCTTATTCATCTTTCTGTTTCCATTGCATAATATTCTTCATGTAGAATTCAGTAAATATTTTAAGTGTATATATTTTTTTCAAGTGTGATGCCCCAAGCTGGATACAATACTCCAGCTGCTACAGAGTAAGGTGGAAATATCATGTTACTTAATCTGAACACTGTGCCTCCTGACACACTTATTTATTTGTTTTATCATTTGCTTGTTTGTGTTGTGGCTCCAGTTTACTCATATTGTGCTCATACACAACTGCATTCCCTGTTCTTTTTCACCAGACTCTGCTATTAAGCCATATTTCCTCCATGCTCAGTTCCTAGCAACAGAAACTGATTCTGGCTAATTTAGTTAGAAAATAAAAGCAGTTGTTGAAAGGTGGTGTGTAACTCACAGATGCAACTGGAAATCTGGAATTTAGAAAATGGGCAGGAGTAGGGAGAGACCAGGCAGCTAGAAGCACAGCCAAAACCCTGGGGGAACATCGACATTTAAATGGCAGATGGAAGAAAAGAGCCCAGGAAGGAAAACTGAGAAGGCGCCATCAGAGGGGCATGAGGAGAGCCACAACAACAGTTTTAAAGTGATGGACGCTAAGAGAGTGGAGAAGAGAATTCCACCAACAGGAGGCTGAACAGTGGCAATGCAGCAGAGATTTAATAAGACAGTGATTGTAAAATGCCCATTGCATTTGGCAGTTAGGCAGTCGTTGGCAAGCTTGGTAAGAGCATTTTCAGTAAAGTGGTGAAAACAGAAGGTAACTTCCAGTGAGGAGGTGAGTCAGCAGGGTAGGCTAAACTTTTGAGTATCTTGGGTGAAAACAGATGAAGAAAGGAATATGACCCCAAGGGAGAGCTTTTATTAGTTGAGGTTCTTGAGCATGTTTATAAACTGTGGGAAAATGCTGGGAAAGAGGTTGGAGCAGAGAAGAGAGAAGGGATAACTGGTTAAAATGTGTTTCTGAGGAGACAGAAGGGGCTTGAAGCAGAAGTCAGAATAGTAGTCGTGAAGGTGGGAGGATCACCTCATCCACTGAGGTGGAAGGAGGGCAGAAAAAGGTGTATGAACCTAACAGTAAGTTTGCTTGTATGGGGATAAAAAGTGGATGGACATCAGCCTTGATGGTTTCCATCTTCTCAATGAAGTAGAAGGGAAAGTGATTTACTGAAGATGGAAGAGGACTCTTGAGGAGTTTCTTTTTTCAATATATTTTGTTGTTGTTTTGTTGATGGCTTTTCTTCCATTACCCATTCCTTCATCTGTGGTATTTGCCAGAGTTTACACTCCTTAAGTAACCTACTCTAGAGTTACTTTCAGTTGCCTTCATGATAACATATACCATTTCTCACTGTGATCGTTTACAGAGGCATCCACCTCCACCAATAGATACTGAAGTTAAAGAAGATACCCATGTTTTATTTCCATTCTTCATCTATAGATGGTCCTTAATCAGTATTTGCTGAGTGAACAAAAGGTTTTTAAAATTTAATCTCTTTACTCTGGTTCATATTAAGGGTTTTTATACTTGACATATTTAGAGCGCACGGCAAAGTAGAGGGGGAAAAATCAAGTACACTGTATAATACCTCACTCTGGCATTTTTACATAAACCCAATATTATGTCCTTTTAGTTCTCAATATTTCATCAATAGACCTCCATGCTCTGGTGCAGACACCTTGTATTGTATGTCCTGATGTGTCCATCCAGTAAGGTGGGTAATTGAAAGTTGGATAAAATTTATTGTGGAAAAGACTTAGAGCTTAATTCTTCCTCTGGTCAGCAACTGGGCCCATGTGCCTCTGCCTACAGAAGTGAGGCAGGAGGCCCAACCCCCCCACACCCCCTCAACTTGGAAAAGGGCCCAATTCTCTAAATGGCCACTCTACTCTTGTGACTCATTGAAGCAGCAGAGAGCAGGACACTGTTCCTGCTTTTGCTCAAGCAGGGGTGATGACCCCTAGCTCCTTGCTTTGCCATTTCTACTCTGACTTATCAGAGGACTGTGTGGTCTGTAGGCCTATGGCAGCTGTGACTTAGCAGTTCTGGGATAGAACTGGACATAATTTATGGGCCCAAAGACCTGGAGAGGAGAGATGATGGCTTGGCTGTGGTATGTGTCAGACAGTTAGCACACCCTGTTGGGATGGAAATGGATGATAGGACAATGTTTTCTGTATCTTTAGTGTACTTATTTTAGGTCCTCACAAAAGGGGACTTCACATCTGCTTAGAAAGGAGTGGAAGAATACTAGGAATAGACGCTGACTTGCTCAACTTTCTTCATTGACTCTGGCACGTGTTTTTTGTATTTTCTTTCCTGCTTCGTCTTCTACCTTAAGTTGAAAGGCCATACGACTGCATCTCTAAAGTCAGCGTTACTGTTCAGTGGGTATGATCCAGGAGGGCTGTCCCAAGGTTGGCATCTGTTCTGATTTCTTGGTGCTTATCATACCTAGATTCTATTTATTCAGAATATCAGTCCTGGACCAGAAGAATCTGTTGGAGAGGAATGCTTCCTCTCAGCCTCCTTAAAGTATTAATAATGGAAAGAGTAGCTAAGGCACTTAAAGGGTAGCTAAGGCACTGTGCTAGCTAGGCATTTTATACACATCTGATTTTTGCAATACCTCTTGAGAAATAGGTGTTATTATCCATATTAGCCAATACATACTGAACCACAGAATGTTTTTGTGAAGTTCCTAAAGTCACAGTATTAGTAAGTGACAGTGATTCAAATCAGCTGTGACTGATTGATCTTAAGTCTACTCCTTTTCCACTTAACTGAGCCCCATGAATAGATTTGGAGAGGAAAAGTAGTACTGATTGGCACTAAGGATCTAGAATGTTAGGTAGACGGATGAAAAGAGGCTGTTTTCTCTGTAACTCCTTCCCCCACCAAACGTTGGCATTGGTGAATGTTTGGGGTAAGGAGGAGACCAAAATGAAAATCATATGCTGATATGCATATGAATTTCTCAGGGCCTCATTGAACAAGCTGGGGATGGGTCTTTCTCTCATTTGCTCCCCACTTATTCTCCAGTCCAGTTTTGATGAACCCTAAAATTTTGACTAAAGATATTTCTAGTCTCTATGCCTTTGGAACTGTTCTACCAAAAGTTTAAAATCATACAACATGAGTATAGGAAAAGAATAAGAGGCAATAAAAAAGACTGAAGTGGAAAAGGAACAAAAGGAGTTTCACCTCAGCCAATCTTTTTTTTTTTTTGTATGAAATTGTCCATTAGCTGCCAAGTGTCTTCCAAATGTAACAGCTGTGTTCTTGAATATATGCAGAGAAATTTAGGAAGCCTATTCTGTTTAAACTAAATGAGTTGCTTATAAAAGTGCTGATGCAGTGAAGGGTCTAGGATTTCATTTAAGTTAATATATAGGCTAGAACCCCAGGCTGATGAGGATCAGGAGATCTCATTTTTATTCTAAAACCACATGTACTGTTGATATCTTTGCTCTCACTGCCATTAATTAGGGAGTAAAGCACATGACTAAGGCACTGGGGCAATAAAGCCATGTTTAGGAACCAGACAGACTGGGTTCAATTTCAATGTCTACCTCTCATTAGTTATAGGATTTTGAGCAAGTTCCTGGAACTCACTGTAGCTTGGTTTCATCATCAGCAAAATGTTCACAAAATAATATTTTAAGCAAGCTGATGTATACAGTATATGTATTAACAGTGCTTAGCATGTAAATAGCCATATGTAAAGATTATTTGTTCTTATTATACAAAATGAAATGGCACTCTGTAGAAACGTACCGTGCTTAGCCAAAAAAGAACTCAGACTCCCCTCTCCCTCACACACAGGAGAGTTCTAGAGGGAGAATCTCCCTGTATCTAACATTTTACTTTGGCATTTACCTTCCCTTAGGAGTTTCTCCCTGACTGAGTATCAGCATCCTCTCACTGGCCTCAGGGGACACAGCTTCCTTGGTAATATTACTCTAAAACCAGTGAGTGGGGGTTGGTGAGGGTGCTCTCATCTTATGACCCTATCTGAGATGAGGCTCCTACCACAATGAGATCTTACTAGAGGTTACTGGCAGAAAGGTGAGTGAGCACGTATTATCTATTTCTGTGCTACTACATGTGGCTATTGAGCATTTGAAATGTGACAAGTCTGAATTAAGATGAGATGTAAGTGTAAGACACACTGAATTCCAAAGACATGGTGTAAAAAAAGAATGTAAAATATCTCATTAATAATTTTTATATTTTACATGTAGAAATGATACTATTTTGGATTTACTGGACTAAATAAAATGTATTATTGAAATTAAATTTCCTTGTTTAGAAATATGGCTACTAAGAATTTAAAAATGACCTATGTGACTCAGATTTTTGACTCACTTTACATTTCTACTTGACAGCACCAGTTATAGGTAACCCGGTTTAGTAAAATATAGCTTGCTCTCCAGGTTTGCTGGTATCTTTCTTTTTCTGTGACTTTTTTTCCTTCCTTCCTTCCAAGCTTGTCATCTCCTTCCATGTGATGGCCAGCAGAAAATCCAGTGCCAAGACTATTATTACTTGACAGCTAGGTGCCTCAAGGTCAAAACCAAGGGAGTATCAGAATTTGCTCTCTGTCCCATAGGAGATGAGCACCAAAACCAAACTTAGCACTAAGGTTAGGCCCTGTCATTGAATACAGGGCTGCATCCTTACTCTTGGAAGCCTCACTAAATTCTCCACTTCGTAATACAGCATAAATAACTCTGATTTTTGTGGAACAAAAAGCAATTATAAAAGACATACTTATGATTATCATCTTTCCATTTGTACAATTAAATGATTTGGAACTTTAACATGCCAGACACATACAAGTTACTTTTTACCAATTATACTGTATGATATTAATAAAAATATTGTGAAGTAGATAATGTTTACATATTAAAAAACTGAGATTTGGAACAATTAAATACTATTCCTAAGGCCACATAACTAGTGTTTGTTGAAGTTGGTTTAAATTAAGGTATATATATCTTAAAAGCCCATTCTTGTTTGGATAAAGCACTGTGTATCTCTTCTTAGTTAAGTTCCCTGAAAAATTCAGAAATTTCAGCACAGATTTTGGATTTCACCACTCGGATTTTGCTTCTATACTCCAAATCTTCTTCCCCATTTTCCAAGTCAGAGTATCCATTTTTTCCCCTCAAAGATCATAGAAAGATGCCATGAGGGATTGTTTGTTTTCAGTTTTGTGAGTCTAGGGGATAGCTTCTCCAAAGAACCAAGAATTCTGGGAATGTGGAACAGGGTAAAATATAATTTCATGATAATATGAATTTTCCTTCCATTCAAATATGAGCGGGGGAAGCTTAGAAGTAAGGGTATGAAAGTACATCACAACCTTCTCCTGGTATAAGTCCTCTGGAAAAGTGGAGGAAATGTTATTTGCATGGAGTATTTGTGTGGACATGATTGTGTGCAGTGGTTTTGGAGCCAGCCTGACTTAGAAAACCAGACTCTTATCCTTACAGGCATTGTAATTCTGGTCAGGCTAAGTAATCACTATAAGCTATAGGTGGTTCTTCTGGCAAATGACATTAGTAATAGTGCCTACTCACAGCATTGTAGGATTCAATCTGGTGAGGCATATAGAGCACTCATTGATCACTGCAAGCTGTAGATTCTTCTTCTGGCAAATGGTGTTAAAAATAGTGCCTACTCACAGAGTTGTAGGAGTAAATCTGGTGAGGCATAGAGAGCACTCAGCCTAGTGTGGGACATTGTATGTATTTAGTAAATGTTAACTTTTATTTCTGTGACTTTCCATGCATTAACATAGACTGTGACCAAACTAAAAGAAGGCTTTGCTGTTATTTCTCAATCCTTGCTAAAGTGTCCTGTGATTTATTTTTCAATACAGTAAAACCCTCTCAGATTGCCATGGAGAAAGTTTTAAAGTGTCCGTGGTCCCCAGAAGGGAAGCCAAGCCCCTTGCCTGGGCATCATAGTGAGCACGCAGAGACCCAACACACTGCTGGGTGTTCTCTCCAAGAAGCAGAGAAAATTGTAAGCTCCAGCAGCCATTTAGGTTGCTAACTTGGGGAACGAATTCCTCTTTTCCTCTCACTTGGGCAGAATATATTTTTTTCCTTTTTCTTTCTGGCATTCCTCATTCTTTGATGGACAGAAATGGGAAGGGATTTGGAGCTCCAAAGGGATGTGTGGTAATTCTCTTTATAAGGTTATGATTGATTATTTCAACACACAATTTCACTTTAATTATGTTCATTTAGTATACCTGGCTGACATAAATACACATTGTGGTGTATAATGTATCCCCAACGTATATAAAATGAGAGCTACTATTCCATTCAGGGTTCTGGTGCTAATAAACAAGCTATTCAGGCTTTGCTCAGGTAGTTTATGGCATTGCTGGAATACCTTGACGGAATTACAGTATTATCCATGTACAGTTGGGGGCATATGATTCCTTTTATGTAATATAATACCCTATAATATAATGAGTATCATTAATAAAGTGACAAAATAAAACTTGAGTTACCACTTCAGGATGTGCTTTTATTCAACCAGTAATACACTTTCTGGTCCTTTGTAGTTTCTCTCCTTTGAATTCATGGCTTACTGCATTCAAACTGTGGTATTAACACACCAGCCAAGCACTCTGTTGTGTCATAAAGCCATGGTATGACATTTTAAAGGGGAAAAAACCAAACATTATTCTAAAACAGAAACTGGGGAATGTTGCTGTGATGCTTCAAAAGATGATATGGCTCACATGAATAAGCAAATTTATTTACTAACCAAAAGCAACATTTCTGTTTTTTGTTTTGGGAAGGCAAGTGTTCTTTACTCAGAAAACATTTTTTTGTGAATTCTGTACTTCAAAAATGGAGCTAAATGATAAAGCCATAAATTAATATTAGCCAAGTTTAGATAATAAAGGGCTGCACAGATTTCTCTGAGAATACTGAACAATGTAGAAGGCATTTAAAAAAAATCTTTGCTTCTCTTTTCTTTGGTTCCACTTGATACTATGAGTTGATTAGTCCAGGGTAAATCTTGGAAAGACAGCATCTGGAGTTTTCTCTGGATAGCTCAATCATCCCCAAAGCATAAAGGATTTAGACATTTGATTGTGATATCAAGGATATCAGTTACAAAGGATGTTTCTCCTGCAGGTACAGTTAAGCTGAGCAGATTACCACAAAGCATAGTGACATATTCAGAAGATGCTCAGAGTCTTAGAAATTGGTTTCTAATTCTAGATAGCAGGAAACCTATATGTTCATACAAGGTGGGTGATGAAAAGATTTGAGATTCCTTGATATCCAGCAGTAGGAAAAATTACATAAGTAACAGTATGAGAATTACTAGATTTAAGAAGAGGTTCCTGCTGTGGACCTTCAAGATGACAGAGGAGTAAGACATGGAGATCACCTTTCTCCCCACAAATACATCAAAAATACATCTACATGTGAAACAACTCCTACAGAACACCTACTGAACGCTGGCAGAAGACCTCAGACTTCCCAAAAGGCAAGAAAATCCCCATGTACCTGGGTAGGGCAAAAGAAAAAGAAAAAACAGAGACAAAAGAATAGGGACAGGACCAGCACTTCTGGGAGGGGGCTGTGAATGAGGAAAGGTTTCCACACACTAGGAAGCCCCTTCACTGGTGGAGACGGGGGGTGGTCGTGGGGGGGAGCTTTGGCGCCACGGCAGAGAGCGCAGCAACAGGGCTTCAGAGGGCAAAGCAGAGAGATTCCCACACAGAGGTTCCCTGTCGACCAGCACTCACCAGCCTGCGAGGCTTGTCTGCTCACCCGCCGGTGCAGGTGGGGGCTGGGAGCTGAGGCTTGGGCTCAAGCCTCTCTGAGGGAGAGGACTGGGGTTGGCTGTGTGAACACAGGCTGAAGGGGGTTAGTGTGCCACTGCTAGCTGGGAGGGAGTCCAGGAAAAACTCTGGACCTGCCTAAGAGGCAAGAGACCGTTGTTTTGGGGTGCACGAGGAGACGAGATTCCTTCCTTGTCTGCCCACAGAAGGCAGAGCACTGCCTAAACCAGCCCCAGAGACGGGCGTGAGTCACAGCTATCAGCTTGGACACCAGAGACGGGCGTGAAATGCTAACACCTGCTGCAGCCACGAATCCTGCATGTAAGCACAGGTCACTATCCACACCCCCTATCACCCCCCTGGAGCTTGTGCAGCCCACCACTGCCAGGGTCCTGTGATCCGGGGACAACTTCCCTGTGAGAATACACGGCACACCTCAGGCTGTTGCAACATCACACTGGCCTCTGCCACCACAGGCTCACCCTGAATTCTAATTATAACTATGGTACCACTCCCTCTCACCAGCATGAATGAACCACAGCCCCCTAATCAGCCACTGCTTTAACACCATCTTTTCTGGGAGGGAACAGAAGCCTAAGGGCAGCCTACACACAGAGGTGGGGCCAAACCCAAAGCTGAACCCCAGGAGCTGTGCGAAAAAGAAGAGAAAGGGAAATCTCTCCCAGCATCCTCAGGAGCAGTGGATTAAACCTCCACGATCAACTTGAGGTACTCTGCATGTGTGGAATACCTGAATAGACAACGAATCAACTCAAAATTCACGTGGTGGATTTTGGAAGCAATTGTAGACTTGGAGTTTCCTGTCTGCGACTGACTTGTTTCTGAATTTTATGTTTATCTTAGTATAGTTTTTAGTGCTTGTTATCATTGGTGGATTTGTTAATTGGTTTGGTTGCTCTCTTTTTTTAATTTTTAATATTTTTTTTTACTTTTTAATTTTAATTATTTATTTTTTTCATTATTTTATTTTCTTCCTTTTATTCTCCCTTTTCTTCTGAGCCATGTGACTGTCAGGGTCTTGGTGTTTCAGCCTTGTGTCAGGCCTGAGTCTCTGAGGTGGGAAAGCCAAGTTCAGGACATTGGACCACCAGAGACCTCCTGGTCCCATGTAATATCAATTGGCGAGAGCTCTCCCAGAGATCTCTGGGAGATCTAAGATGCTAAGACCCAGCTCCACCCAACAGTCACCAAGCTCCAGTTCTGGATGCCCCATGCCAAACAACTAGCAAGACAGGAACACAACCCCACCTATTAGCAGAGAGGCTGCCTAAAATCTTACTAAGTTCACAGACACCCCAAAACACAGCACCGGATGCAGTCCTGCCCACCAGAAAGACAAGATCCAGCCTTATCCACCAGAACACAGGCATCAGTCTCCTCCACCAGGAAGCCTACACAACCCACTGAACCAACCTTACCCACTGGGGGCAGACACCAAAAACAACGGGAACTACAAACCAGCAGCCTACAAAAAGGAGACCCCAAACACAGTAAGTTAAGCAAAATGGGAAGACAGAGAAATATGCAGCAGATGAAGGAGCAAGGTAAAAACTCACCACAACAAACAAATGAAGAGGAAATACGTAGTCTACTGGAAAAAGAATTCAGAGTACTGATAGTAAAGATGATCGAAAATCTTGGAAATAGAATACAGAGAATACAAGAAATGTTTAACAAGGACCTAGAAGAACTAAAGAGCAAACGATGAACAACACAATAAATGAAATTAAAAATTCTCTAGAAGGAATCAATAGCAGAATAACTGAGGCAGAAGAACAGATAAGTGACCTGGAAGATAAAATAGTGGAAATAACTGCCACAGAGCAGAATAAAGAATAAAGAATGAAAATAATTGAGGAGAGCCTCAGAGACCTCTGGGACAACATAAATGCACCAACATTCAAATTATAGGGGTCGCAGAAGAAGAAGACAAAAAGAAAGAGTCTGAGAAAATATTTGAAGGTTGAAAACTTCCCTGACATGGGAAAGAAAATAATCAAGTCCAGGAAGTGCAAAGAGTCCTATACAGGATAAATCCAAGGAGAAACACGCCAAGACACATATTAATCAAACTATCAAAAATTAAATACAAAGAAAAAATATTAAAAGCAGCAAGGGAAAAGCAACAAATAACATGCAAGGGAATCCCCATAAGGTTAACAGCTGAACTTTCAGCAAAAACTCTGCAAGCCAGAATGGAGTGGCAGGACATATTTAAAGTGATGAAAGGGGAAAACCTACAACCAAGATTACTCTACCCAGCAAGGATCTCATTCAGATTCGATAGAGAAATTAAAACTTGTAGAGAGAAGCAAAAGTTAAGAGAATTCAGTACCACCAAACGAGCTTTACAACAAATGCTAAAGGAACTTCTCTAAGTGGAAACACAAGAGAAGGACAACACCTACAAAAACAAACCCAAAACAGTTAAGAAAATGGTAATAGGAACATACATATTGATAATTACCTTAAATGTAAATGGATTAAATGCTCCCACCAAAAGACACAGACTGGCTGAATGGATACAAAAACAAGACCCGTATATATGGTGTCTACAAGGGACCCACTTCAGACATAGGGACACATACAGACTGAAAGTAACGGGATGGAAAAAGCTATTCCATGCAAATGGAAATCAAAAGAAAGCTGTAGTAGCAAGTATTATATCAGAAAAAATAGACTTTAAATTAAAGACTATTACAAGAGAAAAGGAAGGACATTACATACTGATCAAGGGATCAATCCAAGAAGAAGATATAATAATTGTAAATATTTATGCACCCAACATAGGAGTACCTCAATACATAAGGCAAATATAACAGCCATAAAAGGGAAAATTGACAGTAACACAATAATAGGGGACTTTAACACCCTACTTTCACCAGTTGACAGATCATACAAAATGAAAATAAATAAGGAAACACAAGCTTTAAATGACACATTAAACAAGATGGACTTCATTGATATTTATAGGACATTCCATCCAAAAACAACAGAATACACATTCTTCTCAAGTACTCATGGAACATTCTCCAGGATAGATCATATATTGGGTCACAAATCAAGCCTTGGTAAATTTAAGAAAATTGAAATCGTATGAAGTATCTTTTCCAACCACAGAGCTATGTGACTAGATATCAATTACAGGAAAAAAAACTGTAAATAATACATGTACCTGGAGGCTAAACAATATGCTACTAAATGACCAAGAAATGACTGAAGAAATCAAAGAGGAAATCAAAAAATACCTAGAAACAAATGACAATGAAAACACGACAGCCCCGAACCTATGGAATGCAGCAAAAGCAGTTCTAAGAGGGAAGTTTATAGCAATACAATCCTACCTCAAGAAACAAGAAACATCTCAAATAAACGACCTAACCTTATGCCTAAAGCAATTAGAGAAAGAAAAACAACAACAACAACAAAAAAAACAAAGTTAGGAGAAGGAACAAAATCATAAAGATCAGATCAGAAATAAATGAAAAAGAAATGAAGGAAACAATAGCAAAGATCAATAAAACTAAAAGCTGGTTCTTTGAGAAGATAAACAAAATTGATAAAGCATTAGCCAGACTCATCAAGGAAAAAAGGGAGAAGACTCAAATCAATAGAATTAGAAATGAAAAAGGAGAAGTAACAACTGACACTGCAGAAATACAAAGGATCATGAAAGATTACTACAACCAACTATATGGAAATAAAATGGAAAACCTAGAAGAAATGGACAAATTCTTAGAAAAGCACAACCTTCTGAGACTGAACCAGGAAGAAATAGAAAATATGAGCAGACCAATCACAAGCACTGAAATTGAAACTGTGATTAAAAATCTTCCAACAAACAAAAGCCCAGGACCAGATGGCTTCACAGGTGAATTCTATCAAATATTTAGAGAAGAGCTAACACCTATTCTTCTCCAACTCTTCCAAAATATAGGAGAGGGAGGAACATCCCAAATGCATTCTATGAGGCTACCATCACCCTGATACCAAAACCAGAGAAAGATGTCACAAAAAATGAAAACTACAGACCAATATCACTGATGAACATAGGTGCAAAAATCCTCAACAAAATACTAGCAAACAGAATCCAACAGCACATTGGAAGGATCATACACCATGATCAAGTGGTTTATCCCAGGAATGCAAGGATTCTTCAATATATTCAAATCAATCAATATGATACACCATATTAACAAACTAAAGGATAAAAACCATATGATAGTCTCAATAGATGCAGAAAAAGCTTTCAACAAAATTCAACACCCATTTATGATACTTTCTCCAGAAAGTAGGCATAGAGCGATCTTACTTCAACACAATAAAGGCCATATGTGACAAACCCACAGCCAACATCATCCTCAATGGTGAAAAACTGAAACTATTTCCTCTAAAATCAGGAACAAGACAAGGATGCCCACTGTCACCACTGTTATTCAACATACATTTGGAAGTTTTAGCCACAGCAGTCAGAGAAGAAAGAGAAATAAAAGGAATCCCAATTGGAAAAGAAGTAAAGCTGTTACTGTTTGCAGATGACATGACACTATAATAGAGAATCCTAAAGATGCTACCAGAAAACTACTAGAGCTAATCAATGAATTTGGTAAAGTAGCAGGATACAAAATTTATGCACAGAAATTTGTTGTGTTCCTATACACTAATGATGAAAAATCTGAAAGGGAAATTAAGGACACACTCCCATTTACCATTGCAACAAAAAGAATAAATTACCTAGGAATAAACTTACCTAAGGAGACAATAAACCTGTATGCAGAAAACTATAAGACACTGATCAAAGAAATTAAAGATGATAGAAACAGATGGGGAGATATACCATGTTTTTGGATTGGAAGAATCAACATTGTGAAAGTGACTATACTACCCAAAGCAATCTACAGATTCAGTGCAATCCCTATCAAACTACCAATGGCATTTTTCAAAGAACTTGAACAAGAAATTTCAGTTTGTATGGAAACACAAAAGACCCCGAATAGCCAAAGCAATGTTGAGAAAGAAAAACGGAGCTGGAGGAATCAGGCTGCCTGGCTTCAGACTATACTACAAAGCTACAGTAATCAAGACAGTGTGGTACTGGCACAAAAACAGAAATATAGATCAATGGAACAGGATAGAAAGCCCAGAGATAAACCCATGCACCTGTGATCACCTTATCTTTGATAAAGTAGGCAAGAGTATACAATGGAGAAAAGACAGCCTCTTCAATAATTGGTGCTTGGGAAACTGGGCAGCTACATGTAAAAGAATGAAATTAAAACACTCCCTAACACCATACACAAAAATAAACTCAAAATGGTTTGAAGACCTAAATGTAAGGCCAGACACGACAAAACTTATATGAAAACATAGGGAGAACACTCTTTGACATAAATCACAGCAAGATCCTTTTTGACCCACCTCCTAGAGTAAGGGAAATGAAAACAAAAATAAACAAATGTGACCTAATGAAACTTCAAAGCTTTTGCACAGCAAAGGAAACCATGAACAAGATGAAAAGACAACCCTCAGAAGGGGAGAAAATATTTGCAAACGAAGCAACTGACACAGGATTAATCTTCAAAATATACAAGCAGCTCATACAGCTCAATATCAAAAAAATAAACAACTCAATCCAAAAATGGGCAGAAGATCTAAATAGATATTTCTCCAAAGAAGATATACAGATTGCCAACAAACACATGAAAGGATGCTCAACTTCACTAATCATTAGAGAAATGCAAATCAAAACCACAATGAGGTATCACCTCACACTGGTCAGGATGGCCATCATCAAAAAATCTACAAGCAATACATGCTGGAGAGGGGGTGGAGAAAAGGGAACCCTCTTACACTGTTGGTGAGAATGTAAATTGATACAGCCACTATGGAGAACAGTCTGGAGGTTTCTTAAAAAACTAAAAATAGAACTACCATATGAGCCAGCAGTCCCACTACTGGGCATATACCCTGAGAAAACCATAATTCAAAAAGAGTCATGTACCACAAAGTTCATTGCAGCTCTATTTACAATAGCCAGGACATGGGAGCAACCTAAGTGTCCATCGACAGATGAATGGATAAAGAAAATGTGGCACACATATACAATGGAATATTACTCAGCCATAAAAAGAAATGAAATTGAGTTATTTGTAGTGAGATGGTTGGACCTAGAGACTCTCATACAGAGTGAAGTAAGTCAGAAAGAGGAAAGCAAATACTGTATGCTAACACATATATATGGAATCTAAAAAAAAAACAAAAGGTTCTTTCGAACCTCTGGGCAGGACAGGAATAAAGACGCAGACATAGAGAATGGACTTGAGGATACGGGGAAGCGGAAGTATAAGCTGGAACGAAGTGAGAGAGTAGCTTTGACATATATACACTGCGAAATGTAAAATAGATAGATAGTGGGAAGCAGCTGCCTGGCATAGGAGAGCAGCCTTGCTTTGTGACCACCTAGAGAGGTGGTATAGGGAGGGTGGGAGGGAGATGCAAGAGGGAGGAGATATGGGGATATATTTATACATATAGCTGATTCACTTTGTTATACAGCAGAAAGTAACACAACACTGTAAAGCAATTATACTCCAGTAAAGATGTTAACAAAAAAAAAAAGATGTTCCCTACAGAAGGACCAGAAATTAGTCATAAACCTGAAAAGTTATTGAAGGCCTATAATCCCAATGTCCAGAATTGTATTTTCCTGACCTTTTTTGGTTGATATATCAAGTACAAAAATGTGGCCTCTTTCAAGACCATTACAGAATAGTTTTCAAGAGCTATGTAAATAAGCATGGCTCAGAGCAAAAACTGAGTTAGATAACTGAAGGGTGTGAAGAAATAAATGAATTATCACAATTCATCTGAGAAACTAAGATTAACATTAGGTCAAGAATTAGTGACAGTTTCTTCTTTCCAAATTTTCCAGCATTAATTTTGCATGATTAGAGAGATTTTTATCTATAATGTTGTCAGACTTAACTATGAATTTTCAAGAAATATTCAAAATGTGATATTAGAAGCAAGCTATAAACCAAGATTCATTTTATCTTTGGTATTCTGACACTGGTTCATTGAGAAAAAGATCTAGTGTGAATTTGGTGATGTCATTATTAATCATGGAACTTGGAATTCAAGAAGTAGAAATCTTTAAGTGCTTAAATTCACGTAATAATATTATTCCAATACCTACAGGCCAAAGTAATGGGTAAACTTTTAGAAAAAACAAAAGAGAATATTGACACTTAGAAGTTGATCTGCAGAATGACTGACTTTTATCCTCTTCTCCATTGAGCTAACAGTATTCTCTAACCTAAATTCCTTTGTGGTCACATATCTTTAAATTGACTGACTGGGATTGCCGTGCAGCTCTGGAATATGTCTTTTCCTTGAATTACATCAACTGGCCCAACTGAGAAATGAAACCTACATATTTGTTCTCACTAGCATCATATGCCAACTATTTCAAACTAAATCTTAGGTTTACTGCTGTGTGATTCTCATGCTAGCAGGTCTAGGAGGTCCCAGAACTAAATTACATTATATTTTTTTTATTGTTACACTAGTGCCCACTATGAATATTTACTCAGTATTTATACCTTTAAAAATATGCATATAATTAAAGTTACGAGACTGTATAGTTCACCATAATCTCATGAGTTTCAGAATAGCTCACAGATTGCAATGTGAGTGTGAATGTATATAATACAAATCTTTCTTACATTGAGTTCAAGTTCTGACTCTGATTTACCTATTGTTGAACGTTGGCCGATGCATTGAGCTTCTTTTGTGATCAATTTTCTTGTCTGAAAAATGGTTTCAGGTCTGTCCTGCCAGCACACTGGATGGCTACTATCATCCAGTAGAAAAATCAGGAATCTTTATACAATGCACAGAGAATCAGACATAAGCTATCACTCTTATTATCCCAGTAGAGCAGAAAAGGAAGATGTGTCCTGTTTAGGAAACATGAACTTTTTCTCCTGCCCTAACGCATCACTCATCTCTGGCTTGAAAGAAATTCATAGGTCATAGAATAGTTCAACAGTTCTCACATACAAAACACAAAAGTGAAAAGGAAACCTCTGCAGTTTATCTCTGTGTCATGTGACACAACTGAGTGAAAAGGTTCACATTGACTTAAATCAAGCCATTCCTGACTAAACTCCCTGAAACTTCAGGTTGAGACCAAACTACCAGATATATTAGAAAATATCACTATGTTTCTAAAATAATGTCCCCTTTGGCTGGAGAGCAACCATTAGTTCAAGGTTTTCTTGTAGAGAAATGGAGTTATAACCCAAGCTGCTCCTGAAAACTGGCATAACTTTTAAAGGTCTTTGGGAATGCTCAGACTGACGTAGAACTGGGGAGCGCTCTTGTCAGTCTGGAGTGGGCTCCCCAGATTTACCCCAGTTCTGACTTGTTCCAATTTAGGGTAGATTGGGTAATGCTGAAGAGGCTAGAATTAGATTTGGGCAGAGGAATTAGGATAGGCTCCTTCATTTAATGCTATACTCCAAAGCTTGCAGAAAACCTTTAACCTCTTTGCCTTCTTTTTTTAAATTCAGTAAATGGGCTACCAGATCTCCAAAAAGTTAATGAAATGCAAAGAAATTGTATTGATCTTTTATTTTTAAATGAAGAGAATATTTTTTAAAATTCTATTTAAAAACTTTTAGCAGGAATAAATGCACACCCAGTATTATTAGGCTAAAATAGTATATTTAGTTAGTTAACCAAAAGAAGCCTTTATTGTAACAATACTCATATAGCATAGAATTATAAGACAGTAATTTTTCTGTTTACAAAGCTTACGTTCGGTGACTTTATTTTTTCCTGACACATTCAGATATGCAGAGATAAGGAACATATTAACTGAAATAACAATTCTACTGTGATTGAAGCTGTATGTTCAGAAGGTTATTCATATCCTGTATTTGCTAGGTAAATATATAAGGCATTCTTTTTAAAATAGAAAAAAAAAACCATAGCTCCTAACCTGTGTTTAGTTGCTGGATTTTGCACAAGATTTATGGATGTTGCCTGAGATTATTGAAATCTTTTATTTCTTTCAAGGTGCAAACTCTGTCATGAATGTAATCTGCACCATTACCACCAAAACCAACTGACAAACTTAAGTGGTTTCTCATATGTTCCCAAAAAGATGGTATAGGTTTTTCTAAATATAGGCTATAATATGCAATTAAACAAATATATTTGAATAGTTTTCACCTTGCAATTAAGTGTTCAGTGCTGTTCTGAAATGCTTCTTTGCAAAGATCTTGCAGAGTAAATTTAAAGGTAAACTATTTGATTGTTTCAATTAAGAATTCTGTTTTTCTGTGGAGAGTGGAAGTCTCCATTTCCAAAAAAAAAATTTTTTTTTTGTTGCTGCTGTTATGCACTTCTGAAAATACAGCCAATATCTCTTTCTTTAGGCTATCATATAAAATATTATGGGGGTAGAAATAAGATAGTATACAAATGTCCAGGTGATTAAAAATCTTACTTTTCTGAATGTCTTTAAAGTTAACACACACTTGACAGTTGGTCCTGTCTCTCTTGGGACCACTTAGGTGCCACTTATAACAATCCTAATAAGTATTTGTTCAGTCAAGAGAACCACATTGGTTGGGGTGAGGGATGGGGTGGGGTCAGAGAAGAAAGGCGCAGCCACAGCAGCAGCAGCAGCAACTGGGCAACTGTCCAGGGTTCTGAACCATCTGTCTGCTTTAAGGCAATGTTTTCTTCCCTTGAACGTGAGACCTGGTGATACCTGTCCAGCTTCTCTTAGGCTCTATATTATTTTTATTTTTTTATATTGGTAAGATATATATATATATATACTTTTTTTTTTTTTGCAGTATGCGGGCCTCTCACTGCTGTGGCCTCTCCCATTGTGGAGCACAGGCTCCAGACGCGCAGGCACAGTGGCCGTGGCTCACGGGCCCAGCCGCTCTGCGGCATGTGGGATCTTCCCGGACCGGGGCACAAACCCATGTCCCCTGCATCGGCAGGCGGACTCTCAACCACTGCGCCACCAGGGAAGCCCTGGTAAGATATATTTTAATTTAAAAATTTATCCCAAATAAACAGGGCTGGAATTTATGTTTTCCAGTCAATGTGTTTTTTAAAATTTTCTTTAAAATATTATTCTATTCTTGAAACATTTGCATATCCTTTCTCTTACCCGAAGTGGGAAGGTGGAAAAGGTTACATACTCCTCTAATATCATAATTACAACAAAAGTTTTGAAATATAAAGGAAGTCCCAATGCCTATTCTGGTAACTGTAAAGGCTGTACAAGCTTTATGACTGTGTACTCCCAGTGATTTGTTTCATACACAACCTCTTTGAGATATGCTGATAATATCCCAACTGATTATTCTTATTGAAATTTTCCACAAATACAAATCCAAATTTAGCTGAGCAGAACTTAGCGTCCATTACTTATGGTGATGTCATTATAGTGATTTTGGGGTTTCTTGCTCCAGGAACCACAATTTGGAAGATATGTTAACCCAATCCAAAGAATAACTCTAATAATGCTGAATATCCAAAAAGATAGTCTTTCTTGGACTGAGCCATCCATAAGAGATAACTCAAGGGCATGCCATCAATCCTATGCTAAAGGAATCTGGCAGAATTCGAATGTCTCTACAATCTATAATGAAATATTATCACCTTAGTCGTATTCTATGACCTTTATGGACTTCAGCTTTCCTATCTGTAATTGAGAAGTTTGGGTTTGATGATATTAATGGTACCTTCAAATTCCAAGGTTTCATACTCTGTAGTCTAGGCAGGTGAGTTACCATGAATACCATTCAATAGTCCAACTGTGACACCATTCTTTGTACTATGCTGGAGTTCCCATGAGTGTTATATATCTAAAGGTATAAGTAATAACTGCTTTTTGCTCTCCTGTGTGGTGAACGATGTAAGAGAGCAGCACTTAATTTGTTCATAGGACAAAAAGTCAAACTCTCAATAAACCTGTGCGTGTGTGTGTGTGCCTGTACGTGTGTATGAGAGAAAATATGTGTGTGTGTGAGTGTAAGAGAGAGAAGGAAACAGAGAGAGAAAGGAACAGTGATTGTTCTGTAATATGGGGAAGGAGTTAACTGGTTTAGGGGAAAATAAGCAAGGAATAATACAAGAAGGAAACATTAGCTGAATAATGAAGAACATTTCTATGGTGTTTCATAATGTACCAAATTCAGGCTCATCCCTTCCCAAGTACATAGATTCATTGCTAGACCTTCTCTCTAAACAGTTATAAGAGTTTCACTTTATCTGTAGAATGAGTAATTCCCAGTGATTTTTGGAGCTGCCATGGTAGAATCTTTACTGCACTTTTTGTCTTTATGCTTGTGCTTACAGCATTACTGTTATATTAATATGAGTGATTGCAGGCAGTTATAATCTTAAAAAAATTCTAGAATTCCTTATATAACTTGAAAGAAACTATTTTTTCTTAGAAAATATAATGTTGGTTAAGAAGCTAAGTCAATTTTTGCTTTGTAAGTCTGTTGTTATGTAATATAAGTGTACTTGAAACATAAAGACAGATCCAGAAAATTAAAGAATGGGAGAAACATTCTGTAGTGGAAAGTTAGATTTTATGAAAAAATTAAGCCAGTAACATCTAAAGAGCATTGTAAATTCATAGTTGGAGAGTCAGCCATGGTCGACCAGGTTCTACAGGATCAACTTTACTCTGGGCACATGTAGGTAGTGGATCTGGTATTTTATGATCACCCTGAGCACATAGAAGTAGGAGAGTTGACTGTGGGTATTCTTGCAGTTTTGCCACTTCTTTTAAGATCATACATATCTGTTATTCACATTTGCATAGGGAACTAAATACCTCCAGGAGAGAGGTAAATAAGATGTTTGTGCTTTTCTTATTTCATTTTTTTTAAAGTTTTATTTTATATTGGAGTATAGTTGATTAACAATGATGTGTTAGTTACAGGTGTACAGCAAAGTGATTCAGTTATACCGATGCAAGTATGCATTATTTTTCAAATTTTTTTCCCATTTATATTATTACAGAATATTGAGCCAAGTTCCCTGTGCTATACAGTTGGTCCTTGTTGGTTATCTATTTTAAATATAGCAGTGGGTACATGTCAATCCCAAACTCCCAATCTATCTCTTCCCCCTCACCCCACCCCTTCCCCCTGGTAACCATAAGTTTGTTCTCTAAGTCTGTGTTTATGTTTTGTAAATAAGTTAATTTATGTAACTTTTTTAGATTCTGCATATAAGTGATATCATATGCTGTTTGTCTTTCTCTGTCTGACTTACGGCACTTAGTACCGTAATCTTCTTTCTAACACTGTTCATCATCTCGTTCAGTTCATGTAGCACTGAAACTCCATATGTTCCTTTGTCCTCCATTCCTGTGAAATCAATCTCCTTTGGAATCTCTGTGTCTGACAAAAGAGGTACAACAATTTGGAGCACAATTTAGGGCATCTGTAAAGTTGCACAAGTAAAAATGACTGAGATTTCCCAAAGAGGTTAATTAAGGGGAAAAAATCAGCACAGTCTTGCTTTGATATTTCATGTCAGTATTTCCTTAGAAATTTCTCCACAGACTTTCAATTATTGAGTAAAATAAGTAGGTTTTTTTGTTGTAGTACTAATGTATAAAATGTGGAAGGACTAACAGCTCAAAAGTGAGTAGCTGTTTATTAAAATGCATCGAGTTATGGTAAATCTCAGCATGTGGTGGGAAGTACTCTTGGTGGTGAAGATATAGACAGAGATCATAGACAGATATAAGATATAGATATAAGATATAGACAGATGGGATGCTAGGAAAAATCTGAACTATCTCTGCTTGGGAGAGTTAGTGAGGCTTTCCGGAGGAGGTGGCTTTGGAGCTGCACTTTAACGAAAGAAAGATTGGACCACTTTGGCAGGGTTTGCTTTTTGTAATATGGATATGCATCTATACTGCATGGCACAATGTAGGCAATCAATATTTTTATCTTTTATAATCTTTTTTTTTTTTCCTATCCCTCCCTACCAAGCTTTCAAAGCAGGGAATTCTCTGTGAGCTATGATGAAATTTGAAAATTTATTTTCAAGAGAGCTTTTTACTAGTACCAATAACATGTTGGGGTGAATATTTTTCCTCTCTTGGACCATAAAATCCACTATCAAGAGCACTGTGAAAACAAAAAACCAAACCAAAACAAAACCCAAAAATGTATTAGCACCTAGTGCATGGAAGCTACATATGTGGTTACAGCCTCAGCTTTGGAGTTTCTTTAGATTTTAGCATGTCTATCATATATCTATCTCACTGTTGTACAGTGAATGCTTGGAAATTCTAAACCAAGTCTTAAATGTGCACATGTAAAATATACAAATTATGTGCTCCTTTGTTTCATAAATGGAAAACTAAATTTTACTGATTTTTTTTTTCTCAGAGTGTTGCTCCTCCTGCTTATGCTTCCCAGTCGCAAGTAAATCTCACTTTTACTGAGACACTAATACTTAATTCTGGTCCCATTCTTGGGATCCATGGAATCCTCCTAGAACTTTAATAACTATGTTCCTTTGTAAGGAGTCAAGGTACACAGATCTTATGTTAAATCCATTCTGTTGTAATTTTAGCAGGACTCATTGCATGTACAGGTAGAAGGATATTACCATTTAGATGGTTTTGGTTGTTTTTTATTTGTTTTGTGATGATAGTAGACCCATAGGCAGAAGTGTGAATCAAGCCATATTTGTCTTTACCTTCTTTTAAGCTGTTAACATGTCTTATGGCCTCATTCACAGCTGGCACAAAATTTTTTACAGTTTCCTCTCCCTGAAAAACTTTCATTTTAGTAAAATACTCTTGAAAATAAGAATCAAAAGAGTGAATTTATAGTGATGGATTTTAAATAACATGACTGAGTAATGGCCAGTGTGTAGAGTAAGTTGAAAATTAATCATGGGGAAAACTATAGGGAATGAAATCTGAAGATTAATTAAAGAGAAACCAGCTGAAGAAGAGATAGAAATGATGCAGTGATTGGTAAAGAGACAAGATGGATGATACCAGGAAAAAGGAGAGGAAAAGAGGGTGTTTTCAAGTACAGGAAAAAAATTGCAATTAACTGAGGCAGCCAGTGGTTAATACAACTACCTAAAGATTCTTGAAGTTGACAGGCATATATGAAAAATATTGTTGAATTAGAAGTCCAGTTTTGCATCCTGCAGCCATATTTTAAAACTATATCTATATGTGTATGTATATATTCATATGCATACCATATGTATATATATATGAACTAAATGGTTAAACCGTAAAACTTTTAATTATCTGTCATCAAAGTTGATGTTCTATGATACTACGCAAGTAATATTAGAGAGTCCCTCCTTTTTTCCTGATGTAAAAATCATGTTTTAGTTTAGACCCCAATCAGGAACAGATCAAATGAGGGAATCAGGTAATACATAGTGGCTAAACATAGTGGCCAGTAGCCGGAGACAGGCAGTACTCAGGTTGGAGAGTTTCAGGGCCAGAAAAACACAATGAGAAGTCATTCAAGGGTTAGTAAGTAAAAAATAATTATAGAATGCATTGGGGGAGTCAGACTTCAAAATATGTATGGTTGAAGAAAGAGGGATGTCTACCCTGGTAAAGATAAGCATCCAAATACTTAAAGAATCATGAAGTAGAAAATGTGTTAATTTTGCTATATTTTTGACAAAGGTGTGGCATCTAGTGAAGAAGCTAGACTGGCGGTTCTAGGATTTTCATTCCCAACACATAAAACTCGGTCATTACCTAATGGAATAGAAATAGAATTAATGGGAAGAAGCAATAGGTAAAAGATTTCTGCTCAATAAAGTAGGAACCTTCCAAAATTTCCTGCTACCTAAAGATGGCATATGCCACTTACAGCACTTGGGAATTTCTCATCAGGAGACAGGTTCAGCTCTAGGTTGAATAATCATAGTTAGAAGATGTTGTAAAGTGATACCAGCCTTTGATCTTGATTAGACCATGGTTACTTAATTCTGATTTCTCATTTTCCTCATCTGCAAAATGGGATAGCAGTAGCACTAACCAAGGTCACAGTTTTGGTGAGAAGTGGAGCTGGAATTTGAACCAAGACCATCCCACACCTGAGCAGAGATCTTAACTATTATGTAATATTACCTTTATAAATTCTTTGAAAGATGTCTTAGGACAGTCCCAGGCATATACAAAGTGCAAAAAAGTTTTAGCCATTATTATTGTTATTTACTTAAACAATATTTAGAATGTAGTCAATGCTGTCAGATTTACTGGCTAAGCATGAAGGTGCTGGAATCAAACTTTCAAATCTTGGCTGTATTGTTTACTAACCATAGGGCTATAACTTAAGTGTGTCAGTATCTTCACCTGTAGAATGAAGGGGATAATAATAATAATAATAACCTATATCAAAAGTTGGTTGTAAGTATTGAGTGAAATAATATAAATCCTTAGAACAATACCTGGCCACATAAGAAGTACTCAAAAAAATCACTTTATTATGATTACTAGTTATGTACGAAAGACCGGGTTGAGTGGAGGCAGGGAAGAAGCAAAGTATCAAAGACAAATATGACACAGAAAAGTCCTCAAAGGTGCTTGCATTTCATGAGGAAGATAAACATGGGCATAAATAATGTAGAGAACTAATCTATATAGTTTTTCTGTGTTTGAAGGTGATTATCAGAGTAGATGTCGAGTATATGTATAGGCTAAATATGAGGGTTAATATGCCCATGTTAAGGTTCCAAACTGTAACACTAGTGTTAAGATGAAGAAAACCCGTATTCCAGAGACCCATTCTGTCTTTAGGGAGCACAGGGAGAGGAGAGCAGGCCAGATGGAAAGAGTGTCTCTAAAATCTGCTCCAACAATATGATTGATGGTCAAACCTTCTGGTTCTGAGACATTTTCTTTTTGTCTTTACTTTAGGTTGTCATTTGTGAACACATACACTCTTCCCTTCAAAAAAAAAACAGTTCAGTAATATCAAGAGTCTCTTACCACACATTTTCATTATGGAAGACTCCAGAAGTTTCACAGGATACTAACCTCAAAGACTGAGAGGTGATCAATATGTTAAAACAATTAATATCCAATATTCAGCAAAAGATGCATAATTTCACCAGTGGAAAATGTTAGATATAAATAGTCAGTAGACTGTTGCCAGAGAAATGCTCCTTGGCATGTGAAATAATCAAGTAAAATTCTTGAAAGATGAATTACTTTCTTAATTTGCATATCTTAGATTCAATACATTTACACAATATTTGCATTGGAAGCATCTAAAGCCAACCAATGGAAAGAATACATGATTTTACCAACATGCTTATACATTAATAAAATTACTTGGCAATCTGATGTTTCAAGACCCAGGGTGAATTACTTATTAAAAACCCATATACAGCTATCTGTCTTTATCTTTCTTTCTGTATGAGCCATAATGGCTCTGAATTGTTTTCAAAATTATATTTGGACAGGATATGACTGTTACATGAGGCCTCTCAAACCAATATCATTTCCCTCACTCATAAAATACATTATACTGCTGTGTGCATTGAGCCAAATCATTAATGAAGGAAGCATAACCTAACCTTTATGCCTCTGATTTGACCAGCAGTTACACTGTAGCAAGCTAAGATCTTGGAAATTGTTTAAAAAGTGAAGCTAACATGATTATGAATATTTATGGTAGATTCACTTATTTCTTAAAAATTCATCCTGCCATCTGAACCATTTCATTATTCTTAACTATTTTCTAAGAGGCTTAACTTTGAATAGAAAAACAGTATCTGAATCTTACATTATTTGTGAAGTCAAATAACTGTATTCCTGGAGTACATCCCTTCTCTGTATTTATTTAAACATGCAATAGCTATAATAACTAGTTAAAAATCTGTGAAATATGCAGATTAGGAAGTACATTAACACAGTCCTCACCCTTTCAGCTTTTAAAAAAATATTTGGAAGGCAACCATTGACTTGTTATTACTATCATAAAGGATAGTAATAGCTGCTGAAATTTCAATTTAGCAGCTGAAACCAACACTTACTAGCAAACTGCTTTATGTGTAGTAATTATTTGCATTTTTTGGGCTAGGTAAATCTAGACGTCTGAATTTATCAATGATTAGAATTTTTGCATAGACACATAATGAAGTTCATATTTGAGATTAAGAAGAATAAATGACCCTGAGTTATAGATTAGTTATATTAGCTTTATTTAATTACTCATTTTACCATTTTCCTAAAACAATCTTACAAAAATAGGAATATAGTATGACTTCTGCTTCACAGTTGTGAATGAATGAACATAACCTGCTTTTTAGGTGTGAATGAATGAACATAACCTGCCTTTTAGGGAGTATCTCTGGTTCAGAAGAAGGAAATAAGAATGAATTTAATTTAGAAGTTGCAAACAGGTGTGGCGGGGAGTGGCACAAGGCCTCTGATTGTGATGTAGGGAGGCACTGAGTAGGCTGGCATCAGCCCTGAAATGTGGTCTGCAGGTGTATTTATTTGGGCTTACATAGTCTTTTCATCTTTTTTAAAAAAAGTGTATCCTGAGAGAGTAGGAGTGGGTGGGACTCCACTTCAGGTTCGCTAGAATATCTTCCTCTCCTTACTGTTTCCGCTCATTTATGATACCTGTCTGGTTGTCATTTGACCTGGCTACCCTTGATTTCAATAGTGATCAGGGAACAAAGGAATCTGCCTTGAAGAAACTAGTCTCAGAGCATTGCAAGGTGTATGATTTTTGATCCTCTGTTCAGAAAACAAGGGCATCAATGCCACAGATGCTTTGATGGTGAGAAAATTACCCTGCTTCACTAAGGTATGTTTCATAGAAATCTCTACAACCTTATTCTAGAAAACATACTATTTCAGTTAGCTAATGTAATCCTGAATGAATTAAGTCTTGGTGTTTGTCATTTTGCCAGTTATCACTTTATCCTACATATGTCATCCTTTGTAATTGAGATTGCTTTAAAGTATACAAATGTATGCTTAGGAACACAATAGTCATTTGCAGTGTCCTTACCAATGTTTCCAAATTGGATCCTGATTTTCAGGGCCCACTCACAAAACACTCAAGCATCCATCATACAAAATTATGGAATTTAGACTCTATCGAAGGTGATTCACTCATGGGCAAATAACACATTAGTGCAGTCCTCTCTTCTGCTGGATGAATTTCTGCAGTTCTATAGCCAGGATTCATTAGGAGTTGGGAAATAGACCTGTACTAAACAGTGATTCAGTCATAAGAGATGTCCATGTAATGGTTCCAGCTGTGACCCTTATCTTCAAAGCAGATACAAAGCATCACTTCCCTTAAATATTCTTGGAAGGAAGCTGCTTTGTCCTAGCTGGGAAGAAAAAAGGGAAGAACAGGTAGACTGATTTCCCTTTTGCCGTCTTCTCCAATGCTCCATTTTGCTGAAGAGCACTCTCCATTTAAGCACAGTGTTCTGACAGGACATAAAATAAGATTGTGTCTAAATGATCTTCTGGGCTGGTACCACCCACTAAGATGTGTTGTTATGCATGGGGTCAATAAGAATGTTTTAGGAGTTGTTTTTGTGCAGAAGCTTTGGGGACATCAGAGTCTAGAGAGATGTACAAGACTGGGTGGTTTTGTCCCCCTTCTGGACCCAAGATCTGGAGCTGAGCGCTCAGCTGTCAGCTAAATGTGAGGCATCCCTTTGCACGATTGGAACAAGGAATGAAGATAACTCAGTGTTGTTTGGTACCGGTAGAGTACTGCAGGGATTTTTTTTGAAGTGTTGGGAAGCACTTGCTAAAAATATTGCAGAAAAACAGTTTCTCACAGAGGATACCAGAGACTCCATCATTGGCAAGGAGATTTCTTAGGGCAAGAGTTGCCATAGATAAGGAACATCAAGGGGATTGATGCCATTAGCACTCATGAACTACCCTAGACCCATAGAAATAATTGTGAGAGTGGCTAAATTTGGGATTATGAACCAACTTATTTGGCAATGTTAATGTAATCTCCTGTGAATCCACCATACATAGGCAGGTGAAGTTCCAGAACATTTGAGTTATGCTTGTGGCTAATAATAATGCAAAAGTTCCATTATTTATTTTGTTTGGCTGTGACATGAAATCACATGGCACTGCATAATGATAAAATAAACTGCAAAAAGTGCATTCAAGTGATGCTGAGAGTCTGCCTTAAATTGTGAAAATGTTAGGTGGAAAGCTGAAAACTTGCCAATGCCCATCTATGGTTTATAGTAGATAAGCCACTAGTCTTGGCTAGGTATAGCACTTCCTACATTATTGTGCATGCAAAATGTGAACTCCTGAGACCTGTGGGGTGTTTATCATCCAACAGAGATATGCCTTTAAGAAAGAGTTTGGATAAGGTCACTGTCTTAGAAACAGATATGGTTTGGGGAGGCTGCTAAATGATTATTTGAGAAACAATGAATTGGAGGCCTAAACCTTATTAGGTTAGTCCATTAAAGGCCAATGAGTGCCCTCCCTCATATAAACTGGCAAATAACCTACAACTAACCTACTAAATTCTTTTGCAAATCATTGAGATTCTAAAGGCTTGGAATGGAGAATTCTACAGCTAAGATTGTTTCAGTAGAAATTTAATTGGGTTATATCACACAAAGATATCCACTGACTTGTAAAGTGACATGGAAAATCAGCTTCTACACAAAATGGAAAATGGGCTAACTATATTGATTATTTCAGGGAAAACAGAGAAAGAAAAGCTTTAAATCAAATCAAGAAAAGTCTGTCTTATGTCAAGATTAAACCAGAAACTGAAAACTCTGATATAAATTAAACTAATGTTCTGTGATCCCTTAGAAACGCTAAGACCCAGCTTGGGGTTTTAAAGAATAATTCAGCTAAACCACTTCCTTTCTTTTTGTAAAATATTATTAAAACAATGAATTTGGACATCACCTACACTGACTTCCATTAAACATCTGATAAACTTTCTTATGATATAATTGCAGATAAAATGCAGAACTATGGATGTGTACAGTTTTATGGATTTGTAATTGCTTAAACAGAGTCCCCAAAGACCGTGATTCAAACAACAAGGCTAATAATGTAGAGGGAGATCATAGTGATGTGTCATCAAGCTCTCTCCCCAAGGTACCAAGATAGGACACTGTCTAAGGAATATACCAGTTACTATGGTGATAAGAGAATTTACTGATCACACTTCATCAGGGCTCATTGACCAGAGCAGCTCACTGATTGTCTGGTCCACAGGGGAATGAGGAAGCAACTGTGTCCATTAATCCACAGGCAATGGAAACGGTATTGCCTGAAGAAAATGACTCAAATGGCAGCCTACATATCCAACATAGGTATTCTTTTAAAAAAATCCACCAATAAAAAAACAAACAAACAAACAAAAAACAGAAAAGCAAGTCATTAGAAGGAAATGATAATCAATTCCAGATAGCCAGGAAGACTCTTGTGATTCTAAAACAGGGAAAGACACCCATGACCATAGCCGTCTCAGAAAGAGTGATTCCTAACTGTTAAATCTCAGGTCAAAAAAATCCATTCAGTAATTAGAAATAGCTTGAAAGAGCCCATCAGGAAAGATATTTTCAGTAGGAATCTTTCAGGAAATTAGAAATGCCATAACTGAAAATAGATGATCTGGATAATTTTGTCTGTTTGGGAACTAATTAAGGGAATGAAATTTTGGACAAAGAAACTTCAAAGGTGGACATGAGAAAGAAGATGTGAGCCCTGTAAGAACGTAAAAATTAGAAGTGCTTGGACAGATTTTTTTCCCCAATTTCTCAGAGAGGCAAGGCTATTTTAGTTATCACTCATTAAAAGGAGATACATTTAAATGATGGAAGTTTTCCAAGAGTGGGAACTTTGTTCAGTTAGATTCAATTTTAAGTTATAAGGTTGCAAAATCTAGCCAAGTTTTATTTGTGATTACATAAGGCGGGGTTGGTTTGATATTTTTTCCAAGTTGGTTTAAGGCTTTTGACCCTTCTACGGAAGAGCTGCTGTGGGAGCTCTGCCAAGTCATCAATGGACAGCTTCTGCAAATGGCTAAGGGCCACTGAGGATATTGCTGAGAATTCAAGACGTGGAGCACCCTAGAGAATTAGGTCAGGACTACAAGGGCTTTACCTTAGAAAAGGTAAACAGCTAGAGGAAAAATGGACTTCTTTTATGAGGGCAGGAAATAATTGTTTTGTTCTCCATCACCTAGCACAATGCCTGACAAATAAATAGGCATTCGATAAATGCCAGTGTTCAATAAATTCAATAAATGTCAAATTTCAATGAGAGAGAGAAAGAGAAGATAGATAGATAGATAGACAATAGATAGATAGGTTGATTGATTTTGGTCTGATGGAAAGAAATGCAGAAAAGAGTAACTAGCAGCATTTTGTATCTCTGTGCCACCACTACACTATGCTTCTTGTTTTACATGTATTATCTATTTTAAAAATCATCTTGGCAAACCTCAACCTGTTATTATTCCCACTTTACAGGGATATTGAGGCTCAGAGAAATTACAGATCACCCCAAGGTCATACTGCCAGTAAGTAATGGTGTTATGATTTTAAATCATATCTTTTGGGCTCCAGAGGTACATATTCTTAAAACTACACCAAGTTGTTAGAAAAGCTCAGTGATTTCCAGATAGATCGGATTTCCTCACAAAGCAGCTAGCTCGCTCTCTCTCTCTTGAAATTATAGTGTCTTTAGGGCTGGAAGGGACCTTAGAGGTGGAACTCTCCAACTTCTTCATTCTATGGATGAGGAGTTGAAGCTAAAAGAAGTAAGGAGGCATGCCCAAATGCACAGCGAGAATGGGGCGCCCTAAAGCTGTACCTCCTCTCGTGTAACCCCCAACACACTCTTGACTGTTAACCAGATATCTATCTTTCACACCAAATATCTTCTATCCCCAAAGTCTATCCATGAAGTCAGGGGCCTTGATTGTCAGGCCTAGCACCCATAACAGGATTTCAGTAAGTATGGAATGAAGAATGAATGGAACCAGAACTTGAACCCATGTTTTCTAAGCTGAAGTGTTTAAACAGCATTTGTGATAATTTATCAACGGTGATAATTTATCAACGGCATTTATCAACGGTATTCTGAGTTGTACTCACTTGTGGTACAGATGGTCACTATGGACCCTTTCAGCACTAGCATCTATAAAAGGAAATTGGTTCAGGTGTTCCTGATTTCTCTGCCTGCTACATCCTATCTAGATTTCTATTTAAGCCTTTGCCATGTTGCACTGAAAAAACTGTATTCATCCCTGTCTTTCCCATTAGATTAAAATTATGTGAGCGTTTAGGCTGGCTATGTCCTTGTCAGAGTTTCCAGCACTTAACGTGGGGCCTTGTACCTCACAGGTATGCAACAAATCTTCATTGACCTGAATTGCAGTACATTCAGCGAGGATTCTTAGAATGCATTTAGATATCTATCACATTGCTTCATGTGGTAGGGACTTCTGGTTGAGCATGTCTCTGTGGGAAGGTGTTTATTGAATTGATTGGCTTTCGAACTTGGTTTATATTTGAGCAAAGTTAGGTAGAAAGTGAGATTGGGCATTAAAAAGAAATCTGTGATCCGCTTGGCTTGCCTGACACTAGGCTCTTCACAGACCCAGGTTTCCCTTTGAATTCAGTATGAATTCTACATTTATAGAAAGATCTAGTGCCCAGGATTAGCTTCATTAGGCAGTTGGACTTTAACAGAGGCAGCAGGAGAGCAAGAAGGGTTCTTTTAGGAATAGGCACAGAAAGACAGACATCGTGTGCCTAGATGAATTCTCCTTTAAATAAAAACTGAGTCAGATTTTAGAATGAAATTCTGTAGTGCTGTCAAACTGTTTGAAACTGGATTTGGCAGTTGTCCTTTCAAACTGTTATTTCAGAGCACGTGTCCCAGAAGGGACAGCTAAGAATGTTTGTCATATTTGAACTCTTTCCAGAGCCATTCAGCAGGATACTGGCAGTCCACTTTCTGTGTTAATTATTTCTGCCCTGATTGCCTGGCAACACATAACATGGGAAGTATTATACTTTGCTATTTGTGAACGCTTCCAGCTGAACGCAGGAAGAAAATGGAATACAAAGTCAGCTGGAGATGCAACTTAATAAGTTAGGTGTTTTTTGATTGAAAATTTGTTATGGATGAAGTGGTTTGTAATCCCATGATTGTATGTGTTAACCACAATTTCAGAGAGTTTGAGGGTATCACAGTTGGCCTTGGTGGAAAAAAAACGCTGATTGATCTTCAGGGCCACTGGACTAGAAACTATGAACATGAATTGTCTCCGTAGAAAGAGTAGACTTTCTGTAAGTCCACATTATTATTATTATTATTTTTTGCGGTACGCGGGCCTCTCACTGTTGTGGCCTCTCCCGTCGCAGAGCACAGGCTCCGGACGTGCAGGCTCAGCGGCCATGGCTCACAGGCCTAGCCGCTCCGCAGCATGTGGGATCTTCCTGGACCGGGGCACGAACCCGTGTCCCCTGCGTCGGCAGGCAGACTCTCAACCATTGTGCCACCAGGGAAGCCCAAGCCCACATTATTTTATCCTTCAAGAATTTCCTTGGTTTTGGGTTTTTTTTGTTGTTGTTTTACATTGTTGGAATCTAAAAATTTGAGTTCAGTTATAAGAAAGCTAAGAATCAGGTGAGATGGGCAAAGATGTCATCACTGCAACAATAGTGAAGATTGCCATAAACTGGAAAGTAATGAGGGTTTTGATGGTGACTCAGGCACAAAAAGAACTTCTCACCACATCACTATGAGAAAGCTTTGCCTGGGGCTGGGGTTCTGTTGAAACCTGTTTGTAGAACTGAAAACAATAGATCCACACATAGCATTGGAAAACAGTGACATATTTCTGAATTAGTTCCACAGCTTCGATAAATTAAGAAAAAGATTCTCTGAAGTTATTCTTCTTGCTGTGTTCATGAAAGCCACCCATGAGTGACAGCTTCAAAGGTGGCAGTGTTGCATTCTGTACTGCTAGGTAATGTGAGATGATGACCCAAAGGAAATGAATCCCAAAAATTGAATTGTAAAATGCCATCATTAATGTGTTTAGAAATACTTTTTGTTGTTGTTGATGAAGTAAGTACTGAGTTGTAAGTGCTCAGTTAGAAACTCATGCTTTAAATTTTTTGTATGAAGATTGAGATCAATCTTAAAAGTAATTTTTTTCCATAGTAATTGGGACTTCAAACATTTATTCAGATTGTTACCTTCTCTGTTAAACTAGGTAAAAAAAAATGGTAAAAACAAACAAAAACAAACATGCAGATAAACAGAAAAACCAAAGCATATTTCTGGAACAGATATGTTCAGTTCCACACATAAAAGTCCCAGCAAAATTGTACCAAATTGGAATGTGGACAAAAAAGGTGGGGGCAAAATGCATTCCCTCCAGACCTGCTGCCATTGTTATTAGGCCTACTTTCTTTGAGAATTAGCTTAGGGCCAAAAAGAGGATTGGCTTCTCATGATTATTGTGAAGATTAAATTAACTGAGAAATCCCATGTTTCTTTAGGCAAACAGGTTAAAAATGGGATTATTTTGATCATAGCCATGTTTGCCACTTCTTTTTCTCTTTTTGTGCCCTAACTGCCAATTTCCAGGGCCAACCTCTTTCCTCACCTTCCAGGGAAGGCCTGCTCTTTCAGGAGTGCTCACACATGCTTGTATGCCAGCAGTCATTTCTATCATTTATGGCAGTAAGCAGGGTCTTCCCTTCTGTTTGTTTCCTGTTCTGCATCCTAAGCACTATGGGCTGCTGTTTTTGCAGGCCACAACAATACCACAGCTGTTTGAGAGTCCCTAAAGTGCCAGATTTGGTGGCAACTGGAGGAGAACGCTGATCTCCTTCACCTTTTTGTGTAAACTCTTAGGCAGTGGAACAGTGCTGCTTCCACTCTGATGTCTTACAGAGTTCTTAGAGGCGGGGAAAAACAAAACTCATTTAAACACTTAAACCCTTCCTGAGAATTTCAGACACAAGTTCATAGAGGTTCACCTATGAGGCAAAACCATGTGAAAAAATATCAAAAAGTATTGTGTTGAAATCAGTTCCCCCTCTACCTTTAGACCAAACTTGTCTGTCCAGTCCTTTTTTCTTTACTTTGGAAGAAATTCCCCCTGTGATAAGGCTTCTCAATATCTCATGCAAATAAACTTCTGGAAGGAAAGCCTCTTTCCATCTGACAGGGCATCTTAAAAATGCCTTAATTCCAACAGTAGATAACAGCATAGAAAAGAGGTGGCAATTGTGGTCTAGAGGTCTAACCTGTCCTGATGCTTGTGTTTGTATGTCCTGCTAGATAAGTTTGTTCTTATATTATTAAATCATTGGGAAAAAAATCAAAAGGAGAATATTTTGGGATGTAAGAAATTCAAATTCTGTGTCCATCAATAAAGTGTTACTGGAACACAGCCTCACCCATTTGTTTATGAATTGTTTGTGGCTGCTTTCACACCACAATGGCACAGTTGAGTAGTTGGGTCACCATATGGCCTGCCAACCAAAATATTTACCATCTGGGCCTTTGGGGAAAAAGTTTACCTACTTCTGATCCCAAGTAAATATGGAACCACTGATTTAGGTAAAGGTTTATATTGCAGAGACTGGCACTTTCTGAGAAAGTGCTCAATAAACATTAGGCTCATATGTCCCTTACACATTACAGTGCAGTGATTCCTAGTCTGTTTCCTTTCCCTCCCTCCTTCCCTCTCTCATCCCTCTCCCCTCCCCTCTCTCCTTCCCTCCTTCCTTTCTTCCCTCTCTTTCCCTTTTTTCTCTTCTTTCTTCCTTTATCTTCCTTCCTTACTCCCTTCCTCCCTCCCTCCCTCCCTCCCTACCGACCTTCCTTCCTTCCTTCCTTCTCTCTCTCTCCCACCCTCCATTCCTTCCTTCCTTCTTTCACCTGCAATAGTTCTCTTACCATTTCTTATGAATATTTAACTTATTCCTAACTTTTTCAATGTATGAGAACTGATTTAAACTGATTTTATGTCAGATCAGTATCTTTTCAAGATTCCATTATAAAGTGCATTTTAATATACTCTAATAATAGCCAAAACATATAAAGCCATTTTGAATTTTCTCAATTAAATGTCAAACATGGTTGTTTGATAAATTATACTAAGAAAAGCATGACTTATGGGCAAATAACATTTTGAAATCTTGGTTTGAGGGCCAAAAGTATATTAAAATGTATATGACAGTTTAACTGTGTATTATAATACTAAACATAGGCAGTGATTGTTTTCATGAACTGATGTTTGGTGTTCTTACACTTTTGTGTTTAAAAATGCGTTCTGCAATTTTGTTATTTTATATAATATTTTATACAAATTTAAATGTTCTATTTAAACTTAAGTATTTTGTATAATATTCATTTGATTTACTTTTTGTTATTTAATGTTTGTTTTCTAAATAATGCAGTAAGAAAGGTTTCAGGCTTCTATTTGCTTTAATAATAATAGCACATTATATATGTATATCTTTCTTATAAAGGAAAAGGCAAAATGAATGATCACCATTATTTTTTTCACCTTTTAATTTTGGTTTTAAAGAAATATATCTTGATATTATATTTAAAGAAATATATCTTGATATAAAGATATATCTTGATATTATAAAATAATTTTATTTAGACAAACAAACTTCATTGACCATGAACATCTTGAAGCTAAGGATGTATCATCTTCATTTTCACATTTCTGGGACTGAAAAATGAGTACTTTTTGGGTGAGTTGATTAAGGACTGGATAGATGAAATAATCATCTCTAACCTTTATGCCACCACCATAATCACCCAGCACAAACATCATCATCATTTCATTGATGAGATGTCTTACTTTTCTCCATCCTCACTCAGCACATACCTTCCACATCCTTTGAGTGCTCTTGTTTTTCCTGGAGGGAGATACTACATCCTCTGTATTAAAATCACATCTCCTGACAGTCAGTGCTGCCACAGCCCTGAAGTAGGGGAAGTACACTTCACCCATTTGTTTGAAAGGACAGCATGAGGTTACAATGCAGGATAAGCTTGTGCTATTTGTTTTCTACAGCAATGGTCTTCAAACATTTTAAGTTTGTATCTCATTTACACATTTTTATAACATTCCTTCATAGATAGATAGATAGGTAAATGGATAGATTGATGTGAATAAATAAATTTAGATAAGTATATAAATAAGTAACCTTTAATTTTGACAATTTTTAAAAATACATTGTCTCAAGATAGCTAGTGTGCATAAATATAGTAAAAAATTTTACATATGATCCCCATCTCTAAATAATTGTTTACATTCATTATAGAAGACAATGTGACCCATAAATCACTTTAAAATATAGTAAGCCACACTGTGCTGAAAGCTAACAAATGTTGAGCTACTTGCATATTATATGTGATTTGAGACTGATGACATATGGCCATAGTGTGGGTATCAGTATTCAGATGTGTAATAAAAATTATTAAATGTAGACTTTCTTATATTTTATATAAAAAGTATAAATAGAAATTCTAACATGCTATTTTATATTCTAGTGGATTGTTTTGCATATCCCCTGGGTGAGAGAAGCTCATTTTAGGCAATTATTATTTTGTTGTACCTCTAGAGGTATGGCTTTTTCAGTTCATTAAGTTTCCTCCTTCTGATGCCATGGTTCCTGAAGATTTGTGTGAGAAGACAAATTATGAATGAATGCTAGTGTGCTCCCTTTAATATTCTCTATCTGCTCTGTCATCTAGCACTAATCCTGGATACTTTGACCCTCCCTCCAAAATAATGTCCTTCTTCATTTAGACCATGGCCTGTGAGGCTAAGGAATAGCATCAGTCCTCATCAACTCAGCAGCCTAGCATGTGTTGGATGTATTATCTATTTCTCTTTGGAGGTATCAGGCCCTGCTGCAACTAAAGCACATTTTATTTTACTCTGTTCACCTACTGAAGAATTGCTGGTATTCTCATTAGTTTTAAGGGTTGGAGTTCGTTCTAGAACTCCAGTAAACTAGTAATCTTGCTGGAGTCTCCTCCTTGGAGAGTTAAAACCAGTTAGCAGGTAGGAGATAGGGGGTAGATAGCAGGTAAGGTTTGTCCCACCCACATCCTAGTTTCACCTATTTTGTGAATGTTTAGTCACAGATGGGCAATATGGAAAGGGTTGGGAAGTGATATGTCAAACTTTCGAAGGGATGCTTTGATTCCAAGGTTGATATTAAATTTTACGTTCAAACACTACCCTATATCAAGACGGAAATAGAAACTAACAAGGATCTTACTTATCTGCCAAAAATGTGTCAATTTCTGCCATTAGAATCATTCTCTTGGGCTGAGGTATTCACTATACAGAGTTAGGTTAGAAAAATTTATTTTAGGAGAAAAGTTTGTTCATTCATTCATTTATTGAAAAATATATCTTTGGAGCGGGGAGGAATCGAGATGGCAGAATAGGAGAACGTGGAATTTGCCTCTCTTCACAAGTACATCAAGAATACATCTATACATCTACAAATGGAACAGTTCTCACTGAACACCGGCGGAGGACCTTGGACACCTAAAAGGACGAAAAAAATCCCCACGTAGTTGGGTAGGATGAAAGAAAGGAAAACAGAAAAGAGGAAATGGGAAGGGACCAGCACTTCTGGGGGACACCTGAAGGAGAGGAGAGTTCTTGCACTCAGAGAGGCCCCCTCATGGTAGGGGGATCATCTGGGATAGAAAGAGACCTTCGGGGGATCGGAGGGGGGTGCAGCAGTCAGTCTGTGGAAGGCAGGACAGAATAGGACCTATGCACATAGTCTGTGCTGCAGCCCTGCACACCCCAGCCTGAGTCCTATGTCTTCTGGTGTGGAGTGCGACTGGGTGCTGGAAAGTTGATTTTCGAAAGTGGACCCAGGGAAGGGACAGCTGTTGGCTGTGAGGAGACAGCCTGAAGGCAAGGGAGTGGGGAGCTCCACAACAAAACTGCAGAGGAGGCCCGGGCCATCATAGAAGCAGGGTGCCGTTGTTGAGTGGCATGCAAGGGGTGGTGCTGCCACTGCAACCCCCTTCCCCACCCACTGGCCCCTACCTCCGTGGGCTCTGGGAGGGGTGCCCATCTGAGCAGGCTCACCCCCTTCCCCCAAGCCAAGGCCTCCTTTGGTTGTGCAGGTCCCAGTGGGCCTGCATGCCACGCCTGCCAGGGCATCCTGGAGAGTCAGCCCTGGGTGCCCCAGCCTGAGACCAGTGTCCACCGGTGCTGGCGGGGGCTGGGTGCTACAGCATGGGATTAGGAGAGCAGACCCAGGGAGAGGACTGCTGTTGGCTGTGCAGAGGCAGCCTGAAGGGACAGAAGTGAGGAGTTCAGCTGCACAGGGACAGCCTGAGGAGATGGGAGTGAGGAGCTCCATGGCTGGGAATGCTCCTGGAGGAAGCATGGTCTGCCTCAGAGGTGAGGCGCCATTGCTGAGTGGCATGCAGAGGTCAGGGCCGCCATTGCGGACTCAATCCCCACACAACAGCCCCTGCCTGTGCAGGCACTGGGAATGACTCCCACCAGAGTGAGCATGCCCCAGTGTGTCACAAACTCCTGCTGGCCTCTGTCACCATGGGCACTAGAGGGGGATCGCATCGGAGCGAGTGTACGAGCCCCAGGTGTGGCTGCCCTGTCCCTCCCCTGCGTGAGCGAGCATGCCCCCCCCCCCCAATCTGTCGCTGCTTCTTGCCTCTCCCACCTAAGTGAGCAAGCATGCCCTAGTCAGTCCTACCTTTTGCCCCTTATTGTCTGGGTGGGGAACAGACGCCTGAGGGTGGCCCACATGCAGAGATGGGGCCAAAAACAAAGCTGAGCCCTGGGGCCTGTGCAATTAGGGAAGAGGAACTGAAATCTCTCTGTGCAGCTGCACAAGCTGTGGACTAAACCCCCGTGATCGACTTGGGAAACCCAGCATCTGCAGAATATCTGAATGGATGAGTGCTCCCACAATTGAAATCAATCTGGCTTTAGCAGCTGTGGATTTTGAGGGCAAGTACACATGGGAGTTGGGCCAGGACAGAATCTGAACTGCTCCCACAGTGCCCACAGCAGTTCCAGAGACCTATTTAGAGGTCTTAGAGACCCTCCTGGGGAGGCAGGGGTTGGCTGTGTGTCACTGCAGCAACAAGGACACTGATAGCAGAGGCTGCAAGAAAATTTTTTAATTTATTTAACTTTATTTTTAAAACATTTTTATTTTTCTATTTTTTATTTTATTTTGTTGTTTGCTTGTGTTTTGTTTTTGCTTTTCTTTCTTTTTTTTTTCTTCTGAGATTTTTGTTTGTTTTGTTTCTATCTTTATTTGGTCTTTTTTGTGTGCTTGCTTTTCTTTTTAGTTTGCTTTCTGTTTTTTGTTTTTGTTAGTTTTGTTTTTATTGTTTCAGTTTGGGGATTCTTTTGTTGTTTTCCTGTTTTTTGTTTGATTTTTTTAGTTTGCTTTTTGTTGTTTTTTGATTTGTGTGGTTTTTTAAAATTGTTTTTCCTCTTATTTGGTTCTATTTTTATTACTTGTCTTGGGTTTTGTTTATTTGTTTCATTTGTTGTTTGGTTTTTCTTTGTCTTGCCTTTTGTTTGTCTGTTTGTTTTATTTTCCTTTTTTTGTTTTTGGCCATGCTGCGTGGCTTGTGGGGACTTGGGTCCCCAGCCAGGGGGTCGAGACTGAGCCCCTGGGGTGGGAGTGCCAAGTCCTGGCCCCAGGGAATATTAATTGGTGTGAGCTCTCCCAGAGCTCCCCATCTTGGCACCATGACCCAGCTCCACCCAACTGTCTGCAAGCTCCAGTGCTGGATGCCTCAGGCCAAACAACCAGCAGGACAGGAACACAGTGCCACCCACCAGCAGACAGGCTGCCTAAAGTTGTACTAAGCTCACAGACACCCAAAAACACACTCCCTCATGTGGCCCTACCCATCACAGGGACAAGACTCAGTTCTATCTACCAGAGTGCAGGCACCAGTCCCATTCACCAGGAAGGCTACACAAGCCCCCGAACCAATGTCACATACTAGGGGGCAGACACCACAAGCAAGAGGAACTATGACCCTGCAGCCTGCAAAAAGGAGACCACAAACACAATAAATTATACAAAATGAGACAACAGAGAAATATGTTCCAGATGAAGGAGATAGGTAAAAATCCACAAGATCAAAAGAAGGTGAAATAGGCAATCTACCTGAAAAAAATTTAGAGTGATGATAGTAAACACGACCCAACATCTCAGAAATAGAATGAGGGCACAGATTGAGAAGATATAAGGAGTGTTCAATAAGTACCTAGAAAAACTAAAGAACATACAAACAGTGATGAACAAAATAATAACTGAACTGAAAAATACACTAGAAGGAATCAGCAGCATAACTGAGGCAGAAGAAGGGATAAATGAGCTGGAAGATAGAATGGTGGAAATAACTGCTGTGGAGCAGAATAAATAAAAAAGAATGGAAAGAAATGAGGACAGTCTCAGAGATCTCTGGGTAAAAATTAAATGCACCAACGTTCAAATTATAGGGGTCCCAGAAGAAGAAGAGAAAGAGAAAGGGTCTGAGAAAGTATTTGAAGAGATTATAGTCAAAAACTTCCTGAACATGGAAAAGGAGATAGTCAACCGAGTCTAGGAAGTGCAGAGAGTCCTATACAGGATAAACTCAAGGAGGAACATGCTGAGACACATGTTAACCAAACTAACAAAAATTAAAGACAAAGAAAAAATATTAAAAGCAGCAAGGAAAAAGCAACAATTAACACACAAGGGAATCCCCAAAAGGTTGTCAGCTGATTTTTCAGCAGAAACTCTGCAGGCCAGAAGGGAGTGGCAAGATACATTTAAAGTGGTGAAAAGGAAAAACCTACAACAAAGATTAGTCTATCCAGCCATGATATCGTTCAAATTCAACAGAGAAAGCAAAAGCTTTACGGGCAAATGAAAGCTAAGAGAATTCAGCACCACCAAACCAGCTTTACAACAAATGCTAAAGGAACTTCTTTAGGTGTAAAACAAAAGAGAAGAAAAAGACCTACAAAAACAAATGCAAAACAATTAAGGAAATGGCAATAGAAACATACATATCGATAATTACCTTAAATGTAAATGGATTAAATGCTTAACCAAAAGACACAAACTGGCTGAATGGATACAAAAACAAGACCCGTATATATGCTGTCCACAAGAGACCCACTTCAGACCTAGGGACACATACAGAACTGAAAGTGAGGGGATGGAAAAAGATACTCCATCTAAATGGAAATCAAAAAAAGCTGGAGTAGCAAAACTCCTATCAGACAAAATAGATTTTAAAATAAAGACTGTTACAAGAGACAAGGAAGGACACTACATAATGATCAAGGGATCAATCCAAGAAGAAGACATAACAATTGTAAATATGTATGCACCCAACATAGGTGCGCCTCAGTATATAAGGAAAATGCTAACAGCCATAAAAGGAGAAATTGACAGTAACACAAAAATATTGGGAGACTTTACCACCCTACTTATACCAATGAATAGATCATCCAGACAGAAAATGAATAAGGAAACACAAGCCTTAAATGACACATTAGACCAGATAGACTTAATTGATATTAATAGGACATTCCATCTGAAAGCAGCAGAATACACTTTCTTCTCAAGTGCACATGGAACATTCTGCAGGATAGATCACATCTTGGGTCACAAATCAAGCTTTGGTAAATTTAAGAAAATTGAAATCATATCAAGCATCTTTTCTGACCACAACACAATGAGATTAGAAATCAATTACAGGCAAAAAAAAAAAATGGTAAACACAAACACATGGAAGCTAAATAATATGTTACTAAATAAACAGTGGATCACTGAGGAAATCAAAAAATACCTAGAGACAAAAGACAGTGAAAACACGACAATCCAAAACCTACGAGATACATCAAAAGCAGTTCTAAGAGGGAAGTTTATAGCAATAAAATCTTACCTCAAGAAACAAGAAAAATCTCAAATAAGCAATCTAACCTTACACCTAAAGGAACTAGAGAAAGAAGAACAAACAAAACCCAAAGTTAGTAGAAGGAAAGAAATCATAAAGATCAGAGCAGAAATAAATGAAATAGAAACAAAGAAAACACTAGCAAAGATCAGTGAAACTAAAAGCTGGTTCTTTGAGAAGATAAACAAAATTGATAAAACTTTAGCCAGACTTATCAGTAGAAAAAGGGGGTGGGGAGAGGATTCAAATAAATAAAATTAGAAATGGAAAAGAAGTTACAACGGACACCACAGAAGCACAAAGGATCATTAGAGATTACTACAAGAAACTATATGCCAATAAAATGGACAACATAGGAGAAATGGACAAATTCTTAGAAAGATACAACCTTCCAAGACTAAACCAAGAAGAAATAGAAACTAAGAACAGACCAATCACAAGCACTGAAATTGAAACTGTGATTGATTAAACATCTTCCAACAAACAAAAGCAAAGGGCCAGATGGCTTCACAGGGGAATTCTATCAAACATTTAGAGAAGACTTAAGACCTACCCTTCTGAAACTCTTCCAAAAAATTGAAGAGGAAGGAACACTCTGAAGTTCATTCCACAAGGCCACGATCACCCTGATACCAAAACCAGATAAAGATATCACAAAAAAAGAAAATTACAGACCAGTATCACTGATGAACATAGACACAAAAATCCTCATCAAAATACAAGCAAACAGACTCCAACAACACATTAAAAGGATCATACACCATGATCAAGTGGGCTTTATCCCAGGGATTCATGACTTCTTTATTATACACAAATCAATCAATGTGATATACCACAGTAACAAACTGAAGAATAAAAACTATATGATCATCTCAATAGATGCAGAAACACTTTTGAAAAAGTTCAAGTTCAACACCCATTTAAGATAAAAACTCTCCAGAAAGTGGGCTTAGAGGGAATCTACCTCAATATAATAAAGGCCATATACAACAAACCTACAGCTAACATCATAATGGTGAAAAGCTGAAAACATTTACTCTAAGATCAGGAACAAGACAAGAATGTCCACTCTTGCCACTTTTATTCAACATAGTTTTGGAAGTCCTAGCCATGGCTATCAGAGAAGAAAAAGAAATAAAAGGAATTCAAATTGGAAAAGAAGAAGTAAAACTGTCACTGTTTGCAGATGACATGATACTATACATAGAAAATCCTAAAAATGCTACCAGAAAACTACTAGAGTTCAGCAATGAATTTGGTGAAGTTGCAGGATACAAAATTAATACACAGAAATCTCTTGCACTAACAATGAAAGACCAGAAAGAGAGATTAAAGAAACAATCCCATTTACCATCACATCAAAATGAATAAAATATCTAGGAATAAACCTACCTAAGAAGGCAAAAGACCTGTAGTCAGAAAACTCTAAGATACTCTTAAAAGAAATCAGAGATAGCACAAACAGATGGAGAGATATACCATGTACTTGGATAGTAAAAATCAATATTGTGAAAATTATACTACCCAAAGCAATCTACAGATTCAATGCAATCCCTATCAAATTACCAAGGCCTTTTTCACAGAATTAGAACAAAAAATTTTACACTTTGTATGGAATCACAAAAGACCCCAAATAGCAAAAGCAATCTTGAGAAAGAAGAATGGAACTGGAGGAATCAGGCTCCCTGACTTCAGACTATACTACAAAGCTACAGTAATTAAGACAGTATGTTACTGGCACAAAAACAGACATATAGATCAATGGAACAGGATAGAAAGCCCAGAGATAAACCCATGCACATATGGCCACCTAATTTACAACAAAGGAGGCAAGAACATACAATGGAGAAAAGACAGCCTCTTCAATAAGTGGTGCTGGGAAAACTGGACAGCTACATGTAAAAGAATGAAATTAGAACACTCCCTAACCATACACAAAAATAAACTCAAAATGGATTAAAGACCTAAATGTAAGGCCAGATACTATAAAACTCTTAGATCAAACACTCTGACATAAATCACAGCAAGATCTTTTTTGATCCACCACCTAGAGTAATGAAAATAAAAAAAATAAACAAATGGGACCTAATTAAACTTAAGAGCTTTTGCATAGCAAAGGAAACAATAAACAAAATGAAAAGGCAACCCTCAGAATGGGAGAAAATATTTGCAAATAAAGCACCTGACAAGTGATTAATCTCAAAAATAGGCAAACAGCTCGTGCAGCTCAATATGAAAAAAACAACCCAATCAAAAAATGGGTGGAAGAAGTAAATAGATATTTCTCCAAAGAAGACATACAGATGGCCAACAAACACATGAAAAAATGCTCAACATCACCTGTTATTACAGAAATGAAAACCAAAACTACAATTAGGTATCACCTCACACTGGTCAGAATGGCCATCATCAAAAATTCTACAAACAGTAAATGCTGGAGAGGGTGTGGAGAAAAAGGGAACCTCCTACACTGTGGGTGGGGATGTAACTTGGTACAGCCACTATGGAAAACAGTATGGCTGTTCCTTAAAAAACTAGAAATAGAGCTACCATATGACCCAGCAATCTCACTCCTAGGCATATATCTGGAGAAAACCATAATTCAAAGGGATTCATGCACCCTGATGTTCATTGCAGCACTATTTACAATAACTAGGACATGGAAGCAACCTAAATGTCCATCAACAGAGGAATGGATAAAGAAGATATGGTACATATGTACAGTGGAATATTACTCAGCCATAAAAAGCAATGAAACAGTGACATTTGCACAGACGTGTATGGACCTAGAGACTGTCATAGAGAGTGAAGTAAGTTAGAAAGAGAAAAACAAATTTTGTATAATATTGCTTATATGTGGAATCTAGAAAAATGGTAGAGATGAACTTATTTGCAAAGCAGAAATAGAGTCACAGATGTAGTGAACAAATTTATGGTTACCAAGGGGAGAAGGGGGGGATGAATTTTGAGATTGGGACTGACATATATACTTTACTATGTATAAAATTGATAACTAATGAGAACCTACAGTATAGCACAGGGAACTCTACTCAGTGCTCTGTGGTGACCTAAATCGGAAGGAAATCTAAAAAAGAGTGGATATATTTACACGTATGACTGATTCCCTTTGCTGTACAGCAAGAAACTAACACAGCATTGTAAAGCAACTATACTCCAGTAAAAATTAATTAAAAAATAAATAAAAACAAAAATATATCTTTTGTACCTGCTTACCTACTGTGTACTCACTGCTTGGCCCTGGATATAAAAAGAGGGTAATGCCAAAAAGCAAAATCCTAAAAATTCTCAGCCTACAAATTAAATATTGAACATTCACTATGTATTTAGAATTGTGCTTAGGTGTTGTGTGGAAACAAAAGATATAAAAGGGGGTTACAAGACCTATTCTATTTAGTTGAGTAAGTCCTGACAGAGAACACTAACTTCCCTAGAAAAATCTCACTGTCCTTTTTATACTTTGGGGTATCCATATGAAAATTTGGAATAATAGCTTCCTTACAGGCGTTAAGAGTTAGTTCATTTATGTTGATAAGATCTCTAAGTCAGAGGCCTCCTCGAGTAAGAGGATCACTTAAGTGTCATAAGTAGAGAATATAATTGCATTCATCGTCCTATATTGAATAAATTCTACCTGGTAAACATTGACTGAGTCTCATTAAGACAAAGTAATAAGATTCTGTGCTCTCAAATATCATTTTCTCAAGTATGCATTTGCTTCTACAAGCTCAAAATCTTGTTTCTGAGAAGAGTTGCCAGTGACATGTTTAAAAGACCCATTTTAACAGAAAAAGTTACAAAGCCAAGTAAGTTTAATTGCATGTCACCTCTTGGTTTTGACAAAATATAATGGCACAAGTTGCTAGTAAACTTAATTATGTAGATTTATTTTAGCTTAACAAAATACATGCTATATAGAGTAAGTAGTTAGCTACCAGCCAAGTTTTAACTTGATACTTTTTTTTATGGTGAAAATGTTCATGAAAAAATGATTTAAATTAATGAACTTTACCAGTATAATTGTTGTCAAAAGAAGTTTTAGACTGGAAAAATACCTCTTATTGTGGTTCAAGGGGAAATATAAGGGCCTCTTTTCAATGTGTAAGCCAAACTTTGCTACAGGTGTTACAAGTCCTTGTTCAGCCTTGTACGTCTGCCAAGACTCCTCAGAATTGCCACAGTCACCCCTAACTTCTAGAGGTCAGCTTTCCCCATAGAATCCTGCCTTCTATAGGGACAGAGACTGTTAGCTAAATGAAGACTCGTGGTGTTTGAAAACACCCCAGCCTCCCTTTCTTCCCTAAATTAATTTCCCCCATTTCCTTAATTTCATTACCCTCTTTTCATGCACCTCCCGCCACCCCCCAACAAAATCTCTGGAGGTATATTTGACTTTTTGTTATCTTTCAGTACCTCCCAGTCACCAGACCCTACATACTCTTTCTTAAATATTTTCGGATATCAGTGTGCCCCCCTGTTGATTCTTATTTCTGTCACCTTAGTCCAGCTCTTTCTATCTAGACAAACGCAATTGCTTTTTCATGTATTTCCTGGTCCTTCCCCTCTTCAACCAACCCATTATATATGATTAATGTTATTAAGATAGAGATTTTATTGCTGCCCAGCTCAATGTTTCTATATGGTCTAGGAAAAGAGTTCAAACCCTTATCATGGCGTTTAACATCTTCCAATCTTTCTCTATCAATCCACCTTCGTCTTCATTCCAGCACAGCTTGTCATCATCTCCTGACCATGGCATCTTCAGCATTGAGTTCATTGTGTTCCTATTTCCCATCATTCCTTCTCTTTAATCATATCTTTCTCAACTTTCATGATTCAGATGAAATCCTAATTTCTTTGCACAGCTTCTACAAGTCTCCCAACTCCAATTGATCAATTGTTCAAGCTGAAAGGAATCTCACAAACTATGTAAATGCACATCTGCGTTGTACACAAGAAATTGAGTCCCAGAAAGGTTAACTACTTAGAAGCAAAATTGTGATTTGAGCCCTTTCATGTTCCTTCCTATCTTGTTGCCTTTCTAGCCTACTTAAAGAAATGATAGTATTTAAGAGTTACATATCTTTTTATTTGTTGATTAACAGTGTACTGTTTTGCCTTATTGCTGAACTATATTTCATCTGCATATGTTTGTTCTTACTATTCTATAAGCTCTGAGAAATAAAGGACTGTGTAGCACATGCATTTCAGTGCTAAGTATATCTGAGCAACTGTATATACTGTATATATTTACTGAAGGGTTTGAATGTACTCTTTAAAAGTAGATCTAATTGAATTGTTTGTTTTTTTGATATTGAGCTGTATGAGCTGCTTGTATATTTTGGAGATTAATCCTGTGTCAGTTGCTTCGTTTGCAAATATTTTCTCCCATTCTGAGGGTTGTCTTTTCATCTTGTTCATGGTTTCCCTTGCTGTGCCAAAGCTTTTAAGTTTCATTAGGTCACATTTGTTTATTTTTGTTTTCATTTCCCTTACTCTAGGAGGTGGGTCAAAAAGAATCTTGCTGTGATTTATGTAAAAGAGTGTTCTCCCTATGTTTTCATATAAGAGTTTTATAGTGTCTGGCCTTACATTTAGGTCTTCAAACCATTTTGAGTTTATTTTTGTGTATGGTGTTAGGGAGTGTTCTAATTTCATTCTTTTACATGTAGCTGTCCAGTTATCCCAGCATCACTTATTGAAGAGGCTGTCTTTTCTCCATTGTATGTTCTTGCCTCCTTTGTTGTAAATTAGGTGGCCATATGTGCATGGGTTTATCTCTGGGCTTTCTATCCTGTTCCATTGATCTATATTTCTGTTTTTGTGCCATTACCATACTGTCTTGATTACTGTAGCTTTGAAGTTTGAAGTTGGGGAGCCTGATTCCTCCAGCTCCGTTTTTCTTTCTTAAGATTGCTTTGGCTATTTGGGGTCTTTTGTGTTTCCATACGAATGGGTGGAAGACCTAAACAGGCATTTCACCAAAGAAGACATACACATGGACAAGAGGCACATGAAAAGATGCTCAACATCACTAATTATTAGAGAAATGCAAATCAAAACTACAATGAGGTATCACCTCACACTGGTCAGAATGGCCATTATCAAAAACTCTAGAAACAATAAATGCTGGAAAGGGTATGGTGAAAAAGGAAACCTCCTGCACTGTTGGTGGGAATATAAATTGATACAACCACTATGGAGAAGAGTATGGAGGTTCCTTAAAAAACTAAAAATAGAACTCCCATCCAGCCCAGCAATCCCACTACTGGGCATATACCCTGAGAAAACCATAATTCAAAAAGAGACATGTACTACAATGTTCATTGCAGCATTATTTACAATAGCCAGGACATGGAAGCAACTTAAATGTCCATCAAAAGATGAATGGATAAAGAAGATGTGGCACACATATACAATGAAATATTACTCAGCCATAAAAAGAAACAAAGTTGAGTTATTTGTAGCGAGGTGGATGGACCTAGAGTCTGTCATACAGAGTGAAGTAAGTCAGAAAGAGAAAAACAAATACTGTATGCTAACACATATATATGAAATCTAAAAAAAAAAAAAAAAGGTACTGATGAACCTAGTGGCAGGGCAGGAATAAAGACATAAACATAGAGAATGGACTTGAGGATATGGGGTGGGAGGGGGAAGCTGGGTTGAAGTGAGAGTAGCGTCGACATATATACACTACTGAATGTAGAATAGTTAGCTAGTGGGAAGCAGCAGCATAACACAGGGAGATCAGCTCGGTGCTTTGCTATGACCTAGAGAGGTGGGATAGGGAGGGTGGGAGGGAGGCTCGAGGGAGGGGATATGGGGATATGTGTATGCATATGGCTGATTCACGTTGTTGTGCAACAGAAACTAACACAATATTGTGAAGCAATTATCTTCCAATAAAGATCTATTAAAAAATAGATCTAAAATTCTAATGAAGTCCCTGTGTTTTTGCTAACGTGTTCAAGTTGAACATTAAATAATATTTTATTCTCAAAGAATAACAATCTGTTTATTCAGCATTTAGCTAAGCAGTGTAGCAAAGAAAATGGAGATTAAAATAGGGTTAGAGGTAAAATTCAGATATTAAACTAAGTAATAAAGACCAATACCTTACTGCTAATTAAAAGATAATTCCTGAAATAAAGTGAAGATGAAAGGTTTTGCCAAATTGTTTTCCCCCATCATTTTTATATATTTGATTAATATTGTTCGATTAAAGGGAAATATTGATATATACATAGCTATGGCATTATTATTTTGGTAAATAAGAGATATTTTACCTTTATTTTTCTTTCTGTAAGTCTGGTTTGTGGTCTATAGTATTTGAGGTATCACCAATATTTAACTACCTGGCAAGCTTTTGAACTATAGAGACATAGACATAGACAAAAGCTAGCTAATTTTAAAAGAAATTCTTCTCGACCTATTAGATGCCAACTCCTCATATTGTCTATTTGTTAGGGGCAAGACAAAATTTACCTATAAATTAGGAAAATCTAAATTCAATAATACAGCACACATTTTAAATTTAGGATAGGAAAAATATTTTCTCTCATTAAGTGCCATCTTTCTGATGAGCAACAGTTATGGTCTATAAGAGTTAATGCAAAGTCAGTAGAACAAAAGTTAATTTTTTAAAATGTCATTTACCATCCTGAAAAAATCTGCATGCAACATTACATTTCTCACTTTCTGTAAGTCTTGGAAAGACATGATATTTTCCTGGTTTCGTCAACAGTGAAAATGCCTTCACACAGGCCTGTAGCTGATGACATTGTAGTGAAAACTCTCCAAACGCTAATTAGAAATTAAAAAAAAAAAATCCTGACAACACCTCACTACATCATAGTTATGTTTCATCACCTTAGACATTCATTATCACTCACCACACACATATGTTAATGGGGAGAATTATTTAGAATTGCTCTATATTGCAGAGTCAAGATATTTCTCTGTTTTTAATATTGTTGAATTATTTTTGGATGACTAACAACTGGTGATATCAAATTGTAATTTTATACATATTTTATTGTGCAAAACAAATGGAAGCCCCTATTTTTTAAAAAAAATTCTTCAAGGCATGTTCTTCCAAACACAAAATGAAATGCATAGGTTTCCTTACAACATTAAGAGAAAAAAATCTGCACTCTCTTCAGATTTATGAAATAAGATCAACTCTATCCACATGACTTTAACTTTCTTACTGTTTGAAAAATGAAAATCTTAATGGACATTTTAGTGGTTATATGATGATTAATGAAAACTTTTGAAAGAGATGCATAGAGTGCATTTCAATATTTGAATTCTAAGAATAGCAACAAGAGAAAGATAGTGCTTGGTTTGTACAAGGGGCTACAAGGAATTTGGAATATGATAAATATTTGACTTCCCTCTGCTTAATTTCCTCTTTTAACCCACAAAGTGTTACATCAAGTGTTCTTGCAAAATTGTATACAAGAAAATAAAAGGAAAGCCTCAATTTGTACGTGATTCATAGAATGAAGTTTACAGTAAATATTAAATGATAAATACATATAATAATACAATTAAATGTTAAATATATACAATATAGTGTATATATTAGTACAGATAATATGTTTGGCCTCACTATCTGCTCTTTAGCTTTAGCTTGGGTTCTGGCTTCATAGAATCCTTTCCTTGGATAAGTTTAGAGTAACCCCATTTTATATGGAGACTATCTAAAGGAAATCACTTCCCTGCTCTCCTCATAAAGTACATGTAGATGATATCACATAAATATGATATGACATGTGCTAATCCATAATACTGCTTACCCAGGCTAGTATTCCATCTCTTTCCTGCTCATTCATTTGTATAGCCAGGCACTTCTTCATAAAAACTCTAGCTGTATCAATGTATAGGACTACTACACTTCTTAGAATGTTGGAAGAGGCTGTAAGTGAGGCTCCGAAATTCTTCACTTTCTACTGAAGCAATTAGAAATTTGTGACCTGGAAGTAAAAATGTGCTAAAGATGCATTATTTCCAGCTGTTGATTGTTAACCAAATCAAGTTAGAAATCCCTCATAATGGTAGCTATTGTTCATTGAGTGCTTTCTATGTGCAGGGCATCTAAGTTACAAATAATTCCTCAAGCTTGTAGGAAAAAAACTGACAGTTTAACTATGGTAACAAGTAAATATGAGAACTGGTTTTAACCTTATTTAATCAATAAATGACAATTTGTTTCATTTAACATGTCTTTGAAAGCCAACCAACTAGTGTTATGTTAGTGACAGTGTTATGCCTTCAAAGTTAGCCAATCAGTGGTAGACTTACTGCAGTGAATACTCTAAAAAAAATTTTTATTTTATATTGATCATAGCTGATTAAAAATGTTGTGGTAGTTTCAGGTGTACAGCAAACTGATTCAATTATATATATACATGTATCTATTCTTTTTCAAATTCTTTCCCCATTTAGATTATTAGAGAATACTGAGCAGCATTCCCTCTGCTATACAGTAGGTCCTTGTTGGTTATCTATTTTAAATATAGCAGTGTGTACATTTGAATACATTTTCAGAGCTGACACTGCCTCTCATCCAGACCTACAACACAAACCACACTTCCAAGGCAGATGTTAATAACTCTTGCTTGAGAATAATCAAATATTTCTCAAGTATCCTAAAAGAAGTTTGACAGTTTGCTTTACTCAGTGAGTTTGTACCTGGCCAGCATAGACCTTCCTCACTTCAGGATAAAATTCAGCTTTTCCATATGTGATAGTGAATGGTATTCTCTTCCTATAACAAACTGTTAAATAATTTAATTCTCATGTTAGCTCTGTGCAGTAGATACCATTATTATCTCCATTTTAGAGGTAGGGAACTGAGATAAGGGAAGTTAAGGAACTTAAGGAATTTTCTCAAGGCTACAACAATTCTAGTGTCATATAGCTGGTAAGAGTCCAAGCAATCTGACTCAGAGCCTAGACTCCTAACAACTTTGCTGTACTGCCTTTTACACTTTGTTAAAGAGGCCTAGAAAAGTTCCCACAGTCTCTCACAGACCAGAAAAAGAAGCTAAATTTTAGAAAAACGACTGCTGTGTTTTTCCCCTTCACTTTTAGCAGTTTGAAGCAGAGTGATTTATAAGGATGTAGACAGAAAGTGAAGCACTTTAAAGTATTATTGGGGGGCTTGTAAAATATGAAATCGTCAAAATATGGATTATGTGTGGCTGAAGAGCTACTCGGTGAATAACCTCCTGCTCCATTTGTGAGCCTTTCTCTTTCTTATAGAAAAAAGATCTCTTATGATTGCTGCAGCCAGACACAGCCAAAATTCTACTCTGCTTTTCCTTTTCAGGGCTGTTTGGCTGGGAGTACACGGTACATGAGTACCTGTTCAGCCAAAATCTATAGGCTAAACAGTATTTCCTCGGTGGAGAAGTGAAAATTTATTAGAAGAGGCCAGGGATTTTAGTGCTTCATGATTGGGTGATTAGCAATGAAATTACAATTAATACGTACAAAGGTACGTACAAACTACTAAAAGTTTCTTGGTGATAGCTGTACTGTATTAGGCTGTTAATAATGCAAAAAACAACAAAGTGGAGTTAGAGAATGGATGGCTATGATTACTGTGAGTTTCTCCAGTAGGCATCAAAATATTAAAACTAAAACAGCAATTATTGCAAAGAGCTCTTAAAACTCAATGATGAAAAAGCAAACAAACTAATTAAAAAATGGGCAAAGAGCTAAAAAGATGCTTCGCCAAAGGAGATATACAGATGACATAGAAGCATATGAAAAGATGTTCAACATCATTTGTCATTAGGGAATTGCAAAAACTACTCAGTGTCTGGCATTCAAGAAGAATTTGATTGGTTTAATTGCTTCGTGTGTTTCTAAATGGTATCTTTCCTTTACCCAGTTCCCAAAAGATTTTTTAAAACATCTTTATTGGAGTATAATTGCTTTACATTGTTGTGTTAGTTTCTGCTCTATAACACAGTGAACCAGCTATACATATACATATATCCCCATACCCCCTCCCACTTGTGTCTCCCTCCCACCCTCCCTATCCTACCCCTCTAGGTGGTCACAAAGCACCGACCTGATATCCCTGTGCTATGTGGCAGCTCCCCACTAGCTATCTAGTTTGCATTTGGTAGTGTGTATATGTCAGTGCCACTCTCTCACTTCGTCTCAGCTTACCCTTTCCCCTCCCCGTGTCCTCAAGTCCATTCTCTATGTCTGTGTCTTTATTCCTGTCCTGCCCCTAGGTTCACCCGAAACATTTTTTTTTTTTTTTTTTAGATTCCATATATATGTGTAGCATATGGTATTTGCTTTTCTCTTTCTGACTTACTTCATTCTGTCTAATAGTCTCTAGGTCCATCCACCTCACTACAAATAACTCAACTTTGTTTCTTTTAATGGCTGAGTGATATTCCATTGTATATATGCGCCACATCTTCTTTATCCATTCATCTGTCGATGGACACTTAGGTTGCTTCCATGTCCTGGATATTGTAAATAGAGCTCCAATGAACATTGTGGTACCTGACACTTGTTGAATTATGGTTTTCTCCGGGTATATACCCAGTAGTGGGATTGCTGAGTCATATGGTAGTTCTACTTTTAGTTTTCTAAAAATCTCCATACTGTTCTCAGTAGTGGCTGGATCAATTTACATTCCCACCAACAGTGCAAGAGTTTCCCTTTTCTCCACACCCTCTCCAGCATTTATTGTTTGTAGACTTTTTGATGATGGCTCTTCTGACCACTGTGAGGTGATACCTCATTGTAGTTTTAAATTTATTTATTTATTTATTTATTTATTTATGGCTGTGTTGGGTCTTCGTTTCTGTGTGAGGGCTTTCTCTAGTTGGGGCAAGTGGGGGCCACTCTTCATCGCGGTGAGCGGGCCTCTTACTATTGCGGCCTCTCTTATTGCGGAGCACAGGCTCCAGATGCGCAGGCTCAGTAGTTGTGGCTCACAGGCCCAGTTGCTCTGCGGCATGTGGGATCTTCCCAGACCAGGGCTCAAACCCGTGTCCCCTGCATTGCAGGCATATTCTCAACCACTGTGCCACCAGGGAAGCCCCTCATTGTAGTTTTGGTTTGCATTTCTCTAATGATTAGTGATATTTAGCATCCTTTCATGTGTTTGTTGGCAATCTGTATATCTTCTTTGGAGAAAAGTCTATTTAGGTCTTCTGCCCATTTTTGGATTGGGCTGTTTGTTTTTTTGATGTTGAGCTGTGTGAGCTGCTTGTAAATTTTGGAGATTAATCCTTTGTCAGTTGCTTCATTTTCAAATGTTTTCTCCAATTCTGAGGGTTGTCTTTTCATCTTGCTTATGGTTTCCTTTGCTGTGCAAAAGTTTTTAAGTTTCATTAGGTCCCATTAGTTTATTTTTATTTCCATTTCTCTAGAGGTGGGTCAAAAAGGATCTTGCTATGATTTATGTCAATGAATATTCTTCCTATGTTTTCCTCTGAGAGTTTTATAGTGTCCAGTCTTACATTTAGGTCTTTAATCCACTTTGAATTTATTTTTGTGTATGGTGTTAGGGAATGTTCTAATTCAATTCTTTTACATGTAGCTGTCCAGTTTTCCCACCACCGCTTATTGAAGAGGCTGTGTTTTCTCCATTGTATATTCTTTCCTCCTTTATCAAAGATAAGGTGAACATACGTGCGTGGGTTTATCTCTGGGTTTTCTATCGTGTTCCATTGATCTATATTTCAGTTTTTGTGCCATTACCATACTGTCTTGATTACTATAGCTGTTTAGTATAGTCTGAAGTCAGGGAGCCTGATTCCTCCAGCTCCATTTTTCTTTCTCATGATTGCTCTGGCTATTCGGGGTCTTTTGTGTTTCCATACAAACTGTGAAACTTTTTGTTCTAGTTATGTGAAAAATGCCCTTGGTAGTTTGATAGGGATTGCGTTGAATCTGTAGATTGCTTTGGGTAGTATAGTCATTTTCACAATGTTGATTTTTCCAGTCCAAGGACATGGTACATCTCTCCATCTGTGTGTATCATCTTTAATTTCTTTCTTCAGTGTCTTATAGTTTTCTGCATACAGGTCTTTTTTCTCCTTATGTAGGTTTATTCCTAAGTATTTTATTCTTTTTGTTGCAATGGTAAATGGGAGTGTTTCCTTAATTTCTCTTTCAGATTTTTTATCATTAGTATATAAGATTGCAAGAGATATCTGTGCATTAATTTTGTATCCTGCTACTTTACCAAATTCATTGATTAGCTCCAGTAGTGGTAGCATCTTTAGGATTCTCTCTATATAGTATCATATCATCTGCAAAAAGTGACAGTTTTACTTCTTTTCCGATTTGGATTCCGTTTATTTCTTTTTCTTCTCTGATTGCTGTGGCTAAAACTTCCAAAACTATGTTGAATATTAGTGGTGAGAGTGGGCAACCTTGTCTTGTTCCTGATCTTAGTGGACATGGTTTCAATTTTTCACCATTGAGGATGATGTTGGCTGTATGTTTCTCAGATATGGCCTTTATTATGTTGAGTTTAGTTCCCTCTATGCCTACTTTCTGGAGAGTTTTTATCATGAATGGGTGTTGAATTTTGTCAAAAGCTTTTTCTGCATCTACTGAGATTATCATATGGATTTCCTTCTTCAGTTTTTTAATATGGTGTATCACATTGATTTGCATATATTGAAGAATCCTTGCATTCCTGAGATAAACCCCACTTGATCATGGTCTATGATCCTTTTAATGTGGTGCTGGATTCTGTTTGCTTTATTTTGTTGAGGATTTTTGCACCTATGTTCATCAGTAATATTGGTCTGTAGTTTTCTTATTTTGTGACATCTTTGTCTGGTTTTGGTATCAGGGTGATGGTGGCCTTGTAGAATGAGTTTGGGAGTGTTCATCCCTCTGCTATATTTTGGAAGAATTTGAGAATAGGTGTTAGCTCTTCTCTAAATATTTGATAGAACTCATCTGTGAAGTCATCTGGTCCTGGGCTTTTGTTTGTTTGTTGGAAGATTTTTAATCACAGTTTCAGTTTCAGTGCTTGTGATTGGTCTGTTCGTATTTTCTATTTCTTCCTGGTTCAGTCTATTTCTAAGAATTTGTCCATTTCTTCAGGTTTTCCATTTTATTTCCTTCTAGTTGCTTGTAGTAATCTCTCATGATCCTTTGTATTTCTGAAGTGTCAGTTGTTACTTCGAGTCTTGTCCCTTTTTTTCTTGATAAGTCTGTCTAATGGTTTATCAATTTTGTTTATCTTCTCAAAGAACCAGCTTTTAGTTTTATTGATCTTTGCTATCATTTCTTTCATTTCTTTTCCACTTATTTCTGCTTTGATCTTATGATTTCTTTCCTTCTGCTAACTTTGGGGTTTTTTTGTTCTTCTTTCTCTAATGGCTTTAGTTGTAAGGTTAGGTTGTTTATTTGAGTTGTTACTTGTTTCTTGAGGTAGGATTGTATTGCTATAAACTTCCCTCTTAGAACTGCTTTTGCTGCATCCCATAGGTTTTGGGCCGTCGTGTTTTCGTTGTCATTTATTTCTAGGTATTTTTTGATTTCCTCTCTGATTTCTTCAGTGATCTCTTGGTTATTTAGCAGCGTATTGTTTAGCCTCCATGTGTTTGTATTTTTTACAGTTTTTTTCCTGTAATTGATATCTAGTCTCATAGCACTGTGGTTGGAAAAGATACTTGATGTGATTTCCAGTTTCTGAAATTTACCAAGGCTTGATTTGTTACCCAAGATATGATCTATCCTGGAGAATGTTCCATGAGCACTTGAGAAGAAAGTGTAGTCTGTTTTTTTTGGATGGAATGTCCTATAAGTATCAGTTAAGAAGTCCATCTTGTTTTATGTGTCATTACAGCTTGTGTTTCCTGATTTATTTTCATTTTGGTTGGTCTGTCCATTGGTGAAAGTGGGGTGTTAAAGTCCCCTACTATTATTGTGTTATTGTCGATTTCCCCTTTTATGGCTGTTAGCATTTGCCTTATTTATTGAGGTGCTCCTATGTTGGGTGCATAGATCTTTACAATTGCTGTATCTTCTTCTTGGATTGATCCCTTTATCATTTTGTAGTGTCCTTCTTTGTCTCTTGTAATAGTCTTTATTTATTTATTTATTTATTTATTGCGGTACGCGGGCCTCTCACTGTCGTGGCCTCTCCGTTTGCAGAGCACAGGCTCCGGACACGCAGGCTCAGCGGCCATGGCTCATGGGCCCAGCCACTCCACGGCATGTGGGATCCTCCCGGACTGGGGCACAAACCTGTGTCCCCTGCATCGGCAGGCAGACTCTCAACCACTGAGCCACCAGGGAAGCCCTAATAGTCTTTATTTTAAAGTTTATTTTGTCTGATATGAGAATTGCTACTCCAGCTTTCTTTGGATTTCCATTTGCATGGAATATCTTTTTCCATCCCCGCACTTTCAGTCTGTATGTGTCCCTATGTCTCAAGTGTGTCTCTTGTAGACAGCATATATATGGTCTTGTTTTGTTTGCCTTCAGCTAGTCTGTGTCTTTTGGTTAGGGCATTTAATCCATTTACATTAAAGGTTATTATTGATATGTGTGTTCCTATTACCATTTTCTTAATTGTTTTGGGTTTGTTATTGTAGGTCCTTTCCTTCTCTGTGTTTCCTGCCTAGAGAAGTTCCTTTAGCATTTGTTATATAGCTGGTTTGGTGGTGCTGAATTCTCTTAACTTCTGCTTGTCCATAAAAGTTTTAATTTCTCCATTGAATCTGATTGAGATCCTTGCTGGGTAGAGTAATCTTGGTTGTAGTCTTTTCCCTTTCATCACTTTAAATATGTCATGCCACTCCCTTCTGGCTTGCAGAGTTTCTGCTGAAACATCAGCTGCTAACCTTATGGGGATTCCCTTGTATGTTATTTGTTGCTTTTCCCTTGCTGCTTTTAATATTTTTTCATTGTATTTAATTTTTGATAGTTTGATTAATATGCACTTTGTTATGTTTCTCCTTGGAGTTAATCTGTATGGGACCCTCTCTGCTTTCTGGACTTGATTGACCATTAGTCAATTTAGTGACCATTATAGTCCCTTCAAATATTTTCTCAGTCCCTTTCTTTTTCTCTCCTTTTTCTGGGACCCCTGTAATTCGAATGTTGGTACATTTAATGTTGTCCCAGAGGTCTCTGAAACTGTCCTCAATTCTTTTCATTCTTCTTTCTTTATTTTGCTGTGCAGTAGGTATTTCCACTATTTTATCTTTCAGGTCACTTATCTGTTCTTCTGCCTCAGGGTATTCTGCTATTGATTCCTTCTAGAGAATTTTTAATTTCATTTATTGTGTTGTTCATCATTATTTCTTTGCTCTTTAGTTCTTCTAGGTCCTTGTTAAACATTTCTTTTATTTTCTCCATTCTATTTCCAAGATTTTGGATCACCTTTACTATCATTACTCTGAATTCTTTTTCAGGTAGACTGCCTATTCCTTCTTCATTTGTTTGCTCTGGTTGGTTTTTACGTTGCTCCTTCATCTGCTGCATATTTCTCTGTCTTCTCATTTTGCTTAACTTACTGTGTTTGGGGTCTCCTTTCTGCAGGCTGCAGTTCATAGTTCCCATTGTTTTTGGTGTCTGCCCCTGGTGGGTAAGGTATGTTTCGTGGGTTGTGTAGGATTAGTGCTAGAGTGGACTGGTGCCTGTGTTCTGGTGGATGAGGCTGGATCTTGTCTTTCTTGTGGGCAGGACTGAGTCCGATGGTGTGTTTTGGGTTGTCTGTGAACTTATTATGATTTTAGGCAGCCTCTCTGCTAATGGGTGGGGTTGTGTTCCTGTGTTGCTAGTTGTTTGGCATGGTGTGTCCAGCACTGGATGTCACTGGTCGTTGAGTGGAGTTAGGTCTTAACATTGAGATGGAGATCTCCAGGAGAGCTCTCGCTGATTGATATTACTTGGGGCCAGGAGGTCTCTATTGGTCCAGTGTCTTGAGCTCAGCTCTCCCACCTCAGAGGCTCCGACCTGACACCTGGCTGGAGCACCTAGACCCTGTCAGCTGCATGGCTTAATTTAAAAATTACTTTATTGGGACTTCCCTGGTGGTCCAGTGATTAGGAAACCATGCTTCCACTTCAGGTGGTGCGGGCTCAATCCCTCTTCGGGGAACTTCTAGTGTTTGAGGGTCTCCTGCAGAGGCTGGGGCAGCTGTGCCTCACCACAGGGACAAGGACACTGGCAGCAGAAGTTGTGGGAAGTACTCCTTTGCGTGAGCCCTCTGAGAGTCTGCCATTAGCCCCAACAAGGAGCCTCCCAAGTGGATTTTAAGTTCCCCAAGTGATAGCATTATTGTACCATTTTTGGAGATGTAAATGTGTTACAGAATACTCCACACATCATAGGTATGTGATAAGTGTTGGCTTAAAGTATATCTCTTGTAGAAAACATATAGTTTCTTTTATTCAGTCTGAAAATCTCTGACTTAGGTTTAATTGTTTAGTTCACTTACATTTAATGTAATTATTAATATGGTTGAGTTTAAGTTTATCGTCTTTGCTATCTCCTTTATTTTTTCTCTTCTTGCTTTTTTGTATAAATTGAATATTTTTTGTATTCTATTTCCTTTCTCTTTTTACTTTTTAACCAATGACTGCTCTAAGCATTACAGTATGCATTCTTAACTTATTACAGTGTGACTAAAATGAACATTACACCAGTTACCCTAAACTATAAATATCTAACAATAATATATTCTATTTACCCACATCCATTGTGTTACAGTTCTCATATTGTTGTTGAACCCATGTTTGTATGCCCTATGTACAGTGAGGCCAAACAAACCAAAATGTCAGAGTTTGGAGCAGAGAAAGGTTTATTGCAAGGGCCAAGCAAGGAGAATACACAGCTCATGCTTTAAAAGCTAGGGAGTGTCTAGGAGGCTGAAAGCCTTTTTCCTACAAACAAGAAACGTGGGTACACAGAAAGGCTTTTGTACCTGGGAGGGCCCCTCAGGGTCCTGCTTGGTTTCAATATATTTTACTTTTTCAATATATTTTACATACATGATAAACCTCACAATAAAGTGTTATTGTTTTTGCTTTAAACAGTAACTTGTCCTTTTTGAAAAAAAGAAATTAAAAGTTTTAAAAGTATTTACCTAAAAATTTATTATTTCATGTGTTATTCATTCTTACACATACAGATTTCCATATTGTCTATATATACATATATATGTGTGTGTGTGTATATATGTATAAATATGTATGTGTATATATATACACACACACACACACACACACACACACACACACACACATATATATATATATATATATATAAATCATTTTCCAGTATTTCTTGTGCATAGATCTCATGGAAACAAATACAGTAAATTTTTATTTATCTGAAAATTTCTTATGCATATTTGAAGAATATTTTCAGTGGATATAGAAATCTGGTTTGCTTGCAGTAATTTAAAGATATCACTGCATCTTTGGGCTTCATTATTTCTGATAAGAAGTCACATATTAGATTTACTGTTATCCTTGTACATAATATGTCTTTCTTTTCTAGATTGTTTTTATGATTTTCTCTTCATCTTTGGTTTTCATTAGTTGACAGTGATGCATCTAGGTGTGGTTTCCTTTGAATTTATTCAGCTTTGGGTTCACTGATTAGTTTTGTCCCACAGCTTACTGAAACTCTGTTTACTTTGTTTTTTGTCTTTCTTTACCATGATTTTCAGATCAGGTAATTTCTTAATCTGTCTTAAAAATCAGTAATCATTTCTGCATTGTCTAATATGCTACTGAGCCTGTCCATTGATTTTGTTTTTCATTTCAGATATTGTATTTTCAATTCCAGAATTTCCACTCGATTCTTTTTCATAGTTTCCATTTCTCTGCTAACATTACTGAACTGTTTACTCATATGTCTATCTTTAATTTTAAGACCTTGAACATATTTTTAAAGTAGTTTTAAAGCCCTTGTTTAGTCATTTCATTGTCTAAGTTATCTTCTGGGTCTATTGGCTATTTTTTTTTTTTCTTTGACCTGAGGGACATTTCCCTGTTTCTTCATATGTCTAGCAAGTTTTAACTGCATGTTGGTCATTTTTAATGATATATCAGAATGAGGCTGAATCATGCTATTTTCCTTTAAATGCCATTTAATTTTGTTCTGGCAGGCAGTTAAATTACCATTGGGTATTCTTGATCTCATCAGGCTTAGTTTTATGCTTTGTCAGTTTTATGCTTTGGGTCTGTTTTTTTCTTAGACCTAGGACATGACCCTTGCTCTAGGGTACAGCTCTTTATCTTAAGTCATAGTCTTATCACATCTCAGCTGAATGCCAGAAGTGCCCAGTGAGATTTCATCACTCTAGATGGTCCTAAACTATAATTTTTTCTCTCCCATATCTCCATTTAGCTCTTAGTTTCATAACAGCCACTCTGTAGTCTTGTGTTATCTCTCAGCTAAGAACCCTCAGTCCTCAGTCAATATGTGAGAAACCCTCAGTCAGACTTCTGAGGCTCCTTTTTACAAAGCATCTACCTCTCTGATACCCTGTCCTGAAAATTCTAGTCATTTCAGTAGCCCTGAAGTGTAATCTCTGCCGGCTCAGCTCAGCAAGACCACTCTCTCAACATGGGCATTATCTTCCTACAATGAGGTTTGAAAAGTGCTCCCAGGTGGAAAATCTGACCACTCACACGTGTGGGCAAATCTTAAAAGTGCATTGTAAATGACACTATGCTTTAATGGTGAAAGATCAATGAAATGCAAACTTCTGATAAAAATGCCACCACCAGTCATGTTTAATGTTCTCTTCATTGTGAAATGGTATAAGTTTTAGGTTTGATAAATTAGTTTTGCTCTCTTGGTGCTGGCATGGGATCATAAGTCACAGGTAGATAAAATTCAACAAAGGTAATAAAGTTCTGTGCCTTTGGTAAGGTAAACTTAATAGAGAAATTTTGAAAAGTTAATTAAGAGTCCGAAAATAGAAACCCAAGGAAACGTAAAAAAGTTAGAAATATTAGAAATAATAATAAACCTTTCACATAATTTCCTATCAAACTATCCACCTCAGCTGTTGATGAGCTGAAATCTTCCTAGTATCATTAAGTTAACTGAAAACTAAAACATAATAATACTTAGTTTTTAAAAATAGTTTTATCATTTGATCATGATCAGAAATACTATGGGGATTTCTGTGGGTTTTACATAGAAGTAGAAGAACTATTACCACAAAATGAGTTTGAGATGGAAATATTGGGAGACAAAAAAAATTTATTTGTAATTGCACCCAAAGAGTTCTGTTTACTCCATATAAAAATTACATAAGAAATCAATAATGTACTTTTATTAGAGGTAGTAACAGTAGTGTTACCAAACTCAGGTTCGGCTTCTTGCCACTCAAAAGCCAATACTTGAGAGGCAAGTGTTGGTTGGAAAAGAAATGTTGCTTTATTTAGGAGGCCAGCAACCTGGGGAGAAGGTGGACTCATGTCCAAAAAGCAGCTCCAAAGATTCTGCTCGACCATGAAAGTTTTTAAAGGGAGAATCATTTGGGGAGGGGAATCACAGTCTTCATTATCTTCCACTGTGTGCAAACTTTCATCTGATTGGTTGGTGGTGAGGTAACAGGGCTGTGTTCCAGGAATCTTGTGTTCAGCCTGAAGTTACTGTTCACCACCTGGGTGGGGGCCTTAGTTTCTCCAGAGGAACTCAAAGGCATTGCTATGTATATTCCTTGAGGAGGAACGAGGACCTTGCCCAATGCCTGCACTGTTTTTTCTTGACTGCTCCTCCTTTGTTTCTTCATTCCTTCCCTTCCCTGATAAGCAACTGTTTGAATATGCCCTTTGGAACTCAGGGAAGGTCAAGGAGGCTGACTAAATGAAGTCTATTTCCTACACACAAGAAATGGGGGACACAGAAAATATTTCTGCCTGAGAGGGCCCCACAGGGTCCTGCTCTGTTTCAGTAGTGGTAATAGTAGCAGTAATAATAGTAGATTTTGATGAACCTGGTTGATATTCCTAAGGAAGAGATTAAAGAATGAACTTCAGATTTAATAAATAAATAAATAAATAAATAAAAATATTGAAGTGTTTTTCAAATAAAGTGATCTTTTACTCAGTTTCTTTCTTGTAATACTCAATGATGCCCTCACTAATTCTAATGTTTATGAAATAGTACAGATTTACTCTTGATATTACCATAAGTATTTGAAACTGACACAGAAAGGACTGCTCAATCTCACCTTTTGTGGGGACTGTGACTGCATACATTTTTTAAGTTCCCAACCTACTTTCACCTTCACCTTCCAACAACTGTATGTAAATTAGGATTTTCTCCTTCTGAGGTTCCTCCCTCTCCACCCCATAATGAAATCTATTATTTGACCACAATACTTTTTCTAATGGAAACCAGTGACCATTCATAACTGTTAAGTGTTAATGCTCAGGATGGGACCCCTTTCCATGGAAATGCCTACTGATCATTACAGTTCATATGTTAACTAGTTGCTAGTAAACAGTTGCTAGTAAACAAGGAAATTCATACTCTCAAAGTCCTCTGCTTTTAAATAGTTGTAAATTTATGGATTAGGGAAGTTCTATTTAGTAGAATCAAGGACTGCCAACTTTTTTTTTTAAGTTTTATTGAAGTATAGTTGATTTACAATGTTGTGTTATTTTCTGCTGTACAGCAAAGTGATTCAGTTATACATATATATATTCTTTTTCATATTCTTTTCCATTATGATTTATCACAGGACATTGAATATAGTTCCCTGTCTATACAGTAGGACCTTGTTGTTTATCCATTCTGTATAGAATAGTTTGCACCTGCAATTCCCATTCCTTCCCTCCCCCACCCCCTCTCCTCCTTGGCAACCACAAGTCTGTTCTCTATGTCTGTGAGTCTGTTTCTGTTTTATGGATATGCTCATTTATGCTGTATTTTAGATTCCATATACCAGTGATATCATATGGTATTTGTCAAGATCTGCCAACTTTAATAATATTTTTTCATCAGGGAAATAGGGCCAAAGATGGTATAAGGAAAGTATACATAAAAGTTTCACATTATATTAAAAAATCAACAGAAGTAAGTAATTGAGAAATCTCAAGCAAGCTATATTGTCACAAATGGTTAAAAGCACAGAAAAATGTTTTTTTAAATTATTATTACTATTTTTTTTAATGATGGAAAACACTACATCTATAGAGTGTACCTTCATTAGGGTTCAAAAACACAGGAAACTATAGACTTTAGTGCCTCCTTTATTTCTTCTTCCTTCTGGATTTTTTTTTTCAATTGTTAGTCTCTGCAAAGTACATCAGATTAAAAAAACCTAGTAAGAACATATGTGTTCATTAGATATCTGGAGGAGTAAATACAAAGAAATAAGTTTTCAATGAATACAAATTAGGAAATGTTACTTTTGCTTTCCTTACTTCACTGTAAGGAAACCACACCACGGAACAAATTTTAAATGCTATTTATCTTCATGTATCAACTCCAAATGAAAAATTAAAAAAAAAATTCAATTTGACTGACAGGTGTGATCAGTAATGATAGTAAAATACTTTGATTTTAACTTCACATTAAAAAATATATTTTTTACTTGATGTATCCTTTAGCCTTCTGTTACTTAGTACTCCATGTTAAAACAGGAACTATGCAAGCAATTTCAGTGGATACAGGAGTATGCTGTGCTTTTATTATATTTGGCATGGTTTCTGCATTCATAACTGAAACCTTTGCTAGTATTTCCATGCATTATGTCATCTAAAGTGCTCAGTTTTCTTCCTATTCCATATCTCCTGTTTTGCTGCTTTTTCTAGTTATTTCAGAAGAAAACAAACATCAACCTTGCCTTTGGCTCAGAAGCCAGAGAGCATACCTCTTGGAGTCAAATGCCTGATCTACAACCTAGCGTTGGGATCTTCATGTTACATCTTTTAATCTCAGTTTTCATATCTATAAAATGGTGTATAATAATTATTATCTCTGGGAATTGTGTAAATATGCAATTGATAATGGGTACTTATATAAAACATTCAATGCAGTGTATGGCACATGATGAGTTATTTCTTCTTTTTCATAAACTTCTAAAAGGCTGTTGAACCTCTTCACAATTCCATGTGTTCTACACCCATAATATCCTTGAGAAATAGGTAGTTTACATGAAAAGCATGTCAAAATTTCCAACTCCAATAATCATAACCATCAATTTGTCCTATAATATAAACTGATATGCTCATCAATACACAGTAAGACAGCATCCTTTCAAGTTTGTGGTAGAAGTGAGATTTAAACTTCCAACTTGTGATTTAACAGTTTAATACATATGTATATTTAAAATATACATTTACACAGGCAAAACTGACATCCACTGGGCAGCATTTAATAACACTATTTTGAATAAGACATCTAGGATATTCAGATCTTTACAAGCCCAAAGAGCTAAACTATAACTTCTAAATGGAATTTTTACTGCCATTGATTTACATGGTTATAAAGCTAGCAAGAAAAACAGCTACGTTTGCTTCACCAAAGTAAACCAAAATTGTGGCTTCAAATATCTTCAAGAATATTTTAAACTGGATATTATACTTGAATGTTATTTTTTATGTCATAAATGTAGACACTGCCAATAATAATTGATCTTCTGGGTTCATTTTATACTGTTCTACTTTAAGTATCACAGTAAATTTTGTCTCATTTTGTTTTCTATTTAATAAATTTAAAATATTTATTTTCACTTAATTTTATTTAATTATATTTAAACAATATTATTCATAAAACTTCAACATGTCACTCTTCTAAGCGTTATTGCAGGTATACGGATGAGTATGATGTAGTTCCTACATGCAAGGAAGCATGCAAATCAATAGGGGAGATAGATGTACCCAATGTGTAATAAAAAAATGGGGCCGGGAGGCAAGTGGACTTCTTATCTCCAAGATTTGTTACTTTTTACCATACCCAACAGGTAATTCCTTGGATTACTGAGGTCATCTTTATAAAATATGAAGCATCTTGCTGCTTTGGTCTTTATTTTTTCTCCTGCTTCAGCCTTAATGAACAATCAGTGTTACTCCAAAATAAGCAATCTGTTAGAAAATGTGAGTTGTAGAATCCATATACTTATCAAACTAAGTACATGGATGTATAATTTCTCTCAGGTACAATACATTTTAACTTTTTTTTGCTGCCTTCGCTTTCTTTTCTGGCACATAAGATGCATATTTTAGATAAAATAAATTCATTTTTCTCCAGAAAGAGCTCATATTTAAAACTAAGCTTAAACAAAGCATAATGACCTAGCTCTAAAATTCTATATTTCTTTGCCAGTAGAAACTTCTCTCCCAATGATCAAATCCAAAACAGCCTGTGACAGTATCATGAAATTCAGTAAAAGGGACCCAGAGGAACTTCAGTTTTAAAAAAAGAATATTGTTTGTCTTATCATGTAGTATATGACATTTGAAAAAAATACATGTATGCTTGATAATGAAGACAAGATTCTCTTCCCTCAAAGACCAAGAAATTATGTAGTCACATTCCATCTCTGTGCAGACAGCTCTTCACTTGTTTGATTAAGGGCAATGTTACCCGTAAATTCTACAGCTTTATTCCACATCTTTAAGAGCATATGATGATAAATTTGAGCACTCCATATTTCTCCCAAAGAGTTCTTTGATTTATGGAACTTGCTTATTGGACAGGGGTCTTCAACTTCTTTTATTCAGAGAAATATATTTTTTAAAAAGTTATAATTATGGCAAAATTCCTTGACTTGTACCTTATTCAAGACAAGAGAATACTCATTCTTAACATGGACGCTAAAATGATCCATTTTGTATGTATGAGAATAGGAAAAAACAATCAAGGATAACTGCTTTTAGTCCAGATCTTAGTAAGTTAGAGGGCAAAGCACATCAGAGATATGGCTTTGTTAATTATATAATATGTGTAATATATAAATATAATATACATATATACCTACATATATATGTATCCCCCCAAGATCAATTTTAAAGTGATTATTCTCATACCTTGAGTCAGATAGCAGATACAAGTCAGTGAAGTTTACCAATATTGTATTTTTAAAAATAATGACACAGTTAATAATAATAATCTGAGCTGCACTTGATCAACATTTCCCCTCCAAGTTGCTGCCTTAGATAAGAGCAGCCATAGGTAGTAGTAGTAGGTCAATAATTTAGGGTTTCTGAGTCTTGGCTGAAAATTTTTCTAATCCATCACGACCAACAGTCTGAAAGAAACTTAAAAATTATGTATTGTTTACCATGATCTCTTCAGCATTTAGCAAAGTAATCTGTTATGCATGGCATTTATAAATGCTTTAAAACCTTGTCTGATTAAATGCTCCACAATGCTTGGTGATAAATACATCTCCTATTCTCAGAATTCCCAGAATTCCCAGATGGTGATAATCAAAGGCCCACAAGCATAGCTGTAGTCCTCTTCAGAGATCCTGCCATGAGAACCCAAACGTGCAGGACTGGTTTCCCCCACAGAGCAGGCTGAAAGAATATCAGGGCCAGCAAACAATTTAATTCAAGACAGGCTGATTTGAGGACACAGAGAAAGATCTTGTACTCCAAATCTTGTCTCTTGATTCCCAATAAATGTAATTCTGATTTGGGATCCAAAAAGTACTGTTCCCAAGTATGCCCAAGAATATTAAATGTAGCAAGTTGCTAAGTGGACCCTGGCATATTGAACCCCTTTCTGCAGGAATTTTGAACTTCTGTAGAGTTTTCACACTGCATGTACTTCCTTGGTGGTAATGGAACAGCAGTGCATACATTTATTCACACCTGTGGAAAGCATTTGGGGAGCATGGAGCAGTGTACGGCTTTTAAAGTCTGCTCAGCTGAGATTCATGTTCATTCTTGCTCTGTCTCTTGTTACTCTGTATTCCCACCTGTAAAATGGCATGAGGCTTTGTGTCTCACAAAACTGTTGTGAGGATCAACAGAGATGTTTGCAATGGCCCACAGTGCAGAGGGAATAGGGGTAATGCCATTTATACCTTTTGTGCATGGAACATATTTGAAAAGAGCATACATAGTGTAGGAAGTCCCACTGAATTTTTTTTTTTTCTCTCAAAGGATAAAAAAGGAAAAAAAAAGCAAAAACCCACATCTTTGTCTGGAAATTATCTTAAAAGCCATATCCTTTTGATGTCAGTGGTAATGGAAGATAGGTGGCCTAATGTGACATTCTGTCACTGAAAGCATAAGGATTACTCTATTGTAGAAATTTAAGGAAATTAAGCTGCCACATTCTTACTTGTGATACTTGTTTGTAAGAGTATTGTTCTAGAGCAGTTGTTTTTCAAATAGGGTCCTTTGAAACCTGCCTCAGAATCATCTGGGGTGCTTTTTAAAAATGTAGATTCAGGGTCTAACCCTAAACTGACCGAATTGAAACAAGAACATTTCAATTCATAGCTTCCCCCAGGGAGCTGCATGTTAAACACTCCCCCTAGGTGGTACATGTGTATGCTAAATCTGAAAAATCACTACCTAGAGTAGCAGTCTCCAAATATTTGATCAGCCTTCCAATTAGTAAACTTATGACATCTCCCCACACATGTGGTTTATGTTCTATTCACTGTCAATTATGGACATTGTGAAACACACAAAAATTTGAAAACCATATTAAAGGTTGAAAATATAAATATAATTGGAAATCAAATATTTTATTTCTTTCTTTATATTGGTCTTATAAACTGTCTGGGTTGAAAGAATTATACTTTGTACCGCTGGCCCAAAGGATATATTGACTTCAAATGTGGAGGATAACAAGCATTAGGGGATGTACAACTCCAACTCTGTGAGTTATTTCTTTGAAAAATCTCTATTGCAAAATAATAATATAAGCCCTACCTCTCATCCAATTTTAACAAATCTAACCTTTTGCCAAATTTACTTCAGAATTTTTTAAATAATGAAAAACCTACAGAAACATTTAAAATCCTCTCTGTGTCCCTCCCTGTCCCTTGTTCCTTCCCTTTTACTCCAGATACCTATTATTCTGAAATATAAGTGTATGATTCTCATTCATGATTTTATACTGTAACTGCATAGATACATATCCACAGACAATTCTCTTTCTTCCTCCTCCTCTCTCTGCAAGAGAATTGTTATATGTGGTTTATCATTATGTAAGTACTTATTTAGTTCAGTATTGTGATCTTAAGGTTTATTCATATTGATAAACATATTTATTTTAACTACTGTAATATTTCATTGTATGAATGCATGTATCATTGTGCATCTGTAAAAAAGCTTTTCTTGAGTTGTACATACAACCAGAATTTCTGGCATATACATGTAGTGGATCTACAATTTCATATTTTCAGATGTCTTGCTATGTCAAGTATATGTCAAGTATGTCAACGGTATAAAAAATTATGTCCTGCTTTGAATTGTATTTAACTCATGATTAGTGGGATAGCCATATTTTCATGTTTGTGGCCATTTGTTTCCATTTTCTGTGAATTGCCTGCTTATTTTGTTTGTTCCTTTTCTACTGGGTTCTTTGGCTTTTCCTTATTGATTTGTAGATGTTTTTATATATTTTGGATATGAACCTTTGGTTTATAGATGCTGCAAATACTTTCTCTCAATGAGTCACTTGACTGTTGCACAAAAGTTTAAAATTTTTTATGTAATTTATAATTTTTTCTTTTGTGGTTCAGAATTTTTGAATCAGCAAAGCCATGATGTCATTAAGATATTCTCCTCTACTTTCTTCTTCTAAATGTTTAGTGCTGACTTTAAAATGGAGGTAATTGGTTCATCTACAATTTTTGTAAAAGGTACTTTTTAATTTCCATGAAGTACATTTGTTATTATTACATTTTCTGAACAGTTTTATGAGCTTTGGCAGGTACATATACTTTTGTAGCCACCACCACAATCAAGATACAGAACAGTCCCATCACCCCGACAGTTCCCTCATGTTACCCTTATGTAGTCAAGTTCTCCACCCACTCCTAAATCCTGGCAACCGCTGATCTGTTCTTTCTTCCTCTAGTTTTTATTTTTCCAGAAAGTCATAGAAATGGAATTATATGTTGATTGATTTCTTCTACTTTTTGTTTCAACCATGTTGAGATTCAGCCATGCTGTTGAAGTATCAATAATTCGTTCTTTTTGTTGCTGAAGTATTCGGTTGTATGGATGTGCCTTACTTTGTTTATCCATTAACCCAGTGAAAGACATTTAGGTTGTTTCCACTTTGGGGCGATAATGAATATGTTGCTATAAACATTACTTGACAGGTTTTTGTGTGAACATACGTTTTCATTTCTCTAGAGCAAATATCAGGGATAAGTGTTTGTTTTACTTTCAAAGAATTTGCCAAAGTGTTTTCCACTGTGGCTGTTTTCATTCTGCAATGCATGAGAATTCCAGTCACTCCGCATCCTTCTCAGCACTAGACATTGTTTGTTTATTTTTTACTATTAGCCATTTAAATTGGATTGTAGTGATATCTCATTCTGGTCTAAATTCACATTTTCTCAATGATTAATGATTTTGAGCTTCTTTTCATGTGCTTGTTTGCCATCCATATATCTTCTTTGGGGAAATGTATACTCAACTATTTGCATATTTTTTTGAAGAGTTGTTTTCTTATTGCTGAGTTTCAAAAGTTCTTTGTATATTCTGTATATAAGTCACTTGTTAGATAAATGTTTGTAAATATTTTCTCCCGGTCTATATCTTGTTACTTTGGAAGAATCCTTTTGAAGTTATTTTGTAGACTGACCTTCTTTTTGGATTTTCCTGATGATTTTATGATTAAATTCAGGTTATACATTTGGAGCAAGAACATCACAGAAGTGATCCTGTGCTCATCCCTATGCATTGTATCAGGTGATATATGATGTAGTTAGGTCTCATTATTGTGATGATCTCTTTTTTAAAAGTCTGCTTGACTTAGCAGATTCTGACATTAGTACATTAAAATGTATCATTTATAGGTGTATTTTTGTCAGTTTCTTCTGTTATTCTGTCAGTCTTTGAGGTAGACAGTTTGAGGCTGTTTTTATGACATGATAATTAGATCTTTGGGGTGGATTTCTCTTTTCTTGTGTGTTATATCCATTTTTATTGCTATGATGGTTTTCAGCTTTAAATTATATTTTAATATTGCTAATAATAATTAATATTTAATTATTCCCTACTCACCTCTTTTTGACTTTCTAAGTGGTTTTTAGCTCAATTTTGATGTTTTGAAATTATTTTAGACTTTCTCTTTTAAAAAATGCATTCATATTTATTGTAAAGATTAGCATATTTAGACTTATTTCTACCATCTTATTTTATACTTTCTTCTTGGTATTATTTCCTTTCCCTTCCTTTTCCTTCTTCATTTTGCATTAAGAAATTTTAAAATTCCTTTTTACTTCCTCTACTGGTTGGCAGGATTTGTATTCGATTTATATTTTAGGGTAGGTTTCCCTTAATTGTTTTTACATTCATGATTATATACAAACACTTCTCACAAAGCCTAAATTTATTCAGTACTTCTCTCTTCCCCCCAAACATGTTACAGAAATCTTAGTACACTTTCACTTTCCTTTAACATCTCACCCAATACCACATGCACACATATATATACATCCATATTGTATTGTTATCTAGAACAATGGTTTTACAATTTTTAAAGTATACTTAATAAAGTATTTCATTTAAAAATCAATAATTACATCTTGAAACACATTTTTTTAATTTATCCATTCACTGTTGTTTTTAGTATCTCTTCCTTTCTTCAGGGCACAATTTTCTTTCATTATGTGTAACTTTAATAGTTCCAAATTGGTGTGCTTCAACGAACTGGGTGTTACTGATCTCAGTCGTCAAGGCGGTCCAGTGGCTCTGAAGGTGACCAGGTGTTACCAGCTGAGGGTAGCCTAGTTTGTTTATCCCCATGGAACATACAATTATTTTGATGTTCCAAGCAGGCCATCATGTGAAAAAGTTTGGGAAATACCACTCCAACAGCTCTTTCAGTGTGAATCTGTAACTTACACTCTGTTGTCTTTGAGTGTCTGAAAAGTCTTCATAACCCAGTTATAAAATTTGAGGTTAACAGTTATTTTTCTCCATCACTTTAACAATATTAATTTATTACCTATTGCTGCTGATGATACATATTCTGTCAGATTATGTCTGAAAACTTAGTCATAATCTACCTTTTCCCTCTGATAGCTTTTGAGATTATTTCTTCACCCTTTATGTTTTAGGTATAGTTTTATTTTCATTTATCTTGCCAGGACACTTTGAATTTGAAGACTGATGTTTCCTTTCTTTTTTCAGTTTGGAAAAATTCTCACCATTAGCTTTTCAAATTATGTGTCTCCATCACTTTTTTAAAGAATCCAGAACTCTTATTAGAAATTCCTCTATCCATCATGTCTCTTAACTGCTCTTTCATTTTGTTGTTCTTTTTAATCCCTTTGTAACTCTCTGCTACATTCTGGATGAAGACTTCAGTGGTATCATCCACTTCACCTGTTCTCTCCTCATCTGTCTGCCCCTGTATCCAGGCTACATTTTATCCCATCTTTTTAGATTTTGATCCCCTCACAGTGGCCATATATTAAATTTAAAATTTCTATTTGTCTATTTAGTTTTGTATTGCGACAGTCAGAATTCTAAGATAGCCCTCAGTGACTCATGTCCTTATATAAGCCCTTCCCCTTGAGTGTAAGTGAGACCTATAACTCTCTTCTAACCAACAGAATATGGCAAAGGTGATGGAATATTATTCCCATTATGTTTCCCTAAATGGCAAAGTTGGAGGGATTTTGCAGATGCATTCGAAGTCTCCAATCTTCTGACTTTATGGTAATTGAAAGGGAGATTATACTGGGCCTGTCCTAAACAATCGAGCCATTTAAAAAAGGGTTCAGAGGTCAGAGATGGGAGCAGCAGAGATGCTCTCCTCATGGCCTTGAGGAAGCAAGTGGCCATGATTTCTATAGCCACAGGGAAATGAATTTTGCCAACAACCACATGAACTTTGAAGAGGCTCTTAAGACTCAGATGAGACCACAGCCCTGGACAACACTTTGATTTCAGTCTGGGAGACCCTGAGCAGAGGATGTAGATAAGCTGCACCTGGCCTCCTGATCCACAGATAACTGTGGGGTGATAAATGTATGTTGTGTTTAGCCATAAGGTTTTGGTAATCTGTTACTCAGAAATAGGAAACTAATACATATATTATTACATATATTTATCAATTTGTATTTCATCATTTACATTTTTGATTTCAGGATTTCTTGTTTCTTTTTCAAATGTTATTCTTGCATTTTTTCTTTGTTTTACTCATTCATTTAAAACACTTTGTAACTCTGTTATATTATTTTTATTTCCTCCGGTCTGCATTAAATTTTGAGTTAATTTTGTTGACTCGAATTTCTTTCTAAGAACTCTATTTTTTGTTCATGTAATTATGGGTTTTAGGCTCATTTAAATAGGAAATTCTCTTTCTCTTTACTTCCCACTACCCTCTTTCTCTAAATCTCACTCTCCTGTACCTATTGCTTTGACTTGCCTCTCATAGGGCCACCGGTTCAGAAGGTGGCCTCATGTCACCCATCTTTAAGCCAGTAGGAGTATTTTTTTAGGTTCTGTCGTGAGGATATTTCTGGCAACATGTTCATGGAATATCTAACAGGACGCAGAATGTTTTTAGATTTCTTTCTAGAACAAAGAGGCTCCTTTGCGGCCACTGGTTTAAGCAGTAGGCCTGTTCTGTCTCCTAACGTAAGGCACTGTGAGTACTCATTGTCCCTCAGAAACTTCCAGCCCTATTAGGTCTTTTTCTGAACCAAAAGCTCATCTGGCTTGCACCTTCAGCTCTGCTCACCTCTCTATCCCATTTTGGAATCTCAGTTGTACTTATTTTGGAGTCCAATTATGTTTTTTTCTCTTTTAATGACAAATATTTACAATGGCCATCTAGGTATAGAAAGGAGCACAAAATGTAAACTTGAAATTTTATTTATTTTGCAGAAAAGAACTACAAAAAGGTTCATAACATGTTATTTTATCAGATATATAAATGCTGTCCCATGTATGCAATATTCAAACCAGTATTTACATATTAATAGGTACTCACCCTTTTTAGATACTTATCACATTTCTTTTGTCATTTTCTGAGTACTATCTGTTCCTTTCGTACATGAGAAGAACCATGGGTTCCCGGCATCTATTTTATTTAATAAACCCTCCTCAGTGGCCAGTATTGCTTGGATTAGTGGTTGGTATGTAGGTAATGTAGGTAAATCCAGAGGTGTTTCCCTGAGAATTTGAAATTGAGAGGGAGAGTGGGAGATAGAGAAGGAGAGATCAATTGCTTTTCATGTGGCTTATGTATGTGAGGCAAATTCAGATCAAGTTTAGCACCACATGAAAGGAGAAGTAGAAGCTCTTTTGCAAAAAGACTGAAGACGCACAGAGAGAAACAGAGTTAGAGATGGTCAGAGGGCTTTCCAGTTCCTTATTTCTAACATTTCCTACATCTGTGTTTCAAGAAAAACCTACATATTCTTTACAATAAATGTACCTCTGGGGATGTTCTATTGAGTTTCTTTTACTACAAGTAAAATGAGTCCTAACTCACTGAGGTGTCACTTTATTGTTCCCTTGGTTAAGCTGGGTTTGTGCTTCCCAGAATCTCCTTCCCTTATGGGTTGGAGTTGGCTAAAAATGGTACTTGCATGAGATTTGGGTGGTAGAAGGAGAATGGTGTCCAGGGCTCTCTGAAGGTTGTGATGGTCAATTGTGGTAACAGACTGAGTGAGGACAAGCTGGTTGGTTCCAGCTTGTCTATAAACTCTCCTCTGCTTCAGATCTAGCTCTCTTGCCAACTGTTGATCTTGCCAACTGCCTTACTGATCAGTAGGGCTCATCACCTCAGGCTCATCGCCAGATACTTTCCAGACTCTTCCATCAGCTTCCCCTACTTAGTTCTACTTAGATGACTAAGCATGCTTGGTTTCTCAGATTGACTGGTTTGTGACTTGTCTGATTTCTTTTTTTGTTTGTTTGTTTTTTTGGGGTTTTTTTTGCGGTATGCGGGCCTCTCACTGTTGTGGCCTCTCCCGTTGTGGAGCACAGGCTCTTGGATGTGCAGGCTCAGCGGCCATGGCTCACGGGCCTAGCCTCTCCACGGCATGTGGGATCCTCCTGGACTGGGGCACAAACCCATGCCCCCTGCATGGGCAGGCGGACTCTCAACTACTGCGCCACCAGGGAAGCCCTTGTCTGGTTTCTTAATTCTCCCTTTCAGACATTCATTTCCCCACTGCTCCCACAGTTAACAGAAGGCCTAATTTCTGTGATAAGTCTTTTGTCACACAGTTTGTAGTCATTTCACTTCTCTGATTGAACTATGACTGGTATACAGATGTAATTGTCATGTCAAAACATGGCCTCAGAGGTGTGATTTCCAGCCAATTTTCTTGTCACTAAAGGACTAGTTCCCATGCCTTCTATATTACTCCTTTCAGAATTTTTCTGCTCTAATAAAAACTTTTCATTATAAATATTGTTAAATACAATGTAACATTTGAAATCAAAATACATGTTTACATAATATGTACTGAGCACTTACTATGTGCTGGGCAAAGTTCTAGTACTGGGGATGCAAGAGTAATCAAGATTTTATAGATTTTTGCATTCTATTTGGAGGTGGGGAGACACAAGGGACAAATAAATAATATGATTTCAAATAGTGGTTGTACTATGAAGGAAGATATGAGATTGAATAACCATCAGTGACAGTTTCTTTAGCCTGGGTGGTTAAAGAAAGCCACTTTGAGAGGTCTTTCAAACAGAGAAACCAAATGCCATAGAAGACTTGTATGGAGATAATTGGGAGAGAGTATTCCAGGCAGATGGAAACAGCAAGTGCAAAGGCCTAAGTGGAGAAAGAACTTAGCAAGTTCTAGAAAAGGACGAAACGAGTGGTAGAATATGAGATCAGAGAGATGGGTAGGGCTGAAATGTTTGGCTTTATGGGCCACAGAAAAAGTTTGAACTTTATTCTAAGTACAATGAAATGCCAGTGCCAAATTTAAGTTTGTTGTGGTGTGTTTTCTGTTTTAAATCTCACTCTGGTAACTGGGTGAAGGATGGATGGGAAGGGGGCAAGAATGAAAGCAGAGGGACTACTATAACTAGTATGAGGGAGAAGCAGGACTCAAGGGGTGTAATCATGTAGCGTCTTTCTTGTTTTCTCTCCCTGTCCTTTTATTATTTATTTTGGTAAGGGAAGTTCTTCCCCTCACCTTCATTGAAAATTTGAGTCAGTGTCTTTTCTAATTACTTTTAGATAACAAATGTTAGAGTCATTTTAAGTTACTCCAGAAATTATAATGTACCTTCCCATAGAATAATCAACACTTCAGATTTTGTTCAAAGCTCAAGCCTGCTGTAGGCGGCAAGCCTATGTTCTGGGCAGGGATTGTGATTGGTTTCTTTTTCACCTTCCACTCTGTGGTTTCTGTGTCCTGGGAAGGGAGTTGGAGGAAGGAATGAAAGTTGAGAGGATCTGGGACAGGAAAGTTCTGACTTGCCTGGCACCATCACTCTCTCTGTGTCTAAGCGAATGTTTAGAGCTTATCCTGGAGTACTTTTATGGATTAATCAGAGAACTCAGCTCTACCCCCCAGCTCTGTGGACTGTTCACTTGCATTCTCATTGACAAGTGATGCTCTCTTTGCCTTTTCATTCAGTTCCTTCTGGAGTCCCTTTGAATGGTTTTCTGTGGCATGCTATGTGTCAACTTGACATTGGCTCTCTCAGAGCACGTGGACATCATTTGGTACACAAGAAACATTTAGGCATAATTGCCCTGCAAAACTCTAGAACATTCTGACCAATTTAACCACCTCTCCTTTACTCCTTTCTCTCCGCTTTTGAACATTCCAGTCAGGAGTCAGACATCACTTGATTGTTTGCTCTTCACCGACACAAGCCAATCGTCTTCCCATAGCCCCCAGAACACCCAGTTTTATATCTCATGTCAAATATTCCACCTGCTACTAACTCTTTTGCAGTCTAACACAACATATGAGTTATTCCTCACTTGTTCTGTGAAGCCTAATAAGTGGTTAAGAATATAATTAGCGATCTAGACAACTTGGGATCAAATATGAGTTTGACTGATTAGTTGTGTGACCGGTGAATTACTTAAGTTGTTTGCAGCCAAATTTCTTAGCTTGAAAATGATGATAATAATAGTAGCTCACAGAGCTGTGTGAGGCTTAAAAGAGTCAGTATTTGTGTAGATTCGTGTCTGGCTCACTGTAAGCACTCAATAGCTGTTGCCTGTTACTCCCTGAACATTTCAGATCACTGTATCACTTTCTGCCTCTCTCTCCAACACTACTCTGCTCTGAGTTCTTGATCTAAGAGAATTTGAATGTATTATTTTAGTGCCTTGGCTTCTCTCTTCTTTAATAACCTCTTCTTCAGTGGATTTGTCTTCTATCTTACCTCAGGAATTTTCTCACTTGTATCGTAGAGTTGTCATTAAAACAGGTATAAACCCTCCATAATCTCAAGTTTAATTATCTCACTCTCTGATTACAGCCAACCCTGACTGCTTCTCCTCAGATGTCTTACAGTCAGTTTTCAACACAGCAGTGGGAGTGATCCTGGTAAACTCTATGGCATGATGACCAATTTGTGGGAAATTTAAAAACAAAATAGAACTAAAATACTAGATGTCAGTAACATGGGATAGAAGTGATAGGAATGAAAACATTCTAAGTTTCTGCTATTAGATAACAACTAATTAAATCCATGTCTGAGAAGTTATGGGGGAGGGGTTTTCTATGTCATGAAGCAATGTTCAATGAAACTAATTCCCTAGTATAAATTTTCAGTAAACCTGATGAAAGTGCTATATGCTAATTAGTCTTAAAATGGAAAGAGAATTTTTAAACTTATTAACACTATGTTGTTTTCTGTGGCCTGTTGACAGAGACCAAGTTGTGTTGGAAACTTCCTTTAAGAATAGTACATTTACTGTATACGTTAAGTGTGGTCTTTTCCATTGTGAACCCATATTTTCCACTGGAAGGGTCTATTGGAAATAAGATTTTCTTTTAATAAGAAAATATTGCTAGTGAGGAAAGAAGGAAACGTAAATTTAGATTGCCTAGGCCCAGAGGGAAAAAGTAAGCATTCTTTTATTTAATAAGTACATAAGGAGTGCTTTTATAAAGTTATAACGGTCAGTCTTCTTGGTCATACGGTAAGTACTTAATGATATCCATTTTAGCTGTGTTGGAAATATAAAAATCTCATGCGATCTGTGAAAGCAATCTGAAAAATATCTAACTGTGGTAGTTACTACCTATGGAGAAGAACATTTCCATTCCATCACTGGTGGGGCAATTGGGATCTCCTGCATACTTCATTGCACTTTCATGTCCTACAGCTCAAGGTTCTATTAATCCTGTTGCCACTGTGTGCATTTGAGTTTCAGGAAAGAGGCAGACAGGGTATGAAACTAATGTAGGCACCAGCCACACTACTCAAGAAGAAATTCAGGTGATTCCTATCTCTTCTCAGCCTCCTTGATTTCTCTGCCCCTTCCCTGAAGCCCAGCTTCAGCAACTTAGGTAGAGCTTCATATATGAAGCATTCTTAAATGGAAAGGTCAAGAGTCTTGACTTCCCTCAGCTGTAATATGGGACATCATCATATTTTCAGTCGACTTGTTCAGTGTTTAATCATTTGCATCATTCATGTAGGGCTCTTGTGTGGCCAGTCATTTCTTAGCTTTTATACTAGTCAATGCTTAATCAGCATTATAGGGTTTTTATTTTTTTTAGTTTTAACCATTTGACTCTAAGGGAATAGGATTGTGTCCATAAGTCACACACTCACAGGAATCTTATTCTTCCATGGCATACTTTAAGTAGAAGTTTCTATTAATGGAATGTTCCCAATTCAGAATCCCCTGTTAAGAAAGGGGCTTTTTGTTCTTTTTTCAATTTTCAGTTATTAAAAATGTTAAAATAATAAATTCCCCCCAAACTTTCAGTTTAGTCTAAATGCTTGATCTTGCTAAGTTTTGACAGGTTGCAAATTCCCTATTAGTTGGATTGACTTAAGAGCAGGAGCTGGATCCTCTTCTCTTTGCTGACATGGTCACATGTGTGATGGGGATTAATATGGACTTCAGTGATAATACCTTAGCTTACAATTTTACAAGCTCGCCAGCTCAACATTTCCCTTGCTTATCACTACTCTTACAACACAAAGGAGTAAATTGAATAAAAGTATTGGCACTGTGAGAAGCAAACCGTGTATCAAAAATAGTTACTGGAATATATACAGACTCAGTGGAAGAGAGGAGAGATTATGCCCACCTGCTAAAATTTACTCATGCCATCATATTTTTACTGGGTATGTCTAATTGTCACTTTGAATCATTAAGAAAGTGCAAAGGTTAGGGAATGGCGTTCATGCAACTTCCCTTTGGCATTCATGCAACTTCCCTTTGGCCAATTTTTAAGAGGCATGTAAATATTTTGTTTCCTTGAGAAACAGCAGAAAATTTCCAATTTGCATATTCTCAGCTTCTTTGTTATCTACTGTACCGAAATCTCTCTATATTTTTTGAATGATTTGCTACATAGATTAAAGTGAAATCACTAGGAGAGGCATAGTATATACTGTAATAGAATGAACAAATATAGCCGTGAACACTGGGCAAGGACTCTTGGCAGCTCTTTCCTGAAAGCTGTGCGGGACCTGCTGTGCAGAGCCCTAAGGCATTCTGACAGTGAAAAAGCACACTGATAAATAATGTTTTAAAACATTTAATTAATAACTAAGGCCACAGTATGTATCCCTTCTAGCTCAGACAAGAGAGGTTTTTTTTTTTTTCTTTACTCTGCAGTATTAGCAACTTTCCAAGAGGTAGTATACAAAAGATATTGGGAAATACCAATATCTATTTAATTAGTGTTTTTGAATAGAAATACCTTATCAGCATTCCAAAATGAATTCTGGGGAGATAAAATGGCAACTCACCTCATCATAATAATGATGATAATAGCAGTAACAATATGATACTAGTGCCTGGGAAGACCATAGAGTGTCCAAAAGCTCAGACTCATGAGTCATGGGGATCTAGGGTCAAATATACCTCTGCCAGTGAATGACCTTAAGAAAACTATGTAACCCTCCGTGCTCCTCTGTAAAATAGGGATACTTATCGGACCAATGCTGTTAGGGTTAAAATACACAATATATGTAAAATACTTGGTGCCTGGCATATGTTAAATACTCAGTATATCTTAGCTATTAACTTCAAGTATTGGTATTTTACACAGTTCTTCATCTTGATTGAAAGAGTGGCAGAGTGTGCTGTGCACTAATGCAAGGAATGTTTCAGTTCTGAGCTGTTAGATATTCTCTGGGGCAGAAATGGTAGAGAACTCCGTAGAGTTGGTATCCATTAGAGAACTTACAGGGTATTCATGGTCCCCATAGCTTTTCATAGTTTCCTCGCTCATCCCTTTGGGATTGTTAAGAGACTGAGAGTGGGAGGGAGGGAGAGACAGAAACAGACAGAGAATAGAAAACTAGTTCCTAAGTCCTTCTCATCCTGCAAACATGCCCATTTGCTTGTGAATTCCAGGCTGGGGGCCGTCCTCCTTGTTTTTCCACATGGTGATTTCTTTTCACTTGTTCATTTATTCTTTTTTTTAATAAATTGAGGTAACATTGGTTTATAACCTATTCTTTCCAGAATAGTTTAGGGTGGACTTTTAAATACAGTCACTTTCCTCAAGAAAGCCTTTCTGAGCACCGAAGTCTAGACTTGGTGTTCCTCCCGGGTGCTCCCAAGTCACCCTGTACTTCTCCTGTCACATAACCACACCCTATGATGATTGCCTTCTTTCTTGTCTTGTTAATGCTTCCAGTCTGCAAGCTCTGAAAGGACAGGCAGCATTGTTTACCCAGTGCCTAGCATAATGCCTAGCACACAGTGGCTGCTCAGTAATTTTCATGTGGTTGTTGTTAATAATTGAGTGAGTGAGCTAGCTGTGCAAGTAACTATCTTCCAATGCTTGCGTTCTTAAGAACGTATGTTCTTCTCTGATAGACATTCAGGCTTAAGGGATATGAAGTGAAAGGTTACATGTGGCAGTGATAGTAAAATAAATAAATTATATGGATTTTAATTTTCACAAAGACAGAGTTGTTCAGGAGACAAAAGAAGGTATGAAAATATGAGCCTTGTCCACACACCCTCTTTGATTTATAAATTTGTTTAATTGTATTGGGCACTTGGGAAATGATTGTTATCCCTTCAGCATGAGGTAGTATAGGTATAAAAGGATTATAATGTACATTGTTTACATAAAATAACTGGAAGTAAAATCTGTACATGGTTTTATATTTTACAGAGCACTTTCCTATCTATTTCACAATAACTAAAGTCTTAATATTTATTTGATCTGGATTCCCCCTTAGGTTTTCAATTCCTTAGCTCAATGAATTTTGATAAGTGACTTTGTGATCCAGAGATCTACCTAACCTTCCCTTGCAACCTCGACTCTATGGATTTGACGGAAATTCTTTTGTTTCTACCAAAGAACAACTCAAAGCTCTGTGATATTTTGTACCCATTTGACTCCAGCTATTTTCCAACGAGTGGCAACAAGTTTTGTTTTTTTTTAAATTCAAGGTTGTCACATATCTGAACATACCCTGACATCTTTCTGTCTTACTAATTATCAGTCTTAAAATGATTCTCTTTTCCTCTTTAATCCTCTACTAATTTGGCAAGAACTGTCTGATACCATCTAGGTTTTTCACCCTATTTCGATATCCTTGCATTGTGATTGGAAGGCTAATTTGTTCAGGACTTGTACAATGATGAGCTTTTCTCAAAACAGAAGCAGCAAGCTGCTTCACACCAACGTATACTTGGCCCCTCTCCTGTCAATCCATATGTAGCAGATGCAGATAGAATCTGTTGGTTGGCACAAGAAGCTCTGTGCACATGGCTCCTATTTTTAAGCCTCTGTTGGTGTCCATGTGCAGAGAATGCGGCTTGTTACTGACGGACTCTGAATCACTCCAAAAGGAACCAGACTTAGAAATCCATGCAAGCAACCTAAAAATGAAGAACTTCCGTGTGTGTGTGCGCGTGTGTGTATGTATATTGACCAGGAAAACATGAATAATTCAAACCTCTCATACCCAGCCACTGAGATCACAGTACTCTAAATAGAATTGCAATGATTCCATATAAATCATATCAGTCTGGAAAGGTCCAATGATTTTATTGACAGATTTTTCTCTCATGCTCCACCTTTTAAAACAATACTATTACCATAGATACATGAATTAATGGCTCTTTGATTTTTAAATAATTGATGCAAAAGGCCATAAGGGTGGCTCACTGTAATATGTACGAAGAATAAAGACCCCAAAGATAATTTCAAAAACATATTGTGTTCTGTCATTAATGATAAAAGTGCATTAATTGAGTTGGCTGTCATTGAAACAAGAGATAAGTTAGATATGAAATTTTCAAATTGGTTCCTAGAAAGTTAGAACTTAGTGATTACTTGATATTTTTTGGTTAGTAGTTACAGTAATTCCTTATTCTAATTTACTTTTGTATAATGATACCTTTCAAAATACACTAAAGTGCCTAACAAGAATTTTTAGTGATGAAAAGGATTGTTTTCAAAAAGTGTTTCTTTTTAAAAAATTGCCCTTCCCATTTCTGAGCTGACACTTTGTACTTTTATCTTTATCCCATTCTTATCCATTCTCACAGTACCCACTCTTCACATTTTATACTTCCTGCTATCCTATAATACCTGGAATATATTAAGGAAGACCTAAGGTATTTCAGAACCAGTGAGGGATGTGGTGAGATAGAAAGATATTTTGGGGATAAAGGACTCAAGAAAGTCTAGAGAGAGGCAAACATGATAAAGGAGGGCTTTTAAAGACGATATGCTCTATCCACAAAAGATGCATCCTAGAGGGTCCCAACACCTGTTGTATTATCCTTAATCTCAGACACCGTCTTATCTCAGACTTTGATTTATAGTTTTGTATCTCAGTTTGGGAAGATACTGCCCCATTCCCTTGACTTCTGCATCCATATGTCAACCGCTAGTCCTTCCCTGAGGACTTTACCTAAGACCAATGGTGCTCAGATAGAATTTTTCATCTGGGTAGTAAAGCAATAGTTTTCAAATTATGAGTGGCTTATAATATCAAATTAATAGATTTTCGACCAGTATGTTTTTAATAAAATAGAATACGTTAGAACACATCAGCTTGTATATACAAAATAAGGACATTATTAGTTTTGTAAAATATTTGTTTTGGTTAAAGTGTGTCTGTGTGTGTTTTTGTGTCTGTGTGTCTGTGTGTTTACTGGGTCATGATCTAAATATATTTATTACTATGGGAAGTTGTCAAAAACATTTGAAAGTCAACATAGCTAGTCCATCCATCAAGCTACTTAAGAATTGGCTAATAATTGCCAGCTTAATCCTCCCACCCGGAGCCTTGCTACTTCCCTGACTTCCTGGGACCGCAAACACCTTGAGCCTGGCCAACTGCAGGATCAATGACTCTTTAAGTAGAGTTTTATTGAGATCCTTTCCATTGTACCAGGGAGTGATAAAAAAGAATGTTCCTACCTCGAGACATCTGAGGGAAGAGAGATGATGATGGCATGCTCTCTTCTTTGTCCATGCACAGCTCTGCACAGTAAGGGGAAGAGAGCATGCATCCTACCAGAACGTCCTACCCAGAACCGCCTGTCATAGGTAAACTATAATTAACCCTGTCTCCTTGTAGTCTACCCTCACCCTTTACACGTGCAGTTGAGGATAAAAGTTCAGGCACAACCACGTGTATTCTAAATCAGGAACACAATAGAGTATGCTAGAGTGTTTGGCTAAGTGACCATGATAAAAACCTGGCTCTGTGTCCCTTTAGAGAAAGGGGGTCCTTAAATCCAGTTCAAGTATCCATGCCACAGAGGACAAGGAATATATAAAAACTCTTTAGCTCTCCTGACTCAATTTTCTTCCATATCACCTCTGGGTCACCAAATTTTTGTTACTCCTTTCCATAATCTCAGGCTATATGACTCATGGTGGTACTGGTCTTTGGCTTCTAGTTCTTGTGTCAGATCCCATCATTAACTATCTTATTTGAACATGTTTTCTGACCTGAACCTCAGCCCTCTCTTTAGGACAGAACTTTATATTTAATTTCTGTCTTCTTGTACTTTTCACCTTCACACGGCATCACCCAGGTCAGTTGGATTACCCCATACAGCTGTTCTGGAAGAGGAGAGGGAATTAATTACCTATAATTGCCACCACATATCCTGACTCTCTTAGCTTCTGCCCCTCACTACCTGTGTACTGGTGGAAGTGTTGCAAGGAAAAAAACTGACTGTGTGAAATTGGAATGGAAGATAGAATTGAACTCACTGATGACTCTGTAATCATTGCTTTTCCCAAGTTGGAATATATATTCTCTTTTCTACTCTGCTCTCTCCTGTCATTTTTTTCCCAAAATAATCTTAAATTAAGGCAGTCTGAGATTAGATTCTTCTAGAAGTAGACCCTGAGCCAAGGATTGGGGTGCAAGTCATTTTATTTCTCTGGTGAAATCATTAAGGAAATGGGGGCAGCAGGATAGAGGAGAGAAGAAGCCAAGTCAGGGGCAGGTTTATTCGGCCCAGTCCTGAGAGTTTGTCAGCTATAAAACAAAGGAAGAGGACTTTAGTCTTTCATACTAGTCGGTGTATTGGGAAGTGTACTGGGAAGGGGAGAGCTTGGAAGCAGGAGTGCTAACTCCTGGCATTTCTGCTTCTCCTCCACGCCAGAGGGCAATCCTCTGAAGTAAAGCTGGCGTTGGGGGAGAGGAACAGAGAACTTGTAAAAGGGATCCTAGGGGATCTGGACAAGGCACCATGAGTGTGTAGTACAAAGGCATGTGCTTCTTCCTTTAGTCTGAAAAATTGAAGCCATTTTCTTAAATCATGTAAGAATTTTGACTAGAATTCTCTTCTAACCAAAATGAATCTTGCTTTCCAGTGGCTGGTGCCAGGTTTAGACAGAATGGTGTTGCCTAGAATCTGATCAACTCAGCCAAGGTGGGATGGAGTGACCCCAAATTACCTAATACCACTGAGTGCTATGATGGCCTAGGCGCCATTTTAAGACTGGAATGTATATTACTTCTTTTAATCTCATTTAATTCTTTCATCATCCCAATACAATACATATTAGTATGTAGTTGAGCCAGGCAGCCTGACATTGGGGCCTATACTTCCCTTCAAAAGAAGCTAATGTAGGTTCTGCAAAATCAGAAAGAAGAAACTCATGACTCCCAGGCCCAATTTCTGCACATAGCTCCTCCATTCCTCCCCACCTCCTGAAAAATTCTGGAAAAAAAAAAGGAATCCCAACTCAATGGGCTGAGAGCCCCAAGCTTGACCTCATTAAGCTGGACTCTTTCTAATGTGTGTAATCCAGTCTTCCTGCATGTGGTTCATGGTACTCAGTAATCTCACATATAAGAAATAATATTTCCCTTAGGAATTTGGAATTTATCTCTTAGGAATAAGATTTAAAAGCACATAGGTATTTTCTTTCACTGCCATTCTTTACAAACAGGAGGCGTGCCTCTTTTCCCCTTACTGTGAGTTGTTCCGTCTGTTGTATGATGTGCTTTGGTATTGCTACAATTTCTGCTACAAAATGAATTTTCCCCATTACCTCTGGTTTATATTGTTCTCCCCTATAGAATTCCTTACCTGGTTTACTTCCTTCAGCAGCAGTTTGTGAGTTTCAGGTGCTTTGCTGTTTTTATTGAACTGAGTTTGTGTCAAAGAAGCTGTGAATTCATTCCCAGAAGGCTGTGATTCTGTCCTGAAATTTTGTCTTAGTTACCTGGTTTGTCCTTCACTATTAGTCAGTTACTTTCATTTAGAATTGTATTATATTAACTATTTTATTGAGCTGTTTTCCTAAGTGCCATTTTAGAAAAGAATGTAATGTAATTCTTTAACAAAAATACATGTGTGGATATAGTTCTTTATCTTCTTGTTTAAAAATTGTTCTTCCAAACATGGAGTACATGTTCTCTCCAGATCTTCATTTTAGGTGTGCTTGTCTCTGAATTAATGAATTCCGCAGGTTTTAGATAACTATTGATAATATTTTTATATTGGCTGTCTTTACTAACATATCAAATTAATTTTGAATCAGTGACATCTAGTAATATTACAATGGAAAATCAGATGGCATTTTCTCTTTGGGAATTCTCTTCTAGCATTAACTTTTTGCTACATGAGGGGAAAATCTGTTAAAGTTGCCCCATCTTTGTCTTCCTAAGGCTTAGTTTCCCCAAGTGCTTAGTGAGAAATACCATAGAAGGCCCCCTTAGTGCTGTGTAGACTAATGACAAAAATTATTGGATTAATGTTTGGAAAGTGTTTCAGAATTCTCTCAAGAAAGCTATTATGTAAGTAGCAAGTACTATTATTATTTTGCTATTTCAGCTTCCTTATTTTTCATGTCTCAAAGTCATTTGGGTCATTTCCTATGGAATTTTCTGATTCCTTGACAATTTTTAATGGCTCTTTGGAGAGACTTTTGAGGCCTATTTAATCACTTTGTTGATGATCCACCTGCTTGTGGAGTTCATGCTTTTTTCACAACACATTAATATTCAGGATTTAAAAAAATAGTTGTAGCTATTTTATACCTAGATGAAATTGCTTATCTTGGTTTTCAAATTGGATTTTTAATTTTTTGTAGACTGTTTTTTGTGTGTGGGGAGATGGAAATGGAACTCAGCAATACCAATTATTAATGACACTATTTGGAAGGAATATAATTAAGGCATGGTCCCCAAATCATTCTCTGAAGCCACCCCAATACTTTCTTCCTGTAGTATGGCAATCTTTATGCTCTCTAGATTAGAATCACAAATTAACAATGCCTATTCTATGAGTATGGAGCACATGCTATGAATTCCCATACATATATTGTAAAAATTTACATTTTCTCACAATTTCTACAATTGAGGAAAAGAAAGGGACAGCATATTTTCTGGCTTCCTTATCCTCTAAGCTCTTGTGAACAGGAAGTGGTACCAGAGGCTGATTTCGTCCATAGAAATCATTATAAAAGTTCTAGAGTGGGAAAGAAAGGTAAAACTGCTGATTAGGAGCATACTGCTGTTTAGTGATAAAATTGTATCTATATAATGGTTTAGAATTTTTTTCAGTGTTTATATCTACATATAACTCCAATAAATCTGGTCCCAAAGATTTACCTTAGGAGTCAATACAGAAAGGGAAAATATTGAAGCTCAAATTTTCTTGTTTCAGTAGTATTCTGAAAGTAATTTTTTTTTTAACAGTATTAAGTGATTCTGCTTTTAAAATGTGAGTAGTCCTAACTTCTTATTCTGATAATAGCAAGTGAAAGGAAATAATTAAGCATTTTCCTACCTTTACTGTACTAACTATATTTTAGGGTAAACAAATAGCTCCAACTGATGAGAATTATTCTTTTCTGCAGAAGAATGCCAGCTAATGAATGTAGAAAGAATTAGAAACTCATAAACTTGCAACCCCCAATGAAACAATTGCTTGAGACAGTGATCTTCAATGGAATAGAGAATTAGGTGAAAGGTTGTTGGGAACCTTTACAGTGAGGGTTCAGCTGTCACCACCTGAACCACCGTTTAGCTAAGTGTCACTTGTGTGGGGGGACCAGCCAGTGTGTGTTCCTGAGGGAGCATCTCTGATGGAGTGTTCTTGCTATGAAACAAGTTGACTCTGCATTTAATCAAGCCTCCAGAGCTAACTTCCATTTACAAGAGAAATGGAAAATATTAATAGAAATAACATCATAAGGAAGTACAGATAAGTCCGCAACGAAAGCCATTTGCCAGGGTAAATAACCAATTTCTGTAATAAAACAATGATGTAGGGGACAACAGGTATGAGGGAGAGGGACTGCTTTATTTTAAAACAACTAAACATAACGAGTAAATCTCGCTTGAATCCTGATTCTGATAAACCGATGCTTAGAAGGACATTTTTTGAGACATTCAGGGAAATTTAATTATGGAGTATACATTGGATGATGACAGTGAGTTATCATTATTTTTTTAGGTGTGATAATGGCATCATAATTGTTAAGAAAATATATTTTTAAAAAGATATAAACAAATATATGAGTGAAATGAAAGGAGTTCTAGGATTTAAAATAATTCAGCAAAAAATAATATAAAAAAAAACACAATGCTATCAATCAGAGCAAAATCTTGAGGGTTACATGGAGAATCATTATACTTTCTTCCTTTGTGTATGTTTGAAATGTTTCTGGATAAAGTAATTTTTAATTGAATAAAAGGGCATGTGCTTCAGAATGTACTTCATATTTCCTATTCTTTCACTGGTATAACAACAATGTCATTGAATTCTTATGCATTGTCACTGCTAATTAGTTTCATGAAAAAGTGATGGGTTGGAAATCTTTCTTTTTTCTCCTTGGGACCATCAGAACCACAGAATAGGATATTTATTTATTTACTTATTTATTTTTACCACAGAGTCACATTAAACTTTTAGTGACTATAAAGGAGCATGCACTTAATAGTTGAAATGAGAAACTGATGAACACTTATTTCCTTCACTATTTCAAAGATTTGGTCTTCTGCCTCTTTTCCCATAGCTCTGAATTCCCGTCTGCCTTATCTGTTCTGGGATGGGCCAGGCAGCCTCTTCTTTCTGTGCTTTGGTAGACGTTAGTCCCTTTAGTTAAAATGCAATCACAAGTCTCAACAACTAAACACATTTCTAACCATACTTAAAGCCTCATTACAGGTACTCTATCATCTGTGAAAGTCAACTTGACTCCTTCAGTCTGTTTCCTCAGTCTTTAGTGCTCTTTAGAACAATTGTTTTTCCTAACTTTGTGTGTGTGTTAGTTTCCTTACTGAAGGGTAAGATCCTCGAGGACAGGACAGGTACCATGTTTTTTTGGTCTTTGTGTCTTCACCTAGCACGGGCTTCACATATAAGAAATTCTAAATGTTTATTGAATGGGTAAGTAAAGGAGAGTTTGTTAGTGTAAATCAGCTGCATATGTCCCTAGGGACTGCACTAGAATTTGGCCAGCTCAGATGTCTGGGGACTGGCTTTGGATGTTTTAAATTAGTGGCTCTCTTTCTTTTAAAATTCAACATCTTTGCCTTAGGAAGGGGGACATATTTTCGTTGTTTCCATTCCATTGCAGCCACCTTCTTTTCCTTTTACCAGTTTTTACCACCTGTAAGACCGTGATTTCTCAACAACCTTCCTTCCCAGTGGGTTTTCCAAAACTCATTTCTGTTTATTGTATACTATTGCATTATGTTAGTATGGAATGGAGGGTGAACTTCATATTATTTCTCTCTCCATGCCATGTTATGTGCATATCAAAGGCAACTTTCCCCGAAGCTGTGTCTGGCATCCCGGGACCATGCTTTGTAGAATCTCTCTTTGCAGAGTCAAAGATCTGAGTCCAGTGCCTATTCACAGACAATTTCCATTGCTGCTGAATTCCTAAAGGGAAAAAGTGTGGGCAAGTTCTTAAAGCGGTCAGTTTCCCAGCCCTTTAGGCTTGTTTCTATTTCCCCACAATATGCTATACATCCTTCTGAAATGCAAGCAGGAGGATCAGTCTCCCTTTGGGCAGGAGCAGAAATTTTTGTGACTTTTCTCTCCCCTTAGATTAATAGATGAATCTCTGTTTACCCGAGAAGCTCAATTCCATTCACATGGGATAACTTAAAACTCATAAAGTCCATAAACTTTGAGAAGTCTGATAATGGTTCCTTACCTCAACTGATATTTCAAATAATTCCACAACTTTGTGTTGTTTCTTTGCGTTCAAGAAGAACAGCATCAAGTTTACTCAAAGGAGGATTCAGGGACAAACCATTTGAGTGAAAAGCCATAGAAATTATTTAAAGAACCACCAGGAAGTGGTTCTGCCTCATTCTCAAGGCCCTTGACAAAACAACCTAGGGTTATATTCAATTAGAAACTAAGAGAGGTGTTTTTGAGATTAAGTAGAAAAGATGAAAAGGTATATTAAGGAAATAAAAATAGGCTCCAGACAGCATGAGAACAAGCAGAGGTTGTGAGAAGGGGAAAAGAATTGTGTCCAGTGTCCTCTGCAGCAGGGAGGCCAGACAGGGAAGCACCAATTTGTCTTCAGTACAAATGTTAGGAAGTGAGTCCAGGTTAAACACTTGTTACTCAGCTTTTGGGAGTGTTGCCAAGTCTCTTTCAAACGAAAACTTGGATCACTGCAAATGACCATGGAAACATTTAGAACAATAAATATTATTTTCTCAAAGCAATTTAGTGCTAGAATTCACAAGAACAAAGAACTAATATCAGGAACAAAAAGCAACAGTCATGGCATAAAGGCAAAGGAAAAAATAAATATGGAAGACACACTCTCAGTACTCTTCTGGTGATTAACAGGGGCCTTCCTTTATTGCATCACCTAACCATTTTTGGAGCTACACTGACGTATTTTCTACTATGAAAGTATAGTAAAAATGTAAGGTTCTAATTAGTTTTTACATCACATTATGTGTAAACTATCAAGCTCATCGCCCCTGGAAAGAAAGAAGAAATATCTTGAGTTACTCACCTTAAGTTGCCATAGAGACAGCATAATCAGGAAAGGTGGAAAAGATGCTGCCCAAGATGTTGTCCACTGGGTTTCCTCTTAATACACATGTGAAGAATAATCCACCAAGGAATATTTTTGTGTTTATAGTTACAATGATAGACTTGAGGATTTTCTACAATTGCTTTTTCCCTGCAGTAATCTGACATTGCACATCTCATCCATTGTTTTGCCAATACTGTGGGAGGTCTTTACTTCTAATGAGACAAGGAGAAATTAATGTGTTTGTGAACAACAGCGAGTAGAAGAGAGTGTAAAGTATAATATAAAAAAAAACAAAAATTTAAATTATGGAGACATGGTTGGCAAAGACCTTGGAGGCACCTAGGAATTTTGGATTGGTTTAACGATGAATGAGTCACTGTGACTCTTGAGATAGATGATTCTCAATAGGAAGAAGAAAGCAGTAGTTACGGTTGTGTCTGGATTGAAATTTTGGTGGTACCATTTACTAGCTCGGTGATATTGGGCACATTATCCTTCTATACATCAATTTCCATGTATGTAAAATGAGAGTAACAGTATCTTTCTCTCAGGGTAGCTATGAGAATTAAATAAGTAAATATTTGAAAAAACATTTAGAATGGTGCTTGACACCTGGTTAGTATGATATATGGGTTTGATAATCAAATAAAACCTAAAATTAAGTAAAAGTGGTCTCTGATCGTGGATATGTAGAGAAAATAATAAACTTCAATTTGTATAAAATTTTATTTTATCTTTTTAAAATTCAAATTTCATATCTGTATTATAATATACCTTTTAAGATAAAACATTAATCTATGTACATAATTTATAAACTGGAGGGGGTGTTTGTGCAATTTTTTGTGTGTGCTGGATTACAACAATTTGACAACTACTGTTCCAGATTAAGACTCTATCTGTAAAACTGAAACAGATATTGTACAGGAATGTTTTATGAGAACATCAGTGTTCTTCCAACATGATTAGTATTCTGGAAATATTAGTTTAACTTGTCTTATCCATTTTTAGCAATATGTTCTAGAGAATCTGAACTTCACAGAGCCTCTCTAAGGGGAAACCTGATGTACCATATGATTACTGTCAATTATCTCTGATTGGATAACAAATGGGTTGGTCACTTGACCAGAAGCAAATCAGATTCTGTTTCATAAGATATGAAACTAAGAGATGGAAACTTTTGTCAGTCATTGGTTAGATCCTTAGCTCAAATGTCATATAACATTGCAACCAGTGCCAATATCACAGCTATACAAAATCATGTGCAAGTTAAAGTTGGAGAGGAGCAAATATTAAATATTAGAAATTGTTATGACAATCCTCTTTACTGATCTTCCCAAGTTAACTTTCATGGTGTCTGTTCTTTGCAACCTAATAGTTCCAGGTTAGAATATTTACTGTGGATTAGATGTTGCAAAGAAAATTATCAATAAAATCAACTAAAACTAGGGATTAATAATGGAGCAGTCATGCCACTGAGGTAGTAGGAAAACTGCAGAAGATAAATTGTTATGGTTTGTGCTTATATGAATTACAGTTCTATATTGTGAAAACATTAATTGTCACTTTTTATTGAAATTAGTTATTTCCAAGTCTTGTCCTCAAACTTAATGAATGGGGTATAATCTTTTAAATTATTTTTAGATACTATCAGGAGACTCATAAAATCCTATAAACATTTTTAAAGAAGTTATTTTGTACTAAATGGAATTTCCAAAATTCACACGTATTCTACTCAAACACAAAGAGAGATTTATAGGGCTTCAGAAGGGCTTCCACAAAATTTGGCAGGTGCTCACATGTATTTGTGTGCATTTTAAAATGAATATACCTTGTTGTACTCCATCTGTTTGGTACTTTAAACTCTTTCTGGAAATGACAGCTCAAAGACTTTAGGAGACTTACGTGCACGCATGCACAATAATACTTCAGATTTCTCTCACAGTGAAATAAAAGCATAGTTGCCTAGGCAGTACAGCTTAAAATGTTTCTTTTATTAAGATTAAAACATTTTATAGAATAACACCATAATGTATTTAGGATCATTTTTCTTTTTTACTTGTGTTCTTCTGTCTTTCTCAGTGTCTTTGGTTATAAAAATGTCCTATTATGTTTTAAATATTACAGGCTTCAGAGGGGAAAACAGCAATGATTTGTGCTTATTACTGCACAAAGTCCAGTAAAGGTTAATGAACTTCTGCTACTAAATGAATTAAATATTCAATTTAAACTCAGGCCAGGTGAAGAATATATTGAATCCTTTAAAATCTGCTATAATTATACCTCGGCATTTCAACTTCGGTCTTACTTTTTTCATGCCCAAACAGAACATGCCAGATAAACAAGGTGGTCTTGTTTGAACTACAGTCATTTTGTGTCTGTCTAGTAAATTTCATTCATCACCACTTTCAGAGAGTGAGCAGGTCAGGATTTTGTGCACCATAAAAAAGAGCAAACAGCTTTGTGCAGCTGGTTGATGGAGACTACAGGATCACTAAAAACAAAATAATTTTCAGTCTGAAACTGAGATGTGGAGTAAAGGATTTGACTTCTGTGATATGTAATATACTAGAGCTTAAACCATAGGACTAGGAATTTGAAAAATAACACAGTCTCATGAAAATTACACTTTCCTTTACTAAATCATGTAACACAAAACTGAATTTGTAAGAAATTCTTTACATAAAATCATAACAATTTACCTACTTAAAAGATGGGCATATATTGGGTTAGCATTTTACATGGGATTCTAAATTAGGATGTCTCAGTTAAATTCCTCTGAATTAGAATAAGATTGACAGCCTTATTTTGTCTAAAAAATACCAGTTTTGTGTTTCCTAGGAAATATCTCCCATATTGAATTTCCTCCATAGAAAGCATGGACATCTGGAGAGGAAAGGATGCTCCCTGGGGAAAAATTCACAGATCGTTCTTATAATTCTATTTTAAATAGAAGAGACAGCAAACCAGAACATTTATTCACTGATTTATTCATTTAGTAAATATCTATTTACTAAATGCCTCCTATGTGTCAGACACTTTAAGAATCTTGTCATACAGCTCAGAATAATACAGATGAAGTACTTGCCCTTCTAGAGTTTATGTTCTCATAGAAAGTAGTAGAGAATGGACTTGTAACCCCAGTGTAGTTATGAATAGAGCCTCTGTAACTCTCAGTGTTCCGGTGGAGGTGATACCTTATAAGGTCCCCCTTTGTATACATCAGGTGATAAGAACTGTTGAAATAATATACAGGGTAAAGAAAAAAGTCTGGGGGAGAGTAGGCTGTTACTATTAATATAGAATGTTGGGGAAAGCCTTTAATGAGGGAGCAAAGCCTGTAGATAGGACAGGGAAGAGTGACCCAGGAAATGCAGTAGCAAATGCAAATATTCTGAGGCAGGAGTGCATTTGGACCAGTCAGGAACTAACAAAGAGACCCATATGGGTTGAGTAGAGTGGTGAGAGGGAGGGGGATAGGAGAGAAGTCAGTGGGTCTTTTAAAAACATGGGATACTACTCTGAGTAAATAGAATTTATTATAGAAATTTGAACAGAGGAGCAACATGATTTGACTTATGTTTTAAAAGGATCACTGTGTTATAAGCTGAAGGAGGGCAGGGATAAAAGTGAAGAGAACAGTTGGAGGGCTACTTGGATAGTCCAGGCAGAGAAGATGGGTGCTAGAAGAGGTTATTAATGATTTTGCATGGAAAGAAGTGGTTCGATTTTGAATATACAGGCACATCCAATGCAAAAATCTTCCTAATAAATATTTTCCCACTAGAATCCCTCTTGGTTTTTTAATAGCCACTTTCATACTATACACATATCTCCTAATACATTTTTAAGACTATGCTAATACAGGAAAAGTTAATATTTATGTCCCCCAAACTCAATAAAGCACTAAAAAACTAAAATATGCAGGAGAAACCTCAACTGCAAACTCAAAAACGGTTGGTAGAGTATTAGAATCATGTGTAGCTATTAGGATAACAACCAAATGTCAAAATGAGGATGCTCATCTAGGATGATGCTGATGCTGAGAGGCATTACAGAGTCATATTTAGAAGCAACAATAAACATTAACCTTAAGCATGAGGATGATTGAATGAGAAGCTTTACTTCTTTAAATGGCCCATCCCTTATAACTCTGTTCAGAAAACATTGGGAATGTAAGTCATATTCCATTTTCCATGTTTTATCCAAACATGTCAAATATTTTTTCGTCTTAACTCTTCAAAGGTCTTTATAAATACCCAAATGACAGAGAATCTCTATCAGTTACTCTGAGTCTGATAACTTGCCTGAAATTGCCCATTCATCACTCAAATTGTCAGCACCATCACCTTCCACAGCAAGTGACAAAGACAGCTCTAACCTTTTCCCCTTTTTCCTGCTCAATCTTTGCCAAGCCTCAAGTGTCCACTTTGCTTGGTAAGTAAATGCAGATACTATAGGGAGTTGCCTGATTTGTATTGTAAATTTTTGCCTGCATTTTTTTTCTGACCAATATTATTTACCATGAAATATTATAAAACATTTTATAACCCAACTTTTAATGTTAAAATATACTTTAAAAATTTAGTTGGCAGCTTCTGGTTTCACATAAATCATTATATATATATTTTTCCCCTGAAAAAATATAAGGTAGACTCCTGGTTAACCATTTTTGTGCAGAACACTCAATGCTCAGGAACACAAATGTTAAGTGGAAAATATCTGTCTTTTGAAGGTAAAGTCTATAGGGAAGGGATGAGTGAAGGGTGACTCCAGGGTTTTTAGCCTGAGTTAACTGAAGCATAGAGTTACGGTTACTACAATGCATATGATTGCAGGAGGAGAAGGTCTTGGAGGAAAATGAGAAATTCTACTTTGGACAACTTGAGTTTGAGATGCCTCTTAGATAGAAAGTGTGTAGTTGAATATATGAATCTGTTGTTTGAGAGAGAGCCTCATTAGAGGTATCACCTTGGAAGTTATCAACGTGAAGGTTTACAGTCCTGAGATTGGGTATCATCACATAAGAAGTGAGTATGGATAGAATAGAGGTTTAAAGAAAAAGCCCTGGGAACTTTCATCCTTTAAGACCAGGAAGATTAAAAAAAAAAAAAAAAAGAGCCAAAGAGGGAATCGAATAGGAGTAGACAGTAAGGAAGGGGAGATTCAAAGTAGAGGGGTCTTAAAAGCTCTGAGTCCAAAGTTCCCTTCCCTTCAAGAAAGAAGGAGTAATCAATTTTGTGAAATGCTGTAGACTGATGGAGTAAGAAGATGGCTGAGACTTGACCATTGGACTTAGCAACCTATAGGTCATTGGTGATTTGGTAAGGGCTATTTCAGGAGTGGAGGGGGTAAAAATCTGGAACCAAGACAAAGCAGGAGAAGAATTGGTGACAATGAGTACAGACAACTTTTGAGAAGTTTTGCTGCACAGAAGAACACTGCACAAATGAAATTGTAGCTAGAAGGGCATAAAATGGGTCAGAAAATGTTTTGTTGTTTTTTAAGATGGTAGATTCAATACCATGTCTGTAATGCTGGAAGAAATAGAAAAATGGTTGATAAGAAAACACTGATGGTATCCTTAAGTGAGTGAGCGATCATATCTAAAGTGTGTGTGTGTGTGTGTGTGTGTGTGTGTGTGTGTGTGTGTGTGTGTATTTGGGAGAAGGGATTGATTGGCCTTAATAGGAGCATTACCAGTTCTTCTCTAGTAACAGAAGGAAAGTCAGAGAATGTAGGGAAGTAGGTAGATGTAGTGGTGGGAGCCTATTGAAAGCCTTTTCCAATCGCTTTGCTTTTTCTCAGTGCACAACGAAGCAAGTTTCTTAGTTGAGTGCTGAAATAGTGGAATGGGTTTGATATTATTAAGAAAATGTGTTATCTGTAGGTCGGGAACTATTAGTGATGCCAAGATCCAGGATTGATGGAGGTAACGTGAAAACAGAAGTCACTGGGAACAAGGAGGTAAAATAAATAAATGTGAGGCAAAGGTGTTGTAAAAGACATTAACATAGAAATGGATGTTTCCGCAGAGACTTGCCATAGTAAAGCAGAAGGGTACTTGTTTAACCAAGATGCTGCAAGCCTTCCAAAGTGTGCTACCAAAGGGTTATCGATGTTTACAATGCTTTTATATCAGACAAGTCGATAAAATGGGACTCTTTCTGTCTCTATTTTAGCTGAGGTCCCAAAGGCTGAGAACAATATAAAAGTTACCAAGTTACCTTGTGTCCTAAATCAAAGAGGTAGTCCAGCTAATCAGGATATGCTAAAAGGTTGTAAGACTAGTGCAGGCAGCCTTAACAATCTCTCACCTCTATTCTCTATAAGTAGGGAAGGTTGAAGTGTTATAAGAATGCTGTGGAGTTTTTACAGTGCCATAGAGTTTCACCTCCTCCCTCAAGTGAAACAGGCTTCAAGGGGGCTTGGGAAGTTGGAATGTGTGCCCCAGAGTTTTGGCCTGTAATGGAAGAGCAAAGAGAAAAAAGACTGCTCTGGGAGCAAGCTGTGCTTCCATCCTTGCAGCACAAGGGTGCATGAGTTTCCAAAAGACCACATTGTTCTTGGGAGAAAACTGACCCAGTGTAATTTTAAGAGGGAGTCCCAAGGTCTTCCAACGTAGGCAAGATAACCTGAATAGAAAAAAGCAACCAATCTTGTAATAATCTATAATGGAAAAGAATCTAAAAAAGATATATATATGTGTGTATATATATATAAACTGAATCACTTTGTTGTACACCTGAAACTAACACAACATTGTAAATTAACTATATTTCAATAAAAACTTTAAAAATAATTTAAAAAGAAAAAAAACCCAAACAAACAAAAAACTACAGGTGAACTGTAAGGATACAGCAACTTGTGAGGGCAAGAGTGGGTGGCAGAATGCCTGGTGTCTAGTCAGAAGAGCAGCATTGCCTATAACCAAGAGCTCCAGACAGGGGTTTCCAGGAGGAGATTCTCAGGAAGAATCTATAAGGCCCTGCTTAAGATTAAAAGAGTTGTATCCAGAGAGTCCTGACACCCCTACACCAAGTAAGACTGTATACTTTCCTTCAAGTTCCTTCTCCCTCTGGGCTGGAACTGGAGGGGTCTGAAACTCTTACTGCTGGAGTAAGAGAGGCAGTGGAAGAGCCAAGAGAACACCAGTGTTCCCCTCCCCATCACGGGCTTTCAGGCCTGAGACAGGGCTTAGATGGGGGAAGGGAGAAGACCTTACTTGGATGGAAGTATCAAATTAGGGTATTGCATTGTAAGAGACTGGTCATTTTAATACCTGTCCTTTATATGAGTAGATTGGTTATCACCAAGCCATTCTACATATATGTGTGACCTACTTTATAATATTGTAATGAAGATTAAATGAGATAATGTATATAAAGGAAGATCGAATTCTCTTCCTTTCCTTAAGGTCAGGAACAACACCTTTTCATGTTTGCTGTCCCAGGATATCAGAGTAGGCTCTCAATAAGTGACATGCTGACTGCTGTCACTTCAGATTCATGAGCACTAACCTCAAGAAGGGCGTCCTATGATTTTATCCTGGCCCATTTACTCTCCCACTGTTTGTGAATATTTCTTATCTGTCTGTGAATATTCCTACAACCTTGGTCACTCCTCCTTCCTCATCATTGGGAAAGTTTGCCCATTAGTTCATTCCTTCCTCCTAAGCTAATGAACTTTAGAGTGCTTTTAGCAGCAGAGCCTCATGGTTTTTTCCTAATGAGACCTTACATAGAACACAACAGTTGAACTGCTCCAGTTCAAGCATAAGGTGGAGTTGGAATGTGTTGAGATGTCAGAGCTCTGAATGCTCAGCCATACCCACCTATCACTCTCTGTCACCCACCGCAAAGGCTGCCAGACCAGGAGGTATTTCTAAGGAAAGTTCTCCCTTCTTGGTATGGTATTTTTTCTGCCTTCCAAGCCAGTTCATTATCCGTGTGTTGATATATGTAAAACACTTAGATTCATGCCGCAAACATAGTAAATACTTGATAAGTGTTAGCCATCATTGTTATCTTACAGCCTGGAGTGCCTATTTCTCTTTCTTTCTTTCTCCTAAACATAGGCTTTCCATAAAGTTTCTGGTCTTTATTTTTTATTTTACACTCCTGCCCCGATAATCTTATCATCTCAGCTAGTGCCACCTGTCACTTCTTCATGGATGACTCCCAGTTCTACATCTCAAGTCTCATGTCTTAGGCCATTGATCAACCTCTCCTTCTGCCAGAGAGTCATTGCCACATACTCTAGCCCAAATTTCTCCTCTTGTCTAGTTCCTTTTCCCTGTTTCTGTTCACGGTCAGATCATACTCCGAGGCTTGACACATCACAGTCATCTCTGAATTCTTCATCTTCCTGATGCCAGTCAGCTGTCACATCATACAGATTCAGCCTCTGAAGTTCAACTCATACCTCCTTCCTTTCCATTCCCAACAACACCACCCCAGTTCACCTTCTCGTTGCAGCTTGTTTGGGCCGATGCAATAAATACTGAGCTAGTTCCACGCCCTCCAGTCTTCCTGACACAGATCATCACACTGTCCAGTTGCCACATAAATCTTTCCAAAGCACTGCTCCCCTAAGTCCCCTATCCCAAATCTTTGAATGACTTCCCTTCACCAGTTGAATTGAGAACACGCTCTTCGGCCTTAGATTCCTGGCCCTCCACAATGTGTCTCCAACCAACCTATTTTTTTTTTAACTTTATCTTATTTTATGTTCCATACAAAGTCCACATTAAAGCCAAATTAGGAAGTTTGCTCTTATCCAAACACAACTCACATTAGAAACACATTCCCTTGTACTTTCTTTTTCTGCATCTAGGAATCATGCCTGAATCTATTATATTTCTAGATGCTCTTGAAGGCGATTTCCAGTCTGAGTCTTGGAGTCTGAGTCTTGGATTCAAGTGCTGCCATATAAAGGCTCTATGACGTTAGGTTAGTTACTTAACCTCTCTAGGCCTAAATTCTATATTTATAAAGTGGGAATGATAGTATTTCATATGTCATAATGTTACTGAGAGAATTAAGTGTGACAATGTATTCTTAAATTTAAGTTATTAAGCAGTGGTACAACATAGTGAGTACCAGAAAGTAAGTTTTCTCTGACATATCAGTCACAGTCTTGACTCAGGACCTCTATACCTGCTGTCCTTCTGCCTAGAATGCTCTTCCCCCAGACATGTGCATGGCTTATTCCCTTAGGTCCCTATTAAAACATCACTTCTTCAAAGAAGTCTTTCCTAACCTTCCAAAGAGTACCCACCATCTCCACTATTCTCAGTCTTTTTACCTTGCTTTTTTTTCTTTAATGCAACTGACATTATATTATGTAGTCATTTATTTGTACATTGCCTGCCCCACTAGAATGTAAGCCCCATAAGAATAAGGTCTTGGTTCATTCTGTTTATTGCCAAATCCCAGGTACCTAAAACAGTGCCTGGCGTATGAGAGGCTATTAATGGGTATTTATTGAATGAACAACTAACCAAATGAAATTATTTAATAAATCTTAGCTTTAATAAAAGGTGGTTCCAAATGCTACTACTATAACAAATTCTTTAATGATTAACTCAACTGAACTAGATACCTCCATCTATGAAATCTGTGTATACTGCTGTATATACTAAAATGTATATTCTGACTCAGATATTTACGTCTGTTTAGCACAGTTTGCCAGATCAAAAGCTTCTCTAGGATAGGAACACTCTAACAGGGGTTGGCAAACATTCTCTCTAAAGGGCTGTATAGTAAATGCTTTAGATTTTACCAGCCATGTAGACTGTCACAACTACTCAACCCTGCTGTTGTAGTGCAAAAGCAGCCATAGACAATACATAGAGTAAGTGTGGCTTCATTCTAATAAAACTGAGCTTACAAAAAGAAGTGGCAGGCTAGATCTGGCCTGCCAAACATAGTTTTCCAGCAACTGCTCTAAATTATCGGTATATACTCAGCAGCTTCTAGCACAGTGGCTTTTTATATAGAAGTCATTCATTAATATGAAATTATTATTCAACAATTATGTTAAATCATATGTATAAAAATATGTCATATATTATGTCATATATATATAAAGTTAACTATATAGTAGAGACACAAAGAAATGAGTATATGAAGCTCTAAGAAGTTAGGTAGCTTCTGCAGGGTTATCAAGAGGAAATAGCCATCACAGCAACAACAGCGGCCAGCATTTATTGAATGTGTATTAGGTATTACACTGTGAACTTTATACGTAGTATATTAAATTCTGGTCCCTAATTCCAGTGGGGGCGGGGAGCAAGCGGTGGGGTATGGTTTCCACATATATCCAAGCAATTCTCAGAGACCACCTGGGTCTCCTACAATTCAACTCAGTACTGACACTGTCTATCTGGAGATGCAACAGATTCCACAGGTTAAGGTTCAGTCCTACAAGTCTGTCCCCACCCCACTCCACCCCGCTTTGGTTCAGATGCTAGGCACAAGACCAAGTTGTCGCCTGTGCTTCTGACTGTCTGGCTATAGATTGGTGGTTCCAAGGATCCCTCCACTGGGCTCAATTCGTTTGCTAGAGTGGCTCACAGAACTCACAGAAACATTTTACTTACTAGATCAGTGGTTTTATTGTAAAAGGATGTAACTCAGGAACAGCCAGATGGAAGAGATACATAGGGCATAGGGAAAAGGTATGGCGCTTCCATGCTCTCTCCAGGAGCACCACTCTCCCCATATCTCCACATGTACACCAACCTGAAAGATCTCCAAACCCCCTCTTTTTGGGGTTTTCATGCAGGCTTCATTAAATGGGCATGATTGATTAAATCATTGGCCATTGGGTAATTGATTCAACCTCCAGCCCCCTCTCATCCCTGGAAATCAGAGGGTGGGACTGAAAGTTCCAACCCTCTGTTCAAAGTTGGATCTCCTGGCAGCCAGCCCCATCCTTTCTTTACCTATGGGCTTTTCTAAAGTAACATCATTAACATAATAAAAGACATCTTTATTGCTCTCATCTCTTAGGGAATTCCAATGGTTTTAGGGACTCTGCTAGAAACTGGAAGATCAAATATGTATTTCTTATTATAAATCACAATTACACAGCATTATATAATTTAATTTGGTCTTCATAACATGCTTTGAAATAGGTAATACTACCGCCGTTTTATAGATAAATAAAATGAGATTCGGCAAGTTTAAGTAATTTGCCTGATATCATATAACTTGTAAGTAGTAAAAAATAGAGTGAGATTTGCCTGATTCCAAACCCTAACAGAGTGATTGCTCTATTCTACTTTGAAGCGTTTATAATAGCAGCACCTCCAACGATAGAGTCTCACTGTGGAAGGATGAAATATTTATGCTGGGAGGTTGGGATTATTTGATTTATTCAATAAAATTTAAAATAAGTCAATATTAGAAGTCCTTTATATTCTGGTCTTTTCTATCTATCAACCTATCAGACACTGTTCCCTCCAATACCTCCCAGGTTGCCCCAGCTGGATGGGAACTCACGACCTTTGTGCAAGCCATATGAATTTTCTTTCCTTTGCTTTTACTTCACAACACCACCGTGCCCCTCCAATCCCTCAGAATACTCTAACCTGTCTTCTCCACTTATTCAATGCTTGATCTGCTCAGATATCTCCATGCCATGAATTCTTCTTGCTTTTATTGACTCACAATGAAATCTACATTCTGTATAATCCTGGTGGAAGGATCATTTTGGAGCTTCTTTATACAGCACTTGATGATGATATATGTCTTTTCTTTCTCCTCACTGAAATTTTTAAGGACCAAGTTCTGTCATGTCTTCTATTTCTCCATCATAGTAACAAAATAATTACATATAGTACCTTCTAAAATAAATGCCTATTTAATTGCGTTGAAGATACCAATAATAAATAATGCTGTAAAATACATGATTACATTTTTTAAAAACAGTGCTTGGTAAATTAATGTATTCCTATGATCTCCTGGAGGCATAAATTTAATGAGATGGAAGAGTCTAAGGAAGTACAATGAAACAGGAATGCTTTATACAAGGGTCAACTAAGTATGAAAAAAAATCTCAGGGCCAGGATTCATTTTCTGCTTTTTGTATATTAAATGAAAAAGTTCAGTAGTAAAATAAGTAACTGAGTTATATTACTGCTTTAGAGATCCAAATACCAAGGTACAAAGCATGCCCACATTGTTCACTCATAAAACTGTTATTTAGCAGTCATCCCAGCCAGAACTGAACATCAATTAATATTAAGATCTCATTGTTCATATGGCACTGTTCTAGGCATTTATAAGGGGCCTGGAGGTACTTATTTGTATTTAATTTCTGCTCTTATGAAGCTTACAGTTAAGATAAATGCATTGAAAGAGGCATACATATCCATATATTAATGAGAGGTCTAAATGATAGGATACAGAATGTGGGGGAAGAGAAGTACAAAACACTTGAAAGTGTTTTCTTGGTATTCTGTATTTTGATGTCACTTTGAATTGATTTGTAGAAAGGAGAGAAGATGAGTGGGACTGGAAAACCTGAAAAGAGGAGAATAGAATGTAAACATCCTTCGTGGGAGGGCACAGATCTTGAACTGCCTTTGTATTCTTTTGCATCAGCAACATACCTGGCGCGATCAATAGGTGCTTCATAATACTCTGTTAATTTTCCTTGAAATAAACACATTGTTCACTAAAGGCTACACATCCTATTTCACTGACCCTGCCACCTCTTCAGGCTTGCTTTCCTTTCACTTTTCTCTCCCTCTTCTGTCGAGACAATCTTTTTGCGTGTTTCCTCATTTCTCCTGTGAACACTCAGATGACCTCACTGAATTGTTGAGATTTCATGCTCTTTCTGACTCTTTTTGGCTTCTAAAAGCCCAGGTGCATTTTCTCAACCTATAAAGAGGGACATAAAATCCAACTAAGAGTCCACAAGCCAAGATTCCCAATCTATTGCTGACTTACATAGACTGACTTCCCCAGAACGCCAGGGCCCTGCTCACGATCTACAGGATTTGGCATAAGCAGTGAAGATTTCCAAACCCACACGGAGGGAAATCGATTCTGTTGGGAATTTGGCTTTGACACTCAAAGGATTTATTTCTTCAACATATAAAAATACTGTTGCATTTGTTGAGGCTTGAAGGCAAGAAAGCTAAGCAAAAGCTACAGAATTGGTGATTGAATCTAAGTAGTTACTGTTAAGAAGTAGAGGACTACATGCTATGGTGAAGGAACCTTAGAGATTCCACCAGGAAGTGAAAAGCCAAAGTTCAAGGATATGCTACACAATATGTCTTTAATATTGGTCCCATGCCTTAAATTAAAACTTCTTATATTTGAATTCTCCTTCTTTCTCACTCTTCATGTCAGATGAATAAAGAATCATTACTCCTATCTCAGAAATATCTATAAAATGAATATCTTTCTTCATCCACACTGACACTATCTTGGTTTGCTTTGCTTAATTTTTCACTTTATAAATACCCAATCTGATTTTACCAGCATCTACCACCTCATTTAAGTCTTTGTTCCACACCCCTGCAGGAGTTCTGTTATTTCTTTGTTTCTTTATTTTGGTTCCCCGCCCTGACCCAATTCATATGTTAAGGCCCTAATACCCAGTGTGGTGGCATTTGGAGGTGGGGCCTTTGGGAGGTAATTAAATGTACAGGAGGTTATGAGGGTGTGGGCTTTGTGATAGGATTAGCACCCTTAAGAGACACCAGAGAGCTCGCTCTCTCTTTCTGCCATGTGATGACACAGCAAGAAGGTGATCCTGTGCAAGTCAGGAAGAGAACTCTCAAGAGAACCTGACCATGCTGACACCCTGGTCTGAGAATTCTAGACTCCAGAACTGTGAGAAAATAAATTTCTGTTGTTTAAGCCACCTAGTCTATATATTTGGTTGTGGTAGCCTGAGCAGACTAAGAGCTTCCTAAAAAATAAATTTTAATGCTGCTTCCTTGCTTGTAAACCTTTGCTTTGTTAGGGTGTGTTTCATATTTCTAGACATGGAACACAAAGCTTGAGACAGATTAATCCCAATGTGCCTATGGACATCAACTGTGGCATTGCACCTGTGTACTCAGGGCTCCATTCACACTGTACTCACCACTCTGCAAACAACTCTTGCCCTGTTACTGCTCTAGGCATTTGCATGTACTGTACGGTTACCTCTTCCTTTCCTGTGTCTTACCTGAAAAAACTCCTTACAGGTCAGATTTCATCATCTTGATGAAATGTAATAGGTGATCATTGTGTTCCCACAGTGTTTTGTTCACACCTCAGTTATAGCAGTTGTTAGACTGCAGGGGCTACATCATTACTGTTTGTGGTCATTACTGTCTGCCCCAATGGACTGTGAGAGCTGAAAGCCAAAAAGTGCCCTTTCTTAGTCATCTTTATGTTTACAACCCTCAGGAAAATTCCTGGCACACTTTTTACATACAATAAATATTTATAGATGGATAGATGGAAGGAAGGAAGGAAGAATGGAAAGAAGAAGGGAAGGCAGGGGGAAGGAGGGAAGTAAGGAAGGGAGAAAGGAAAGATTTGGGTTGTCAGTTCAATCAATGAGCTATGTTAATTGATTTGTCCTTTTCTCTCCTGGGAAGCCCAAAGCAATGTTGCTTTCTAAATTAAAAGGGGAAAATACTTTATTACCTTCATAGGTAATTAATATATATATCCCTAACCAATTGTCATCCTCAGTCCCAGTCTCCTGGTTCCATAATTTTGGATAGCTGTGACAAAATGATTTTTCACTCCTACTGTTTTCTACACACTGAGAAAATGCATAGGAAATTGCATTCTTAGGTGGAAATAAGTCCAGTGAACAATTATTATAGGAAAGAGATATTAATACATAGTAACCACCCACTCACTTTGACCTTTGGAAGTTCTTTAGTCAGAACAGAACTTGGATATTGTTATGAACAAGAACCCAGAGTACATGTGTCAGGAGAAAATTGAAGGAGGAATCAAATGGCATTTTTCTTCCTCTATATTTTGACATCATGTATGTAAAGCTACCTATATGATTTTTTTTTTGTTTAGTTTAAGATAAAATATAGGAGGAAGGAAAAATTATATTTAAAACTCAAACCACATGTAGTGTGTCTGCCCTCTAATAGAGATGGCGTAACTTGTACCAGTGGGGAGGTAGAGCAGTTTCTCCCCTTGGCAGAAACTGGTGAAGGAAGTAGGAGGTGTGAAATCCCTAGTGCAATACTCATTTAAGTTTACCACAGAATTCAGAGTCTCTAGAAATGCAAAAAAAGGTCCAGGGCTCAGGATAGGGACTAAAGAAAGCAAAATTTGTTGGCATAAAAAAGAAGGAGGCTTTTGTTTGTTTGTGCGTTGTTTCCTTGTTGGTTTTGTTTTTTAGTGAAGAGCAGTGAAGAAAAAAAGCAAGGTGAATGGCTGGGTAGAAGAGACAGAAGTCTAATCTGGTGAAAGTGTCTGACGGAACAGTTTAAGAACAGGAAATTAGGTATAAAATGACAAATTGAGCATGTGGGTCTACCATCCCTCTCTCCCAAGTTCCAATAGAATGAAAGAAAATATATATACACATATGATTGATATTAGAATAGTGCTGGCAAATGAGAAAGAGTTCAGGCAGTTCTTGAGGATTTTAAGGAAACCCTGGAAGACTGAAAGGAGAATGATGAAGGAAGGGGAGAATAGTGATCTATTGACCCCAAACAACAGAGTAAGATCAGTCTTAGAAGGAGTCCCAGAGAGGTTCCAATCTTCTTTGGCTCAGAGTCAAACTAGAAAGAGCTGGAGTAGGCTGGAGGGTAATCAGAGATGTTGGGCCCAAAAGGCACCATCCTCTCTTTCTCCCTAACATTCACAGATCATTATATTTTTTTCTTTTTTCTGCAGAAAATGTCACTAGCTGGGGAGGACCTTGTATAGGTATAGGAAAAGAGCAAGTCAAGATTGAAGTAATGCTGCGTCCCCAAGTAAACGCGGAGTAGAATGTGAAGGCAAGGCAGTTCTTCCCAGGCGAGAAATATACTAAAATTCTCCATTGCCAGAGCGCCCTGAACCTTCCTGGCTACCTGTACTTACATACCCAAAAATCTACATGGAGCTTGCCATCTGCCTTTATGTTAGAGGAAAAATCCTGTTACGGTAAAAAACCTGAAACAACTGCAGAGAGAAACCATATTAGCAGCTACGCTAATCAACCCATTCCCATAAACTAATAACCAAGCATTCCCAATGTGGAGCAAAACCAACAATGGGAAAGAGAAGACAAAGATAAAAAATGGGATAACTGACATCAGAGGAAACAGATAATTCAAGACACAGAAGAGTATTCTGTGGAAGCCAGGGGAAAAGTATTGGAAGATATTAGGGAGAAGGTTGGTCAGTGTGATTAGGGCATCTGCGTTTGCTTCTTGGTGCTTGTGGAAGTTAGGTTCCTGCCCTCTCATAGAGACAGGGAGATCTGGGCACTGTTTCCTTTGATGATTACATTTCAAGGGCTCCCAGGCCTTTGAGAAAGACATTTTGGGGGTGTGAAACTGGTAAGAGGCTGGGAGAAGATTTACATCTCATAGCAGCAGAAAATTTACACATGTAAATTCTCTAAAGAAAATGCTCTAAGAAAAGGGAGGTCAGGAAGAAACCCGGCTAAAACAGCTGAGTGGAACATGTTAAGGCCATCTTGGTCACCACTATGCACAGACAGTGGGCACTGGGTAAAAGTTTTGTGACAGAATGTAAGCTGCCACTCTTTAAATTGCCATAAAATATCTGTATTAATCTGCTTTTGCTGCTGTAACAAATTTCCACAAATTCCTCTTACAGTTCTGAAAATCGGATGTCTCACTGGTGAGAAAATCAAGACATTAGCAGGACTGATGATTTCTGGAGGCTTTAGCGGAGTGTCACTTCTTTGTTTTTTCCAGATTCTAGAGGTCACATACTTGGCCTCTTGGCCTCTTGGCTTGTTGCTCCTTCCATTTTCAAAGGCAGCAATATACCATCTTCTCTTCTCTCTGACCTCTGCTTCCATTGTTCATCTCTTTTTCTGACCTTGACTCTCCTGCCTCTCTCTTTAGGGACCTGTTTATTGGGTCCCCCCAGGTAATCCAGGGTAATCTCCTCATCTCAAGATCCTTAACTTAATTATATTTGGAGAGTCCTTTTTGCCATCTAAGGTGCCATATTACAAGTTTGGGGATAAAGATGTGGACTCTTTAGGGGCCATTATTCTGCCTCCCCCTACTTTTGTAGCATGCTACTCTTTTCCTGCTATCAATTCATGATCATTGGCCTCACACTGTACATCTCTCACTCCCCCCGCTCCCATAGGTCTAGGAAAGAGGCCAGGGAAATAGGATTTACAAACACATATACATTTGAGCACACACCACAGAGCACTAACACAGCCACTTTCACTAAAACTAACAGTTCTCTTACACTGCACTCCTGACTCCAAGTCTGCAGCCCCAGGGAGCATGATTTCCCCCAGGCTGGCGACTTTCTGGCCTCTCTTCTCCTCCTTAGATGGGACCAGGTGTATCTAAACATTTTACCTATCCAGATGTGTCCCTGATGATGATGCTGGTTTCACTTGCAAATTCCCATGCAATGCTGAGCCCTCTGGTTTGGGGATTTTAATTTAACTGGATAATGATCTTGGTGATTTTAAACATTTCCTGTTGCTTGTTAAACTGCCTGCCCGATTCAGCTCCAAATAACAGCTTTAAGTATACAAGTGAAAATTTAGCTCCTAGTATTTAACAACTACTATAATTTTAAAATCTACTTTCAATTAAGTAACCTTGTAATTCTAAAAAGTGGTTGTGTTCCAGAGAAGTGCTGAAATGCCAACTGAATGTCTGGCAGAAACAGTATAGTTGTCATGTGGCTTAGCATTGAAAACCTCATTCAATAGTGCTACTGACATGATTGGTATAGTGCGGCATTTAATATTTGTCTTTATACATCTCCCCATGATGTCAGAACAGTCTCCAGTAACCAAAAGAAATGAAAAGAGCTACAATAAAGTATTTGTTAAATCTAAATATATACAATTGACATTTTCAAGAAAATGTGCATAAGTGATGTATTGATTTAGGACATGAAGATCATTTATGATTCTGGAAGCAAGGTAGCTTTTGAGAATATGACAATAGTTTCTATTATGTTGCCAAAACTCTGTATAGATGGAGTCAGTTTTCCAAAGAGAACGATAATATCTAAGGCAGCACCCGTTTTAGAGGTTTAGTCTAATAGAACTCAGTCATTAAAGAATCAAGTCCAAGTTTCATAGCAAATTTCCTTCATATTTAAAAACTAATTTTTTAAGGTGAAACTGGTATAGATAGTTGACCTTCGAAGTGAGGTGAGGAACTTAGAGTACTTGGAGATGCTATTTGCAGCATAATAAACTTGAAATTCATTGGTTGATCCCTTACTGAACATTGGCTAGCATCAGATAATTGCAGTCATAAGAAAAGACAGAATTACTTTAAAAAGAATAAAAATCTATCGTAGTTTAATATATGAAAGGTAGATGACACCTGTCTTTTAAAATGAAGTAAAGACCAAGTTTGTGGTGAATGTATAGCTTTTGTTCCCCTGGCAATGTTTATCTCATAATTGGGTCTTTTTTTTCTTTTTTTAAAAATAAACATCTTTGAAAATATTTTATCAAAACTTCATATTTTTGCTTATTTATTTGTAAGACATTATATTTCAACAGATGTAGGTTAAAAATGTGCAAGTTTGATTTTTTTCTCTTAGTTTTTTTCAGACCATCGCTCAGCCTTGGAGAATTGTTTTGATTAGAGAGAGGTCTTTGAGAGGGTTTGCAGTGCTTCATGGCTTGTGCAAGCAGGCAGGCAGTTTTCTTTTTGTCTTTTTATCTGGCCAAGGACATCTACATATTATGTCAATAAGCACACGGAAATTTATAGACTGGGGTTGTGCAAAAATGTCTTTCTTTCAATACACACAGAACTAAAAATATCAAGTTGAACACATTTATACTTGAGGAGGCTCAGAATTGTCCTTAGCCTGCGTTGTGCACATTCTTCTTTTTAATATGTAATTTTTTAAATGCCAAGGGAAATTTAAACAATGTTTATTAAAGCAGAAATACATTGGTGGCATGTGTTGGTTTTATTTCAACCCTTCAAGTTCTACAATGGACAGAGCTATGGTTTACATCTAGCCCACGGGGCCTGGTTTACTCAGTAGCCTTGTCTGTTGGCTACCTGGTGATTTTTTTTTTTTCATCAGTGATATGATCCTATTGTCCCCATTAAAAGATATGTGCTTAATTCAAACTTTTAAAGAGTCTGTGAAAACAAATATTTACATACATATATCACATATTACAAAGAACATTTTGAGGTAGTCAAAAAAGGTTTCAAGAGAAACAAAAAAAACCCTTAAAAAAAAAAAACTGTACTGATGCTCAGTGACATTGTTTTGATATCGTGTGGTAAAGGCTGTTAACTGACTGTTTTGGATCTATCAATTTGAATTTATTTGTCCAATAATTAACTTGATACTAAGCAAGAGCAATCCTCCAAATTCCCATATAAAGTTGTAATACCAAGTCTGGTGTGGGGTATCCAAGCAAACTCATCATAGCGAATGGCTTTTCCTTTTATGCACAGAATGGACTGATTAGTTTCTCAAACAATAAATATGTTTTGGTTTCTGAAACCAATTACTCGGTTGTCTCTATTACGCACAGATCAGCTGGCTGTATTTGGTAACAGAGGTAGGAGCTAAACTCGTCGTAGTTGTTGCCCACAATTTATGAAGGGATAATCCAGTTCATAGGAAATGAGTTACTTCAAGTATTTGACGAATAGAAAGTATTTCTCTATCAGCATGGATTCACCTTCAAATATGTCTCATACTGATCTTTAGACTACTGCTATATGCCACATTGATCCATGCAGGAATAATTGTAAAGAGTTTCCAGGATTTCTTCTACTATCAGAAAAATCACCCTGGAATCGTGGTTTATAGTGAAAAACATTGGTCTGAGCATTTTGAGCTTACAGCTATGGATAAGGTGTGTAATTTGTTTGGTGCTGAGTTCTGTGACATGAAAAGTAAATTGCTATTGGATGGGGTAGTAAGAAGAGGGATCTTATTATATTAAAAAAAAAAAGCTATTTTTCAGCAGCAAAGATTTTTAAGGCTTAAATGTTTCTTTTCAGACTTGCTGGCTTAATCCTCCTGATCAGCCCCCTCATTTCCATCCCATAAAAGCATGTGGTTTTTAAACTGATGAAACAGGTGAGCATAGGTTATGCCTTTCCTCTGTTGATACTATGAAGATATCCCAGTTCCCTGGAAGAATTGCCAATAGATTAAAATAAATGTAATGTCATAATTTTTATTCAAATTGAAGAGTAAATGCATATAAAACATTTTTAAATTGTGCATACCCTTTGACCCAGAGAATTCACTTTTAAGAATGTGGAAATAATCATGGGTCTGAGCCAAGATTTTGCTTCATAAGCATGGCAGATTAAAATAGGTAAAATTAGGAACAACTTGAATGTCCAATAGTGGTCTGCATAAATGTATTGAGGTTTATATAATCTAGCAAAGGTTTAAATAAGGTAGACTCATACTTTACAGCAATGTTAAACTGATATACTCAGTAAAATTGTATCAAGAAGCACCTACTATAGGTCAGCACTCAGGTACTGAATATAAAGCAATAAGGAAGAGGAAGTTTTGACCTTACTGAATTTTCATTATGTATAGAAGGATTGACAGTGATAGAAAAGGATGTTTAACATATATATATTAATAGATATTTATTGGAGTATAATTGCTTCACAATACTGTGTTAGTTTCTGTTGCACAACAATGTGAATCAACCATATGCATACATATATCCCCATATCCCCTCCCTCTTGAGCCTCCCTCCCACCCTCCCAATCCCACCTCTCTAGGTCATAGCAAAGCACCGAGGTGATCTCCCTGTGCTTTGCTGCTGCTTCCCACTAGCTAACTATTTTACATTCAGTAGTGTATATATGTCGTTGCTACTCTCACTTCGCCCCAGCTTCCCCCTCTCCCACCGTGTCCTCAAGTCCATTCTCTGTGTCTATGTCTTTATTCCTGCCCTGCCACTAGGTTCATCAATACTAAATTTTTTTTTTTAGATTCCATATATATGTGTTAGCATATGGTATTTTTCTCTTTCTGACTTACTTCACTCTGCATGACAGACTCTAGGTCCATCCACCTCACTACAAATAACTCGATTTTGTTTCTTTTTATGGCTGAGTAATATTCCATTGTATATATATGCCACATCTTCTTTATCCATTCATCTGTCGATGGACATTTAGGTTGGTTCCATGTCCTGGCTATTGTAAATAGCTCTGCAATGAACACTGTGATACATGTCTCTTTAGAACATATATTTTAATGGAAAAGTGAAGGGTCCTAACTTGGGTTCCCCAAGAAGCAAATCCATCAGCAGATGGCTTATGTTCTATTATTTTATTGGGAAGTACAAGCCCAGGAAGCAAAAGTGAGGGACAGGGAGAGTGAGGCAGGGAAGAAGGGAGAGTCAACAGGAGGAGAAGGCATTATTGATCTGGTCACTGCTAAATGAAACCAGTGACTAGATCAGTGAGACTGAGTTCTCTCTATATTATATTATCTGGACTCTGGAGGTGGGTGTTGGGAGTAGAAAGGGGAAAGAATGTATCTATAGCTTTCTATCCCCCACTGGTCAGTTCTTTCCTACGGGAGGTTAACTCTTCCACACTTCCAGCTTACTCAGTAGTGGGTTCGTCTGTGAGCATCCCCAATACATGTCAGGTGTGCCTGTGTAAAGTAGGTCTGAGCCCACCCAGAAGAGGCCTGAGCATCTGATGCGTGTAGGACATTGACTGAGTGGTTTACAGAGTAGAATGAATACTAGGACTCTATTTTTGGCATAGAAATTATTACGATTAACAATGATTGTAGGGACTTCCCTGGTGGTCCTGTGGTTAAGACTCTGCGCTCTCAATGCAGGGGGCGTGGGTTTGATCCCTGGGTGGAGAACTAGGATCCTGCACGCCACATGGCACAGCCAAAACCAAAACCAAAAACAAAAAAACCCCAAAACAACAATGATTGTAGTTGGGTTTTGGGAATATAGTTTGCATTTATTTTCTTCTTTTATCTGTTTTCTATTTTCTTCTGTAATGAGCTTGATTACTTTTGTAATAAGAAAAATTAAAATTCAATATTTAAATAGAATTTCATTATTATACATAGTTAACAAATTCTCATTTTCTCCAGTGGTTGGTTATTTACTTAGGTTTATCCAAATCTATAAATAAGATAAAAGTGGTTACCAACTCTAGCAAGTGATCAAGCTGACAAATTAATTAATAATTCCCTTTAGCTTGTATATATAAAAATATTGTTAATGACCTCATAATCATAGGATATGTCCCTGAACACTAGGAGTTTACGGAAATGATAAGAAAAGGTAGCAGACTATTCTTTCAAAAGAGGTATGTGCCAGGATGGGACTATACTTATACAGAAGTGAGAAGGAAAATAGGAAATAAATTTAAATAAATATAGAAAATATTTAGCATGTTAGATGGTAAAGAAACCTTTTCTTTGAAGGTAACTGAAGTATATGGAATGGAGATGGGCACTATGGGGGTTGCGGAGCAATTTTAGATAAGGTGGCCAAAGAATGTCTCAGTGAGAAGTGGGCATTGGAGAAAGAAGTGAAGGAAGTGAGGGAGTGATCCTAGAGGTAATTTAGGAGAAGAACATTTCCAGAGAGGAAACACATGCAAAGCTCTGAGATGGGAGTGTGCCTGGCATATTCAGGGAAGAGCAAGGAGGCTGGAGTAGTGAAGCTTAGTGAGAAGAATAGTACAACTATAGTGCTTTATATAGTAGGTGCTTAGTAAAATATTAGCTGAATTGCAATAAATCTAGTTTTGAAATTGTGAGGTACACAGCTTATGGGTTAAAGAGTTCTAAGACTTAGTATAATGTTTGGCAGAGAATATATTTGCAGAATTAGTTAATTCTCTCATCCTTGTATTCTCTAAGGTGCTAATTTATATTTTAGAAATATTTTATAATTTCACGATTTTATATATTGGTACTTGCTGTGCTTTATTTGACTTCCTGTTAGATGATAAGTTTTGTAAGGGCAAAACTATGTATGTTTATTCATTAGTGTAGTCCAGCCTGGCACATACCTCTTTTAAAAAGATAGTCTGCTACCTATCTAACAGGAATTTCAGGAAAAAGTAAGTTCTAGTTATGAATAAGGAAATTAGCTAGCAATTAAATTTACTTTAAAAATTAACCTAATCATTGGAATTCTAAACAGAAATATTCTGAGATAGATTAGGGAAGAGGGAGGGAAAACCTTGTCAAAACTGGCAAAATGACAGCATGATGGAAGCCCCCAAAGTCAGTTTCACAGATACACTGACCTGGCAACAGTGACCAGTTTACAGGGAAGTGGATGATGCTCTTTCTTCATAGCTTCCTTCACTCGGGTGTATTTCACTCAGATATGTAGAATGAAAATAAACACATTCTAAAGGAACACAGAGTGCCAGCCTGATCTTCTTCCATATTCATACTTTGTACCTCAAGGCTTTCAAGTAGAATTTTTCTTTCTACTCTGAATGTTTTTCTCATCACCTCTCCTTTTGCCAGCTAGCCTACTCAGTTTTCAGGTTTCAGAACAAATGCCATTTCCTCTGAGAAGCCTGCCTTCTCCAAGATTATTTCAGACCTGCCTTTTTCTGTGATCTCTTAGCACCATGATTTCTCCAGGATACCTTTCAACTGTCCTGTAAATAAATAACAAGTTGGAAATTAGCTGTTCAGACTCTGCCTTCCTCAGAGAAATATACGGTCTACAGGTCGGAGATGATGTCTCCCTTGGTCATCTCCCTATCTCTAATGCTTGGCATGTCTTTGAGACATAGAATGCACTAAAATTTATACACATTTATAGACATTAAAATTATTGTTCAGATAAGCATAATTTTAACTATGGTAACAGAAAAGATCCAATCCCAGCTACTTTTCTAAAGAGTCTTAATTTAAGATTATAAACTGAATCAGGTAATCCAAAATCTAAGTGGGAAGAAAACAAGTTAAATCTCTGGCTGCTAGAGATACTTCTAGTTACACTAAAAATATCACGCAGTATCTTATTAATACCGTGTCATACAGATATGATCGAGTTAACTTACCTCTCAGAAACAATGAAAATCTGTCATCTATCAGCTTCTGCTTCAAGTTATGCTCTGAAGCCAACTATGTCTCTCTTTTTAAAGATTGCAATTCTTTATTTTTTATATTGGTTCAGCGCAGAGTTATAGCAAACTGCAGAATTCTGCTACAATTACCAAACACTGTATAATTTCTGTCTAATTATACAGAACTATTGTGTAACCTCTCTGGATTAATAATAAAGTAATTAACCTAAAATACCAAATTGGTGTGAGTTCGTTGACTATTTTCTAATTACCACAGTCTGCTCCTGGTTTTGAACAATTGTACATTGTACTTTATAAATGTTAGCTCCAGATAAAGTTTATTTTTACATCTATCACAATAGCCTTAACACTCATTGCCTCCAATTTTCTCACCTTTCCCCTTCCTCAACTTTGTGTGTGTGAAAGGTGATGAGGAGTTCATTATAAATCAGGTGAATTATGGACAATTAGGAATGTTAAGAGACATAATATTATATCATCATATCCCTTTGCATTTACTTTCCTTCTTTTTTTAATACGAGTAGATCTTGTAGGAGACACTTCCATTGTGTCTGACATTTCTGATGTTATGGTGTCAATGAAAGTATGTGTGAAAACCATTACCTTGTCAATTCCATGATGTCAATGGCAACTTGATGTCAATGAAAATGTATAAGGTTCTTCCATTATCATTGTAACAGCTTCTCTAGTCTTTTCAATATATCAAAAGACACTAGTCTGTAAGAAAGACTAACTATCTGAAATTGCTGCCTGCATCTCTTGAAATTAAAGCTGAGATGTGCATTATGATTTCTCTTTATAGGCTGCATTAGCAAAAATATATAGAATCACAAATAAATGAAATAAGTGGTTATTTTTGTGGCTAAGAATGTAAAATGACTTAATGGTTTCAAATGTTTAGAATTCAAATGGCTGGTACACACAACAGGGAAAATTCTTGTTTAAAAGTGGAAATAATGAAGAGAACTTCAGCTGTAGACAATGCTGAAAATACACTATGAAACACTCACAAAAGCAGGAAGGTCACTGGAAGCAATTACTTTACTTAAAATTATGCCCATAAAAAGCAGCAATGTCCTTGTTGTGATGTTGAACTGTTTCACATAGTGATTTCCTAGGATGAGAGTAATCATGGTATATCACTAATCTTAGGTAAATTCACACTTAGGTCCTTGTGTAATAAAATATGTATGGATTGCATTGTACTTTCACACCACTCATGTTTCTTTCCCATATGTACAGTGTGGTTTAACAAGGTACACTCAATTTTTTAATGACTTTTGAAGCATAAATTTTGCCCCAATTTTTGCTTTGGCAGAAGTTGAGTACTTGTAAAAGTACTTGAGTGGGTAGTTTTGCCATGCAGAACACACACACACACACACACACCACTCAAATAGTGGCATCATTTGTTTTATATTCTAATCATTAGAGATGGTAGGATTTGTGAACTGATAAAATGTTAGTAATATGATTACTTTCAGCAGTTTTCCTGTTAGATCTTTGGCACATGGAATTTTTAGAATAAGAAGGGACTTGTAAAATTTTGAAATATGTACGTGTGTATTGTGTACCCCTACCTTCAAAAACCTGACATTGTAAAGCAGAACAGAAGTATATAGGTAGATTACAATTTGAAGAGATGCATTTTATTTTTTTTGAGTTTTATATCCTGAAGTCTTGGGTGACTTCACAGAAGAGAGATATGTCACTTCAGCTGTCTTAAGTAAGTATAGGGTTTTCCAGGTAGAGAGTGTATGGATTGCCATTACTGGCAGAACAAATGAATTGGTACATAATAAAAATGTTATCAATATACGGGTAAATGATGTGCATTTGTGTGCATATATATAATCAAATAACCATGTTATGATTTGATTCATAGCCATTAAATATACGTCTCATTTTTAATTTAGGGTCAAAATATGTCTATGTTATCTGGATCTAAATTTAGTATTTTCCCCTCATCCTTCGCTGATTGTTTTTTGGGGGCATTTCAGTGTTTGCAAAAAGGACAGAAAGTAATCAAAGCTTTCAGACTGTAAATGAAATTATTTGTTACTTGTAGCAGTTTTGATGAAAATTTGAGAAGAAAGTTTAAACCAGTTGGACTAGATACGTTTTTTAAAAATTATGTATGGATTTTAATAAGTTGTGTATATTCTGTGATTTCCCATTTGCAGCATAATCAAGAGTTGGCTACATTTTCAAGCAGATTCGTGTGTGTGTGTGTGTGTAAGGATATTGAAGATGATGTAAACTTCCTAAAAACACTCTTTTCTATATTATGCCATGAACCAAAATGAGATACCATTAAAAAGACAGTCATTAAGCTTAATAGTCCCATTCAAAGATGGAATCCCTGTAGATTAATTCTGATGGATATATAATGTACTTCTTTATTTTCATCCATACACAGGATTGGGAGGTGGGACAAGAGGGGCTAAGAGCAAAATAGGGGGGAAAAAGAGAATGAGAATGTGTCTTTCTTTCTTTCTTTCATCTTTATCATCATATATCTATATGATATAAATATTTTATATCAATATATCTTATATGGATATATAGAGATATTCAGATCTATCATCTATCTGTATCTATAAAATATAGATATAAATCTTATAAATATAGATATATAGAGATAGAGATAGAGATCTATCTGTAGATCTAGAGAGACAGGGAGAAATTTAAAAAAACAATTAATAGAAGGAAAAGAGGAGAACAAGAAACTGTTGCTACTTGGAGGAAATAAAATTAAATATTCGGTTGAAAAGCTTTGCTTTCGACTATGGGATTTGGCATCTCTCCAGCTGGAGAAGACCCTTTTAGAAAACATGCTCTCCTCATCACAGTGCTCTATTTTCCCATTTGTGAGAGTGAAAAGAGAAAGCACCACTAAGGGAGTTGTTCTCCAAACTTATTTAACAATTTTCCAATTCTGAGTCAGGTACATCCTTACACAGCTTGAATCACATTCCAGCAGCATATCTTCATACTCCAAATTCGGGATGATGCAGGCAATTCAAATGGTATTTTCATTCTAAAGACAATAGTGACACTGAAAAGAAACCAGAGCTGCTCACCTCAAAATGTGAATCAAACTGTACAGGGGGGTGGCAGTTAAAAATACCCCCAAAGCCTAGCTTGGGAAGGGAGATTGTTATTCTTTGCCTAGCATGAGCAGTTTGGGTAAAGGTGGGTTCCTTTTCTTGTATTAACTCAACGTATGCTTTCCTAATCTTTCTGTTTTATTGTTGTCACTAGGCAAAGATGCTGAAAGACAGCACGTTCCAAACTAAAACTTGGCTTCCTCAGCTAAGGCAAATGTTATCCTTGAGGTCAAGTACTGTCTGAATCAATAGCACACTATTCTATATAGTCTAATTTAAATGGTGAGTCAGTTTACATAGTCCAAATCCATGTCAGCTGCAAGAGAACTCTTTAAAAATACCTTGCTGTCCTCCATTTCTTAAAACTGATTAGCAGCAAATCACTAGAGACCATTCTATCAAGGCATCAATATAACTTGATGCACTAGTGATTTTGGGGGGGGGGTGTCTTCATATTTAGCTGCTTATCAAATACTTTTTGTTACCTACATATTTATTTTCAAGCACCATTTAGAAAATATTAACTAGAGTTGCTGCATCCACAGAAATTTTAAGCCACTTATTTTGTTTCCAATTAACAAATGTATTTCAAAGGCTGTGAAAGCTGCTTAAAATATTTGCCACACAGCCACTTTATAATACAAAATAATTTATCTCAAATGAAATTCAAAATTTAAAAATAGACTCTCTTTGCCAAGCATATAACAGTTAATAATACCTTGATTTTTTAATTTTTTTAAAAAAGCATTTTCTTAAACTTTGACATATTTTGCACACTAAATTCCAACTTAAAAATAATTTTATATAGTATTGAGTAATTCCATTGAGCTGAGTATATCTAATCACTATTTTCCAACATTTATCAAGAATTTATAGGGCTTCCCTGGTGGCGCAGTGGTGGAGAGTCCGCCTGCTGATGCAGGGGACACGGGTTCTTGCCCTGGTCCGGGAAGATCCCACATGACGTGGAGCGGCTGGGCCCGTGAGCCATGGCCGCTGAGCCTGCGCGTCCGGAGCCTGTGCTCCACAACGGGAGAGGCCACAACAGTGAGAGGCCCGCATCCCACAAAAAAATAAAATTAAAAAAAAAAGAATTTATAGTATACCAGGAACTATTTGATGGTTTTCTTTTTTTAGGCTTCACAAAAATCCTATGAAGTAGATTTATTATCTCCACTCTACAGATGAGAAGACTGACATGAGACTGAGTAACTTGTCCTAAAATTTGCCTGGCTTTTAAGAGCCATAATTGGAATTCACATCCAGTTCTGTATAATTACACAGCCAGTGTGCATTCAACCACGCCATTCTTTCTTAGAATTAGAAAAGTTGTAAAATCGAAGAAATACTCCTTGAAGTATTTTTGTATTCTATATAAGCCTCGTTCATGCTGGGTCAATTATGTTTTTTTAATTTTTACTGTAAGCAGAGTAGTAAAAATGTGGGAATCTGGGAGAAGTGGAAAAGAGAGGTAGAGAAGCCGGTCAGTTAATGGCATCCGTGAATTTTCAGAGTAGAGACGATACACTCGGTCCTTGTTATGGATATATGGTCCAGGGCCCACTAGCTTGTTCCCACTCTAGACCTACCCAATTAGAATCTGTATTGTAACCAGATCACCAGGTGATTCATGGGCATATTAAATTTTCAGAAGCACTGGTCAGGTGACTGATTTGATCGAATATAGGCTGAGTTGGTATTTTCAGTCACTTTGGAGAGTTTGAGTTGACCTGCAGTGCTGTCTGTAAACCTGAGGTTCTGTACTCTAATGAAGAGGGAGATTGCTCAGGAGGGGTTGCCGTGGGATTTAGAAAGGCTAAGGCCCCAGCAATCTTTCCAGCCAGACTCAGGGGAAATCACATCAAAATAGTAGAGACTTGGCAAGCTGCCAACATTATCACAATAGCTTCTTTTTCTTTCTTTTTTCTCTTTTTGTCCAGACCTGTCTCTAATGCCTATATATGCTTTCACTACAGCTCCAGTCATGAAGGGAACACAGCTGGATGATGTCAAAAGAGCGAAACATAACTGGTGAGGGAAAATTTTTCAAACAAAAAATCTTGGTGAAGTAGTGAACAAATGTTTCAGAGAGGCAGAGAGAGAGAGGGAGGGAAGGAAACACTCGTGATGCATGGGTGAAAATTTAGGAAGTTACCCAAGACCTCTCAGAATCCAAATTTAATACCTAGTTTGTTACTCAAGCAATGAAATTATTTTTTATCTGAGCATATAATTTTCGTTACTATCATGAGAAAGAAAATCTTGGCTAAATGTAAACCTTTACTAGTAAAAGATTTTGAGTGTATTAATAACTTTTATTGAATTAAAACGGTGTGACATTAAATTATAAACTTAACTGTCATAATAATATGGCATAATAGTAAAATTATGATTCAATTATTATCACTATGATATCTGTCACAGATGAATCTCCTAGATAGATGAAAAAAAGAAAACTAACTTGTTCATTATTTTACCTTCCCAGTGAGTGTCCTACAGTCATGTCACAAATTCATATAATGTCCTTGAGAGCTGGATTTTCTGTTAGAAACTCAGTTACACTGAAGTATGTGAAAACTCACAGATGGCAAAGTGGAATTTCAACTGAATATACATTTGATGTGATTATGTGTCTCATTTATTCCAGCCACAAATGAAATATTTTGCACTTATGAACTGTGCCATAGTTAAACTTGTTTTGTTGGTAGAATGTGAATAATGATGAACTGGGTTGAAAACTTTAAAGCTCAGGGAAGCCTTGCCCTTTTTACTCTGTGAACATAGATATTCCACTGCCCCTTGAAGCACACTGCTCTTGATGAGGTGCCATCTCTTTTCCTTTTTCCTTTTAAGTTTAGAGAATACATGTTATGGTCAAATATATGCCAAGGTTATCATTAATGATTTAAAGAAAGGAAAGAAAAGAAAGCTTATGTTTGTATAGCATATACACAGGGCAAAACTTATTTCTATATGCATTACATTTCATATAATCTTTATAATAATTTTTGAACTATGTATTGTCATGTTTATATATGAGGAAGTAAGACTTTGAGTGGTTAAATGCTTTGCTCAAGGTCACATAGCTAGTAAGTGGTAGAGCTAGCGAGGTAAGACTTCACCTAGGTCTTGGATGTTTAGTCTATTTTTAATGTGTTCATTCATTCATAAGATATGTATTGAACACCTATTATGTTCCAGGTTTTGTGCTACAAACTGGTGTACAGTGATGAGCAAAGAGACAATATTTGTCACTTCTTGAAGTTTACAGTCTAATGGCAGGGAAGGGAGGGGTGTGGAGGCAGGCAGTCAAATAAGGGTGGAAAAGCGAGTAAGGGCTCTAAAGGAGAACTCAAGCCAGAGGACGTTAATGTACTGGGAGTCATCGGTATCAAACTAAGTCATTGAACTGGGGTTTGAAAGGAAAAGAAAGGAGATAACTTTCTGAAACCGAAGGTGTGTGTGTGTAAAAAGGATGTGGGAACTGGGGTGGGGTAATGTTTTGAAATAGGAGCAGCATATATCAAAACCCCAGTGTGGCAGGAGGTTTGATGTTTTCAGAGAAGTAGAACTTGGTCAGTGTGGCTGAAGCATAGAAGGCCTAAGGAGTAGAGTGATAAGAGGTGGAAGGAGGCAGGAACCGGTCTATCCGTGGCCTTCAAAACCCTGTGAAAGATTTAATCTAAGACAATGGGATGCATCTGAAGAACTCTATTATGGGTTTTCAGAGTTGCGTGAAAATGACAAGATTTGCATTTTGAAAACTCCCTGGAGCTGACGTGTGGCAAGTGGATTGAAAGGTAGATAAGCAGTGGAGAAGATCAAGAAAAATGAGATTTGAGAAAGAGCTGGATTAGTGACTTCTATATTTATAAACAATATTCATATCCCACTAATTTTTGATTTATCTATTTCAGGCATTGACTTCCTGCTGTGTTTTCTGAACATTTTAAACTCCCCATTTTATTTCTCACTATTTGCTCATTTTAATAATATTATAATGTTAGTTAAATCAGTGGTTGCATTATTAAATCAATATGGCCTTGTAAACATTATTTCCTGATGATTCATATAATGAATTATGATTATAATTTTTGTTTCATGTAAACTTCTTGTTTTTCTGGGGTCAATAATTGTCTTCATTTTTCACTTGCTTAGATTTCTATAGATCTGCTTTTTTAGTTTGCCAAATGTTTCAACGCGTACCTTTAATTTTTTTCAAATTCATAAATACATCAAATGATCTATGAGTTCCACTTTTTCTCCCAGAAACCTCCCTTTGACATACCTCTACCCCCTCTTCCCACCTATACTGGTTGTTCCCAGGCCAGCTGCTTAGCTGTTGACCTGGAGTTGTCCTTTATTGTCGCCATAGAATTACTTTCTCTGCTCTTCTCTGAAAAGTCCCATGCCGTTTTGACTTCTCCATATCATATGTACTCATTTTCTTCCTGTCTTTAAAGTCTTTTAGTAATTCATCTGATCTCTGGTATTTTGAAACTGTAGGATTATGGAACTATGTGTATTAAAAATATTATGACACATTGTTTTTTTATTGTGGATGCATTCAATGTGTAGGTTCAAATTTTCCTAATATTTTTTTCATAACTCCTTCCTCTGTTCCCTCTTCTCTCTACTTTTAGACTCCTATTAGTTGGATGTTGGCCCTCATAGGCTTAACACCAAGCCTCCATTTTCCTTATCAAAGTCCCTCCTTTCCTTATCTTCTCACTTCTATTTTCTTTTCTTTTTTTTTTTTTTTTTTTTTCCGGTACGCGGGCCTCTCACTGCCACAGCCTCCCCCGTTCCGGAGCACAGGCTCTGGAAGCGCAGGCCCAGCGGCCATGGCTCACGGGCCCAGCCGCTCCGCGGCATGTGGGATCTTCCCGGACCGGGGCACGAACCCACGTCCCCTGCATCGGCAGGCGGACTCTCAGCCACTGTGCCACCAGGGAAGCCCTCATTTCTATATGTCTTAATTTTTATTCTTTCTGTGAGAGCTTCTGATTTTTTTCAATTTCATATTTTGTATTAACTTGATTACCATGTTCTTGATTTCAAGTATTATTTTTTCTCCTGTTTTGTTTGATTTATGCATTCTGCTATTTTAAATAGATATAATATCTCCTTATCTCTTTGTCCTAGAGAAAATGTTATAGCTTTAATTAAAGAAGTATTTGTTTCCTTGTGTCTCCCTTTACACTTTTGATTATTTCTATCTCTATATTTCATACAAGAAGCTTTCCTCAAATATCTTCCGATTTGTGAACATACATTCACATGTCAATGGTTCCATACCTGTAATGGTAGATTATGTGATTTGGATCAACCCTCTTATTGAGAACAACTGTAAGGAAAGACATTTAAGAATAATAAAAATTTCAACTGCAAGGAATTAGGGTAATTTTGAACTTAATTCTGAGGTAACTTCACATGATTATGTTACCTCAAAATACATAAAAGAAAAATTACAATAAAGTAATTACAAGAAAAATAGATTAGCCCACAATCATAGTGATAAAATTTCTCACCTCTTTCAGTAATTGATAGAAAAGGTAGACAGAAAATTAGAAATATTGATTTTAGAAAATTACAGATTTTTTAGAAGTACAGTTTACCTTTGAACAAGGTAGGGGTTAAGGGTGCTAACCCCTGTGCAGTCAAAAATCTGCATACTGTTCTCTTCCCTCAAAAACAAAGGAACTGATAAATGACGCACCCAAGGTCATTTGTGAAGAAATTCTTAAACGTCAGTTGTGAAGAAAAATGTGAATAAAACCACACATGTTTTCAGAAATTATGCAAGTGAGAAGATCATGGAGAGACATCTTTAAGATGAGGAAAGAAAATTGTCAACCAAAATATTATACACCCAGTGAAAATATCTTTCAAAATGAAGAAAAAATAAAGACTCTTTCAGAAAAATGAAACCTGAGGCAATTTTTCATTAGCAGATCTGCACTACAGTAAAAAATGTTATATATATATATATATAAAATATATATAACATATAATATATATAATATATAATTATATAAAATATATAATTATAATAAAAATACTCATAATAACCCCAAATTCACATATCTATCAATGGTCCAATGTATAAATAAAGTGAATGAAACTTGAAGGTGAATGAAGGAGCTACTGTTATACACAACTACATTGGACAAACCTTACAAACATATTGAGGGAAAGGAATACATAATATATAATCCCATTTACAAAAATTTTAAAGACAGATAAAACTAATCTGTTGTGTTTGTAGTCAGGAATAGTTACCTTTGAGGAAGAGGGAGGGGCTAATTATGGGAGGGATGTAAGCAGGGCTTCTGGGTTGCTGATTCATTTCTTAATTTGGGGATGGTTATAAGAGTTTGCTCACTGTGGCATAATTCGTTGATCTTTACATTTAAATTTGTGCACTTTCTGTATGTGTATCGTTTAATAAAAAACATTTTTTAAAGTGCTAAGAAGCTGTTGCAAATTGTGTATAAAGATAGGACTTTATAACCTGTAGGTGTTATTGCAGGTGACTTAATAACCTGTAGGTGTTATTGCAGGTGACTAGGCAGTGGGTGGCTCTTTTTGGTTATAGAAAACCTAAATGTCAATAACTGAAAGGACCTGTTTTAGGAGAGAATGAATAAAAAGGAATTTAGACCTATTGCCAAAAGCCACAGGTACATCAGGCAGATGTGGTGGGCCCCAGATTAAAATGCTAAGAGATATAAGGGAGAGTAGAGGAGGCTTAGGTAATAAAAACATTCACCTTGCTCCACTGAGTGAAGGGGTCAGGCAGGGCATAGAAAAAGAGAACCGAAAGGAAGGTATAAAAAGTGGTTCTACATGTGAGAACTGCCCTAGGGAAACTGGGGAGATGTGAAGATATATATTATATGAGTCTAAAACAAAAATACGCATATATTATTAAAAAATAACAATCATTTTAAAAGACGTTTTGATGGACCCCAATCCATCCCTAATTGAGATAATTACTTATCAAAATTCTTAAACAAATAGAAAAAACATAATTATAAAACATGCTTTTACTAAAAACTGTATTTTATATGTTTTTCCATATAAATACATACATAAATGCTTTTTTGATGGTGTACAGTTTTCAACTGTATCAGGGTATTTTAATTAATTTAAATGATCTATTATAAGATGTATTAAATGATCTATTAAACAATCTATTATTATAATATATTTAATTCATTCTTTCACTCATTTCTTCATTCATTCATTTATTGAGAGACAATTCCTTGACTTAGGAAGAGATCTTAGTGACTGGAAAAGTTTGCGAATAAACCATTATCATTTTGCATGTGTATGCAGCAATTGTAAGATAGGCCAATTTTAGGAATTTAAAAACTATGAAAGCAAGCAATGGCTTAGAATTGAGACAAATGTTATATTTGAAAAAGGAAAAATACCAGAGACCTATTTTATAAGTGAAAATTATGGGAACCGTCTACAGCAGGGGTCCCCCACCCCTGGGCCACGGACCAGTAGCGGTCCGTGGCCTGTTAGGAACCAGGCCACACAGCAGGAGGTGAGCGGTGGGCGAGTGAGCGAAGCTTCATCTGCTGCTCCCCGTCGCCCCCCATGGCTCCCCATCGCTCTCATTGCTGCCTGAACCATCCTCCCCTCCCCCAGCCGTCGTCCGTGGAAAAATTGTCTTCCAGGAAACCGGTCCCTGGTGCCAAAAATGTTGGGCACCACTGATCTGCAGTGACACAATTTCCCCTTACCATGGTGTGGTGGGCAGATGGGAAGTAGGAGCCATGGCAGTAAAGAAAGCCTTGCCTTTTTCACCTTTACCTTTTAACACACACTTGAGGATTGTCAGCAGCATCTCTGCAAGCAGTCTACTACTCCATTCCAAATTAAAAGGAACACTACCCATCTTAAGATCTGTAGTATGATCAAAAGTGTCCATTTTGGGCTTCCCTGGTGGCGCAGTGGTTGAGAGTCCGCCTGCCGATGCAGGGGACACGGGTTCGTGCCCTGGTCCAGGCCCGTGAGCCATGGCCGCTGAGCCTGCGCGTCCGGAGCCTGTGCTCCACAGCGGGAGAGGCCACAGCAGTGAGAGGCCCGTGTACCGCAAAAAAAAGAAAAAGAAGAAAAAGTGTCCATTTTCCTAGGAGGTTTACCTCTTTTGCATCTTTCTGGACCCCTAGAAATAATTACCTACCTGAATTTTATGTTTATTCCCTTGTCTTAAAAAAAAAAATTTATCACACATATGTGTTTCCTTAAATAACATTGTTAAGATTATCTTACTTTTGAGCTTTAGCAATATGATATGAAATTGTATCATATTGTTTGTAGTTTTCTGTGACTTGGTTTTTTAATAGAATTTTATTCTGGGATTCATCTATGTTGTCATACATAGCTATGGTTCATTATTGTATGTTACGTTGTGTGCATATGTCATAATTTATCCCTTCTGCTATTGATGAATGTTTGAGTTGTTTCTATTTTTATTTTTATGTAGTATACACTACTGCTATGAATGTATTTGTACATGTATCTTGATGAACATGTTGCAAGAGTTTCCCTAAGGCATATACCTATAGCTATGACAGGTGCGGCCAAAAGTTAAATGAGCGGTTGGTCGTAGCAATTCTGTGAGAAGGAAGGAGGTTCACATAATACAAAGGTAGAACTGTTTTATGAAATTTTCAAGGACACAATGAATATTTTACATTTTCCTAAGGATATCAGAGCACAGTGAGACTTGAAAGGGCAAGGATCTAATATTATGGGTTGCACTGCTGTGGAAAATAGAATGACAATTTCTCAAAAAATTAAACATAGAATATCATATGATCTAGCAATTCCACTACTGGGTAAATACCCTAATGAATTGAAAGCAGTGACTCAAGTATTTGTACATCAATATTCATAGCAGCATTATTTTCAAAAGCCAAAAGGTAGAAACAACTTAAATGTCCACCAGTGGATGAATGGATAAACAAAATGTGGTATACACATACAATGGAATATTATTCAGCCTTAAAAAAGCAAGGAAATTCTAACACATGCTTTGACATGGGAGAACCTTAAAGACATTATGCTAAGTGAAATAAGGCAGACAGAAAAGGACAAATACTGTATGATTCCTCTTATATAAGGTAATTGGAGTAGTGAAATTCATATAGACAGAGAATAGAATGCTGGGTGCCATGTGCTGAGCATAGGGGAAATGGGAATTTATTATTTAGTGGGTATAGAGTTTCAGTTTGGAAAGATGGAAAAGTTCTGGAGATGGTAGGTAGTGATGGTAACACAGCAATGTCAATGTCACTGAACTGTACTCCAAAAAATGGTAAATTTTATGTTATGTATCTTTTGCCACAATAAAAAAATTGAGTTATGTAACATTTAAATATTTATAACCATATGTATAAACTAGGCAGTAGTTTTTATTTGTTGTTATTATTTTCACCATTGTTTGAATGCAATTGGATATGAGAGTACAGTTTGTAAAAGAGTATAACCAAATATAAATATTCTCAATACATGCCGTTCAGTATAAGAAACTATGAATAGCATAGACATTAATGTCTCTAGTTACATTTGCATTTTGCATGTGCTTGTTTGCACACACATATAACCAAATTCAAAAACATAACCTGAAGATCAATTCAATGAAAAAAAAATCAAATTTATTCTAACGTATTGATTAACCATGCATACCGCAGATGATAGTGACATGGCTAAAAAGATCTATTTTTGTCTTTTTCAGATAATACAGCTTCAGTCAAAGAGAATAGAACCTACTGTTTCCTTTGTAAGTACCTGTATATTGCAGTTTAATATTGCAAAGGCCAGAAACTCTTTTCCTTATGTTTTCATTGAGCACTCTTGTTTTGAATTAGGCATCCTTAGTACTAAGCATTAATTTTTACCAAGTGGAATATAATTTGGGGTGCTTTTGTCAATAGTTCACGACCCTCTACATTTTATTAGGTAATTTCTTTGTCATCAGTTGTGTTTGTAACACTACCGAGGCAGCCTCATCAATGAGTTCCATTAACAACCTGTTTACTCCTCTTTTCAAATCATTAATAAAGTTGTTAAATAAAACCAAGCCGAACAAAGAACTCCTTGGCAGCCTATGAGACACAAAACCTGAACTGAAAATAGAACAATTTATCAGTTTTCTACTCACAGACTTTCATCCAGTATTAAATCTATTTGATGGTACTTTTATGTAGGGCAGTGGGAATTAATTTTGTTAGCTGCATTTCACAGTGTTTTAAACTCCCATCTCATTTAATACAATAATTTTCTCAGATATGTCTCTAGAAAGTTGCAGTGTAGGAGGAGAGGAAATGATGCAGTTTAGAAAGGCTATTATGTTTCAATGATAACCAAATCCATTGTAGGTAGGAGAAACTTTGAAGGAGTAGAGACAGCTTACAAAGGCAGTTGACCTTGTCAGGCCATATATCACGATGGATAATTTGATTTAAAAATAAGAACATTATAGAGATAGGGATAGGGAGAAGAATAACATTTGAGGAAGAGTATCGCTATTTTAAGTAGTTACTTTTAGATGGGAAGTTACTGGCTCTTGATCAGTGCTGACCAATAGATCTTATTTTGATGATGGAACAATTCTATAATCTGCACTGCCCAGTAGAGTAAGCCCTACTACCTGTGAAATTTGAGCCCTTAACTTAAGGCTAAAGTAACTGAAAAAGTAAATTTTTAATTTTATTTAACTTTAAAGTTAAGTAATCACATATGACTAGTGGCTACCATACTGGACAGCACAATTCAAGAGTTATATGGTAGCTACATTGGAAGCCAAAGAGGAGAAAGAAGAAACTTTTTATTTAAGGTTCACTCTAATTCATACCTTAGAACAAGGGCAGCCAGGTAAAGAGTTCTTTCGTTTTCTTTTTTCATGGTGCAACCAGAGTCACCAAATGAAATGAAAGCAAGCACTCACTTTGTCCACAGTGCAATTAAGGGCAACTTCCTTTGTATTAAACTCATCAAAAACTAGAACATGGTAAATGGAACAAAAGAGAAAGAGAATTTATCTTCAAGTAATATTTTTAAATATACTTACTTCAAGGGTTTATCACCATGTTTTGCATGCATCTACTAATATTTTAATTATATTTGAATAAAATTTTGCCCACTGTGATCTTCTAGATTGTATTTATTCATTCATTCATATTTACTAAAAAATTGTTATATAGTAGCCATTAAATTAGTTGTGATTATTACCTTTTTTCTTTCAGTTTTATTGAGATATAATTGACATACAGCACTGTACAAGCTTAAGGTGTACAGCATAATGATTTGACTTACATCAGGAAATGACTGTCACAATAAGTTTAGTAAACATCCATCATCTCATACAGATACAAAATTAAAGAAATAGAAGAAAATGTTTTGTGATGAGAACACAGGATTTACTCTCTTAATGTTCATATATAACATACAGTAGTATGTTACTGTAGTATAACTATTGTTATGTAGTTAGTACAGTAGTAGTATAACATACAACTTTCATATATAACATATATTTATCATGTTGTGCATTACATCCCTATTACTTATTTATTTTGTAACTAGAAGATAATTTTAAGAAGTGTTTATTTTTTTTTATCATTTAAGGGTATCTTCTACTTATTTTCTAGTAATTTAAATTAGATTCTTATTTTCTTTTTCTGCCCCAATGCCTTTCTTGATCAACATGCCCCTGTGGTACTTTGATACCATCTACAGCTTCTCAAAAATAGCAGGTTCTTTAGGTTTTCTATTTATTAATGGAGTGCAGTAGCTATAATATGTATGAGTTATGAAAGACTTTTCACCTAACTGAAAGTTTTATGGGAAGATTTAAGAAAAATTATTGCCATTTTATGAGAGAATAAATCTTTCCATAAGGGATGATCTCAGGCCCAGTATTCTCAATATTTTTATTTGTAGCTAGAAAAATAGAGCTTACAAGACATTGACTAAAGTGACAATGGATAATAAATTGGGTTTATAGCTGATTGTTCCTGCTATGTAGACTTTATGATTCTATAAGCATGTACATGCAGATTTTTACATGTTCATAAGTTGTCTTTTTTGGAATAAATAGCTAGGAGTGGAATTGCTGGGTCATATGGTAAAGGTATGTTTAAATTTTTAAGAAACTACCAGACTATTTTCCAAAATTACTGTATCATTTTTTATTACCATGAGCAATGTGTGAGAGTTACAGTTGTTCTGCATTCTTGGTGATATTTGTGGTTGTCAGCGTTTTATTTTAGATTGTAAATATATTGTGATACCTCACTGTGGATTTAACTTACATTTCCATATGAGTAATGATGTTGAGCATCTTTCATGTGGTTATATGTCATCAGTATCTCTTTAGTGAAGTGTCTTTTCAAATCTTTTGCCAACTTTTTAATAGGGTTGTTTGTTTTCTTATTATTAAGTTATGAGTGCTTCATGTATTATGGATACAAGTTATTTTCCAAATGTATGTTTTGCAAATATTTTCTTCTGGTCTGTGGTTTGCCTTTTTATTTTCTTATTAGTCTGTTTTGCAGAGCAGAAATTTGAATTTTGAAGATGTACAGTTTATAAAATTTTATAGACTGCAATTTTCCTATCCTATCTAAAATATCTTTGCCTAATTCAAAATCACAAAGATTTTCTTCTTTGTTTCCTTTTAAAAGTTTTGGGTTTTACATCAAGGCCTATGATCCATATTAAGTTAATCTGTAAATATGGTATGAAGACCTAGGTTTTTTTTTTTTTTTAAACTGTTTTTCTAATTGTTTCCACACTGTTTTCTGAAAAAGCTATTTTTTATCCATTGAATTACTTTGGCAACTTTTAAAAAAATCAATGGCTTATATATATATGGATTTATTTCTGTACTCGCCATTCTGTCACATTGTTCTGTATGTCAGTAATTTTCAGTTTTATAGTAAACCTAGAAATAAAGAAATCTATCTTTATTCTTTTTCAAAATTGCTTCTGTTATTCTAGGTTCTTCATTTTCCATCCAAGTTTTATAACCAGCTTGTTGAGTTCTACTTAAAAAAAAAAAAAGGGAGGGGACAGTGTTTGGGATTTTGATTGGGATTGCATTGAATCTAGAGATCAATTCAGAGAAAAATGAAATCTTACTAATACTGAGTTTTCTTATCCATGAATATAGTATATCTCTCTATTTAGGTCTTTGATTTCTCTAGTCAAAATTTTGTAGTTTTAAGTATACAAATCTTGCACCTCTTTTGTTTGATTTATCCTCAGCTTATCCCATTAAATACCTAGGTATTTAATGTTTCTGATGGTTTTATATTTATGGTATTTATTTGTATGTAATCATTATATATAAAATGTATTATTTTATATCACACATTTTAAAATATTATATAATACATTTATATTTATTTATCTTATATGACATAGATTATATAAATATAATAATAATATACATTTTTCCTATATATATATATTTTGGTATATTGATTTTTATCCAGTGACATTTAGGAATGGTTTGACTTCTTGATGGATTTATCAATTTATCATTATGTAATGTCCCTCTTTAAATTTCTAGTAATTCAGAACCTTGTTCTGAAGTGTATTTTGTCTAATACTTATATAATCAGTTCAGCTTTTCTATTTAATTAGTTTTTGCAATATTTTCAAACCTTTTAATTTATCCTTTTCTTTATACTTAAGGCAAGTTTCTTACAGACAACATATAGTTAGGTTTTTCTTTGTTACTCAGTTTTGAAAATCTCTGTCTTAATTGGAGGTGATAAGACAATTTACATTTTACTTAATTATTGATAACATTGTTTAAATTTATCTTCCTTCTTGTTTCCTATCTGTACAATTGGTTGTTTGTTTCTTTTTTCTATCTTTTAAAAAAATTAGTATGTTTAAAAATAATTTTGTTTTTCTCCACTATTAGTTAATAGGCTATACTATTTTTTCTTTTTTAGTGGTTGTCTCCAAGGGCTTATAAGGTACATCTTTGCCTTATGACAAGCTGCTTTCAAATAATAATGTACTAGTACATAAGTAGCTTCTGAATCCTACAACAGTACACTTCCAAATCCTCTCTCCCATCTTTTTTGATATTGTTGTCATATACATTAATATTATGTATGGTTTAAACCCCATAATAATGTTTTACAATTTTTGCTATAAACAGTCAAATTTCTTTTAAGTGATTAAAAATAAGAAAATTGTCTTTTACGTTTACTTTCATTTATATAATTACCAGTGATCTTCATTTCTTTGTGTAGATTCTATTCCAGTGTGGTATCATACTTACTCTTCCTAAAGACTTTCCTTTAACATTTCTTTTTTTTTTTTAAATTAATTTATTTATTTTTGGCTGCACTGGGTCTTTGTTGCTGTGCACAGGCTTTCTCTAGTTGCGGTGAGCAGGGGCTACTCTTCGTTGCAGTGTGTGCGCTTCTCTTGTTGTGGAGCATGGGCTTTAGGCATTCAGGCTTCAGTAGTTGTGGCTCACAGGCTCTAGAGCACAGACTCAGTAGTTGTGGCATATGGGCTTAGTTGCTCCACGGCATGTGGGATCTTCCCAGACCAGGGCTCAAACCCATGTCCCTGCATTGGCAGGTGAATTCTTAACCACTGGGCCACCAGGGAAGCCCTCCTTTAACATTTCTTGCAATTCAGTTCTGCTGGAAGAGAATTCTCTCCAATAATTTTGTTTTCCACTGAAAAAAAGCATTTATTTTGCCTTCATTTTTTTAAAAAATTTTATTTTTATTTATTTTTGGCTGCATTGGGTCTTTGTTGCTGCAGGCGGGCTTTCTCTAGTTGTGGTGAGCAGGGGCTACTTTTTTTTCATTGCGGTGCCTTCGCTTCTCTTGTTGTGGAGCACGGGCTCCAGAGTGCAGGCTCAGTAGTTGTGGTGTACGGGCTTAGTTGCTCCGTGGCATGTGGGACCTTCCCGGCCCAGGGCTCGAACCTGTGTCCCCTGCACTGGCAGGCGGATTCTTAACTGCTGCGCCACCAGGGAAGCCCCTGCCTTCATTTTTGAAAAGTATTTTTGCTGGATATGGAATTCTGGGTTGACAATCTGTTTTTTTTCATTTTTCTTCCTTTTAGTAGTTTAAAGATGGCACTCCATTGACCCTAACTTGAATAGTAGAGATATACTTCCTGCTAGCATGTCCCTGGGATCTTACATCTATGAGTTAACGTCTTTAAACATGTTGGAGAAATTTGTGGCTATATTTCTTTTCTTCTAGGATTTCAATTTCACTTACATTAGAGCATTCAGTATTTTCCCACAGTTCGTGAATTCTCTCTCTTTTGTGCACTCTCTGAGTTTTCTGATCCATGAATTTGGTATATCTTTCCATTGATTTAAGTCTTTGATATTTTTAATCAATATATTTTAGTTTTCAGAATACTTGTCTCACACCTCATTTATCAGATTTATCCCTAGATTATCCCATTAAATACTTGGGTAGTTAATACTTTTTTTATTGAAGTATAGTTTATTTACAATGTTGTATTAGTTTCTGTTACACAGCAAAGTGATTCAGTTATACTTATATATATTCTTTTTCATTATAGGTTATTACAAGATATTGAATATAGTTTCCTGTGCTATACAGTAGGACTTGTTATTTATCTGTTTTTTATATCATAGATTGTATATGCTAATCCCAATCACCTAATTTATCCCTCCCCCTGTTCCCCTTTGGTAACCTTAAATTTGTTTTCTATGTCTGTGAGTCTATTTCTGTTTTGTAAATAAGTTCTTTTGTGTCATATTTTAGATTCCACATGTGAATGATATCATACAATATTTGTCTTTGTCTGACTTACTTCACTTAGTATGATAATCTCTAGGTCCATCCATGTTACTGCAAATAACATTATTTCATTCTTTTTTATGGTTGAGTAGTATTCCAGTGTGTGTGTGTGTGTGTGTGTGTGTGTGTGTGCGCGCACATGCGTGCACCACATCTTCTTTATCCATTCATCTGTCAGTGGACATTTAGGCTGCTTCCATGTCTTGGCTATTGTAAATAGTGCTGCTATGAACATTGAGCTGCATGTATCTTCTCAAATTAGAGTGTTCTCCAGATATATGCTCAGGAATGGGATTTCTGGATCATATAGTAACTATTTTTAGTTTTTTAAGCAACCTCTGTATTGTTTTCCATAGGGGCTGAACCAATTTACGTAATGACCAAAAATGTAGGAGGGTTCCCTTTTCTCCACACCCTCTCCAGCATTTATTGTTTGTGAACCTTTTAATGATGGCCATTCTGACCAGTGTGAGGTGATACATCATTGTAGTTTTGATTTGCATTGCTCTGATGATTAACAATTTTGAGCAATTTTTCATGTGCCTCTTTGCCATCTGTATGTCTTCTTTGGAAAATGTCTATTTAGGTCTTCTGTCTATTTTTTGATTGGGTTGCTTTTTTGTTATTGAGTTGTATGAGCTGTTTGTATATTTTGGAAATTAAATCCTTGTTGGTCGCATCATTTGAAATATTTTCTCCCTGGCCGTATGTTGTCTTTTCATTTTGTTTATCGTTTCCTTTGCTGCACAAAAGCTTGTAAGTTTGATTAGGTCCTATTTGTTTATTTTTGCTTTTATTTTTATTGCCTTGGGAGACTGAGCCAACATTGGTATGACTTAGGTCAGAGAATGTTTTACTTATGTTCTCTTCTAAGAGCCTTATGGTGTCCTTTCTTATATTTAAGTCTTTAAGCCATTTTGAATTTATTTTTGTGTATGGTGTGAGGGAGTGGTCTAACTTCACTGATTTACTGGCTGGCCAGCTTTTCCAACACCACTTGCTGAAAAGACTGTCTTTTCTCCACTGTATATTCTTGCCTCCTTTGTCAAATATTAATTGACCATAGGTGTGTAGGTTTATTTCTGGGCTCTCTGTTCTGTTCCATTGATTCTTATGTCTGTTTTTGTGCCAACACCATGTTTTTTTGATTACTGTTGTTTTGGAGTATTGTCTGAAGTCTGGAAGGGTTATGCCTGCAGCTTTGTTCTTTCTCCTCAAGATTGCTTTGGCAATTCTGGGTCTTTTGTGATTCCATATAAATTTTAGGATTATTTGTTTGAGTTCTGTGAAAAATGTCATGGGTAATTGGATAGGGATCACATTAAATCTGTAGATTGCTTTGGGTAGCATGGCCATTTTAACAATATTAATTCTTCCAAACCAGGAGCATGGGATATCTTTTCATTTCTTTAAGTCACCTTCAATTTCCTTTATCAGTGTTTTATTGTTCTCAGTGTATAAGTCTTTGACCTCCTTGATCAGGTTTATTCCTAAGTATTTTATTTTTATTGAAGCTATTTAAAAAGGAATTGCCTTTTTTTCCCCTTTCGGAGATTTCATTGTTAGTGTAAAGAAATGGAACCAATTTCTGTACGTTAATCTTATATCCTGCTACCTTGTTGAATTCGTTTATCAGGAGTAGAACCTAAGATTCTAGATGTTCCCTTTCCTCTATATTAATCAGATAGCTTAATGTTAGGTAGACCTACTTTAATTTAAATGAAGTTGTCAGCTTCTCTGAAGGCAGGCATATAATTTAAGGTGATTTTCACAAATTAGCTATGTGATCCTTAAAAGATAGAAATAAATGCCAGGTACTAAATAATGTGATAAAAATAAACTATACATATGGGAAATAAATTGCTAGGCATTATTGCTTTGACTGTGTGCTTAAAATGAGTCAATAGGAGTACTCCTAGCCAAAAACTCACATGATTCTGGGATATATTAACAGTAAAGTAACAAGAAATATTTAGAAAGTAATCCTCCCCAAAAACTCAACACCTACTTGAACACAATTTCTATTTTTTTATAGCTTGTACTATAAGGGGAATGATAAGAGAATGAAGTTGTTTTAGTGAGAAACAGAAAAAAATGGAAGAGTTACTGAGAAGAGATGGAATTGATTGATTTTGACTGAAGAAAATGACGCTGAGGGCAGACTTAATCAGCTCTTTTGAAGCTGAATACCATTTTAAAATGATGACTGTAGATTTTAACAAGTTTTATTTTATAATATTTGAAATATACAAGTGAATGCAGGTAAAAAAGATGTAGGCTATGATGTAGAACATTAACATGAAAATATGTGAACACAACTTAAAAGCTAGTAAATTGTTTAGTGTTGCTTTCTTTTGAGCTTTATAAAAATCATATACGTAATCTTATGAGATTTTCTCAATATTTTCTTTGATTCATCCATGTTCTAACATGTAGCTACAGTTCACAATTTTTCATGACTGTATAATATTCCAATGCAGGAACATAGTAAAGGAACATAGTACAATTTTTTCATCCCTTCTGTGGATGAATATTTGACTTGTTTCCAGTTTCTCTAATATGAATATTTTTGTAGATGTATCCAAGTGCACATGTGTAAAAGTTCCTAGGAGTGGAATTGATGGGTTCTAGGTTATGTGAATGCTGAGCTTTGTGAGATAGTGACTGCAGTAACTTAAATTCCCATTGTAAGTAGTCCCATTCATCCAAGTCCTTCCTTTATGAAGACTTTTGTTAATTTATTTTTATTCCTAAAATTTATTAATATTCTCCTCATTTAATGCTTTTTACAGGTTTTGTCTTTCATATTTAAGTTTTTAACCTATTGTATGTATTGTATGTATTGTATGTATTTTTAACCTATTGTATTGTATGTATGTATGATATGAAGTGGTAATTCTATTTCCATTCTTTTTTATGGACAACTTATTGTTCAGGCTCATTTATTTCCCCGTAATGTGCCATGCCACCTTTCTCATATATCAAATTTGCTTATATGTGTGAGTCTGTTTCTGGACTCTACCAACTGTATCAATATTGACATTTTCTATTTCAATAGAAATATTGCATCAGCAATAATAGATAGTTCTAATTACTGTGGCTATATAATAAGTCTTGAAGTATGAAAAGGCAAGTCCCCCTCTACCCTAATCTTTGTCAGGACTCTCTTCATTATCCTCTGACTTTTCCCCTTTTATATAAATTTTAGTATCAGCTTGCCCAGGTCCTTGAAAAACCCTATTAGTGCTATGATTAAAATTGATTTAAAGTCATATTGTTTGGGAAACCTGACATCTTAAAATACTGAATTATCCTATTCATGTATCTGGTGTCTCTCTAAGTATTCTGTAGTGATTTTTCATAAATTTTATATTTTTTTCTGGATCAGTTGAATACAATTTTGCTATTAATTTATACTTGTTCTTATAAACTTGTAAATATCTTTTAAGATTATATTTTCTAAATGTATGGTTGGTGAGTATAAACATTTTTGTATGTTGATTATATATCCAGACAACTTACTCAACTCTCTAATTATTTCTAAATAAATGTGTCCTAGAAAAGAATGTATATTTTGCCATTATAGAGCAGAGTGTTCTATAAATATCAGTTAGGCCAAGTTGGTTGACAGTCATTCAAATCTTATATATCCTTACTGATTTTCTACTTACTTTTTCTAACAGACATTGAGAAGAGTATTGAAATCTTTCACTTTAACTGGATTTATATACTTCCCCTGTAGTTGCATCAGTTTTTATTTCCGGTATTATGAAACTCTGTTATTAAGTGTATAAAATCTTAGAATTGTTATAGTGTCTTGATGAATTGACCCCTTCTTCATTATGAAATGATCCTTTTTTTATCCCTAATAATATCTTTTGCTTTGAAATCTATTTTGCTTTTTTCAGATTAGTGTTGCCAAGTATATCTATTCCATTATTTCATTATTTTACTTTTAATCCGTTTGTTTCTTTACCTTTAAAGTGGGTTACTTTAAGGCAGCATATAGTTAAGTTTCTTTTGTAGGCAGCACATAGTTAAGTTTTTTATTTTTAATCCATGCTGACAAATTTTTATTTTAAATGTTTTTTACCATTTATATTTACTGTTTTTATTAAAATGGTTGAGTTTAAATCTGACATTTGCTAATTATTTTCTGTTTGTCACATTTATTGTTTGCTCCTCTTTTATCCTTTTGTTTTCTTTTGTACTAATTTTTTTTACATTTTTATGATGCTGCTTGATCTCTTATGTTTTCTTATTCATTATAAATCATTTTTAGTGTTTTTTCAAAAAAGATATACAGTGTACATCTTTAAATACACAATTGACCATAAGTGATAACATGTAAAATCACATTATATTTAAGAACTTCATAATATACTTTTATTTCTCTATTTCCAGTTTTTGTGCTGTTGATGTCATCCATTTTACTTTTACATATATTATAGACCTCACAATTCATTGTTACTGTTTGTGTTTAAACATTCAATTGTATTTTCAATGGATTTTTAAATTTAAAATTTAAAAAATATTTACCATTTCTAATGCTCTTCAGTTCTTTGTGTAGATTCATATTTTCATCTGATATCACTTCCATTCTCCCTGCAGGATTTTCTTTAACATTTCTTGTAAGTTTGCTGGTGATGAATCATTTTGGCTTTTGCATATCATAAAATGTTTTTATTTTGCTTTAATATTTGAAAGACAATTTTGCTAAGTTGACAGTTTTTTCTTTCATTACCTTAAAGATATTGATCCATAGTCTTCTGGTTTACATTGTTTCCAACAAGAAATCTGCTGTAATTACTGCTAGGAATGCACCTATCACAGGCATTAGCACTTGTCAAAGATGAGTAGACACATAAAGAAAAAGGCATCGTGTATGGGAATCTGAAGACTCAGTAGACAAAAGAAACATATATGCAAAAAGTTGACATATTAGAATTTCAAAAACAGATTAAAATTATACAGTATCAGATTAAGAATGAAAAAATCCACATTTGAAAATTCTAGTGGGAAACCGAAACTGTATAGACTAAATTATCACATTTGAAAAAAAAAAAAATACAAATTCCAGAAATAAAAATACAATAACCAGAATGAAGAACTCAGTGGATAGTTTTAGCAGTAGCATAGTATAGCCAAAAAGATTATTAATGAAGTGAACAATAGGAGAATCATGAAGAATTCAGGTAGAAAGACAAACAAGATGGAAAATAGAGAAGAATGTGAAAGATACAGCTTTTTTCCCAGAAAAGAGACGTTTTAGGTTACCAAAAGTAAAAACAATAAGGAAAAGCTAAATCACATATTAAGGCATTTACCACAGGGTGAATATATGACTTGGTTTCAGTTAATTATACTATCAAGGAGGAACCAACCCTGACAGCTCTCAATTATTCTCCTGCAATGTCTCATTTCTCAGGTTCAAGAAGTAGGTGATGGCAGCTCTCATCTCACTATGGGTTCACAAAAAAGGAAAGGATAAATTAGCCCATACATGATGACAACCAAGAAACTCAGATTAAATTGAACAAAGATGGACTTTGAAAACCTGTGACTTGAATAGAGGTTGAACAAAGCTGGGTGGTGATGCTATTGAAGTAAGATGGTGTGAAAAACCTAAAATATTTCCAGGAACATTGATAACATCTCTAGGGAGTGTTCATAGCTTCCCTCTTTTGTCTGCAGTGCATGGGGAACATGGGTAAGCAGCTTACTTACCAGAGAGGACGTCTTTCAAGGAAATTCATGAGCAAAACTAGATAAGAGGCTAAATTACATCAAAGTTGCAAGCCAAGCAGTTAGAAATAATATGCTGTGTCCAAACAAAAATAACATCATTACAGCATCAACTTGTAAGAAAGTCTTGCTCTGGGCACAGGAAGCTTGGAAACAGTGATCAAATGGGAGACAGGCACTTATTTGTAATAACACATGAAGTGTTTCTTAAACTTGGAATTTTATGAAGAGAGTAGAGATGTTTAGTTGAGAATGGTTGGACCCATACTATAGAGTGAGAATTATACATATTATTATATTACCATTTATAACTAATTCAAAACAATGATTTGGTTTTAACTTCCACTTCTGCCTTAGAAAATGATAGATAGTCTTTACCCAGATGAAGCTAAGGGAATTGTTTCTGTTCTAGTTGTAATTAAATTTGTCTTCTTTGTTCATGGTTGTGCCTAAATTCTCTTCAGTCCACAAAGACCCTTTCTTTGATGGTTATTTCCCTTATGCTGGACTACTATTAATAATATTTATTTACTCAAACTTAATTATTTCTGGTTCATTTATGATGACAATGTTCTATTTTCTAATTATCATCTCAACAGTCTCTATGCCCTCCATGTTGGTCCATAGTTGTGAAGCCCAAGAAGGAAAAAATATATTGCGATAGACCAGGGAATTAGTTTTATTATTGTCTGACCCATATTAACTAGACTTTTAAATTATTTGGTTACCATAAAAATGGATGCTGAGTGTTTCCTGTATCAAAACTTCTTGAAGGTGGGGTCGGCTCTTTCTCATTCTCTTGTATTTTCAGTACTAAGCACAGTGTGACCCATAGAGGAGTTACTCAATGTTGAATAAGAATAAGTGAAATAATGCCTTAACTTTAAAATATGTAATTAACATGTTCATATATGCTATTTTCAGGTACATATACATAGTATGAAGCTTTACTCACTGTTTCTAAAAGCTAAATTGGTAATAATGTGCCCTAAATGAATACTTGTATATTAAAATTCATATCATATACACACACATGGTGGGTCAGAGACATTTTAGGGAGTCATGTCAGCAATTATTTTGATGTGCCTCACTATATCTTTTATTTTGAGGGCTGTAATTTCTAAAAATCTCATCTCTAATTTTGTAGCTACACGCATATGATGTAGATGGTGTCAACCTCATTTACTGCTACTTTTTGATCCTATGTAATTCTTTTCTTGAATTTAGTTCAAAAAGAACTTAAACAAAATAGAAAAATACTGATTTGAGTTTACTTTTTTATTTAAATTAAAACTACTCCAAATCAGACTTCTGTTTTGAATTTGATTCAACTCCCAGTTCAAGGATAAGTATTAATTTTAGTTAGTAATTTTTTAATTGAATCTCAGATAGAAAACAATTTCAAAATACTTGTCTGAGGATTTTTTTTGTGTGAATGTGCTTTTTCCTTTTATCATTTTTTTCCAGTAAGGCATAATACAATTTTTTTATAATCTCCAACATGCCTGCGTATTTCCATGAATTTTCTTCTGCTTAGAATATGTATTCATTTCTTTGGAACACAATTTTCAGCTTTTGCATGAGCAATAAAGGAGATTCAACATTATATTTAATAAAGGATATTTAGGGGCTGAGAGAAAGGCCATATATTGAAGGTATGTTCTTGCACTTGTGATCTGCAGGGAGTTCAATATACAGCCTTTGTAGATATTCCTCTTTACAAAACACAGTCTCTGAAATTTCTAAAAAAAATGTTATAGAAATGGAATAGAATGGCATTCTGCATAGATGAACAATTTTCTATAGTTCTCTAATAGATTGTTCCTGAGAAATGTTATAGAACATTTTGTTACTTATTCTGTGGCTGTGCTGTTTTATTTTAATTTAGTACTGTCATGTGAATGATAAGCAGTTGGGGCTGAAAATTTCCTGCTTTGCTATTCTTTGGATGTTAATAATTATACTAATTAGCAATTCACAACAAACAGGTCTCAGTCACACTGAATCATTTCTGCCACCTTTGCCACTATTTTAACATCACGAGTAAATTTCAAGCTACTGTTGTCTTAGAAATGCTTTCTCATGAACAGAACTCCTCCCTAAATCCTTTCAGGTCCAAAAGAAAGCATAGATCACTGAGGATGTAAACAAAAACAAAAAATTACCTTCTTTGTAAGGAGTTCATTTCTAACCTCAATTCATGTCTTTTAATTACATATCAAGTGAGTTAGACCTCATCTTCCATTGTAATGCAGATAATTCAGCAATGTAACTCAGTATGAAATAACTTTGCCTGAAAAATTCAATTACATATGTTTTGGGGAGACAGTTCCCATGTGGCTGGAAAGCCTGAACAGCCAAGTAATTTAGTCTTTATTATCAATGGCTAAAATTCTGAATAGCTGGGATGAATGTATTTCCTTTGTTTGCAAGTGGGGGTAACTCTTACTGGTCCTATGCAACATAGCAACTATCACCACTTTTTGAAAAAACTGTTACTCACCCTACACTTATATAACTTCCTACTTTTCTCCCCATTCCTAACTCCCATAGTAAGTTATAGTTATGACATTTTCTGCCCTTACCTCATTGCTTTTATAAATCTTGATTCTCCTTCTGAGTACTGTGAGCTCTTTGAGATCTACCTGTGTATTCCCAGAACCCAGCAAAACTCTACATACATAGTAGGTTGTCAGTGGATATTGCTCAATAAATGAATTGGAATAACCGAACATAACTTTAACAGTGTCTTCCATTAATTCATTCATTATCATTGATTGTGCAAATATTTGAGTACCTACTATGTGCCAGAAGCATAGTGTGCTATATGGAGATAATAGCATGAATGACAGTTTTTAACTGAAATGATGTGTGAATTCAGAATGAGTCAATATTTCCACTTCTGATCTTTCCCCTTCAGTATAATGCCCACATTTACCCCCCAACAAACATGCGTGCTTTAGTCTAAATTCTTTTTAATGGGCAGAGTGGAATGAATTACATTGTACATATTTAAATAGGGCTTCATTGTTGATTAAAAGTAACAATGCAGCACTTCCTTTTCTGACCTCCCCAGCTCATGAACAACGTTTGCTTCATCCAATTCATTGACAGTCCGTTGTTCAGCACCCACCATGGATCAGGCCCTCACTGTGCTTAGTGCCTGGGACAGAGCAGAGAACAAGGCAGGTACTATTACTATCTTATGAAAGTTACAGTCTAGTGGAAGAGGCAAGTATTTCCCAAATAATTGTTTAATTACCATTGTAATTAATGTAGAATGCAATAAGAACATAGTATGTAGAACTGGTTTTATAAAGGAGGTCCGGGTCTTTGTGCTGTTTTCTATACCTGAAAAACTCTTCCCACTATCATTTGTCTAGTTTAATTCTCAGATCTCAATCTAACTGCCACTTTTCAGAGAATTTCCTTAATCTTCTCCCCCCAGCCTCATCCCTGGCTCATCTAAATTAGGTCCTCTGTTTTTCTCTCTATTGTGTACCTTCAAACCAGTGGTCATAATTGTGTTATGTGTAAGTTAGTGTAATTATTCATTGCTTTTCTTCTTCATTAGACTCTAAGCTCCATGAAAATAAGGGCCTCATCTCTTTTGTTCACATACTCAAGGCTTAAAACACTTCCTAAACTTAGCATGTGTTCAATGAACACCTATTGCTTGAATGAATGAATAAATGAATGAGTGAACTGATATTTAAGCTAGGTTCTAAACAAAAATGAGTTGTAAGTAGCCAGGTTTCCACCCAGATAGATGAAACAGCATGTATGTAAGGTTCTAAAATGCCAGAAAGAGAACTGGCCATTTTGAAGCAGTTTCTGAAGATAGGTTGGCTAGAAGGCAAAGAGTAAAGAGGAGAGGGGCACAGGATGAGACTGCGAGAATCAGAACATGCCACATTTTACAGGGCGTTTTTTTTTTTTTTTTTTTGCGGTACGCGGGCCTCTCACCGCTGTGGCCTCTCCCGCCGCGGAGCACAGGATCCAGACGCGCATGCCCCGCGGCCACGGCTCACGGGTCCAGGCGCTCCGCGGCATGCGGGATCCTCCAGGACCGGGGCACGAACCCGCGTCCCCTGCATCAGCAGGTGGACTCTCAACCACTGCGCCACCAGGGAAGCCCTACAGGGCCTTTTAAACCCTGGCAAGGTACTCAAATTATATATAAAATATGGAATGTATAATTATACTTGTATAAATATACATGATACTTAATTATTATACTATATTGCAGTCCCACAGAGAAGGAAAACTTCATATTTCTATACCTCCGAATAGTCAAGATGTATACTCTTAATTCAAATATTCGGAACAGTATTTTAAAAAGCAGATTGCTACTGGAGCTTATAGAATAGGCGAAATGATTTAGTAAAGAAGAAAACATGGTACGCAGCACATTCAAATTCAGTAAGGCCCTCTGTGTGCCTGAAGAGCCTGTTGGGAAACAGCTGTATAATGAGAGGCTGGCTGCCCCCGCCTTTCTACAAGTTTGCTGGAGATTTATAGCTTAGTGGCTTTTTTGTGTGTTTTCCCCTATGATTATCCAAAATCAGGAATGCTGTTAACAAATAGTAATGATACGCTGGAAATAGAATTTCCACCTAAGGCTTCATCTAACCAGCTAGCCTCTTTTTCAGAAGGCTTGAACGTACAGTACATACATAGTCTATACGATTACTTTCAAATAAAAATGACGTTTGAGATTACATTTTATTGTGTCTAGACCCTGATGTTCAAACTCAGAAAATTATACTTTGGAGTCTAAGTGATTCAGTGAATCAATGATGTTTACAAACACAAACATATTTGGAGTTGGCCTTAGGCAGGGAATATGCTGCATTTACACCATCAGCTACAACTGTGAATGGAGAAATAAACAAAGAAAGGTGATATAAACAAAGAAAGGATTGGCATTTCAGGTTTTCCTCTTCATACAAATCAGCTTATGAGTTCTCATAGGTCATTTTATTAAGCTGTGAACCTGGTGTTTTCTCCTTTTTAAATCAGTAAGAAAACAGGAAGTTTTCTGTTTGGTGACCTCTTGCAAAGAATACACCCCTGGACATCTGAAGCATCTCTCATTACATTAGATACAGTCAGACAAAGAGACAAAGTGTGCTCTCAGTGACCTCACTATCAGATTCGTGCCTCCTGGAGCAGTCCTGAAGTGGATTCCTTTCTGAGTTGGGGTCTGGAAGATGATAGGCTCTCAACACATTCACTGAATACGTCAGAGAGCCCAGATCTTTTCAAGGCATTAGATTCTGGTTGTTTAAATAGATAGTACCCTCAAGGGAGAATAGTAGTTTTTCCCAGATCCTGAAACACTGCCAATTTGTGGCATAATAATAGCTGGTACCAACTAGCATTCATAAAAGACTTGTTTTGTCCTAAATACTTTTGCTATATTAAATCATTTGCTTCTCACAACAAGTCTAGAAAATAAGTATAGATGAGGAAACCGAAGCACAGAAAGGTTACTCAAAGTCACACAGCTATGAATCTTGGAGGAGCTAGAATTTGAATACAGGAAGTGTGACTCCAAGAGAACCAAGTCAGATTTTGAGTCTGCAATATTTCCTATCTGAAAAAGGCCTCCAACTGTACCACCTGCTTCCACTTGGCCAACTCATTTTCCTAGCCCGCTTCTAAAGCTTTGCTTCAAATTTCCTGCATGAAGCCTAAACATTGGATAAAACTAGTGATTCAGGCTGGGCTGTAAGAAAGATATTTGGAGAGGTTCCTGGATGCTCTTTCTAAAGATTTGTTCCAAGAGATGGTCAAGGAGTCAGAAATTTCTCTACTAGAGATTCATTTCTTCACTTTAAGCAATTGTGTTTTCTGAAATTCCCTGTCAGAATAAAAGTAATTCAAGTAACTGGAGAACTCTACAAACAACACTACACTTGGCTATTAAGAACTTGATATTATTGGCTGACTAGTGTCAGCCCTTAAGGAAACTGTAAATTCTTTTTTAAAATTATTTTTTCTTTACAAATTCATTTTATTTTTTTCTTTTAAAAAAAAAATTTTTTTTGTATTTTGCGGGCCTCTCACTGTTGTGGCCTCTCCCATTGCAGAGCACAGGCTCCGGATGCCCAGGCTCAGCGGCCATGGCTCACGGGCCCAGCCACTCCACGACATGTGGGATCTTCCTGGACCGGGGCACGAACCCGTGTTCCCTGCATCGGCAGGCGGACTCTCAACAACTGCGCCACCAGGGAAGCCCACAAATTCATTTTAGATAGCTAAAACTACTACTAAACAAACAGAAGGATAACTTATAATTCTATCATCCCTAGAAATTTTTAATATTTAATGTAAATATTTCTAATCTTACACATACATTATACATTTATGGGTATATTATTTGATATTTTTTCACCTAACAGTGTATTTTGAACATCTTTCCATGACACTTATTATTCTACTATACTTATTTATTATTCTACTATAGCATTATTTTGTTTCTTGAATATACCACTGTATAACAAACACTTCTTTTTGAAAATTAGGTTGTGCCCATATTTTTGCTATTATAATCAACATTGCATTGAAATGTATTGTAATTAACTCTGAATATTTCTGATAATTTCTTGAGAATGAATTAGAACTAATTATCTACCACCGCATTACCCCCCAAAAGCTAAGAGGTGCTAGGTAAAGTAATTTTTTTCTTCCATTTTTATTGATATATAATTGACATATAGCACTGTACTAATTTAAGGTGTACAGCATAATGATTTGGCTTACATACATCATGAAATGATTGTCATAATAAGTTTAGTGAACATCCACCATCTCGTATAGATACAACATTAGAGAGAGAAAAAATTTTGTGTGTGTGTGCGTGTGTGTGTGATGAGAACTCTTAGGATTTGCTCTCTTAACAACTTTCCTATAAAACATACAGCAGTGTTCATTATATTGATCATGTTGTACATAACATCCTAGGACATATTTATCTTATAACTGGAAGTTTATACCTTTTCTGCCTTCATCCAGTTCCCTTTCCTCCACCCCTCGCCTCTGGTAACCACAAATCTGATCTCTTTTTCTGTGAGCTTGTTTGTATGCATGTTTGTTTTTGAAGTATAATTGCCCTACAACACTATGTTAATTCCTGTTATACAACATAGTGATTTTTTTCTATACATTTCAAACTGATCACCATGATAAGTCTAGTTACAATATGTCACCATACAAAGATATTACATAGTTATTACCTATATTCCTCACACTGTACATTTCATACCCATGACTCATTTAGTTTGCAACTGGAAGTTTGTAGGTATGGTAATTTTTGAAGAGTGGCAGGCCCAGGTGGGACTTCAGACTAAATGAAGTCATTTACAGGATATGTGAAATGATGTGAATGATAAACTGCCTCTTTGACAGTTTTATCAAAGAATTCCTTATCATTTATAGAATGGTGTACAGAGTTGAAATTTGCTTGTTCTGCTAGACATTACTTCCTTTTTAGTGCTCTTTTGACTACTCCATAGTCATTTGCTTCCTCTCTCCCATTGGACTGTAAGCAACCTGACTATTACCAAATAAAGACTTAATATTTTCAAAAAGTAAGTGACATCAAATCTTTAAGTCAGGATGTTACCCTTACTAGTATTCTTAATCAGCAGTTTTTCTTTAAACCAAGGTGGCTTTATTTCAGGAAACTGAATGATTTTTGTCTGCTATTGACCCTGTACTTGGCACAGTGCTAACTTTTAATAATCATTACTATCTTAAAAGGAAGGCTAATGTGTTGTGATGGAAAAACACATGCAGAATAAATAATGTGAATTACATTTTTAAAAAGGACTTTTACTTCAATAAATATTTTCATGAAGAGTTGTCATTAAGATATATGTTTCTGCAAAAATGATATAAAATCACAAGGGACCAAAATTAGTGAATTTGCAAGTAGTTCTTTCTTGTACATTAACACTAACTCAATAGAAATCTCTAACCATGGTGCTGACCCATTCTTTGAAATCAAATTAAGATACTCTGGACACAATGGATTTTTAAACACTGTTAAGGTGTTCATCACAACTACACTGACGATTAGTTTCAATTTAAGGGGTATGAAACTCCTGGGGGAATTGGGAATCTTAAAGGATTTAAGACATTGGCTAAAAACCTGTACATGTAAGCTCTATTCTTTAATCCAACGTGTTGGTGTTGTCTGTTCTTATTTTTGAGAGGAAGGAGATACTGGGAAGCAATGTGTTTGGAACATAGTCCCAAGGTACCGGTTCAATTCAGTAATTCAAATCTATGAACAAAAAAGCAGAGTTCTTTCTTGGCACATTAATTATACTTTCACAGGACTTTAAAATGGAGGAGTTATATAGACTTCTCTCCTTAATTCAACAATTTTCTAAGAGGTCACTGAGAGCTTTGTCTTTCCTACAGTATTTTTGTGGGAAAATGTGTTTTAATAAGTAAAATTATTTCTCAAGAGCTTGAGGACTTGACACTGATAGACCAGAGCTGAAGATGCTCAGCACTGCCGGAACCTTTTGCATTAGTTCATATCCTCAGGAGTTTTGGACTGTCAGTGCTGAAGGGTTTGAAATTGGGAAATATGTTACTCAAGTTTGCCCATTAAAATATTGGAGGAAAAATGTACTGAAGTTGCAGCTGGTGTGACATGCAGTATGTGACACTGGAAAAATGCTATGAATTTCAGGGGTTGTCTGAGCATAGAATCATGTGATGTGACAAGTGCAGGCAATACTTTTTTTTTTTTTTTTTTTTTTTTTGGTGAACAGCTGATTTAACAGGAAGAGGAAACTCCATGGAAAAACATCAGTGCATAAATTGCTCCTGCCCTGAACTCAATGCTATTAATTCTTTGATGCCAAGAGTCAAATTTTGTCAGAAATGGAATCCTCTCTGACACTCTCTGCCAAATGGATAGACACCAAAAAAATGACATTAAATGATACATTAAATGATATTCATGTTCTGACCAACTTACTCAAACAAGGCTATTCAGAATTATTGTTGGCATGGGACTTTCCTGTTTCAAGTTCAGCCATCTTTATCACCACAGTCACATGCTTTGCTATTTTGACTATTCACTATCATTTGTATTGGACAAATCATTCTACATGCTATCCTATTTGATATTATGAATAGAAAAAAGAGACTAAGCTTCCAGAGAAGACAATGATAATAATGGTGATTTTACTTGAAAATGGATGTGGAATTAAAGGGAATAATAATCCTGTTTAAACAGATTCAGTGCCTTTTTAATGTACTCAATATATAATTTTAAAATAATAAAAGCACAGTATTTATTGCCAGGAATCTTGAAGTATTCTTGAACACCAGGCTCAATTTCCTCCTATATATCAGAAAAAGGTAAAGAGCCACCACTTGCCTCTCTTGTACTGTGTTTTAATATCCAGTTGTCCTTAGGGTCTATGAGAAAATAACTAACAGGGCAACACCCAGCAAAAAACCTATACAAATGAGCGTGTGTTCACATTTCTTTAACTATTTCCTAAAAGATAAAGCAAAAAGTGATGCAAAAGGTCCTGAGAACATGCAATTCCATCCCTAAGAGGATTCCCTGGGAAGATTCCTTTGCTTCTGTCTCATTTATGGTCAAGATAAATGTCTTCTCCTTGTGGGATATCCCTAGAAGAATGCCCCTGTTGAATTAGCAATTCCTTATGATTGCAACTTTCTATGACATTTATAAGGAATGTTCATATATGTTATCTCATTTGATCTTCATAACAACCAATTAAATAGAGCAGATAATAATACTCCAACCATAACCCATATGTTCTGATTCCCAGGGCAGGACTTCCCATCTCACCTCCAAACTTCACCTCCAAACTGGGGAAGGTTGTTTCCAATGTCATGGTAATACATCATGGTAGGACTCATCAGAGAGTATAATTCAAATTGTCTGCTATCCAGCTCCTGTCAAAAGCCTGGCTGAGATGGTGAGAGAATAAATTTCTAGAGATCAATTTTACAGTATGTGACAAAATGTTTAAAAATGCTCCAACACTTTGGCATAGCAATTCCACTTCTAGTAATTTTTCATAAATGCATGCAAAGGTATATGTACAATGATGGTAAGTATCTTAATACTTATAATAGGGGAAAATTCTAAACCTAAAAGTCTAAAATTAGGAAACTGGTTAAAACACTGTGATATATATCCATATAATGGAATATGAAAGTGAAATTAAAACTCACGTTGTGTGATGCTATTAACTGATTAGGGATAGTGTTTCTGGTACATTCATAAATGAAAAATCAGACAGAAAACAACATATGTAGTACAGTAACATTTTAGAAAGAAAAATACTCATTTTATGCATGAAAAGATATTGGCTAGATACATGCAGCAACGTGTAAACAGTTACCTCTGGGTGGTAAGATTAGAAGTGGTTTATTTCTCATTTCATTTCATCTGTTTCTGCATGTGTGTATGTGTGTGTGTGTGTTCCCACTGAGCATGTATTACTTCTGTAATTAAGGTTCAAATGTCTGTGCAAGAAGAAAGCCTGGCTGAGAGAAGTGATGCCCTCAGAAGATGGTATAAGAAACATACTGTCCAGACATTTCTTTAATCATTCCAGGTTCTAACCTCATGTTAAATTAGAGCACATAAATTACTTTATAATTTTGAAAAATTTAATTATGGAAAACAGTTTGTCTTTGAAATTTGGAGTATTTTCCTCTAGGTCCCAAAATATAGGGGAAGTTATATAAACCCATTCGATTCTTTCTTCCCTTCAGGTGCCAAGATGTATAAAACATTTAAAAATTAATCTCAATAATTCTATAACCCTTGTGGTTAGCTTTTAATCTCTCCTTTTCATTGTATCTTTTTTTAAAGTATCAATTTGTGCAACTTTATTAGATACATATCTTTTATTGTAATCCTTCTCATTGTTTTTGAAAAAAATGGTATAAATTATGAAATAAATAACATACCCAGAAGTGAATTTAAGGACCATTCTTCTTACTGTCCACCTGAAAAATTGAGAAACAATACCTAGTTATGTGGCTCTTGTGATACAGTGGAAATTTCAGAGGATAGGGACAAAAAACTTTAATTTAAAACCACTGGGACACTGGATGCTATCTCTAGGGCACTGGACAAGTCACAATGTCTCTGTATCTGTGACCCTATCTGAGAAATTTTTATAATAATACATAGGAGTGGAAACTACTGTTGTCTTACCCCTAAGACCTATTCCTAACCTCCTTCACCTTGTCCTGTCTCCCACTAGAGAGTCTGGGAAAAGTTAACTGTTCACCTTCCCGGTCTCCTTTGTGGCTGGGTGTGGCCACATGACTGATATGTCTGTAAGGAAGATATTTGTTCTCCTTTATAAAAGTAGTAAGTTCTGTTTGCTTCCCTCCCTTGCCAGCATCTGCTCCAACTACCTGCTCCTGCCTTGCTTTGCCTGGAGCTATGAGAAACATTTTGCGAACATAAGACGACAAGCTTAAGATTGAAAAGTCAACATGCCTAGAATGGTGGAGGGAAAAGATAGAAGGAGCCTGGGTTCTTGATGGTGCCACTGAGCCACTGAGGCAATGCCAGCAACCAACTAAGTCTGGGCTTACTCCTGTGTGCAAAAAATAAACCTCCATTTGATTAAACAACTGCCATCCAGGCTGTTACCTGCAGCTGAATGATCCTGATGGTCAATATCATAGAGCTGTTGTGAGAATTACATTAAATGAAATAATGTATGTGCAATTGCTTTATAAGCTGTAGATAGCTCGAGAGATTTGTTACTATTTAGAGAGGCAATACAGAGCAGTGGAAAAGGCATTGGACTTGGGCTCAGACAGATTTAGGTTTACACCCTAGCCAGTCACCTTATCAGACCTTACACATATGAAAATGACCTAACCTCTCTGTGCCTTCATTGTATCATCTGTAAAATGGAGACAATGAGTGTCTTGAGAAGGTTGTTGTGAAGGTTAAAGCAGATAAGATACAGAGCTTGATACATCTTGCTCAATACAGTTTTGTTTGAGAGAAGAATTAACAAGTAGCAGTGATGTGTGGTCTGCCCTAAATGAAAAGAGTTTTCTTTTTCTGAGTGAGATTGATGCCAAAAACTCGGCTTCTCTGCACCGGTGCCAAATCGAATCTCAGAGACAAAGTTTTGGATGAAGTAGGAAAGAATAGCTTTATTACTTTGCCAGGCAAAGGGGGACACAGTGGGCTTGTGCCCCTCAAAACGGTGTGCCCCAACCCAGGAGGATTTGGTGAGGAGTATTTTTTTTTTTTGCGGTACGCGGGCCTCTCACTGTTGTGGCCTCTCCTGTTGCGGAGCACAGGCTCCGGACGCGCAGGCTCAGCAGCCATGGCTCATGGGCCCAGCCACTCCGTGGCATGTGGGATCTTCCCGGACTGGGGCATGAACCTGTGTCCCCTGCATCGGCAGGCGGACCCCCAACCACTGCGCCACCAGGGAAGCCCTTGGTGAGGAGTTTTATAGCAAAGGTTCAAGGGCAGGTTTGCTGTTAAGGATCAGGGTGTGTGCAAGGCCTGCACTCCTTTAATCTGGACTCAGGTGGTCTCCTGATGAATTTCTCAAGGTTATCAAACTGTGAACTTCTCTCTGGAGCATCTTCCATTGGTGGAGGTTTTAGTTCAGCAGAAAAGCTCAAAGATATCGTTATGTGTATCCCTTGAGACTGAACCAGGACCCTGCCCCAAGGCTGCACTGTTGTTTCTTGGCTGCTCCTCCCTTGTCTCTGCATCCCCCTCCCTTCTCTGATTAGCAACTGTTTGAATCTGCCCTTTGGAACTCAGGGAAGGTCGAGAAAAGGGGGACACAGAAAGGCTTTCGTGCCCAGGAGCACATATGGCCCTACTCAGTTTCAAGATCACGCTGTCCCTTAAACATTTACATCATTATGCAAAGTTTGGGACACCAAAAGAGACTTCAGGATGCCCTATTAATAAAAGTAGTAGGAAGAATTTTAGTAGCTTACTAAGTATTAAAGAGCCAGGTACCATTCTTAGAACTTCATATATTGACTAATTTAATCTTCACAGAAGTCCTATGTGTTCTTTCACTTCATTATACAAATGAGGAAAATGCAGTACAGAGAGATTAAGAGACTCACCCCAGATTACACGTTTAATAATGGAGTAGTCATTGAACTCAGGCAGTCTGGCTGCAGAACCTATGCTCTTAACCTCTATGTTATGTTAAGTCTCCTGAAAAAATTATTAAATACATTGCACTGAGCCCTCTGTCTGAACATGGAAAAATTTAAATCTAAGCAATCTCTGCTTGTAGGCCAGGATTGTACACACACACACACACACACACACACACACACACACACACACACACACACACACCCACAAGTATTGCTGAGATTTTGGGGAAGAAAATGGGGGCCATTCCATTCAGGAAATAGAGGGATGTTTCAGTTTCCAGTGAATTGAAGGGGCATAAAACTTAAAATCCCTCTGGGGCTTCATCACATTAGGCCTTTCTGGGCAAAAGTCCAAGTCCAAGCTTTCTCATTAAGCTTTTAAATAAAAGCATAAACCACTCCCCAGACAGATAAAGAAGCACTAGAGGGAGCCCAAAGAAGAAGGCCTGGAATTTGCCTAGGCTAGTCATTCTTCCTTTGTATGAAACTTGAAGATACCGTAATAACGAAGACGTTAGCATTTTGGCATACTCTCCAAGGGAAGTAACAATAATAGTAATAATAATAATTAGTGTCTTTCATCCCTATAAAATGAAACTTTCCTTATGGCGATATGAGTGATATGAAACTGAAGAAGTTCCCATTAGGATGTCCAGAAAATTCCCCAGAGTAAGCAGACTTCTTAGTTAGGCATAAATCTATGTGAAATTGTAAGGGTGAGAGTAATTATGGGCTTGCTTGAAATGGATATGGTGGTTTTACTCTCCTTCTAGTTTGTCTTCCTGTATTGCAGAAGCTAGAAAATTAAAATACATTGTTCCCAAATTTCATTACCCCTAAAGTTCTGGATGTGAATTACATTCTGCTAGTTAGATGCACTCACATGCTATTGAGAATGTGGAAATAAGGAAAGGGAGAGCTTCATGCCACCTGACTGTTTCTGTTGTCTTGTGTGACTGTGTGTACCAGGGAAGCCAGCAGTGAGACACATGGGTCCCTATTGCCTGTTCTGGGCTTTTGCTCTGGGAAGGGATAGCCTCATAGGTTTCCCGGGACCAACTTGGAGGTTAGTTAAATCAAAGTAAACTTTGCAGGCAGCTTGATTTCTCAGAAGAATAGCCAGATTTAGTCCACAGCTCTTGCACAGAATGAACAAAACTCAGATGTTTCTGTAGGAAAATGTAGGTATAATTGAGGGCTTGTGATCTTTTCATTGTGTTGTGCTGAGGCATGTGGCACATGATTCAGCTACGAGTAACTGAGCTGAGAATTTTGAGTAAGGAGATAGATGGTGGTCACGACAGTTGTTCCAAGTGGCCTAGAGAGCCTTCAGGAACCAAGGTGCCATATTAAGAGGGAATACAGATCTCCCTCGATTTACGATGGGTTTACGTCCCAATAAACCCGTTGTAAGTTGAAAATATTGTAAATTGAAAATGTGTTTAATACACGTAACCTACAGCTGAGCAAAATCATATATCTAACACAAAGCCTATTTTATAATAAAGTGTTGAATATCTCATAATTTATTGAATGCTGTACTGAAAGTGAAAAACAGAATGGTTGTATGGGTACAGAATGGTGGTAAGTGTATTGGTTGTTTCCCCTTGTGATAACATGGTGGACTGGAAGCTGTCCTTGCCCTGCCCTTGCCCAGCGTCATGAGAGAGTATCATGCCACATATCACTAGCCCTGGAAAATATCAATTCAAAATTTGAAGCACGGTTTCTGCTGAATGCATATTGCTTTCCCACCATTGTAAAGTCAAAAAATCCTAAGTGGAACAATCATAAGCCATCTGTACAACTGAATCCTGACCAACTGAAAAAAAAAAAAAAGTCACAGATATAACCTTATCTGACTATAGCATCAGAGGTCAGCAAAAGTTCCAAGATGGTACTAGCTCACCTCACATCTGGTTCATGGGGAAACCCAGACTAGCTTGTCTCTGGCTGAGATGAGTGAGATTACAAGGCACATTGAGAGGCACTGAGCTGTAGATCACTCCTTTTGCCACCACTGTATGGTGTGTACCTTGCGTGTATCCCAGAAGAGCAGAGTAGGGCACTGGAAAACTAGAAGACTGGACATTTTAACTTATAATGTTTTAGTATTGCCCAAAGGGAATATTTAAATTAATGCATCAAAGTAAGACAAAAATTTAGATATTTCCCCATCTGTTTCCCAGTAAGCGAATCATGAGAATGATCAGAGCAGGTAAAGAACATAAAGCAACTACATTTTTTTTTTTCCCGAGTGAAAAAAACTACGAGTATCTTTCTGATTCTGTGACATTGACTCTATTTAGTTTATTCTGCAGCTTTAATTACCTGCCCCCATTCAGGAAATATGCAATCCCCAAAGTGGAGGTGTTTCATAAGTCCAGTATGATGCTTTCTTATTAGCGTGGAGGACGAAGGGTTCTGAGCAGGGAAAGCACAGCAATATTTCAGATTCCCCTGTTAAGATACACTGATATAGTTTTATTATTTTTGTTTTAAGTTTGTGGAATATTCAGAACTGCAGTCTAGGCCATAAATTTAAATTTACGTACAAAGACAATAAGGTTAAATCTACACTGATTTTTGAATAAATCTGTAACATGACTCACATGGTCACCATGAATAATCAACAGCTCACTGTATATGTCTTGGATGCCCACTCCCTCCCCCACACTACCTCCACCATAATAGCTGCAGGTGAAGGATTGTTGTAAAAGCCTGTCTGTGGTTCACAGACTTGCCTGGAGTGGGTAAACACTAAATGCACACTTAGTCAGCTAACATAATGCTGGTTCCCTCAGCTTCGCTTTCTTTCCAGCCTCCCAGGTCAGCAGAATGCAATCCCTCTTTTCTCCTTATTTGTTTTTGAAGATTTCCTATAATGCACATAGGTATGTTCTTTTCTTAAGGTAACGATTGTTTTCCAGACAGAAAAAATGGTTTTATCCACAGAGTACAGTAAAATTCACTAATAGTTTTGCTGCATAAATATGTTTTTAAATGTCTTTGTTCTACTTTTAGCATTTCTGCCTTTATTCAATTTAATGCCCTTGTAAAAGTGATTCCCATTTTTCATTTTGAGATGCAAATAGTATGGATTACTTTCTCTTGGCTTATGTTAGTGGATCCTGTAAGGGAATCATCCTGGAAGGGCACCTGTACCATGTTCAGGGATATTCAGCAACATGTCCGTTAGCCCAGAGTATTACTGAATATTTGTCACAGTGGAATTGTGTGTAGTCAGAATGGTGAGCGTAAACTTAATTCCTGACCCTAATCTTGAAAGCCACTTCCCTGGGAATCACTATTCTGAAAGAGATTTGTGAGAAATATGCTCTTTTGTGAAAGAACTATTTAAAAACAAATAAACATCCAAATGATAATTACTAAAGAAAAATGTCAGTGTTCAAGATCCACTTCCCTACAGTGGTATTTTGTTAAACTTAGAAATATTAGGAAAATGTTGGTACCTATGCCATATCCTCTTTAGTTATATGGGCCATACCACTGCCAATGTGCTGTGAGTACTGGGCACTCTGCACTTGCTCATTGATTGAGTGAGTGACTGACTGACTCGTTCATTCATTCAGTCAGAGAGTTTACAATGATGACTTCCTGGCTTCCATTCAGATAACATGCTAGATACTCAAGGATTGGAGGTACAACAATGAATTATATAGCTTTAGTTCTCAAAGGGCTTTACAGTCTAATGGAATAAGCAAACACACTAAAGGTCTCCAAAGTGGGGGGGAGGGGTGCATTGTCATATGTTGTACTAAACTATTCATTGGGAAAAAATAATTTCTATTTATAGTTTGATCTAAAAATTCAGGTAATTATTAGTTTACTGATAGTAAAAATATGGATTATCATCGGTACCATAACTTGTTTATTTGGTGAGATTGTTATATGTCACCAAGGTCCAAGTTTTCCTTTAAGGAAGAGTGAGATGTCTACAATATGAAAGAGTTGAGAGCTGCATTTTTCACTTGTTTATTTATGTTACATTTATTCCAATAGTTTAGAGTTTGTGTATGTTTCTTGGATTCCTAGGTTATAATAAGAAGGAAAGAGTTTTCTTTACAATACTTTGTAGTAAGACATGGAGTGACCATGAAGTCTTTTGTATCACATACAAATTCACTGATACCTTGTGACAAAGTATTTGAATATCACCATCAGTTAGTTTTACCAGTTCTTAAATTTCATTAAATAGAACCTTAGAGGATGCTAGTAATGCTAGTATATTGATCTGGCTATGGTTACATGGCTGCCTACATATATACAAACTCATACAGCTGTGTAGTTGAATATACTTTACTGTGTGCACTTTATGCACTCTACTGTATGTATATTATCTCTTATAAAAATTAATTTAATATAAAAATAATAAATAAATCAATAGAACTATCAAATTTAAAGGAAAGATATATAATTTTTTAATAAAAGGGCATATACTCCAGCTTTATTGACTCTTTCTACATGACTGGTTGCCATACTTGTCTGTTACCTAGCAGATATTAAACACACATAATTTTTCCCTTCTATGTAAAAGGAAAAAAATATGCCTTTTAATAGTAAGCAAGAAAATAATTTTTTTTCATCAGAAATTTAAGCAATGGAGAGAACATTTTGAAAATAGATATTTAGAACTGTTCCAGTCATTATGAGATTTTGTTGAAAAACAAATGCTTGTACCTATAAAACCTCTCATATTGGCATACTTAGAAAATTTTATAGTAGGGTTTTTTTTTTTTACCCTGCTAATAAATATCTCAGATGAAGACCTTCTGTGAGTTTGAGTCCATTAAAAATTATTAAAATTTGAGCCCATTAAAATTCAATATACTCCTATTGGTTTACAAGAAAAATTGATTCACATCAAGGATGGAAGTAAAGTCCTTGGGAATTAAAAAAATACTTTGCAAATTACTGTGCTCACCCACAGTTCCAGGAATTTCACTTCTTGTATATCCCCCTGAATTCCTTACACAGGCTTTTAACGAGATATATTCTACAGTGTTTATTGTACTCTTATTTGTGGTACTGGGGAGTTAGAGACAAAAAAGTGTCCATCACTGGGAAAGCGGATAGAGACAAAAGTGTCCATCACTGGGAAAGTGGATAAAGATGTTTTTGGATATTATGCAGCAATTAAAGGAAAATAATTAAATGTACATATGGCAACATGAATTTATCTTTAAAATTATAATTCTTAATGGGAAGAGTGAGAAACTGAATGAGATATATAAACCAGAAATATTCATATAAATTAAAAATACATGCACACAAAACAATCACTCACATCTATAAGAGCATAAATACACTAAATGATAATGACATATTACTTTGGGAGGATTGGTAGGAGAATGAGATGAGGGTTTGTTGATAAAAGAGAATAGATAAATAAAATAACAGAGAGCCTTCGAATGGATTGAAATTGATAGCATGTTATGAATGGAAAAGCATGATTAGCTTAAGCTTCTACACCTGGGATCCTATATCTGCACACACTCCCTTCAAAAAACGGGACAAACAAAAATACAAATGAGTATCAGGAATTTTGAATATGGTAAATAAAAATACTATCCATTCCAGCCATGACAATCATTAATACCCAGTGTCAAAATAAGTGAATTCAGAATGGTATCTTTGAATCCTTGTATCACAAGGATTTAAGGCATGACTTTTTAAAATGAAGTATATTTATCATACTAGATTATTAATAAAGATACTACTAAATTCTAATGACATTTGGTGAAATTGAAGTATTTGCAGTATTAAAAATTATATAGAGTAAAATACTTCATAATAATGTGTACTTTCATTGTTATTTCATCCTTTTAGTTTTAGTTCCTATTATTTTGTATATGTATACAATGTGAGTAAATAGTAGTACAGTAGTAAATTGTTATTTATAATTATAGAAATACACGTATATATATTGAATATGCATGTGACTTTTTTTTTAACTGATAGGGATACATGATCAAAAAACTTTGGAAATGGCAGGTGTCAATACCTAGAACAATATAAGTGCTACAGTAGACAAGAAGTAGAAACAAGGCTTAAAGAGAGACAGTAGTGGATCAGTCGACTCTGCCCTGAATGTTAGGAATGATCAGAGGACAGGATCTTTGAGAGAGTTTTAAATGATGAATAGACGTTAACCAAACATGCAAAAAGATGAGAGAGTACAGTAGCATATTTAAGGTTTGCTTTCTAAGTATAATATATATTTCTAAATGTAATCTACTGTATAATACTATAACATATTGTATATATTGTAATATATAACATATATAATGCATATATAATTGATATAATGGTACCTTCTTTAGACATACAATTAATCACATATGAATTTTTATTTTGTATCATTTATTTTACACTTCTGAGCCTATTTTTCAGGTCACAATTTTTCAGTCATGAAAAAATATCATAGGTCATAGGCCAATAATGTCAAATGTATACAAAAGTTGTAGGCAGAGAGCAAATCATAGTGACTTGCATATATGGACTTAATGCTGGTGATTTTAAGGAGCTTTCAAATAAATTTAAATTATGGAGAAACATTTTTTTTTTTTTTCTTTGCGGTACGCGGGCCGCTCACTGTTGTGGCCTCTCCCGTTGTGGAGCACAGGCTCCGGACGCGCAGGCTCAGCGGCCATGGCTCACGGGCCCAGCCGCTCCGCGGTATGTGGGATCTTCCTGGACCGGGGCACGAACCCGTGTCCCCTGCATCGGCAGGCGGACTCTCAACCACTGCTCCACCAGGGAAGCCCTGGAGAAACATTTTAAAGTTTGTGTTCAGAAATTTCATTGATGGCATGGGGAGTGGTTATTGGCATACTGGAATAAGATAACCCATGAGGAAGCTACTAGACTTTATTTTTATTACCTTTCATAACATTTAGAGCAGTTTATAGTTATTTTGTTTTTCGTTACTTGTTATTATTTGCTTTCCCCACTAGACTGCAAGTTCCATGTAGGCAAAGACAAACTACATTCGTCCCGTCATCTTGTATCCTGGTACCTACCACCATGTCTGGCACCAAGAAGGGGCTCAATCAGTATTTAGAGAATGAATGGTGAGGTGAAGAACGGGAGTATTTGAGAGACATTTAAGAAGTGTAAACTGATAGATTGTAAGTGATGTCTTCAAAACATTTCTGTTCTTATTGTTCAAGTTAAGTCTGTCTAAGAAGTCTAAACTGATAGATTGTAAGTGATGTCTTCAAGACATCTCTGTTCTTATTGTTCCAGTTAAGTCCGTCAGTCAGAGGTAAAGAACAGGCCATTTTCTACTTCTGTATCCTATTTGAGAAGGAAGAGATATCACTTGACTATTTCCATGTAAATTTGTATTGTGTGTATGTGATTATAAATGTGATGATCAACTACTTTGAAGCACAGGTGCTTGAATGAGTTTTGTGACCTTGAACATGTTTCTTGCCCTCTAAATTTCCTCACCCATAAAGTGAGTACAGCAATCATCACCTGCGTGAGGTGTTCTGAAGAAGACTAAATGAATTTATATATGTAATGATTCTAGCAGATTGTAGGACGTAACCAGTAGTTAGGCTCACCACTATTCTCTCCAAACACATTCAAAATGGCTCTAAATATTGTATAAGTAGTCATCATGAGAATACAAACTGCTAAACTGGAAAGGGCACTGAGCCCAGAATCATACCTGGGACTGTATGTTCAGAATATATGGTTATCCTATGGATAAAGGATCATCAATTTCAAAGAACTTTTTCTTGTCTGAATTAAGGATACTATGAGTCATTCTTTTGATTAGAAAGAAAATGATAAGCATTTTTTATGGTTGTACCTTATTGAAAATATAATCTAAATGTGCCACATAAATGGGAAAGAAAGAGTTATTAATCCTACAAAAAGAAAAACATTCTTAACTTACTTTGTTCCTCATAATAATTATTATCCTTTGCAACTGATTTTAAATATACTCATGGACAGCTTTTGCTTTCACGGGACTGGAAGCACCATGAACACAGGGATTACGTCCATGCCATTCACCATTGCAAAACTATGTCCACTTCAGGTCCCAGTACATGGAAACACAGCCCAAAATAAAAATAAAAGATAAGGTGAGTAGAAAGATTCACTATAAGCCTTTTTCGAACAGTGATTCTGCCGCCTATTGGCTTGGAGTTTCTGGAAAGTTATTTAAACTCTCTGAGCCTCATTTCTCTCATCATTTCAATGGGGATATACGACCCATCCTGCTGTTGTAAGGATTCAATGTATAAAACACATGTCCTAGTGCAGCCACATAGTACGTGTTCAATAAATGTTACCTATTAGTATGACCTATTTGGATAAATCAAATGGAAATCAAGGGAAAGAGATTTACAAAATATTTATATTAGCAGGAACTTTTCAGGAACAGACAGACAACACTGGACAATTGACTCAGAGTTTGGATTCTGACTTGTTGCTTTTCTACTAGTGACTCTTCAGTGGACTATTCATCAGACATAAATTACCTGAGACTTTAGTTGGACAGAGTAGGGGGCTCCGTAGTGATGGGGATCAATAGATGGGGTGGCTGGAGGCTTTAGTGCTGAGCTGATTTAATGGGTCTTGGATAGAGGTGTATTAAAAGCTTTTAGGTGAAAGCTCCCTGTTGCTGCTTTTTGTACTTTGTCTAGTACCTTAATGAATGCTGCTATAAAGAGTGTTTTATCTCTGTGTTATGAGCCCAGGTTTGACTGTTTGTGCTCTCAGAAGGATTTTAGCTGTTTGGGGATAAGATTTTATGAAGGGAAGAAAAACTCATATGGAAATATGATTTTTATGATGAGTACTAATCTGAAGAAATTAACAGCAATCACTGGTATTAAATCCCCAAATCAGAGATTTTAGATTGATTAAAAATACACACCATTCAGACAACAGAATCTCATACCAGATTTCTGATAGTACAGTTATCTTTATATTATTGTAACATTTTAGGCTGAAGTATGGATTTGTTCTGTAGGATACTAAAAAGAGCTTTGGGATAACAACATAAAATCCTAGTAAAGTTCTGTGTTTTCTTCAAGTTCACTTATACGTTTTAAATCCCAAAGCTTAGCCTTTACAATTACCTAAGTGTTATATTGTTAAATATTGATTTGAGTTTTTAAATACGAGGGCAATATTGTACTAAGCCTATATGAACATAACTTGCCTGACTTCCAGAGTGGGGTGTCATTCTAAAATAGCAGAGCACAAGGCACTTCCTTTATATGTATCTAAACCTTCTACTGTCACATATACAGTACATAATTTGCTTCTTAAGGATTTTTCTCTCTTGTTTTAGATTTGTTTTTCTGGGTTGCTTTTATGACTATGTTTACATATGGAGCCAGCACCTTAGCAGAGATCATTTAGAGCCCCTTTTGATATCCACTTATGATGGAGCTTAGTAACGCTGGGAAAGGAAGTATAGTATTGAATGCATTGAAAATATTCCCATGTTTTCCTCTCTTGTGAGTTGTTTCAAAAAGCATAAACTGAAGACCCATTATCAGAAGCAACACAGCTAAATTCTTTGGTTGGAATGGATTATAGGGGGATAGCTTATGAAGATATTACTGATAAGTTGAAATTCTTCTTAAACTCGGTCAAATAATTTGGTCTTATTAATAGCGTATACAAATGTAAATCTTATGCATACAGTTAACTATTGAATTTCAAACTATTATTTATTTAAAAAGATCAATTTCTAAAATATTTGATCTACTTTTTAGAATGTTACTACAGTGGTTCATTTTAACACAGTGATTAATTTCATTTTGTTTTTCAAATTATCACTATCCTATACAAAGTTGATTACAACATCATTATTTTAAAATTTTATTTACTCATTAACTTTATTTATACTTTTATTGAGTATTTACTATGAGCTCTGATTAAGACCATAAAAATGAATAAAACAGTGGCCGCTTTTGATAACTCACAGTCTTTGTGGTGTGGGAAAGGTCATTGAAATAGAGAGAATATTACCAGAGACTGATAAGAAGTTTGTATAGCTTCAAACTAGTATACTGCTTTAAAAAATAGCACTTTTCATTTCTGTTTTCTGATTATGAACTCATATATTCATTTGAGGAATTCACATTGTTAGTATTTTTGTGTATAAACCATATTTTTTCACATAAAGTTATATTTGTAAATGCTTCACATATTTGGGTCCATACTGTTAGTGCCTGCTTTTTTTTTTTTTTTTTTTTTACGGTACGCGAGCCTCTCACTGTTGTGGCCTCTCCCGTTGCGGAGCACAGGCTCCGGACGCGCAGGCCCAGCGGCCATGGCTCACGGGCCCAGCCGCTCCGCGGCACGTGGGATCCTCCCGGACCGGGGCACAAACCCACGTCCCCTGCATCGGCAGGCGGACTCTCAACCACTGCGCCACCAGGGAAGCCCAGTGCCTGCTTTTTTTTCACTTAACTACTCTACCATAAATAGTTTCCCATGTCAGTGTTTATTCTGCTATAATTTCATTTTTAATAACCCCATATTCTTCCATTATTTAGATGTAAATAATCAGATGTAAAAATTATTTAGCTTCCTCTATAATTTATTTGACCAGTTCTTCACAATTGTTTATCTGAGGATTTTTTAATGCTATCGTAAATAATATTCCAATGAAAATTTTATAGATAAATCTGATTATTTCCTTAAGAAATGAATACTAGAAATAAAAATACTGAAAGAGATGGTTATAAGTATATTCATATTTTATGCATTCTATATATAGTCAAATGTTCTTTAGAAATTGTGCTGTATATAAGGGTCCCCAGGTTCTTCACGCTTTACCATGCTTCTTAGTCTTTTCTATTATTGAAGAGTAAACAAATAACATTTTATTTTGTCTTTATTTGGTTAACAATGAGATTTAATTTTCCATTTTTATCAGTCATTTGTACTGTTCACTAGTGAGTTACCAATAATGCTCTTTACCTATGTCTTTATTTAATTTGTAAGGTCTCAGACTCCTATTTGATGAAATAGTTGACTATTCCACCTGTATATTCTGGATTAAATAAATAAATAAATTAATTAATTAATTAAATGGCTGCACCTATCAAGCACGCAAGATAGGAAAACCCCACACACCAGAAGCATAGGGGTAGGTGAGAGGCAGAGCAGTGGTCATGCCAGCTCATGATGTTGCAGGCCACATGTGATGGAGATGGTGTAAGGATACAGTATTGCCCCCTAGCTTGACTTCCAACTACCATGCAAAGGCAGACTGTGAATGGCTATAATTAGCTAGCTGCTGTTTTTACTCTGGGTGGCACAAAACATCTCCAATGAGAATTCAAAATCTAAGGCCTGTGCCTCTGATTAATTGGAGTCCAATTTTACACTATTCCTATATTCCAAGAAACCGCATACTGAGAAATAAACATAGAAATTGGTCTCTGGTCATTGGAACATCTCTGGTGTCTGTTGGAAACAAAAACAAAGCTCTCTGGAGAGATACTTCAAAAACTGAGATGCATGGAATTCCCATTATAACATGCTTTGCACAAGATAAGGTAATAGCAAAAAAAATTACAAAACATGAGATGAGAAAAATTCATGATGAATAAGATTTAGACAAACAAGAGAATTAACTAACACCTGCAAAACTTGAGAAAATAGAGCAATACTATTAAAGAGACACTATATAGAATAAATAGGTGTATTTAAAATTAATAATGTAGGGACTTCCCTGGTGGTCCAGTGGTAAAGAATCTGCCTTACAATGCAGAGGACATGGGTTCAATCCCTGGTCAGGGAACTATGATCCCACATGCCGCAGGGTAACTAAGCCCGAGTGCCACAACTATTGAGTTGGTGCGCCTCAACGAGAGAGCACATGCCGCAAACTACAGAGCTCACGCGCCCTGGAGCCTGTGCACCACAACTAGAGAGAGGAAATCCCTCATGCCGCAGTGGAAGATCCTACGTGCCTCAACGAAGATCCCGCATGCCGCAACTAAGACCCGATGCAGCCAAAAGTAAATAAAATAAATAATAAATAAATCTTAAAAAAATAAAATTAATAATGTAATAAAATTATAGAAAATAAGAGAATAGGAGACTGATTAAAAACAAACAAATGCAGTTTTGAAAATTTATGAAATACAAGTTCTAAAAATAGAAAAACATTTTTTTGAAATTTAAAACTTAATTGATGATTTAAAAAGCAAATTAGACATCCCAAAAGTATGAGAGAATAAGTCAACTGGAAGAGAAACATAGGGGGAGAAACATAATGCAGCACAGAAAGATAAAGAAATAGGGAGTATGAAAGAGTGCTTTCAACATGTGTTAATAAGATTCCAGAGGAAGTAAAAAGAATGGCTCAGAATTTTCCAGACTTGACAAAAGCCATATATATCCAAGCCTGAGATGCACAATTTACAGGAATAATAATAATAGATAGTAATTCATACCTAGATATCACAATAAAGTGAATAAGATCAAAGAAAAGGGAAATTTTTATAACATTCAGAAAAATGTAAGTTAATTACAAAGGCCCAATGATTAGACTAAAAATAGACCTTCAACTTCAACCACAGAAGACGGAAAACAGTGGTGTTACAGCTTCAAAGTGCTAAAGTGTAAAAAAAAAAAAAAGAAAAACTGTCAACATAGAAGTAAAATTAAATAATCTATCCTTTAAGAATAAACTCAAACTAAAATTTCTCAACACTGCATTAATAAAGAAAAACATAGATAAATATATAAGTATTTGTAGTGATAGTGGGCATCCTTCTTGTATTACTAGCTTCTTTTTACATTGAAGTCAGCTATTGATCTGAAATATATATTATTATACTGAGAAATTAATATTCAATTCATAGTTTATGAAAATACTTTTGATCAGACAGGAATAAATAAATTAAAATTTCTGATTGTCACTCACATTTTCTGGTTTTGATTTTTAAGATACGGCCAATCAACTCTCTGCCTCACTCTCCAAATCCCAACTTAAACTTGAAATGTTTTCTTTTCTCTGTTCTTTAACAAATCAGATACTATAAATAGGTGTGCTTTCTCAGTGCTGAAACAGTTTAAGTTCATCAACTTGAGAAATATTTGGTTTGTTACTGATGCACATTCTTACTAACTCCTTTGACTGTCAGGTACAAAAAAAAAATGTCATGTATTTAAATGAAAAAAAATTAATGGTTTGGGGAAATCACTGTTTTAGCAACTTTTTATTAATATTTAATATGTGCTATACACTATACTAGGAACTATGAGGAGCTCACAGGTAAAACATTAAATTATTAAATGGTAGTGAAAATTTCAGGCTTACTTTGGCATTATAAGCAAAAAATAATCAGGAGACAAAAAGCCAACAGATCAGTTGCACTGAATTGGACTGAAAATATACTTAGATTTCCTAAAAAATATGTTTCCTTTATATACTACACTTTGATTATAAAGGTTTTGTTCCTTATCCACAGAAAAACAGCAGAGATAATAATTCCAAATATGGCATTAAATGTTTACTATTTTCTAGAACAAAAAGAATAGTACATGAAAATTTTATATAGTGAATTATATATCTCCTGCTATTAAGTCAGTGTCCTGATTTATAAATGTGTCATTGCTGCTTTTCTGTATAATAATGCATTCCTGACTTTCTTTGCTTGATTGGTTGATTCATTGTTAAAATAGTCCAAGAGGACTAAACTGTGATAGATGGTTTGGAGAGACTGGTCACTCTCTGTGTCATGTCATCCAGTAGCATGATTGGGATATCTCCTCTCTCACACACACATACAAATAGTTCCTTATTAAAGAATACATTTCCAAGTAAGATATTGAATTAGAATAATAGAATTGTAGAATTATAAGCCATAATAATGGTCATCATATCCAACTCCTTCATTTTGAAGATATGGACACAGAAGTTCAAGAAGGTTAAGTAATATCCCTAGGGCAATGCAGGTACGTAGAAGCTTCCCTGGAACTGAAATATCCCCCTGAGTGCCTGTCCAGTACTGTTTCCACCACAGCACACTGCAGAATTGTGGAGGCAGGCTGTCAGATTTTACAATTTAAATTATGACTCAGAAAAGAGGGAAATAAGTTTCTTTATTGTTTTAGTTTTCAAAGTCTCCTTATCTAACATATTCCATCCTGGTGAAAGCTATATAAAGTAAGGTTAGGCAAATTACCAAAGAAAGTCTCCACGCCACTCAGATTTTGTGAAGTGAGAATTTATCTCAGACTTGAATCTACTGAAAGCCCCCTATTTGACAGATGCTTTAAATTTATATTGAAAGTTTGGAAAGAGAGAGAGGATTAAAGAGGAGAGAAGGAAGGCAGGAAGGGAGGGTGGGAAGGAGAAAAGAAGAGAAAACAAAATTAGCATTGGAAGCATAATCAGGAGATGGATATTAGATACAGTATTTCATGTCTAGAAATTACTAGAAATTCACCTACTGTAAGGGGGCTGTATCAGACTATATTTACCTTAAAATCCATATTTTAATAATTATGAATTGTTTTTAAATTTTACTTGTAATTTACTTCAACGTGTTCTCTTTTATTAGGGGCCACCAATCTATTTTCATTCTTCTAATACTCATCTAAATATTTTCCCACTCACAATTTCCAGTTGAGTTTGGGTAATTTGTTTTTCCTGTTAGTAATTTTTCTTTTTATTTCAAATAAATTTATTTGTCCTGATCTTGGCCACTTGTTTCAAAAGTATTAATGCATTATTAAAATATTTTAGATTTTTAGAGAAACCTACCAGCATTTATTTATGTAAATGAATCTTGAGTGCTCATTTTGGGTGAGTGGTCTGTTATGAATTCTAGTTATACTCCTTGCTCATGCACAGATTTTTGTAATGCTTCAAAGGTGAAAATATTCCTTTCTATTTTTATGATGAATTTTGTAACAGACATTGCTAAATTTCCCTCTATAAACTTCTTTCTTTTATTTTCTATAGAATCTTAGCTGGAGAAGTATCAGCTGGAAGCATATGGGATTTCCCTTATGTAGGGTAAATCTGAAAAGGGAGCCTCACGAGTGCAGATAATTTTATCTGTTTTCTTTACCGTTGTATGGCCAGAACCTGGAATAAGTTCTAACGCATAGTGGGTGCTTAAGAAATGTTTGATGAGTTAATGAAAGAGAACACATGCCTGTGTGTGTGCCCCCTTTTGCGTCCTTTCTTCTTCTGAATGCTTGGAACATGAATGTGATGCTAAAGTCCATCCCGAGCCATGGATACTTGGCGAGAGAATGGAAAGTTAGAAGAAGCATGAATCTTAGAGCCACGGAATGGCTCTCCATGGCCTCCTTCCAACTTTGGATGAGAGAGAAATACAGTTCTCTCTTTTTAAGAGATTAAGGTCATTGTTATATGGAGATTTCTGTTACAGGTGAACCTCATACATATCAATGAAGCTTTACTTTTTAAAAAACAGTAGAAAGTAATCAGTCAAATTTGATGGAAAAGTCTTATGAATCTGAGGTAATAGAGTTTATTTTTTGTCAATAAGTTTGATAAACACTTGTAAACCTTGTCAATTTTGTATTTTCAAAATACAAAAACATTTTTGTTTCACCAAAAATGGTGAAACATGGAAGTCCTAATCAGGACATAATCTCATATCAACAATGAGGAACTATGTATTGAAACTGAAGTAAAAGAAACTTTGGGAAGAATTAAGTAGAAAGAAGCTAATATATCATGTTAAGCACTGTATTTTGATATTTAATAAGTGTGTGTATGTACACTTTAGGTGTGTAAACTTAAAAAATTCTCCATATTCAAATAGAATAAATTTTATTTGTATGTATTATATATATTTGTACTCGAATAGCTACATATTGTAGCTCTATTTGAAAAAAATTTAGTAAAAGATACTCATAATATTTAAGCAACAACCTTAAAGTCATTTGGGTGGTAAGAGGAAAATTCAGATTCTGACCTGTAGCTGCAGAACTGTGTTCTTTCTTATTCATGCTAAGAGTTTGTGATAAGCAGTGAAAGGAATACATCTAGTCTATCCAAGCTGTTATCTCCACCTTGGAAACATAACATATCAGACATATCAGATTAGATTACAGTTATTAATCTCTGGGTATAAAAATTATATAATTCTAATTCTAATTCATATTTCACTGATAACATAAGGGCATTATTAGCTTAATGGTGAAACATTTCATATAAAGAAAAAGGCCATTCACCTTATCAGACCTAAACCCATTTTACTGATGGCCAGCAGATTCCAGAATGAGTATATGAATGAATGAGTGAATGAATGAATGAATAAATAAATAACTTTCCAGCAAGTAGTTCACTGAGAACCAGCATGGCTTAACTAAAGAAGTAAAAACAATTTGTATTAGACTCAACAAATTTCTGTTGGCTACAATGACTAAATTTGTAAATAGAAAAACTTTGTAGATACATAGTATCTGGATTTCATCAAGTCACTGATCAAGTTTGTGGAAAAGAATGAATGATAACAATGGAATAATAGTATAGAATGAATGGGTTCAAACGTGGTAAGTGGACTATATCCAAATGATTGATTAACATGATGTAACTCAGAACCAATACCCTTGCTTTGTAGTCACATTCTATATACACTTTCAAATTGTTCCAATTAGTATAGAAAATAAATAAATTACCTTAGACAAGTGATGTTACAAGCTTCATAATGTGAGTTCAAGCCATAGGTAGAGACGATTTTGTTCTCTAAATCATTTTATATTGTCAACCTTAGTGTGATAAATAAATAATATTTTACAGCAAGTGTCTTCTGAAACTCAACTTGAATTAAGAAGAAATAACATTTTCTGAAAGTTATTAAATGGTAAAATTGTCAAAAAGCAGATTGGGATTCTTTCCTCCTTGCAGATTTCAGTCTTTTCAAAGGTGCAGATAGTGTGATCGCTGACATTAAGCACTGGTGACCTGATACTGTGCACACAATTTTCCTCTTGAATGTCTAGCTAAGGAAACATGTGGAGCAGGTGCACAGGTCGGAAATCATACAAGCTTTTCCTAATTGCTAAAGCTGGTGGATAGCATGTTTATGTAGGTGCTGAAAGAGGGTTGGACCATTGCAGACTGATCAATCTTGTTCAATCTGCTACTTAGTGACAGTCAGAGCAACACCAGAGATCTTGAATATTGCCAGCATTGTATAGCACAGGACAGACAATTGTCACTGTATTTCCAGCTGTCACTGAGAAACTAAGCCAGATTTAGGGATAAACGATCATAATCATTATAGTCATAGTTATTCTGGCCCCTTCATTATTAGTTCTGGATATGGCATGTTTATCTCTTAAATTAAGAATGATTTGTTCCCATGTAGTGCCTATCACTTGAGAATTTTCAACGTGCTTTATGAGCACTGGGCTGAGTTTATATCTAGCCCGGAACTTCTGCCAGAGCTCTTCTGAATCCCTCTGGAGCTCTTCTGTGTGTGCTACTATTTCCTTAATGGCACTTCTCACTCAGATCATCTCTGTTGGGATGACAAAGAATTCTGCTGAGATTTGGAGGAAAATATGAATTTGAATTTGGAGCACTAGCTCTTTAATCCTTCCAGCCCTGTTTGAAATAAAGAAGTGATGAGAATTATTGCATCCATTTTCTAGACTGGATTTCAATGTGTTGCCATTGAAACCATCTCTGCAGAGGTGACTTGCAGGCCTTCGGCTGTCCTCCACCATATGCTGCCTCCCTGATATAAATTGAAGTGGGAAGAGAACAGAGAGATTTGGATCCCAGAGCTTGTTTCCATAAAATTAAGTAACATTTGATTTTTAGGCATGTAAAATGAATGACAGTTTCTTCTTTGTAAGATATGGGTACCACACAAAATAGTTTGAAAATAATTGTTTGAACTCTATCCATTTAACCTATTACTGTAGGGTTGTTTTATATATATATGTATATATGTGTGTATATATATATATATGTATATATAAAAATTTATTTTGACCTTCATTTTTTTTACTTTTGAGCAAATTTGTAAGTATTACCTCTACTTTATACTCAGATTAATATTAAATTATTATTTCAGAGCCATATTCCTCAACAAATATTGTTGAAACAACTGCATACTGTACTAGAGATTGTGCATTTGGTGAATAAGGGTAGGCAAAAGTGATTAGTTTGTGTATTTTGGAAGCCAAAGTATACTTTAAAATAATGCTTTATACGCCATCTCAAAAAATGCATCATAAATAAGTTGAGGTTTATATTTCACATACTTTTTTATCCTTGAAAAAGTTTCAAATATATCTTCCCAACATAAATACACACGCACACACACACACACACACACACACACACACACAAACACACAAACACACACACACACAGAGAAACTTAAAGGGAAGAAAAAAGCATTCTTGGAACTCTAGAGATAATCAGCACCAAAATCCTGACATTTTCCCCATTCTTTTCTTGTGTTATAAACATACCACTTCTGTCAGTTATTGCTAGATATTTTTTCAAATGCAGACTTATCCTTCTACCAAAATGGAAATGCCATTAAAAAAACTTTAAAGTAGCTTTTTTAAAAATCAACGTGATGGATTTTTAAATGTTTGTTCATCAATAATATCCCATCACTGGGACTGCACTGAAAAAGCAAAAAATTTTATTTGTTTTCTGGGAGTGCTGGATGCTATAATGGCCCAATAGCTAATTGCTCTATAAAACCCAGAGGCAGTATTCCTTACACACCACATTCTCAGAATGCAGAATTTGATTAATTGATGCTGGATGGTAGACTATCATAAGGCATGACATTTCGTCCAGACAAATGAAAACTGGTTGAAAAAAAACTGTGTGCAAAAGCGTTGAAAAACAAGAACTGGAAGGGTCAAAGGGCAATGGGAAAAAAGCTATTTGACAGTTAGCTCATATTTACCTTATAAATTTTTTAATAATGGTTGATGCATTTTAATCTCTGACTGTCTTACACTACAAAGTGTAAGTCAATGTATAAGCTAATTGCAGCAAGCAAAAGTGGTATTTAATGCACTGGACACTTTCACTATCAAAGTGTTGTATCTCTAATTAGTGTTTGTACCTGATGTGACAGCAGTTTATAGAGCACCAAAATAGTTCCTAATTTGTCAAGTGGGTCTGAAGCTGATGGCAGCTTTCTGATCATCTCCCTCGCCGCAGGACCTGAAAGCACCTTCAAAAAGCTTTCTCTCATTGATCTTTAGTCAGATGCTGACCGAAAAGCAGACAGCCCTGCCAGAAAGAAGATAGATAGGTGCTGCACTAGCATGAAAAACACCGCACCCTTAATGAAAAAGGTTCCTGCTTATAACTCATGTGTGTGTACAAACACATCCACACAGGGGGTTTCAATGGGGATAGCAGTCCTGGAAATTAAGGGGAATGCATTTGCTATTTTTTCATTCTTCTCACAAAGAATTGCCCACCATGAATATCTGGAATGCACTAAGCAGGCTGTTTGTTAGTTCCCACATAGTTTATTTTTTGTCTGTCACTAAGGTGGAATGTTTTAATGATTAGCTTATAATTTTTAGAAAGTCAGTGAGCTAATGCAGGTACATAAGATAAATACCAAGTTGTGGTTCTGTTCTAAGCATAAACAAAGGATTATCTGATACAAATTTTGAACTTGTTATAAAAACATATATTCTACAAATTAAAATCTCATCTTGTGTTTTGTAACAATCCCCGCCCACGCTGTCCTTCTGATGCTAAGGGATGATGTTGCCCATAATAGTCTATCAATGATATATTTGTATTTTGGAATGGTTTATATAATATGAAAAATATCCAAGAAAAGTTACAGTATGCATTTGTCAAATACTTTTTAATTTGTCAGGTTAACAGAATGTATTACTAAAGATAACACGATGATTATCCCACCCACATCACATCTCAGCATCAGAGTCCTGGGAGCACTACACCAGGGAAACCATTTAGCAACTTGAAAAGGGCACACTCTCAGCATTTATGGGGACCAGTTCATTGAAAAATTCAATCACCCCGTCCTTAAGGAGAGAATGGGTTGTGATTAGCAAGTTCAACCACCCAATTTTGTCACTTACTAACCTTGGTGCTCAAGGTTTATTTCTTATAAATTGATTCTGAGAATCACAAGTTGCTTTTCTCTGTTAACTCCCAATCATTTCCAAGTGAATTGTAGTTTGAGATAAATTATGGGGGAAGACTGCATACAATTTAGCTGACTAAAACAGGAGATTCAAACTCAACATGACAAAAATCATAATCTCTCTTCCCATTCCCCATTCTTATTACCTTCCTGTGTTTCATAGATTGGGAGAGGATCCATTCTCTTACAAAAATCAGAAACCTGGGAGCATTCTTTGGCTTGTATTTTCCTCACCTATATTCCCCTTATCAAGCCATACCCAATCCTTCTCCAAATCTTAGATTTATCAGTTAATAGTTCTCAACTCTATCTACTACTCTCCATTGACACCAGCCTAATTTACCATCATCTGTAACGGATACTGCAAGGACCTCTTAATGAGCATCACTTAACCTATCTCCTACAAACTTATTCTTAAGGAGTAAACCAATCATGACACTTGCATAAAAGGTTTGATGCAGTGGTTCTTAAATTATTGTGTCCCAGGAGGTCTCCTTCATATTCTTAAATTTATTTAAAGTCCCCAAAACTTTTTGTTCATGTGGGTACATCTATTGATATTTACCATATTAGAAATGAAAACTGAGAGATTAAAAATTACTTACATATTAATTCATTTAAAAATAATAAGAATATTACATTTTTTTGGGAAAAATAATTGTGTTTTCCAAAACAAGCAATGACAAGAACAGCATCATTTTACATTTTTGTGAATCTCTTTAAGGTCTGGATTAGTAGAAGATAGCTGGATTCTTACATCTGCTTCTGTATCCAGTCTGTTGCAATATGTTGTTTAGTTGAAGCATATGAAGAAACTCCAGCTTCTGAGACATAAGTCGTTTGAGGAGGATCTTAATAGTCTTTTTGGATAGTCCTTTTAGATACTATACTAAAATTTTTCTTTAAGGAGTTTTACTTTTTTAAGGGGAGGAAAATACCTTTTTTTACTTTTACTACACCAAAATACTCCTGAAAGGTTAGTTGCACTGTGGAATCTGAAAACATATCACTGAACTTTTTGTACTCTGCTACATTAAAATTCATTGGTCTTTCTAGAATTGTAAATGGATCTTTTACCCATGAGTGACTTTAAACATCATGCACTCATTTGGAAAATATTAGTTCATTGAGTTATATAGATCTTCCAAATGTTGACACATTTCATTTATACAATATCAAAATATCACATTAGTTACTGTCACTGCCATATGTATCAAAAGTCTTTAGGTATTTGGAAGCTGTCAAGCTCATGTTAGTGTGGATATACGTTTTCCAAAATTCACTTGAAACCTCTAACTTCATCATTTGTAACAATCAGTATTTTGCTTGAAGTGACAAGCTCACTCAGTTCATTTTCGATAAAATGATTGCCACATAACAAGTCTGAAGAACCATAGTTTGTCCATAAGTCTTTCTTTCAAGTAAAAATGGTGTTTTGTGAAAACATCATCTCGTTTAGCTCACAACTCACGTAATTGCACAATGCTTTTCTTTGAGACAACAATCATACTTAGGTATGCACCAGAAGAGTTTTACTTCTCAGTTTATACATAGAATATTTTAAAAATTTGTACTCAAAGGTTGATATTTATAGAACTGATTATTTGTATTACTTCATCAGGATATTCTTAAGTGAAACTGGCTTTGCTTCCCTCCCCACCCCCCAGGGGTACATAGGAAAATACAATGACTAGCAGTACAGTTTGGTGCCACAGCCTTGATTCATGCTAAGGTACTAGCAGTTTTCCCCAACATTCTTTTGCACAATCCATGGCATTACGGCTTATTCCAGAATAAGTCATAAAGTTAAAAAATAAGCACACAACTCTTTGAATATATCACTATCACTTGTGTTTGTGGCCAACTATTTACATAAAATAAATTTTCTTCAATGAGTAGCTGGTGTTGATACCAGACACATACAAACAAAACAACAAACAGCCCCAACACATCTGTCCACTTATACAGCAAAAAATACAGTTCAGCAGAGGAGACATAAACTCAGTCTTCATGTTTGCAGTTCAGTTGTTAATTCAACAAATTACTGTATTGTTGGAAACTAACAGTGCCATGATTTCTTTTACTGCCTTTTCCTCCAACAGGTATTCAGAAATGTCAACTCTGCAGGGCTTTGTTAGTCTTTCAGTTGTTGTTTGCGTGTCTCTGTCCAATGCAAAATATAATTTAACCTGTAAAGTACTTTAGTGACTTTCTCATTTCTGGTCTGCAAAGTGGTGAACCATTTTTACCTTTAAAAGTTCATTTTTCCTGTGTACAAAATATTCAGTTCCTTTTCCTTTAAACTCTGAATTATTGGTCTCGAAAAGACACCACCATAATACTATTCTAAAAGTTCTGTTGTGTAAGCCATCGTAAGGTAAACTTTTAATATCTATAAAGTTGAGGGAAAGGTAGCTTTTTTCATATTTTCATTTCTTATTTACAGTTTTTCTTATTTTCTTTGGAGTATATTCTTCTCTTCCATGAATCAGAGGATTCCAATATGTCAGTTTCATCTTTTTCTTTTTTTTTTTTTAAACATCTTTAGTGGAGTATAATTGCTTTACAATGGTGTGTTACTTTCTGCTTTATAACAAAGTGAATCAGTTATACATATACATATGTCCCCATATCTCTTCCCTCATGCGTCTCCCTCCCTCCCACCCTCCCTGTCCCACCCCTCTAGGTGGTCACAAATCACCGAGCTGATCTCCCTGTGCTATACAGCTGCTTCCCACTAGCTATCTATTTTACGTTTGGTAGTGTATATATGTCCATGCCAATTTCTCACTTTGTCCCAGCTTACCCTTCCCCCTCCCCATATCCTCAGGTGAATTCTCTAGTAGGTCTTTATTCCTGTCCTCTAGTAGTGTCTTTATTCCTGTCTTGTCCCTAGGTTCTTCATGACCTTTTTTTTTTTTTGATTCCATATATATGTGTTAGCATATGGTATTTGCTTTTCTCTTTCTGATTTACTTCACCGTGTATGACAGACTCTAGGTATATCCACCTCACTACAAATAATTCAATTTCGTTTCTTTTTATGGCTGAGTAATATTCCATTGTATATATGTGCCACATCTTCTTTATCCATTCATCTGTTGATGGACAGCTAGGTTGCTTCCATGTCCTGGCTATTGTAAATAGAGCTGCAATGAACTTTGTGGTACATGTCTCTCTTTTTTTTTTTTTTTTTGCGGTACGTGGGCCTCTCACTGTTGTGGCCTCTCCCGTTGCGGAGCAGAGGCTCCGGACGCACAGGCTCAGCGGCCATGGCTCACGGGCCCAGCCGCTCTGCGGCATGTGGGATCTTCCTGGACCGGGGCACAAACCCGTGTCCCCTGCATTGGCAGGCAGACTCTCAACCACTGTGCCACCAGGGAAGCCCACATGTCTCTTTTTGAATTATGGTTTTCTCAGGGTATATGCCCAGTAGTGGGATTGCTGGGTCATATGGTAATTCTATTTTTAGTTTTTAAGGAACCTCCATACTGTTCTCCATAGTGGCTAGATCAATTTACATTCCCACCAACAGTGCAAGAGGGTTCCCTTTTCTCCACATCCTCTCCAGCATGTGTTGTTTGTAGATTTTTTGATGATGGCCATTCTGACCAGTGTGAGATGATATCGCATTGTAGTTTTGATTTGCATTTCTCTAATGATTAATGATGTTGAGCAACTTTCAAGTGTTTGTTGGCAATCTGTATATCTTCTTAGGAGAAATGTCTATTTAGATCTTCTGCCCATTTTTGGATTGGGTTGTTTGTTCTTTTGATATGGAGCTGCATGAGCTGCTTCTAAATTTTGGAGATTAATCCTTTGTCAGTTGCTTCATTTGCAAATAGTTTCTCCCATTCTGAGAGTTGTCTTTTCGTGTTGTTTATGGTTTCCTTTGCTGTGCAAAAGCTTTTAAGTTTCATTAGGTCCCATTTGTTTATTTTTAGTTTTATTTCCATTTCTCTAAGAGGTGGGTCAAAAAGGATCTTGCTGTGATTTATGCCATAGAGTATTCTGCCTATGTTTTCCTCTAAGAGTTTGATAGTGTCTGGCCTTACATTTAGGTCTTTAATTCATTTTGAGTTTATGTTTGTGTATGGTGTTAGGGAGTGTTCTAATTTCATTCTTTAAATGTAGCTGTCCAGTTTTCCCAGCACCAATTATTGAAGACGTTTTCTTTCCTTCACTGTATATTCTTACCTCCTTTATCAAAGATAAGGTGACCATATGTGCATGGGTTTATCTCTGGGCTCTCTATCCTGTTCCATTGATCTATATTTTTGTTTTTGTGCCAGTAGCATACTGTCTTGATTACTGTAGCTTTGCAGCATAGTCTAAAGTCAGGGAGCCTGATTCCTCCAGGTCTGTTTTTCTTTCTCAGAATGTCTTTGGCTATTCAGGGTCTTTTGTGTTTCCATACAAATTGTGAAATTTTTTGTTGTTGTTCTGTGAAAAATGCCAGTGGTAGTTTGAGATGGATAGCATTGAATCTGTAGATTGCTTTGGGTAGCATAGTCATTTTCACAATGTTAATTCTTCCAATCCAAGAACATGGTATACCTCTCCATCTATTTGTGTCATCTTTAATTTCTTTCATGAGTGTCTTATAATTTTCTGCATACAGCCCTTTTGTCTCCTTAGGTAGGTTTATTCCTAGATATTTTATTCTTTTTCTTGCAGTGGTAAGTGGGAGTGTTTTCGTAATTTCACTTTCAGATTTTTCATCATTAGTGTATAGGAATGCCAGAGATTTCTGTGCATTAATTTTGTATCCTGCTACTTTACCAAATTCATTGATTGGCTCTAGTAGTTTTCTGGTAGCATCTTTAGGATTCTCTATGTATAGTATCATGTCATTTGCAAACAGTGACAGCTTTACTTCTTCTTTTTCTATTTGGATTCCTTTTATTTCTTTTCCTTCTCTGATTGCTGTGGCTAAAACTTCCAAAACTATGTTGAATAATAGTGGTGAGAGTGGGCAGCCTTGTCTTGTTCCTGATGTTAGTGGAAATGGTTTCAGTTTTTCACCATTGAAGATGATGTTGGCTGTGGGCTTGTCATATATGGCCTTTATTATGTTGAGGAAAGTTCCCTCTATGCCTACTTTCTTTAGGGTTTTTATCATAAATTGGTGTTGAATTTTGTCAAAAGCTTTCTCTGTATCTACTGAGATGACTATATGGTTTTTTTCCTTCAGTTAGTTATTATGGTGTATCATATTGATTGATTTGTGTATATTGAAGAATCCTTGCATTCCTAGGATAAACCCCACTTGATCATGGTGTATGATCCTTTTAATGTGCTGTTGGATTCTGTTTGCTAGTATTTTGTTGAGGAGTTTTGCATCTATGTTCATCAGTGATATTGGCCTGTAGTTTTCTTTCTTTGTGACATCTTTGTCTGCTTTTGGTATCAGGGTGATGGTGGCCTCGTAGAATGAGTTTGGGAGTGTTCCTCTCTCTGCTATATTTTGGAAAAGTTTGAGAAGCGTAAGTGTTAGCTGTTCTCTAAATGTTTGGTAGAATTTGCCTGTGAAGCCATCTAGTCCTGCGCTTTTGTTTGTTGGAAGATTTTTAATCACATTCTCAATTTCAGTGCTTGTGATTGGTCTGTTTTTATTTTCTATTTCTTCCTGGTTCAGTCTTGGAAGGTTGTGCTTTTCTAAGAAATTGTCCATTTCTTCCAGGTTTTCCATTTTATTTCCTTATAGTTGCTTGTAATAATCTCTCATGATCCTTTGTATTTCTGCAGTGTCAGTTGTTACTTCGTTTTCATTTATAATTTTGTTGATTTGAGTCATCTCCCTTTTTTTCTTGTTGAGTCTTGATGATAAACCATTAAGTTTATCAATTTTGTTTATCTTCTCAAAGAACCAGTTTTTAGTTTTATTGATCTTGGCTATTGTTTCCTTCATTTCCTTTTAATTTATTTCTGATCTGATCTTTATGATTTTACTCTGCTAACTTTGGGGGCTTTTTGTTCTTCTTTCTCTAGTTCCTTTAGGTGTAAGGTTAGATTGTTTATTTGAGATTTTTCTTGTTTCTTGAGGTAGGATTGCATTACCATAAACTTCCCTTTTAGGATTGATTTTGCTGCATCCTATAGGTTTTGGGCCATCATGTTTTCATTGTCTTTTGTTTCTAGGTATTTTTTGATGTCCTCTTTGATTTCTTCAGTGATCTCTTGGTTATTTAGCAACGTATTGTTTAGCCTCCATTTGTTTGTGTTTTTCACAGTTTTTTTTTTCCTGTAATTGATATCTAGTCTCATAGCATTGTGGTCGGAAAAGATACCTGATATAATTTTAATTTTCTTAAATTTACCAAGGCTTGATTTGTGACCAAAGATATGATCTATCCTGTAGAATGTTCCATGAGCCCTTGAGAAGAATGTGTATTCTGTTGTTTTTGGATGGAATGTCCTATAAATATCAATTAAGTCCATCTTGTTTAATGTATCATTGAAAGCTTGTGTTTCCTTATTTATTTTCATTTTGGGTGATCTGTCCATTGGTGAAAGTGGGGTGTTAAAGTCCCCTACTTTTATTGTGTTACTGTCGATTTCCCCTTTTATAGTTGTTAGCATTTGCCTTATGTATTGAGGTGCTCCTATGTTGGGTGCATAAATATTTACAATTGTTATATCTTCTTCTTGGATTGATCCCTTGATCGTTATGTAGTGTCCTTCTTTGTCTCTTGTAATAGTCTTTGTTTTAAAGTCTATATTGTCTGATATAAGAATTGCTACTCCAGCTTTCTTTTGATTTTCATTTGCATGGAGTATCTTTTTCCATCCCCTCATTTTCAGTCTGTATGTGTCCCTAGGTCTGAAGTGGGACTCTTGTGGACAGCATATATACATGTCTTATTTTTGTAACCATTCAGCCAGTCTATGTCTTTTGGTTGGAGCATTTAATCCATTTACATTTAAGGTAATTATCAATATGTATGTCCCTATTACCAATCCCTTAATTGTTTGCGGTTTGTTCTTGTAGGTCTTTTCCCTCTCTTGTGTTTCCTGCCTAGAGAAGTTCCTTTAGTATTTGTTGTAAAGCTGGTTTGGTGGTGCAGAATTCTCTTAGCTTTTGCTTTTCTGTAAAGGTTTTAATTTCTCTGTCAAATCTGAATGAGATCCTTGCTGGGTAGAGTAATCTTGGCTGTAGGTTTTCCTCTTTTATCACTTTAAATGTGTCCTGCCACTCCCTTCTGGCTTGCAGAGTTTCTGCTGAAAGGTCAGCTGTTAACCTTATGGGGATTCCCTTGTGTGGTATTTGTTGTTTTTCCCTTGCTGCTTTTAATATTTTTTCTTTGTATTTGATTTTTGATAGTTTGTTTAGTATGTGTCTTGGTGTGTTTCTCCTTGGATTTATCCTGTATGGGGCTCTCTGTGCTTCCTGGACTTGGTCAACTATTTCCTTTCCCATTAGGAAATTAGGGAAGTTTTCAACTATAATCGCTTCAAAATTTTCTCAGTCCCTTTCTTTTTCTCTTCTTTTTCTGAGACCCCTACAATTCAAATGTTGGTGCATTTAATTTTGTCCCAGAGGTCTCTGAGACTGTCCTCAATTCTTTTCATTCTTTTTTCTTTATTCTGCTCTACAGTAGTTATTTCCACTATTTTATCTTCCAGGTCACTTATCAGTTCTTCTGCCTCAGTTATTCTGCTATTGATCCCTTCTAGAGAATTTTTTATTTCCTTTATTGTGTTGTTCATCACTGTTTGTTTGCTGTTTAGTTCTTCTAGTTCCTTGTTAAACGTTTCTTGTATTTTCTGCATTCTATTTCCAAGAATTTGGATCATCTTTACTATCATTATTCTGAATTCTTTTTCAGGTAGACTGCCTATTTCTGCTTCATTTGTTTACTCTGGTGGGTTTTTGCCTTGCTCCTTCATCAGTTGTGTGTTTCTCTATCTTCTCGTTTTGCTTAACTTGCTGTGTTTGAGGTCTCCTTTTCACAGGCTGCAGGTTCATAGTTCCTATTGTTTTTGGTGTCTGTCCCCAGTGGCTAAGCTTGGTTCATTGGGTTGTGTAGGCTTCCTGGTGGAGGGGACTAGTGCCTGTGTTCTGGTGGATGAGTCTGGATCTTGTCTTTCCTGTGGGCAGGTGCATGTCTGTTGGTGTGTTTTGGGGTGTCTGTGGCCTTAATATGATTTTAGGTAGCCTCTCTGCTAATGGATGGGGCTGTGTTCCTGTCTTGCTAGTTGTTTGGCATAGGTTGTCCAGCACTGTATCTTGCTGGTCATTGAGTGAAGCTGGGTGCTGGTGTTAAGATGGAGGTCTCTGGGAGATTTTCGCCATTTGATATTATGTGGAGCTGGGAGGTCTCTTGTGGACCAGTGTCCTGAACTTGGCTCTCCCACTTCAGAGGCACAGCCCTGACACCTGGCTGGAGCACCAGGACCCTGTCGTCCACATGGCTCAAAATAAAAGGGAGAAAAAAAAGAAAGAAAGAAATAAAGAAGAAGAGTAAAATAAAATAAAATAAAATAGAGAAAAATAAAGTTATTAAAATAAAACATAATTATTAAAAAATTTTTTATGTAGTAAAAAAAAAAAGAACGAAAGAAGAGAGCAACCAAACTGAAAAACAAATCCACCAATGATAACAAGTGCTGAAACCTATACTAAAAAAAAAAAAAAAAAAAGGACAGATAGAACCCTAGTACAAATGGTAAAAAGCAAAGCTATACAGACAAAATCACACACAGAAGCATAAGCATACACACTCACAAAAAGAGAAAAAGGGAAAAAAAATAAATATATATATATATATATATCATTGCTCCCAAAGTCCGCAGCCTCAATTTGGGATGATTTGTTGTCTATTCAGGTATTCCACAGATGCAGGGCACATCAAGTTGATTGTGGAGATTTAATCCGCTGCTCCTGAGGCTGCTGGGAGAAATTTCCCTTTCTCTTCTCTGTTCGCACAGCTCCCAGGGTTCAGCTTTGGATTTGGCCCCGCCTCTGCGTGTAGGTCACCGGAGGGCGTCTGTTCTTCGCTCACACAGGACGGGGTTAAAGGAACAGCTGATTCGGGGGCTCTGGCTCACTCAGGCTGCGGGGGAGGGCAGGGCACGGAGTGCGGAGCGAGCCTGCGGCGGCAGAGGCCGGCGTGACGTTGCACCAGCCCGAGGCACGCCGTGCGTTCTCCCGGGGAAGTTGTCCCTGGATCACGGGACCCTGGCAGTGGCGGGCTATACAGGTTCCTGGGAGGGGAGGTGTGGATAGTGACCTGTGTTCTCACACAGGCTTCTTGGTGGCGGCAGCAGCGGCCTTAGTGTCTCATGCCCGTCTCTGGAGCTCCTTTAAGCAGCACTCTTAATCCCCTCTCCTCGCGCACCAGGAAACAAAGAGGCAAGAAAAAGCCTCTTGCCACTTCTCCCAGACTCCCTCCCTGCTAGCTGTGGTGCACTAACCCCCTGCAGGCTGTGTTCACGCAGCCAACCTCAGTCCTCTCCCTGTGCTCCGACCGAAGCCCGAGCCTCAGCTCCCAGCCCCGCCTGTCCCGGCGGGTGAGCAGACAAGCCTCTCGGGGTGGTGAGTGCCGGTCAGCACCGATCCTCTGTGTGGGAATCTCCCTGCTTTGCCCTCCACACCCCTGTTGCTGCGCTCTCCTCCGCGGCCCCAAAGCTCCCCACCTCCGTCACCCGCAGCCTCCGCCCGCAAAGGGGCTTCCTAGTGTGTGGAAACCTTTCCTCCTTCACAGCTCCCTCCCACTGGTGCAGGTCCCGTCCCTATTCTTTTGTCTCTGTTTTTTCTTTTGCCCTACCCAGGTACGTGGGGAGTTTTTTGCCTTTTGGGAGGTCTGAGGTCTTCTGCCAGCGTTCAGTAGGTGTTCTGTAGGAGTGTTCCACATGTAGATGTATTTCTGATGTATTTGTGGGGAGGAAGGTGATCTCCATGTCTTACTCTTCTGCCATCTTGAAGCTCCTCTCCAGTTTCATCTTTTTCAGCATTTTTAGACCTAGATGGTGCAGCTGCAGGTTAAGAAAGCATGTCTTCTAATCTTCCTTTTAAAGTCAGTGATCCATCCTAAAATATAATAAAAATATAAATAAGCTTATTTTATTTTAGAATAAAATGGTATTTAACTAGAAAATAATATTTTTGATAAAAATCAACAATTTAGAAAAGTTTTCAAAATTAAAAACATATTGTAAAATGATAAAAGTATTCTTAGTTCTATGTGTGTTTCTGCACAGGTTCAAGGAAAACTTTAGGATTTCAAAATAGTAATTTGTTGAAAGATAATGAAGTTACAAAATTATAGCAAGTATAACGAAAACTAGCTAGTAACAACACAGTAGAAATACTGATATCAAACTGAGTTAATCTCTGAAAAATGCACATATTTATACCTTAAGAAAACACAAAAATACACATAACCCTCAGAGAAATGACACTACAGTCTATGTAGTCTCTGAAAATCTCTACCATACACTGTGAGAGAAAGGATGTGTAAAAGGCAAATATATACAATGGAATATTACTCAGCCATAAAAAGAAATGAAATTGAGTTATTTGTAGTGAGGTGGATGGACCTAGAGACTGTCAGACAGAGTGAAGTAATTCAGAAAGAGAAAAACAAATACTGTATGCTAACACATATATATGGAATCTAAAAAAAAAAAAATGGTTCTGAAGAACCTGGGGGCAGGACAGCAATAAAGACGCAAATGTAGAGAATGGACTTGAGGACACGGGGAGGGGGAAGGGTAAGCTGGGATGAAGTGAGAGAGTGGCATTGACATATATACACTACCAAATGTAAAATAGCTAGTGGGAAGCAGCAGTATAGCACAGGGAGATCAGCTTGGTGCTTTGTGTCCACCTAGAGGGGTGGGATAAGAGGGTGGGAGGGAGACACAAGAGGGAGGAGATATGGGGATATATGTATATGTATAACTGATTCACTTTGCTATACAGCAGAAACTAACACAGCATAGTAAAGCAATTATACTCCAATAAAGATGATAAAAGAAAAGGCAAATAGCTTTTTAGTATTATTATGAAAATGGTTTTGACCCCTGGGATATCCAAAAGAGACTCGGAGACCTTCAGCGGTCCTCAGAGCACATTTTGTCTGTTACTGATTTAATGAATGTTTACTAAATACTCCTAGGATTAAAATAAAAACCTTTAACATGCTTGAAAAAAATCCTCCAAGATTTTACTTGTCTGTACAGCTCTACCCTCACCTCCAACGAGGCTACCCCATCAAATTCTCTCTGACCCCAGGTTTTGCCACCAGGCTCACTCTGCCTGACATATTCTTGGGATGCCCATTTTGCCCCACCCAATCTAATTGATGGCTTAGCTTCCTTAGCTATTCAGGCTTTTTTTTGATTCATAGCTATACGGTCCAAATTATAATGTTCATAATTATACCTAATTTATTATTTTCAGGTACCATTTGTGCTTTTCTCATCATGGTGGATGATGATTTATCTCTCCTACACACTCCAGCTTCATTCACTTCTCCTTTAGAGTTTGCTCTCTAACAATTTTTAGTTAAAACTCTAGTGTTTCCATTATTTTGACTATGTAAATATTGCTCACTGCAGAAAAAAGTAATGTATTAAGAATATGTTTAATTTCTTTTACAATTTTTTCTGTTATAAATAAGCCTCATTTTTCCCATGTGTACTATACTATAAATACACATTTGGATAATTTTAAATTTTTTTATCAGGTCTATCATACACTTATCACTAGGTTATTTTTTCCAAATATCAAAACGTGTCAAAAATTTATCAGTCCCATTTTTTCCCTTTTTTAAAAAAAATTATTTTACTCAAATTCATACTGATTAATTTTTAGGCCTGCTACACGGCTGTTGTTCTGACTTCCTTTTACCTTTATCCCATGTTTAATTGACTGCTTCCTGGATCCCATATTTTCCATTTTCTTGGTGAAAGAGAAATTTTATTGGTGCATACACTCTGGTAAGGTATGTGGGGGGTAAATATCCTGAGTCCTTGCATGTCAGAAAATATCTTTATTTTAGTCTGATACTTGATAGATTGTTGTTTTTCTGGAAGTGGTCGAGAGAAGATACTAAGGATGTCTCCTATTGCCATGCAGACTTTCATTTGATCTTTGGTCAGCTTAAAATTTCATCCCTATGCCCACCACCTTTAGTGTCCCTAAGTCTTGAACATCTTTGGTTCAGTCTATCTAGAGAATATATTTCCTCCTTTCTGAGGGTGTCTTTGTTGGTGGGTGGGGATGCCCATTGCCCATCATTTAGCTACATGGCATGGGGAAGGCAGGTTGCTCTCTGTCAGTATATAAACTTTCAGTACTTCCTCCATCCTAAGCCATGCACCCCAATCCCACCCTGCTTTATCTGGTGCCTGAAAGTCCCAACACTTTCAGGGGTTCATAGCTCATGTCACCTCGGTGTATTCCTCTGTTGGCACTACTTTGTAGATTCCCAGCCTCTGCTAAAGCAGAAACTATTTCTTCGTCTACTTTCTGTCTTCTAAAGCTTTTTTGAAATATTTTTCCTGCCTTTGGTGATTTTCCTTATCCCTGTGAGACGATGCTTTTCTAAAAAAAATTTAAATTTCTTCCTCTCACTTTGGGTCTTGAGAGAGAGAAAAGATAAATTCATCTGGCTAATTTGACACCTTTTCTAAAAGATTTTTGACCCTGAAAAAATAATTTTGGAAATATATACCTAGTATGTAGATCTAATACAGGGTGACCAATTATCCTGGCTTTACCATGACTAAGGTTTCCTGGGATGAAGGACTCAGGGCTACAACTGGCAAAGTCCGAGGTAAACTGGAACTATTGGTCACTCCAGAAATAGCTTTCTATTCTGGCACAGGTAGAAACAATCCATCCTCATAGATGGAAATCACTTCTGTTATTAAAGTATTTCCTGTGGGTTCACATATCACCCACAGATATTTATTAGGCACCTAATATTGCATAATCGACTACACCAGGCACTTCAAAAGAACACATCAGATATTTAGCCCTATGAACTGTTCTGATTTTTTAAAGAAAGGTCAGGTGAGTAAAAACACACATCCTAGAAAAGGATCTCTCCATCTGCCCCTATATGGCAGATTATTTTCCTTGAAAGTTTTCTTCTCTCTCTCTATAGTTATAGATATGGAGCCTAAATTCACCCATTTTTCTCTTTTTTTAGTTAAACCCTACTAATCCTTACCATATATTGTCAAAGATTCTGGATTTTGCTGTCACATCATGAGAGTATAGGACATTAAAATGCAACCAGCAGACATTGTGTAAGTCAGGTAGATTTTCAGCATCATAGTTCTAGAGGTAAGTATATTCTACATAGAAACAAGCTAGGCACTATAGGTGTAAGAAGCAGGATTGAAATCTGGGGGTAGAGTTTAAGAACTTGTCAGGGCCTCAGAAAAGGGATAAGAATACAAAATAAGCTCCAGTTCTTTTAGGGAAAAAGAGTGATAAATGGGAAAATGGCAGAAAAACAGCTATATGGCCTGAGCCAACATGGAAGTAGGAGTGTGTCATGGGTCATGGCCATGGAAAGACCATGCTTTACTGAGCAGTTTGGTGTGGAGGGCTCACAGAACCCCAGGATTAGTGAAGTATGGCTAATTCTCAATCTCATGATCCTGGTGGAGAGAAAACGTTAAAATATTTACTGTCTTGAGCAGTGTGGTCAATAATAAAAGTAAGCCAGGCACTTACATATTGCTTACCAGGTTCTAAATATTGTTTTTAGAGCTTTATATGTACAGATCTTCCCCAGTTTATGATGGGGTTATGTCCCATCATAAGTAAAATCATAAATATCGTAAGCTGAAAATACATTTAATACACCTAACCTACCAAAGATCATAGCTTCCCCTAGCCTACCTTAAGAGTGCTCAGAATACTTATATTAATCTGCAGTTGGTCAAAATCACCTGACGCAAAGTCTATTTTATAATAAAGTGTTGAATATCTCATATAATTTATTGACTACTGTACTGAAAGTTGAAACAGAATGGTTGCAAGGGTACAGCATGGTGGCAAGTGTATCAGTTGCTTCCCCTCGTGATCGCGTGGCTGACTGGGAGCTGCAGCTCGCTGACTGCCTCTGCCCAGCACCGGGAGACAGTATCTATCACTTATTGCTAGCCCAGGAAAAGATCAGAATTCAAAATTTGAAGTAAGGTTTTGACTGAACACAGATTGCTTTTGCATCACTGTAAAAAATTGTATATCAGACCATCCTAAGGTAGGGAACATCTGTATTAACTACTTTAAGCTTCATGGTAACTCCATAAGGTGGCTACTCTCATTGCTGTTTTTCAAATGAGATGATGAAGACTCATTTAAGAGACTTAATGAAGGTGTCACAGAAAACAAGTTGGGGAGAAGGGATTTAGACCCAGGCAGACTGGCTCAGGAGTCCACACTGAAAACTGTGGCCGTCCCAAGAAAATGAAAGTAGCTGAAGAGTCTTGGGAAAGGCAGGAGCCTACATGACCAAGAATAGACACTTTGTCCTCAGGAAAAGAGGTGAGCCATGATCTGTCACCTCTTGCCTGCCTCGTCTCTCATTTTAGGCTCCTTCACTTTAGCATATAAATGTATTCAAACTTAGCCCATTAAAGTCACCCATCCTTACACTCTGTATTCCTATTCATCCACTATCTTATCTTTTTTTTTTCAGAGAGACATTTTAACCCTTGAGATCTCTACTTGCTCTTCTTTCATTCTTTCTAAACCTGACTTCACTATCATATCCAGCACTCCACATAGCATTTTCTCCTGTTGATGTTATCAACGCCTTAATAGCTGCCAAATTTCATGAACATTTTAAAAAAAATTTATTATGGGAAATATTAAAAAATACACAAAAGCAAAGAGAATAATATAACACATGCCTGTTATCAACATATAGCTAATTCTGTTTCATCTATGACCTCATCCACTACCCCAACCAGATTATTGTGAAGCAAAATTTTACACACCATAACATTTTGTTCATAAATAAATACTTTTCTGTGAATCCCTAAAAGATAAGCATTTTTATAACCATAATATCATTGTCACACCTAAAAATTAACAATAACTTAGTATAATCAAATGTCCATTCAATTGATGAATACATCTTTCACTTGACATTCTTAACTTTTAACCCTATCTCTCACTTGACATCTCTATAGCAATTTATATTATAATCCTGAAACCTCTTGCTATTGCTTTGTAAAAATATCCCTGTTTTACAGTCTGCTTGTTTTGTCCAGTACTATCCTTAAATCAGGGTGTGTGGGGCATCTTGCCCTTGTTTATGTGCATTAGAGGCCACTCTTTGTGTCCCTTTTACAGTTGCTGTGAAGATTAAGAGAGTCATAGTAAGGCTTAAATGATGGATATGCCTTCCCTGTTGCTATGAATAAAAGACATGTAAAATTAAAATGATTTCAAAGCCTTTGGGTCTATGAAAATGAAATAATTGTTACTAATTTTACAAGAGCTGGGAACTCAGCACCTTTCAAAAGGGTAAGCAGTCTCAGCACCAGAGGGACATGCCCACGGGGAGCTTCTTCCCTACCCACTTACCATGCTCTGGGTACTTGGGCCAACATATTTCTTTGCCCAATGGTGCTAAGTCTGCTTCTAAGATCAAATGGAGCCTCCTCCCTGTGACTGTCCTCACCGGGGACTTTGCTGCCAGAATGCACATCCCCTAGGACCAAACAGTGGCAAAAAGTGGCAGTTGTAGGGGAGGAGGTTTTGATGGAATTTGGATTTTCAGGCTGAATCGTCCGCTATCCCCATACATGCACAAATGACAGGTGGAAATAAGAATTCGAAGAGAAAGAGGTAGGGTCTCGTACAGACTCATCTTGTACTCTTGTCCTGCAAACGTTAGAGGACACCATCTAGATCATCATCTAACATCTCACCATCACTTGCCATTAGCAGCTCCCTTTTCTCCAACAAAGACATATTTTACTGTTCCTCAGGACAGTGTATGTGACTCTTTTCCCAAGAATAACTTCTCTCTGGATATTTTTTATCTACACCTCTTTCCTATATATGGATGATTCCCAGAACTCTCTCTGTACCAGACGCTAGCATTCAAGTGCTTTGAGTAGATTTGTTTCCGAGGCTTATAGAGATTTAGATCTCTTTGGGGTCCGATGAATACCTCAAGATTAAATTGCTTAAAATGGAATGTGTTACTACTACTTCCAAATCTGCTTTTTTCCCTCTGTTCTAAACAGAAACCTAAAATGTTCATAAATGTCTCTCCATCTTCCCCTTTCCTTCTATAAATATCCACTGAGTATCCAAATCCTATGTATTGTAACATTTTAATATCTGTCAAATGTGTCCACTCTCCTAACCTCATGGCCTTTTATCTTCATTACCATTTGCTGAGTTCAAGATCTAATCATTTAATCAACTGACTTTTGTAGACTCTTAACTGATCTTAAGTTCAGCTATTTCCTTTGAAACTATTCTCCATACTGTCATGACTGATTAAAATCCATCAATATCTCATTATTGCCTTCCAAATAACATTCAAACTTATCACCATTGTATAAAATACTCTTCAGGATTGACTCTAACCTGGCTTTCCGGTCATTTTCGCAACTTGCCCCTTGTACCTGTTAATTATCTTATACAGAACTGTTTTTAAGCACCATGATCTCTAAGACCTCCATGACTCCATGCTCTTTTTTTTCCTCCTTGATAATATCTTCTCAACGTCTAAGACAGGTGATATATCCCTAATCTTTCCTGTCTGAGTTGGGTTCTCTTCCCTGAGGGTACTCTTGTTTATAGCCCTCACCACACTATGGTGAAAATTGTTTTGCTGAATGTCTCCCCCTATAGGCTGTTATCTCCTAAAGGACAGGGATTCTGTCCTGCTTATCTTCAAATTCTCATAACCTAGTATAGTTCCTGTAATTGAACAGTACTCTATAATTGAGTAAGCAAAAGAATAAATGACAAAATTATAGTCTTTGTAAATTAAAACTCTGAATTAGGTAAACTTCTGTTAGAGTAAAAACTCTAGGATTTTTAGCTTGAAGCAAATTCCTTAACCAATCAGAGTCAGTTTGCTTATTGCTAAAAACACTTGCTATGAAGATTAAGAGAGTCATAGTAAGGCTTAAATGATGGATATGCCTTCCTCATTGCTATGAATAAAAGACATGTAAAATTAAAATTATTTCAAAGCTTTTGGTCTATGAAAATGAAAGAATTGTTACTAATTTTACAAGAGCTGGGAACTCAGCACCTCAATTTTGATAATTTTCTAAATTACTCAAAAAACTTTATGGAGAGCTTTGTTAAGTGGTATCTGAAACTGGTATATTTCAAACAATTCTCTTACATATTTAGGCTTAAACTTCTGGTTTATCTAAGGCTTAAAGTTATCGATGACCAAAAACAAAACAGTTGGATACTAATAGTGATAATGCCATTAATACTAAGATTAAGGTAATATCTCTAATAAAAATGTTCTAAAATTACTTTGGGACACATTGAAAAACTATTTCCAATCATGCAGTATCTTTGGGAAGTTGCAAATAATAGCTTTAGACACATTTACCTGGTGATCAGTAATAGAAGGGAAAGGTCATTCATACATTAGCAAAAGTTACCTTCAGTGTTAAGTTCTACAAATATGGTTAACCTTTCTGTGTGTTTGAAAGGGGTTATGGAGCACATTTAGATGATTCTAGTTTCCCATCCAGAGATATAGCAATCACAGTCAGTAGCACTCTCTTCAAATACAAAGGACAGTGATGTCTGTAATCATGTTTCTAAAAATTTCAGGTCATGCTTGGATTTATTTGACTGCACACACTCAAAGGAAAGCCCTTTGATGTTTCTGTTCACCTCCAGGAAGCATCTACTTAAATAAACCCTTTTCTAGCAGTTCAGTTCTTGTGACTAATCTTAACCTTTGTTATGTCATCACAAATCAAAGAACTTTGGAAATGGGGAACAATCTCATTGGGAATTTAGTACTTATATGGATGAGGAAATTGAAACCCAAGAATTTTATGGGACTTACCTTGGGCTCATAGTTGGTAGCAGGGTCAGGATCAAAACCCATTTCTATTAACTTTCAATTTGATATACCTGGGCTGACTCTGACTCCAAAACATTTTAGAAGTTCTAAGTAAGTGGACAGAAAAAGTTGATACTTAGTAGGAGCTTAAAAAATACTCTAAAACAGATGGATAAACCTTTCTAGGGACCAGCAGTCCAAATCAACAAGTCCAAGGCCAATAGCACACTTTAAAAACTTCTAGGGTAGAGATGTTGTTCTTCAATGGAGACCAACCTGAGGAAAGAAGACAGGCACAAAATTTAGGTTTCTGGTGAATGGCAGATTTCAGCTTCACATTTGTGCCTTAATAGCTGAAACGACACCAAAAGCAAATATCAAATTGAAAAGAGGCTAGGCTTCTATTCTAGTATGCATTGGTTTGATTTCCAGAAGCTAGAGGCCTAGCAGAAGATGTTAGTTAGGTGAACCAAACAGAAAGAAAGAGAGAGAGAGAGAGAGAGAGAAAGCCAGAAAGCCAGACAAATAAATTGACATCTTTGACTATTACTTGACTCCCCCAAAGTTAGCATAATATGAACCTTGAATTCCATAATTCATGCTCTCTTCAAATTAATTGAGACTCTCTCTGAGGAACAAAGGCCACATGTATTGTTTGCTTGTGAACTCTGGACTCAAGTATAATGTAACTTTAGCAATCTAGTTACTTGGCCTAGTGGCTTTGAGTGAAAGTTTATGATGCTATCACGGACATGTTTATGATCAGTTCTAGCCAGTGCAGGCTATAAAGGTACCTTTCCCTTGACTCAGTCAGTTAATTTTAAAATGCCTTGGGCCAAAACTCTCTGTGGGAAAAAAGCTTCTAGAATTACTAGGTAAAGTCTTGGTTTACGTCCCTTTTGTATTGTGCTGTTTTACTCCATAAACAGTAAATGTGGATGAATTTTTCATAGAAATAGCTCTTTGTATGTCCTGATTTTCAAAGAATTTGGTACCTTGGATAAAAAGGAATCATATGTGCTGCTTAACCTTTTGTTTGACATCAACATGAGCTTAATATTTGAGGATCCTCTAAAAAAGTATCCTTCTCAGAGGTCATTTCACTATGACCATTTTTCCAAGTCAGAGATACAAAGAACAAGAGCTTTAGAATTACTTACCATCTGGTGACTAGTTCCTCCTGAAATGCCTTCCACCCATCCATATTTTAATGTCTTTTCTTTCAATCATGTGTAACACCTCAGCCAAATATGATGGTTTATCATTTATTTTCCCAGCTTCTCTAGGCAGCATTTGTCATATGAATATTCATTCCCTTTCCTTCTAGGTCTCCCTCTCTTGCTGATGACAGCTCCACAGTTGCTGAATTACTAGGTCTATATTTTATAGACAGCCCGAAAGGTTCCTGGACTTAACATCCCAGGAGATGTGAGGCCCTCCCAATGTGAGAATCTGAAAGCTCATTTTATTGCCCTTGCTATAAACTGGCAAAACACCAGACACAGACACCAACCTGGCTTTAGACACCAAATCGACAGCTGTAACCCAAAGGGAAAAAAATGTAAAACCCTTTTCTTATTTAACAACAAAAAACAAAACAAAATACCCCCCCCACATATATACACACACATATATATATACATACATACACATATATACATATATATAACAAAGTTTGCATATGCTTCCTGCTTATAAATACATAAACTACATGCATTGCAAACGTGAGCGTTAGCCCCCAAAATACCTTTCTACAACCCATGTACGCAGTAACTTTCTCTTATATTTGTAAGCACAGGGCCAAGGCACAAATGTAAAGATAATTTCAGCTGTCGGTTTCAGCTAACAGCCACTTGCTACCATTTCAGAGCTGAGCAGTGAGCCTTCTGTGTGGCCAGTTGTGGCCCTGTGGTTACATGGCAGGTTGTGGTGCTTCGGCTACATGCTAGGACACAAGTGAAAGTCTCAGCCTTCTAGTTTACCCCAGAGCTACCAGATACCAGTCACTCATCACTTGGGTCTCATTTTGGGGACAAGTGGATGAATAAAAGGAAACATTTAAAAAGGTGTTTTCTTTAAAAAAAAAATAGACTTGCTAACATAGATAAGTGAATTGGCAGCCCATTGGACTTGGCATCAAGCTAAATATTTCATTATAACGTTTACACCTGACAAAGCTTTCATATTAATTTTTCGAGTTTCATGTCTTTAAAAGGAAAACTCAATCTGTACACTTCCACTTTAAAAATATTGTGTATATATACAGATTCTCTTCTCCCCTTCTTCTAAAAATATTTATTGAACTCCTACTGTATAGTTATCATTCCATCAGAAATAAATGGAAATGCATTTAGGACATCCTTTATGATCTAGAGCTTATCAAATGTGAATGAGGCCTCTCTGATCCAACTGTCGTTTTACTATCTTTTTAGGAGAGAAGTGAGGTATTCTAGCTATTTCACCTCCATATCATTTTTAGCTGTCATGACATTTTTCTTTCCACTATTTAAAATCAGTGGCTTTTAAAAATATTAAAACTATAATATTAAGATTGGCAATGTTTCTCCTAAAGCATTTCTAAATTCAGCTGTACAAATGTGGTTCACCAGAAAGAGGAAAAGTGCCAATTACCAAACAGAAGTTGTTGCTCATGTACAAACCACACTCCTGAATGTTTGTGTTTATTAAACACAAATCCAAATATCTAATTTTAGTTTCCAGAGAAAAATAAAAGGAGAACTTAAAAGTGGGTCAAACTTTCTAAATTAAATTTTTTTTTTAATGCTCCATAAGGAATGTTTTTAAAACTCAGGAGGAATTAAAACAAAGAGGCAGAAGTAATAGCTAAAATTATCAATTACCAAATATAATTCAAAAAGAAGTATATACTAGAAATAAAATGTTTACTTTTTTCCTATTTTTTTCTTCACATATATGGCTCTGCATTACCCTGGAATTTAAAGGTAAATTCAATGCTGACGGAAGAATTGGAATAGAAACCTTTGATTTAAGGAAAGAAATAGAAGTCTATCAACTACTCCATCACTTGGGAAAGTAGAAAGAGAGACTGTACTGGTCTCCCAGTACCAAGGTCCCATCTTCCCTGAGCCAGTGTACTGAAATTGCAGCTTTCTTTATTTTACAACACCCCCTGAGAGAGGCAAAACTGTAAATTAATTTTTTCACCTCAGTTCCGAAACTTTCACCCAGGAAACTGCTTTGCCCAGTCTTCCCCCTCCTTCTCCTTCCCCAATCCTCTGGATCAAAGTGCGGTAAAGGGTTTATGTCCTTTAACATAAATATGACTCAGAAATTCCTTTGCCTCTTTCAGATTGTGACTACTGCTCTAGAGAATTTATTCTAAGGAAAAATTCTCCCAGAATACTATACAATTTTACATATGTTTCTACTGTGATAGAAATTGCCATTTGCCCAAGTACTTTTTATATAAATGCCCTCAAATTTCTAAGATGGTACAGTATGTTCCACCTACTTTTGTGACAGATGGAAGAGACATTTGGAGTTGTAAAATGTCTGGATGAAGAGCAGAGCCTTCTAATGTTGTCGTTTTACCTCAAAATAAAATAGTTTTTTCTACCCCTGTAAGGTGCTAAAAAATAAATCAATTTTATTGAGTTCCCAAATGCTTAAAGCACTTGTCCTTTTTCACTTAGAAGCCCCCATGCTCTTTCGATATACTTTTGTCCTAAGGCACTTTCAGCGGTCTTCTAATACTGGCTTTCTAGATTCTGCTTTAGCTAAGGTCCCATTTCATCTCAAATCTATCTTCAACTTTTTTATTCTTTTAACATAGCCCACATTTCCTACTATCTGAGGATGTTTTCATTTGAATGTTGTGGATTTATCCAAATCAGAAATGTCAAAAACAAATTTGCCATCTTTCTGACTATTCATTCCCAAATAGATCCTTGCTACTTTTGACCCCTTATAATTCAAATATATACATGTATTTATATATACACTACTATACTATACACACACACTTGAATTTGAATCCCCTTTTATTGGACTGATTACTATGTCTTGTAGATGTATTTCTTGTATTTTATCTGGCCTTTTCCCCATGTTTACAACTACCACCCTAGCAAAGGCCCTTACCTTTTCAGATATAGAAAATTGCCAATTCTCCTAAGTACCCTCCCTCACCCTTAAATACCCTGAACACCACTTTCAGAATAGTTTTTCTAACATAACATTTTCATCATATCACCATGGTGCTCTAAAATAATCAATGGTTCTCCATTACTTAAAGAAAAAAATTCAAGCTCTATCTTCCTAAGCAGTTGTTACCTCTTCGTCCACCATTTTTCATGTCCAACTAATCTAAAAGTAAGGTAGGGAAGTGGATGAAGCATTAAAGTGGGAGTTAAGACAATTGGATTATATTATTTATTTGGTTTCTAACTGGCATATAATCATTGTCAAATAATATCATCTCTCTGATTCTTAGACTCACTCATAATGAGGGGATGGAACCAAGAATAATGATTATAGTCCATGATATTCCTCCTCAGTCCTAAATTCTGATTGTAGGATCTAGAGTTCTACTCATTATTCTATTGATGTCTTATTTATTCTGCTTTCACAGTGTAGAATTCACACTCTACACATAGTACATGTCACTTTCTTCACCTGGAATGTCTTTCTTTTCTCTTATCTGAATAATGCTCCTCTTTTAGAGTCTGTCTCAAGTTCCAGTATACCCATATTAAAGCCTTCCAGATTATCACAGTGAAGTTTCCGTTTCCTGACCTGCACTATATTCTATAGCACTTATTTTTCTTATCATTGATTTTCAACCCCTTTCTCAACTTTCACATATATGAAAAATAATATTTAACATATTTTTCACTATAATTTATTGCTAATATCTTGGCCACTCCGTTGTATATCCTGATCATTACATTTCAGAATTTCAATACAGTTTAATTATTATTCCCATTATCTGTATAGAGCACAAATGATTATTTCATAAATCTCTCAGTCACTAAGTTTACTTGTTTTCATTTCCAACAAATTTGATGTATTTTTTGGCCTCATACTCTTCTGCTCAGTTGCCCTGCTTTTGTTCTCTTCTTTTTTAGATAGCTTGGATTCTCAATAGTCAACATGTGTCATTTCACTAGTGACTGGTGGAGTTTTTGTGTTAAGAAAGATTCTGAAGTTACCTCTGGGCTCAGCAGGAAAGAATGGCACAATGAATCAGCAGCTTCTCCTCTGGTGTGGAGGTGGGAAGTGGCATCATAGTCACCATCCCTATACTAGGTTGTGGGCTTCAGGGTTCTACTGCCCTAATATATTATCTAGAAGACAGTGAGATAAAATAGAAAGGGCTTTGGAATTGCAATCATAAGAGTCTAGCTTGGTTGGAGTATCGGCTCTACCACTGCCATTGCATGGTGTTTGGCAACTAACAATCTCTTTGACTTTTAGTTTCCTGATTCAAAAATGGAGATTTCATATACATTTCTAGACATCCTGTAGGATTACTGAGTTTCATTTAAAATAATATTTGTGAAATCACTCTGTAAACTGATGACATAAAAATATTAGACTTTCTATTTTTGCCTTTTACTGTTATATAAAAAGACTCAAGGGAAAATATCAAAATCTTATGATCCCACTAAAGCAATACTAACATATTGGTGCATTTCCTTTCCCTTGCTTTCCCATATATCTTTTTACAACCTGGTTTAAATCATATTCAATATATCTTACCCTGGTTTTTAATTTAACATTGTATCACAAGTAGTGTCTTTCACATGATTCTTTTATAAAAAACATCATTTTAATGATTGTACAACATAATCATTTAGTGGATCTGCCATAAATCTCTGAAATAGTCCCTGCTGTTCCTATTACAATTGTAAATATGTCTCTTCTCTATTTTTTCTTTCTTGTGAAATTAAGCTGGTAATTTGGTATACATTCATTCAGTCCAGGAATGACACGTCCATTCATGAATTCCACATACATTTATTGACTACTTACATACATTTATTGACTACTTACTGTACTGAGTTAGATTCTAGGTATACATTAGTGGTCAGAAAAGTTATGACTTCTGTCCTTATAAAAATGTATAGTCTTATGGGGGGAGGCAGGAGAATATATTTTTAAAATGGATACAAATAATTGTATAATTATAAATTATAATAATGTGATGAGTCTAAAAACATTTGGAGAATTGGACAGGGGTACCCATTCTCAACTGTGTGTTCAAGGAAGGCTTTACTGAGAATGTGGTATTTCTGAAGGACTAAAAGAAGACAGAATGATGAAAATCTGGGAGAATACAATTCCAGACAAAGAAAATTGTATGTGCCAAGGCCTGAAGTGGGAACATGCTTAGAGGGTTTAATGAATGAAGCAAGAGGAAATCAGTGTGACTGGAGCTTTGTGAAAAAGGAGGAAAGTGACCCGAGATGAAGCTGGGGTGAGATCTTGTATCGTGTTGGGCATTGTGTTGTCATGGAATGTGTATTTTATTTTACGGGTAACAAGGTGATTTAATGTGTTTTAAAGAGGGCAGAGGCATGCCCGGCTTTGTCCAGCTGCTTTTTAGAGAATGATTGGAGACGTGTAAGAGTGAATGAAGACAGAACAATTAAAGTGATTGCAAGAGTGCAGGTGAGAGAAGATGGTGGCTTGTTCTAGAAAGTGGAAATAGAGATGGAAAGAAAAAGATGAATTTAGAATACGCTTTAGAGGTAGAATTGATAGAATGTGTGTTAGATTGGATGTAGGTGTAGAGGAAAGAGAGATTGCAAAAATGACACATATACAAACTCTGGTTGCTTTGTAATGTGTCAGCTTGGCTAGGACGAATTCAGCGCCCAGAATTCTCTTTTGTGTGTGTTTCTGGTTAGGGTGGGCCACAGAGAGATTATTGTGATATTTGGAAGGCAGAAAGGAAGCAGCAGCCATTTCTGTAGCTCACATACATAATCACTAATCCACTGATTTACCTCCTTGACATGTGGCAGAACTGGGCCTGCAACTGATCAGCTTTCCTCTAGATCCTCCAGCTTCTGCAACTCTTGAGCCACGTCCATAAGTCAAAGGTAATAAAAAATATTGGCTTCACCCTGTTTTTGACGGTTTCCAGCCTATGCCTGTGGGTTCTAGCTTATGCTTGATACCTCATGTTATGTTCATCTTCCCTTCATGACTGCCTGCCCTGTGGACTTCAAGACCTGACATCAGACTCAAAGACAGCAGCCTTACAGAGAGTGCATAACCAGCTATCTCAGCTGTATAAGGATAAATCCCTGTAACAAATCCCTTTATATATAAACATGTGATATGTGTGTGTGTATCTCCTAGTGGTTCTGCTTCTTTTATTGAACCCTGATTGATACATATAACAAAATCCTTGTTTTCATTTGTAAGCAAATGGCTTTGCTTCTGAAAAATTAATGGGTTTGAAGAGAACAGATGCACCTTTATTTGAGGAAAAATTATCCGAAGATAGTCATTCTTTAAAGATTTTATGAACAAAGTGTGCTCTTACTAGAGGTGCGGGAAGAATAAGATCAAGTTCATGAGCCTGTTGTACTTCTGGAAGTTCAGAAAACTTTATAACACTGGTGTGCTAGCAAAATCTGATGGGAGTAAAAGTAAAAGAAAAGAAGGAGGTGGGGGAGGAAGAAAGGAAGGAGAAAAGGAAGGGAAGGAGGGAGAAAGAAAGAAAAGAATAAAGGAGAGAGGGAAAGAGGGAGTGAGGAGAGGAAGGAATACATCATTTTGAAAAAGAGAATCATATTTAATTAATAACAAATTTTAAAATATACCAAGGGGAGTTTTGGGGAGAGGGTGGTTGGTTTATTTCTATATGATATTTTTTAAGGAGGATGATATCTTAGTGATTCCAAAGAGAAAATACTTACAGTTAACTAACAACTACAGTAAGCTCTGTTGACTCCATAGGCAGAAATTGTTACACCCAGAAGAGAAACAGATGATTAAAGAAACATACAGGATTTCCCTAAAATATTATTTCGGTGAATCAGTTTCAAATTTTGAAGTCTTTAAAAGGCAGCATTCATGAGGAAAAAAAAGAAACAGATTTTAGTCAAATAACCTTTCTGTCACCAACCTATGACTTTAGACAATATGTTGGGAAAATGAATGCAGCATAGGTTAGAAGCAGACCAAAGTTACCCTCAAGCCCGTTGTTACTGTAGCAAATACACACATGCAAATACAGGTCTGTGCTTAAATCAGATGGTAAAGCAGTTATCTTTTACAATCACAAGAGGACAGAAAACATGCCTAACTATACGAATTGCAATATTGGAGACTGATAATAATAAAAGTTAGTTTTTTCATAGTCAAAAGGACCAAAGATTGCCCTTCCATTCTAAAGTAGTTACAACTTCTAAGATTTTAGCGTCTTGATAGTGCATCAACATACTGATATTTTAGCCTTTCTACTGCAGATAGAAAAGTCTAAACATGAATCAGAAAATAGTATATACTACTAAATTTAGGTCACTCATACAAACATTTCTTGAGAACCAATGTGTGCTAGGTACTGTACTAGAAACTAAGAGTCCAAAGAGGAATAAATTTGCTCCTGGTCCTCCAGTAGCTGATGGATTAGTGTTGGCTAACTGAGCCATTCACTGAGTAATCCTAGATTATCTACTCTTCTGCTTAAGTCTAATTAACTTCAATTAATTAGCTCTGTCTTCAGTTTCTCACTAGAATTTTGAAAAATAAATATGATTGGATGGATTGTCAAGGCTCCCATGGAAACTAAAGTAGTCATTCTACATGTACAGCAGGACTGCCTTCCCTGCTACCTTTAAAGATAGGAGTGATCATACTTGCTTTCCCCAGTGAACTGGCCCTAGTGGTGCCTTGGAGTTAGCTTGTACTGGCTCTTTCAAGCACAAATTTGGGGTGCTGATAGATGAAAATAGCCATTATTAACAACTAAATTATATAAATTAAGAAATAAAGTTTAAAATGTAAGATAATAAATACTCAAAAAATACCACTTCCTAATTAGTTCACTATATTTTATTATCTTGGATTTTCTTGAGGGTATTCCTGTCTGTTGTCTTTATGTGGTGAAAATACTATATGATGGTCTGCATTTCCTTCTAACTCCACGTTCATCACGTTGATAACTTAAAGTCAGTCACAGTGGGAGTATTTACACTCAGATATTTGCAAACACTCCGAATCAGTGCTTTTTTTCCTCAAAGTTCTGGGTGATGAACATTTTTCTAGAATACCCCAGAGTAGGAGTGCTATGTGGCATGTCCAACTAGTGTGCTTTTTTTCTCCCTCCTGAGGTGAGCATGGAAACATGTGTTGAGATAGAGCATCCATCTGTCTGGATCTCTGAGTCACTATGATGAATACAGCCTCTACCTCCAACCCCAATCTCCAGACTCAGTGGACTTGTGTCATGAAATAGAAATAATTTCTTTTGCTTTTTTGCTACCATAGCCTATTTTGACTTATAAAAAACAACAATAAAGTATTCCCAAAATTTTGGAGAAAAATGGTACCATTATAATGGTGTAACACTTACTGCCCTGCCTACAGTCTGCTTGTGCAAAATCCTACTCATCTTCATTTTTGTTGACAATTGTCATGTACAAGGAGAAAATATTTGCTAAAATAATAAGTGTTTCTAAAAATTTCACATTTTTTTAAGTTTGACTCACTGGGTTTCTCCTTCAAATGGTCTCCTTTTATCTATTGGTCTAACTGTAAACAACTTATTTCTTAAATCTAACAAATAGAGTGTGGGTGTACTTATTTTCTTACTACTTACACTTATATAGACATTTATCTGCTTCATCTATCTGATGAAGATAGGCACAGTCACCACTGTGAAGTTTTTTTTCAAAATTCCTACATGATCATAGCCCACATACCTCATGGTGAAATTTGAGGGCCAAAAAATTTAGACAGTGAGAAAGAGAGATGAGAGGGAGAGGGAGAGGGGAAGGAAAGAGGGGGAGGAAGGAATGTGCTTTTAAAGAAGTTGAGAGTGTTGCACAGCAAAGGAAACCATAAACAAGATGAAAAGAAAACCCTCAGAATGGGAGAAAATATTTGCAAATGAAGCAACTGACAAAGGATTAATCTCCAAAATTTACAAGCAGCTCACACAGCTCAATATCAAAAAACAACCCAATCCAAAAATGGGCAGAAAAGCTAAATAGACATTTCTCCAAAGAAGATATACAGATTGCCAACAAACACATGAAAGAATGCTCAACATCATTAATCATTAGAGAAATGCAAATCAAAACTACAATGTGATATCATCTCACACTGATCAGAATGGCCACCATCAAAAAATCTACAAACAATAAATGCCGGAGAGGGTGTGGAGAAAAGGGAACCCTCTTGCACTGTTGGTAGGAATGTAAATTGATACAGCCACTATGGAGAACAGTATGGAGGTTCCTTAAAAACTAAAAATAGAAATACCATATGAATCAGCAATCCCACTACTGGGCATATACCCTGAGAAAACCATAATTCAAAAAGAGTCATGTACCAAAATGTTCATTGCAGCTCTATTTACAGTAGCCAGGACATGGAAGCAACCAAAGTGTCCATCAACAGATGAATGGATAAAGAAGATGTGGCACATATACACAATGGAATATTACTCAGCCATAAAAAGGAATGGAACTGAGTTATTTGTAGTGAGTTGGATCGACCTAGGGACTGTCATACAGAGTGAAGTAAGTCAGAAAGAGAAAAACAAATACCATATGCTAACATATATATATATGGAATCTAAAAAAAAAAAATGGTCATGAAGAACCTAGGGGCAAGTTGGGAATAAAGATGCAGACTTACTAGAGAATGGACTTGAGGATACGGGGAGGGTGAAGGGTAAGTTGGGACAAAGTGAGAGAGTGGCATGGACATATATACACTACCAAATGTAAAATAGGTAGCTAGTGGGAAGCAGCCACATAGCACAAGGAGATCAGCTCAGTGCTTTGTGACCACCTAGAGGGGTGGGATAGTGAGGGTGGGAGGGAGGGAGATGCAAGAGGGAAGAGATATGGGGACATATGTATATGTATAACTGATTCACTTTGTTATAAAGCAGAAAGTAACACACCATTGTAAAGCAATTATACTCCAATAAAGATGTTAAAAAAAGAAGTTGAGAGTGATAGTAATTCAGAGTTGCATCAGAAAGAAGTTATATACAGATTTTTCATATTAGAGAGATTTTCTTCTTTTGAAAAATATTTTGGCTTGAATATAGAATTAAGCCATTTTAGTCAATATTTTTAAACAGATAGACTTTGAAGATCTGGAAGCTATCAAGATAGACTTAGTATCATTACAAAGATGATGAAAATACAAGGATCCCAAGAGCATGAGTTTGAGAAGCCAGAACTGGAGCTGGTTGACTGGATGAATGTCCCTTATATGTTGGGTGTAGAAAATCTCTGGGCCTGACTGGAAGCATAGGAGAAAATGGGCATGCTGCCTACAGTGTTATTCATTTTTGGAACAGGTCTGCCATTATCTCTCATAAGCAATCAAAGAATGAAGACAGTTATCTAATTTATTCACGAAAAGTTATCCTCATATAACTAAAGTTATTATTAAATATGTAAATAAAGGTCAAAATTGAATTATTTGAATTACTTTTAAAAAGGAAATAGATCCTGCCTTGATACCGGTTAAGCCCAATCCCCTAAATATGACCCTGATGAGCCTTCTGCATTGTTCAAATACATTGTTTTGTTATTGAACTCTACTTCTCTTTCCATAGGTAAATAACCTCTCCACTTACTGGCTCCTTGGCTTCTGTATTCTTCCTCAAATGCCCAAATCTCCTCTAATCCAAGTAAATCCTCTACTGGTATTGGGTCCTACAAAGAAATATTGTCTACACTGGCTAAGGTATCATGTTTTGCCAAAAAGAATGACTCTTCTGTTGTTTTCTAATCCTCACTGCATTCAAGCAGTCAGTCATTACGCCCTGTTAACAGATTGATAGAATAGTCTGGAGTTGTGGTTCCCAAAGTGCAATAACTAACAAGTTATTGCAGGGAGTCTGGTCAACCATGTGGACATCAAACAGTATTTATGTACTGAAAACATGATCTTTCATACATATATACTGTGTTTCACATGCATGCAGATACTATTTGATCAATTAATGAGAAATTTATTTTAATATATTCCTGAATTTGAACTAACCTTTTGAGCATTTGGTCACTCAAAAATTTAAAAATGTGATTTCTATTACACAGAATTGCTCAATTTTAAAATAGTGCCTTTTTCTTTTAATATAATTTTTATTTTTTTCTTAAAACAATGTATGTTATTATATAAATGCTTAGAAAACTTAGTAACAAATAAGACATAAATATATATATATGTATATATGGTGTGTGTGTTATGTAAAATATTCAAACGTGTTTAGAGATTTCCAGCCCTAGGCTATGATTCTTTTTTTTTTTGCGGTACGTGGGCCTCTCACTGTTGCGGCCTCTCCCGTTGCGGAGCACAGGCTCCGGACGTGCAGGCTCAGCGGCCATGGCTCACGGGCCCAGCAGCTCCGTGGCATATGGGATCTTCCCGGACCGGGGCACGAACCCATGTTCCCTGCATCGGCAGGCGGACTCTCAACCACTGCGCCACCAGGGAAGCCCTATGATTCTTTTCTGTCCCTGATTCATCAGTAATTATTCTTCAAGCAACTCTCCATTTTCCAGAATCTGATGAAATTCTGTCATCTGCTGATGCCTTCTTTCTCTCCGTGAGGTATTATGGATTTATATCTTTGTATTCTTTACAATAATTTTAGATGGATTTTTCTTAGGAAAAATATGTTAATGTTCTCAAGCTATGGTTTCCAACCAGAAGTCTCTTTTCAAAAATTCTAACATCAAGAAGGGGGTCTTCATTCTTGGAAACATTAGGAACCTCTGGTGGAAGAGGAAGAGCCCTGAGGGAGAATTGGGAGAACTTGATTCTACCCTGGCTCTGCAGCAACATCCAGCAGGATGACTGTAACCAGCTACCTGCACCTTCTGTGCCCTAGTTTGCTTCTCTCTGAGATGAACACTTGGGCTAGATGGTCTCTGGGTCTTCTATTCAGTAGTGCTCTGCTCCACTTGACAAGCAGAATAAAAACGGACAGCCTCCTACCTACAGAAGTTACCATCAAATTGAAGAACAGGAAGGGAAAGAAGACTGGGTGCTAAGGAATGGATGGAGAGGCAGAAAACAAGGCGCTAGTAGAAGAAAGAACCCTTGAATGTGACAGAATCTGAAGTTGGAGCCTATCAGAGGAGCTTGTGTCAAGATCCGTGGAACACTGACGTGGTCCCTAGCATGCGAGGAAAATTGACTTGGCAGGAATGATCTAAATAGAATAAGAAGGAGAAAATATGGGAAAGGCCAAGAAGTAGGTGGTTGTGGTCACTAAAACAGAAAATACCTGAAGCCTGGCGATGTACCCTGGCAGGGGGAAGAGCAAAGAGGGATTATGTTTCACTTAGAGTGGCAGGGTTGAATACAACCATATCCCTTAATTATCGTTCTCTAGAATAAACTAGCATGTTTCGAATGAGAAGAGATCAAAATACTTCTGATAAAGAAAAATTCTAAAATAGTTCAGTCAGAGATGAGGCTAGGGGGTTGGAAAATATGAGTTCTGAATGAATGCAGATTAGTCTGAACAAACAAACGAAAAACAAAAAGAAAACTCTGAAAAGGCCAAGCAAAATAGAGAGTGATTTCAACTGCCTGGCTTTCTTCCTTGCCTTTGTGAGTCTAGATAAGGAGCTTTGTGGTAGTGGGAAGGCAGTGAAGCTTTAATTGCCTATTAACTGGCTTCTTCTGTTTATATCCTTTCTCTACTCTGTCGCCTATCCCTTGATTTGGCCATGGCCACTGATGCTAAATGGGTTCTGATCAGCTAAAAATCACACAGTAATTTAAGCTGGAAATTTTAGTTAAATCCAGTCAATTCCCCAACATCTTTTCAAAAGAATGAAGGGTTTAATCAGTACAATACAAGCCATGGGGAATATGGGAGAGATCAGGTCAGAATGTGGGTCAGAAAAACTATAGAGGAAGTGCTAATGGGATGAGGACGCCTGAGCTTTTTATCTTATTAGCGCTTCCCATGTCAAATTAGCAAAATGGTTCCGGCACTAAAGTGTTGAGATAAAATGTTCATATGGTATGTGTTCCCCAGAAGGATTCTCTATGAGCCTTTTCTAAGGAGATTCAACTTTTCTTCTCTTTTCTTTTTTATCGTCAGAGGTAAGCGTGATTGTGTAAGCCAGACACATCTACTTTGTATCCCAGTGACCTCTGTGGAAATATAGCTTAATCAGCAAGACCACTGCATTACAAAATTCCAAGGAGCACCACTGACAAAGCATATGACGTGAATGGTGCCCCCTGGAGTTGTGTGATGCAATCGTGAGAGCTTTTATCTGGACAAATTTCCTTGTTATAACTATGAAGTAAAAAAGATATATTCCAGAAGGTGAACCTCAAAAAGAGACTCATTATTTAGAAGAGTGCTTTTTGTTTAAATAGCAGGGGTACATACCAGTGTCATCTGGGTATCTTTTTCTTATTTTTTAATGGAGGTATAATTGACATATAACATTATATTAGATTCAGGTGTACAGTGTAATGATTTGATTTGTATATATTGTGAAATGATTACCACAGTAAATCTAGTTAACATCCTGAGTAACTTTTTCAGTATTTTCAAGCCAGGTCCCTTTCCAATACTATATTCTGTGTCACATGGATAAGTAATTAGACTTTAATAAGATGCAGACAGTTATTTTTAAAAATCCATTTATTCAATAAATATATATTAAGAACTTTTCATGTGGCGGCCTTACTGGTCTTTTCTCAGTTAAAGGATGTAATAGAAGTAAAGCACTTAACAGTGTTAGCTGTGACTATTCTCTAACATTCCAAGCTCCTTCTTGCCTCAAGACCGTTTTTTAGCCCAGTTTTCCTGTATTTTAGAACATTTCTTCCTGTCTCTACACTCTTATTCGTATAACTAAATTCTTCTTACCCTTCAGGGATCAGCTTAAAAATCACTCCTTAACTATTTTATCTAAAGTAATTTTTCTCCCTTCTATTTTTACCTATCTCAGCCCCACATTGGTTTCCCAGATAGCACTTACCATCATTTGTCAGGATCTTACTGATTGATTTACTTATTTATTATTGTCTGACTCACCAGATGATGGATAATCTGCAAGGTGGAGAAAGTGTGTGTACATTGTGGGACCTCACACAATCTTTGTTAAAATAATATATGAGTAACTGATTGAGCCCGACACTTTAATTTTCCCAAGAAAAATTCAGTATTCAGTTCACCTGGAAGTCATTCGTTTTCTTCTGTGGGTTTGAGTCAAATTGTGAAAGTGATTTTTATGGGTCACAGCCATTAATATGTTTACTGATTTCTTTTCAAACTTGGAAGAGGTTTGGATTCAAGGGAAACATTGTATGTAAGTGGTGATTTCCTAGTACTTGTGGGAGTAGTTATAAGACTGATGTGCAAGCTCCTCATGGCATCATAGCAAACACCCTGAAGCCTAAAGTCAAAATGTGGAAAGCTCAGTTATTGGATGTGAACATATTCCTGATTCAATCACACAAGTACAATTGTGTAAACTACAACATAAACATATATGTGTTCTAATTTTTTAGAAAAATATGGTTTCTAGGATGTTTCATCCACCAAATTTCATTGAACTAGACTCTATCAAATGCAGCAAATAAAGACTGGTATGACCTGTGTAATATATAAAATGTATGCAGCATTTGTTTTGCACCACTAAGATCAATTACACTTATACTGGTTTGAAAATTTCCCACTGATTGATATTTAGACCAACTGGACCATCAAGGACGTCAGCTAATTACAACTAGGTAATACACTGACAATGTCTGGGACATGTTGCAGTGTTTTTTTTCACGTTGGTTGCCAGAGCTCTGTAATTACGTCATGTCAATAGTTGCTATAGCATATAACATATTTCCATTGTAGAGGTAAATGAACCATTGTTAAAAATGACACAGTAAGATTATACAGTTTAATCAAGTCTTTTAGTTGCAGGGGAAAAAATTTCCCTCAAGTTAGCTCAAAGAAATAATTTATTGGAAAGACATAGTATCTTCAGGGAAATAAGTTGTAACCAATGGGGAACTGGAGCCCTCAGGGGCTGAGGCATCTCTTCTTTCCATTCTCCCTCATCTCTTTAATAGCTTATATGGTCTGTGTTCTCTGGTGCACCTACTCCATTGTTTCTACTTTTCTCTAGAGGGTGGCATTGGTGCACCATTGCTGATAATGCCTGCCCCATATCTCACTTGACAAGGTCTTTCATTTTGCACTGCCTCCCTCCCCATTATTTTCTGAATATGCAATTTATTGAAAGTAATTAATTAGTTGATGGCACGTGAGTGGATTATTTCCCCTGGGTTAGATGTTCAACTCAGACTTAATCCGTAGTGGCTGTGATGTGGAGTCACATGGTGGAGATATGGTTGTCTAATCCAGCCCCTTTGCAGGGAAATGGAGAAAGGAACTGATTCTAAGAAAAGGTTGTGCAGGCAGGCATATACCTCAAAATCAATGTTCTACATTTACCAACATAATAAAAGGTCTGTGGAAATGAAAATAAGGGCAGAAAATTTGAAGTAGCTCTCACAAAAAGTTAAGATAATGATTTTTGGGAAACACATCTTGCTTCATGTATATTTTTAATCTAAATTCATACTATCTCACTATATATAAGACTATGTCCATTATGTAACATGGCATTCTTTGGATTTATAAAGAACAACAATTTATTCTAAATAATCTTCCTCATTTTAATTTTTCCTCCCATGAATACATGGGTTTCCATTTCTGGAGTAATATGAGGAAAATTATTTCAAATCTGCCCTCTCTTTTCCAGCTTTCACAAGGTCTAAATCTCCTCAGGCATGATTTCCCTGACTTAAGTTTCACTGGATAACTCAGAGCTGTTCCCTCCTTGATTATCCTTGGTCCACAGTAAATATCTTTCTTTTTCTCTCTCTTTTTTTCTCTTCCATCCTTCTCTTTTATCTCCAAAAACCCATTATTATTTTCTTTGAACAACAATTCTCAGTGTCTTTTGTAGTTACACAACTGTTGTGAATATTAATGGTATCCTTCAAGGGGTATTATTTATAGCAGGAAATATGGGTCTTTGATCAGTGTTTTCTCTTGAATAAAAACCTCATGCATTGTGGGTAGATTGTATTCTCTTATCTTAGGTTGGGCATTTTGTTGCTCATTTCCATCTTATATTATAGAGTTGGAGGCTGTTGGAGACTTTTAAGTTGTTCTTCTTGAAAAGCCTTTTTCCCCTTTATTATGTGAGCTCTCTAATGCTGGCCCTGTGTATGGTGATGTCTGCCCTGGTTGGAAATCCTTTTGCTACACTCCCTAAAGGCAGCAAGTGATTCAGAGAGGACTGTGTAATTTGTTTTGTACTGTGGAATTCCTGCCATGCCTATATGTATTTAGACCACAGGCAAACCAATAAAGTTGTCATAGAAACAAAGCATTTCATGAATAAATCAATCCATAACAAACTTGTAAACTTCAAACAACCCACTGTGCCTTAACAACACATCCGTTACAAACACAAAATAATCATGTTTGTAATGAGCAATGCACAATATTATTCTTTCCCATACATTTGGTCCTGTTTGCCGTCTTATAAATATTCCTTAATGTATTTTTATGCAGCCTGTGGATTCCTACTGAGCTGGAATGAAATAAGTAACTCCAGCTGGTATGATAATACTAGAAAAGCAGACTTTTTAAAATGTGGCTGATGGTGAACCCCAGTTCAAACAGTATGCCTGGAATACCTACTCTGATGACCAGAGGGGATTGAAACCATGGCTAAACTAATTTTCCTCATTTTGATCAACTCCAGTATTCTTTTTCACTTTTCAGTTTTCTTGTTTGGCTCTTAGTACCCTGTTCTGCCTGAAAAAGGTGTCTTTAGGGAATGTGGTTGATGGGAGGGGGTCAGTGGGGTGGGGTGGGGAGTGATTTGAAAAGTGACACTGAGTATTTTAAAAAAAGGATGAACGCTGTTTGCCAGAAACCGTCATGACTGGAGTGGAGAGAGAGAGCGCTTTGAGGAGGAAAAGAGAATATTATTGTGTAAAACTTAAATTCCTCTGCAGGCAGTAAAAAGACAAGGAAAAGGCAGATGTAGAGAAGGGGGTCAGTGTAATACAAGTCCTCTGGGGCTTGCTTTGGCTTCCTGAACATGAGAGCTTTTCTTATTTTCATTCTGAGTGAAATTCTCTCCATGGCTATGTTTGGGTCCCGCCTTACAGACATGGTACACCTTGTTGAGGTTTTTTCTCGGTTCCTGTGAGTTGTGTTAAGGCCTTTAACCACAGCTTCATTGTGACATCTCAGCATAATTAGACATCTTCTTAATGCATGTAATCAGAGGAGCCTTCTGTCTATATTTTGGGGTATAGATGTGAATTTTATTCTCCAATAACTGACTTCCACTTTATCACGTTAAATCTTACTTTTTGGCCCCTCATGGCATCTGGGATGATTCCATAACTTTTCAGCCACTGTCACTTATTAAAATTCAGTCCAATATGACGTATAGTCTTAATCCCATATTTAATTCAAACCTTTCCCCTCCATCTTTTAAATGAGGAGGGTGGATTTAGCCAAACTTCTTGCTTTTCCTCTCCTACTCCAAGGGTTTATGTAGACCCCAGGGTCGTCTCTTTTCCTAAGGTCTGTTAGATCTGGGCAGGAGGATGGACGGGGAAGCTTTTCTTCAGCTACTAGGCAGACTCTTGTACATTGTGGTCTCTCTGCTTCTGGTGGCCTCTATCAAGTGGTAGTCTTCCACAGGTGGTGAGCATGGTTTCCTTGGGTCTTCAAAGTCCGTCAGCCACTGATGATACCCTCGTAAATGGGATGCAGGGGTTGTACTTGGTGGAATAGTGCCCCAACCTGCATTCATGCCCACCAAAACCTGTGAATAAGACCTTATTTGGTATAACAGGGTCTTTGCAGATATAACCACGTTAGGATGAAGTCACACTGGATTAGTGTGGGCCCTAATCCAATGACTGGTAACTTTGAAAGAAGAAGGAAATTTGAACACAAACACATAGAAGAAGACTGTCCCATGTGAAGATGAAGACAGAGATTAGAGTGATGCATCTACAAGCCTTAGGAACACCAAGGATTTCTGGCACCCACCAGATGCTAGGAAAAGTCAAGGAAGGATTATCCCCTAGAGCCTTCAGATGGGAGCATGGCCTGTCAACCCATTGATTTCGGACTTCTAGCCTCAAAAACTATGAGAGAATAAATTTCTGCTGTTTGAAGCCACCAGTTTGTTATACTTTGTTATGGTAGGCATAAGAAACAAATAATGGGGTTGATACCTCAAACTCCATTTTTATTTTATTATTTTAACATCTTTATTGGAGTATAATTGCTTTACAATGTTGTGTTAGTTGCTGCTGTATAACAAAGTGAATCACCTATGTGTATACATATTTCCCCATATCCCCTCCCTCTTGCATCTCCCTCTCGCCCTCCCTATCCCAACCCTCTAGGTGGACACAAAGCACCGAGCTGATCTCCCTGTTCTATGCAACTGCTTTCCACTAACTATTTTACACTTGATAGTGAATATATGTCAATGCCACTCTCTCACTTCGTCTCAGCTTACCCTTCCCCCTCCCCGTGTCCTCAAGTCCATTCTCTACGTCTGCGTCTTTATACCTGTCCTGCCCCTAGGTTCTTCAGAACCATTTATATATTTTTTTAGATTCCATATATATATGTGTTAGCATACGGTATTTGTTTTTCTCTTTCTGACTTACTTCACTCTGTATGACAGTCTCTAGGACCATCCAGCTCACTACAAAAAACTCAATTTCTTTTCTTCTTTTTTTGGCTGAGTAATATTCCATTGTATATATGTGCCACATCTTCTTTATCCATTCATCTGTTGATGGACACTTAGGTTGCTTCCATGTCCTGGCTATTGTAAATAGTGCTGCAATGAACATTGTGGTGCATGACTCTTTTAGCATTAAGGTTTTCTCTGGGTATATGTCCAGTAGTGGGATTGCTGAGTCATATGGTAGTTCTATTTTTAGTTTTTAAGGAACCTCCATACTGTTCTCCATAGTGGCTAGATCAATTTACATTCCCACCAACAGTGCAAGAGGGTTCCTTTTTCTCCACACCTTCTCCAGCATTTATTGTTTCTAGATTTTTGATGATGGCCATTCTGACCAGTGTGAGGTGATACCTCATTGTAGTTTTGATTTGCATTTCTTTAAAGATTAGTGATGTTGAGTATCCTTTCGTGTGTTTATTGGCAATCTGTATATCTTCTTCAGAGAAATGTCTACTTAGGTCTTCTGCCCATTTTTGGATTGGGTTGTTTGTTTTTTTGATACTGAGATGCATGAGCTGCTTGTAAATTTTGGAGATTAATCCTTTGTCCATTGCTTCGTTTGCAAATATTTTCTCCCATTCTGAGGGTTGTCTTTTCATCTTCTTTATGGTTTCCTTTGCTGTGCAAAAGCTTTTAAGTTTCTTTAGGTCCCATTTGTTTATTTTTGTTTTTATTTCCTTTTCTCTAGGAGGTGGGTCAAATAGGATCTTGCTGTGATTTATGTCATAAAGTGTTCTGCTCTGTTTTCCTCTAAGAGTTTTATAATGTCTGGCCTTACATTTAGGTCTTTAATTCATTTTGAGTTTATTTTTGTGTCTGATATTAGGAAGTGTTCTAATATCATTCTTTTACATGTAACTGTCCATTTTTCCCAGCACCATTTATTGAAGAGGTTGTCTTTTCTCAATTGTATATTCTTGTCTCCTTTATCAAAGGTAAGGTGACCATATGTGCATGGGTTTATCTCTGGGCTTTCTAACCTGTTCCATTGATCTATATTTCTGTTTTTGTGCCAGTACAATACTGTCTTGATTACTGTAGCTTTGTAGTATAGTCTGAAGTCAGGGAGCCTGATTCTTCCAGCTCTGTTTTTCTTTCTCAAGATTGCTTTGGCTATTTGGGGTCTTTTTTGTTTCCATACAAATTGTGAAATTTTTTGTTCTAGTTCTGTGAAAAATGCCATTGATAGCTTGATAGGAATTGTATGAAATCTGTAGATTGCTTTGGGTAGTAAAGTCAATTTCACAATGTTGATTCTTCCAATCCAAGAACATGGTATATCTCTTCAACTGTTTGTATCATCTTTAATTTCTTTCATCAGTGTCTTATAGTTTTCTGCATACAGGTCTTTTGTCTCCTTATGTAGGTTTATTCATAGGTATTTTGTTCTTTTTGTTGCAATGGTAAATGGGAGTGTTTCCTTAATTTGTCTTTCAGATTTTTCATCATTAGTGTATAGGAATGGAAGACATTTCTGTGCATTAATTTTGTATCCTGCTACTTTACCAAATTCATTGATTAGCTCTAGTAGTTTTCTGGTAGCATCTTTAGGATTCTCTATGTATAGTGTCATGTCATCTACAAACAGTGGCAGTTTTACTTCTTCTTTTCCAATTTGTATTCCTTTTGTTTCTTTTTCTTCTCTGATTGCTGTGGCTAAAACTTCCAAAACAATGTTGAATAATAGTGGTGAGAGTGGGCAACCTTGTCTTGTTCCTGATGTTAGTGGAAATGCTTTCAGTTTTTCACCATTGAGGATGATGTTGGCTGTGGGTTTGTCATATATGGCCTTTATTATGTTGAGGTAAGTTCCCTCTATGCCTACTTTATGGAGAATTTTTATCATAAATGAGTGTTGAATATTGTCGAAATCTTCTTCTGCTGAGAAGAAGAATCTGTTGAGATTATCATATAGTTTTTCTCCTTCAATTTTTTAATATGGTGTATCACATTGATTGATTTGCATATATTGAAGAATCCTTGCGTTCCTAGGGTAATCCCCACTTGATCATGGTGTATGATCCTTTTAATGTGCTGCTGGAGTCTGTTTGCTACTATTTTGTTGAGGATTTTTGCATCTATATTCATCAGTGATATTAGCTTGTAGTTTCTTTTTTTTGTAACATCTTTGTCTGGTTTTGGTATCAGGGTGATGGTGGCCTCGTAGAATGAGTTTGGGAGTGTTCCTCTCTCTGCTATATTTTGGAAGAGTTTGAGAAGCATAAGTGTTAGCTGTTCTCAGCTGTTCTCTAAATGTTTGGTAGAATTCGCCTGTGAAGCCATCTAGTTCTGCGCTTTTGTTTGTTGGAAGATTTTTAATCACATTCTCAATTTCAGTGCTTGTGATTGGTCTGTTTTTATTTTCTATTTCTTCCTGGTTCAGTCTTGGAAGGTTGTGCTTTTCTAAGAAATTGTCCATTTCTTCCAGCCAGGTTTTCCATTTTATTTCCTTATAGTTGCTTGTAATAATCTCTCATGATCCTTTGTATTTCTGCAGTGTCAGTTGTTACTTCATTTTCATTTATAATTTTGTTGATTTGAGTCATCTCCCTTTTTTTCTTGATGAGTCTTGATGATAAACCATTAAGTTTATCAATTTTGTTTATCTTCTCAAAGAACCAGTTTTTAGTTTTATTGATCTTGGCTATTGTTTCCTTCATTTCCTTTTAATTTATTTCTGATCTGATCTTTATGATTTCTTTACTCCTGCTAACTTTGGGGGCTTTTTATTCTTCTTTCTCTAGTTCCTTTAGGTGTAAGGTTAGATTGTTTATTTGAGATTTTTCTTGTTTCTTGAAGTAGGATTGCATTACTATAAACTTCCCTTTTAGGATTGCTTTTGCTGCATCCCATAGGTTTTCATTGTCTTTTGTTTGTAGGTATTTTTTGATGTCCTCTTTGATTTCTTCAGTGATCTCTTGGTTATTTAGTAACGTATTGTTTAGCCTCCATGTGTTTGTGTTTTTCACAGTTTTTTTCCTGTAATTGATATCTAGTCTCATAGCATTGTGGTCAGAAAAGATACCTGATATGATTTTAATTTTCTTAAATTTACCAAGGCTTGATTTGTGACCCAAGATATGATGTACCCTGTAGAATGTTCCATGAGCCCTTGAGAAGAATGTGTATTCTGTTGTTTTTGGATGGAATGTCCTATAAATATCAATTAAGTCCATCTTGTCTAATGTATAATTTAAAGCTTGTGTTTCCTTATTTATTTTCATTTTGGATGATCTGTCCATTGGTGAAAGTGGGGTGTTAAAGTCCCCTACTTTTATTGTGTTACTGTCGATTTCCCCTTTTATAGTTGTTAGCATTTGCCTTATGTATTGAGGTGCTCCTATGTTGGGTGCATAAATATTTACAATTGTTATAATCTTCTTCTTGGATTGATCCTTTGATCATTATGTAGTGTCCTTCTTTGTCTCTTGTAATAGTCTTTGTTTTAAAGTCTATATTGTCTGATATAAGAATTGCTACTCCAGCTTTCTTTTGATTTCCATTTTCATGGAATATCTTTCTCCATCCCCTCACTTTCAGTCTGTATGTGTCCCTAGGTCTGAAGTCGGTCTCTTGTAGACAGCATCTGTTTGGGTCTTGTTTTTGTATCCATTCAGCCACCCTATGTCTTTTGGTTGGTGAATTTAATCCATTTACATTTAAGGTAATTATCAATATGTATGTTCCTATTACCATTTCCTTAATTGTTTTGTGTTTGCTATTGTACGTCTTCCTTCTCTTGTTTCCTGCCTAAAGAAGTTTCTTTAGTATTTGTAGTAAAGCTGGTTTGCTGGTGCTGAATTCTCTTAACTTTTGCTTGTCTGTAAAGGTTTTAATTTCTCTGTCAAATCTGAATGAGATCCTTGCTGGGTAGAGTAATCTTGGTTGTAGGTTTTCCCCTTCCATCACTTTAAATAGGTCCTGCCACTCCCTTCTGGCTTGCAGAGTTTCTGCTTAAAGGTTCGCTGTTAACCTTACAGGAATTCCCTTGTATGTTATTTGTTGCTTTTCCCTTGCTGCTTTTAATATTTTTTCTTTGTATTTAATTTTTGACAGTTTGATTAATATGTGTCTTGGCATGTTTCTCCTTGGATTTATTCTGTATGGGACCCTCTGCACTTTCTGGACTTGATTTACTATTTCCTTTCCCATATTAGGGAAGTTTTTAGCTATAGGCTCTTCAAATATTTTCTCATTTCCTTTCTTTTTCTCTTCTTTTTCTGGGACCCCTATAATTCGAATGTTGCTGCATTTAATATTGTCCCAGAGGTCTCTGGGATTGTCCTCAATTCTCTTCATTCTTTTTTCTTTATTCTGCTCTGTGATAGGTATTTCCATTATTTTATCCTCCAGGTCACTTATCCTTCTTCTGCCTCAGTTATTCTGCTATTGATTCCTTCTAGAGAAGTTTAAATTTCATTTATTGTGTTGTTCATCACTGTTTGTTTGCTCTTTAGTTCTTCTAGGTCCTTGTTAAACGTTTCTTGTATTTTCTGCATTCTATTTCCAAGATTTTAGATCATCTTTATTATCACTACTCTGAATTCTTTTTCAGGTAGACTGCCTATTATCTCTTCATTTGTTAGGTCTGGTGGGTTTTTACCTTGCTCCTTCATCTGCTGCATTTTTCTCTGTCTTCCCATTTTGCTTACCTTACTGTGTTTGGGGGTCTCCTTTTTGTAGGCTGCAGGTTCGTAGTTCCCGTTGTTTTTGGTGTCTTTCCCTAGTGAGTTAGGTTGGTTCAGTGAGTTGTGTATGCTTCCTGGTGGAGGGGACTGGTGCCTGTGTTCTGGTGGATGAGGCTGGATCTTGTCTTTCTTGTGGGCAGGACCATGTCCGGTGCTGTGCTTTGGGGTCTCTGTGAACTTAGTATGATTTTAGGCAGCCTCTTTGCTAATGGGTGGGGTTGTGTTCCTGTCTTGCTAGTTGTTTGGCATGATGTGTCCTGCACCGGAACTTGCTGGTCGTTGAGTGGAGCTGAGTCATAGCGTTGAGATGGAGATCTCTGGTAGAGCTCTCATCAATTGATATTACGTGGGGCCAGGAGGTCTCTGGTGGTCCAATGTCCTGCACTCAGCTCTCCCACCTCAGAGGCTTAGGCTTGACACCCGGCCGGAGCACCAAGACCCTGTCAGCCACATGGCTGGCAATTAATGCTGTACTTTCCACCACAACTTGGTGTTAGCAGATGGGTTTTGCTGCAAGGCTAGCAAGCAGACCCAGTTTCAGTTCGATAAAGCAATTGATCCAAACTCCCTTTTTAGATGGAAAAAAAAGAAGCAAGTGCCGTTCACCATCCCCACAAACCTCCTGCTCAGTGTGTTCCAAACGGAAGTCATTCTCTTTCCGTAATTCTGCTCTGCCATGTGTGTCTCTAGTTCAGGGCCTGGCATCCTCGCCCTCTAAGACTCTAGCCTCACCCTTGTAAACCATCTTCTACTCTCCCCTTTCCCTTACATCATCTTCCTCCCCGTATCATTAGTTCTTCATTTCCTTCAGAGTGAAATCCAGATTCATGCAGCTTATTATGCATTCATGGTTTGCCCTCTGTCTGCCTAGCTAGCTTCACCTGTCCACCTCTGCACATGATACTTTGTTTCTTGTGTCAGACTCCCTGCAGTTCTTCACCCACCCCAGCTAAGGAATAATCTCCCTTCTCCTTCTCTGGGCCCCGATAGCAGCCAGTGTAAGGTAATCACTGATGTTTTCTGCTCTGTGTCTCTAAACATCGAGGTCATCAAGACAGGCATTTTCCCTTATTTATCTCTGTTTTCCTTAATGCTGGGCAAAAAGCTTGCTCTGTTTGGAGACATGAAAGAGGAAATGCATAGTATTAGTGGAAGTAGAGCCAAGGGACTAAAGCTCAAGAAAAAGACAATAAAACGTAAGAACGACAGAGTAGCCTATCTTAATGGGTTACTTCAACCCTCCTGGAATTTCAATTTTCAAAAACTATTAAAGAGATTCATAGGAGGTGTATAATAAATACATGATAAATGGCAGAGCAAGTGGTAATATACACAGATGGCTTACTATGTATCAGACCTATGCCAAGCACTAAACCTGCATCTCTCATTTAATCTACACAATAGCCTCATGAGAAATATGTTTCCTTTTTATTAATGAAGCAAACAGGGCTTTGAGACCTTAAGTAAATTTTCCAAGGTCACACAGCTAGTAAGTGGTAAAAATGGGAGTTGAACTCAGGTGTGTCTGAATCTGAAGATCACGATTTTAACAACTAAGTTTTGTCCTATTATGTTGTACAGTATCATTGTGGAATATTCTCCTACAGCTGAGAAAATGCAGCTGCTGAGTGCAGTTTTTCCCTTATTGGCACAACATCAATCTAAAGCTGGTAAGGAATATCTTCGTTAAGGAATATTCTGCCCAAGTTTCATACCTCAGCAATTTATTTAATCTTTGCAAAGTGGAGAAGTGTGGTAAACATTTTTAGGATATTAAACAGAAACTTTGAAACTTTTATGATGTGTTTTCTTAAGTGCAAAACAGAGTTATTATTGAGGGCTACTATAAGGATTATGTGAAAAAATGGAAAATGTTCATTTTTCTGTCTTTCTCTTGAAATGAAAAGTTCAAGCAATTTTAACTGTGGCTTGCATAGTGCCTTATAATTTATAAAAATGCCTTCACATATGTGAATTAAAATTCATGTAAGGTATATTTTACGTAAGATGTATTACTAAAAGTTATTCATCGGACTAGTATATGTGGAGGGCTGAAAAAATGTGCCTTCTGAGGGGTCTTCGCCATTAGGTTGGACCAGATATTCCAGGACATTGGGGACAAATTCACCAATTCTGAGCAGATACTGTGCCCTTGGCATACCCATCCACCCAGTGATCACTGAGCAGCCAGCTGTGGACCACTGATCACATCAGGGGCAACCCCAATCCTCAGGGAAGACTCATGGGCTGAGGACAGTATTAAAAGACTTGCTCTAACTTACAGCTTACAGTCTTAGACTTTAAACTCTTAAAATTCACTAGATCAAAAGCAAAATCCATATAGGATACCTAAGTACAAATGTACATTTTTTTCTAGGTAGACTATTCATAGGATTCAACAAATTTTCACAGTGGTTTATGAACCAATATGGTGAGGGATTTTTTACATTAGGACTATTCTGAGGATTCTTATCAATATCAATTCCTGGGCCCCAAAGCGTCTGACTCAGTAAGAGTCCCTCCTCCCCAGAAGCACCATGAAGCTCAGTTAACTCTAAAAACTAGGCTTTGTTCAGTGGCCTTTATTGTAGTTTTACTACTCCAGATTCATTTTGGGATGATAATTGTGGCTTTTGACTCCTGAAGGAGGTTGCAGGTTTTGAGCAATGCACAGAAGGCATTTAAGAATATGGAAATTCAGGCTGCTTTAAGGGGCTGTTCCTTGAGGCTTTTCCTTCTTGAAACTGTCATATAGCCATCTTTCCCACTTGAATTTCTATAAACACTAAGTTAGAAATAAAAGTTACCTATTGAAGAAGGGGAGTAAACTTTATTCACTTATTATTCATCTGTCTTTTTGGAAGGCGGCAAATGGTCCATTTTACACATGAAAGACATAATCGTAGCTCAGTCTTTGAAGTCTTTGAATATGTGAAGGACTCAAGGTCACATTTTGGGTCCTCTACATACTACCTGCTTAAATTGGGAGATAATGATATTGGAGATAATAGTATCTAATTCTCTGAATTGCAGTGACAATTCAATAACTATTTGGTAATATTTAGTGCAGGTTTTTTGGATTCCAAGCATTGCACTAAGAGCTTTACATAAAATATCTTAAACGAATCCTTGAAATAACCCATGATAACGGTGAGGAAATGAAGTCTCAGGTGAAATTATGGCCCAAGGCCCCAAACCTGGTAAATGGCAGAGCTAAAATATGCCTCGCCTTGTACATTACTTTGCAGACAGAGCATTCTTAACACATATTGGCCCTTCATCGTCTCATTAGTTTCCAGGAAAAATAGAAGCCCTGAAGTACAAAGTTTGACTTTCTTCTCATTTCTCCTGACTCCACCCAACCAGCAACTAAGCTGCTCCTTGGGAACTCAACCCATGCTTCCTCTCTTTCCAGCTCTCTATCAGAAAGGCGGATAACATACTGAAAGGAAAATGTGGACATTATCTGTAATTAGGCTCATTAATTTTATCGGAAATTCTTTAATTTTCTATGGGGCCATGTTCTTGAAATGCATTATCTCCCTTTTATGACTTCACTTCCCTCAGTGTCAGTAGAGATTAAAGGTAACATGCCCTGCTGGGAACAAACACAATTTTCCAGCAGCTGCATTTTGTTTTCCTTAATAATTAACAATTGCTGCTGACTAACCTTTGCAGCATAAAATGCCCACCTTATCACAAAGGAGTGGGCATTGGTTTGAGAAACTCACAAGGGATATCAGAAAAAGAAGTGTGATTAAAGCATTAAAGATTTAGAGGTTGACATTAGGATGAAAGGTGGAATTATAGTAAATATAACACTGTTTAACATTAAATGGAATGTGTTGTACTTGAAACAGTTGTTCACTTCAGCATTAATTATTAAGGGAACCTGACAACTCATTTTTAATTCGCAACTAAAGACACAATTTCTTAAGATATAAATACAACAAAGCAGCTCAGAGGACTGGTGCTTCATTATCTTTAATGATTTTATGTTTTTTTCTTCATATAATCTATGAACAGATTAGAATGGAATGTGCCTAAATTGTTTAAACCAGGTATTTCTTGTGGTGAGCAAATATTATGCTATTGGACAGGGAGATTAAGAAATGAGTTAGGTTTTATTGGAAATTATTTAACATATTCTTCACTGTTTTGACTTGAGGATTTTCCTGGAGATACACAATTTAAAGGGCATTTAGGGCAAACTGTGCACTTTATGTTTTAAAGTAATTTTCTTCTGGGGGAAGAGCAAGCATGTTCATCCTTTGCCTTTTAATGAAAGATAAAGAACATATAATAATGTGATCAGATATGCATTGCCTAGGTTTCTATGTGAAATTGATAACTATTCAAATTGGATTTTAAATTTACTGTCTGTTAGTCTCTACATGCTGTTTGGTACGTACAACTTTAGAGGTAGTTCTTGTTGGCCAAGTGACATTGTGCAGATGTACTTGCAAAGAGAGAGGGAATATGGCCCAGTGAAGGAATTTATGGTGGGGGAATTCAAAAGGGCACTGCAGATAGTCTTTCTGGTAAAATACAATGAAAGGTAAGACTGTCACTGTGTGATTGTGATTTATTTTTATTAAAATGTCTATGGATTGATATTAGAGTTTTAAAAATGTCTATGGATTGATATTAGAGTTCTCAATTTAGCAGGATTTGGATACTTTTATTCCATGACTGGAAGTTGTAAACTATTTAGAAACATCATTAAAAATCTTTGAATTTTATCTATTTAAAAAATCAATTGAAGAATGGAAAGTACCACCAGTAAAATACTGACAAACATTTAGTTTCCTTGGTGCACAGTTTTTTACTTTCCTCATGGTTGGGTTTCTTTCTTTTACTTTAGTCTCTCCATCTGTACTGAGAAGGAACTATCACTACTATATGGAAGCTCAGTATATTTAACATGTCATCACACACTGTGTCGGTGAGCTTAAGTCAAGTTATGCTTCAGTAACAAAAGACCTCAAAATATAGAGGCTCATGTTAAGGAAGGTGCATTTCTCAGTCATGTTACATCTTCATTGATTGCTGGCTTTGGCTCTTCAGTCTGGGACTCAGACTGAAGGAGCATTCCCAATCTGGGATACTGTTTGTATTATGGCAGAGGGAAAAGGAAGAGGGCAGAATCTCTTAATGGTTCTTAGAGCTTCTGCTTGAAAGTGTCAAGTGTCACTTCTGCTCAAATTTCACTGGTCAAAGCAAATCACAAGGTCAATTCTGGTGTTGTTGATGTAGAGAAAAATAATCTACTATAGAAAAGGCAACTGATTTTGGAAACAATTATAAAACTGCTTCTTCTCCATATACATATATATATATATGCAAAATCTTTTCTATAATTATATCATTTGAGATATAGGAATGAAAGTTTTTCAAGGGGATTTAGGTTGGCAGTTCATAACCATCCTCCCTCTGATAATCTTAAAAGAAGAATGATCATGCTGATTTATAAAAGTACTCAATGAAAATGATTTTTTATTTAGAAAAATCAAGGTGTGCTAGGGTAGCTGAGAGAACAGAATTCTGTCAAGTGACCCTGACTTCAGGAATATGGATCAGAAAAATTGGGTATGTCCTATCAATTGTAGCATGTGTTTATACTACTGTCCTGAAATGCACATGTAGAATTAAACATACCCTATGGCTGTTAGGTTGGCTAAACTTCCCAGTGTGAGAGTAAAATGAAACAGTTACTGCAAAATATAGGGTCATTACCCTATATGGATAAAGCAGTAACTGCCCCTGAAATGAGTTGTAAAAACTTCATTTTACAAAAGAAGAAAATAAAGCATATTCATGATGACAGAGAATAATTTTTGGAGTATCTCTTGAGTAGTGTTGTAGAGTTTGCAAAGTGCTTTTACAGAAATCATTATTTGAAGTATGCAGGGTATATATTATTAGCCTCATTTTCTGTGTAATAGAACTTGGGTTCAGTGAGGTTAAGTAACCTGCCTAAGGAAATGACAGACCTGTGATTCAAACTCAGACTTCCTACACAAAGTCCAATATTCTCTCTACCACATAAGCTGCTTCCTAATACACAATGTCATTTCCTACTCACTTTCTTCATGGACAAAAAATGAGGACAAAATTAGAAAATATGTTAAAATGGAAAAGAACATAGACTTGAGTTTAGTCCTGGTTGTGCTCTTTTAGTTGATGTTACATTTTTAGGGAAAATTGCTTCAGCTTTCTATGCCTCAGTTTTTCTACCTGCAAAATCAGGGAGTTGGATTATATTATTTCTCAAGGTCTTGTCTTAATAGTAATATTTTATAAATTTAAAAACCTACAGTCTACTGTCATTTGCACTGACCCTGAGCACGCAGGTAACTACCAAATTAAGTAAGAGAATATATTTCCCCAGGCACACTATGTAAAACCATCCCAACATTGTAGTAGCTTTGCTTTTTGTTGTAGCTTTGCTTTTTGTTGGTATTATCAGAACTTAAACTAGTTAAGCAGAAAAAAAGAATGCACTGACTCGTAACTGGGAAGTCCAAAGAGACACATGCTTCAGATATGACCAAAACCAGGAATTCAAAAAAAACAATGTCAGCTCTTGCCCTCTTGTGCTCTTTCTCTCATTCTTGCTCTTTCCTGTTCCATTCTTCTCTCCTTTCCTCTCATCCTTATTTGTCTCTGAACAGGTTTAGTCTTTCCTATCGTTAGCTATCTTCTAAAAAAAATTTGTTGATGTAAGGGAATGTGGTCATTGGTAGCTCCAGACATACCCTTCCAGCTTTTAGAACACAATGTGAAAGAACTCTTCTCCTCCAGGTCCAAATTAAAAGAGCTTTGGGAAGGACACTGCTTATCCTGGCTTGGACTACGTGCTCTCCACTAGACTTTTACTGACAAAGTGAACTGACACTTGCCCAGTCCCACAGTTGTGTATTTGGCCAGCCCATTAGAATTACACAGGGATGAGAAAAGGCAACTCCCCAAAGAAAGTGGATGCCATTACCAGTAGTATAGGGAAGGGTTAGAAAAGCACAATAAATATTCACTGCACACAGTATATAGACATCTGAGCTGTCTCACTCCCAGTAGGATTCCCAAATGAATGGAAGAGAATGTGATAATAAAAGACAAAATGTTAGGCTCCAAGAAATAAGAGTAGAAACACCTTAGACCCATGGTCATACTGCCCGTTCCCTCCAACATACTAAATAACATTGGAGATAATCCACTCGTGACAGCATTCTTAGTTTTAGGAATTTATCACAATACACCTATACTTCTTTTAGAAACTCATAAGAAATATCTCATACATGTACATACTCACAAGAGTGTTTCCCAAAGCCTGTTTTATGAACTTCTAGTCTTAGGGTTGTTGTGAGAAAAATAGTTCTGTGGCTAAATTCTGTTGGGAAATACTCCTTATTCTATCCATACCTGGAGAGTCATAAGGTATCTCACATATTTAAAGTCATAGTAAAGAGACTATGTTTACACCAGCATTTTCCAAACACATATGATTGCAGAACATCACAACCACACACACACACAATAAAGAAAGCATGGAAGAAAGAGAAAAAAGGGAACACCTAGTGTTGTACTGTGAAATTTCCTTGGATTGCATTTTGGAAAACAATGACCTATATCATTATTGAAGTTACATATATTTTTCTTATGTCCCCTGTTGAGACTGGAAATTTTTCTAGTACTTCCTGCTGTTTAGAGTTAACCCTTTTTTCAAATTTCATGAGGAGCAAACCAGCTTTCAGCTACTTCTGCATGACAAATATGTCTGAATTTACCAAATCCATAAACTTTTTCATATCATAAATACAGAGCTTGGGATTTAGAAGCAAACATAATTCCAACATAAATTTATTAGTTTGTTAAAAAGTTGATTATTGCAAACTTATTGCACAGAAAATATTCATGTGCAAGGGATTGTGCTGGGCATTTGGAATCTAGTGGCAAACAGATGTAGCCTCCTTTGGATTGTGTAAACATTAGCATGTATTTTCATCTCTCTGAGCTTCACTTTTCTCACATGTGAAACTGAGATAACATTACACACCTCTAGAGCTGCTTTGAAAATTACATGAAAAAAATGTTTGTGAAAACTGAACTTAATTATTATTAAATATGTTTAAATTAACTTCCTTCCTTAGCATTCTTTTTTTTCAGGATGAGTTTTCAAGTCATGAACATTTGTTGAGCATCTATTGAACGCAAAACACTATTCTAGGTCCTGGAGGTGAGGGAATTAACAAAAAAAAGAAAAAGGAAAAATGAGTAGAAAAATGCTTGCAAAAATCTAAGAAAATAATCATTTTCATAAACAATAAAAGGCAGCAAGTGGCAAGGGCCAAATGAGCATCCCAGATGTTAAATACTAACAGGAGTTCAAAGTGGGAGAAATAACTGCAGGGGTGGTGAGTTCAAAGAAGGCATTAGGGAGTCTCTCTATCCTTGAAAGGAGCAAAGGGGTGGAAGAACAGATTAGGAGAAGGAAACAGCATTCGCAGAGGCACGGAGATGAGAGCCGTTGGGTATTTTCAAGGGACAGGGACTAGATGTAAATGATTGTAGTGGATAAATATGGGCGGCACAAGATAGATTATAAAGCTGGGTATGTCAGTTGAGGCCTGAGAATGAAATGCTTTGAATGCCAAGAATGAAGCCTGTGCACTTTATCTCATTAAGCAAACAGAAGACATCAGAGATTTTTAAGGCAGGAAAGTGGCATAACAAAACTAATATTTCCAGTCAAACAATGTGGCAGTTGTGTGCGAGGACTTAGGCTCAGAGGAAAATGTTAACAATTAAAACTTCCCGGCTAATATATTTCTAAAAACATTTTGGGTGATGCATACCTACCTGAAAATCTAATTATCCCTAGACATTCAGCACTGTCCATAGATAGTGTCCAAAAGGGGCTTGTCTGCACAGATCTTTCAGAGTCATAACTCCCTTCACTTGACGGGTGGGTGGACGCTCACTGGTTTCCCTTTCTGTCTTCTGCACCAAAGCTCAGGGTCTTTGCATGAGTGCTCTGACCTTCCCCAGACCCCTCTCTTCCTTCCCCTAACAGCATGAGATGCCCTTTCTTCAGTAAAAGGGACATACCACTTAGCATCATTAGAGAAAATGCTTCTATTTACTTAATGAAACCATCTACCCTTTGAGACACTGCTCATTTTGAAACACAGACCACCAAATGCTACTCCTGGAACCTAATTCCTAAAATTGGGGTAGGTAAGGGCCACATCCTCCCTTCACCTCATGCTACCCCTCCTGGTAGAAGGGTTCTCATAGCATTGCCAAGATTTGGAAGCAGTGGAACAACTCTCTAGTGGCCAGACATCATCAGAGGCTGAGACTTTCACTAAGCTTTGAGGTTACAATGAGGAAAATGATTAGATTTAAAATAAAAAAGGTATCTACTAGCCTTCTTTTTCAAATCCAGAGATGGCTGAGAGCCTTGAAAAATACCCCATTGCATTCTAGGCCAGTCCCAGGAGTGTCCTGATGATGGCTATTTTTAAACTAGTGGTGCATGCAAGGAAAAATCTGCTTTGAATGTGGATGAGTAAACAACTCAATACATAGAAATTTGAATTACTAAAGAAACAAGTTTCTACATATTTCACCGTTCCTCCCACATTCTCACCCCAAGCCGCATGGTTAAGAAAACAATCTGAATCTGAATACAGATAAGCTAAATACTCTATACACATATCAAAAAGAAAGAAAAAAATGTTAAATACTTTAACTAGAAAGTCTTTCTCCAAATTAGGAAATTTCATAAGATTTATTGATTTTTTGTTGTTTTTTGCTTGTTCTTGTTTGTTTTCCTCATGTACCACAAGCTCCCTGTTTGGAAGAAAACAGATAGTAAGACTAAGTAACTACTCCACCCTCTTTTTTTTTTTTGGACATAATTTGAAGCAACTAGCCCATCACATAAAAGAAAGCAAAAGAACTTGTTTTCCCACTGGTCTCTGGGACCAGAAAGGTAATGGGAGGTCCTGATCCATCTTTGAGAGATCTGATTTGTTCAGAGAGACACCATGGGACTGCTCTATCACATCTGATGCAAAGTATAGTATAGGGGTAAGACACAGGCTTTGTAGCTAGGTAAATCTAAATTTAAATCCTGGCTCTGATTATTTTTATTTTTTGAATTGAACTATAGTTGATTCAGAATACTGTGTCAATTTCAAGTGTACAGCCAAGTGATTCAGTTATACCTAAATAAATGTATATATCTGTATTCTTTTTTTTCTGATTCTTCTCCATTTTAGCTTATTGGCTCTGATTCTTATGAGCTGTGTGAGCTTAGAAAAATTACTTAATTTCCCTGAACCTCAGTTTGACCGTACAAAAATGTGACTGATGTGTAGTTATCAATATTAAAGATTATATATTTTAAATATGCATAGCTCAGATCTTGATCCATGAAATGTCCAACAAGTGGTGGTTATTTCTTTTTTATGGATTATTTTTGTTTTTGTCAGTTACGTGTATCTGTATGTCTGTCTCCTCGTCCATCCATTCATCCATCCAGAAAATTGGAGAACTATATAACATAAATGTTGAATGTTTGTCCTGCTGCATGTCTCCTAATCACTGTTTCCTATGTATGGATAATTGAAATTAAGCACATTATTTTTCTTTCTGTAGGAAAATACAGTATATGCTTTTAAAAACTTAGCTTAAGACTTTCACTTAAATCGACTGAGTTTTTGTGACCTATTGATAAATAGTAGGAAAAAAATACACACATACGTTCTAGGTAAAATATGTTTAAAGTTGAATTTATCAAACTTGTAATTCCTATTAAGTTTCTTCCTTGTAATGCTGCACTGGCAGCATTTTACATAAGATCATTTGTCTACACAATATGTTCTTCTTAAATTTAATTGACAACTGAGAGAAAAAATGTGGGTTACCAATTTATGGGAATTAGCACTTAAGTAAATAAGAATCAAACAAAACAAACCCCCCCAAAAAAATCCCCCCCAAACCCACAGTTGAAACAAGATTATTAAAGTACAAAATGTACTTTGGTTATTTATTTTGACCAGCGTTGTTTGGGTTTAATTATTTATGATAATAGTATACTTACAAATGTACTGTAGGCTATTTTGTAGAGTAATGAAGTTTTAGTAATATGAGCAGGCAATGCATTATTACCCTGCTTGCAAATCTTTTCTGAGAAGCTAGATGTAATATCTAATTTTTTTAAATTGATAATTGTATTTGAGACTTTGTAAGGTTTGAGTGTACACTAGTTTGTCATTTTCATATCTCAATATGCTGTATTTATTTTATGCTACCGTATTTGTGTATGTGAGTTATATATAATTAAACAAAATGAAATCTGTCTCAAGATATAGACTCTTGTGATAAAAGGCCTTACTAGTCCACAGATTCATGTTGGTGCTTATGTTTCCTGCTACTGAGTAGCATAGTTTATTATTTCTATGATGACTCTGTGTCCTGGGGAGGAGGTGGGGCAAGTGGACAGACTGACTATTCTTTCTCCTAGACTCCCTTAGTACACTTTCATACTTGGATAAAGTGCTGGGTATCTGCAGGTAGACATTAAACAATATTCATAATGTCTTAAGGGAAACAAAACTTTATCTTGATAATGTAATAGTTTGTAGTCATTGAATTATCATTAGAGAATGTTTACTGATGTTACTATTACCTTTATTCCATGGATTTCTCAGGAACAAAAGGTATGTTAAAGCTTCATTGTTTCTACTCCTTCTAATGCGTTCTAACTTCACATACTTCTTCTTCATGCCCATTTCCCACCCTCATCATTCCATCAAGGTAGATTCCAGTTCTGAGGTCTTTTGGGTTTCTGTCAGGTTTAATATTCGCCATTCTCTGGGTGTGACAGGAGGGACTTGGAGTATTCTCCAGAAATGTGAATGACGAAGGGATAAAGGGAAGCAGGTGAGCAGAAGCCATATTGTTGACCTTTACCCACCACTGGGAGATAATACCATAAAGGAAAAAATAAATAAACAAGCTAGGGAGTTTTAGTGTGTAGCTTTATTGAGGAATTCCATGATTTACTGTTCAATATAGAAAGGCTTATCATGTAACTTAGCTGTGCAACTCCCTGATTTATTGTGAAGCACAGTGGGGCTTATCATGTAACGATTATAGGAGAGTCTTGGCAAAGACATGGTTAGGGTTTTGCAGAGCCCATTAAGAATGACTGACGTTTTTCTCAAATGGACCAAAGCAGACTCTGACAAGCAAACACAATTGTTATTCTCAGCATCTGAAATTCCGGTGTTTTAAATTTATTCAGCACAGATGTTAAGGGTAACTTATATGCCTACTTTATCTTTCTCTCATCATTTTATATCTAAGCTTCTGTTTTATAGTAAATTGCTATATGAGGTTTACTGTTTTATGATTCTGATATCCATTTTGCAGAATTTAAACTCTTTTTAAAAGAGACATTATAGCAAAAGAAGAAGCACATTAAAACACATAAAGCATGGGACATTTCCATCTCATGTCAGTTTCAGATTTAAGTCCTTCAGAGTCTCCCTGTGCCATTTGGATGAGATCAGAGCCCCATAGCCAAAGTCACGGGACCCTGTAAGTTAAGTCCTTGTCTCCTTCTTGTGATGCGAAGACCACTAAGTGGAAATGGGAATATCTTCCAAACAAGGACTGTATCCCCAAGTAATATAATGTACTGATTCTTGCTATTCATGAGAAGCTAGAGTTAAACAGGGACAATTGAAAAGGTCTTAAGCAATTTATGCCAAAAGAACCATGCCTCTTCAAAGAGTTACCCATGACTTGTTTTTAAATTTCTTGAGCATGGGGACTGTGTCTTATTTTTCTGTGAGTCTCCAGTATTTAGTACAGTGTATGACACCTAGTGAGTGCTCAATAATTTTGAAAAATGAATAATGCTGAACTACTTGGAATTTTTCCAGTTTACTGTACTTGTTTATGCTTCCATGTCTTTGCTCACACATTGTCTCTGTCTGTACTTTATGTTTCCTTCTCCATCAGCTGGCTGACTCCCATCCTTGTTCAAGGTCTGGGATTGGAATAATTTGTTCCTGTCCCACCTCTCTTTGCTCGCATAGGATGTAGTGCAGATCTTTATCACTTATCAAACTAAGTTCTAATCAAGTGTACACATCTAACACCTCTTTTCAGTCTTTTGGTTGACAAAACCTAGCACCTAATTTAATTTCTGCCACAAATTGGATGGTCAATATGTTCTTTTTAATTGAATGAGTGAATGAATGACCATTAATGAATAATGGTCAATGGACTCACCAGTTGTGACAATAAATAACAAAAATGCTAGAACTCTTTCAAGGAAATCTTCCCTTTAATCAACAGAAAAAAATAGGTCAAAGAATAGCATGAAAAATGGGCAGCTAATGAAAGAATGAAAAACCTAAGGCTAATGATGTATCAGAGGCAGCATAGCATGGTGGATAAAAGCAGGGACTTGGGAGCAGGACAGCCTAGGTCCAAATCCTGATTTCTCATTAGCTGTGAAATCTTAGGCAGGTTACTAAACCTCTTTGTGTCTGAGTTTCTTCATCTGTAAAATGTAGATTATAATCTTACCTGCTTTGTTCAATTATTATGAATATTATATTAAATAGATATAAAGTGCTAAGAAAAGGGCCTAATATAGAAAAAATTATGTGAGTACTAGCAATAATAATAATAATAAAAATAAATACTCTTCCCAATAGAAAAGTGCCTACCACATAGGAAGCATCATGTAAGTACTAGCTATAATAAATTATCAATACATAATCTTCCCAGTCTCTTTTCAAAAATTTGTTTAGTCATCATGAGTATCCTTGTTTGTGATTTAATTTCCAGTGTTTTCCACATGGACATTAGTTGCTTAAAATTCCATTAATTAGAGATAGAGAGGAAACTCGAGAGATATGTGAAATTTAGGAAGGGAAAATGGAATCTGATATGCTGAGTAGTTAATTGAATTATTTAAGCTTGAAGTTTTTAGACTGGAATCCACTAAATTTTGCAGACAGTGATTTTATCTCTGCCTGGAAAATCTGTTCTCTTTCTAATCTCTTCTTGATCGAGGTTATGGCATCATAGAAAATGACTGTATTATAGCTGCCGCCTTGTGGAAATTTGCCAGTTTTATGGTGGGAAGCTAGTGTTGGGAAATTCCCTGTTACTCTACATAAGAATGAATTAACAGTAAGTTCACTGAAAATCATAACTTGTCAGAACTCTGAATTCCTTAGATGAAATGTAAACCAAGAAAATATGTATCTGTAATTAACTGCATGTAGTCTAGCGCTTATGGGTTTGCTAAAATAATGCACATAATTCATTAATTTTTCTTAACAACAGCTTTTCTGAGTACTCTTTTCAAGGTTGGGACTATTATTATGATGTTGGCAACCTTAGTTGACTCTAAGTCCACTTTTTCAGATATGCAGAATGAGATAAGACACGTATCTCTTCATCTGCCCCAATCTGTTAACACTAGTGCTCTCCACTGCTTAGACCTGGGACCTCTCCTTGAACTCACACACTTGGTGGTCTCATTCAGTCTCATGGATGTAAATGCCTTAAATACCAAATTTTAATCTCCACTCTTTCTCCCTTGAACTTCAGATTTGTATATTCAATTTGTTACCCTATATCTCCACTTTGATGATTAATAAACATCTTAACTAATTGTGTTTTAGAACTTTCTATATCACCCCTCAAACCTGATTGAAATTTAGCTTTCCCCTATGTCTCAATGCCAACACCACCTTCCAGTTACTAAGACCAAAAATCTTAGTTATTTTCACTCTTCTGTTGCCTTCCTGCCCACATCTAAGCTCGCAGCAAATTGTTCTGGCTCTCCTTTTAAAACGTATCCAGAATCCAGCTACATCTCACCACCACCTGTTTTGGCAACCTGATCTATGCTACTAATATTGCCTGCCTGAATTATTTTAACAGCCTCCTAACTGGTCTACAGGCTTCCACCTTGTCTTGCTTTAGTGATTTTCAACTCTGCCGTAAGAGTGATTCTATTAAAATGCAAGGCAGAACACACCACATTTCCACACAAAACCTTCAAATGGACCTTTTACTGTAGAGTTAAAGCCAAAGATCTTCTATGGGTATAAGGCCATAGAATCTACCCTCCCTCCATTTGTGAATTTATCTACTAGAAAACTCCTTCTTATTTATTCCACTCTAGCCACACAAGACCTCTTTGCTTCTTGTACATACCCGCTGGACTTACACCATTACCTGAAACGCCCTTCGTGGATAGCACGTGACTCTCTCTCTAATCACTTTCAGGCTTATCCAAATAGCCCCTTTTCAAGTCTTACCTGACCATCCTATTGAAATCATTTCACACATTTTCTCTCCCTTTCCCCCAATTTTATTTTTCTTCATGGCACTTATCTCTTTCAATTAAACTACAGAATTTAGTATAAATTTTACTTAGTTTCTGACATACCTTCACTAAGATATAAGCTTCAGGAGGGATGTGGTTTTTGTCTGTTTTATTCATTACTGTATCTCCCAAACCTAGAATCATGTCTACTCACATTATAAGCATATAGTAAATGAACCTTTGATTTAATTAACCAGGAAAAAGAAATCAGTCAAACAATAGTAGAACATCATAGATTTAATCACACATTTATCATACTTTATTGGTGTTAATGTTTATATAGTACTGTAGAAAGCCAGCCAGCCACCAGAATCTCTGTTTTCCTGTTCATGGTATAGAATCTATACTATAGACTCTACACTTAAAATTGTTGCTGAAATGCAGCGGCCCAACCAGGGATTATAAATCCCAGCTCCCTGTGTCTAGGTATGGCCAAATGATGAATTCTTATCAGTGGAACTTATATGTGTCACTTTCAGTGACTCCCTTTCCTCTTTTTCCTCTTTCCTCCATAGGACCACAGCATAGAGTGAGAAATACACTTTTACAACAGTGTTAGAATATTTTCAGTTTTAGTTCATTATTATTTACGTATTTGGAGATGGCTTTGTGTAGTGTGAGGAGGTTTTAGTTTGAAGTTTAGGGTCATTGATCTCCTTTTTGAAGGGGTAATGGAAAAGAAATAAGCAAAGAAGAGAAGGACCAATGATGAGTTAAGAGGAGGTATGGAATATGACCACCGAGGCGGCTCCTCTTTCCTGGTTATGAATCTTTACTCATCTCATGTCTGTCTTGAAGAAATACAAAAAAAAGAGAAGAGAGATAACAAGTGTATGATCTGAAAAGAGATATCTGTGTGTTAGGTAACCACTGCTGAGAGATAAAACCAAGAAAACCAATTAGATCTCTAAGCTTTAGAGAAAAAGGTCTTGTCCAGAGATTTAATATTTCTAACTTTAACCCCTAGTGCCTTCCTTTTCTTATTGATTTCTGATAGTCTCTGGCTCTCTTTCTTTAACAGCCACCCTAGCAACCCTATATCCCAGCAGATCTAAGAATTCTCTTTATGTTTTACACATAACTTAGTTGGGGAAAACAAGGCAGCTGGGATTCCTAACATGAAGAGATTTTCTTTTAAAGGGGCTAGTTCTATTCTTTAGAACAAAAATATTGGACTCAGGATGGAGGTCAATAAAAATTGCAACCTACTTTTAAATTCACTCTTCTCTTTGGGGTTTCCAAACACCATAATACCTCCCAGGTATTGTGAAGTTCATTGACAGCAATGTTTCTGCCTAGTTCATCAGATTTTGTCCATTGCCTATGCCATAATGTTTGTCGAGGTTATTATCAATTTTGAGGTTCAAGAAATGAGGGAAGGGAAAAGCACAAGTTGGGGTTTGGGGAGTGGAAAGAAGAATTTCAGCTGCCTGTAAGTCATTTTTAGTAATTTTAAAGTAATATCCAGGAGACTTCAAGCAGAAATTGATCAAGCTCTTGAAATATTCTGGGTAATATTATATTTTATAATAATAAACAACAGAATGAAATGAAATTTTATTAGAGTTTAATTAAACTTATAGAGTTTAATTAATTTATGAGATTAGAAACTTAAAATACAAGGGAAATTCTGAAAATATGAAAGCCTGGACAAGACTAGAAAAGAAGAATAAGTACTATGTAATTTCTCTACAATTACAATTCCAAGATGATGTATTATTTTTTATTTCCCAGAATTGATAACTCATGTAAGGATTGTGCAGCTCCAGCCAATTCAACTTAATTGATAAGTTGCCCATTTTGCTTTTCAACTAATTGTTTAGTTACTGTGAAGACACAATTTGATGTCCAAATTAAATATGGAAGCCTTTGTGTCCTTTATTCATTCCTTGTTTCATTTCCCTAGTAAACCCCAGTAAGCTTTACAATAGGACTTGAACTAGGAAAAATTAGGACCTGAACATTTACTCCTTAGTTAATTAGGTTATTTCTCTCAAATTTGATTTGTACAATATATCCTGATTTTTTTGGGGGGGGGAGGATGCTTTTGGAACTATATAGTGTGGCATATACAGATGGAAAAAAGTTGGAAAAAAAGAAAATGGGGAAAAGGAAAAATAGAAAAGTAGAGAGGTTGAGAAGAAAGCTTTCATTGACAGTCTGATTTCAGATAAACCTGGACTCAAATCCAGTTTATGAACTGGATTGATTTTGGTAAGTTATTTGCCATATGTAAACCGTAATTTGTCATAATATATTGTGAATATAAAATTATAATGCATGTTAAGCACTTGTTATAGAGCTTTGCAATCAATTTAAATTATTGCTGTTTCCACTGTTATTATGGTGAAAAGTAAAACAGAGAAAAATATTTTGCACCATGGTGCATCAAATTTAAAAAAGATGAGAAGCAGAAAGCTCTTTCCTCCACACTCTTCTTTCTCCTATGTTTTAAACATTCTGCACTCTTCCTCCTTTTTTTCTTCCTTCCTTTTTCCCTGTCAAACTCCTAAACCCTGTGATTATACAGCTCTAAGTGTCATCACAGTTCATTCCTGCTCTTTGAATTACATACACATTCACTAAATTGCCAAAAATATATTTCATTTTTTTAATATATACTTCTTCTCTATTTTCAAATCCTTAACAAACTTCCAGATTATTGCATCTCCTTGATACTATTTTGATTTTACTCGGTTTAAAATGCCATAGTTGGAATAGCCTTGGTTTCTCTACAGATATGTCATTCCATTATTCAAAATTATCCAGTGATTCATCATGTGAAGTAAAAAAAAAAAAAAAACTTCTCATGAGGACACCAAGGCTCTCAAGATGTTATATTTAGTTTTCGTTTTTTCTTATTCTTTCAAGGTCATCTTGGTTAATTGGTTTACTTAGCTTGCTTCAATGAGTGCAGAATCTTAGACTGTTATTTTTCTTTCCTCCCTTAACTACTTCATTTTCTTCTACTACTTTACATCAATCTTCTGTAATAACCATGCCCATTGCACCCCTTCTCCAGCCTAGACAGAATCTCTTTTTAATGCTGAACCTTCTTAACACTCCTCTTGTGAAATCATACTCAAATTCTTTTTTAAAAAAATTTCAATCAAAGTTTGCCATCTGGCCAATCTTATATTGCACAGACCGACTAATGTAGTGTAACAAAATACAGTAGTACTTACTAAGTAGTCTGTGTGCTCCCTGTTTCTCCCTGCAACCCTTGTAGTTAGGTTGAGGTTGGATGATTAGCTCCGGTTAGGAATGGAAATGATGGAGGTCTGGACTACTGAGAGGCAGGCCCTGGAATCTACTTGTTGGGGGTAGCAGCATCACAAGATACCTGCATCAGTGTCATCCTGAGTCCCTTAGTGGCCCCATGTGCACCTACGCCCAACCAGAGCTGTACCTGTAGCATGAGTGAGAAATGTATGCTTTTCATGTACAGTGGCTAAGATTCCTGAGTAAAAATATTTCCCCAGCATATCCTAGCCTACCTTGATTAATACCCTTGACTAATTAGGCCCAGTAGTAATTAACTCAATAGGACTAAGCCAGCAATACAGGTGGTTGCATGGATTCACTGGCTATAGGCCTTTATTTCTCAGATAGTAAAATTATTTCTAGAAATGTTGACTTTCTTTATCAACAGCATCAGAAGAAACATTGATAAAAGTGATGGTAATTGTACACAACTTTCCGGTATTACATCGCTATGAACAGTACATTATTGCCAATAGTGAAATGGCGCTGTTGGTGGCTTTTGAACATTTTCAATTTTAAGGTAAACAGCAGGTGCATTGGCTAGAGTCTGTCCCATCTACTTGTTAATACCTTAATATATTTTGTATTAGTTTCATTTTTTTCATAGCATCCTTTAAAGTTTTTCATATTTGACCTAAGTTCTAAATAAAAATGTGTGATTTGCAGATGCTACTATATCATTTTCATCTTTTAGTACGCTGCCTACTTTCACTTCAGAAAAAAAAAATGAAATCAACTCTCTTTTCTTTGATTCTTCAAGCTTAATTGGAATGGAACGCTCATGCTCAAATTAAGGGACTTTCACTTAACTATTCTGCCTCATTTAAGAAAAAAAAGCCTTGTTAGCTAAGCTAAGACATGATATTTGTGAATCCATAACTGGAAAAGCGTCCATCACACAGCTGCAAAGCACAATAGGTATTTTGGTAAAGTTATATCTGTCTTAGGGATCTGCAGTATGAGAAAAGAAGATGCAAAAATAGGATCCACTAAATCAAAACCAGCCTTTGGTTAACTACACCTTTCCTTTCTTTCTTACTTTTCACTAATAAGGCACTAATAAGCTACTGGAACTTTTGTCAATATGAAAAATCTCACCAAATATTCAAAAACGTAGTCACATTAAACAGTTCTGTCCTCTGAGTCCACAAAATGTATCTGGTTCTCATAGAAATATTTAATTACCATAGGAAGGGATATATCTGAAACTCAGAGTAATTATATGATTTTTGACAAGTGTCTAACTGTAGACAGGGCAATTTTGTATTGACTTTTATCTCAGCAACATATATTTTAGAAAATTCTTAAAGGAAAATGTTCTGGATATGCTTTTAAAAGGTAGATACTTATTGCAAACAAGAAGGAGAGAAAGAATCTCTCCTTGTAAACCTGGTCAAGCAGATTATTGGGTTATCAAAGTGAAACTGTTCTGAAGCAGAAATGTTTATTGTTATTTTATAATGGAAAGAGTTTGGATTTGTAAATAGACACACCAGCTTCTTGACTCTTGGTTAGTCACCCTATCCTGACACCTAAGTGCCATCCTTGACACTTTGGTCTCCTTCATGCCTCATATATAATCTGTTCTATTCTTTATATATTTTTCAAATGTATACACATCTTTGTACCATATAATCACAAGCTTGTCTCACCTGGATGCTGGCAAAATTTCCTTGACTGATTAAAAACATCCATTCTGACTTTCCTCTGATCCACTCTCCAAATTATAATTGAAACAAGTATCATTGCCTCACAACGCATTTTTTAACCACTCAATGGCTTTAGATTCCTTTTGGAATAAAGTAAAAATGCCTTAACGAGTCTAAAAATACAATCTGGCCCCTGTACACCTGGCCTTGCTTCTACTCAGTCTTCCTCTCACTCTTTTCACTGCAGCCATATTGGCCATTTTAAAGGATCTTCCGTTTCTCCATGCTGCCTTATGTACCACAGGGCTTTTGTACATGGTGTTACCTCTGTCTGGAATTCCATCCTTTCCTGCCACTCCTATCCCCAGCCAACCACAGTATGCACACACTACCTTCAATTAATGCTCACTCGTGCTTCAGAACCCAATTTAGTCACTGCTTTTTCATTTCACATGTTATGCACTGTCTCTCTCATATGCCACTAATCACAGTTGCAGTTGCACATTTCTTCATATGAATAACTTATTAATATATGCCTCCCAATTAAACTCTATACTACATGAGGGTAAATCCTGCCCTCTTTTTCATTTAGTCCTGGCATGTAGTAGGTAGACAATAAATATGTGTTGAATGAATTAATGAATCTTTAGAAATAAGTCTCAGCTTGCCTATCTGTAAACCCCTCAAGTCTGTTGTAAGGATTAAATGAAATACTGTGCTCACAGTGCTTAGCATACCTCATGGTCTCAATAAATTCTAGCTACAATAATAATAAAAATAAGATGACCATACATAATTTCCTCCTCTCTTATAAAGCAACAAAGAGTCAGTCTATAGAGAAAATGATTGTTGTCTTTTTTCTTTCTTTCTGTTGAATTTTTAGTAAACCAATAGATCAACTCCCTTTTATCCAATATAGGTTCTGAGATAGACAGTGGGTAAGGCAGGTGGAAATAAAATTATCAGCTTTACTACTGATAAAACAGATACTGGAGAGTATAGTTTAATTCCAAGGCAATAATAGACCTCCCAATACTCCACCTCAGAATGAGGCTGACATTGCCAGTCATAGTTAGCATCAGACAACTGCAAGCCTTCCAGCTTCTCCAGGAGCAGGGCCTCTACCACCAAGTTAACTTCATGGCATCAAGCAGACTGGAGAACATACATTCTGTAGACAGCAAATCACAAAAAAACATGGGGATGTGGCTGAGCCACATATGCCCAGTTCTTATATCCAGATTTACCTGTTGGATAAGTCACACCCCTTTCCATGGAGTTGAGTAAGTGAGAAAGTTGGGAGAAAGACGAAAATAACTCTAATGGACTCCATGACTCTGATGGAAACTCTTCCATGTGAAAAGAGACATCAGGAATGGAGACTAAGTATTAGATTTCTTCCTTTTAATGTATTATATTAGATACAAATGTTGTGCACCTTCTTCAGGTTCCTCAACTGTTTCTTTTCTTTCTCTATCTTTTTTGTTGCTTCATCTATACCAAATTGACTCTCAACCTTGAAGGGGCTGATGAGAAAACTCAGAAGTTCAGGAGAATTTGCTTCCAGTGTGTTAAATCTTGATTATTGGAAAGTGAGAAACAGGCAGGAAACAGGCAGATGTTTCTTTCCTTTCTCCCACTCGTGGACTGCTCTGAGATGTAGTTTCTCCTTGTCAACTCTTTGGAGAAGTCCCGTATAATGAAGAAATGATACACGTTGAACCATAGTGTTGCATTCAAGCACATTATTGCTTTGACGTTTTCCTTGACTCATTTCCCCATTTTTTCTTCACCCTCAACACCCTTGGTCAGTACCTTCCAGTCCAAGCAGCAGCACTTTAATTCTTGCCCAGGCTTTACTTTCTATAGGAGCTATTCTAAAACAGGCATGTAATTTGAAATGAAATTTATGATAAAGTTCTTTTTTAAAGTCTTTGTATATAAATGAGGGACTGCCAGGCATTCCCCCATTATCTGTTCTCCCCTTCCTCTATGCTAATAAGACTTTAGCTGAGCACATTTCCCAGACTCCTCTTAAACTAGCAGTGGCCATGTGACAAGGTTTTGGCCAATGGAGTGTGAACACAAATGATACTTATAACTGTGGGTTCCTATACTTAAAAGAGTCTGTCCTCCCCTTTCTTTTTCATCCCCCCATTAGCTGAAATCTGAATATGATGACTGAATTGGATCAGTTCTCTTAGATCAGAAGATGGAAACCCTGTGTTAAGGATGGTAAAGCAAGACAGAAGGAACATGGTCATTCCATGCAGTGAGCCATCAATCAGACTTGAACTGTCAAAGCTCAACTGCTAAGTGAAAGAAATAAACTTCAATTTTGCTTAAGTAACAGTTATTTTGGTCACAGTGGAGCAGCCAATGTTTGTATACATTATATTTCATTTTTAATTACTTATTAAAGTGAAGTAATTAGAGATACAATTTTCTTTTTTTTTAAAGAATGCTAATCCATGGAGCTGAGTAGGAGCATTTAGAAGAAGGTCAAGCAAAGTTCTTTTTCAGGAAACATTTCAAGAAATTGCTCAAAGTTCGTGCTCACAAAACATTTCCCAGCCAGTTTTATATGCTGCAGATAGAATATTGAGCACCCAGGCCAGGTCCCATGAGCTCTGGGGCTGTGTAAATTTTGTGTGGCTTCATAATTAACACCCACAATAAGTTTATAAGCTGTGAAAATGAGTGCAGTCTTCACTGTGGAGAAAAGCATTGTTGTGGTTTCTAAGTATGGGTAAAACTGAGAGGGTATGAAGAATAAATCAGAGAAGAGGAAAATGAAGCAGTGTGCTCATGTACTAAATATTGAACAGGCAGAATTTTTAGGGAGTCATCAGAAAAGCATCTTTAATTTTCTCTGTCAGTAACCCTGTAAATGTCCTTGGTGTAAGTTGTCTACATCTTGCCACAGGATAGAAACTTGGGCAATCTCATAAGTTTTCTCATAATATCCGGGTGATAAAACACCCTATTGTCTCTTTGTATTTGTTTTTGTTTTTTTGCGGTACGCGGGCCTCTCACTGTTATGGCTTCTCCCGTTGCGGAGCACAGGCTCCGGACGCGCAGGCTCAGCGGCCATGGCTCACGGGCCCAGCAGCTCTGTGGCATGTGGGATCCTCTTGGACCAGGGCACGAACCCGTGTCCCCTGCATCGGCAGGCGGACTCTCAACCACTGCGCCACCAGGGAAGCTCTACCCTATTGTCTCTTTAAGTATAGTCACAATTCAGCAATTATAAAGTGTCTAATCTAGTATTAATCAACACTTCAAACCCAGTCCCCTTTCCCCCCCACTTGGGACTGGCTAAGGTAGGCTACAGGCCTTCAGGGAGGAGGGTGCAGTTGGCCTCCTCACTTGTTTTCACTCTCCTCAGCCCTTCTCACTATCTGCTCTCTCCTCCAACATGGTTTTAAAATGGCCATCAGGAGAATACTTCAGTTTTCAAAGATACTATCCTAAGATGACTTCATAGCCTCTGGACTTGGCTGATGTTTAATACTAACTCTTTCTGTTATGGAAGCTTTTGTGGTTTCATTGGAGGCTGCCATAGTTCCCTCCTCAGCTGTGACTCTTGAGATGGCCAGTGCTTCTCATATGGATGGCTGCCCCTGGTCCACCTTTAGCGACCATCTGTGATAATACACGTAACAGCTTCGTACACCTGGGGCCACATTGCCCTAGAAAGTCACTTTCTAAGTCAGAAGCCCATTTAATACAACAACTGAGGGTAAGTTTCCAGGATTTACCCTAGCACAGTAAGAAATTATTCTTCATCCTTATCTTACTCGCTGATCAAATATTTTAAATGGAATACAATAAATTCAATAGCTCTTTTCTGAATGAATGAAAAGCTTGTTCTTCTAAAATATAATCTTCCTGAACTCTGACCTTCTATAGGAAAATTTCTTTTTACGGCCATAATCTATTAGCCTTTCTTCTGGTCCATTGATAAGACCAATCAACCATCAATTAACCATCAAGTATTTGCTCAGCATGTGCTTTTTAGTATCAATTTTCTAGCTGTTTTAAAAAATATAGATGTTGTTTATGTAGTGGTTTACCAGCATAATTAATTTACAGGTTACCTGGCAATCAAGACTAACCAGAAAATATAGTCTAAAAGTGATGCTGTGTATAAAAGGTGTGGAAGTCACTGTAAAAGCAATAATCTTCAGAAGGCACAAATGAGGGGGCTGCTATTTTCCCCCCAAACTCTAATTTTATCTTATATCAGTTGCCTTACTCCCTTATATTCATACTCCCAGCTTCATACTTATTTGTTAATTTTACTACATTCAGGTAGGGAGAGAGGATCAAAGAGTAAGAGACAGAAGAAGTAGAAGAAGAAGGAGGAGGGTGAGGAGGGGTCACGTGGCCACTGCTAATTTAAGCTTGGAAAATGTGCTCAGCTAAAGTCTTATTCACATAGAAGACAGGGAGAACGAAAATGAGGGGAGGAAGACAGAGGACTATTTATGGCTTATCAGAACCTATGTGCAGTGTGTGTGTGTGTGTGTGTGTGTGTGTGTGAAAATTACAATTTCCAAAATAAGAATAAAGTGCTGTGGGCTTTTTTTTCTTCCACCATCTGTAAACATGGAGCAAGATTCATTTTTAAGAACATTCAAATGACAATGGTTGAGTAACAAAGTAATTAATGCCAAAAATGCGTTCCCTGACCATACTTATCAGAAGAACATCCTAGAAAATGTTTTGCTTGTGTAATTCTCCTTCTTTTCCTTTTGAAACAGTAATTGTTGTTGCTAACTGAGGCTCCTGTAAGTACACTGTGCTTTTGTCTGACCAGGGCAGCCTGTCTCACGTTAACACAGTGGCTTGTCTCCTGCAACCAGCTGGGGTCAAAGGAAAGATGATCTAGTGGTCACCTTTCCACCCCCCCTTCCTTACCTTCTACCACAACTCATACAGGTTAAAGTTTAGGGCTTCACTGGAGTTTGGGTATTCATAACACCTCCAAACATATTTAAAAAGTAGGAAGAAACATGCTGGAAAAACATCTCAAAATTCCTTTTTAAGAAAAATATAATTTATGTTTACCAATTTCGTTCTTGTGCATTTAAGGTCATTATTACTGAATTATTACATTTGACATATAAACATAATACAACTGCATGCTCCATGTTTAAGTTTTCATAATGAGACTAAAATAACTTATATGTCAAACTTTTAACACGGAGATAGATGCATTTAGGGATTACAAGTGCAAGGAGTGGTCTATTGCTCTTTCTTTCTTGAAATAACTGCAGAAAGCTTTGAAATGTGGCTCAGTGCCTAGTTTTGCCAATATCCTCTAGGGAATTTCCTGAAGAATAATGTGTTTATTACATGCTCTACAAAACGATATTAATGTGATTTCATAAGTTGTTTTTTTCGTGCTAATAGGGCAGAGATTTTTTTGATTTTTACATAAATATTTTCATGGTTAGGTCCTCCCTACCTCCCATTTTCCACTTAAATCAAAAACACTCATGAGTTTTCCAAGTATTCTTTGAATTGCAATTCAGTGGCCCATTAGGGAACTTTCATTTATGTTTAATATTATCACTCCCTTTTTCTACAAGTATTGAGTCACTCAGTTACACAGCAATTAGTGGTAAAGTTTAAAGGAATCTAGAACTTCTAAATATTTTCCTTCCTTAAGTAATTTTGTCTTCCAGAAAAAAAGCTGCCATTTAAAGTAGAAGACTGCTCTAATCAAACCGTTAGGGAGGAAGAGATGGAGAAAGCAATTAGAAGAAGATGATTGTTTAGAATTTTACTTCCTTTGTGTTTTGGGCTTAGGGCTTTGAAGACTCTGTTTGGCTAGAAAAGTTGGAGGTTTGATGAAAACACCCCTCCAGTGGAACCCCAACTCTCCAATACTGGGGAGATGTTTGGAAGACAGGAATAAGGAAGGAGGTATTGAAATGGGTTAATGTGGCTAGAGCAGTAACCACTAGTAAGATTTCACCATCTTTTTGGCCTTAGTGGCAAGCAACAAGCTACTAATTTACTGCAAGTTATTATTGCTATATGCCATATTAAGAACCAAGAATATGCTGCTAACAGATTCTGGTGGTGTTTCAAAAGAGAAGAAGAGACATTTACATAGTAGAGCGCATCTTCCATGGATTTTTTCCCTATAATTTGCTGGGGAAGCATAGAAATGTAGAGAAGTAGTTAGCCTCCTCAGTAGAGAACAGCATGAAAAAATTTTCACCTCTGTATGCTAGTTTCTCCAACTGCCAGATGAAAGTATCACTGTATTCATTTTTGTCTTCATCACATGCACACACATATAGACACACACGTACACACACACAGAATTTTCCTGAGAACATGGTAAATACTTCTCGGCAATTTCTAACCACCAGCTAGGATCTGCCAGCTGGTTTCCTTGGTTGCAGCAGGAGAAACTGATTCTGGCTAACTTAAGCAAAAGGGAATATTCTTGAGAAATAGTAGAAGCTTACAGAATTTATAGAAAGGCTAGAAACCAGTCTTGGGAGTCGAAGAGCACTGTGTTGCTTTCAGTGACTGTAAAGCTGAAACTGTAGAAATGGCCTCATAGCAAAACTACAACCAAACCTGCTGCTGGGATGTTGGAATGAATGAACTCCACCATCATTTCTATTCCTCAGCTGTCACCTTTCAGAGGAGGGTCTTAGGATGTGGATGAGGCAGCAGAACCTGATTGTACAATGGCTTCTCTTCTTCTGAACCTTCTCTTGAGTAGATGAAGACAACTGGGCTCCTTACTGCTGAAATATTCTGAAACCCTAGTTTTTAAAACTGTAGGTAATTGCAGAATGCTAGGAAGATTTCATTAAGGTGTGCTTAGAAGAAACAGTAATATGTTACTCGTGCAAAAGTACAGCCATTTGAAGAAGGAAAAGGAATATGACTGGTAAGACTTTAAAACCAAAATGGAGACTCTCTCAGCAGTATTTGTTGTATAATTTATGTTGCAGACATTTTGAGCTGCCTGATTGAACCATTTCAAAATGTCATGTCGTCAATGAATGTTTTCTGAGTTGTGTGGAGGTACAGAACACGTGCACCCATTTGGCAGAACTGGTCAAAATCTCAACATATATTTCTGGAGGAAAAATAGGATTTCTATATTGGAAATTTGAACTTTATCTATTCCATATCTCACTTTGTGAAATTTACTTTCTGATGAGAAGGATTATAGATTAATGTTTTCAATCCTGTCTCACTTGAGACTCTGGAACTATATGTCTCTCGCTCTTTGTGGTGATTGTTGTGGTAATTTTCTCCTCAGCCTCATCTTCTATTTAAGTCACATCATCCTTCTTCCAAGCTGGCCAAAAACTGCCTTTGTACTGGAGCCTCTATCTTCTTGCTCTTTGTGTTTTCCCATCCCCAGAATCTATCTGAAGTTGACTTCTTAAGTGGAATTCTTCACTGATGATTTAGAAGTACCTTATCCTAGAAATTGTGCCAGTGATACACACTTTCTTACTTAGACCCTACACTTAAACTCCCAGAAGGTAGAAATGCCATAAAATGCTAACATTCTGACAGAGGGGAAGAAGTTAGTTATTGGCCAGGGATGGACATAGCCACATCTCATTAAAATGGTAATACATTCAGGGCATCAAGGAAGGAAGAAAATGAAAACATCAGAAGGCTAAAAATGAAAGGAGAGCAATACTATAATAAGAGAGGGTTTCTAATTTCTCAACTGTTATAAATTTTTTCTTTAAAGAACACACCTCCCTCTGGTTTTAAACCTTCTTCGTTGAAGAGCTATTAGTGTGCTGAGCAACAAGTCGCTCACTGACAACAGCAATCAGAGTGGAATCAAGAAACCTGACACCAAATTGGGTCTTAGTCACATTGGTATCTTATTTCCTAAGCATTGGGCAAAGAAGTGATGTGACTTCAAAGTGAATAAAGGTAAAGGTGCAAACTATTTGGAATACACACACAAACACACATATACATACATATACATACATTCACACACACAATTACAAAATAAGGTAGAGACAACCTCGAGGTATTTTTTTTTTAACAATTTGATCTTTCTAAGTTTTTACTCATTCTGTGAATATATAATCTGCTGACAAGGAGAGAGGGGATAGAAAGCATATCATGATAAGGGAAGATCATGTAGAAACCCATAAAGATGAAAGTCAGGGGAATATTTAGGGAATAGCAAATTGCCCAGGTAAATTGCAATACAGGAGACTTGCAGGGGATTATGGGCGAAAGTGAAAGATAATGTATAGGAGAAAAGTGGAATCTATGAAAGAAAAGAACCAAGGCATATCAGGGAGAAATTTTTATTAACCTAGTTCATGATGCTATTGTGAAGATTTATATATGTATATGTATAATTATATATATAATTAGAATATCACTATATATATTCATATGAAGCACTTTAAACATGAGATATACTCTATAAATATTAGGTAGTATTAGAGTTTTTAAATAGGTAGTCCGTCATGATCCATCAAAAGTTTCTTTAAAATAGGAAATATTATAATGAAAGGGGATGGGTGCAATAATAAGTATTTTAATAAAAGGAAGTGGATGCAGTAAGGAGTAGTAGAAGATTACTACATGGTTTTAATCTAAATTGGGGCAAACCATAGTCCAGGGGTCAAATCTGCCCATTGCCTGTTTTTGTAAATAAAGTTTTATTGAAACATGACCACGCCCATTTGTTTAGGGATTGTCTGGGACCGCTTTCGCCCTACAATAGAAGAGTCAAGTGGTAGCAACAAGAGACTATATTGCCTGCAAACTCTAAAATATTTACTATCTTGCCCTTTACAGAAAAGTTTGCTGATCCTTACTCTAGATGATCAGAATAATGAAATTAGCTAACATTTATGAAACACTTACCATATTCCAAGCACTGTTCTAACATGTTACATGATTTAAATCCTTGAACAGTCCTAACAGAAAGGCTAGGTAACTTTCCAAGGGTAGATGTTAGTGGCAGAATCTAAGATTGCCAAGTTTAGCAAATTAAAATGAAGATCACCTAGTGTAATTTGAATTTCAGATAAACAATGAAAAAGTTCTTAGTGTAAGTATGTCCAAAATATTGCATGGGACATACTAAGAACTTTTTCATTAGAAATTACTTTTTCATTAAAAATCACTTACTATTTACCTAAAATTCAAATTTGTCTGGGTGTCCTGTGTTTTATCCAGCAACCCCAACCCAATCTAATTGTCCTCAGAGTCTACCCTTAACAGATATCATACTGGCTCTCTTACAAGGGTGGTGGGCTTATTTTAACAGGAATGGGGAGGCTTGCAGGACACGGAAGGCATTTTCTAGCCAGGGAGTGATAAAGTTAGCCCGAAATTTGAGAGGCAAAATTGGCTTTTTTTCCAGGGACATCTTAAAGATGTTTGACTTTGGGAAAGAGAAGATTAAATCAGCTCTGGATTAGTTTCTTTATGATATTGTTCAATTTAGGGTCTAGTGCTCAGAGAGCAATTAGGACTTGACACATAGATTGAGTCATCTGAATGTAAGTGGTAGTGGAAACTAGAAATAAACACCATCTCTGAAGAGTTCAGAGGTCAGTGTTGGCTTAAATCAGACCTGAAAGATCCTTCCAGATCTTTTCCAAATAGTGCTAAGCTGCTGGTACTTAGCAGAGCTTTCAAAATCCATTTTATTTCCATAGTGAAGGCCTAGACAGAATTGCACCATAATTTCTCATCAGTACTTAAGGAAAAACTAATAGAAAAGATGCTTTCTCATAGACTCAAGGGTCCTAAAATTTGTAGGACTCACTATACTGAAAAATAACATTTCTGACTAGGAAAGTAAGCCCTCCATATCTTTTCTGTTCTTAGAGATAGGGCCACAGATGTGGGACGCAGTATATTGAAAAATGCAGTCCATCAGGAGCAATAAAATTCAACATGGGCAACAACCCACAGTTGACTTAGGGGTGTGGTATGTTGCTGTTGGATCTATAAGCCTGCTCTAATGGACAGTTTTGCACAAAGCAGCTTGAGCAAGGCAAATGCTAGGTATCATTATTGCAGTTGTTACAGGCAACAGTCCATGAGCCCAATTATATAAAATTATGGTGTGTTCAATAAGTCAATCAAATTCAGCTGTGTCTCCTGTGTCCTAGGCAAAATGTTACCATGAATAGGAATAAATGACTTAATCCCCAACCTCAAGTAACACCACAGTAGAAGTAGAGAAAGACATTAAATAAATAGCTGCATAATGGCTATAATCAGAAAAATACAAAGAATAGGGACATCACAAAATAGGAAGTGATTATCTCTTCCTAGGACCTCTACTTTAGAAAACAGGCCAGGGGCAATAGATGGCGCTTTGAAGGATGAGTAGGAGTTCTTAACACAGGAAAACAGCATTTGCTCTCTTTCTAAACATAACTCCGAGTGAAACTTTATGATTTTTACTTTATCACTTATCTCACTCTTTTAAAATATCTTTTGTGATATTTTGAATGCACTGAAACGTGGTACAGAGTAGCCTTATGTTGTTCTTTTGGCTATGGTCTTTCTCCAACATACATTATTTTGGCTTAAAGTTGTATACTACAATCACAGAAAAGTCAACAGTATGACTTTAGAAATTTGAGTATTGCAAATTGCCCATAAAGGAGGCCTTTTATTTCCTTTGCTCCCTGTCATAAACAGACTGATAATAATCTGACACATCTGGAACAGCTGGTAGGGTATACTTAATCTTTAAGTCTTAGAAACCTTTTTATGTAATGGCAAGAATTTGTTGTGCTGGTTTCAAACAGAAACTTGTCACAGAATTCTCTTGACTTGACTCCTGGAATTTACTTAGCAAAAAGATTCTCCAAAGGTAGGCACTAAGGACAAACTGCAGGGGTGGTTTACCAAGGCTACATGAAATGTCAAAGGTGGAGGAGACTGAAACAATATATAGGATTCTCATCTGTGAATCAATTCCCTTAAACACTACACTATGATCTGAATCTCCATAATAAAGAAGTATGTTTCTTTACCATGTATTAAATTGAAACTTTGGCTTCAATTACCATAACAAACTAATGCAGCCTCATAGAGATATATGCAAAATGTCCCAAGTTAGACATCCCAGAGGCTGAAGAGTCTCTAGTAAATACACTGCATAAAAAGAAGTTTTAAAAAAATACAAATACTTTAGTGTCATATATCCTTATTTATATTGAGTAATTGGATAGTATATTAGAATATGTAACTTCTTTAAAAAAAAATTTCAAGTGCTCACCATGAGGCTTATATGTATTTTTAAGAATGATGTTATACAGTTCAATTCATACATACGTTGTTTTTTCAGTGAAATAAATATCCAGATCACCTGGGCTGAGAATTTACTGTGCAATCTTTAAATAGTAACCTGGCTTAGTGGCTTACTTCTAATTCCTTTCACAAATATTGTACCTCACTGGTATTTTTTGCTTTCTCAGTAACACTTTATTTTTTTTCTATTTTAAAATTCTTTTCCAGTTTTATTTTATTGAGGTATGATTGACAAATAAAAGATATATATATTTACATTGTACAATGTAATTTTTAAAGTATACAATGTGATGGGTTTTTTAACTTTATTTTATAGTGAAGTATAGTTGATTAACAATGTTGTGATAGTTTCAGGTGTATAGCAAAGTGATTCAGATATATATATATATATATATATATATATATATATCTGTTTCTATTCTTTTTCAAATTCTTTTCCCATTTAGGTTGTTACATAATATTGAGCAGTAATACTTTAAAAGTCACTTGTATGGTTCAAAAATAAGACGTGATCTAGCTTTTAGATTTTTCTTTTATCCACATTATGATCTGTGAAATCATAGGATACAGCTCTTATGTTGCCATGCTTTAAATATGAATAGAACATGCCCGTTTAATAACACCAGGATAGAACACATAGGAAGAGTCCAAGCAGTGGCACTTGATCCACACTCTTGGGAAATGATAGTTTATACTGACCCTGACCTCTAGCTTCCTCCTTGAGATAGGATTCATTAGACTGCTTTTATCTCAGCTGGGCAAGATCCCACCAGGTTTACCTTGGTGCAGACCATCTAGGCTGGCATCATTGCTGACCCCATCTTGGGAACACTTGTGGTCAACTGATTCAGAGAGTGCTCTTAATAATCAAATCCTTCAAGAATATTTTTTGACTGACTACTCTGTGACAGACACCATTCTCATAACTGCAAAAGCAGTGGGGATCCTGAGGAACTGGGGACAAAGTCACTGCCCTCCTGAAGTATAGATTCTAGTTCACTAAAGTCTAAATTGTAATCTTTGTTTCTCTATTTAATCATAATGGAATTGTGAGAGTGCAAAATACAAAATGGAGAAATGAGGAAAGGATAGTATCAATCAAGAGAGTTTATTTGGGAAGTGAAAAATGAAAAAGCAGGGTTTCTGATATTCATTCAGAATAGCAACCAATCCAGAAATCATGAACTAAAAAAACGGTTTAGTAAACCATGTTTGGCTTAAATGTCACACAATGTCAGCAAATAAATAAAATCTGAGTCTTTTTCAAGATAAAATAAACTCTAAGGAAAAAGTGCAGGATCTTTATCAAACAGTATGCAAAGAAAATGTAAACATTTATAGGAAGCTGTGTTTGATAAGGAACATATATAAGTGAAAAATAAATTTAGTAACATAGAGGTAATATTTTATAGTTTATATTATGATATGTCTTATTTTTTATGAATAAAATGTACGGTACACCAGGGGTCCCCAACCCCTGGGCCACGGACCGGTAGGAACCGGGCTGCACAGCAGGAGGTGAGCGGGGGGGCGCGCGAGCGAAGCTTCATCTGCGGCTCCCCATCTCCCCCCATCGCTCGCATTACGGCCTCGACCATTCCCCTCATCACCACCCCGTGGAAAAATCATCTTCCAAGAAACCGGTCCCAAGTGCCAAAGAGGCTGGGGATTGCTGTGGTACATCATATATTTTTACCTCAGATTCAATGTCAGAAGAACTCAAACATGGCAAAGGGTAGACCTAACGAATACAACGTGATCAAAAGAATAAAGTGACTTAGAATGGAATGGCTTCAGTGTTAGTTCATTGCTTTAGACCTCTGGATCTTATTTGTCCTTCCATTTTATATTCAAAACATGTTCGCCCAGAGCAGGCCTCAAAGTATTCCCCTGCAGGGTTCTTTTTGTTGAACTTGCCAGGCACAGTAGACTGTGTATATCTCTACTCAAATGGCCAAAACTCTGTCCACTTTCTCAGTATAGCTTCAAGCGCACTTTCATTTCTTCCCAAACTCTTGTCCCCCATGTCAGTCCTCTTAGTTTAGCCAGATGTCCCACACCGCCAATGGGGAGCACCAGGCATGTGTGGTGGGTACTTTGGTATTTCCTGAATCCTCTTTGCCATCCTTTCTTTCCATGAGATAAGCACTTTTGTTTAACTGAGTTTGGGAAAACGCCTTACTTGCACTTTGAATTTACGGTTTAATTTCACTGCCTTTAGCCAAAGGAACACTTCCAAAACCATCTTAAATTTTGAAGAAGGGTCTCTTCCATAGATTTAACTAGATATAAAGCATATGGTTGTAATAGCTTAAAGAAACTGGAGTTCTGTCCAACCCCAAGTCTTCTCAATTCTGGAATCACCTCCGTTATATCTGGGATCCTCTGGCCCAGAAATAATCATAGAGAAAGGTAAGCCTGAAAAGAATTTACTTGCTCAGTTCTGAGCCAGAATGGGAGCATTTAGGGAGGCGAGAGCAGATTTTGTCACACAGGGAGCCTCATCGGAATCACCTTAGGAAACTTCTTTTCAGAACTCCAACATTTGTCATTGGTATGGCTCCAGAGATTTTGATATATTGATATTAGGAGCTTTAGGTGGATTTGTGGATATATTTTTGTAATGTCCATGGATCATGATTTGAAAAAAAATTCATTTGAATGCAACCATCTTAAGATCCCTGTGGCTGCAGGCAGCATCCCTGGTTCAATGGAATACTTGTTCTCTGTTTATTCCCTTAAAGGTTCACAGAAATAGAAAAACCATGTGAGATGTCTTGGTGTGATTTCTTCAAATATTGAGGTCTCAAATTTAGGAGACAATATAAAAGGAAGAAAAGGAGGAAAATATTGTGCTGATTAGGTAACAAATTGAAAAACCATGGGATATTTCTTTGGAGAATGAAGCTGTAGCAGTGGGAAATAAAGCCCTATGTAAATCACTGATGAAATTAATACATTTTAAATGTTATCAGAGCAAAACTGCTGAATCCTATAGTTTGTCATCAGTAAATTAAATGCAAGTCACTGATTTAATTTGTATGAATTAGCAGTTGACTTCTAACGTATGGAAAATAAGAACTAATGCTCCTTTATGAGCTGGAACTGAGATTTTTTTATTTTCAAAAGAGCAAAAAGACAAGAAATAAAGTTGATTCAGAGATCAAACAATCTTAGTTATAGTAATTTGTTGACTTCTAACAAAAAAATTCTTTCTGGGTTTTATCTGCAATTTTCTCATTCAAATCAAACTCAGATGAAATGTAGGGAGGCAATTGACTTCTTCTCAAAACTGGTCTGGTTCTGACCCAAGAGAAGAGAATTCCAAACCAGGGCAATGTGGGCACACTGCAGTTTACCCAAGAGGACCACCTACACTCTAGTGTCTAAACTTGATTGAAAGGAATAAAAGGGTGTGTTTTTTTCCATATGTTTTTTATTGAGCATGAAATTCTGAGCTCTATGAAACTGACTTAACAAAAAAGACTTTTGTGGCAATATCTGGGATAGCAGAATAAATTTAAATTCTGGAGCCTTAGCAAAAATCAGAATGATAGAATGTTAGAACTACAAAGATCTTAAGAAATTGTTTTTGTCCAACTACTAATTTTCTATATAATGAAACAGAGACTCAGAGAGATAAGACTTCTGAAAAGCTATGTAGGCTAGTTAGGAGCAGACTTGAACTAAAGGTCATGGTTTGAAAACCATTTAATTAACTGCAAAATTAAGAAATCTCCATTGGAGAAAGACCGTTTTCTGCATACACTTAATTTTCCCTGACACACACACACACACACACACACACACACACACACACACACACACCCCTAAGATGATTCTGATGAGGCGTACTGTGTGACAAAAACTGCTGTCAACTCCCTAAATGCTCCCATTCTGGCTCAGGACTGAGCAGGGGCTTGCTTGTGTAATATTTATAATCCTGATCTCATACCAAGGGTGATTGGGAAGAAGGGGGACTGGGAAGAAGCATACTGTGTAACAAAGGCTGCTTTCTCTTGGAGTCACATTTTCCCCTGAATTCATCCCTTGAGACATTGTGTTTAGTGTCTTCCCTAGCTTGGGGGAGGAGGACTTAACCTTCAGAGGAAAGCGCTGCGCAGTGGCTTCCCTCTGCTTGTTCAGACACCTGAAGGATGTGCTTGAGCAGCTCTGGAAAGTAACTTTATTCATCTAACTGGCAAAAGAATTAAAGGATAAAAACACAAGAGGGCCAAACAAAGGATGAATAGCAATTTTATAAACTGTTTCCATAACCAACTGTTTTAAAAAGTGATAGTGAATTCAGTTAACATAGGTTGATCTGAAAATCATTTGGGTTCTTAGTAGGTGGTAGGCAGCTCTGTACTTCCTTTGTTACTTCTCTGGTGCATGGTTTTTGTTTTTCACCTTTTAAAAATGGAAATATACAATGATTCCCTTTCCTATTGAGCTTATAAAGCTAAGTTAGACATGATCTAGTTAACAAAATATGCGTCAGAAGGGACCATGGTGAACAGAAGTAAACTCTCCCCTCTTTATAGGTAGGGAAACTGAGTCCCAGTGACCAAGGCAAGGTTCTCTAGCTTAATAAAAAGAAGCAGGGATTAGAATCCAGGTTTCCCGATGCCTACATTTACTTGTGCTTTAAACCAATCATCGGGCTTCAGGAATGATATGTTGAGTGGTGTGCGGGTCTGGGGGTCTGTGATGAAATCCCAGCTCTAACTCATCAATGTTATCCTGGTGAAGTTACTTATTTTCTCTGTGCTATACTCTCCTCACCTGTATCATAGGAATAAATGTCTCTCTCACATAGGGGTTCTTGTGAGTATTAATAGGTTTAGCTCAGTGCCTGGCTGAACAATAGTAAGAGCACAGCAAATGTTAGCTCTCGGGTGGAGGAAGTCCTCGAACAGCAGGAGAAAATGCTGGAAAGAAAATCTCTAGTCAAGAATCATCTACCTTTAATAGAACCCTTCCTAGATTTCTATCATACTTCCAATATGATAATAACAAGAACAATGTATTAGGTAACTTGATCTCTCTAACACTAAAATGCATTATATTAAAAATAAGTATATATTGTTACCACCCAGATCATTTATTCATTCATCAAACATTCATTAAACAGTCTCTACATGCCATTCTGCATTGGGTACCAGAGAATCAAAAGTACATAATTAATCTATGGTGTCTCTGTTCTCAAAATTATTCACAATCTTGCAGAAAAATAAGTCTCAAAGGAAAAATAATCATCATAGAGTGTGCAGCAAGTACAATGTTAAGATGTAATGAGAGCAACCAGTAAGGGTGCTGAGTCCATATTGCAGAAAGGGGACTGGGTGAGGTTATGTTTCTTGGGAAACATGATCCAAATCTTGTAGCATGCATAGGCATAAGCCAGGAGAAGTTGGGGGAGGGGACATTCCAAGCAATGAAAAGTGCGTGAGCAGAAGGAGAATGGTATAACATAACACAACACATTGGGGGAAGTACAGGTAGTTCAATGTAGCTAAAATTCAAGGTTTACAAGAAGAAAAGGAGCAGAGTATAAAAAGTGGAATCAAGTCCAGATCATGAAGGGCCTTGAATGTTATGGTAGGGACTTCCATTATTATCCTAAAGACATTGATAAGTCAATAAAAGATTTGTATGCAAAAGGATTACTTGATCAGATACTTATTTAAGAAAGGTAATTCTGGAGGTTGAGTGAAGCATTGATTGGAAAGAGTGATGACTGGAAGAATGGAGAAAAGTTCAGAGAAAATAAAAACCAGATGAAGGAAGGAATGGTAAGAATGGAAGAGAATTGGAGTCAGGTGACTTCAAGATGTCAGGAATGGGTTGGTGGTGAGTCAGAGAGGGCAGTGAAAGATGACTATTAGTTTTTCTGATTTGGGTTTCTTAGGTTAATGAAGGTACCACTCACCGAAAAAAAAAAAAAAAAAAAGAAATCCTATAGAAGGAGCAGATATTGGGAGTTAGAGGGGTAGAAAAGATGCTGAATTGAATGTAGCCTACTCTGAAGCTATGGGATATCTGCATTAAAATGTCCTACAGGTACTTTGGAACCCAGAAGAGAGGCTGAATGGTAATCATAAATTGGAGTTGTCAGGAATTGGATAGAGAACCAGTCACACTCTGTACCTCTGCGGACTGGTAAGGCTGTGGTTCAGGACTCGTGATGACCCTCCCAGGAAAATCATGTGGCATCAGCCCCTGCAGGGAGAGGTTTCTATCAACTTCATAGACCCCCTTCATCAACTTCAACTGAACCCCACATTAGTGTTATGAAGATTGCTTCTTGTGGAAATGATAGCATTTTGCCTGATCAAACAGCTGGGTCCACTAGAGTGGCCGCTCTTCCGCTCTCATGGCATTTACAGGCAGGACCAATAGTGCCTCACACCTCATGCAGTGGGTTTCTGCTCTCCTACTAAGGGTTCATGCATTGCCTCTGAAAAACAAGACACTGTGGGACTGGCATGGCCCATACACAGCCATAGGCTCACCCACCCTGGCCTCTGGGTTGTGGGTTGCTGACAAACAGGGAAATAGTACACCTGGCTCATACCCAGGTCCTGTGCTTCTTAATGCAGAGGCTGCCACTAGATCTTGGGATCTGGCTTTCCCGGTTTGATAAGCAGAATGATGTCCCCTCCCCAAAAAGTTCCATGTCCTAATCCTTGGGACTGTGAATATGTCACCTCACATGGCAAAGGGGAATTAAGATTGCCAATTATCCGAATTCTCTGGGTGAGAGCACAGTAATTGCAAGAATCTGTGAAAGTAAAAGAAAGAAGTAGAAGAGTTCAGAGTGGTGCAGTCTGGGGACTCAACTCACTGTTGCTGGCTTTAAAGATGGAGGAAGGGACCACAAGCGCCAAGGCATGTGGGCAGCTTGTCTTTGTCTGGCTTACTTCACTTACTGTGATAATCTCTCGGTCTGTCCATATTGCTGCAAATGGCATTATTTCATTCTAGAAGCTGGAAAAGGCGAGAAAATGGATCCTCCTCAAGAGCCTCTAGAAATGAGAATAGCCCTGATAACATTGATTTTGACCCAGTGAGAGCTGTGTTAGACTTTAAGATAATAAGATAATCCTGTAAGATAATAAATTTAGAATTTTTTAATTGTAGTTGATTCACAATGTTTTATTAGATGAAGGTATACAGCAAAGTGATTCAGTTATACATACATGTGTATATATATATATATATTTTAGATTCTTTTCCCTTATAGGTTATTACAAAATATTGCATATAGTTCCCTGTGCTATACAGTTGGTTCTTGTTGGTTATCTATTTTATATATAATAGTGTGTATACGTAAATCCCAAACTCCTAATTTATCCCTGCTCCCTTTCCCTTTGGTAACCATAAGTTTGTTTTCTGTGTCTGTGGGTCTATTTCTGTTTTGTGAATAAGTTCATTTGTATCATTTTCTTTTTAGATTCCACATGTAAGCGATGTCATATGATATTTGTCTTTGTCTGACTTACTTTACTTACTATGTTAATCTCTAGGTCCATCTGTATTGCTGCAAATGGCATTATTTCATTCTTTTTTATGGCTGAGTAGTATTCCATTGTATAAATATACCACATCTTCTTTATCCATTCATCTGTCGATGGACATTTAGGTTGCTCCCAATGTCTTGGCTATTGTAAATAGTGCTGAAATGAGCATTAGGGTGCATGTTTCTTTTTGAATTATGGTTTTCTGTGGATTTATGCCCAGGAGTGGGATTGCAAGATCATATGGTGGCTCTATTTTTGTTTTTTAAAGGAACCTCTATACTGTTCTTCATAGTGGGAGAAAATGGAACCCTCCTACACTGTTGAGGGGTATAAATTTGGATTCTTTTAGCCACTATTTGTAATAATTTGTTATAGCAGCCATAGAAAACTAATGTACTTGACAACACCCAAGAGGGCAGGATGGCACAAGTCAGTGTGAAGGTGTTGATGCTCCGTGGGGTAGATTTTGGTCAACATAGGAGGGGAGCCAATGGATAAGTTCTTTCCTGCCCTACACAGTTTGTTCTGACACATAGGATTTTATATGAGCTTTTGAAGCACACTGTGAGACAGAGAAGTCAGGTGTGCTTTACACAGAGCTGCAGAGAGCTGTACCTTTGTATTTGTTCTTACTCCTTACTCCCGTTTTGCTCGCTCATGCTTCTCTGAGATTGTACTTCCTAAGGAAGCAACAGCGTGTAAGGATGGGTCTCACTCAGGCTGATTTCTAAGAAACCTGAGAGGGTAGTGACTGCTATCATGCAATTGGGTGAGTCCAGCCAGAAAGTGTGTACAGAGCAATCAGAAGAAGGGTCAGGAATAGGTTCCTGGGGAACCAGCATTTAAGAACCAGATGAACCACAAGGATGCTGAAAGGAAGCCAAAGTTGGGCATAGAGGAAGAACTAGAAGCGGTCAGTGTTCTAAACACAAGGGAAGGGAAAGTCTGAGAAAAGAGACGTGGCCGATGGAATTAGAGGTGTAGTGGTGATCGGTGAGCCCAAATGAAGGAATAACTGACATTTTAAAATTAATACCTGGGAGTTCATTGCCACCCTTGGCTAAAGTTACAGACAAAGCCAGGTTTCTGGGGATTTAGGAATGAATCAGAAGAGATGAAATATAGGCAGCAGGTGTAGACAGCTCTTTAAGTGTGTTGGTTATGAAAATAAGAAGAGAGTGCTGTAGCTAGCAAACCATATTGGGTGGAAGGAGGATTTTTAATTTCTGTATCCTTTTGTTTTTGTTTTAAGATTGGAGAAACCTGAACATGTTTATAGCCTAAAGGAAAGGAGCCAGCGGAGAGGACAGCTTAAAGAGTCACACAATAGGGAAGCCGCACAGACAGACACCTACTAACAGAATGCAGCATTTTTCTGCTACTTCCCTTGTATGCTGTCACAAATGCAGAAATGTGTTTTTCCTCTCCCCAATCTAGCATCAGAAAGTTGGCCACAGAGTCTGTTTGAAGAGGCTGGCAGCTCTGTTTTTAAGTGAGTCAGACAGGACAGCAGTGTGAGTTGGGCCTCTGTGAATTGTTCGGGAGAGCAGCATGTAGTCAGTGGACTTGCTCCTTTAGCCTCCTGGCTTGAAACAAAGTTAGATCTCAGCACCCAACAGAGTAACTTAAAACCAGCAAAAGTCAAGGTAGACATATGCTTCTAGAAAGGAAAGGGATTCTTGTTTGTGAGCCCTTCTGAATTCTCCTGTGGATTCTCCCAGAGGAATGCAGTCACTGAGTATGATGAATACTAGGCTAAGACAACTCAGGAACCTTCTTCCCATTAATGTTCTCTGAAACGTACACACACACACGCATGCATGCACATACACACTCTAAATAAGAATCAGATGAAAGAGAAAAGCTGTACAACTCCTGCTTTTAAAGAATCACAGATTTTTAGGGCTTACAGGACATTGTAAGAATGATTTAGTTCAATACTCCCATTTTACAGTTGAAGAAATTGAGGCATAATAAAAACTTATAATAATAATTGCATAGCAATAGCAAATTTTAGTTATAATGTGCTCTCACATAAATTCACTCATTTGATCCTCAGAAAGACTTCGGAAGAAAGGGAACAAAACAAACCAAAAACAATTGAAATTGTACCCTAAAAGCACTCTGATATTTTAATACTAACACTTCTATAAAACAGGAGTTTTTCTCTTTCCCTTTATCCTGCTACAGGTTAAATATATTATTTTCATTTTACAGGTAAGGAAATAAAATTGAGATATAAAAGGATATGCTTGATGTCTGGCAAATATCCTGGGTCTAAAACTCATGTCAGAATCCACAAGAGAACTCAGGATTCTTCGATTTCAGAGTCCTTTTTCATTTCTTTTTCATTTTATATTTTTACAGCATTCTATGCTTATGAGGGTGGTTTCACTTACATGGTTTAATTAATCGCTATGACAACTCTGTATGATGGATAAAACCACAAAGAAACTGAAAGAAAGATGAAGGATTCGGTGAAATTCTCATAAGTAGTTAACAAGGTACTAGCACTTCAGCAACAAATGGGTTCTGAAGTTTCTTTCCCACATACCAGTTGCACTCAGTCCTGCCTGCAAATTGGAATTATCTCAAGAGGCTTTAAAAAAATACAAGTGGACTTCCCCAGTGGCGCAGTGGTTGAGAGTCTGCCTGCCGATGCAGGGGACACGGGTTCGTGCCCCGGTCCAGGAAGATCCCACATGCCGCGAAGTGGCTGGGCCCGTGAGCCATGGCTGCTGAGCCTGCGCGTCCGGAGCCTGTGCTCCGCAGCGGGAGAGGCCACAACAGTGAGAGGCCCGTGTACCGCAAAAAAAAAAAAAAAAAAAAAAAAAAATACAAGTGACTGGACCCCACCCCAGACTAACTGAATCAGCCTCTCTGATGGATGGACCCTGAGTATCTTCAGTTTTTAAATCTTTCCAGGTGATTCTTATAGCCTCTGTTGAGAATCACTACAATATATAACACATTTAACATTTAAAGTTCTTAATTTTTGCAGGACGCAGTCTGATTCCCTCTTTACAATAATAGCTAACATTTTGGTAGCATTCTGGAAGGGATGGGAGATTCATGCATTTTAGCTCTCCACTGAGCAGGAACAGTGCCAGTGTGTATACAAGCATCTTGTAATACAGGTTACCGAAGTCCTATGGAATTGCCCACTCCAACAGCAGAAAAAAAGTGTTCAACATTATGCTGCTCTAACGCAGTCAAACGTTTTCTCTATTCATGTGGCTCTGGATGACTAACATCATACTGCAGGGGTAAAATACAGATGAATAAATACTGGAAACATAATACCTTTGTTTTAATTGCTGACCATGGTGACTACAGCATGAGCAGAAACTCCATTGCAGGATGAGACTCAGGATGCAGATGAGCACAGAGCTTGCTTGTCTCTTATGCAGGAGGCCCCCCCCCAAGTATTATTGCTGGTATCCATGTGTAACAGATAGTATTGTGTACTGAGCTGGAAGATAATAAATACATGTGAGATGATGATTTACAGAAGAGTGCTTAGAACTCCTTGAACCAACAGGAGAAGAAAACAGTGCTGGTGCAAGGTTGTACTGTCAAACTCAAAATCCTTTTCTTCGTTTCTCTCCAGAGGGCAATTTCCCCAAGACATAACTTGCTTTCTGCATTGTCATCTGGAAATTCGGTGGTTAATTACTGAAATGCCTGATCCACAAATCTCTAGCTGTCATTTTTTTTTCTCCCTTTTGGTTGACTTTTTTAAAAGAATGTCTCATTTTTAATGAAATAACTCTCATTAAAACTGCCTGTTCTTTAGGAGTTTTTGTATAACTATTTTTACTTCCTTTTAAAAACTTCCCTTATTTAAGCTACTGTGGCTTAATGAAATTGTACCTCTAACTAAAATCAGTATGATTTGAAATCTTAACAACAGCAACAAAAAAAATTAAATGAAAACTGAAAATACCAGTGAGTTGTTTGCATGATTTCTTATGACACAGTTGTTTTATTTCATATTTCTCCTTGACAGAGAAAGAAAAAATTCTAGAGAAAGTGATGGTGATAGATATATTTAGGTGATTAATGATATTGTCATCTTGATGACTCATCTGCATCTGTATCATATGAAAAATAGATTGTTGATTTATCCAAGACTATAATCTTTTTATCATTCTAATATTAAATGTAATCACAAGAGGAAAGCACTAACATTTGCCAAAAAAAGGAAAGTGATTGATTTAAGTGTTCATCTTATACCAGATGCTCTATGGAAACATGAGTTGCTATTAAAGGTGTTTTATATATAGGCCAAGTAAACTAGCCCTCGCCTCTATATCATAGGCCCATCAGTTTAGCATAGCAAGTAACACGCTGCCTTTGCAGTCACACTAGTGAGTAGAAATCCCAGCTCCGCCATGTGCTAGCTGTGTGACCTTGGGCAGGTTATTAAACTCCATCATGCCTCAGTTTCCTCATTTATAAAAATGAGAATAAAAGCAGTACCTACTTCACAGAGTTGTCATGAAGTTTCAAGTGACTTAGTATGTGCTCCATAAATGTAAACTATTATTACAGTCATCCATCTGATGTGTCCCCTGGTCAGTTATTTTGTATTCAGAAAGCTTCTGATAAGATATATACCTTGATCAGAAAACATGAGCATGATCTACCTGGTTCATTTCTCTGATAATTCAATCAGTTCATCACCCAGGATAGAGGATGATACCAAGGTAGAGAAAAAGTGAGTCAAACTCTGTTGAAGCAAGAGTATGAGTCACTGGCTACGAGGGCTTTGATGTATAGAAAGCAGCATGGTGCAGGAGAGAGCATGAGTGTCAGACCAGCATGCATTTGAGAATATGCTCTGCCTCTCAAGATGAGATGTTCAACAACTTACTTAATCTCTCTAATTCTCAGTGCACCCTAAAGTAAAAAGTTCTAAAGATTTAAATGTGATCGTGTATGTAAAATACTTAGCTACATGTTACGCTAACTCATTATTACTGCTATTATTGTTTTTAATCCTGTGAGAGAAGATAGAGTAGGGACACTGGGTAGCTGGGTGGAGAGAGATCAGGAGACATAGTATGAGGGCAGGGGAGAGAATTGGGACAGTTTACAAAAAGGGAAGTAGTCAGGGTCTTTGAACACCAGCTGGGCCCTTCCTACTCTCTGTGCCTCCTGGTAAATTGTGAACTACTATATTCATTCATTCAGTCAACAAGTATAAGCGAATCCCTGCTATGGGCTGGGCACTTTTCTAGGTGCCAAAGGCAATGGTCTTACTGTTAGGAAGCTTATATTCTGTGGGGACTCTTTAATAAACAGGTAAACGAATAAATGAGGCAGATAATTTCAGATTGTAAAAAGACAATGGATCAGACAAAGAATGCTGTGGGAGAGGACATCTTAGCTAAAAAAGGCCTGTTGAAGAGATAAAATTTAACTGGAGTAGAAGAAAGAGGAGCCAGACATATAAAGTTCTGGAAAAGAACATTCCACTCAGTGGGTCCTGCACCCAAAAGGCCTTGAAGTAGAAATGATCTGGATCTTGGCCTATGCCCAGGCTAGTGTGACTGTGGCCCATATTGGCTCATACTGAAGGGAGCAGCAGAGCCCTGGTTGTGGAGAGACTTGCAAGCCACGCGAGGGCTGGATACCCAGTGCTACGTGAAGCCGTGGGAGGCTTCCATAGGAAGCAGAGGAATGAAGTGATGGTTTTACCACACACGCTCTTGCCGAGAACTCAAAAAAACCATCAACAGGTAGCCATGTTGACCTTACAAGACTCAACCCTGTTCATTTGTTCATGACAACCAACTAGTGAGGTGGCGAGGCAGAGATTTTACTCTCCGAATTTTAGAGATAAGAGTACTGAGGTTCAGAGTGCCCAAGCTCCTCCAACCAGATGCCTCATCAAGACAGAGTAAAATCAGCTAGTGGCAGAGCCGTGGGGTCTAGTCTAGGTTTTACGATTCCAGTCCTGAGCTTTATCTCTTACAAGAAATTCTGATCACACTTGGCTTAGCAATCAGATTTATTCTATTAAACATAGTTTTTTAAGTTTTGATTATTTTTAATCCTGCTTGTGATTTCTGTTTGATTTCCCATTAGGTTCTACCAACTAAAGGTAAATTCCTTGGATGTATGTTAGGCTTCTGTGAGTGGTGATAACCACAGTGCTACCAGAATCACTAAACGCATAAATATGACATGAGTCCCTTCTTGCCATTCCCCTCGTGGCAGTGCGGACTGAGTGTAACAAGAAGCCTAGTGAGGAGTTCAGATGGGCAATGGAGACGGAACAATATCACCGACATCTACTAAGTTTTCATAGGCCCTTCCAGACCGTCCCCACAAACTGTGCCTCTCATTAAAATAGTCAGCACAACAATTTGTACTATATGCTAATTCCAGCATTTGTGATTCAATATTTGAAGTATTTACAGTTTTCCACATTACCAGACAAAAATTGCACATGGCCCAGAATGGCAGCAGTCAAAGACAGCTTTACGTACGTGCTCTGACCAGGAAAATAACAGAAACTTCTTAGAATTTAATGAGAGGCAGAAAGAAACACCGGTTCCTTTCAAAACTGTAGGATCAACAATGGTAGTGATGGTACTTGTAGAGATTGAGCAACAGAAGGTAGATATACTTGGCATAATGGTAAAGAGTTAAGAAATTGAGCTGTATTAATCAGAGTAAAGAAAATTTTTATTAAGTGCATAGTTTGTAAGCACCACATGTTTTTTTACTGTTTGTTAGGAAGATGGAGGCATGCACTGGAAACACTAATTCTAATTATTACTGTATGTGGGAGTTTTTGGCATGAGGTCAAGAAATAATAGGAGAATGTGTGAATCTCACTATTGAGCTGCAGAAAGCCTAATCATTTGAATAAAGCCAGTTGTTTTTTCTTGGACCGTCTCTGGGCTGTTCAGTGTTCTGGATGAATCTAACACAATCAGGCTGTTCTCTGGTGTATAACCACTTCCTGCTGACTCAGGGCAACTTGCTTCCTCTGCCGTTTATTAAAATGAAACATTCATATTAAAACCCCATTTTTTAGTGATGACCAAATATACATTAGTAATGACATTATTAAAACTATTTTGTTTAAAATGAACTTTCACACTAGTGTGTTGCAAAGTGGCACAAACAAATCTAATTTCACTGGAGATGGTTTTAAAAGGCTTGCAGATCTTTCTGGCACTATTACAGAAGGGGATTTGATGTGTGTTTCAGGAGACAATCTAAGTTTTTATGGCTGTAAAAAATGAATACTGTTTCTACTACTCCACACAGCAAATAATGTATAATTCATGATTTTTCATTAACATGCAAATGTGAAATAATGTCTTCTATGTTTGCATCTACTAACAATCTATTAAATATTTAGAAGCATAGTAAAGAATACTAAAAATATTTGATCCGGGTACTGTTTAAGTAGTTTTTCCCCTCATTTTTTATTTGTCCTTATATTTACACATGTAAAAACGTAGGAGAAACAGACAAACAAATAATCAATTCAGCATCTGGCATTTGTAGAATAAGACAGTAACCCTAGTATTTATACAGTTCTTGGTACCTTCAATAGCATTTTCACAGAAAGGGTCTTGGCCATCCATGTAACAACAATATTAGTCTGTTGTTAGCCCCATTTCATGGATCAAGAAACCAAGACAGTGATTTACTGGCCAGGACAACATCCCAAGTGTCTTGTGCACCTCAGGAGCACAATAGAAACTCAGGTATAAGGTCATAGAATTCCAAGTATTTGATAATATATTTTTCTAAGACCATTACCTATAGCTTGTACTGGCTGAAGGATCTGAAATTTTCAGTACTCTTTCTAAGGTGCCAAGATTCCTCACTGGTTCATTCTACAAATATTCATTGAGCAAAGCCCTATCCTCCTATTTGCTCGGCATTCTTCCAGGGGCCTGATGGAAGCTAGAGATGAATCAGACACAGACATGTCATCAAGGGTAGAACTGTAGAGTCTAAAAGACAAGCTATAGGAGAAAATGCTGTAATAAAAGGAATATTGCATCAAATGCCATTAGAAGAGTACAGAAAATGTTTAAAGGAGAGAAAGAATGCATTTCTCTGGGCAGAGAGAATCTGGGCAGACTTCATGGGGAATGATGGATCTAGGATGCAGTGGGTTAAAGAAGTCATTGAAGATCTAAAGCCCAATCATGTGGTGTTTTAAATTTAATCTCTTAAATTTAATCTTGGAGGGCATGTGAGAAACTAGGGAGAATGAGGCCTATAAAGTATTTCAGAATAAGAAAATAAAGTCTCCACACAAAAAAAAAGAGTAATGGAAATGAATGTAAGAGGAAAGAAAAACATAAGCCAACATTTTGGAAAGATTCTTAGAATCTGGCTGTTCTCAATAAGACATCGGGGGGTAGCAATAGAAAGTCAGAGTTCAGTCAAGATATGACAGAATATTGATTCCTTCTCTTTCCTTAGTATGTTCTGGGTTCTAAAAATTTCTCTGTGGTCACGATTTTACTATTATTATCTTCAGTATTAATTCTAGGGAGTCAGTCTGGTGGCATTAAGATATTTGGAAGACACAAATCTACTTAAAAACAAAATTATCCTTTCAGTTCATATTAATGACTTGATACAGTCCATGCCTTCAAGAAATTTGTCTTCAGTCACTGTACTAGGATCTCCATTTAGGAGAAGTGAAACTAAGGACTGGGTTACCTTTCTAAGGTTGGTACCACTCTGTGTACAAACCTGGTCAATCACTCCTTCAACCAACCCAGGAAACTGACCTCAGTTAATACATTTTAAGCATTTTTAAGCAATCTATCAAATTGAAGTTGTGATAAGGGAATAGAGAAATAGCTACAAAGATCATACACACAAAAACAATCACAATGGTCTAAAGTCCTCCCAGATGATATTAGGAGTCTGCTTCAAAGACAGAGTACTCGGGCAAGGTTGGAAACCACAGGCATTGGCCATATAATCCTTGCTACCCAGATGGTGTTGTCATTCTAGCAGGTCCAGTCTCCTGCCTTGGGGATCCTTTCTAGTAGAACTCTGGCTCTAAGGATGCTGTTTTCCCTTTACTGGTGAATAATTCTGTGCACCAAGTACATTTTTGCTGAGTACATCATTTCTTATCCAGGTCTCAGGGAAGCTTCCATGCTGCATGACTCCCTCAGATATTGTATCACATCCACAGGCACCACGTGGTATTTTGCATGGAGGTCTAGGAATTCCTCCTGAGTCTGGCCAGTGTTTGATCTGTTCAGTGGCCTGAGTATAGTTAAGTAGGCTCTTTGAATCTATATGTAAGTAGACTTTGTTTTTTTCCCCTTCTGGGGTCATTTCCCATCCAGACACTGTGACTGACTCTTTTTGTGTATTACCAGTCTCTCTCCCTGTTGAAGTGAGCTCTCAACCTCTACAGGATTCTCTAGGGGACCATACTCTATTTATCTGGGGGTCAAATATGTTACAATGAAGGGTTTACTGGACGAAGCTATTTTCATACTTGATAAAATGGATTTTTGTACTTTGCTAATTTGATAATGATATCAAGAACTTATGCACAGTTCATTCAAATAATCCAATTCGTTTTGCTTTTGGGTTTATTTGTATCACTAATTCTCCATTATACATGACACTAGGTGAACAATTCAGTGTTCAACCAGAGAAGCAGAACACCTATAGGGTGCCTGGTATAGAGTGAGCTCCTGGCAAATTACAATTTAAAATAAATAAATGGTTCTCTGATACCTAAAAAACAAAACAGATTGCTAATTTCTGTGACCAAAGAAATAGCAGGAAAACCATCACAGAATGAATTTGTGGGTGTAATTACCATCTGATATATCCATTTCAAACATATCAGGTCTCTTTTCATGACAAAGTCCTACAAAATGAGCAGGTAGCACAGTGATAAGCTACCTTGACTTTACCAAAGGACTGACATCTTGTCCTGTACAATTTCCTTTTCTTTCAAACAGAATAAATATAGCTTAAACAATAGTTCTCAAATGCCAACCAGACTAGGGCTGGACTGGTTAGAAAGGGAATTTGTTTAAAAACTTTTAAAAATAATAATAACTGTCTGATCTGAGAGCCATTTCTCATATCACTGCCATGAAGATTCTAATTCAGTAGGTATGGAATAGGATATGAGAATCAACATTTTAACATGATTCTCCTGATAATTCTGTCTCACAGCTAGGCTTAGAAATCAGGGGCCTTCAGCACATGCAGCTGGCATTAGGATCATGCATGGCTAGCCGTGGATCCGTGGCAATCTGAGGGAGGGAGAATCTGGGGAATCCATGGGATAGATCAGACCCATAAGAGACTTTTGTGTATGTGTTGTCAATTAGAGTTGGGCACAAGAAACTATTGCTGCTATAGCCACATTAACAATGCACTGTTTATACAGACCAATTAGAGTTCATGAAAAAAGCTTTTTATGTGGGGCCTTTAGCATCACAGTATTTCTGTCATGCAGTGACTTGTCAGCCCCGGACACATGGAGAGATCTCACAGAGGAGGTCATGGGATGTCAGGAGAGCTAGGACAAGCAAGAGAACCTGCTCAGTAGCTAGGGGAATCAGCAAATGTTTTTAAATAACATTTAACCCTGATTCTGATAACATTTTAGAGACTCTTCAGTGTGGAAGCATGAGGGATGTGACAACTAGTGCTTCCAAGGATAGCTATTTATACAAATGTATAAATAGGTATAAAAGACGGAAGTGATAATTCAACAGTGACTGGTAATTAGAGTAGATTTTGCAGTACAACACATTAACACCAGAAAAATGAATATTTGTTCATTTTTTAATAGACTGCTCAGAGGCTAAAAATGATTCCCTGCTTGGCCAAAACAAAACCATAATAGAAGGTAGTTGTTGGCATAAAGGAGAGAATGGCTGCAGGAATTCAGGTATTCACCTATCCCTCTGTGAAGTCTGTATTGTGTGCAGGATTCATACAGTGAAGAGAGGGTGCACAGCTCAGGGTATTCCACAACAGCTTCAAGACCTCAGAAAGCTGAGAAAGCTGGAATATATAGCCCAGGATGACTTAGAGCAGTATGATGAAGTTGTGAATACCAGAGAACAGTATATGGAGAGTCTCAGGGAAGAATCTCAAAGCCAGATAATTTCCCTCCTGTGTAGACACAGTGAGTGAGGTGAAGAATATCTTAACTATTGGCTGTTGGGTGCATGCAGTGGGACAAGAGACAACCTTGCCTAGCAGCCTTGCCCTAACTTACTGTCAGGATATAGTGTTTTCTGTATTTAACTCCTTTATATAACACTGTGCTTAAGTGCACTTCCAAGAGGATGGGAAAAGAGCACTGCATGGTTCTGGATGTAGCTCCCGCTCATTAAACATAAAGAGGGTGACGTCCCTAAGAATCACAATCTTAACTCTTTGTGGCAGTGAAATGATCACAGTGATTGTTTGAAATTTACTAATGACCATTAAGATATAGGGATACCAGATACCAAAAGCTATTTCATCAACAGACTTCATCAGATGAGGTGAACAACCTAGTAGATAAGTTGAAAAAATATTTCCACTCTCTCTCTAGGCTTTCTTGTCATGCATTTCTATGATGACCTACCTAATAATCATAATTACCAGTAGTGCAACATTGATGCTTGGAATTACAATGTTGTTTAAACTCTTACTTTTAAAGAGCGTAATATCTGCCAGACCTGACCTGATTTATTTTTATTTATTTATTATCATTATTTTTTTAGCTCTCAGCCCATGGACTTGTGAAGATTTACATATCTCTGTTAGCTGAATCACATCTGTTCCTTAGGTCTAATTTTCAAATTCCAAGCATTAGCAGTGTGACCACAAAGATCTATGATCTTACACTTTATTTGATTTTTGTGTGTTTGTTTTAACGGAAGGTAGAAAGGGAGGGAAGAAGGGAGGGGAATATTTGATTTGCTGTCTAGCCAACACAATTCTAAAAAGCATTAAGCTGAAACTGCTACAAGTGTTTATTTTCTAACTCTTTCTTGTATAACGGGAACAGTCAAGATCTGAACATGAGTCGATATAAGGTTTGTGGTTATGATAAGCATATCAGCCAGTGGATGGAGTAAACCCCAGTGACAGCTGTGATGGTTCTTGGAATCAGACATCCTTCAATAACATGTTCCCCCGTAGCTTATAGATACTGTTGTAAAATAGGGTCAAGGCTTATGGCAGATGGTGAATATCTCCGAGCTATGTGAAATTTCTCTCTGTGGATCCGTGCCTAACAACCATTACATCAAACCACAGGTACAGCGAAGCCTATTTCCCTCTTTGACATGATACTTTTGTTACTCTAGAGGCAAAGCCTTACGCTATTGCAAGCTGAAAAAAGACACCTCTCTAACAGCTGAAAGAGTGCAGACACAGAATTGGGAACAATTGGGCTATTCCAAACATCAGAATATAAAGCAATGATTTTATCCAGCACAAACCACATAGCTCATTACAGTATGGTGTCTTGGAATGAGGATACCTGAAATAACAATGGCAATACCAAAAAATAAGTAACTAAATATTGTGCAGATTAATGTTACCAGGCCTCATAGATGTGATTCTTCCCAACTCTAATCTTTGTTATAACAGTAACTACTTGTTCTTGTCATAGAGAAAACTGATTGCTTCATCGATTGATTCACTGAATAAAATCTTGTCATTGAGCAATCAGGCTAGGTTTTCTATAAACATCTGATAAAAGAAAGTTAAGAAGCCTATAAATAGTATAGGTCAGATGGATTCCAAATATCAGTGAATTTCCATAATACCTATTTTTTCATGTTTTTTTTTAATAGAAGTATAGTTGATTTACAATGTGGTATTAATTACTACTGTACAGCAGGGTGACTCAGTTATACATGTATAACATTCTTTTTCACATTCTTTTCCATTATAGTTTATTACAGGATATTGAATATAGTTCCCTGCACTATACAGTAGGACCTCGTTGTTTATCCATTCTGTATATACCAGTTTGCATCTGCTGATCCCAAACTCCCAATTCATCCCTCTCCTACCCCCTCCACCCCCTGGCTTGGCAACCACCCATAATATCTATTGAACTACTTACAATTCACCAAGAATGCTAGGTGGGTAGAAATTCTCTAGGTACTCTGGAGAAAGCTAAAGGAAGAAAAAGTAAAATTTCTGTATTCACTAGGTATGCTGGAGAAATGAAATATATTTTAAGAATAGTGGCAAGAAAAATACAAGAGAACGCTAAGAAACAAAAGTTACAGGGGTGATCCAAATTACTAATAATTTTAATATGTGAAGCTAGCACCTTAATTTTACAAAGAACATTACACTTAAGCGGTTCATTAAGGATTACTTCAAGGAGGAGATAGAACTTTCCTGAAACACTGGCTAGTGGCCCCCAATCCACAGAAGAAGACTCTTTGCAGTTGGCCTCCTTGTCTCCTTCATGGAAGGAAATTATCTTGATGTGTTTTCAAACTGCCATCTTATCACTTTACAAGATGCATCATAACAGTATCAAGAAAAAATAAATGGATATCCAAGAAGCTGCTAAAGAATAGATTTCTTGAAAATGCAAAAATGGACTTTTCATGATATATTTTTGTTTTACTTTATCTTGATGCCATGGTTTGTTTTTTGTTCTGCAGATACACAAGACACACACACTCCTGTGTCTATTCTTACTGGCCAGAAGTATTTTTTTAAAAAATTCAGTTCTGGGGCTTCCCTGGTGGCACAGTGGTTGAGAGTCCGCCTGCCGATGCAGGGGACAGGGGTTCGTGCCCCGGTCCGGGAAGATCCCACATGCCGCGGAGCGGCTGGGCCCGTGAGCCATGGCCACTGAGCCTGCGCGTCCGGAGTCTGTGCTCCTCAACGGGAGAGGCCACAACAGTGAGAGGCCCGTGTACTGCAAAAAAAAAAAAAAAAAAAAAAAAAAAAAATTCAGTTCTTTCTGAGCATAAAGGAATTTTTAGTTTTCTTTACAATCTGTGATTTGTTATTTCTCACACACACAAAGGTCTATATAATAGTTCACATTTTTATTTTTCTTTGTACTTCATTTTTTAAGTATTTGTCATTCTGGGTATGGGAATGAATAATTACTCAGCATTACACTTGAATAGTTTAGCAACATTAATCAGTTATCTCAAAATATTATTATAAACTGAACTTTTATGTGACCATTTATAGAAGAACAATGCACTTAAGCTACTTACATGAGGAACTCTAAGTTAGGTCTGCTGTGTTCCCATGAGCAAAATTTTCTGATTCTAGAAATTAATAGACTTAGAAAATAGCCTAACATTTTACTCCCTTTTAAAAACATGATTATATATATATATATTTTTATCATAGTTCATGTGATTAAGCTGAATATTTTAATATTAATTGTGTTCTCATGACTTGTAACATGATAATTTGGGGTAGAACTAGCAGTCAGTTTTAAATCCAAATGTTTCCTTTCCTTGCTTTGTTTCATTTTAAATTTTTTCCCAGTATTATAACAAGACTCCCTTCATCTGAGGCATATTTTATATCTTCTTCCCAGTGATGATATTTCAGGAAAAAGATTCTCACCATTTAGACAATGCATACACAGTAAGTGAAGTGGAAGTTCAACACACATCTCAGTAAGCTGATCTATGTAGACATGCTAAAAAGAGAACTCAATCTGAATATCCACAAAATTTCCACATATTTTGTTTCTTAAAGAAAAGTAAATATGAAGCACAATGCCAGACAAAGTCACTTACCTCACCTACTGCAGGCATTAAATTATTTGGTTATCTACATTGATCCAATTAATGATCAGACTGCCAAATCCACATTTCACTTTGTGTTGCATAGTCCTAGCCTTTGTTACGTGCCCTTGGGAGTTATAGTTGAAAATGAAAGTAATTAAAGAGTTGCTGGGAATTATTTTATTGCAAGGAATGGCTTGCTCATCTGCCTGAAAGAGAAATGATGGTAGAAGTCTAAATAGTGGTGGATGTAGGTATAGAGATAGAAATAAAAATAAAATGGAGAGAAGTGCAAGTTTGATTATCATTTAAACACATCCTATTTCCAGTCATCATTCAATAAATGTATATTTCATGCCTACCAGGGTCAGGTACTGGGCGCGAGAGTGCATACTAGGCACTGGGAATACAGAAATGAAGAAGTTAAAGTCTCTGTGATCATGGCACTCATATTAATAGAGGATTCCAGAAAATCTACACTTATAATAGTGTTATGAGAGATGTAAAAGAAGTGTGCAATATAGGTATTATGGGAAAATCACCGAAACAAGTCCCTAAATAGCCTGGAGAACTTAGTAAATGCTTCCAAAAAAAGTAGTGCTTGCTCTGCTCATGAAAGACTGTGTTATTAGCTGGTTGCCTCTTACTAAAGAGAATTCCAGGCAGAGGGAATAAGCAATGTTTGTAAGGAGGAAGATACGTGCTAGAATGGCATATTTAGTGAAATGCTAATAAGGGGATCTGTAAGGTAATTTTAATACAGGACACTGGTAATTCAAGAGGCAGATTATGAAGGAACATATATGCCAAGGTTTGAACTTTGTGCCAAAGGTAATGGGAGGCCATCAAATTATTTTAAGATGCAGACTGGCATAGTTAGATTTCTGAATTAACATCTAGTGCATACACATAAATCCCTTAGTACTGAATCTACTTTAGTGCTGCCGATGGGATTTTGTTTTACTGAATGGTGAGAGTGACAGCACAGAATAGTAGGAAAGCCTTGCTTTGAACTACCTAGGGGAACCTAGACAAGAATCTCAAACTCTCCAGAGTAATTTTCTTCACTGTAAATGAAGGGGTTGACTAAGTGATCTTTAAGGTCTCCTTGGCTTGAAATTTCTGTGTTCCCTTTCTTTGTTTTGAGCTCTACCACTGTATAAACTAATGAGAGATTGCTTTTGCCCTACCTCAATACTGAAGAGACAGTGAATCACATGACTAAACTGAGCCAATCACCAAGTTAGATTTGGTGATATTATCCACTTAATGAGGCATTCTAGGAGGCAGAATTCTGGTTATAAAATCCCACAGTGTGCTGTTTTGTGACAGAAGACACAAGAGGATGGTACACATGGGAGGAAAATAATTAATTTCCACACCTCCTACTTAAGCAGGAGTCCAGCTATGTAGAATAAGAATAAAAGTGAAATATTATAAGTCCATCTGTAGATTTTGGTTTTTTTACTGAAGTGGGCCAATAAATTTTAACATCACTGCCAACTCCACTTTTACTTAAAAAAAAATAAAGTAAAACATTCACAATTCCAGCTTTGTGGTGGTTTCAGTTAAAAAAAAAGATAAAGGAGGGATGGGGGAGTAAAGGACAGTTTCAGCCTCTGTGAGGGTAAGGTTTATTTAAATAGAATTAACAGTTCATCTGATTTAAAATTAAGATACATCAATGCAATGATAATGCAAGGTAATTTTAAATCTACGTTCATGGGTGTATTCAGGGCACTTCTAACTATGGTTTGGCAATCTCACAGGGAGACTTTTGAGGCTCCTATACCAGCAGATAGCCATTTCACATTAATCGTAAAAGGTTTTCTGGAAAGTTAGGATCTTTGCTTTTTAAAGGACAATTTCAAAAGAGTTATGTACCACACTTAAACTATGAAGTGATCTAGTAAATTCAAATGGAAGCAGGTCTATTGTCCACAGCGGGGCTAACATTTTTAAAACAAAATAAAGTAAAATAAGATGCATTTGAATAGATATTTAAGTTAGGACTAAGGAGAACTTCCAAATGCAAGGAGTACATCATATGAGTTACTCAGATACCCACACAAATAGCAAAAAGTGAACTAGGGTAGAGGAGGATGGACCAGTTAACTCTCAAACTACTTCACCCTATTCAGTCTAGAATGCTTTTATATATTAAAGTTAAATGTAGGGACTTCCCTGGTGGCTCAGTGGTTTAGAGTCCGCCTGCCGAGGCAGGGGACGCGGGTTCGTGCCCCGGTACGGGAGGATCCCACATGCCGTGGAGCGACTGGGCCCGTGAGCCATGGCCGCTGAGCCTGCGCGTCCGGAGCCTGTGCTCCGCAACGGGAGAGGCCACAACAGTGAGAGGCCCGCGTACCGCAAAAAAAAAAAAAAAAAGTTAAATGCAAATGATAGTGCATATGTATGTTCTTCAGGTCATAAGGGTTGATACAGTGATATAGGTCAAAATTAATTCTACTATCTGTTCATATTCCAATGAATGACAGAATTAGAAACTATAAAATAGCTAGAAAAAAATCCTTGAGATGACCTCAGCTAAATAAGATCAGCCTCATTTCTGACTTTTAGGTAATTTGCATATAGCAATATATTCCAGTCTTAATCCTCATCTCAGTGACCCATCAGTTTAAAGAATTATCTTGACCATGGTGTGGTCAAAGGAATCAGTATAGTCTTTCTTACACCACTTTGCTTGTAACAAAGTGACTGATAGTTTCAAGTCCTACTACTAAGTAGCTGGACTCCAGACTCCTATATGCTTCTGTCAAAATAATTCTGGGAAGTTGTGGTACAAAAAAAAGTAGACTAAATTCTACTACAGTGATGTTCCAATTCTTTCTCTCACTCACCCCTCCGGCCCCCCACATATAGGATTAGCATTGAAAACTATGGAAGATGTATATATTTAAATACAATATTAGAATATACTATTAGAATTCTGTTATAATCTATTAACATAATCTTTTTTAGCATGCTGAAAGATTCATTTTTAGCTATGAGCATATCAAAGAAGTTGACTCCTTATGTACCTGAATCTGTGATCCATTCATATACTCAGCAAATTTTATTGAGTGCCTACTATGTGCCAGACACTATCCCATCCCTTGGGTGTATTATAATAATAGATTGCATGCTTTTGTCATCATAAAGAGTTCAATAATAAGACCATATTATTGTAGCAGAATAATCTGTGTAGAATATTTTTTAAATAGTCAATTAAAAACTAAGTTAACGAAGCTGTTATCCCATCAACCTTACCCAACTCTCTCAGGAGCTGATCTGTGAACTGATGTTTATTCATGTATTTGTTATTTATCAGACAATTATTGAGTGCCCATTATGTGCTAGATATTGTTTTAAGCATGGGGGATGGGATACATTTGTGAACAAATCCATCAAAGTCCCTTCCTTCACAGAGTTTATGTTCTAGTAGAAGAAAGAGTAAATTTTATAGTTGTGAATGGTGGCAGCTCTATGGGGAAAATTAGAGCAGGCTGAAAATGAGATGCAGGGAATGGGTATGAGGGTGGCAATTTAGCACAAGGGGTCAGATTGACATTTGAGCAGCAACAATATGACATTCACTTTCATTCCACTTATACTTGGTTAAGTGGTTAAAATAATTGATATTGAACAGTTGGCTAGATATTATTTGTGGTAGCCTTCCAAAGATTTCCACATCCTAATCTCCAGAACCTGTGAATGGTACCTCATAAAGTAAAGAACACTTTGCAGATGCAATTAAATTGATTAAATTAAGGATGTTGAGAAGGGCAGATTAACCTGGATTATCAAGGTGGGCCTAAATATAATCACAAGCATCCTTACAAGAGGGATATAGGAGGGTCAGAGTCACAAAAAGCTGACGGAAGCACAGGGAAGCAGAGTCAGAGACAGAAGATATTACCCACTGGTTCTGAATATGAAGGAAGGGGCTACAAACCAAGAAATACACTGGGCCTCTAGATGCTAGAAAAGACGGAAGAAGGGATTCTCTCCCGGAGAATTAAAAAGGAACTAGCCTTGCTGATTGCTTGATTTTAGTCCCATAAGATTCATTCTAGACTTCTGATCTCAGAACTGTTAGAGAATAAGTTTGCGTTGTTTTAAGTCACTAATTTGAGATAATCTATTATAGCAACCATAGGAAATGAATACATTATTTACAGTTGTTCAAATCTAAGCATCTTGCAGACAGACTGTATTTGTATAAATACAGCATAATGTATTGGTCAAGAACAAGGACTCCAGAGCTCTAATACCTGGGTTTGAATCCAAGCTGTGCCCCTTGCTATTCTTGAGACACTGTACCGTTATCTAATCTCTCTGTACTTCAGTTTTCTCACCTATAAAATGATGCTGATACTAGTACTTATGGCACAAAGGTTTTACAAGGAGCTAATATTTGTGTTAGTAGAGTTTTGACAGATAACAAATGTTAAACAAACTGGGTTTAGAACGAAACACTGAACAGTATAGTTAAGCCATTTTATACCTCAGTAAATGTGGACAAATCATATAACTTCTCTGAGACCTCATTTTATTATCTGGCAATAATACTTATAGCACATTGCAAGACTCTTCTGAGCATCACAAAAGAAAATGTATGAAAAAGTCTTATCAGGTTTATTTACTTACAAATATTTAATGAGCATCTACCATGTGTCAGGCACTCTTACAAGTCCTAAAATGTAGTGAGAAGTGTCACAGGCATATTTTCCCTTATAGCAGCTTTATTTTAGTTATGGTGACAGGAAATAAACAAGTAAGTGAATAAAGTAATTTCTGACTTTGACGAGTGTGTTACAAAGAAAGTAAACAGAGAAGGTATGACCTGATGCCCTGAATATTGAAGGATACCTGAATATTGAAATAAAGCCAATCATACCAAAATATGAGAAGGCAGGTTTTACTCAGTGAGAACAGTGAGCTAAATGACTTTGGTGTCAATCTCAATGTTTGAAAAATCACAAGGCCAGTTGAGCTAAAGTGTGGTGAATAAGAAAGAGAATGGTAAAAGGTGAAATGAGAGAATTAAGCGTGGTTCAAAACTGTAGTCTACTTGTAATGGCAAGCCTTGGGAGGGTTTTAATCGTAGGAGGATCTGACTGGATTTGTATATTTTAAAGTTGTGCTGGCTGTGGTGTGGAGATTATTTGGAGCAAAGATGTGTTCTTTATTTTTAATAGAAACCTATGCTCCTTTATCATTCTCAGAGTGTATTTAGTTACAATCCGAGAAATAAGTATGTTGCTTATGAAGCGATAAAGATTTATACCTATACCTCTCTCTCTCTCTCTCTCTCCCCTTCTCTCTCATATCTAACCATCTACCCAGCATCTATCTGTATCTACCTTTCTATCTAAAAGAGTCATAGCCAAATTATAGCCTGCAGGTCAAATCCACCTGGTTCCTCTTTTTGTAAATAAAGTTTTATTGGAACACAGCTATCCCCTTTTGTATATATATTGTCTATGGCTGGCAGACTGCAGTACTTATGACAATGAACATATAACCTTCAAAGCCCCAAGTATTTACTACCTAGCCCTTTGCTGAAAAAAAAAATTGCCAGCCCCTGATCATATACTTTTCTCTTATATGTAGATTCTGATTTTCCACAACACATAAGTCATTATTTCTCTTGTCCTAGTCCTTGGGTTGGGTCTCCTGGCCTGTCCTCTCTGTGTTGCCCATTTACTGCCAAATTTGACTTCAGCATATCCTCATCTTTTTTGCCAGTGGCTCCATTTTAGTTTCCATACCTTGAATTTTGGGGTAGTTGATATCCACCTTCTAGCTTTGCTTGATGATTCTTCTGACATATTCTAACTCACAGTTTACCCAGAAACAATAATATATACAAATACAAATATATATACACAGTGGGACTCCATTCTGCCATTTAACTTCATGGACTTTCAACATTTGGGTAGATTCAAAATGCAAAAAAATTATCTCTTCCCCCCGCCTTCATCTTCCAATACGTTTTCCTTATCCATACTTTGAGGATAAGGAGACCCCATAGCCGGCAGGCATGTAGCTTCAAGCAGGGATATCTTTTACAGGCAGCCGTAGCACAGTATGGTCTCAGAAAGAATAACTGTTTGCTGGTCCCTTCACTGATACGTCTTCTCTTCATATTCCTAATTTTAGAGAATTGACATCATGAGTCCCTTTGTTCTGTTACCAATCAGTCTGCTGCAAGGTTATGAAACAATAAATGTGTTACTTAATTTCTCTGGACTTCAGCTTCCTCTGTCACAAAATGAGGAGTAAAATCAAATTGTCTCTAAAATTCCTTTTGACTCACACATTCTCTAATATATTTCTAAGTCTTTTTAAAATTATACCTTTTACCAAAAAATGATCCTTGAGCAAATACCTAGTGAATATTAAACTTGCTTACTTCTTTTTCAAATTCCTGTGCAATATAAAATGTCTGCACCACCCTCATGCCAGTGACACAAAGCTGCTGTTTTCACTGGTCGTTGTTGAATGTAGATTCACTATCTTGATCTCTTCCGCCTACTTCTGTTAAGCATACATGCTCAGAAGTAGCTGGAATCACGTCTCATATTTGTGATTCTTTCAGAAATGAAAAATATTCACACCCTAAAAGAGCTCCTTTTTCTTCTTGACAGAACAGCTAGGTCTCTAAATTCAAGAGTGTGCCTGCCAAGAAATAGGAGATTTTGGAAATATTTTAAGTCAGATAATATTTTCTCACAAATATGGAAAATAAAACCCTTGGTTTATAATACGTTGTCTAGAATGTTAAAGGAAAAATAGAACCAAATGAAAAAGTGGCCTTTAAAAAAATCAAAACAACACCAAAGCAGCCTTTAAGAAGCACTGGATTCATCTTTCTACTTTGTCATAGATTTCTTTAATCAGATGAATGTAACAAGTTGATTAGGCTTTACAAGCTTTAAGAAAAGTCAGAACCACTTATACTGAAAAACAGGACTCAGGATGTAAATTATTCACAGTTCATTAGACTAAGACAAGCATTTCTCAAACATTTCTCTATGCTTGAGAAAAGCGACATATTGAACTCTATTTTACTGTGAGGCTCAAAATGGCAATTAACAGTCTTAAGCTGCATATAAAACCCAATATGAACCACATTGACAAGAAAATTGTGTGAGAATCAAATTATGTTATCTTTGGTTTGAAGAACTAAGAAATAATTGCCAATAAGTATTCATGTATAGGACCAATTTTTTTGAAACAAGTTATTTTAATTACTACTAGTGTCAGGAGTACGTGAGGGTGATTTTATTAGATTTAATGTGTTTAGTGGAGCTGCCTGACTGTAGCTGCTATTCTTGACAAGACCTTAGAATTTATTTCATACTTGCATTGCTCATTGCAGACCTACGCTGAAATAAAACTATAAGTTAATCTCTCATTTTTGTTTACTCTTAAAAACTTCTGCTAAAAATATTGAGCCGAATGATGAATTGTATAGTATTATTTTTAAAAGCTGCAGAACTTATACTGATACCAGAAAGAAACAGATAAATGGATTTAAAAGCTCCTCCCTGTATTTGTATTAGATAATGCCTGTTTGTGTTAGTCACTCGATGAAGAGCTTCCCTGTTGTTCTGTCCATATTCTCTGCTTTGATTATTTGAAATTTATGATCCTTTAATCTCACTTCTCCCCCTTAGAGGCCCTACCCCCTACTTCCCAAACAAATGATTAAAAAAAATGTTTCTAAGAAAAATAAAAAAAAAAAAACAAAGTGTACATCAAGCTACTGAAAGCAAGCAAAGCAAACTGGAAACTCTCTTTTACCATATGCTGTGAGGAAGAAGTTCTCTGAAAAATCTCCCGGGAAGACACCATCATTCTTTGTGGTGAGCAGACTGAAAATTCAGTATATCTGAGGTTGACATATGTGGACTTCCTTTCACCCCATCTAAAAGTTAACTGCTTTCTCACTCAGGGCTATTTTCTCTTTTCAGGCCTTGTAAATTTTCTTCACTCTGAACACCTAAAGGCTTGGCAAACATATATCTAGATTAACATATTTATTTGCAGCTGTGAATAGAAAAAAATTCAGAAGAGAATATATCTGAATGTTTATATTAATATCATGTGATGTAAATTAACACTTTGCAAGGCTTCCATTGACTATTAATTGGCAGTTATTCTACAATGAAAGAGCTTTCGGATGGCCTGGCATAAAAGTTAGAATCTGAAATAGAAGTGAACTTCAGTTATAAAAATAAATCTCTAGAAAGAAGAGGAGAGAAAGAAGAGGAATATTCCAATCTTACCTTCATCATAATCTTATTAGCATTTCTAGTGAGTAGTTCAAGTATCAGTCTATAGTCTTATGACTCTGTCTCATAAATATGTCAAGAGCAAAGTATAGTTATTTTAATAGTCTGTGTTGGTGAACCATCATGGATTTAATTAAGAGACAACTAGTGTATGAAATATGACACAAAAGCACAAGACTTAATGGAGAAATGTTTTACTGCAGATTTAAATCAGGGCCACAGACTTAATGATGATCCAGGCTCAGAAATCCTACTTAAATTTAATTAATGCAGACTAGTGCAGACCTGTTCATATAGGAGAAAAAAACACAGACATAAAAAACCATTAGTGATTTAAGATTCTCAGAGTACACTGCCTTATTTATAAGGTCATGTGAGCATGGGTTATTAATAGCTTATTCTTTTGAATTTTATTATAAGATATTTAGATTGTAAGCTGTATAAAAGTCTTTTAAAATATTATTTCGAGTCTCTTCATGTTCTATGACAAAACGTCACCTCCTTTGCTTCTTAGCAAAAACAGCAAAAGCACAGAATGCAATGTTAGCCATTTTGATCAGATAATGACTGATCAAATGTGATCTAATTCTATGTTCGTTCGAAAGGAGCATAGGTATTATTTCTCTAGCTTAGCCTCATATGGACATGAACGGAGGATGGAATAGTACATGATCTTCATATTTTATTAAGTATTCCCTGTTTTATTCATTAGAACTACTGAGCTGGAAAATCTGGATCTGTTCTATCTATAACTTTACTATTGATATTATCAAAGAGAGAAACCATCACCAAGAACTTTATAAATATATTGAAAAGATATAATCCTTACCACTTTTAAGAATTTATGAGGTAAAGACATAACATTTACTTCTTCTTAACAGACTTACACTAAGCCATACTCAGGATCATTTGTCTCAGTTAAGTCAGGTTCATATTTTGTTTTGTTTTTACTTTTTAATTCTTCTCAAACTTGTCTTGTTGTTAAGGATATCTTAAGAACAACTTTAAGGGACTCAATGAAAATGATTATAAATTCCTTCTGGAGTGTTCATAGCCTGCAGCATCTGGTTTTGGAAATTAGTGCATGTTCACATTGTCTCAATAATTTCTTAATGTGTCTTTTGTCAATGACCATTTTTTGAAGAGTCTGTACAATTCTCAGTGAATCAATTATTTCTTTCTTAATTCAGAACACTAACAATTAAGAGTATTCATTTATTTCATGCCCTTGTTTATTCATTAGTGATATATATTTTACCTTTTGCTAATTTCATCATTTCCCTTGCTATATCTGGGAAAAAAAGTCTCATTCACTTTAATTAATTTTTATACAATGAATCCATTCTGCTTTATGTCTTTGCTTATTTTATTTGCACACTGTAGTTGAGACAACCTATGCTTAGTTGAGTTTCTTCATTTACTTCCAGTATAGATTTTTTTTTTTTCTGGTACACTATTTTTTGTGGGAAAAGAATGGGTCATTCCTTCTTTTCATTTGTAAAAATCTATTCTTGTTGGCATATGCTTCTAGAATGTGTTTTACAATTTGCACATAGGGACATTCTGTTTTATTTTTAAAAATGAAAATATGGTCTAATGGGACTTCATAAATAATATCTACAATCAAACCTTTAGCATTCATTTGTTTGTTCTTGAGTTGTTCTAAGATTCAAATGTCACTAGATATGTCAAGTTTTTGCTGTTGATTTGAGCAGCTTTTTGAGATTTTGATTAGAATAACCTTTAAGAGGCTTGTTGTTTTAAAAGGCAGTTAAACAAAATAATCATAATTTTTATTAACCTTTTATTACTTAAAGAAATAGTCATTGCAGTGGGACTTTAATAACTTGCAAGATTTTAGTAGCACTCACCTTCCTGGCATGAAACTATGAGAAATTAAGTGTTCTGCATCATCAATATCTAATCAAAGCTATAAAGTGGCACAAGTAAGTTTGAATGAATATTTTTAAGTGATCTAAACATTTACAAGACAACTATCAAATGGTTGCAATTCAGATTTTTTTAGAAAGTATGAAAAGAGTTTTATTATAGGTTTTAAAATGCATTGATCAAAAGTATAGTAAGTCTACTTTGGGGCTTCCCTGGTGGCGCAGTGGTTGAGAGTCCACCTGCTGATGCAGGGGACGCGAGTTCGTGCCCCGGTCCGGGAAGATCCCACATGCCGCGGAGCGGCTGGGCCCGTGAGCCATGGCCGCTGAGCCTGCATGTCCGGAGCCTGTGCTCCGCAACGGGAGAGGCCACAACAGTGAGAGGCCCGCGTACCGCAAAAACAAAAACACAACAACAAAAAAAAGTACAGTAAGTCTACTTTAATATAACCCTGTCGTAGAAAACGGTCAAGCCATGGGTTTCTAATATGTTTGTATGAGATCTATTTTTCATCTGTCACCTGCATAAATTATGTACAAGTTCACTGTATTGTTATTTCATTTATTTATTTTTCTTTTTGCGTGTATCATTAAAGCTAATTAGAAGTCATTTAACATGACTGAATTTTATTCCATATGAAAATGTTTGATTAAATCTATGTCAGTGCAACTTTTTTTTATAGTATACAAATAATGCTTAATAGGTTGAGTTTGCATATGAATACCAAGGATTATAAGACTCTCTCCCTTACATGGAGAAGAATTCTGTTTCCCACAACATAGTAGATTAAAATCTGCATACTGCAAAACACTCATGCTAGATAAAATATAAGACATCCTTCTAAATAAATATATGACATTATAAGAAATTAAATGAAATCATTTGTGGCCAGCAACAAACTAGGAGAATAAATTCCTAGAGCTAAGCTAGCACTGAAGCCACTGAATAGCCCCTGGTTCTGCAGTCTCTGATGGTCATAGCCTGGAGATTCAGTGTTGATTCTTAAACCAGCGGTACTGGCATCTCCTGAGTGCTTATTGGAGGTGCAAAATCTTGGGCTCCACCTGCTTATTGAGAATCTATCTTTTAAGATACTCAAGTGATTTATGTACCTACTAAATTTGAGAACTTAGGTTTGAGAAGTCTGAATTCGTTTTAATTCTGTAAGTAATTAATTAGATGGCAAAAAAAAAAAAATCCCATTGGGCTTTCCCAGAGTTGGGGTTCATATCAGAGACCTCTCCTACCAATAAAGGCAGGGCTCAGAAAAGGATAAACTGGAGTCATGGAAGAGCATTTCTCCTCAGAGGTAGACATTGAAAGAGCTTATTGCTCTCAGCTCTGGTTTAGAGTGGAAAAGGGAAAAAAGCATCTCCATGAGAAATGATAGCCTTCAGTAGGCCCACATATGGTTTAAAAGTTTGAGTCCTTTCTAATTTTGCAACTTTAATTAGAATAATCACAGTTGAGAATTTTTATTAAAGAAAACGAAGGTTGGTAGTGCTTCAAGTTATCTGGAAAAAGTAAACAGAAATAATTTGTTTAAAGTAAACAAAGAGTGAATTAAAACTATAAATACATTGCAAGACACTATCAAAATGACCAAGTAAACTTGAGGGGAAAAACATTAAATACAACTTCTAATAATAGAAAATGTCATAATTAAAAACTCAAAGGAATGATTAAAGAACAGATTGGACATTGTGAAAGTAAATTAGTGAACTAAAAGATAGATATCAAGAAGTTACACGAAGCTGTCACCAGAGATACATCATCAGATGGGTAATGTGAAGCTACGCATAAGAGACATGGAGGAAAGGAAGAGGTGTCAGATTTCCAGAAGAAGGTAATAGAGCTAATGGGGAAGTGACGTAACCAGAAAAATATGGAGTTGATGAAGCATAGCAATTCTTTTTTTTTTTTTAATTTATTTTATTCATTTATTTATGGCTGCATTGGGTCTTCATTGCCGCACGCGGGCTTTCTCTAGTTGCGGTGAACAGGGCCTACTCTTTGTTGTGGTGTGCAGGGTTCTCATTGCGGTGGCTTCTTTTGTTGCAAAGCACAGGATCTAGGCACCCAGGCTTCAGGAGTTGCGTTACATGGGCTCAGTAGTTGTAGCTCACGGGCTCTGGAACACAGGCTCAGTAGTTGTGGCTCGCAGGCTTAGTTGCTCTGTGGCATGTGGGATCCTCCTGGACCAGGGCTCATACCCGTGTCCCCTGCATTGGCAGGCAGATTCTTAACCACTGTGTCACCAGGGAAGTCCAAGCATAGCAATTCTTAAATTTAGGAAGCAAAGAAATCCTAGACATCAACAATAAAAGGAATATATATTAGAGTCAAAATATAGATTAACAAAGAGGATATAAGCAGAGAAAAAACAAATTATGTAAAAAGGAATAATAATAATAATATAAATAGTTGGTAGAAATAAAAGTAGGAAACAGCGGAATATCTTCAAAGTGCTAAGAGAATAAAACATTCAACTTACATTGGTATAATCAGAGTGAAATAAAGACATTTTCAGTTAATTTTCTCATCTTAACCAAAACCTTGCCACTAAAGAACTTACAATGTCCTTCAATAAGAAGAAAAATGATCTCAGAAAGGTCAGAGTTACAGAAAGACAAGTAGACTAAATAAACAATAGACATGTGGGTATATATAAATAAAAATTGAGTATACAAATAGTAAAAAACAAAATCTAATTGGGGGGTTTAAACACACACACACAAACACAGATACACACACACAAAAATATAGGCAAAAGGCAGAAATAAACAATAATAAAAGGAAAAGGGTACATAATAGAGTTGCAACTGAAATAAAATATTAAGACAATGTTGTATTTAACAAATAACTTCATGAAACAAAATATAAGAATTTCTAGAAAGATACAATTTGCTAAAACTGACTCAAGAAGTAATTAAAAAATCTGTTTACTCATGTAACCATGAAAAAGAGTGCCGAATTGGACATTTGAATTTAAAAATAAATACCAGGTCCCAGAGAATTTACATACGAGTTTTGCCAAGCATTCAAAGAATATATATTTTCAATTCTATATAAATCATTTCTATAGAAAATAGGAAGGAGGTACCTTCTAACTCATTCTGTAAGGTTAGCATACATTTCTATATATATAACTATACATTAAAGGAATTCAAATAATGTGATGTTATAATTTGTTCATGGAAACATTTTGCAATCTAGAACCCAGCAACTTCCACTTGCTAGTTACATTGCATGAGAAACTTTTACAAATGTTTGTCAGGAAATATATCTGAAATAGCATGGTATGTTTATAACAACAAAACAAAGAAAAAATGTGTAGTACACATGGTATATACCACAGAGAAAATGAATGAGCCTCAGCCTCAAACCCCTTGAGTCCAGGGTTTTCATAGGATTCCCAAAGTAGCACTTGACATTTTCCTCAGACAAAAATAAATTTAGAACTCCTGCACCAAGTATCAGCCTGATGTATTCCATCTTTTTTACAGAGACCTTAAAAGCTACCTCATGACATATTAGAAGCTAGAGTTTGGTGTCACACCAATCCCCTATTTGGAATCCTGGCTCTACCACTTGCTGGCTATGTAATCTTGGTCAACTTTAAAATTTTTCTTGCCTAGTGTTTTTCTCTCCAAAGTGAAAAAATAACAGCACCTGCTTTACTGATCGATGGCCATCAATAGATTATAGGAACTACTTTAATTATAGTGATAGTTTCAACATATGCAGCTTTCTAGATTTCAAGGAGTATGCATATATATTATCTTATTTCAGCTGCACAAGAAGCATCAATATGCTTATATTTTCCTGTTTACGAACTTCTGTTTGGACCATCATTTTGCTTATCAGTTATTTCAAGGATTATATTTGCCTAATATAATTATGATAATTTGTTCCATATATTGGATGATTACTATGTGCCAGGTACTGAGAAAAGCACTTTACTTTTTTAATGTCATCTACTTTCTTTATCTCCTTTAATTCTCACCATAACTCAGGGCCGGTCCTGACAACAGAGGAGCAGTTGTACTTGGTAAAGCACTTTCAAAGATGATGAAATCAGGAAATTATGTTGAATCCTCCACCAGAAGTGGGAGAGCCATCTTTTTGGACTATCATAAAATCCTGAGGAATTAATAGTTCTGTCCAGCAAAGAGGACATAAGAAGCATTTTATAATTTTTTTAAATGAACAAATAATAAACATAATTAATAATTTAACTTCCTGGTAATCAAGTTAAAACATTAAATAAAATTATTTGTCACCTTCAGAGTGACCAAATTTTTTAAAGTAATAAAATCTAATGTTAATGAGGGTACTTAGATATTTTCAAACACTACTTAGGGCATATAAATTGTAAAACATTTTACATGGAAATCTTGCAAAAAAACTTGAGTATATTTATATTTTGAGCTAGGAAGTTTATTTCTAGAAATGTATGCTAAGGGAACAGTAAAAAAAGTGTGTAAAGATCTAAATATGAGAATTTATCCAACATAGTTTTTAATATGAAACCATTGAAAATAGCCTAAAATTTCAAAAATATGCAAATGGTTAAACATATAATATATACATTCATTTCAATACTATGTGTCTATTTAAAGTTTAGTTTTAGTGAAAATTAATGGTAAAAACATTGTTAATGATTTAAGTTCAAAAAGAGGTTACAAAATGATATATACGTTATAATACTTTTTGTAAATATGTATAATTATAGGATTGAAAGGAAGTATACAGCTATGTCATCTATTGCAGAATAACAAGAAAAATTTACTTACCTATTACTTTGCTAAAATGTTCAGTTTTCAAAAATAAGCATATACGATCTTTGGGATAAGAATTAAAATCACAAAAGCTAGAAAAAAGATTGGATAGAGGTAAGCCAAGTTATTTTAAAGAAGGCTAAAGTCCTCTCAAATGAATTGTTACAACAGTCAATGAAAATAGTTATACATTGAAATAAGTCAGGAGACCATTCATAGGGCAAAGATCCAAACCACTGGGAAACAAAAAAGGACACTGTTTAGAATCAGCATGCAAATTCAGAACACAAACAAACGGGGTGCTTGAGTTATAGAAATTATGGCCACTCCCATGTAAGATAATATTTTCAAATTACAGTAAATTATTTGTTCCAAACCACAACACAGTTTAGCTTTGCAAAACTACATTAGATCCTCACCGTGAATCAAACATTCTGCTCACTACTGAAGACCCAGTGAGGTCCCTGCTTTCAAGAAGCTCCTTGTTATAGTAGGCATGAGTTCAATGTATCTAAAAGTGTGGCCCAGTGGCAACTTCACCAGAATCACCTGGGGGTGGTGATTCTTAAAAATGCAACGTCTAACTCCAGAGATTTGCTGTTTGAGACAGGAACCTACATTCATAAGAATTTCTCTAGAAGCTTCATATGCATACGTACTAACATCTGAAAGCTGCTAGCTTGGAAGAAAAACTGGGAGCTTTTCAAATCAAACAGATCCAAATTTGAATCTTGACTACTTCTTTATACACTGCTTTTTAAAAATAATATAATTTAGATTCTGCCACCAACACCAGACTAAAACTATACAATGATAATTATTGCTCTATCTTAGCTATCATATTTCTTGCTTTGATTTTCTTGACTTTCCTCTCCTTGGAATTCTCTTTTCTTTTTGACCTCTGAGACCAAACACTGTTCATGGCTCTTCTCTCGTCTCTCTGATCATACGTTCTTGATCTTTGTTATTTATTAACTAACTTACTGTGGGTAAATTAATTAACTCACGAATCTCAGTATCTTCATTTATCAAACAAACAAAACGATACCACGAACAAAAAAATTGTCTCACAGAGTTGTTGAAGATGAAATTAGATAATGTGTGACAAAAGCTGGGACTCAATAAATATTAACACTTGTAATTAAAGAGCCATAACAGAGATAACACAAGACACTATTGGAACCCTTGGGGGAAGTGGGAGTAAAATGATAAGAAGGTCAGATCCAAGGTCTACTGAATGATGTCACCCTTTAGTTGGTTGAGTCTTGATGAATAAGTAAAAGTCAGGCAAAAGAAAGATTTCTACAAAACAATCTGGATTAATATTTTAACTAAATTGACCAACAAATTTTATCAAATAATTGATTGATTTGTAGAAACAATTAGTTGACCCAGTTAAATCATTTAACTGATTTATTATTCCATATTATTTTCTCGATTTAAATTTGTTTTCTTTTGATCTAAATTTTCAGTTTTAGATTCACAGAATCACTTTCCTGTGAAAAGAAAATGATATGAACTGTAATATTACATTTAACCGAATATAAAAATAGCTGTTTTAAACAACTGAATACATTAAATTGGTGTAGATGGAAAATAGTGGAAATTGCTTTACAAAGAACATTTTATCTCAAACCACTATCAGCTACTGGGAGCATTCTTGCACTGCATTGTAAATAACAATCATACAAAGAATTGCAATAAAATGTTTATATGGTGTTTTATACTCCTTTCTACATATAGTAGAACAAAATATTTCTATTACCTTTGAAAATAGTTTCTTCACTTGGTTTTCGTGTACAGCTGTACGTAGTGATCTCCTGATGACCTATTAGCTTCTATCCATGGGTTAGTCTTACCACTTGGCAACTGCAGGCTAGGGGTCACTTTCCTGTTACTATTTGAGACCATTTAGGATACTTGAGATGTGTTTAGAAGCACAAAGTACTTCAAATGAAGTTTAGCTTGTATTGGTTATATAACCATTCTGGACAATTGTGGAAATCCTACTGTTAAAATCATAGTCTAGGGCTTCCCTGGTGGCACAGTGGTTGACAGTCCGCCTGCCGATGCAGGGGACCCGGGTTCGTGCCCCGGTCCGGGAGGATCCCACATGCTGCGAGCAGCTGGGCCAGTGAGCTATGGCCGCTGAGCCTGCGCGTCCGGAGACTGTGCTCCGCAACGGGAGAGGCCACAACAGTGAGAGGCCCGCGTACCGCAAAAAAAAAAAAAATCATAGTCTAACATGAATTTTGTATCATGCATTAATTTTTAAAATTTATTTTATTGAAATACAGTTGATTTACAATGTTGTGTTAATTTCTACTGTACAGCAAAGTGATTCAGTTATACATGTATATATATACATACATTATTTTTCATATTCTTTTCCATTATGGTTTATCACAGGATATTGAATATAGTTCTTTGTGCTATACAGTAGGACCTTGTTGTTTATCCATTCTATATATAATAATTTGCATCTGCTAAACCCAAACTCATAATCCACCCCTCCCCCCTGCCCCTCCCCGCTGGCAACCTGTTCTCTCAACTGAGATGTATCAAAATAACTCATTTCAGGTAAGAGGTGATCTAGCAGCTTAATTACTTTAACTTTATGCTTTAATATACATGGAAGACAAACTGAAAGATAAAGCTTTATGTCATTTTAATTTTCCAAATGATCCATAATAAACACCTGTATGCGCTATTTCTAAGAAAAATCACCAAATGGAACCAATAATCCCTCTAATCCTACTATGTAATATACATTTTTTCTTCTAATTGGAAGAAAAGATACTAATATTACAATCACTATTCTTGGTTGCCTTCCCATAATACAAGCAGAATGAACACAGGCCCCTATCAAAATCCTGTCCAGGTATAAAAGGATCCTTATTTGAAACTTCTAGGTTTTATTATTCAATCCAAATAGAATATAGTAATGAATTATGGCTTATGGATATTAAGTCTAAGAATTTTTGTGAATAGATTTTGTCATCCTGTCGTTCCAGGAGAATTTGTTAAAAAATAGTAAAATCAAGAATTCTCAAAAAAAAAAAAAAAAGAATTCTCCCCTGTTTGATGAAGCAATTGTATGGAAATTTATGCCAGAACTTTGGTTATAGGTGTCAGTCAGTCATTCTGATATCAGGCTTTTGCCCATTTAGGGGTAGGAACCCCTTGAAAGTAGAAGGGTCCTATCTAAGGATAGAGAGCTGAAAGAGCTTAAGTCATAGCTAAATATAGTTTGAATGTTGTATTTATTCAAACAAATTTATATTGTATGTATAAAAAGGATGTGAGGGGCCTCCCTGGTGGCACAGTGGTTAAGAAACCACCTGCCAATGCAGGCAACACGGGTTCAAGCCCTGGTCCGGGAAGATCCCACATGCCTCAGAGCAACTAAGCCTGTGCACAACAACTACTGAGCCTCCACTCTAGAGCCTGTGAGCCACAGCTACTGAAGCCTGCGTGCCTAGATCTGGTGCTCCGCAACAAGAGAAGCCATCACAATGAGAAGCCTGCAAACCGCAACAAAGAGTAGCCCCCGCTCACCGCAACTAGAGAAAGCCTGTGCGCAGCAACGAAGACCCAACACAGCCAAAAATAAATAAATAAAATAATTTTTTTAAAAAAAGGATGTGAACCTTTTGCACAAATTTCTATTTCTTTGGGAGAAAAGAATGAGGATATTTAAACTTTTGAAAATTAGAGGAAGTTATTAGAGGTATTAGGGGAAGAGTCAATAAATCATTCTAAAATAGATATGGAAGAGTAAGAATCTACAAATACTCTGGTTTTCAAAGGCTTTCAAATACTCTGGTTAACTTTCAAAAAGGCCAGGACATTCATTCTATTAGATGTTAGGACATGTCAGAAATATATAGGAATATGAACAGAATGATTCAAGGACAGGTAGTAACAATTAGACCATATCAAGTGACACACCGTTACTTCTGCCACATTCTATTCTTTAGAAGTCCAGCCCACACTCAAAATGAGGAGAATTGAGCAACACCTCTTGAAAGGAGGGGTACATAATAATTTGTGGAGATATTTTTTAAACTACTAAAAAGGAAACACAAAGAAAGCAGACATAGAAAATGAACAGGGAAGTTACATGAGTGAGAAGTATGTGAAAAGGTAGCCAAACTTACTAGTCATTTGAGAAATACAAATTAAAACTAAGAAATATCAATTTACATGCATCAAAATGGCAAAAAATAGTAACTCAGATAATACCAAGTGCTGACAAAGAAGCTGGGCAAAAAAAAAAAAAAACTCATAAACATCACATAAATGTGATTGTAAACTATTTCAGGTATTCTGGAAAGCAAAATGTCAGTATTTAGCAAAATTCCTGGAAGACCATATATGCTCTTTATCCCAGAGGTCCCATTTCTGATTATAAGTTTCAAGGAAATTCTCTCCAAGTATGGAAGTGGACATGTAGGAGAACGTTTAATCCAATGTTACTTGTGCTGGTGGAGAATGGGAAATAAAATAGTTTTCAATGTTCTATACACTGGGCAACAGTAAGAAAAAACAGATTATATGTACATACAGCAGAATGCATAATCCTCAGAAAAGAGAGTCTCTGTGTTAAAATGCTGGAAATTTTAAAACATTATACCATTTGCTAGAAAGTTATGTAAACATAAAATATATCATAATTTAAAAGGATACCTGCATGTTCCAGGATATACATAAAACGCATTAAACTTGGGACCTATAATTGATAAGAATGGTAATATAGATCATGGAAAATGAGAAGAAACAAAAGAGGACTTGTATGTACTGATGCTAAAAATATGGAAGAAACTGAGGAGCATGATTGACTAGGCCCTGGCCATCTGAGAACCAATGAAGCATATGAGCATATGCATACACACATGCATACATACATGCATACACACACACACATACTCACATACACAAACACAAAACAACTTAAGTACCCACTAATAAGATGGCATAATGAATTAAAGAACATCCCCATGATGAATATTATCAATCCATTAGAATAATGTTTATGAATAATTCCTCATGATTTTTATGATGGTAAGTGAAAAATTTTAGAAATGAAATAGGCTTAGAGGGAAAATGCAAAGAAAATATGTACATGCATAAATACTGATATTCATAAAAATCTTAGTAGAAATTACTAAGGTGCCTAATTTTTGTTAAATTATCAGCTTTAATCTTATTAGTTTTTCTTTTTTTTTAATTAGTTACCTTTTTTTTTTTTTTTTTTTTTTTTTTTGCAGTACGCGGGCCTCTCACTGTTGTGGCCTCTCCTGTTGCGGAGCACAGGCTCCAGACACACACAGCGGCCATGGCTCACGGGCCTAGCCGCTCCACGGCATGTGGGATCCTCCCAGTCTGGGGCACGAACCTGTGTCCCCTGCATCAGCAGGCGGACTCTCAACCACTGCACCACCAGGGAAGCCCTAGTTACCTTTTTCATACATATTAGTGCATATAAGTCAATCCCAACCTCCCAATTCATCACCACCTGCACTCCAAACCCCCTTTTCCTCCTTGGTGTCCATACGTTTGTTCTCTACCTCTGTGTCTCTATTTCTACCTTGCAAACAAGTTCATCTGTACCATTTTCCTAGATTCCACATATATGTGTTAACACATATTTGTTTTTCTCTTTCTGACTTACTTCACTCTGTATGACAGTCTCTAGGTCCATCCACGTCTCTACAAAGGACTCAATTTCGTTCCTTTTTATGGCTGAGTAATATTCCATTGTATATATGTACCACATCTTCTTTATCCATTCGTCTGTTCATGGGCATTTAGGTTGCTTCCATGACCTGGCTATTGTAAATAGTGCTGCAATGAACATTGGGGTGCATGTATCTTTTTGAAGTATGGTTTTCCCTGGGTATATGCCCAGTAGTGGGATTGCTGAGTCATATGGTAATTCTATTTTTATTTTTTTAAGGACCCTCCATACTGTTCTCCATAGTGGCTGTGTCAATTTACATTCCCACCAACAGTGCAAGAGGGTTCCCTTTTCTCCACACCCTCTCCAGCATTTGCTCTTTGTAGTTTTTCTGATGATGCCCATTCTAACTGGTGTGAGGTGATACCTCATTGTAATTTTGATTTGCATTTCTCTAATAATTAGTGGTGTTGAGCATCTTTTCATATGCTTCTTGGCCATCTGTATGTCTTCTTTAGAGAAATGTCTATTTAGGTCTTCTGTCTATTTTTTAATTGGTTGTTTGTTTTTTTTAATATTGAGCTGCATGAGCTATTTATATATTTTAGAGATTAATCCTTTGTCCATTGATTCATTTGCAAATATTTTCTCCCATTCTGATGGTTGTCTTTTCATCTTGTTTATAGTTTCCTTTGCTGTGCAAAGGCTTTTAAGTTTCATTAGATCCCATTTGTTTATTTTTGTTTTTACTTCCATTACTCTAGGAGGTGGGTAAAAAAAGATCTTGCTGTGATTTATGTCAAAGAATGTTCTTCCTATGTTTTCCTCTAAGAGTTTTATAGTGTCCAGTCTTACATTTAGGTCTTTAATTGATTTTGAGTTTATTTTTGTGTATGGTGTTAGGGAGTGTTCTAATTTCATTCTTTTACATGTAGCTGTCCAGTTTTCCCAGCACCACGTACTGAAGAGAGTGTCTTTTCTCCATTGTATATTATTGCCTCCTTTGTCAAAGATTAGTTGACAATAGGTGCGTGGGTTTATCTCTAGGCCTTCTATCCTGTTCCATTGATCTGTATTTCTGTTTTTGTGCAGTACCATATTGTCTTGATTACTGTAGCTTTGTAGTATAGTCTGAAGTCAGGGAGTCTGATTCCTCCAGCTTTGTTTTTTTCCCTCAAGATTGCTTTGGCTATTCAGTGTCTTTTTTGTCTCCATACAAATTTTAAGATTTTTTGTTCTAGTTCTGTAAAAAATGCCATTAGTAATTTGATAAGGATTGCATTGAATCTGTAGATTGCTTTGGGTAGTATAGTCATTTTCACAATATTGATTCTTTCAATCCAAGGACATGATTTATCTTTCCATCCGTATGTGTCATCTTTAATTGTTTTCATCAGTGTCTTATAGTTTTCTGAGTACAGGTCTTTTACCTCCTTAGGTAGGTTTATTCCTAGGTATTTTATTCTTTTTGTTGTGAATGGGATTGTTTCCTCAATTTCTCTTTCTGATCTTTCATTGTTAGTGTATAGGAATGCAAGAGATTTCTGTGCATTAATATTGTATCCTGCAACTCTACCAAATTCATTGATTAGCTCTAGTAGTTTTCTGGTGACATCTTTAGGATTCTCTATGTATAGTATCATGTCATCTGCAAACAGTGACAATTTTACTTCTTCTTTTCTAATTTGTTTTCTTTTTATTTCTTTTTCTTCTCTGATTGCCATGGCTAGGACTTCCAAAACTATGTTGAATAATAGTGGCAAGAGTGGACATCCTTGTGTTGTTCCTGATCTTAGAGGAAATGCTTTCAGTTTTTCAGCATCAAATATGATGTTTGCTGTGGGTTTGTCATATATGGCCTTTATTATGTTGAGATAGGTTCCCACACTGCACACTTTCTGGAGAGTTTTTATCATAATTGGGTGTTGAATTTTTTCAAAAGCTTTTTCTGCATCTATTGAGATGATCATATGGTTTTTATTCTTCAGTTTGTTAATATGGTGTATCACATTGATTGATTTATGTATAATGAAGAATCCTTGCAACCCTGGGATAAATCTACACTTGATCATGGTGTATGATCCTTTTAATTGTTGTTGGATTCTGCTTGCTAGTATTTTGTTGAGGATTTTTGCATCTATATTCATCAGTGATATTGGTGTGTAATTTTCTTTTTTTGTAGTATCTTTGTCTGGTTTTGGTGTCAGGGTGATGGCGGCCTTGTAGAATGAGTTCGGGAGTGTTCCTTCCTCTGCAATTCTTTGGAAGAGTTTGAGAAGGATGGGTGTTAACTCTTCTCTAAATGTTTGATAGAATTCACCTGTGAAGCCCTCTGGTCCTGGACCTTTGTTTGCTGGAAAATTTTTAATCACAGTTTCAATTTCATTACTTGTGATTGGTCTGTTCATATTTTCTACTTCTTCCTGGTTCAGTCTCGGAAGGTTAAACTTTTCTAAGAAGTTTTCCATTTCTTTCAGGTTGTCCATTTTATTGGCATAGAGTTATTTGTAGTGGTCTCTTATGATGCTTTGTATTTCTGTGGTGTGTGTTGTAACGTCTCTTTTTTCATTTCTAATTTTATTGATTTGAGTCCTCTCCCCCTTTCTCTTGCTGAGTCTGGCTAAAGGCTTATCAATTTTGTTTACTTTCTCAAAGAACCAGCTTTTAGTTTTATTGATTTTTGCTATTGTTTTCAATGTTTCTATTTCATTTATTTCTGATCTGATTTTATGATTTCTTTCCTTCTACTAACTTTAGGTTTTGTTTGTTCTTCTTTCTCTAGTTCCTTTTGGTGTAAGGTTAGATTGTTTTTTTGAGATTTTTCTTGTTTCTTGAGGTTGGGTTGTATTGCTGTAAATGATCCCCTTAGAACTGCTTTTGCTGCATCCCATAGGCTTTGGATAGTCGTGTTTTCATTGTCATTTGTCTCTAAGTATTTTTTGATTTCCTCTTTGATTTCTTCAATGATCTTTTTGTTATTTAGTAACGTATTGTTTAGCCTCCATGTGTTTATGTTTTTTAAATTTTTTCCCTGTAATTTATTTCTAATCTCATAGCATTATGGTCAGAAAAGATGCTTGATATGATTTCAGTTTTCTTAAATTTACCAAGGCTTGATTTGTGACCCATGATGTGATCTATCCTGGAGAATGTTCCCTGTGCACTTGAGAAGAGAGGGTAATCTGCTGGTTTTGGATGGAATGTCCTATAAATATCAATTAAATCTATCTGGTCTATTGTGTCATTTAAAGCCTGTGCTTCATTATTAATTTTCTATCTGGATGATCTGTCCATTTCTGTAAGTGAGGTGTTAGTTTTTGATTATAATCTCTTCAAATATTTTCTCAGGTCCTTTCTCTCTCTTTTCTCCTTCTGGACCCCTATAATGTGAATGTTGGCTTGTTTAATGTTGTCCTAGCAGTCTCTTAGGCTGTCTTCATTTCTTTTCATTCTTTTTTCTTTATTCTGTTCTGTCACAGTGATTTCCACCATTCTGTCTTCCAGGTCACTTATCCATTCTTCTGCCTCAGTAATTCTGCTATTGATTCCTTGTAGTGTATTCTTCATTTCAGTTATTGTATTGTTCATCTCTGTTTGTTCTTTCATTCTTCTAGGTCTCTGTTAAACATTTCTTACATCTTCTTGTTCTTTGCCTCCATTCTTTTTCTGAGGTCCTGGATCATCTTCACTACCATTATTCTGAATTCTTTTTCTGGAAGGTTGCCTATCTTCACTTCATTTAGTTGTTTTTCTGGGGCTTTATCTTGTTCCCTCATCTGGTACATAGTCCTCTGCCTTTTCATTTTGTCTGTCTTTCTGTGAATGTGGTTTTTGTTCCACAGGCTGCAGGATTGTAGTTCTTCTTGCTTCTGCTCTCTTATTTGTTTTTTAAATTTTTTTTTGTAATGAGTGTAACAAATTCATAATCTTGCAAACATATTTTTTCTAGATCAAATATCCCTTTTAAAAATTAATTAATCAACTATCAAGGGAAAAAAGACAACCTATGAATGGGAAAACATATTGGCAAACTATATCTGAAGTCAATTATAATATTCATGAGCAAGTTCATCATATTTTTGTGTGCAAGTCTGAATTTTGTTTCAATCAGTAGGCTTAGGAAAAGCTACTGTAATTGTTGAGTGGAGTTCTCCAGTGACTGTTCTAGCCTTTTGCCAAAAGTTAGGGGTTTGTTTTTCTAAATCTCTTTTAATATGTTCCCATCAGGCAAATTTCATCCAATGTTTGCTTGACCAAGAGGCATGTGAACTAACTGATATATCTAAAAAAACAGGTTGGTAAGTTTGAGTAGCTATGTTAAAATTTTCAGCAAACCTATGGAGGTCCTTAGTTATTTTAGCTAACTCTGTAACTATGGCTCATAATTCAGCTTTAGTCCAGGGAACGTAGGAAACTTGAGTTTGTTTGGTTCCAGTACAAAGAAATTATCTGAAGGTGGAGGGAATGAAAGTGTCCAGGTTGGAACTCCTTCCCTACTCTTTTGCTTAAACATGGTGATTAATTCTACTAGGTCAGTGGAGAAATATTTCTGTACAGTTGTCTTCTGACTCACAGGATCTTCTTTGCATTATCTTCTAGTTCTCTTGTGGCCTTCATTTTTACTTTGGATCAGAGACTGTGCCCACAGGTCCTCTTCCTCCTCTATAATTATGTCCCCATCTTCTTCTTTTTGGCTGCATTGGGTCTTTGTTGCTGCACATGGGCTTTCTCTAGTTGCGGTGAGCGAGGGCTGCTCTTCATTGCGGTGCGCAGACTTCTCATTGAGGTGGCTTCTCTTGCTGTGGAGCACAGGCTCTAGGCACACAGGCTTCAGTAGTTGTGGCATGCAGGTTCAGTAGCTGTGGCTCGAGGGCTCTAGAGCACAGGCTCAGTAGTTGTGGTACACAAGCTTAGTTGCTCCACAGCACATGAGATCTTCCTGGACCAGGGCTCAAACCCATGTCCCCTGCATTGGCAGGCAGATTCTGAACCACTGTGGCAACCAGGGAAGTCCCTGTCCTCATCTTCTGATGAGTCATTATCCTAAGGATCCCACCTCTTGGGGTCCAGGTTCTCCTGTAAAATAATCATGCACGTCTTTGAATGGGGCAGACTACAGCCCTGCATTTTAGTCATCTTACATGCCATCACTTCAATATACTCTTCTTTATGTTGTGTTTTCTTTAACATAATGTCCAAATTGGTGGAGCATGCACTCTGTACTTCTGTAACACCAGAGTCTCTTCAGTCTTTTCTGGTTCCCTGCCGAGCCATAATTCCTTTTCTGTGCTAATCCTTAGCGTGCATAACAAGGGCCATGTTGTAGCCTCAATAGCTTGCTCACTTTCTTTTCTGCACTTTTACTTTCTCACCCCTTCAATTAATATATCTAATAAGCCCTTTGGTGTTTGGGGAGCTTCCTTATACTCATGCACCAGCCCAAAGCATTCCACAGACCCAGCCAGTTCACCCACATGGAAGTGGCTAGCCAGACTGGTGTTTCCCCCACCAACAACGGGCTTTCCCCCAACACAACTCCTCTACCCATTCCTGTGTTTTCAGTCTCCTGGCTGGCTTTCCAGTTGTTCCAGGTTGGAGGGAATAAAAAATGCCCACTGAACTGACAAGGTATCTTGAGACTGAAAAATGAGGCAGGTAGCTCCAAATAGCCAATGGATCAGTTTACTATAGGGTAACTTACATACAGGGTAGGATTGGACAGATGGTGATCCAGAAGCATTTGCAGCTGCACTCCATCTACACTGCCAAAGGACCATTGGCACGAAGGGGCAATTTTAAAGTTAACCTAAGGTATGGGGGTACATTCTTGGAAATAGAGAATGCATTCCTAAGTCAAGATTATTGATGGTTAACTAGTCTTGTTGGTGCCAGGAATACGTCAGTGAATGTTTTTACCATTATTTGGAGACTAACAGAGCATGGAGGCCATGCTTCATAGACCTAGTGATCATCAAACAATATCTATTCACTACAAAGCCATTAATGACGAAAGAAGAAGTTTACTACACAGTGAGGTCCTTGGTAGGGTCAGTGGAAAGACAGAAGGAACAGAACAGGCCCAAATGGCATTAGTTATGCTAATGGCTATTCATATTCTCAGAAGACAACTTTAAAGGGCAGGTTCTGATAGGTTCAGAGAAAGAGGTAATGGGGAAAGGTTTAGGGAAAAAGGGAAGTTCGGGGAGAGAATTAAAATGGGAAAATAGGGGATACAGAGGAAGTAGAGGCAGTGTAGAAGGGAAGGAGGAAGATGGCACCAGAGGTAGGACCTAAGCACAAGCTGGCTGCCCTACTTCCAGGGACAAAGGAGATGGAGGACAGGAAAGGGAGGCCTCAGAAGCCGTTTTGTCTTTCTTCAATTGCTTGCCTCAGTTAATTTAAAAATGATATTTTGTACAGAGGCAATTTTAGACTCTTGATAATGTTTGGAAGCCTCAAAATACTAGTCAAAATAGGCATCCAATTCACTTTTGACAATTTCCAAGCCATAGCTGTCCAATACCATTTTAAGAAAAGTAATTTTGGGGAGTTCAGAAGTTCCCAATAATGTCCTTGTGTGTTCTAAGTTACTTCTGGTTAAGTCAGTCCATTTAGTTAGAAATGCTCATGAGGAGGAACCATGGTTTTTAAACATAAAACCAGCCAGGGTTCCTGAAGGCGGAGTGCCCTCAAAACATTTAGATGACTGAGATCTTATTTCTTAGAGGTTTTTTCTCTAGATCCAAGAAGGAAAAAAAAATCTAAATAGCCCAGTTCCAATAGAAACAGCCCAGTTCCAAAACAATTGGACCAAAATCTTAGCAGCACAGGTCCAATAGGAACAACCTGGTTCCAAAAGAGTCAGGCCAAAGTGCCAAATGAGTACTCACAGAAAGGACAAACCTTCAAAAACCAGCAGTTCCTGAAAAAAGTCTGGAGAGCTTTAAAACACGAAAGGAGCAGAGCTCAAATCCAGGAAAAACTTACCCTCAAACTCCAAGGTCAGCAAGAATGCAGTGAGCTCAGTGGGCTCTGTGGGTCCCAGCACCTGTTTTCTCACCAGCCTCAGAGTTATTGGGGATCTTTTCTGGATCCCACTTCTCTGACATCCAGTACTGCTGACCTAAAACAATAAAACAGCCAGTTATTTTACCAGCAAAATGGGTTAATTGGAGAACAGCAAAGAATTGCAATTTGGGACATGCAATCTGTGGTGAACCACAGGCAAGTCAGAAGAACATAAGAGATGAAAGTTTCTTTTATAGAGGAGAAGGGGGAGTTGGGAGTGACTCATGTAAACAAAGAGTCCTTTGGAGGAAACTGGAAGTTTGTAGTATAGCGACTTTTCATAGGCTGAGTTGTGACAGTCTTTAATTGGCTGGGCTGTTACCAGGCAAGGAAAAATTTTTTCTTCCTCCTGCTGGGTAGTAAAGTAGTAACCTTCTTCCTGTTGGAGATGCTAAAATACATTTCTTCCTGTTGGTTCTGCAATTGAGTGGTAGGGCATGACAGCTCTCCTTTCTGTCCTCCCAATGCCATTTTAAATGAGATTTCTTTTATTAATTTTTACAATTTTAAAAGATATACCATATGTGTAATTGTAATATTAAAAGAATAAGAAAGAGAAATGGAGTAGAAGAAATATAGAGTAATAATGAGTTTTAAAAATTTAGGAAAGACACTAAACCATAGATCTAGGGAGCTCAGAGACTATGAAGCATTAAAAGGTACGAAAAGGGCTTCCCAGGTGGCGCAGTGGTTGAGAGTCCGCCTGACGATGCAGGGGACACAGGTTCGTGCCCCGGTCTGGGAGGATCCCACATGCCGCGGAGCGGCTGGGTCCGTGAGCCATGGCCGCTGAGCCTGCGCGTCCGGAGCCTGTGCTCTGCAACGGGAGAGGCCACAACAGTGAGAGGCCCGCGTACCGCAAAAAAAAAAAGTACCAAAAAAAGAAAAGACAATCCATTGAGGCATATCACACTCAAATTGTATAAAATAAAAGACAAATAGCACATCTTGTAAGAAGACAGCAATAAGTCAAATTGATATTATGTACCTTTGAAGTCATGTGATTGAGAATAGCACTTCACCTCTGTGATCTTCCTATCCTAAACACATTACTTACTCTAATCACAAGAAAAACATCAGGCAAATCCCAATTAAGGGACAGTTTACAAAATACCTAACCGGTAATCCTCAAAGTTGTCAAGGTCATCAAAAACAAGGAAAATCTGAGAAACTGTCATACCAAGAGCTGCATAAGGAGACATGACTGCTAAATGTAATGTGGTGTCTTGGATGGGGTTCTTGAACAGAAAAAAGGACTTTTGAACAACCTGGGGAAACCAAATAAAGTATTGACTTTAGTTAATAACAATTTACCAATCTTGGTTCATTAATTATCATAAAGGTACCATATAAGTGTAAGGGTGTGGAGTATATGAGAGCCCTCCACACTATTTTTGCAGTACTTTAAATCTAAAACTGTTCTAAAATTAAAAGTTTAATTTAAAAATTAACTAATACTTCTGAAATTTTTAAATCATTCATTATTTTTAAAACCTTGACTAATCAAAATACTAAAACATTGTTTAAAATAGTTTAGGTTTTATTACATGAGGTTAAAGGGAATATTGTTTCAGAACTTATGGTTTGCATGTAAGAAAAGTCCTACAGTGATTTGCAGAAGTTTTCTCAGTATTCACAGTGTGGTATATGGAAAGGAGAGGAGAATGGCTGCAAGACGAAATGAAGCATAGGAGGAGAAAGTAAGAGAAAATCAAGGTACACCTTAAGAATAAGAAATAATATAGTGAAACATCATTGACTGGAGTTTGGAATTTGTCATCTGACTGTGACAAAGATTATATCTATACAACTTTGCACAAGAAATGCTGTTTCACGGGCCTGAGATTTCTTTGCACCATGATCTTTATATCAAAAGACTGATACTGTCAAATGAAGTACTACTAATGAAGCGCTGAAGTGATGATTATAATAACATTAGCAGGAACAGCTACTATTACAATAATACATAGTAAATGCTGGCTGTATTCCTTTCTTTTATTCTCACAAGCTTCCTTGCTCCCATTTTTTGTATTATTATTAATATTATTGCTCCCATTTTTTGATGGGAACAATGAGGTTTAAAAAGTATCACAGTCACATAGTTAGCAAATGTAAGCCAAAAAAGATCTGTCTGGCTTCCAAATATTAGCACTTTTCATGATACTAGAAAGTCTATAAAAAAGTCAAGTATTAGGGCCCCAGATACAAGTCAGATACATAATGTAAGTGTTCATCAAAGAATAGTATGGGTTATCCTGTCTGGTGGATCACCTATATTATACTTCTGTTTGACTACATTACCTCAGTGTTTTTTAGGGTGTCTATATTTGTGACATATTTATAATATATATGTAAATATGTAATTTATCTTTTTCACAGATAAATGTTAAATTTTTTGTGCATTTTTTGAACATTCATCAACTAATGATGCCAAATTGGAGGAGGCAACCCAGAAGTGTACTCACTGCTTACAGTGTAAAGATTTATACTTTATCATTTATTTATTTGCAAGTGGATAATTGAGAGGCTCTCAGTGTTAAATTGTTTGCACTCTGTTAAATGATTTGATGCTGATGGGCCCCAGATGTCCTGAAAATGTTCCCACACCCTTGATGGCTCCTTCCATACACTCATTACTGCTTTAGCATGGCTGAACATATTTACAAATTCTAGGTCACCATCTGCAAAAGAAGCTATGTTGTGTCTATTTCAAATAAAAAGTGTGCTTTTAGATGTTATGAATAATATTATGCCCCTTGAAAAATATGATAGTATTAGAGTATAATGATCACCTGTGTATCTTTGTGGTTATCACAAGCTGAAAAACCAGGGTATTAGATGGAATGCTAAAGTCAGCAAAATGAGAGTAGGAATAGTTTGTTGGAATGAAAGCCCCTGTCCCTACTTCTGTATGGAAACCAGCACCTTGATTTTCCCCATCCAATATTTCCTGTTGCTAAGTTTTAAAAAAACAAAGAGATGAGGTAAGAATTGTGTCAAGGGTCCAGTGCTGAACACTTAGTAAGGGATTAATAAATGACTAGATGTGTTAGGAAACTATCATAGTAATTTTGCAAATGTTAGTCAAATGTATTTTAATTTCTCTACAAACCACATTTTCCTTAAACTGCTCATCTCTGAGATCAATTCATTTCCCTAAAAAAAAAATGGATGTGAAGTTAGAAATTATACAGAAATGATTTCTTACTGAGAAAGAATTTCCAGCTCAGGTTTTTGGACAGACCTGGACTCTGTGGTATGGATGGGACTTAGAGGTCGCCACTGCCTCTTCTGAGTTGAAAGCCAGTGGGCATATTATGGGAAGAAGCCAGGTGACCCTGAAGCAGAGGCTGGGGTTATTGTGCCCATTGAAGGGACTGAATGGAAGATGAGACAAAAAAGATTCAGGAGGTCCAAGAGCTGCAAAATGGGCTGAGTTAGTGCCCCAGCTAAGACAAGAGGCACTATAGCATCAGAAATGACAGACTCCTGTCACTAGTACCCATAGGATAATCGGCAACCAGGTAGGCCTTTCATAGCCTTTGGCAATAGGACAGAGTTTTTAATCTCAAACAACTCAACAAAACTTTCTAGTTCAAAATGGATCAAACCCAGATACTTGGTCTCCTTAACACTAGGTACTAACCAACTGAGATAACTATAACTATAGGTACTGCAGGCAAATACCTAACCAACCTGTGAGGACTTTCAAATACCATTATTGATGTTTCTGACTACTCACCTTTGCAGGGGTATTGAAAAATGCCTGTGCTTTTAGTATATATATATATATATATATATATATATATATATATATATATATATATATATATATATATATATATATTTTAGATTGCCGAAGAGTAAGAGAACACTATTAACAAACAAACATAAAGAGGCTTCCGTGCATGTGCAATAAATTTTGGTCATAGCATGAGAAGTTTCATTCACAGCTATCACACTACATGGAAACTCCAATGCATATAAAAGTGAGGGAGCAACCAACATGAAAAGTCTAAGAGGATTCTTTATTAAATGAAGTGGGCATAGTTAAAAGCACTGATTTTCACATGCCAGCTGGGCTGCTACAGGTCTGATTATGCAATTTGCACATTAAATTGCCCGGCCCCTTTCTATGCTTTCTTTTTTTTTTTTTTTTTTTTTTTCAGTACGCGGGCTTCTCACTGTTGTGGCCTCTCCCGTTGCGGGAGAGGCTCACGGGCCCAGACGCTCCGCAGCATGTGGGATCTTCCCGGACCGGGGCATGAACCCGTGTGCCCTGCATCGGCAGGCGGACCCTCAACCACTGCGCCACCAGGGAAGCCCCTATGCTTTCTTCATTCAAGTTTTGCAGGTGTGTTAGTGAAGTAATCTGATTTTGACATCGAGAATCTTATAGGTACAGGCTTATCTAATGTCTAAAGTTTTTGGAAATCAATGAGATGTTTCAGCCTGTCAGAGTTGTATTGGTTTCACCTAAATGGAGTAGCACTCTACTCAATTCAGTATGGAAAGCTAACAAAATGCAAGCATTAACTTCATATCACTTCTGCATATTAATATAAGAATATAATATAAAATATATAATAAAATATTAATACATAATATGTTCTATAACATACATGCTATAAGATATATAATAATATTATATAGTCTATAATATAATAATAATGCCTACGCTAAGACACAAGGCTCTATCCTTGGAATACACAGGTAAATAAAGCATAGCCTTTGCTCTTGAGAATTTTATTAGAGAACAAGTTACCAGTGGAAGTTGGAACCAAGACAGGCGTATCGTATAGGAGCTGAAGTCATGAAGGACATGCTACCACAGGCAGTATGGGAGCTGGGGAAGAAAAGCCCTAGCCCTCACAGCTAAGCTTCTGTTCTCTGGTTGAACATAAACAATTTTACACAGCAACAGAATCAGACCACTCTGAGATTGTGATAAATCAAGACAAAAACAAGGCAACTGTGTAATCATATATATATACACAGATAAAACAAAATATTGTCCCCACCACAAAAATAGACTTTATATTACCATATATTCCCCTATCCTGGCTAATAGGAGTATCTACTGCTTCACCACCAATCAAAAGTGTAGCTTCACTCCATTTTTCTCACCTTCTAGATAAGAAGTATTAAGATACCTAATCATAGAATTACCTTTGCTTCTTCTTAGCATCTGATGCAGACTAAAGCCCCACTTCCTTAAAGTCTCCCCCAAAATGCCTAACCCCAGACAAATCCTAAAACAAGTCATTTCTAACACCTTCTTACTGAGATGCCCCAAGAGTAAATAATGCAACAAGCCAATAAACACTACTCAGGTCAAATATAAGCATGTCCCTGGTTGTTTCTGTCTAAAGAGAAATGACACCAATTTGTCTCCTTTTTTTTTGAAATTCACAGAATCTTAAACTCTCAGACCTATAAATACTTGAGACCATGTAGTCTGAACTCAACTATATGCATAAAAATTTTATTATATTCTTGATGTATTAGTATGCATCCTCTAATAAACACCCCTAGTATTAAAAACATATGGTTTATCAGCTCTGTGATGTTAGGCAGCTGTTTAAAATTTCTGTGCCTCAGTTTTTCCATCAGTAATTGGGGATAAAAATGATACCTACATCACAGGGTGATCGTGATGAGTAAATATAAGTAAAATAGTTACAAAAGTGTTTTTCACAAAGTAAAGGTTTTCTCTTACTATTTGCTATTGTCTTTGAAACACATCTTTGTATCTATAATTTTGTCTATTCTGGGTTTGTTTGTGCCTTTAAACCTTAAGTGTTTGTTTTTAATTATCTTAATTAGGTTTTATTTTTTAGATTTGACTCAGAATTCTATCCTTTTGAGAACATTCTTAACTTTGAGCTGCTAACCTACTTTCCTACTTTATTCACTATCCACTCAGGTTTATGTCACTCCAAAATGAGATAAGCTTTTCACTGAAGACAATGACGATATATTTGAATAGGAAAGATATGGGGGCAGAGACCTTTAACACGTCCTTAGGATAAATGAATTTATTAACAGCATCCTTTATAAATAGTCATGATAGACATCATTAATCTATCCAATAGCAGAATCACCCTGCCCAAATTTCTTCATTTTTTTTCCCTCCAGATAAATGAATTTATTAACAACATCCTTTATAAATAGTCATGATAGAAATCATTAATCTATCCAATAGCACAATCACCCTGCCCAAATTTCTTCATTTTTTTCAAGTATATTATAAGAAATTCTGTCAAATGAGTTTCTGAAATCTTGACACAATCTTCAACATAACTCTGAACCAATATCTGGGAATACTGTTAAAAATAATGTATTCATCTGGCATAACTTAATCACAAAATTTAATGCTGTCACTTCTTTAAATTTTTATAGATATACCATTTTATCAGTTTATAATATTTTCTGTCACAACATCAAGCTCACTGGCTCATAGGTGTCACTAACGTTATCCTGTTTTGAAAATCAGGACAATATATGCTAATCTTTATCATTCCCTCTAGCTGTATTTGACATAGTTTTTCATACATTACCAACATTGGTTTACCAATTTCATTTGAACTCAATAAAATATCAATAAAGTATTGATAAGCCCTTCATTTAACTCTATGCACAAACGTTTGAACAGGAAATGTTTGAGAATAGAGCCCTTTGATGTCACCAGATCACAAACCCTTTGGGGATAGCCTTAAATATCTAAATTCAATGAGTCAAATGTTCCAATTAACTAGGTTTCAAGTCATTGGCTTTCAAACTTTTTGACAGTGAGTTACACTAAGAAATACACTTTACATTGACCTCTCTCCTGTTCTCTTTTACACACACTCCCACACACGCACACACAGACCATGTTTAATCTTACTGTATATTTTCCTTCTGTTCTATAAAAGCTGCACCCTAAACCCACCAAACTGACTTCACAGCCCACTAATAAGCAAGTCACAATCTATGGTTAGAAAAACACTGCTCTTAAACATCAGTTTTGCATGTTTTTTTGACTGAACCTAATATAAAACTAACTATCCCTGTAAAACTGGCTTGAGTTTCTCTCAGTCAAGATTGGCTAGATTAATCCTCTGGGTTTGGGACACAAGGCTTTTTGAGGCAGGAGCCTGCTGTGTCCCCCTTTGCCTGGCAAAGAAATAAAGCTATTCTTTTCTACTTCAAAAAAAAAAAGATTGGCTAGACTATGCTGCAGTAATAAACAACTTCAAAATCTCACTGACTTAAAATTACTTTTCAGTGATTTGCTTTTCAGTCTTCATGTACTTGGAAAGTTTCTAGGTCATCCTCATATAAGGACCCAAGCTAAAGCAGGTTCTATCTCTGTGTTACCATTATTGCCAAGAAGGAAAAAGAAATATGACATATTTCTCTAAGTTCTCTGTTTCCAGTTGGAATTGACACTGTGAGTCATGTCCACTCCCATTTTATTTGCAAAGGAAATCATGTGGACACCCTCATATCAAAGAGATCAGAAATATTTTAACTTACCATATGTCCAAAAGGAGGAGAAATCGAATAATCATGAATAGTCCTAATGACTACCACAATCCTTGTAATTACTACTGAGTACAAATGCTCACTTCAGTCAATATATGTCTCCCATCCAGTCAAGACATCAGGCTCAAAGGCTAGGATGCTTAGGTAATGCTCAGTGTTGCCTGTGGAATCTGACTCTGCCTTCCATGTTTTGCCTTCTCTGTTATCCCTTTTGGTCACCTCTGAAATAGGTGTTAAAAATTATACCTTGGGGGGTTAGAAAGTCAGTGGTCAACATATGTCAGATTCTCTTTTAATAGAGACTGTCTTTTTGATGGTATGAATTTCTCAAAAAAATTGTTTCTTACCTATATTATGTTCAGATGTATATTCAAATCAACACATCTATTGTTTTATTTTTAACATAATTTTCATAATTTCTGTATATATTTTTTTGCTTTCTCCATATCCCCCCCACCATATGTCTTACTCTCTTTAAACACATAGTGACTTTTAATCTCTTTTCTCTAATCAATGTTCTTTCTCCAATTAAAAGGATTTACTGGTTACCAGTATTGTAATTGGGTCTTTGTTCTGAGATTAACTTAATTCATGGGTTTTAAAAATGGGTGTGAGAGCCGTATTCTTGATTTGATCCTCCTCACAGGCTTAGTGTTAATCGGTCTTTATTGCTCAAAAGCTTCTTCAGTTTCATCTGTTTCCACTGGGGTTGAAAAGCACATATCTTTCTAACGCTATGAAAATGCTAAAGTCTGGACTCTAACCCCCTTCACTTCTGCTTGTGAACTAGCCAGTGCTTTGTTATGCTTCTCTCATTTTTGGTAATGCCTTGTCAAATGCAACCAAGATTAACTCTAACACATGCTGGCATTTTGTTTTACAATCTCTTCTCCTAGAATTCCAAGTTCATTAGGTACTTGTTTGCCTTCCAAATTATTGCAGGCAATAGGTTGAATAAATATTTTGTGAGTTCATAATGTAGGTCACCAGCTTTCCAGCCTGCAATACTAGTTTCTTTACTGTCAACTGAACAGTAAGCAAATTCTATGTATGTAAGTGCAATTCAGGTTCATATTGTGGCGGAACTCTAATGGTGGTACCAATTTCTGAATCATTCAGTAATGACCACATTAGGCTACAGTGGTTTAGAACCAAAATGGTTCATTTTCCACTCATGCTACACGTCCAGTGCACATCAGCTGGGGACTCTGCTCTGGTTGTCCTCTTCCAAGTACCAGGTCAAATGCGATCCATTTCATGTTTCATAATTGCTAAGGTAGGAAAAGGGAGATGTGAAAATTGTGTACTGACTCTTAAAACTTTTGCCTAGGTCACATGACAGCTCCTAATTTCAAAAGAGGAAGGGAATTGAAATCACAGTATATGACCAGAAGGAAGACTCATAAAATATTAGTGACTAGGCTTAATGACTTTACATGTGTGCTTCTGGGTAGATACTGTGTTAAACACTGCATATACCTTCCCATTTAATTTTCAAAATAATTTTGCAAATTGAAATCATTGTCCATTTTTTTTGTCACGTGGCAACAGAGACTTGGCCAAGGAAAAGACACATTAGTAACTGTCCAAGCCAAACACTGAAACTGGGTTTATTTGTCTCCAATGCTGTTGCTATAAATTACTTAGATAGAGTGGAAAAAGTAAAACTAAATTTTAGAACTATCAGACCCTGGCTCTTCTCTCTGGAGATACTTACTGCTTATCTCCTTCAAGTGTTTGATGCTCTTTAGTCATTCTCTTCATTCTTTTCCAATATCTTTACAAATGTTATTGCTCACATCCCCTCACCCAATATAGTATTAATGAGATTAGGCTAAAAAGTATTGTAACAAATAGATCCTAAGACATTTCTCAATATAATAGATGTTTATTTCTCATTCATATAATAGTACAGGTTTTTATTCCTGTTTATAAAGTGGTTGTCCTCTAGACGTTGATTTAGGGGTCAAACTTTTATACTGTGTCCCTAGAGGACTTGGGGTCATCTGTATTTTGCGGGAGAAGCCTCAGCCAGAAGATTTAGATCTCAATTCTGCTCAGATGCTGTTGGCAAACATTAATCATATGGCCATATCCAACTATAAGAGAAGCTAGAACATGTAGTCCTTAGCTGGGCAGCTGCTTCCTAGCTATGACTCTATAACTATAGAAGAGAATAATTGATTTTTTGGATAGCTAACCCTCTCTAACACTCACACACACACACACACACATGCAAACACACACACACGTGTTCACATATTCTGTACCATCAAAATATGCCTGACATTAATCATTATTACCTTAATGTATATTTTACTCAATATCTCTTCTGAAAAATTTTCCATGGGAAGTTCTTACATTCAAATTTTAGATGCATTTTGCAAAACCTCTGCTAAATGAGGCCCATGGTCAAGAAACTTGGGAGGTGCTAGTTTAAAGAAAGAAAAACAAATTTTTTTTCCCAGAGGATTTTTTGCAGCTTTTAAACGTGTTAATACAAATTATATATCCTTAAGCAATGAATATGATATTTAGTTTTTCCCCAAAATAATTGAACACAAAACTCCTAGAATCACTTTTGTCATTTAGAGTTACTAGGGTACCTAGGGTACCCAGTTTTGGAAACACTGGTTTAGAGGAATTTAAAACTCCAGTTTGAGCTTGAATAAATTAAGACTTGAGCTGCTTCTCAGCCCTGAAATGTTAATGTATAGAAAGATACGTCTCTTCCTATATGCAAAACTAGTATTCTGTAAACTTGTGTCTGCTGTCTTGCATTAGATCACTCTGGAAAGATACTAGAAAGAGGTGCCTCAGAGCCCTGACTCTCTGAACTGCAGAATACCTTCTGTTCTGACAGATGGGGGCCTGACAAGCTCTTGTTGCCATCAGTACAATGCTAATGTGAATTCTCTTTACAGCTATGAACAGTGTTCTTTTATAGCACCGAAGGACTGGTCTTAGACCCTCAGGAGCGCTACCAAAGAAGTGGATGTCCTAATTTCTGTGAGGTCTCCACCGGGTTCTGTACTCCCTGTCTGGAGCCAGATAATAAAAATAATCCCAAAAACAAACAAAAGGATTTTGCTTGCCGGCCAAATTTCAGATCAATAGTGCAGTTGGGAAGGAGCCAAGATTCAGAAGCTTGCCTGGTGAGAGAGGCTGCAGATCATTAAAGATGAACAGAGCCATAAAACACCAACACAATCGGTACAACCAATTGCAGTGCTTTTGGCAGGCTCTGCACAGAGGCCACAGATTGAATGTTCCTGGAAACTAGCACAACGCATTCCACAAACATTGTGGGTGAGGCCCTCTTAAGTCGCCTGCAAGGTAGGCTGGGAAGCCAAGCAGGGAAGCGCTCTTGGCCCCTCTGGATGACTGAGGCTATATGTCGCGTAGTGCTTGGGAGCTGTGTGCTTGTCAAAAGCAATCCATTTCCATAGCAGCACTTAAACACAAAGGCCTAGGGTCCATTCATACTTATGCCTGAAAAGAGTTGGCAAATAACTGTTTAATGTCTTGAAGCAATTGTTAGAAATCATAGCTGATGGCCTATCCTCGTCTTTAACACATGTTATTATCAATTTGCTAGAAAATGGTAGTCTCCAGGTGAGGATTGGTTATTTCTCAAATCTCAAAATAAATGCATGAATGAATATATAAATGAATGAGTAAAATCTATTCTGAAGCTGAACTTGTATAGAGGGATAGATTGAAAATTCATACCTGTTAGGTCTGGTTGGTACCCCTGACTTTAAGCAAACATTAAATTTCAAAATTAATTATTAATATACAAAAAAAGGTGGAAGTTGCTTATAAACAGGTTGTTTTCTTTACAAAGGGATTTACCAGAAGATTACTTTTTAAAAATTGAGGTATAATTTATAAACAGGAAAACACGCAGATCTTAAGTGACCAAATTGATGAGTTTTGACAAAAGTATATATCCATGTAGCCAACACACAAATCAAGATATAGGCCATTTCCATCATCCCAAAAAGTTTTCCCATGCCCCTTTAGAGTCATTTTACCCTCACCCTACCATAGGCAATCACTGTTCTGGTTTCTATCCCCATACGTTGTCTGTTTTAACCTTAATGTATTGAAATCATATAGTATGCACTCTTTCATATCTGGCTTCTTCAGTTCTTTAGTTTTATGAGATTTGTTAATATTACTGAGTGTTATCAGTATTTCTTTCTTTTTTATTGTTGTGTAGTATTCCACTGTATGAATATATCTCCTATTGATGGACACTTGAATTGTTTCCTGGTTTGATTTATTAAAAACAAAGTTGTTAAAGTGATTTTATTTTTTTTTATTAAGAGATAATCAACATATAATGTTGTATTCATTTTAGGTGTATGAAATAATGATTTGATATATGTCTATACTGTGAAATGATTACTGCATAAGTTTAGCCGACATTCACCACCACACATAGTTACCTTTTTTTTTTTTTAACTTGTGATGAGAACTTTTGAAAACATTCTTATACAAATCTTCTTGCTAACATATGTTTTTATTTTTCTTAGGTAAAAACTTAGGAGTAGAATTCCTGACTCAGAGGGTAGGTATGTGTTTAACTTTCAAAGAAAACAAATAGTTTTCTAAAGTGGTTGGATATATGAGAGTTCACATTGATCCATAATCTCATCAATGTTTCTAGTAGTCAATTCTAGCAATTCCAACAAGTGTGAAGTTTAATATGCATTTTATGTGCTTATTGATCATTCATGTATTTTCTTTTTACTGTAGAGTTTTCTTTGAAAGACATATAAGAAATATAATCATTTCAGTATCTCTACCACATATTAGGTACTCTAGAAATGTTCACTGAATTAAATAGAAAGCTCTTCTAGTATTTTCAAAACATTATATGATTTTGAAATTTTATTTGTATAAATATTTATCAACATATACACTGAGACATATTGATGAGTGAGTTTAGCAGTAGGTATGCTCTCTGCCATTCTTTCCCCATCAAAATGGATTCACTCAGTATATTGATTGGTCCAAGTAATACATGACACAAATAAATTCACATGTATGACTCACAGCAAAACTCTCACTGGGGCAATGGAGGAGTCAATAGATATTCAACATAGAATAGAGAAGAGGGCTTCCCTGGTGGCGCAGTGGTTGAGAGTCTGCCTGCCAATTCAGGGAACATGGGTTCGTGCCCCGGTCCGGGAGGATCCCACATGACGCGGAGTGGCTAGGCCCATGAGCCATGGCCGCTGCGCCTGCACGTCTGGAGCCCGTGCTCCACAACAGGAGAGGCCACAGCGGTGAGAGGCCCGTGTACCGCAAAAAAAAAAAAAGAATAGAGAAGAAAGAGAATGAAGTTCATTATGGAAGATCTAAATCCAAGCCCAGGTTCTGCAATTTGCTAACTGTATGAAATACTTAACCTCCCTGAGCTCCAGCTAATCACCTGTATAATGAATATGAAAATATCATCTCTCTCAGAGATCTGTTGCATAAATGTGAAGAAGCATAATCCTGGGCTTGCTTAGAGGAAAGCTTGTCCTGAAATACAAAGTATATAAAGAACTCTCATACTTATCTGACTACATATTTCCAGCAAGCAAAAAGACTGAGAGACTCCAAAATTATCTAGAGTGCCTCACATAGCATCATACTTTTATTTATTTATTTATATTTTTTTATTATATAAGTCTCAGGTGTCCGACATTATAGTTTAACATCTCCATACACTACAGAGTGATCTCCACCACAAGTCTAGATACCATCCATCACCATACAGTTGGCCCCCTTTACCCATTTCACCCACCCCCAATCCCCTTCCCCTCTGGTAACCACTAATCTGTTCTTTGTATCTAAGAGTTTGTTTTATTTTAATTTGTTTTTTCCTTTTTTTTTTTTAGATTCCACACATGAGTAAAATCATACAGTATTTATATTTCTCTGTCTGACTTATTTCACTTAGCATAATGCCCTCAAGGTCATGTTGAGGGCATTATGTTGTTGCAAATGGAAGGATTTCATTCTTTTTTATGGCTGAATAGTATTCCATTTTATATACATACCACAACTTCTTTATACATTCATCCATTGATAAACACTTAGGTTGTTTCCATATCTTGGCTATCATAAATAATGCTATACTGAACAAAGGGGTGCATATATCTTTTCAAATTAGTGTTTTCATGTTCTTTGGATAAATGCCCAGAAGTGAAACAACTGGATCATATGGTAGTTCGATTCTTAATTTTTTGAGGAATATCCATACTGGTTTTCATAGTGGCTACACCAATTTACAGTCCCACCCACAGTGTATGAGGGTTCCCTTTTCTCCATATCCTCTCCAACATTTGTTATTCCTTGTCTTTTTGATAAGAACCAGTCTAACAGGTGTGAGTTAATATCTCATTGTGCTTTTGATTTATATTTCCCTGATAATTAGTGATGTTGAAAACTTTTCATGTACCTATGGGCCATCTGTATGTCTTCTCTGGAAAAATATCTTTTCAGATACTCTGTTCATTTTTTAAATCAGGTTGTTTGGTCTTTTGTTATTGAGTTGTATGAGTTTTTTAATATATTTTGGATATTAACCCCTTATCAGATATATCATTTGCAAATATCTTCTCCTATTCAGTATGTTGTCTTTTCTTTTTGATGAAGGTTTCCTTTACTGTGTAGAAGCTTTCTTGGTATGGTGTAATCTCCTTTTATTATTTTTGCTTTTCTTTCCCTTGCCTTTGACTCAGATCTACAAAACATTGCTAAGTCCACTGTTAATGAGTTTGTCTATGTTTCCTTCTAGTAATTTTAAGATTTTAAGTCTTGTAATCAGTTCTTTCATCCATTTTGAGTTAATTTTTGTGTATGGTGTGAGAGAGTGGTCCAGTTTCATTCTTTTGCATGAGGCTGTATAGTTTTCCCAACATAATTTATTAAAGAGACTGTCCTTTCTCCATTGTATGTTCTTTGCTCCTCTGTCACAGATTGTCTATATATATGTTGGCTTATTTCTGTTCCATTGATCTATGTGCCTTTTTTGTGCCAGTATCATACTGTTTTGATTACTATAGCTTTGTAATATGGTTTTAAATCAGAGAGTTTGATACCTCCAGTTTTGTTCTTTTTTCTCAAGATTGATTTTGCTATTCAGGGCGTTTTGTGGCTCCATACAAATTTTAGAATTATTTGTTCTTTTTCCAGGAAATATGGCATTGGAATTTCAATAGGGATTGTATTAAATCTGTAGATTGATTTGGATAGTATGAACATTTTAACAATATTAATTCTTCCAATCCATGAACATGGAATTCCTTTCTATTTTTTTGTGTCTTCCTCAATTTCTTTTATTAGTGTCATGGTTTTCAGTGTACAGCTCTTTTGCCTTCTTGGTTACATTTATTCCTAAGCATTTTATTCTTTTTGATGCAATTGTAACAAATGGGACTGTTTTCTTAATTTTTATTTCTGATAGTTTGTTATTAGTGTATAGAAATTCCATAGATTTCTGTATATCAATTTTGTTTCCTCCAGCTTCACTGAATTCATTTATTAGTTCTAGCAGTTTTTTGTTGGAGTCTTTAGGGTTTTCTCTATGTAGTATTATGCCATCTGCAACTAGAAACAGTTTTACTTCTTTCTTTCCAATTTGGATTCCTTTTATTTCTTTTTCTTGCATAATTGCTCTGGCTAGGACTTCCAATACAATGTTGAATAAAAGTGGTGAGAGTGAGTCAACTTGCCTTATTCCTGATCTTAGAGGAAAAGCTTTCAGCTTTTCACCATTGAGTATGAATTTAGCTGTGGGTTTGGTATATATGGCTTTTATTATATTGAAGTACATTCCCTTTATGCCCACTTATTGAGAGATTTTTTTTATCATAAATAAATGTTGAATTTTTTCAGATGCCTTCTCTGCACCTATTGAGGTGATCACGTGATTTTTATCTTTCATTTCGTTAATGTGATGTATCACATTGATTGATTTGCAGATGTTGAACCATCCTTGCATCCCTGGAATAAATACCACTTGATAATGTTATGTGATCCTTTTAATGTATTGTTGGATTTGGTTTGCTGATATTTTGTTGAGGATTTTTGCATCTATGCTCATCCAGAATATCAGCCTGTCATGGCAGGGCTGCAGCTGCTGCTGCAATGTGCTGGTGGGTGGGACTAGCCCCTGGAATGCCTGGGGGGCAGCCACCACAGCCGCTGGATGCTAGTGGGTGGGATTGTCACCTGGCTAGCTGTGGCTGGGGTGGGCAGGGCTCTCAGCAAGGGATGGCCACTGATGCTAACAAGTTAGATTGAGATTTCCAAAATGGATCCCATCAGAGCTGGCATTAGCAAGGTAGTCTGAGATTGATAAAATGACTCCCACCAGTGTCTATGTCCCCAGAGAGCATCCCAACTGGTTCCTGCCTCTCCAGCAGATGCTTCAGGGTTAGTAAGTGGGTCCCCTCCACCTATAGTCCATCTGCTTTTCAGTCTGGTGTTTTTGTGCTTCTTTTCAGGTCAAGTAAGTTGATGCATGAGACCTTTAAGAGTGGGTTTTCCATTCCCTATAGTTCTACATGTTCTCTGGTGGTTTTCAAAACCAGGTGTTTGGAGGGGGGCTCGTCTCTCCTGTGCATGATCCAATGGTTGGGGTGCCTGATGTGGAACTCAAAAGCCTCACTCTTCAGCAAAATAACCCTACCTTTGTGAGCCTCCCCAATTGTGGATCACTGGCTGAGGTGTGGTTTTTCCCTTCGTGAGCTCATATCTCTGTTTCTCCTCTCTGTCTCAATGCTATCCTTTGTTGTGGAGACTCTATTTATCCAATTTTCAGAGGAAATTATTCCATATGTAGCTGTAGATCTGTTATGTCCATGGGAAGAGGTGAGTTCATGTTCTTCTTTTGTACCTTCTTAAACCCTCCAATGTCATACTTTTAAAAACAGGACAGTGAAGATCATTCACTACCGATGATAAGACTATATTAGATCTTCAAGTACAAGTTGCTTTTGGTGAATCAAACAGGGCTATTTAATTAAAAACAAGCATTTCTAAAACTAACAAAGCGTACAAAAAACATAAGTAATTAGTACACAAAACCTATACATGATGAAGCCCAAATAAACATAAATAATACATAAATACACCAAATGTAATTATAGTCACTGATTCAAATCTTGTTTTTGCATGAATAGTTATACCCTCTTGAATCACCACTTAAAAACCCCCCTCCCAAAATAAAATATTTTCAAACTTGCTTCACAGGCTGGAAAAAGATGTTGATCCCAATTAATTTCCACAATGTTATTGTTGCAAAGCATAATCCACATTTTAGCATTCATCTTAAAATAAGGCCCCTTTTTATAATTTCTGTCCAGAGATTTCACCTATATTTATATAACAAAGCAACAATACAATAATGAGAAGATAAATTGTTTATGATTTATTTACTGAAGGCAAATTTATATCAATCACAGCCTTGATTTAACATTTTGATCATTTTGGTATTACCACAAATGTTCTTTCTCAGATTATGAACATTTCTTCTTTTAATAAATGTATTTAGATGAAGCTCTAAACTATTGTTATTTTTTGTGGGTAAGATTTATTTTTCAGATTTTTTGTTCATATAAATAACCAAAAAACACAGCAAAGTGATTTAATTATATTATAACCAGATCAGAATTTAGATATTTATATTATATACAAATACACATTATAAAGTTAAAATATACTGTCATAAATTCTATTTCTTTAAGATGTATGTCTCTAGATGTTTTTATTTGTTTTCATGTTTTTCCTACTACAAGAGATAATCTTCTAGCAAAACCTTAGCCATGAACTTGAATGCAAACCAAACAAAACAAAATTCTGTGTGCATGCATTTTTTTCACCTATTATAAAGAATTAAGAGACAACTGTAGGGGAGTAAATCAGGTACAGTAAGTCCCCTACATACGAACCTTCAAGTTGAGAACTTTCAAAGATGCGAATGTGCTTTCCATCAATGTCAGGCATTAGTGAAATTGCAGCTTGACCTCTGTCCCCTATTGCTGATGATGCTTTGGCTTTACCATCTCCCATCTCCTCTCCCTCCTCCAGTCAGTAACGCTTGTTGCCTGTTCACTCAATGCCAGCCCACTGTACTACTTCACTTTTCAGGGTACTGTACTGTAAGATTTAAAACGTTTTCTTTACTTTTTGTGTTTGTTCGTTTTTTATGTATTATTTGTGGGAAAAGTATTATAAACTTATGACAATACAGTACTATATAGACAATTGTGTTAGTTGGGTACCTAGGCTAACTGTTGGACTTAACAAACAAATTGGACTTAACGAATGCACTCTCAGAACGGAACTCGTTCGTATGTAGGGAACTTACTGTAATTGTCTCTGTTCTGAAAGTAGATAATACAGTCTGACTGAAAAGTTGATGTAATTTAATGGTAAATTTGAATTTTCACTGTGTATCTGATATTCAAGGAGTTCTATTCATAGTTATGTAATGTTTTTAGTGTATTAGGCTATTTAAACCATTGTTGTATTGCTGAAAAAATACATATTGATGTTTGGAAATCAAAACCATATTTTACATTCCGTTTACTGTTTTAAAGAACTCTGCTGAATTCTGTCATAAATCACATCAATTTTTTGAAATCCAAATTATTTCTCCCTAATTTATCTTAAATTTGGAACCTTGAGTTCTTATAAAATTCTTATGAATGCTAACTCTAGATCTTCCTTCCTCCATGTTGTCTAATAAGCTATGATTTGTATTATAGCCGTATGCAATACTGTGTAATTTTTTAATATTAATCAAGTAATAAATAGTATGCATTAACTGCTGTATACATTTGTGGTTGCTCTTCTAAAATTGGGTTGTATCTTGTATTTCAGGGATGAAGAGCCAGAGTAGTATAATTAACACAGGTTTGGGGGGGAATTATATTTGTTTAAGCCATGTTTAATCTTATTGACATGTTTCAAAATATGCAGAAAAGTTCATTTGAAAATTTAGTCAGATTGGATCCTCAACTTCTAAATGTAGCCCAGAATTAAAGAATTAGGATTAGAAGACAGAATGAAGCCTCCATAAGTTTCATTGAATTCCCTTTTTTTTTTTTTTTTAGATGTTGGGGGTAGGAGTTTCTTAATGTATTTATTTATTCTTGCTGTGTTGCATCTTCGTTTCTGTGCGAGGGCTTTCTCTAGTTGAGGCAAGCGGCGTCCACTCTTCATCGCGGTGCACGGGCCTCTCACTATCGTGGCCTCTCTTATTGCGGAGCACAGGCTCCAGACGCGCAGGCTCAGTAGTTGTGGCTCACGGGCCTAGTTGCTTCGCGGCATGTGGGATCTTCCCAGACCAGGGCTCGAACCCGTGTCCCCAGCATTAGCAGGCAGATTCTCAACCACTGCACCACCAGGGAAGCCCCTGAATTCCCTTTTATATTCTCAGTTACTCAAGGGAAAGGAGAAAGAGGTAATTTATGGGACAGTTTGGGAATATGGGAAAGATATTACAATTAAGAAATCCAAATATCAAGAGATGGCTTAGGCTAGGTTAATCAAACCACTTAAAGGCATTTGTTGACCCAGGTGAGGAACAGTAATATGTAAAAAGAGCAATTAACACTTCCATCTTAAATAACAGGTGTTAAACTGAAAGAGATAGGGCTGGAAGCAGTGCAAAGTGCCTGGGACAATAACCCATGGTCAGAAGGAGGATCAAGTCAAGATTTCTTAAAAGTCAGATCCATTGAGGAAGATGCTCACCAGTGTGGTCAGCAGGAATCCACAGAAGCAAATACAAATTAACAATGGATGTCAGGAAGCTTGAGATATTCCAGTTAGATAGTTATCTGGCCTGAGCTTGGGGCCAGAATCGGACAACAGGTGGATGTACAAGAAAGCTGGCTAGCTGGTCTCTGGGCTGCAACCATAAATAGGACTCTGGACCAGAATTATATACTAATTAGAGTAGAAGTTAGCCATGTCTGACCTTACTCCCAGGCTGTTTTCCTAGATATGTGAACCCTACCTTCATCTCAAGATTCCTATAAAAAGCTGCTCCTATTTATCCAGAGTATTTCTCTAACTTTGCCATTTTTATATCTGCCCTAACTTTCCATACACCCACTCTTTGTGCTACTAGAACTTGGCTTTGTCCCTTGATTTTGCTCCTTTGCCTTGCCTTAATTTAGATTCGGTTTCTTAGCTCCAGCTTGTCTATTTCATGACTGACTCAGAATTCCTAGAGGGTGCTTTCTCTTGGCCCTAGACTCTATGCCAAGAAACTGCAACTGAAGTATTACACATCTATGCTCAGATCTAGTACTGGATACCACCAACCCACCCAGCCTTTTATTTAAGGAAAAAAATTGATGATGGATTTGCCAGCTTGGTTAGAACTGGCTCAGTTAACCTGAAGTGTAAATACATCAGCTAAATACCAAGCAAAACTTCAAAAGGCAGAGATGAAAGTTTTTGTGGTACAAAGAGGTTTATATATATTATAATGTATAATACCTAAAACAGTAACAAGAGGAATTATTATGTCTGTTTTGCAGGAATAGGAATTTAAGATCAGAGAAAATAAGTAGTTGAATGTAGATTGTGAAGCTGCTAAGTTGTGAAGCTGGGTATAAAACTCAAATAATCATTTTCTTTCTACTTCTCTGTGGAGATGAGGTTTCCTCCAATAGGCCCTTTGCTTTGGATTCTGGTAAACAGTGAAATGAATTCTCCTAGATTAGGATAGAGGGATGATGTGACATGTCCTAATCCTTTATCGTGTCTCCTCTATTCTCTACCCTCAAGCTGGTAGGAAGTTTGAGCAGAATGAAAGAATAAGAGGTCTCAAAACCAGCACTCCCACTTCTGGATATATATCCAAAGGAAATAAAATCAGTATCTTGAAGAGATATTTGCACTCCCATGTTCATCGCAGCATTATTCACGATAGTCAAGATATGGAAACAACCTAAGTGTTTGTCAGTGAATAAATGGATAAAGAAAATGCATCACACACACACACACACACACGTGCGCACACACACACACATGCACACACACAGAGGAATATTATTCAGCCATAAAAAAGAAGGAATTTCTGACACTTGTAATAACATGGAAGAACCTGGAAGACATTATGCTAAGGAAATAAGTGAGACACAGAAAGACAAATACTGTATGATCTCACTTTTATGTGGAATCTAAAAAAGTCAAATTTATAGGAGAGATGAGAATGATGACTACCAGGGGCAAAGGGGGAGAGGAAAGGGGGAGATATTGGTCAAAGGGTATGAAGTTTCAATTATAAGAGGAATAAGTTCTGGGGATCTGATGTACAACATGGTGACTGTGGTTAATCACTGTATACAAGAAAGTTGCTAAAAGTGTGGATCTTAAGTGTTCTTACCACACACATCAAAAAAGGTAAGTATGTGAGGAGATGGATATGTTAATTAGCTTGATTGTGATAATCATTTCAAAGTGTATACATACATCAAATCGTCACATTGTACACCAAATATATATATACATTTTTGTCAATTATACCTCAATAAAGCTTGAAAAAACCTATATATAAAGAAAGCAGTGTTCTCATGCTAACTGGGTCCTATTCTACAGTATACCTGAAGAGGAAGCCAGGAGAAGGGAATAAAATCCATGGTTACTGAATTTAGCTACTTAGTTCAGGGAAGTAAGGATATGTATCAAGATGATTAAGAACAGGCATTACCATCAAAGTCATTTGGTTTATAAAAAGTGATCTGAATTTACCAGTTTAAGGCAAGGGATACAAACTGTCATGTCTGATTTGATGAGCAGGTAGGTTTTGTTTGGCCCACAGTGATTTTTTTTTATATATATAAAAATGTCTTTAGTAGGGTGTACATTTCTCCAGTTCACCACAGTCTCTATAATTTTCTATTGGTATACCCTGACTGCATAGCTCATTTATATTACACACGGGCCTGGTTTTAAAGGTATTTGAGATTGCCTCTCTGGAATGGAGACTGGGTGAGGAAATGAATATAAGATCAATAAAGAGATGGAAGAAAGAAAGCTGGGCACTTGTATTTCTAAGCCTATTTAATCCCCTCAGTAAATTTACGAGGGAGTGACTACCACCATTTTACAGAGCAGAAAACTGAGGATCAAAGAATTAAAATTATTGTTCTTAAACACACAGTCCAGAAAGAAGTGGACAAGCGTCCAACTCAAGTCTGCTTCATCCAAAATCAACAGTCTTGGCAATACACTGTGCTGCCAATACACGGGGTCCTGCCTGACCCCGTGTCATACCTGACCAACGCGGTGTAGTTCTTCAAAATCAAAGCATATGGTCTCTGGAGGATGCAATATATATATATATATTTTACAACACTTGCCCAACAATTTCAAACACATTTTAGCAGTGGTTCTCAACTATATGCTACATAAATATCACCTGGGACATTTATGGAAAATGCAGATTCACCACGTGACCAACTAGGAGAAACTGCAGTAGGGAAGTTGAAGTATGGAGTAGAGTGAAGTATCATCATAGGGTCATAGGCATAATGAAGCAATAAGAAAATCTACTGTGCATATTGATACCAGCCCCTTTTCTATGTGGGTGGTTAATACTTCCAAACTTCTACTGAGATATATTATAAACTGTGTTGAGTTTGGTGAACCTAGAATTCTTTCTTCAGCAGTACATCATGAGATTATAGAAGTTCCTCTATTCAGCTGAATTCTTTTGTTAGTGTATATAATTGCAAATTAAGACAGTGAGAGTCATGCCTAAATGCTTCAGAATTGATATAAAAAAATAATTAGAAGAGTCCAAACTTGAGGCAAATAGTGACTTTAACTGATTTTAATGAGAAAATATGTGGTCACATCAAGTTAGTATACATTGTAATGAAATCTAGTTTATAATAAATTTATCAGAACATGTACAATTGAATCCTATTCATCAAAGTACCCTCTAGGTTAATGCCTGACAAGCAGTGAAATCTCTATGCATTTTTGTCAAATGAATACATAAAAGTATTGAATAAAAAAGGTCACGCACTTCTTCCAACAGTTTTCAAATAACAAACATTTGGGGACTCACTTTTTAGAGTGTATTTTTGTGCCAGTAAATAAATCTGCTCTAGAAAACATTGTTTTATGCCAAAGGATTATCTACCAGCTTGCCTTTTTCATATGATTCAAAATAACTTTTCTCAATTTCCAAACATAATTTTTTTTTTTTTTTTTTTTTTTTTGCGATATGCGGGCCTCTCACCGCTGTGGCCTCCCCCATTGCGGAGCACAGACTCCAGACGCGCAAGCTCAGCAGCTATGGCCCACGGGCCCAGCTGCTCTGCGGCATGTGGGATCTTCGCAGACTGGGGCACGAACCCGTGTCCCCTGCATCGGCAGGCAGACTCTCAACCACTGTGCCCCCAGGGAAGCCCTCCAAACATAACTTAAACAAGAAAGTTTAGATATGTGTGCATGCGCATGTATATGTATGGGTGTATGGGTGTGTGTGTGGTAAATCCACCCATCTTTGAGGGTGAACTTAAGAGAAGGACATTCCTAAAGCATTTTAAGCAACTGAGCCAAAATTGGAATAATTTTATAACATTTCAAAGAGACAATTGTGAAAAAGACAATACTCACTTTTATGAACAAGTTCAGCTTTCTTCCTCCCTCCCTCCCTCCCTCCCTCCCTCCCTCTCTCTCTCTCTCTCTCTCCCTTCCTTCCTTCCTTCCTTCCTTCCTTCCTTTCTTTCTTTCTTTCTTTCTTTCTTTCTTTCTTTCTTTCTTTCTTTCTTTCTTCCTTTCTTTCTTTCTTTCTTCTGGTTTCAGAGGCTCATGTTATCCTATTCAAGGCTAGTTACCCTTTATCTCTGCTAGGATCTTGCTTCTCCAGCAAGTCTTTCTCCTGAATATTTAGCTTTTACTTCTTTCTGACTACTTGCCCATGGGATCCCTCTTTATCCCTTTTTCCCATCTTAGTCAAGATTCTTGATAAAATGATCTATAGAAACTGTGTCCACTTTCTCACCTCCCATTCACACTTAAAGCAGCTGCAGTCTGAGTTTATTTATAGCATCAGTTGACAAAGCCAATGGACTTTGGCAGTCTTCTCCTACTTGATTGCCTTCTTGCATTTGACTCTTCTGACAGTGCCTGTTTTCTTTAATATTTCACTTCCCTGGTTTCAGTGACACTGCTTACACCTGGCTCTCCTCCCAAAAATTTGATGTCTCTTTTCTGTTTCCTTCTTGCTCCTTTTACTCTCATTTCCGCTAAACTATGATATTTTCCAAGGTGATGTCCTTGACTCCTTGACTTGACTTTTTCTGTTTTTACTCTATACACTTCCCCTGGATTATTTCATCCTAATGACTGCCAAGTCTGTATTTTAAGACTCAGATTCTCCCTAGAGAAGTGTGTGTTACATATAAATACACACACTTTGGTACATAATCTTCTATCTCAAGGAACAGTATATTACCAATCACCAAGCAGTTTAAACCCAGGGATTGATAATGCTCACCTTTTTGATACCTTCTCGCTCATACATTAATCTGAACATGTGTGTAATCATATATTAATGTATGGAATATAATCATACATTAACTGAACTTGTATTGCCTTTGTGTTCTTGATGTATCCCAAACTGAAACCTTCTTCTCCATCTTCCCTAACACTGCCAAGAGGTGAAAAATAATGATGATTCAAAGTCAAGCATTGGCACGCTTTTCCTCCCCCAGCTGCCCCCAGCACTCTACAATCTTCTTCTCCCTAACATGAAATCTTTTCAGATTCCCAGCTCCTTACAACTCATATGGTAGAATTGATTGTCCTCTGCTTTGTGTTTCCCCAAACTCTTTATAAACCCCTATGTCTGAAGCTCTTGTTTACATATTTGTCTCTTTTTTTTCTTTTTTTTAGATTATCATCTTCTCGAGTGAAGGGGTTATGTTGTATTTTTCTATGTCTACCATAGAGCACTTTTTAGAGTCCCTATAAATGTCTATTTAATACATGTTAAATAAGTGAATGTAAAAAATAATTTTATTGAGAATTAAACACTAGAATTTGAATAAGGTATAAAAGTATAATCAATGATAAAACAAGCACTCAGTCTATTTGATGACATTTATTGAACACTCAGTGTGTGCCATGAATACAGTACATAGGAACTAGACTGAGTAATAAGTCATTGCATCTATGCAACCAGATTTACCACTGAAATAATTTGGGAACTAATGCCAAGTCAAAAATAAAGTACATAGCTACATAGAAGAGATGTTCCAGTGAATTCTGAATCTGAAATATGCCCCTTGAAAATGAAAGAGAATTTGTTTCAATAAAATGAAAACTAAAACTTTCCCCCAGAACCCAATTTCCTTGATGCTTATGTTCACTTCAATGGGTAAGTGTCCATTCATTTCATATTCTGATAAATAAAATATGGATTTTATATTTTCTTCAAAGATTCACATCATTTTAAAGTTCATTTAAATTTCAGTCAAGGAAAATATTTTTAACAAAGTGGTAAAGTCCAATACTATGAACAATTCATTTGTGTGAGGAATATTTCAAGTATCATTTACACTAATAATCAATTTAATTGAACATAGTAATTTTTTTTTAATCCAGAAAGACTTCTGGTTCCAGAAAAGATGGGGTGAACTCATGCCAGTGTATTTCTTCCTTTTTTTGTTTTAACTTTTTATTTTATACTAAGTATAGTTGATTCAAATTGTTGTGTTAGTTTCAGGTATACAGCAAAGTGATTTAGTTATACATATACATGTGTCTATTCTTTTTCAAATTCTTTTCCCATTTAGGTTGTTACATGATATGGAGCAGAGTTCCCTGTGCTATACAGTAGGTTCTTGTTGGTTAACCATTTTAAATATAGCAGTGTGTACATGTCAATCCCAAACTCCCTAACCATCCCTCCCTACCTCCCCACCACACTTCCCACCCACCCCCAACCATAAGTTCTAGTTCTCTAAGTCTGTGAGTCTGTTTCTGTTTTGTAAATAAATTCATTTGAAATGCAAATCAAAACTACAATGAGTTATCACCTCACACCAGTCAGAATGGCTATCATCAAAAAATCCACAAACAATAAATGCTGGAGAGGCTGTGGAGAGAAGGGAAACCTCCTACACTGTTGGTGGGAATGTAAATTGGTACAGCCAATATGGAGAATAGTATGGATGTTCCTTAAAAACTAAAAATAGAGCTACTGTATGATCCACTATATTTCTTCTTGAAACTAACCGTCTAGACAAAATACAAATGGCAACTCTCATAAGACTCTGAAATGTGGAGAGAAGAAGGCAGGCTGGCTAAGGACTGGAGGTGAGTTCCCTGGGTTTGTTTTATTTTGTATGACCCCCTGGATTCTAGAGAAGCCCCAAATCCAAAAACGACATAGTCACAGCCAAAAGAAAAAAAAAAAGTAAAAACATGATCTTTGTAGCCAAAGGACCAGAAAAAAGAACAGAACCATGTTGACTAAACTTGGCCTACTCCAGGTAGAAACCATGAAATGGCTGCCTATGCCACTTTTCTTCCCTACCAGGCATTGCATTCAAAGAGACTGTGGGCAAATTATTGATCATGCCTACTTTACACTGAGTGGTGACTCTCACCTCTCCCTCTAGGTGCTATAGACATGGAGCGTGTAAAGTGTTTCCATGTTGACCATCCATAATTACGTTAAATATAAATGTTCTAAACACATAATTAAGAGACAGAGGATGACAGAATGGATATAAAAACATGACCCAGCTATATATTGTCTACATGAAAATCATTTGAAATATTATAGGTAGGTTAAATGTAAAAGGATTGAAAAAGATATGCCATGCAAACACTAATCAAAAGAAAGCTGCGGTGGCTATAGTAATATCAGATAAAGTAGACTTCAGAGTAAAGAAAATTACCAGGGACAAGAAAGGTCATTACATAATTATAAAATGGCCAATTCACCAAGAAGATACAAAAATCATAAGTGTGTATGCATCAACAATAGAGTTTTAAAATATGAAAGCAAAACTAACAAAATTGAAAGGAGAAATAAGTAGAGCCACAATTACAGTTGGAGAGTTGAACACCCCTTTCTCAGTAATTGATAGAACCATTAGACATAAAATTAGCAAGTATGTAGAAGGACTGAACACCATGAATCAATGGGACCTAATAGATATTTAAGGAATGTGTCATTCTACAAAAACAAATGCACATTCTTTTTAAGCAAACTTGGAATATTCACAAAGAGACATATCATGGGTCATAAAACAAACTTTAACAAATTTTACAAAATTAAGATCATAGAAAAATGTTCTCTGACCATAATGGAATCAAACTAGATATCAAAAATTAAAAAAAAAATACTGAGGGAATTTCTAGAGGTTTGGAAATTAGACACACACTTCAAAATAATCCATGAGTCAAAGAGGATGTCTCAAGTGAAACTTAAAAAGATGTTGAAATAAGCATATGATAGATGCTCAACACCATATGTTACTAGGGAATTGTAAATTTAACCAATAATGAAATGCCACTACAAACTCATTAGAATGGTGAAAATCCAAAACACTGACAAGACCAATTGCTGGTAAGGATGTGAAACAACAGGAACTCTAATCCATTGGTGGTGGAAATGCAAATGGTACAGCCTCTTTGGAAAATACTTTGGTAGTTTCTTAAAAAAACTAAACATACTCTTACCATGTGATCTAGCATTCATACTCTTTGGTATTTACCCAAAGGAATTGACAACTTATGTCTACACAAAAGCCTGCACAAGTATGTTTGTAGTACCTTTATTCCTAATTTCCAAAACTCTAAAGCAATCATGATGTCCTTGGGTAAACTGTTTAGTGGGGGAGGGATGAATAGGCTGAGCATAGAGGATTTTTATACCTCAGAAAGTATTCTGTATAGTACTATAATGGTAAATATATATCATTATACCTTTTTCACAACCCATAAAATGTACACCACCAAGAATGAACCCTAATTTAAATTATGGACTTTGGGTGGTAATGATGCATCACTGTAGGCTCATTGATTATAACAAATATTCCACTCTGGTGTAGGACGTTGATAGTGGAGGATACTGTGCATAACGAGGGGTATATGAGAAATCTCTGTACCTTCTGCTCAATTTTGCTATGAATCTAAAACTACTCTAAAAACTAAAACTTATTTTTTTAATAAAAATAAATAAAAGAACTTTGTGTTTAAAACTAATTTTTTAAGAAATTAGAAAATGAATCAACTTAATCAACCCAAACTTGGAAACATATAAGTAATAAAAATAAAAGCTGGGGTTTTCCCTGGTGGTCCAGGGGTAAAGAATCTGCCTTCCAATGCAGGGGCCACGGGTTTGATCCCTGGTCGGGGAACTAAGATCATGCATGCCGTGGGGCATCTAAGCCCGTGCACCACAACTACTGAGCTTGCGCGCCTCAATGAGAGAACCCACATGCTGCAAACTACAGAGCCCACGTGCTCTGGAGCCTGCGCGCCACAACCAGAGAGGGAAAACCTGCATGCCACAACTAGAGAGAAGGCTGCGCGCCACAACTAGAAGCCCACATGCCACAACAAAAGATCCCACATGCCTCAACAAAGAGACCCCGTGTGCCACAACTAAGACCCAATGCAGCCAAAAGAAATAATAAAAGCTGAAATTAATAAAAGAAAAAATTCATTAGAAAGAATAAATAAATCCAAACACTTGTTCTCTAAAAATAACAATATTTCAAATGGCAGTTTCTCAAAGAATTTAATATAGAACTACCATATGATGTGACAATTCTGCTTCTGAGTATTCATGTGAAGAAAACAAAAACACTAACTTGAAAAGATATCTGCACCTTCATATTCATTGCAGCTTTATTTACAGTAGCCAAGACATGGGAACCACCTAAGTGTCCACTAACAGATGAATGGATAAAGAAAATGTGATATATAAATATATATATATATAACAACCATCAAATATTATTCAGCCATAAAAAGGAATGAAATCTTGCCATTTACAACAACATAGATGGAACTTGAGGACATCGGGATAAGAAAAATAAGTCAGACAGAGAAAGACAAAAACTGTATGCTCTTACGTATATGTGGAATCTAGAAAAAAATGATAAAACAAGATCATAGAAACAGGAACAGATTAGTGGTTGCTAGAGGCAGTGGGGGTGGGGAGGCATGTGAAATGGGTGGAGGGGGTCAAAGGGTACAAACTTCCAGTTGTGAAATAAATCATAGGGCTGCATTGTACAGCATGGCGACTATGGTTATTAATACTGTATTGCACATTTGAAAGTTGTTGAGAGAATAAATGTTAAAAGTTCTCATCATGAGAAAAACATTCTGTAACCATGTATGGTGGCAGATGTTAACTAGACCTATTGTGGTGATCATTTTGCAATATATACAAATATTGAATCATTATGTTGTAACCTGAAACTAATATGTTTTATGTCAATTATACCTCAATTAAAAATATATTTAAGTAACCTCCTTGTGCACTTGATTAAAGAGAAAAAAAAGTGAAAAGTATGCACAATCAGGAATGAGAATGAAATATAATCACAGATTACATTAATTAAAAGCATTATACAGAAGTACTGTGTACAACTCTATAACAGTACATTTTAAAATCTAGATGAAATGGATGGTTCCTTAGTAAAATGTGAATTACTAACAGTTAACCAAGGAAAAATATAAAAACTTAAATCAATTATTTACCATTGAAAAGATTGGAAAGGTAATTAAAAATTAATCATTTTATAAGGTATTAGGGTGGGATGGGTTCACAGATGAATTCTACATCACCTTTAAAAAACAGACAATTCTAATATAATTCAAACTAACATGCACAAAAAGAAGAGAATGTCCTAATTTCATTTTATGAATCCATCGTAACCTTAAAATCTGAATAAAAAAGAAAATTATATTTTTTTTAAAAAATCAATGGTTGCCAGAAGTTGGAGGAGAGGGAAGGATAAATAGGCAGAGCACAGAGGATTTTTAGGACAGTGAAACTATTCTGAATGACACTATAATGGTGGGTATGTGTCATTTTAAAAAAAAACTCATAAAGGCTTGAAGTAAATGAAAATGAAAACACAGCATACCAAGATCTGTGGGATGTAGCTAAAGCAGTCCTTAGAAAGAAATTTATTGCACTAAATGCTTATATTAAAAAAGAAGAAAGACTTAAATCATTCATTAAGCTTCCACCTCAATAAACTAAAAAAAGAACAAAATAAACCTAAAGCAAGCAGGAGCAGGACAAAATTAAAATAAGATAAAAAAATCAATAAAATTGGGCTTCCTTTGTGGTGCAGTGGTTAAGAATCCGCCTGCCAATGCAGGGTACACGGGTTCGAGCCCTGGTCCAGGAAGATCCCACATGCCACGGAGCAACTAAGCCCATGCGCCACAACTACTGAGCCCGTGCTCTAGAGCCGGTGAGCCACAACTACGGAAGCGCGCGTGCCTATAACCTGTGTTCCGCAACAAGAGAAGCCACCGCATTGAGAAGCCCGTGCACTGCAACGGAGAGTAGCCCCCACTCTCGGGAACTAGAGAAAGCCCGTGCGCAGCAGCGAAGACCCAATGAAGCCAAAACTAAACAAATAAATTTTTTAAAAAATCAATTAAATTGAATACAGAAAAACAATAAAGGAAAAAATCAAAGAAAGAAAAAAACTTTTTCTTTGAAAAGATCAGTAAAATAAGCTTCTAGAGCAACTGACAAAAAAAAAAAGAAGATACAGATTATCAGTATCAGGAATGAAAGAGGAGATATCATTATGGATGCCACAAACATTAGAAGAATAATAAGGGAATATTATGAATAACTCTGCACACATTAATTTAACAACTTAGATACAGTGGACCAATTTTTTGAAAGACATAAGCTAACAGCTCAGTTTCACAGAATTTTAGTACAAATTTTAGTACAAATACATTCAGATAAAGCATGGCTTGGAATGCTTGTTTGCTTATCTAGATTCAACCTATTCTTAGGTCTAAATTTTTTCCAAATTATTTCTCAAAAATGTATATATTTTGTCTTTAAACAAAATATATATATTTACAAAAAAAGTACTATGTGCAACTCTATATCAGTAAATTTTAAAATCTATCATATACACATATACATATATACCTATATATATGAATATATATATATAAAGAAGATGCTTTTATTATATGCCACACAGAATTTTTAGTTGGTCTTTGTAAGATTATTTGAATAACTTATTCTGCCATGAACAGATGCCACATCTGCTTGAGCACTTGACTCTGTTCTACTGTGGATTCCTAAACTCAGTAAAGTCAAACACTATATAACGTTTATCTGTAAATCTGGGAACTAACTCAGGGTCCTGACCACACTGAATGAAGATATTTATGGGATTGAAATTTTTTAATTTTTTTGTTTTTTACAAATTCTTTAATTGTATTCCATAAGCACTGTACAAATTTACATTTCAACTAGAAGTCTGTAAAAGTTAACCTGTAACTGAATTTGCTCCAGCACTGGGCAGTATCGTTATTGGCAATTGTTTTTGATCTAATGGGAGAAAAAAATAATTTATTTTTCTTATTTCTTTCATTAGAAGTCATATTGAACATTTTTTCCTTATGTTCTTTGTACACGTCTTTGTACATTTGTATATTTCTTCTTTTGTAGAGGGCCTATTTATATATTTTTACCAGACGGTATGTTGGACTGATGCCAAAACATTAAGAACAAAATTAAAAGGCCTGGGATGAACAGAGAAATACCATTTACAATATTTGACAGAGGTTAACGTTATTAGCATAAAATATTCTTATCAATCAACAAGAAAATGCACAAATTAATGGAGAAAAATTTGTCAAGAATGTAAACAGTCTATTTTCAAAAGAATAAATATAATTTATAAATGAACATACCTAAAATGGTACTATTGAGACAGAAGTTTTCTTTCTTCCATTCTTTCCATCTCACCATATCTATGATTCCTTAATTCTTTTGTGTTTTCTTCTTTAACAATACTTTTAGGTTTCACCATCCTGAAATCATAGGGTATATCTGCGCTTGATACCAATATTTTATGCTTTCATTTTTTTTTCACTTCACTCTTTAATCTGAATGGAATTTTTTCTAGAATATAAAGTACAGTATTTTATAAATTTTATGTTTAGAGCTTTGTTTTCTTCTTTACAATGATATGATTATTAGTGTGCTTTTCTATCAAATAGACAGTATATAAATTAGAGCTGATGTATGAAAGTCAATGCTCTTTGAATTTATTTTAGTATCTGCACTGTAATCCTAGAACTTAAGCATTCCAGTTAACCCTCATTTGTAAAAATTGGATTAAACAGTACTCACTATAGTAATAAATTAAATCACTTGGACCTCTTAAATAATCAGCACCTTTCTGAGAGTCTGAAGCATTTAATAGTAAGATCTAAGGGCAGGATATCTGGGTTCAAAGCCCAACTCGCTCACTTATCAGTTGTGTGACCTTGGAAATTTATTTGCCTTCCCTGGGCCTCCATTTTCTCATCTTTTACGTGTAATATAACATATTATAAGCTTTTTTTTTTTTTTAAGTTACAGGATCACTGACCTGCCATGACCTAGTACATCTGCACAGAAGCAAAAGTTTTATTTTTACTCTTTTATTTTTGCCAATATAATAAGTAAACATGGGTATTTTCTTACTCCTTTAATTTGTATTTTATGACTAATAGTGAGATCAAAAATACTTTCTTAAGTTTATTGTCCATTTAACTTCCTTTCATATCAATTATCTTTTACTATTATTTGCCCAATTTTCTATTGGGTTGTGTCCTCTTTTTAAAATTATTTTTCTTTCACAATTAGATTTAGAGAGGATAGGAAGGAAAAAAGAGTTCTCCTCTCACCCTTAGGTCATATGGATATGAAATACTTTCTCTAATCCAAAGTTAAAGGAATGGGGCTTCCCTGGTGGCGCAGTGGTTGAGAGTCCGCCTGCCGATGCCAGGGGACACGGGTTCATGCCCCGGTCCGGGAAGATCCCACATGCCACGGAGCGGCTGGGCCCGTGAGCCATGGCTGCTGAGCCTGTGCGTCCGGAGCCTGTGCTCCACAATGGGAGGGCCACAGCACTGAGAGGCCCGCGTACCGCAAAAAAAAAAAAAAAGTTAAAGGAATGTATTCCTTTTAAGTAACCACAATTTCAAACAATTGCAATGAATAAAAACATGACAATTTGTTCTCAAAGTTTTATTTGAAGTCAGTTAGGTTACTTATATTGTCACATGAACTGGAATGGTCTAGAGCAATGTTACTCAAATTGCAATATGTAAACCAACAGAACCAGAATCACATGGAGCTTGTCGAAAAAGCACAATCTCAGGCCCAATCCCTCCTGAAACACAATCTCCATTTTAACAAGATTCTAGCTGATTTATATATAGGTTGAGAAATACTAGTATAGATAATGCAGTAAGAAAAAACCTCACTGTAAGAAGCACCTTATATCGGTTAATATTTATATTAGCCCCTTCTATGTCATATGGGTGGCAAATGCTTTCCTAGTCTATAATCTGGATGTATTTTAAAAATGCATGGTATCTTTGCCATACATTTAAAAACGGTTATGTATTCAAGAATATTTATCCTGTTCTTTATGAATTCTGAGAGTCTTGGCTCCCTTATAACAAGTTCACTCAACTCAAAATCATACAAATATTGTGCTATATTTTCTTTTGATATTTTCATTTTAAAAATACTACTTATACATGTGATTACCTGTTTTAATAAGAAGCAAAACATAATAAATTTTAAGAGATCTGAATGTGGTATTAATTTATTATGCATGTTAGGCTGCTTTATCACTAGGCAACTTTTTTATATCTCATGTTCATTGGATTATTGGAAGATATTTTTCCAGATGCTTTCAAAGCCATTCCAGCCAAGAGTCTGAAGCTGTCTGGAGAATAACTGTTAGAATGAAGCAAAATATTTTAAATTAACAGATCAATGAACTAAATGTAGCATGATATTAGCAAGAGGGGCTCGGTCCTTTTTCTTTTTGGAATTAGGTCTAAGGTAACTGTGAGAATTTTACAGGCTTTCCAATAGTAACCAAAATAATGTTGCATAAGCATGATTTGCATGTTCCAAACATGGATGCATGATTCATTTCTGTCTAGTCATTCTTGAACCAGCTGAGAAGCATGTTCTAAGATCTGATAATTTATGGACCTTATAGGTCTCAATATAATGCCTATCTTTGAGGGCATTATACTGTAAAACTTAAGAGCTCAGATTCTGGGCTCCAACTTCCTGGGTTCAAATCTCAGCTCCAGCATTTAATAAAGCTGTGTGACTAGCCATTTAGGTAACTCCTCGGGTTTGGTTCTTCATCAGAAAAATGAGGATAATAATAGTATGGTTAGGAGAATTAAATCAGTTAATATTTATCAAGTGCAGCAACTGGCAAAGTGTGTTCTAAGGGCTATTATTTTGTCTAAATAGAAATGCAAACCATATTTATGGTTAAACAATACAGACAAATTTAGATTAAAAATCGTTATTTAATATGAAGAAGAGGGACATCGTTCTGGAAATTTCTTTTTCTTTTTCTTTTTCTGGCTGTGCTGTGTGGCTTGTGGGATCCTAGTTCCCTGACCAGGGATTGAACACAGGTCTCTGGCAGTGAAAGCATGGAGTCCTAACCATTGGACTACCAGGGAATTCCCCTGGAAATTTCTTTTTTTTTTTTTTTAATTTATTTACTTACTTTTGACTATGTTGGGTCTTCGTTGCCGTGAGCAGGCTTTCTCCAGTTGCAGTGAGCGGGGGCTACTCTTTGTTGCGGTGTGCGGGCTTCTCAATTGTGGTGGCCTCTCTTGTTGTGGAGCACAGACTCTAGGCGTGCGGTCTTCAGTAGCTGTGGCGTGCAGGCTCAGTAGTTGTGGCACACGGGTCAGTAGTTGTGGCTTGTGGGCTCCAGAGCGCAGACTCAGCAGCTGTGGCGCACGGGCTTAGTTGCTCCGCAGCACGTGGGATCTTCCCAGGTCAGGGCTCGAACCCGTGTCCCCTGCATTGGCAGGTGGATTCTTAAGAACTGAGCCACCAGGGAAGCCCTGGAAATTTCTTATATTAGACAGATAACAGTTTTTTCCTCCTTGGGGTAAATCCATATAGAAATAAAAGCAAGTAAGAAATTTCTTTAGATATCAGTTACTAGTTTCTTGATGTCTCTGCCCAATACACACGTCATTTCTATTAGGGCTTTTCTCCCTCCATTCAACGTCCCTCCTTATGAAAAACAGGGACATACGAAAACATAACCTCTAATTAAATCTCCTGAACTTTGTTTGTTACATAACAAATAGGTTTGGGCATTCAGAGCATATTCACTTATTATACTGTACAGTCACCAATATAGCTTCAATAATAAAAACAAATGAGGGTTTCACTGTTATAATGAACATTATTTTTTATAATGAGGAGACATAGTCTTCCTTTGATTTTAACATTTTGTCTTGTTAACATCCCTGTTTCCCCTCCTTCCACTCTATCATAATAAAGCTTTTACTGGAAAGAAGAAGAAAAACAAAACAAAACAAAACTAACAACAACAAAGAATCACTGCTCTTAAGGGAAGTAGGAGACAATGACTGTTAAGGATATCAAAGTAGATAGCATGTTTTATGTCCAGCTTCTTCCTACTGCATTTTGTTGTTGCTGAAATAAATATTGGCTACTAAAGCCTTATGAAGGTCCATAAGTAGTCACATAAATCTGGCTATGACTATGTAATCCATCTCTTTAGAGAGAAAAAGAACAGTCCTCCAAGAGTTGTACAAATATTCTGCCTTTAATATCTTCAGATTTTGGTAGACTGCTTTAGCAACAAATTTGAAAATAGTTTGGTAGCTATATTTAAAGTCTGAAATTGCACCCACTTTTGTTCCATTTCACAGTAGTTACTGTGCAGATTGTTCCATTATTTCTCAAGTTATAAAGTAATTTTACTGAAAATGTTCAAAACACTTCATTGGTACAAGCTAAAACTGCACTTTGCTTACAACCAAACGAAGCAACATTTTTTGCCATCCAAACCCATTATTACTTTCTTCCCTAAACGGTGGAAAAAAATCAGAGCATATATTTTCCCCTTAGCATATGAAACTTTTCCCTTAGGTGTATGTCTAATGTTTGTGTCTGATTTTTCAAGCAGAACACTCCAACTGCAGTCCCCAAACCAACTGGAGAGATAGATTATATCATTTCTTATCTCTACGGCATGAGCACTGCACACCCAAGCACAAGCATAAAATAACAAGATGAAAATATTATGTGTGTAGCTCATTTAATGAATAGAAAACTCATCTTCTAGTACCATATATGTTTTCATGGAAATAAAATTGAAAAAGAAGACTAGATTTCTCACAATGTACTAATATGAAAACACCACACTGATAAAGTTGGAGAGAAAAATGTCAGGTTCCAGTACCTCAAATTTGCTAGCTGTTTGTTAAATGCTTTTTACACCATGGGTGTGAAAAACTTAGCAAAATACCTTTAAAAAAATAACATGTTTAGATGTAGATAGTTTTACACTGTGAATCCTAGAGATTCTTCTAGGTACAGACAGTTTCTCTAAAAACAATCGTTTTATAGAACCTCTTGTGTTTTTTTTTTCTTTATCTGGGTTATTTATTTTTTTAACTATTTTCTTTTTTTATGATTAGCTTATAGCTCTGTAGTTCCAGCTGTTTCATTCTGTAACTCTAAAGCCCTATCGCTGGGGAGTTCTGTGTAATTGCCCATAATATGTACCACATTATCCATTTCAGGAACTGTGCTGAAAGACAGCAGCAATAAGGGGATTTCTAAAGGCAGTCTGGTTTACACTAATGGACCTAACAGGAAGGAAATGCAATTTGAAAGAAGCTGATGCATATGTTCTATTGCTGAATATAATGTTTGATTTAATTATTAACTGTCAGTGATGGAGAGGCAGATCCTGTTCAGCCCTACTTAGAGTGCAATGCTTTGCATTCAAAGAAAATAAATGACAAAAGTTTTGTCTTGCAATTCATGACTAAACAAAAGAATATGATATTTCTTTCCACCAACAAATCATAGCTTTCAAAATTACAATACTTTTACTTTAGTTATAAATTAGGCAATAAAATTTTCTGGCTAGAATTTTCTTGGGTTTTTTTTCTTTTTGGGGGGGGGTGGGGGGCTAGTATCATACGTGAAAATTTTCTCTGAGAAGTGGTTTTGAATTAAACACAGAGTCCTGGACTGAGTAACTTTCTAAATCTCCTTCTAGTTGAGGATCCTATCGTGTGTTGACTGGCAGAAGATGTTTCAGCAAAGAGGGCTGAAATGCATAGCTCTCTTTGTCTTCCTCTTTTTCCCAGAATGAATGATTTGGCACCCAGCTTCTGTCCATTTCTTTTAATCGGCATTTTGTGACTTCCTCTAAGGCTCTCCCTTGCTTTGAAAGCCCATAATTGTGTGTGAAAGGCAGAGAGCAAGATGTAAAGAACAGATTCATTAGAGAGCAAACATATTCATGCCTCTTCTTAGTTACTTTATTCCTACCGTGGTACAAAATGACCAAATATATACAAAGAAATGAGCATCAGCCCACTGAATTTTCAAGGGAGCTCAATGGACAAAATACTCCATTGGGTCAGTCAGCTGGAAAAAAGTGGTTTAGTTCTATGTGTAAACACAATAATAGAGCCATGTAATTTTAGTTGTGCGTTTTATATCTGGTGAAATTATTATCTCTGACACTAGCCTAGGCAGATGCATAAGAGGGCTGAAATTAAACAATAGTGACGATATTTGGAGCTCATCCAAAATGCTCTCTATTGTTTACGTAACGGCTCCAACATGATTATTTGATCCATAATTTCTCATTTTTTATTACACATATATTCTTGCATAGAACAGCATACAACGTCAACTCAGTGGGAGGCATTTTTCTTCACGATTTCAAAAGGAATTGTTTATTTTTGTCATGAGGATAATAGAAAGCAATGAAGCTTCCCGGAAATACAATACCACAATTCAAATGTCTAATTGATTTAGACAGATTAAGTAAAAAATATAGGGCCAATCTATATTTTTGTACTCTATAACAGCCCAAATGTCTTATTTGAGTGTTTCCTTTCTTATTCTAGGCTGAGGGATTCACTATTTTAGTTATGAATGACTGGGATCTGGCTCATGTAGAATTAGTACTAAACTGATAGAGTTTAATTCTAATGTTCTCAATTCTAAGGAATTTAGAAGAATATAATTTATCCATCCAAGTGCCTATGAAAGCAGTGTTTGATGAACTTGAAAAGGTTTGAAAGCTCAGTTCCAAGAAGTATATTAATCACAAATTCTGAATTATGTTACTCAAATTCCATCATTTAAATCAAGCCATATAATAACCAGGCTTTCATTTTTTCCCCAAACTGTATAGTTATATAGGCTTGATACATTCTCAAAAATGATTTTAATAGGACCTTAAATCTTCCACACTTTTGCAGAAAATAATTTTCTGGTAGGCACTACTGTCCTTAAAAACAGCTACCTAATCTATGTAACAAAATATATCATATGTACACTTATAAGTGTATATATAATGTTTAAAAATAAAATCATTCTAAACAATAATAAAAATAAAGTATAACTGTCATTTGTTGTATTTGAGTTGTCATTTGTTGTAATTTTAAGTAACTACAAATTTTTAAATTTGCTTTTAGAGATGACTATTTCATATTTATACTTATAGGCTTAAGCTTAACTCTCAAATGATAAATGGTTTAAATATGTGTAAGTGTTCAAAGAAAAGTGTACATTTGGACCATGGCCTGCCTGTCCTTTTCAATATTCAGAAATATCATGCATGGTGTCTGTCTTATCCTGTTGCCAAAGTGGGATATTTGCTCCTAGATTTGGATAGTCACCCTTCCAATGCACACGACACACAAGTGCTGAGTAATCCCTGTGGAAATTATAACAGTTCAAACCTGCTTAAAAATGCAGTTTTTTTTTAAATAGCCATGAGAAGATACAAAATGGGACTGAGGTCATTTCAGAGCGTACAGCTGCACACCTTTGGACTGATGGGAAGTTATTCACTCCAACACTAAGAGCTCCGTTTATAAGTACAATGAAAATATTTGACTGCGCAGGTGTATCTTCATTTCAAATCTGATTCCACGAGGCAGCAAAACAGGTGTTCTGGCTGCACGCTAATCAGGAAAAAAATGTCTGAGATATGCATCTGCACACTAGCATCTGGGCGGAAATTGTCCGAAAACATTCTCAAGTGCAGAGTCTTAGAAAGTGGACCTCTTTTGCTTTACTTAGTACTGTGAGGCATATTTTGCATATGGAAACACTCAAGTTTGCCACCCATTAGGGACAGCTACTACGTATGGCAGATGAGGCAGCTAGAATGCAGACACAGACGGACAAGCTGGCTGAGTTGAAGACAAGTTGGTAAAAGTTTCTGGGTTTTCTGGAAGAGTAAAGTGTTCCCTGAAAACAGGATTGGATCTCCAAGAAGATAGAGGGCAGGGGTTGTTGGAAGGAAAGCAGAAAGATGGGTGATGTTTATACAGAAGCTTCTTATTTTGGTTCCTTCCTTTAGTTCTGTTCGCTTTTTAAATTTTAATTCCTCCCTTTTTTCCTCCTCAGGGACACCTCTGCGCTTTTCCTTCTTCTTAAGATGAGAACTGAACTTTAGTTGATGGGATTTTCAGAATACAAAAATATGGTGAGTTGGATTAATTAGAATATTTCACAGAAACCTCACTGCCTTCAGTTATCCTCTTGACAAAGATAAATGTAAATTCTTGCAGGATTCATCAAATCAAGTCACATTTTCTAGATCCATTCCTATAGGTGCTAGACAACTAAAGTAGCATAATAAAGAGGGAAACAGCTTTTTTAAAAAATGAACAAATAGAAGATATGTTGTAAAATATATTCATAGCGCCTGGAGTTTGTTCAGTTCTGAATTTTTATTTGGTCCATCTGCCCTACCATATATTAATACCACGATTTGTCTCAAAGATATGCATTTCTAAATTTAAATATTTACCTTAGATCATTATGGTTTAAGTGGGTATTTGTGCCTACTTAAGTTTCAAATTAAAATTATCTAGAGAAAGAAATAATTGTACCCTTTAGTCCATAAAAATAAACTACAAATTTTGACCATATCTTCAATTCTCTGACTTTTATTCATTAACAGAGGAGGAAGCTCTGTGGGAAACAGTCACAACCACAGCAGTCTCTCCTTTATCAGAGGCCACGATTGCTCACCTCCTTCCCAAAGTCAGCTTCAGCTGGGCTTCTGTTAGATTCGTATTCTTCTATCATTTTGGTGGCTGAGAAGAAGACCCAGTGGACAGTAAAATCTACATTTTGTCAATAGTTGTTAGATTTATCCAAATCCATCACTGATTTTATTAAAAATTCTAAGTACTGTGTGCTGTAGCTAGTGTTTCCTCTATGATAAACTTTCACTTTTTAATTATCAGAGAAGAACATAAGATCTTAACGAAACATCTCACAAGAGCCTACAGTTTTCCAAAAGTCCACTGTAACAGCATCAGTAATAATAAATGTTAGACATTATAATGATGCAAAGTTTGACATAAGGTAAAAAGAAGATTTCTCATCACTACCTCTCCCAATACTCCCAGGCCTACATGGCGTTCCTGCGTCAGTGTCCCTTGACAACTACTCCTACTTCAATCCCAATTCAAATGACAGCAATTCTATAATTTTTCTCATAATAACTCTAACTGGAAATCAAATCAATTCCTCCTTATTTGAAAACTTATGGCAATTAATTCATATTGAGAGAGAGAGAAAGAGAGAGAGATTGAGAGAGAACAATAATTATTGCTTAAACGACTCTATAACATCCAAGAGAGAGTTTAAATGTAAGGATTAAAAAAGATAATAATAACCTGGCATATAGTAAATTGAAATTACAATTAAGCTTATTCAGTTGCTCCAAGTTGTCTTCTTAGAATAAGTTGCAGAAAAAATAATGAAAAGTTTTATTTTACTTATTTCATTCTGAAAATGTCCTATTCTCATTATTTGATTAGAATTGGTGAAGAGATTTGAAATGAATGGGCTGTAAGTTAGGAATGCAGCAAATGCTCCCTACAGAAAGTTTTGTATGACCTTCTATCTTGACTGCCCTTTCCATATAACTTCCTCATTGCTTTATAGATGACCAAATATCAAGATATTAAATATATTTAGATAGGTTTGTCTCAAGGAAGTCCTTTCCTATGTCATTATCTTGTAAGGTGGATAGTCACCTGTATTATTTAGCAGCAGACAACTTGGCATATACTAAGAGAAGTTATTATCTGCAAGTACAATAATATTGATTGGGGCTATTTTGCTGGTGAATAAAGGTAAAAGACACAACTGACATGATTGGAGCTCGAATCTAACTGAATACAGCTTTCAGTTTTTGTATAAGGAGCTGAAGTTACTGTGGTAAAGCAATATTGAGCTCATTTGGGTTTGGTTATAAGGTTCTTGAAATCCTTTTTATAAATGAACCAGTTCTGTAAAAGAGAACATCACAAAGCATCATATAAATGCCTATGTGTTTTAACCATGTCTATTCACACAAATTAATTTGAGTAGAGAGAGACTGAAATCAAATAATCGTTTTCTTTAAAATAGCCAATTAGTTTTTGGCTGAATAACTTTAGTCCCTCTCCCACCCCAAACTGCCTTGCCTACTTTCCACTAGCCAATTTAAGTTTAAAAAAAGAATAAAGTGTAAGAAAAAGAGAAAAACAATAATCATTCCAGAAATCTTGTGAGTCTACATGGTATAAGAAAATTTGTGTTGTTTGGAGCTTCAAAGAAGGAAAAAAGAATAAATTAAGAGTCTCAGAGAAAAGGAAAAATCTCTCTGAGTAGTCCTGAACACTTCTTGCCGAGAGCAGCACTTAGCGAGCAAGTGACCTTTATGAGATTATTGTTTATGATCACTCGGCATGCGCCAAGAATAGCAGGAAAAAATATTCCAATTTATTTCAAAGGTTACATATCAAAATTGAATATGCAGCACAACTACATTATCATATGATGTAAGTTTACATAAGAAGTTGGAGTTGAATCATACCATTGTTTCCCTTCAACCCAGTATGTTTTGATTTCTGTTCTGCGCAGCACGCTCCTTTTAATTCTTAAAATAGAATATAGTGCCATGATGCAAATAAAAGAAAAAATGTTATTTTTGTTATTGTTGTTGTTGTTCCTCCAGCTGAGAAACTTGGTTCAAGTGTGAAAGATCTATACAATTATTTCCTCGATGTATTCTATCCAAAATTTAATTTCGATTTTAATTTTTTTAACCCAGTAATCACTGTCATCTGGTAAAGTGCTTATGGTAGTTGAAATAACAATACAAAAAAGTCACCTGGAGGACAGCAAGAGAGAATTCTGCTTCTAAGAGGGAAGGGAAATTGACAACAGGGACACATTTTTTTTTTTCCCCTGCCCATAAAAGGCTTTTTGGGAGAGGCAACTGCACATTTTGCTTTCTTCAGTTCTCCTGTGCATGCAACTTAATGTTTTAGTTCAATAAGTCTACTCATCCTCAACTTTATCACTTTGCACAGAGTGAAACGCAAACCAAGAGAGTCTCCTCTCCTCTTCCTTTCTTCTCACTTGTCAAATTCAGTTGTCAGAGAAATGCCAGTACAGGGCTGCCCACAGCTAACCTCATTTCTTTCTTTAAATTTGTACTTGGGAAAAGAATTTCATTGTCTCATAGAGTGAAGAAGCAATTCTTGAAATCTGCAGATCAATCTGCAAATATCTGCTTAATGTCTTCTAGACCCACAGCACACTAGTGTCAGAGTTCAACATCGAGGCAATGAGCTTATCCTAGGAGCAAGAAAAATAAATAGAGCAAACGTCTTCTCATTTTCCTTTATCTCCTGACTCCTAAATCCTCCCCAGGAATTGCAGACATGGTAAAACAGCATGACTTATGGCTTCCTTAGGAAGGGCTGCTGCACAAGAGTCCTAGAACAGAAAACATTTTTCTCCCTGAAAGTGGGAATTTTAAATCAGGACTCTCTAGGATTAAACTACAAATACATTTCAAACTGGTAGCACAGAAGAGTCCAACACACCATCTTGTAGCATCACAGCCCCTTTAAATAAGAGAATCTGAATAGCTCCTGCCGCTTTTGAAATGCCCTCTGATCTCCATGGTCTCTAATGCCTGCTTTCACTTGTACTACCTGGGTTCCCGCGGTAGCTGACAGCTCAGCTTCCTACGATTTCAAAGCCAAACTTTTCACTTTGTCTGGTGAAAGGGAATTTGAAGAAGGACAACAACGAAGCAGACATAATGCCGGAAACTGGATCTTGAGGTAAACAAACCTGAAGGACTTTATGCAGAAAGAGAAAGTTGCATCATCTCAGGAAAAAGCCAACACAGACACTCAAACTAAATGGCTCCTCCTACTTGCAGCTTGTAGGTTTCACAGGCCTGTCATTCAACACATCTTGTAAGAGATACCTTGTTACAAAGTGTTCTCATTCTAGAGCTGGATAAGCAGGGATGAGTGATTCCACTCTTCTCAGACAACAGTTAGTATGCTGTATCATGACAGAATCCATCAGTTTATTTCTTTTCTTCATTCGCCCACTCAATAAATGTTTGTCAAGTATCTCCTCTGTGCCAGGTACAAGGCTAAGGGCTTTCATACATTTCTCATTTAAAAGTATCTTATTCCTATTTACAGGTTAAGAAATTGAGGCTCAAAGAAATTAACTTATTGTCCCAAATCACAACAACTTATTGTCCCAAGGTGAGGGCTAATTGTGAACCTGGGGCTTTGGACTCCATGCCCACTGCGCGTGTCCCAAGTGAAAATAAATACAGTGACAAACGGAGGTGGAAGCAGAGTGGTGGGAGAGGTTAAAGGGGAAGAGTGTAGGGAAGTCTGAAAAGAATCTGTAGATTGTCAACTGAAATAAGATTTGAGGATGGACAGAGTGTCATTGGTTCCCTTGTTATGCACAATGAAAGAGCAATTTATGTTGGAGAGTGAGAAGGCATTAAAATGGAAGACTGTGGACTGAGTTCTGAGAGCAACGAGAAATATGATGTGTTTGTAACTCAGTAGGACCCCATGGGGTCTTCTTGGGACAGACCCCACCCCATGTCCTCTGGCTGTCTCTTATTTGTAGAAAAACTTTAGCCTCCTAGGCTTTCCCTGAGTTCCAAAGAATAAATCTAATCAAAGAAGTGAGACAATGCAGAAACAAAGGAAAATAGTCAAGCAAAACAAAATAATAATAGTTTAGCCATTAAGCAAAGTCAAGGGTGTTTAGTTCCTCCTCAAGGGCTAGAGATAATATTGTGGGCTATGACCTTTGAGCTGTTTTGCAGATTCTGAAGCCCCCACCAGGTGGAAGAAGTTAACTGTATGCTGCCCACAAGTGTGTAGGCCCCAGAATGGCTGAAAGCAGAAGGTTAATAATGTGACTGCCAATTACCTCACCACCAACCAATTAGAAGAATGTCTGTGAGCTGATCACACACCCCACAGCCCCCGTCCCTCACCCTGTCTTTAAAAACCTTTTCCTGAAAGCTATCGGAGAGTTCAGGCCTTTTGAGCACTAGCCGCCTGCACTCCTTGGTTGGCCCTGGAATAAATGCTGCACCACAGCTCGGTGTCCATAGATTGGTTTTACCACGCATGGGTGTGCAGACCCAAGTTTGGTTCAGTAACGTGCTCAGAGTGAGGCAATGTAGTGAGATGAAGGACTGGATGTATGAGTTGGGTTCAGATAATGGACGACCTTGAAAACCACATGAAAAACTTGACATGCATGATATCAGCCAAGGCGTGATGAAATGTTTCTGAGCCTTGGCCTGTGAGGTCATATTGTGCTTTGGGATAATTTTCCAGCATCAGTTGGAAGCTGGAGAAACGAAGACATGGGAGACCAAGACTACTGTGCTTAGAAAACCACTGAAATATTTCAGGCTGGAAGTAAAGATAGCCCAGCCCTGAGTGAGGGGTGTGGAAAGAAAGAGGTGCACACTAGGGATTTCCACAGGGGGTGTTGTCCCTCTCCTCTGAAAGTAGTCCTGTCTGTGCAAAATAATAAAACTCAGTGCAGACAGGATAGTTAAAGTGGAGGCTATGTAGGATATGAAACTGGCTGGTCTCAACATCTGTAAGATGGGACCAATGATGCCTTCCTCCCCACAGCGCACACTTGAAGGTGCTTCTGCCATTCTTGCAGAACCTCCATTTGTGTATTGTCACCAGCTCCTTCTTGGTTTACACACACATCAGTAACCCTCCTGCCCCGCAGTGCTCAGAAAGCTCAAGCTAGTGTTTTCCTTCTCCCCTCTACCCTTTACTTGCTCCACCTCATCTCACTAGTCCCCAGGTGCCCAGACATATCTGCTAACTCCACTCCTCTCCACCCTGCAGTTGCTTTCACACAGCAAGTCGCCAGAAAGCAGAGGCGTATATCCTTGGTCGGCTCTAATGCCACCACCTCTGTCCATGCAAAGAAGTAAACTGGAACTGATACTATCCACTTAGAGTTTAGGTATTTGTTTCTGGACTCTCTCAGAGCATTGGTTAGAATCGATTAAAATACATTGGGTTTCTTTCTTTCTTTTTTGTTTTTTATTTTTTTTTCTTTTGTCTTATCTACAGCCTTTCTTCAAAGGATCTTTTAAAGCCTGAGCAACAACCACTCCTTAATCTTCCCAGTATCTGTGTGATAAAGGAGGGACATGGTAACTATGAACAACCGTGTTTTACAGAAAAGGATCCTAAAGCAGGAGGAGGTGTGGTGACTTGCCCGGAGTCACACTGTGAATCTGTCCTCTGAGGAGGATCAATACAAGTATTTCTGTGTCCCTCAAGAAGTGTCATTGCTTTCCATGCAACTTCAGGGGACATTTTAATTTAAAACTGAGATTTGAACCTTGGGTGTCATGTTACTACTTATAATCCCCTATTCTTGAAGTCAGTGATTTTCAAACTGTTACTCAAGGAAACTCAAGGGTCCACAATGGTGCTTCAGGGTTTGGGGCAAGTAATAGAACGTTTTCTGCTGAACAATGAATATTTAAACTGTCAGAGAACCCTGACTTTTATCTCATTTGTGTATTGAAGTTGTGTGTGAGAATTCATTTTATAAAAGTTTGCAAACCACTGTATCAGGTCACCCTGCTGCTTAGAGTAGGCTAGGGTTCAATACTTATAGATCAGCTCTTCAGTGACGTTACATGCATAAGAATCAGAAGAACTCCAAAGTCCAAGCTAATTGTATAACAAAGAAACAATCTCTCATCAAGAGACATGCAACCCATTATACTCTGAAATAATTTGAGACTGAAGACTTTTTTTTTTGTCCATTTACCCTTGATTTATATTGATCAAACAGGCGTGGAAAGGAAGTTTCAATCCATAGCACTTATTAATATTTTGTGTAAGGGTCTATCACATTATAATTTCATATCATACCTCATAAAATAACACTATTTCCAACTGTTAGTCTCACCTTGGATCTAACCGAAGGTGTTGGAATAGTCTCCTAAAATCTTGAGATTGCAGAAGTGCTTCTGCTGGTATTTACAAGAGGTTTTAGTCAGTTCCCAGATTCTGAGACTCCTTTTGACTCAAGTTATTTTGCTATTAGCTCATGGCACTAAAAGCATGCTCAGGGAATCTCCTAAACAATTAGACAAAGTCTACATTTTCTAATTTTTGTAGCAACCCTCCTGTCAGACACTCTTCAAACTTTTCTCTGGAATGACCCAGTTCATCTAGCGAATGCACTCCTACTCAGCCTTCAAGCCCCAGCCCAAGTGTCTCCTGCCACCAAAGACCTCTGCATTGGCTATATTTTGTTCGCCCTGCCATACTGATTCATTGTTCTTCTCCCCTGTGCTCTGTGGCCAGAGAAGCTGACCCGTATTAACTTTATCGATGGATCACTCTGTCCTTTGCCTTCTTCTTGGGCTCAGCCAATGTGAGCACTGGCAGAGATTAGAGGAAAACGGAGAGTGACTCGAGGGTTTTTAATCTCCCCAGCTCCCTCCCTGGGAGCAAGCTGGCTAGCTAGCATCCCTAAACTGCATGGGCTAGCTGTATCCCTAAACTGAAAACCACAGCACTTGTTAGCAGTTTTTTTTCCCCCCCAAATAGCTGTTTCTATTCCAGAAATTTCTCTTTATCTCCCCTTTACTGCATGAAGCCTGGGAGTATAATGATCTCCAACATATCACACTATCTTGTTTCCCTACACTTGCTCACCTTTTGGTAAATAGTCACATTAAAAGCCTTTTCTATAACTACCTAATGTGAGGGTGCCTGTGTTTCTTGTTAGAATTCTAACGGGGACACTTTCATTTACCCCATGTTTTTTGTTTTGTTTTGGTTTGGTTTTTTTGCGGTACGCGGGCCTCTCACTGTTGTGGCCTCTCCCGTTGCGGAGCACAGGCTCCGGATGCTCAGGCTCAGCGGCCGTGGCTCACGGGCCCAGCTGCTCTGCAGCACGTGGGATCTTCCCGGATCGGGGCATGAACCCGTGATCCCTGCATCATCAGGCGGACTCTCAACCACCGCGCCACCAGGGAAGCCCTACCCCACTCTTTTAATCAGAGTAGATCTCTGTTTCCGTTGCATTTCCACTACAACTCAAGGATGGGTGCCACTTATACTGTTACAGTGATCTGTTTAAAAGTCTATTTCCCTTCCCAGAGTTTGAAGATACTCTTGAACCCTTGCAATGTTTGGCATATTATAGAGACTCAGCTAAAGTCTGTGAAGACATTTTCAGCCATTGTTTTTTATCAGCCTCCCAACATGCTAGCAAGGCTTTGAAGGAGCAGAACCTCCTAACACAACTACATTTAAATGCACATTGTTACTTTCATTCTGAGGCTCAGAGAAGAGAACAAATTAAGAGGTTTAAGAGTGTCTTTTCCCTCATTCTTAAATGTGAATCCTTCCAGGACAGAATATTTTTCCCCTAGTGTTTAGCAAGTGCCTGACATAGAGTAAGCACTCAATAAATGTTTGTTGAATAAATTAATGGGTATCTATTTTCCTTCTGTGTGAAATCCAAATAGTCAGTAAAGAAACAAAATAACTATATGCTCTTTTGTTATCTTATTTTTAGCAGTTGATATTTTTTTACACCTTAATTCTGGGAACAAGAGTATATGGACACTGTTGATTCCCAAATACTCAAAAGTTAGGTAAAGGAAATCCAATGAGGAGAGTCAAAGCAGAGATTCATTGTCTATGGAAGATCTGTATATTTTTATAAAGTCAGTGATCTTTTTATTAATATATAGGACTCACTGCATTTTTTTCATAGTTTCTGAGAACGTGGAAAGAGGAAGGAATCTTAGAGAGGCCCTCATCCAGGCTTTAATATGTTAAAAATATTTATTGTATACCTTCTATGTACCCAACACAATTTTAAGTACAGGAAATATGCTGATGAACAACATAAACTAAAATCTCTGTCTTCATGGAGTTAACATGTTAATGAGAGAGAGAGAATAAAACAGATAAATAAGTAAAGTGTACAGTGGGTTGATTAGAGATAATTATTCGGGAAGGACTAGGAAATGTCAAGGGTACTTCTTTTGGATGAGAAATTTTATCACCGTACCCTTAACAGGGTGACACTGGCTCTACCATTCTAATGATAATATGGGGACATTCTAGTAATGGGATGCTCTACCCCAGAAGGTAGCTACTTGCTTGGGTGAATTCCTTTAGTTGTCAAATTTTTTCAAACATTGAAACCAATTCTTAGTTGTCCAAGTCAAACAAGAAAATGCCAACTTAATGGCAGCACTTTGATTTAGAAAATAAACTATTGAGTTTCATTCCTCATGATTTCTAAGGATATCTCAAAAATTACTTTCTGATTTTTTTTTTTTTTCTCGGTACGCGGGCGTGTGGCCTCTCCCGTTGCGGAGCACAGGCTCCGGACACACAGGCTCAGCGGCCATGGCTCCCGGGCCTAGCCGCTCCGCGGCATGTGGGATCTTCCCGGACCGGGGCATGAACCCGTGTCCCCTGCATCGGCAGGCGGACTCTCAACCACTGCGCCACCAGGGAAGCCCGACTTTGTCTTTTAAACATAGTTCACCCTGAATATATGCAAAGCTGTGAAAATGCCAATAATATCTACACATGTTACTGCTTTACCCTTTGAAAAACATGTTCACATATTTTATATTACCTCTTACTCCTCAGAGTAACTTCAAAATAGTAGCATCTTTATTATCCAAATGAGATGACCAAGCCTCTGATGTTGAGTGAGGGGTTTGGCAGATGTCTGAAGTATATACTGAGGAGACATGAAAAATCGCAGTATATACCAATGTGTTTGCTCTGAAAAATCAGGCTTCCCAAGTGAGTAAGGAACAGATAGCTGTATCTATTTTCCTGATGATTTGGCCTGTACGGTCAGCATGTGACCTTGTCTTTTTTTTTTTTTTTTTTTTTTTTTTTTTTTGCGGTACGCCGGCCTCTCACTGTTGTGGCCTCTCCCGTTGCGGAACACAGGCTCCGGACGCGCAGGCTAAGCGGCCGCTCTGTGGCATGTGGGATCTTCCCGGACCGGGGCACGAACCCGCGTCCCCTGCATCGGCAGGCGGACTCTCAACCACTGTGCCACCAGGGAAGCCCAGACCTTGTTTTTTTATGATGTTAGTTTAATAAGAGCAATTTATAGTCCTATACATCTTCTATTGATAATTGAGAAAAAGCTTCCTAGTCATTTCCTTCCTGTTCAAATTAAACTATCCAGTTACCAAGAAATTAGCAATATGTGTATGAAAGAGAAAGCAAAAGCTTTCATTTCTAAGATGTTTTAATTTTTAAAAAAACATGTCACCCAAGTGTTCTGGGAACAAAGACCTCTAGATGCTCTAAGTAGAACTGCTTACTCATTTGGGCACTTGTGCTGCTTCGAAATCTTCAGCATTTAGCTGAAAATAAAGAATTTCTCCTTCATGCATGTAAAATCTGAATTCTCTGACTACAAAGGTCATAGAATAATGTCAATCTAGCAGAGAGATGGAAGAACTCACTTAATGTCCTAAGGTATAATTAGGCTCTAGAAAAGTCCCCCTCTAAACACAGACCATTCTCTCTTATTTTTTTAAATTAATTAATTTATTTATTCATTTATTTTCAGCTGCGTTGGGTCTTTGTTGCTGTGCAAGGGCTTTCTCTAGTTGCTGCGAGTGGGGGCTACTCTTCGTTGTGGTGCGTGGGCTTCTAATCGTGGTGGCTTCTCTTGTTGCAGAGCATGGGCTCTAGGCACGCAGGCTCAGTGGTTGTGGCTCGCGGGCTCAGTAGTTATGGCTCGCAGGCTTAGTTACTCCACGGCATGTGGGATCTTCCCGGCCCAGGGCTCGAACCCGTGTCCCCTGCATTGGCAGGCGGATTCTCAACCACTGCGCCACCAGGGAAGTCCCAGACCATTCTTTCTAAACCAAAGTCCAAGCCATGGAATCCAGTCCTATGAAATGCCTTGTTTAATAGAAGAAGTAACTAAAAGCCTGAATTTACAGTAGAGCAACTATAGCTATACCCCTTCGATGTTCTAGACAACACCTCACCCCTGAATTCAGCAGCCCAAAAATCTTGTCACCAGTACTAAATGATAATTTTTAAAACTTAAGGGAACTTAATCAGAAAATCATAGGTACCTGGGAACAGATCCACATCTTTGAGGATTTCCTAGCTCTCCTGATCATTTGCTGTGCCTTGTGACCTTCTAGATAGGAGATAAGTAAAAATTTTCCTCAGAAAAATAAATGATCATAGATTGTATATAACATCAGAAGGAAAGGGTACTGTAAATTGAAGGGGAGAATGTTAGTGGAGGCTGGAGGCAGGGAGGTGGAGTACCGAAGATACTTGGCTAGAGGTAGAACAAAATGTTCAAAGGTAGCAAATGTCAGTGAGCTTTTTTTCTCCCTTGCAATGTCAGTGAAGAGTAGATTGAGAATAAGCAATGAGTCCTTCATGCCACTGATGCAGTCATCACTGGGTGGTTCACATACGGATCTCTCATGAGAGGAAGAATACAGCAGGACATTACTCTAAGAGCCACAGAAATGGAGGCTGTCTTCATGAAAGTACCCATCACATCTTTGGGTCTATAAACTAAGCTAGTGGACACATACGAGATCCAAAATTTGGCACCAAGATATATGTGTGTAGGGGAAGAGGAGTGTACGTCCAGTTTTATAAAACAACTACTAAATTCACGTTGCCTTTTGCTAAACATATGACAGTAACTCAATGGTAAGAGATCCAGATTTCATATTTCAGACATGTCTGTGAACGTTAAGAAAGAGGAAAATGCAAAGCCAGTAGATCTCAGATCTCAGAGAGAACATTGCACTATTACTGGGGCTAAATTTATTGTATCTATGCCTTTAATTGAACTTCTGAGTCTTGCAGATATATAGTCTTATATATGTCTGCCAAAATATACATTTATTTTCCATCACACATGGTCACCCACCTACCAAATAGCTCACAATTAGCAATGTGTAGTAATGGGTGCTACATTTTTCCTTAAATATTTTGGGAAATCCATCCCTCATTTTCATCTTCACACATACTAAATCTATCCACAGGGTGAGGATAAGAGAAGTGACTTCTCTCTGCTGTGATTAAAGTTGTAAAAAGTGTTAAAGTGGTAAAGAGTGGGGTGCCTTCAACTTTCTTATTTGGAGTTAAGAAGGGATAGTTTTCTGCAGACTATCTTGTAGGCCCATAGACTACAGGTTCTGTAATCTGTAGATCAGCTACATTCTGAATTAATTAAGCTTTTGATAAAAAAGCTTAAATAACCACTCAGCATTATAAACCATATTCCTAAAGGAAAATATATTCTGTATGCTCAAATAAAATTTCTAAACACCAATTTATCAGTGTGGAATGTCAGGAAGGCAAAAATTGGAGTCCTATTTGCTCTATCTGTAAAGTGTTAAGAGAGAGGTGGCTGAATGGCAGTGGAAAGTGTTTGGAAATTTAACAGGCTTTACCACTCAGGAACCAGGGTACCTGGGGCTTGATACCTGAAGTCTAGGAGCCTCAGTGTCCTCCAGTAGAAAAAGTAGATGCTGGGCTTCCCCGGTGGCGCAGTGGTTGAGAGTCCGCCTGCCGATGCAGGGGATACGGGTTCGTGCTCCGGTCCGGGAAGATCCCACATGCCATGGAGCGGCTGGGCCCGTGAGCCATGGCCGCTGGGCCTGCGCGTCCGGAGCCTGTGCTCTGCAGCGGGAGAGGCCACGACAGTGAGAGGCCCGCGTACCGCAAAAAAAAAAAAAAAAAAAAAGTAGATGCTAATAAAAACTCATTATGGGGGTTTTGTGAGAATTAAATGAGAGAATGTATAGACAGTGCCTATCACCCAATATTCACTCAAGAAATGGTAATTCCTCTTGTCGTAATATTATTCCCTTTTCCTTCTGTTTTGCTTGTAACACCATTTCCAGATTCTCTTCTCTCCAGCTCGCTGATACTTTCTAGTTTCTTCTACTCCTGTCTTTACACCCTTGCTTTTTATCTAGACCTGAAGTAACATCACTTTATGGTCCACCATTGAACTGGCTTCTTGTCTAACACCCACCTCCTTCTCATGCACACTACCCACCCCCTCCGCCCTGCCTCGCCTTTAGGATGCTTTCTATAGGTCAGCATTTGCTGTGCACCTACTGTATGTCAAAAACTTGCCATGTACTTCACAAATATTAGGGTCTCATTTAATCTTCAACTATGCAGAATTATGTACCAGGAAATCTAAGGCTCAGTGAGATTATATAATATGCCCAGAGTGGGAGAGTGGGCATATAAATGTCCTTCTGTCTGTCATATTATAGTTTTCAGTTAAGATTAGAGAGAATGGTTTTCTTCTTGGAGTAAGCAGAGGGTAAAAGCAAAAACAAAACCAGAAAAGAAAACACGGACTCTGAGAAGTGGGAAAGGAGAAAGAAAAAAGAGAAAGAAAAGGAAATTAATTATATTTCATGTTCACCTGATCCAAATTCCCACCATCCACCTATTAAGAGGATGTTCAGATGTTTAAGGATTATAACCATGACTTTGAAAACAAATTTTAGTGTGTGGGTCACTTTTCTATGGCTTGTCATAGATGTAATGATATAATCTGGTAGTTGTGTTCACCAGTCATGTTGACAAAACAGTCTAGTGAGAGCTTAGCCCTGGAGGGGTGTGGTCTGTCGTGTGGGACAGACACTGTCGTGTAGGGGGTTCTCATGGAAGTGCAGGGATCTGACACTTTGCTTCCCTAGCTCTAGCACGCCTGGCTTAAAAAAAGAAAGAGAAAAACAACAATGCGATGTGTCTGCTGCTTCCCTCTGAGACGTGTCGCTTGCCATAAAACATTTCTATTGCCACTTGCACTCTAAGTAATTTCCATTTAGGCCTGGCTCCTCCTCCGAGATTTTCAGGTAAACAGCCTGAGATTAGTGTATGTAACGTATAGTTAGGAGCATGAATGCTTTTACTTCAACATTCTTATTAAATTGAAGCCATGGCAAATAAGCTTAATGTAACAGTGATTTTGAACATCAGTGGAAAAATGAGTTATTACAAAAGAATCCTAATATCAGTGGAAATCTCAATAATCTACATGATTTTTTCAAATGTCGGATTTTACAGGAAAATCTCTATGTCCAGAAATTTGTATACAATTGCAGGTAGTTGAAGTTTCCTTCGATGGCTCTATCTACACAAGTGCATCAGGATTGTGTCTGTTTTCTCCTGCTTTTTCTGAGGCTAAAGTCTCCTAGCTTGGCAGCAATGTGCCACAAAGACTGTTAGCTTAAGACAATTGATTCTTCCCCTGATTTGGGCACTGCACTTGAATGGCTCCCAATCCAGAATCAAGGAGAGAAGAAAAAGAGCATTGAAAAGACGAGAAGGGAGGGAGGACTCGGGCACGCGGAAGGGAGAGAGAGAGGAAAAAGAAGATAACTGACAAAACACTACTTGAAAACCAACATTATCAGTGCAATCTTTGTCACTAGATTTAAAATGGCACAATTTAAAACTCATAATGAAGTCTATTTTAACTGTGAAATATACAGATTTTGAAAGATTTTTCTATTGTAAAAAATATAAATGCTATGAAATAGATATGCTTCTTTTTTTCCTGTGTTTTAACCTTTGAGGGTAACTTTACTCTAAATTATGTGAAGTTATCATCCATATCCAATTAAAAATGCTAAGCCAGTTTCACCGTGAAAGAGAGACACTGACAATATCTATCTATCTATCTATCTATCTATATATGGTAAATTAGTTATTGTCAAACCTATGGCCTCTCATTATTGTGCTTATACAACAGTGTCATCTAGTGGACAGTGGTCAGGCAAGTTGTAGCCAAGATTCTTGGAGGAGCTTATTTAAAATGAGCTAGTATTAAATGAAAATATGCTTTGTCTTTTTCAATTTCCTGAAACTAAAGCAATTTAAATAATTATTTCTAATCCAGGACATCATTTCAATTCATTTCATTTTTTTTCCCAGAATAGTAAAGGGACTGAGAACTTTTTATGCCTACAGAAAGAAAATAATTTTAAGATAATTTTTCTTTTTTAAGATAGCAAAGAACAAAAGAAAATAACTAAATTACACTAAAGGGTAGATATCAGCATATGGATAGCAATTAGGAGGAGGAAGTTGAAGCTGAAAGATTCTTGAGTAAGATTCCAGTCTTTAAATCTAAATGAATGGTGGCTACATCAACAATGACAAAACAGAGGCAGTATATGGGAGTGCTGTTGTCTTATTTCCAAAGCTTTGCCATTTTTCTAGTACCTATTTTGTGTATTTGTAAAAAATACATCTCTTTTAAAACAGGATTTTTCAAAAGCCCATCATTTTTTTAAAAAGCATAAAATGTCATTTGAGTATTAAATATCTGCTTTATCAAAGCCATTTAGCTTTAATTTTTCTCCAAATAATCAAATCCTGGAGACACATAATGGACACTGAAATATATTCCATAATTTTGCTGATTCCCTGCATTTTTTATTGAAAAATATGAAAAGACTGCATTTGCTTAAAAACAAACAAAAGTTAGGCTTTTCAGCATTTCATCAAAATAAATATGAACAGCAATTTTTTTAAACCACAGTACAGTATCAGTGAGTGTTTTTATTAAACGGCTATTAGTTACCTACATGCCCTTGTGTTTTGAAACTACTTAAAGGTAGGATGTTGTTTTACAGCTTTTTGTTTTTGTTTCAGAGAAAGAGAAAAAAAAGGTTTACTAAGGTTATCGATAAGTATGAAGTTCTGTTTTTCAAGCATTTAATCCTAGTTCCATATTCCAGGTCCTCTAAATAAATGTTTCATGCCAATTTGCTATCTTTGATAGTATTGTGTTATTTGGTTTGAAAATGTTATCATGATCCTATAAAAGTAGATGCTACTAAATTTATCACCCTTTGATTGGACACAATGTATTTTTTCTTATCTGTTTAAGATTTTTAAAGTATTGCTGGGATGAAATACCTAATATGACACAGTATGGTAGATGACTTAGAGAATATGATACAATGCTATATTGATAAGTTATACTGAAAATTCTTGCACAAATATTCCTCCATATTATTAAGAAAATATTTGGTTGTTAAGACGATTTGAAGTAATGTAAAAGTTTAGCAAATTTGACCATTCATTTGAAACAGACTATTTTTTTTCTGAGTAAATAGAAAATACTCAGCCCTGCCCTAATACTATGTGATTTTGCCTTTATCTTTTACCCATGTTATACAAACAAATTAAATAAAAACTCCACATGCCTTCTAGTTGTAATTTTTATTGAATACTAATTCAAAATTAGGAGGATGCTGGTATTTCAAGATATAATATTTACATTGATTGGTTCATAACTCACATGTAAAAATCACTCACCTTCTGTAGAGTAAAACCTATCATCAGTAGAAATGTCATATTTTAAAATATATTTGCAGGATGTGTTCATTTGAAATGCTGAGTTTTTACTTTACAATACTTGAAAATTAATGTGGTAGAAATGTGCAGATTATTTGGGCCTTTCAGGGAGAAAGAAAATCTAGAGTTTTGATGTTCCCAGAAGAAGATAGATTCTTTCTAAATATGCACAGTTTTTCATTCTGCAGAATAAGTGAGTACTTTGTACTCACTCAAAATTAAATTTGCAAGTCATAGAACTGAACTGGCAGCTGATATGTAAAGTACAGGTCTGGTATTTTTCAGAATCTTACCCTATCCGTCAATATTTAGTGAGTACCTACCAAAGACTATGAAAGACACTGTGGTTAAGATAGAAAATGGGATACATGTTCTATGACCTTCCAAAACCTTACAATTCAGTTGAAGAGATAAAACATACACAAGTGAGAAATTAAATGGCAATGCAAGATTTAAATAACAGTTCAATTCAATAATAGATATGTCACAGAGAGGTTCATGCTCATTTATCTTATGAGTAGTCCAGGAATTGAGAGAGTTCCCTACCAACAGAAAAAGGATTTTTTGTGATAAATCCTGGAGAACAGATTCCTAATAAAGGTCTTTGTAGGGCAGATGTACAGTTAAGAGAAAGTAAATTGTACCTGTGACTTCTTTGTCCATTGCTCCTTTTGTTCTCCATGGGTATTTTAGTAATAAGTAGAGGCCAACACTGTAGAAGCCAACCTTTCACCATAGATAAATGGAATTTACCTGATTTCTATGAAAATATCAACTTTCTCAGGAAAATTACTCTCAAAATCTGTCCCTGTGGGTAAATACTACTCAGCAGAAAAGTAGCACAATCTGTTGGCTTGCACTCAAAAGAGGAAAACTATGTTCCGGACACCTTAACAGGATACTGGTTACTGAGGAACCAGAAATCTAATGAACTTTGAAGCAGTCATCCTGATTTAATTTTGAGTCATAAACTCCTTGGAAAATCAGATCAGTACTATGAGCACCTTCTTTAAAAAAGTGACCTCTTTGTAAAATATTATACTGCTAATAAAATTCTTCCTACTGTTGCTTATTCCTGAAATATTAATATATAACTGGTAATGCTATCTTCTACTACAAGGAAATAGATACATTTTAAAAATCAAAAACTCTATGTATTATTCTACGCCAATTATGTAATATCATGGAGATTTTCATATTATTTTTAGTATCTCATATATTCTCTTCTATTGCTTGATGAATTTATAATTGAATTATCTGTATAAAACACTAATATTTTACTAAAAGGCTAATTTTTATATCATTACTTCATTGGATCTTGGTTCAAGATAAGGTTTGTTTGTTTTTTTTCAAGATAAGGTTTTATGATCAAATGTGGTATCTTACTTTTTTTCCAATCTACACTGACCGTGACTATTTTGATTCCATAAGATAGACTGATTTGATTTTATAAATAAATTTTCCCAAGGGTAACTTTTGCCATCTAATCTATACCTTTTAGTATTGTATCCTACCTTAAACATTTGTTTTAGGTAGGATACAATAGAATTTTTAAATAGGTAATGTATATTCCTAAGAAGGAATAAAGAAATCAAAAAACATCCTCACTTTGACTCTGTTCCCATTTTTCTAAAGCAAATTTTGAATTTAGTTGGTGGTAACTAAAATTGTTAGGAGACAGATTGTAGAACATTTAGGAAACGTCTCAAGTGGTTGTTGGGAAATTCAGTCATTCATACATGATTTAAATTCATTCATTCCTTCAATCATTTATTCAATGAATATGTATTGATTTGTACCAGGTACTTTACTGGGGCTACATGTTTATCTCAAGGTCAAAGACAAATAGGGAACACATATAAGTCAATATGTAGACCCACATAAACTCAGTGTGCTGCACTTTGTATAGCAACTGTGGCGATGCCCAATTTGTCTTGCCCTTCTGGGAATACCTCAATCTTGACAGATGTGTTTTAATAATGTTGCTATGAGCCAAAAAGGGCCCACACCACTGAACATTCCCCAGATTGCAAATCAGGATCTCTAACAATTCATTGGTTCACAGTTTTTAAACAACAGTTTGGTTTCAGTTTTGGTTGTATAACTAATATTGCTTGATACATAAAACAAGAAAATTATAGATAAGTTTAAGAACAAATTTTTTTAACTTTATTTATTTTATTTATTTATTTTTGGTGGTGCCAGGTCTTAGCTGCAGCAGGCAGTCTCCTTAGTTGTGGCTCCTGGGCTCCTTAGTTGTGGCTTGCCGGCTCCTTTAGTTGTGGCACGTGTGCTCCTTAGTTGTGGCATGCGAACTCTTAGTTGCAGCTTGTGTGTGGGATCTAGTTTCCTGGCCAGGGATTGAATCTGCATCCCCTGCATTGAGAGGTGGATTCTTAACCACTGCACCACCAGGGAGGATACACTCTAACAACCCAGGAAGAAGAATCACTGGTCATATTCTATTGTATTCTTTTCTCTATACTATATACGTGTGTATGTATACATTCCTTTTGCTGAAACCACGTATAGCTTTTGTTTGTTTTTTTCCATAACTGAGACCATACTGTAAAGTAAGTTTATTTTGAACACATCCTTCAAATTAATCTAAGAACTAATGTTTACATGATTTGGGGCTTGGAGAAAGCAATCCTCCCTAAGGCAAATTCTGAGACAGATTATCCAAAGAGGCACAGAGGAAGCACTTTCTCTTATATGCTGAGGGAACATCCATTTCCAGAACTCAAGGGAGAAGGGGTTTTTTCACTTTGTGCCATTATGTTAATGTTACTTTAGTGCTTGAGCTCAACTGCACATGGTTCTTTCTTTATTGTGCTCCAGGGAGACTCCTCCGAAAGCACACAGTCCCCATCCTGACCAGATCTCTCCTCCACTGTGACTCGGGAACATGAGTCCTTTGGAGTTTAGATGTGATTCAGACTGTTGTTTTTTCGAAACCAAAATAAGTGCACAGTTGCAGCCAAATTCTACTGTTCTTGGAACATCATGGAATAATAGCATAACTTCTGAGCATTCAATTTTTATGTGGGGAGCAGTTTTTCTCCAAAACTCATTGGAGTTTCTTGAGAAGAGAATTTTTGTTGGGAAATTGTTTTGGTGATGGTGTGAGGACAGGATTTCCTGGGCTGAGACCAGAGTAAGGTCAGGAATGGCCAACTATACAAGCAAGTAGCCTGTAATAGGAAGCATTGCCTAATGAGAGCCAGCCTGAAATACAAGGCTCTGGGTGATGAGACCCTGAAGTTCAAGAGATTAAGTTGATTCTAGGGCAGAAAACTGTTTGAGTAAGGACAACTCTGCTTCCAAGAAAGATGATTTGACAAAGGGCATTAATTTTTCATCACAGCATAAAGAAGGCATTTCTGAAAAATAGTGTATCATACTCACCAGTTCACACTCATGGTCCCCTTTGGCTGTTCAGCCTCCCAGAGACAACCACTGACCCACCCTACATGGCTCTGCAACGTAGAAGCCTTTTTTACTTGGAAGCTTAAGTCCAGGCAATGTGTAACCCACAACAAATTATTTCCTAGCAAAACTCCTACTTCTAGCTTTGAGTGACTTCTCATCCATGTGTGAGTATCTTCAAAACTCAGCCCTCTGGTGCACTTTTCTGTACCACTGCAGTTAATTAACAGTTCTTCTTCCAAAGAGTAACCCAAGTGGTTAAAGAGGTGCTTTACCATCATGGCCACTGCCCAACTTTTCTCCTTCAACCCACCTTTAATGTGATTTAAGAGGCTTCCACCAGTGGCTCCCTTGGTGGCACAGTGGTTAAGAATCCGCCTGCCAATGCAGGGGTGTCAACACGGGTTCGAGCCCTGGTCCGGGAAGATCCCATGCTGCAGAGCAACTAAGTCCGTGCGCCACAACTACTGAGCCTGTGCTCTAGAGCCTGTGAGCCACAACTTCTGAGCCCACGCGCCTGTAGCCTGTGCTCTGCAACAAGAGAAGCCACCGCAATGAGAAGCCGGCGCATGCGCACCGCAACGAAGAGTAACCCCCGCTCGCCGCACCTAGAGAAAGCCCGCGTGCAGCAACAAAGACCCAACACAGCAAAAAATAAAATAAATAAACTTTTAAAATATAAATAAATAAAAAGAGGCTTCCACCAGAAAGAAGATTATGGAGATCTCTATCTACCCATGAGATAAATTTATCACAATAATGGAGATATAAATAGCTTTTTTCCTGCCAACCTGACAGAAACCTATTATTCGAAATAATTTTTCAGAGCCTGAAAACATTTTTTGGTGCCTCCATAGTGATTCTGCATTTTGTATGAAACGAAACGAGAGCTTCCCTTTGTAAGACTCAGCTATCACTCAGAATCCATTTACTATGTACTACTATGTGTCCATATTTGGCATCAGGTATTTGGTTATGTGTTACCGTCTCTATCAGATAAGCTTCTGGAATGTCAAGATTATGTCTTCTCTACCTTTGTAACTCTGCAGAGTTAAGAATATATGTTTTTTTATGAAGTCATAATGTGTGCATTATGTAGTGTTTTAAATGCAGTAAACATTTCAGTTACTAAAAACAGGCAAAAACTAATCTATGCTTTTAGAAGTCTGGAATGCAGTTAACCTTACAAGAGAGCTACAGACAGGAGAGGAAATAGGAGTTTTAGGGAACTGGTGGTAATGTATTTTTGATCTAGGCGCTGTTCTACAGGCCTGTTCAGTTGAGCTATACCCTTATGTTTACTTTTCTTCATTATATGTCAATAAAGTGAAAAAATACCTATTCCAGGTACTATATAGAAGACTTACAATTGTTTCCTTGCCTTGGTTAATATTTTAATGATAACATTTTTAAAAAGAATATGATAACTTTGGTTGGTGGCTGGATAGGAGGTATATTTGGTAAATTGTATAATGAAATTAAATGTTTATTTAATTATATAATTAAATTTCACTCAGGTGCTCTGCCAAGTGCCTAATTTAGTCCCAAATGAAGAACATGTTCAACTAACTATAGATATAGATATATAGACATGGATATATGTATATATAATACACGTTTAACTTCAGAATAATATCACAATTTTTATCAATTGAATTAATAATTACATATGTAAACTAGCTATTTTGAGTGAATTTTGGCTCCTTAAAATTATGTAATTAGTGAATAGGTCAAGAAAATGTTAATAAAATAATTGGGCTCTCTTTTGAGGATGTATTTATTCATTTATTCAACAAATATTTATTATACCATGCTGGGAGACAGCAATACAAAGATAAGTGAAACATGGGCACCTTCCCAAGAATTCGTAGTCTATAGGGAAACAGGCACGTAGATACATAATTTCAATGGGATGTAGTAAGTCTAATGAATGAAACCTATACAAGAGATTTGTAGCATAAAAGGAGAAATTATTTCCATTTTCTAAGGAGCAACAAGAAAGTTTAGTGGTAAATGAGCCTCCTGAACCAGGTGTTGAAATGTAAGAGAAAAGTCACATGAATTGAGGGTTTGCAGAGAAAGAAGTCTTTCCAGGTAGAGATAAAAGCAAGAGTCAAGAAAAAAGCCCGTTGTCCATTTTATCAGAGGCTACTGGATGAATGGCTAGAAAGGACCAAGCCTCTGCGCAACGCTTAAGAGTTTGAGGGGCTATAATCTCAAAACTCTTAAAGTCTCTCCCTCCTTCCCTACCTCTCTCTCCCTTCCTCATTCTAGCCCTCTACTCCATTTTATTTCCTCTCTCAATCTATCTCCCCAGTTGGAATTTTCTTTGCACATAAATTATGCCTGTTTATCTGCAAATGTTTACACAACACGCCCACACCTGGGCAACTCAATGACCTATATCCTCTCCAGGTTTAGATAAATCAAAATTGTTTTGTAATAAATCATGCCTCTGAAAAACTCAGTAGTAGTGCCAACTTTAATTCTTATTCCAGATCTCTTCTTTAGCTATTTGAGTATATCCACAGAAGCAGATAGAAAGTAGTAAATAATCTGCTACTACCTGAATGATGGTCTTTTTGTTCTTACCCATCATAAATCTGAATCTCAAATGCTCTTGGTGTCCTTACAAGTTGGTGACAACCTCAAAAGCCTATAGGGGCCAGGAAAGTAACATATATAAATAGGTATAAGAAAAAAAAGGGAACAGTTTTATAATGAATGACAATTGTCATTGAACTTCAGTGTGGGAGAAAGAGTAGGGGTGGGGAATCTGGAAAACTGGAGAGTACACACCACTTCTAAAGTGGAAACTGTCTATTAGCTTCAGCCAATTGTTGCCAAATAGGAATGCAAACTTTGTGTTCACAAATAATTGGTTTTTTTAAAAAGAAGATTCAGATTTTGTGGTTCAAATTAAACATGTCTGAGGGCCACATCAGCCAGCAGGCCACTAATTCATAACCTCTGTCTTATTGCTAAATACACTTACGCTCACTTCTAAATGGATTAATCCCCACTTGTTGACTACATTCTCCCAGTAATTGATAAATTCTTCTGGGGTAGGAACTGGTGTTTTAGAAGTTTTTTATGCTTAGAGAATGTGCTAAGAGCTCAATAAATGATTATCATTGAATTCGATTTGTAAAATGGGTTCTTTTTAAGGTTAAGATTCTCTGATACACCATCTCCCTAATCTTACCTGGTTGCTTGTGCTTTGTAGCATGGAAAAATAAGTTTTTACAGTAATGGCAAAAATAAAATTTTTCCTGCTTATTAGTAAATTGCTTAGGAATCCCCGCCCCCTTCAAATTTTGACACAGTTAGTTCTGTTTAACAACACATTAAGATCTTGGTTCTGGATTCAACTTCTGTATTTCCTTCTTTCCAGATGACCAAACTTAGCCCAGTTACATTTTCTCTGAATTTCCCTTTGTACAAAATGGAGTTGAAAATAGTACCTACCTCATAGGGTTGTTTGTGAAGAGTGTAAGTGATATTAATCAGGAAAAAAAAATGCTTTGACACAATGGCTGCAATTAGATTCGAACTGAGCTTGTTTTTATAAACAATTGGATTGATTATGACTTCTGAAATGAAGGTCTATTTGAAAAGAAATGACATTAGGTGAATTAATAAATCTCCCTTCTCCATCAGAGACTCTCAGACCTGGGATTCATTCACTTCTGATGCCTAGATTTAAATGAATTTTAATACAACCACCCTCTGCTGAAAGTAAGACAAAACACCACCACCACCACTACAAAACAGATCTTCATTCTTTCAGGAGCCAAGGACTTATCATCTTTCAGTTTCGACTAAGCATCCTCTTCCATGTTGTAATTGTGCTTAGAACCCTAGCATCGCCACTTTTCCACTTAAGCCAAAAAGAAATACACCCCAGGGTTTCAATGAAATCTCAGAATGACACCTCCTCAGCTAGCCTTCTGACTACGTTAGGGTGGCATTACAAGATGACGATGTGTTCTCTCTTTGGGAGAAAGAAAGATGAGAAAGTTCTATCTTCTTGGCTTCAAGTATGTCTTCACAGCCACCACACCTTTTCATATAATTCTTTTTAGAATGTACTGTCAGAATGAAGCCAACAGAGAAAAGTTCCAACGAATGGAATTGCCATAGCAACACCCTACATTTCTCATCAAGTTTGGTCTTGTGTGGATCATCACATTAAAGCTTGTTTTTTCAGCTTGGTGAAAGCCATGGCTGTAATCTTTGGTGTGAAAAATCTCTTCGGCCCAACCAGAAGTTAAAAATAGAAGAGAATAATTTGAATTATTTCACGAAACCTCCATCTGGAATTGCAGCTCCTCCACAAATGGATTTAACTCAGAGAACACTAGCATTTGGGACCACTTAAATTTCCCCTACGGTTTCAAATTGGATTCGGTACTTGTCATTATGACTTATTATTTGTTGAGTGCTGACCAAGTACTCAGTTCTGAGCAAAACAAAGAGTACAGTACTCATCTCCTTCAAGGGGACAAGATGCAGAAGCATAACATTGAACAAAAATCTGGACAAAGGCTCTGTGTGTGCGTGTGTATGTGCGTATGTGTGATTTAGTTGTTTTTGATAGCTAGTAAATCAGTCTATCTTAGGTCTTCTCTAACCAGGAAAGCATTATTTTTAAAAATGCTTTGCATTTGAGAGTTTTGCTTTGTAGTGAATTAACAATCTTAAAAAAAAAAAAAGAATTCTAAGAGAAGTAACAATGTACGTTAAATGGTTTTAAAAAAACGTTTTCCCAGGCTTGCAAACTAGTCTTTGTTTGGAAGCCTACTTTTTCACTTCCTGATGAAAAGTAGGACTTCTGAAAATGTAGGGAATGTGAATACTAGGGATACTTTTTCAACTTATTCTCTACAGTTGAAATCAGATATATTCTTAGGATAAAAGAATCACATGTTCTTCATTTACTCCAGTAAGTTGTTTGTCGTGTGAACATTTTATATGTCGTAATTTAAGGTTATACATGGTTATTGGTCACAAAAACCCTAAACCTATAACTAAATAATACTGAGAATATGCACTGCCATTTTTCCTAGCAACAGGATATTATAAATTCATCATCATTTTCAAGCAATATAAACTTGAACTACAAATATTAATTCAAGGACTAATTAAATACTGTATGATCATAGACTTGTTGCCTAGAATTTACAAAATTAATTTAAAAATGAACCTGCAGATATGCAACATTAGGTTGGTTGGCATAGTTTTTAAATAAAAAAAGATTGAAAAACTACGTATCAGTTAGTACATAAAAATATACATATAAGTAAGTCGATCATTTTCAGAAACAGATATCTGTAGAATTCATTTATTGTTAGCAAGACTTTGGAGTAAGGACTTTGGTTTGTTTCATACAAGGAAACAGAGCAATTATTAAACTTTAAATGTTCTTTCTCTGTCATTGAAACAGACATAGTCATGCAATTGACATATTTTCACAGCCCTTGGCAATGATACATGCAGTTTTAATCATGGATATTAATTCTCTTCTTTAACCCACTAGCCCACCCCTGCAACTACTCTATTACTTCACCCCGGTATTTATTTCACTGCCACAAGCAGTGATGCATGGAAATTAAACTATAGATATTCATTATTGCCTGCTTTTGCCTCAGTGCATAAAATTTTCACTTCTGCATTGTTAGAAGGTAAAAATTTCATCACTGGTTTGCCATCATGTGACCTCGACCTTGTGGTGATTGAATGTTATAAGGGTTTGGGCATAAAGATAACACCAGCAAGGACGAGATACAGGAACTGGTGACAGGGAAGACGGCTATGTTACTATGACAGCTGTGAAATAACCTATGATCTTAAGGAAAAGTCAGCATTATACACTATAACACTAACCATCACTTTGAAAGCTAAGCTTCTGCAATGAAAAGACCAGAATTCAATTGTTTTCAAATGACACATTGGGTTACAATATTTTTGTCAGCAATTACTTTGTCACAAAATCATTTTTGCTTCTTATTCTTTTTTTTTCCCCGTGGAGTTAGTAGTGATGGGGATGCTGGATTTTCCAAAAATAACCTTTAATTATAGTTTTTGATCTTGACATTCTTGAAAAATGCCCTACTGGCTGGTCTTCTGTAAGTACCATCTGTAAGTTTTGATCATAAACTAACTAGTCCTAGAATCTGCCTGGCAAAAAGTATTACGAGTCATTTTGGAAAAAGTCAGGCACAGTCAATTTTCACAGTCTTGAAACTTGAAATGATTTCTTCCAGCTTTCAGAAGAAAAAAAAAAATTTTCTGGCATGAAATTCTGTGTTAAAATTTTCAAACAAAAATAGAGAAGAAAGCTAGAATATAGCAAAAACAACAAAAAAAGATACAGTAGAAATTTGAATATACTAGAAACAGCATTTGTCAAGAAAATAAGAATTTTCAACTTTATTTTCACAGTTAGACCTAATTATTTACAACTAAAATATGATGAATTTATATTTCTGAAGCACACATCTAAGAATGGAAGGAAAATAAAGAAAATATATAATATTATATCAGTAATGATGAAGGAAGTACTGCATAGCATCTTAATCAGTGTCTTAATAAATAGCTAAAAGATGGCCTCAGCTAAGGGAAAAACGAAGGAGGGGGAAGAATACCTTATTAAGCTCATCTCGAGCAGGTTAATGCTGGATGATACTGACCTGCCATACCTGGCCATTGTCCCGTGTTGTTAGAACTAACAGCACTGAACATTCTCCTTAATGGTGAAATATTTAAGACATTTACTTCTTTGACAATCTCAGTGGCCAATTAAGATCTTGACAAAAACTACATCTTGCAAAGATGAGATGGTGTCTGTCACAAGTGGTATTTATAGGTGGACTGCTACTTGTAGTAAACTGCTTCATTTGCCTTTATTATTCACTCTGTTAACTGTAGATTTCTTGATGTATAGAGTCTGAGATGAAGTATTCTTTAAGTAGCAAAATTTTTCCTCTGTATTGATATTTTATAAAAATACATCCCTGAAGACTCTCGAAGTTCTATATTTATGCTAATCCATAGAGCAATCCACATTTATACTTCTGGAGGGGAAAAAGTCCCTGTGGAAGGTTTACCTGTAGTGTCCTAGAGTCATCAAATTAGCATATCCTGACTTTTTGGTAATTGTCCAAGCTTGTGTTTAACAGAACATTCATGTCAATGTTCATTATAAATAAATAAAGCTATTTTAGGAGAAGTAGTTTATAGGTCACATTTTCTTCTGATCTCAGTTTCCTAATGACTCCAATATGTCTTTCTGGAAATGGACTGAGTGCTGTGATTATGGCCCCTGTTTCTAATGTGAGTTTCATTTCTAATATCATTAAGTTTGCTCATTTAATGATATGGAAAAACATATCTTTGTTCATTCATACTTTTACTCACTTTTTATTTTTTATTTTTGTATGAACATATATCAGCATACAAACACTTGCTTAAAATTTAAATAATACTATGCTCCACTAATGCTAATAATTATTATGCTAGTGTGTGGTTGTAATTTCAGAGCCTACAACCTGTCAGGTGCTGGGGTAGGCATGATGTTCATCATTGTCATCATCATTATCATCATCACAGGTATTATTTATTGAATATTTACCTGGGAAGTATTCTACATTTGCTATCTATTTAAAATCCCACAAACGGAAGTACAAAAAGATCTATAACTGGCAAGAAGTAGAGTCTAGATTTAAATACAGGTTTGTCTACTGCAAGATAGTCCCTAAATAATTGTGCATAATATGTTTTAAAATTTAATACATTTCTCAATCTTCCCAAATAGTCCATTTTCAAAACAGAACACACAACTTATGTATTGTGTACCTATTATCTCATGGCTGTGACTATTCGAATCCAGACTCTCTGGATATAGGAGTCTACCTCTTCAGAACGTCTTCTCTCAACAAAGAAATAAAAAATAAAATAAAAATATTTTTTACTAATGATTACAGATACAGAAAGAGCTCACACCACACAATGGCCTATTTTATCCACTCTAGCCCTTTTCCCCTCCCTTTTCCTTGTTTTTACCGCTTTCCTGTGACAACAAAAGTTTTTACTCCTTACCTCTGGATAAGTAATACTCTACACGTGAGGGAATCTCTTTGGGGACTGAACTTTGGAGGGTGTACCCAAGTCCCAAGTGGGGTTATAAAAGAGTTACTTCAGAACAAATTCAGTGTTCTTCCTGGAAGAAATTATGGTGAATATAATTTTCTCTGCCTCTCATGTGTAATTCACGTGGAATTGTTCAAAAAGTAATAGCATTTTAGTTTCTGAGACTATGTATAGAACATTCCCTCAAAAAAGTGTGTCTTTTTAAGCCATGGTTGCTAAGAAGCTCTATGCATATATTCGATCAAAGGCTTGCCCTGTACACAACTTTCCCTTGATGTGTTGGTGAGGAAAGAAGAAGGCTCACAGGATCAAAGAGGCAGTGTTTCCTCAGGGTCGGCGAAGCATGGGAAATGGCTACTGGCTGAAGGACTTGGGAATGTATCACACAGTCAGGTAGAGAATCAGAAAGAAGTTGATTGCTCACCATTTTTACTCCTCAGTTTTGGTGCAGAAGTATGATGAAGAATTTGAGAAGCAATCTTCTCAAATGAGTCTACAGTTTCTTAGAATTTAAGAGTCAGGATGCCAGAGGGTCTGGAGTAAGACTAAGGAGTAGGAGAGGTAAAAAAATAATGCCTCGAAATTTGGGTCCAGTTTCTCATTGGCTTTGAAGTTCTTTTCTAATAAAACATCAGGAAATAGAAATGAAAAGGGAATAAAAGCCCAAGTAGTAGAGGATTAATTCTAATTTGAGCTGGAGGGGAAAGAGTAGAAAGCAAAAAGCATCTCATTTCTCAAAAAAAAAGCTTTCATAGTCCTGTCAAATGTCCTCAATTTTGGCCAGACAGGGAATTGAGGACATCTTTCATTTTCCACTGCTGTGAATGTCTTAAGGTTACCTAACCAAAGGGTCCAAGAATATAACAAAATAGTACCAGTGAGCAGAGTCTGAAAAGTTTACCTCAGATTTGGGAAAGCAGCACAGTGTTGTCATGGGAAACTCATTACAATTAGATTTGAACATTCCTCATGGTCACCATATCAGAGACAAGGCATTCAGTAAGTCTATAAATCCCATGAAAAGCTTTTTGAAATGGATTCTTTGTGGAAACAAGTGAAGGGACATAATTGTGTCAGTGTATCAGAGGCAGAACAGAGCTTGTCCAGGTGCAATGCAAAGGTCTTCCATTACCTATGGAAAACCAACAAACTCTATAGTGTGGCCTAAAAAATTTGTACTGCTTGTCTCCTCAGTTTTATCACTCTCCGCATTCTCCATCTCCCTTACTCCTAATCTAAGCTTCTGAATCACCAGTCTGTTCCATATATCCTTTGCTTTGTTACCCAGTGCTCCTCTTCCACACTTCCTAAGCCCAAAATGTACTCCCACATTCCCCGGCCCTCAACTGTGCATTGTTTTCACCTGTGGACTGCCAGGATGTAGCTCTCGATCCTCCTCCAGGACCAACAGCCTGAAATAGAATGGATCACACACTGCTTGGGGCTGCCAATGTTTATGAGAAATACTTCATTTCCTCTTTTTTCACAATAAGCAACTTGAAGCAGAATTTTAGGTTCAATTCCCTTCTCTTAGTTCTTTAAACAAACCAGATCCATTACTACCTTGGAGCCTTTCCTCCTAGACCCTTCCTTATGGCAAATTCAACTGGTTCTTCAACTCTCATTTTATTTTACTAATTTATTTTTATTTTTTTAACATCTATATTGGAGTATAATTGCTTTACAATGTTGTGTTAGTTTCTGCTGTATAACAAAGTGAATCAGCTATATGTATACATATATCCCCATAACCCCTCCCTCTTGGGTCTCCCTCCCACACTCCCTATCCCACCCCTCTAGGTGGTCACAAAGCATGGAGCTGATCTCCCTGTGTTAAGCAGCTGCTTGCCATTAGCTATCTATTTTACATTTGGTAGCGCATATATGTCAATGCTACTCTCTCACTTCGTCACAGCTTACCCTTCCCCCTCCCCATGTCTTCAAGTCCATTCTCTACATCTGCATCTTTATTCCTGTCCTACCCCTAGGTTCATTGGAATCTTTTTTTTTTTAGATTCCATATACATGTGTTAGCATATGGTATTTGTTTTTATCTTTCTGACATACTTCACTCTGTATGACAGAGTCTAGGTCCATCCACCTCACTACAAATAGTTCAGTTTCATTTCGTCTTATGGCTGAGTAATATTCCATTATATATACGTGCCATATCTTCTTTATCCATTCAACTGTCGATGGACACTTAGGTTGTTTCCATGTCCTGGCTATTATAAATAGTGCTGCAATGAACATTGTGGTACATGTCTCTTTTTGAATTATGGTTTTCTCAGGGTATATGCCCAGATTGGGATTGCTGGATGATATGGTAGTTCTACTTTTATTTTTTTAAGGAAACTCCATAGTATTCTCCATAGTGGCTGTATCAGTTTACATTCTCACCAACAGTGCAAGAGGGTTCCCTTTTCTCCACACCCTCTCCAGCATTTACTGTTTGTAGATTTTTTGGTGAGGGTCATTCTAACCAGTGTGAGGTGAAACCTCACTGCAGTTTTGATTTGCATTTCTCTAAGGATTAATGATGATTAATGATGTTGACCATCCTTTCACGTGTTTGTTGGCAATCTGTATATCTCCTTAGGAGAAATATCTATTTAGGTCTTCTGCCAATTTTTGGATTGGGTTGTTTGTTTTTTTGACATTGAGCTGCAAGAGCAGCTTGTATGTTTTGGAGATTAATCCTTTGTCAGTTGCTTCATTTACAAATACTTTCTCCCATTCTGAGGATTGTCTTTTCTTCTTGTTTATGGTCTACTTTGCAGTGCAAAAGCTTTTAAATTTCATTAGGTCCCATTTGTTTATTTTCATTTTTATTTCCATTTCTCTAGGAGGTGGATTAAAAAGGGTCTTGCTGTGATTTATGTCATAGAGTGTTCTGCCTATGTTTTCCTCTAATAGTTTTAAAGTGTCTGGCCTTACATTTAGTTCTTTAATCCATTTTGAGTTTATTTTTGTATACAGTCTTAGGGAGTGTTCTAATTTCATTCTTTTACATGTAGCTGTCCAGTTTGCCCATCACAGCTTATTGAAGATGCTGTATTTTCTCCATTGTATATTCTTGCCTCCTTTATCAAAGATAATGTGGCCATATGTGCATAGGTTTATCTCTGGGCTTTCTATCATGTTCCACTTATCTATATTCTATTTTTGTGCCAGGACCATACTGTCTTGATTACTGTAGCTTTGTAGTATAGTCTGAAGTCAGGGAGCCTGATTCCTCCATCTCTGTTTTTCTTTCTCAACATTGCTTTGGCTATTTGGGGTCTTTTGTGTTTCCATACAAATTGTGAATTTTTTTGTTCTAGTTCTGTGAAAAATACCATTGGTAATTTGATAGGGATTGCATTAAATCTGTAGATTGCTTTGGGTAGAAGAGTCATTTTCACAATGTTGATTCTTCCAATCCAAGAAAATGGTATATCTCTCCATCTGTTTGTATCATCTTTCATTTCTTTCATCAGTGTCTTATAGTTTTCTGCATACAGGTATTTTGTCTCCTTAGGTAGATTTATTCCTAGGTATTTTATTCTTTTTGTTGCAGTGGTAAACAGGAGTGTTTCCTTAATTTCTTTTCAGATTTTTCATCATTATTGTATAGGAATGCAAGAGATTTCTGTGCATTAATTTTGTATCCTGCTACTTCACCAAATTCATTGATTAGCTCTAGGAGTTTTGTGGTAGCATCTCTAGAATTCTCTATGTATAGTATCATGTCATCTGCAAACAGTGACAGTTTTACATCTTCTTTTCCAATTTGGATTCCTTTTATTTCTTTTTCTTCTCTGATTGCCGTGGCTAAAACTTCCAAAACTATGTTGAATAATAGCAGTGAGATTGGGCAACCTTGTCTTGTTTCTGATCTTAAAGGAAAGGCTGTCATATTTTCACTATTGAGAATGATTTTGGCTGTGGGTTTGCCATATATAGCCTTTATTATGTTGAGATAAGTTCCCTCTACACCTACTTTCTGGAGAGTTTTTATCATAATTGGGTGTTGAATTTTTTCAAAAGCTTTTTCTGCATCTATTGAGATGATCATATGTTTTTTATACTTCAATTTGTTAATATGGTGTATCACATTGATTGGTTTGCATATATTGAAGAATCCTTGCATTACTAGGAAAAACCCCACTTGATCATGATGTATGATCCTTTTAATGTGCTGTTGGATTCTGTTTTCTAGTATTTTGTTGAGGAGTTTTGCATCTATGTTCATCAGTGATATTGGTTTGTAGTTTTCTTTTTTGGTAACATCTTTGTCTGGTTTTGGTATCAGGGTGATGGTGGCCTTGCAGAATGAGTTTGGGAGTTTTCCTCCCTCTGCTATATTTTGGAAGAGTTTGAGAAGGATCGGTGTTAGCTCTTCTGTAAATGTTTGATATAATTCGCCTGTGAAGCCATCTGGTCCTGGGCTTCTGTTTGTTGGAAGATTTTTAATCACAGTTTCAAATTCAGTGCTTGTGATTGATCTGTTTATATTTTCTATTTCTTCCTGGTTCAGTCTCATAAGGTTGTGCTTTTCTAAGAAATTGTCCATGCTTCCAGGTTGTCCATTTTATTGGCATATAGTTGCTTGTAATAATCTCTCATGATCCTTTGTATTTCTGCACTGTCAGTTGTTACTCTTCCTCTTTAATTTCTAATTCTGTTGATTTGAGTCTTTTCCATTTTTTTCTTGATGAGCCTGGCTGCTAGTTTATCAATTTTGTTTATCTTCTCAATGAACCAGCTTTCAGTTTCATTGATCTTTGCTATTGTTTTCTTCATTTCTTTTTCATTTATTTCTGATCTGATCTTTATGATTTCTTTCCTTCTGCTAACTTTGGGGTTTTTTTTTTTGTTCTTCTTTCTCTAATTGCTTTAGGTGTAACCTTAGGTTGTTTATTTGAGATGTTTCTTCTTTCTTGAGGTAGGAATTTATTGCTATAAACTTCCCTCTTAGAACTGCTTTTGCTGCATCCCATAGGTTTTGGGTCATCATGTTTTGATTGTCATTTGTTTCTAGGTATATTTTGATTTCCTCTTTGATTTCTTCAGTAATCTCTTGGTTATTTAATAGCGTATTGTTTAGCCTCCATGTGTTTTTATATTTTACAGTTTTTTTTCCTGTTATTGATATCTAGTCTCATAACATTGTCATTGGAAAAGATAGTTGATAAGATTTCAATTTTCTTAAATTACCAAGTGTTGATACGTGACCCACGATATGATCTATCCTGGAGAATGTTCCATGTGCACTTGAGAAGAAAGGGTAATCTGCAGTTTTTGGATGCAATGTCCTGTAAATGTCAATTAAATCTATCTGGTCTATTGTGTCATTTACAGCTTGTGTTTCCTTATTAATTTTCTGTCTGGATGATCTGTCCATTGCTGTAAGTGAGGCGTTAAAGTCCCCACTATTATTGTGTTACGGCCGATTTCCTTTTTTATAGCTGTTAGCATTTGCCTTATGTATTGAAGTGCTCCTATGTTGGGTTCATATATATTTATAATTGTTACATCTTTTTCTTGGATTGATTCCTTGATCATTATGTAGTGTCCTTCCTTGTCTCTTGTCACATTTTTTATTTTAAAGTCTATTTTATCTGATATGAGTATTGCTATTCCAGCTTTCTTTTGATTTCCAGTTGCATGGAATATCTTTTCCCATCCCCTCATTTTCAGTCTGTATGTGTCCCTAGGTCTGAAGTTGGTCTCTTGTAGACAGCATATATATGGGTCTTGTTTTTGTATCCATTCAGCAAGCCTGTGTCTTCTGGTTGGAGCATTTAATACATTCACATTTAAGGCAATTATTAATTTTATTTATTTTTTTAAATTTTTATTTATTTATTTATTTTTGGCTGTGTTGGGTCTTTGTTTCTGTGTGTGGACTTTCTCTAGTTGCGGTGAGTGGGGGCCACTCTTCATCACAGTGCACGGGCCTCTCACTGTCGCGGCCTCTCTTGTTGCAGAGCACAAGCTCCAGACACTCAGGCTCAGTAGTTGTGGCTCATGGGCCTAGTTGCTCCATGGCATGTGGGATCTTCCCAGACCAGGGCTCAAACCCGTGTCCCTTGCATTGGCAGGCAGATTCTCAACCACTGCACCACCAGGGAAGCCCAAGGCAATTATCGATACGCATGATCCTATTACCATTTTCTTAATTGTTTTGGGTTTGTTATTGTAGGTCTTTTCCTTCTCTTGTGTTTCCTGCCAAGAGAAGTTCCCTTAGCATTTGTTGTGGAGCTAGTTTGTTGGTGCTGAATTCTCTTAACTTTTGCTTGTCTGTAAAGGTTTTAATTTCTTGATCAAATCTGAATGAGATCTGTGCTGGGTAGGGTAATCTTTGTTGTAGGTTTTTCCCTTTCATCACTTTAAATATGTCCTGCCACTCCCTTCTGGCTTGCAGAGTTTCTGCTGAAAGTTCTGCAATTAACCTTATGGGGATTCCCTTGTATGTTATTTGTTGCTTTTCCCTTGCTGTTTTTAATATTTTTTTCTTTGTATTTAATTTTTGATAGTTTGATTAATATGTGTCTTGGTGTATTTCTCCTTGGATTTATCCTGTATGGAACTCTCTGTGCTTCCTGGACTTGATTGACTATTTCCTTTTCCATATTAGGGAAGTTCTCAACTATACTCTCTTCAAATATTTTCTCAGACCTTTTCTTTTTCTTATCTTCTTCTGGGATCCCTATAATTTGAATGTTGGTGCATTTAATATTGTCCCAGGGGTCTCTCAGACTGTCCTCAGTTCTCTTCATTCTTTTTTCTTTATTCTGCTCTGCAGTAGTTATTTCCACTATTTTATCTTCCAGGTCACTTATCCGTTCTTCTGCCTCAGTTATTCTGCTATTGATTCTTTCTAGAGAATTTTTAATTTCATTTTTTGTTTTGTTCATCTTTGTTTGTTTGCTCTTTAGTTCTAGTTCCTTGTTAAAATTTTCTTGTATTTTCTCCATTCTATTTCCAAGATTTTGCATCATCTTTAGTATCATTCCTCTGAATTCCTTTCCAGGTAGACTGCTTATTTCCTCTTCATTTGTTTGGTCTGGTAGGTTTTTACTTGCTCCTTCATCTGCTGCATATTTCTCTTATTCTCATTTTGTTTAACTTCCTGTGTTTGGGGTCTCCTTTTCGCAGGCTGCATGTTCATTGTTCCCGTTGTTTTTGGTGTCTGTCCACAGTGGGTAAGGTTGGTTCAGTGTGTTGTGTAGGCTTCCTGGTGGAGGGTACTGGTGCCTGTGTTCTGGTGGATGAGGCTGGATCTTGTCTTTCTGGTGGGCAGGACCACATCTGATGGTGTGTTTTTGGGTGTCTGTGAACTTAGTATGATTTTAGGCAGCTTCTCTGCTAATGGGTGGGGTTGTGTTCCTGTCTTGCTAGTTGATTGGCATGGGGCATCCAGCAGTGGAGCTTGCTGGCCGTTGTGTGGAGCTGCATCTCAGCATTGAGATGGAGATCTCTGGGAGAGCTCTTGCTGATTGATATTAGTGGGGCCAGGAAGTCTCTGGTGGTCCAATGTCCTGAACTCAGCACTCCCACCTCAGAGGCACAGCCCTGATGCCTGGCTGGAGCACCAAGAGCCTGTCATCCACACAGCTCAGAAGGTAAGGGAGACAAAAAGAAAGAAAAAAAATATTAAAATAAAAAAATAAAAATAAATAAATAAATTTAAAAAAAGAAGAGAGCAACCAAACCAATAATCAAATCCACCAATGATAACAAGCATTAAAAACTATACTAAGTTAAACATAAAAATCAGAAACAAATCAGTTGTAGACAACAGACTCCAAGTCTACAGTTGCTCCCAAAGTCCACCACCTCAATTTTGGGTGATTTGTTGTCTAGTCAGGTATTCCACAGATGCAGGGTACATCAAGGTGATTGGAGATTTAAGCCGCTGCTCCTGAGGCTGCACAGAGAGGTTTCCCTTTCTCTTTGTTCTCACGGCTCCTGGGATTCAACTTTGGTTTTGCCGCCCCCTCTGTGTGTAGGTTGCCCTCTGGCATCTGTCCTTGCCCAGACAGGATGGGGTTAAAAGAGTGGCTGATTAGGGGGCTCTGGCTCACTCATGCCAGGCGGAGGGAGGGGTACGGTAGTTATAATTAGAATGCAGGGTGAGCCTGCGGTAGCAGAGGCCAGTGTGATGTTGCAACAGCCTGAGACGCGCTGTGTGTTCTCCCGGGGAAGTTGGCCCTGGATCACAGGTCCCTGGCAGTGGTGTGTTGCACAGGCTTCTGGGAGGGGAGGCGTGGATAGTGACCTGTGCTGCACGCAGGATTCTTGGTGGCTGCAGCAGCAGCCTTAGTGTTTCATGCCCGTCTCTGGTGTCTGAGCTGATAGCCATGGCTTGCGCCTGTCTCTGGAGCTCGTTTAGGCAGTGCTCTGCCTTCTGTGGGCAGATGGGGAAGGAATCCCCTCTCCTCGCGCACCCCAAGACAATGGCCTCTTGCTCTTAGGCATTTCCAGACATTTTCCCGGACTCCCTCCTGGCTAGCTGTGGCGCACTAGCCCCCTTCAGGCAGTCTTCACGCAGCCAACCCCAGTGCTCTCCCTGGTATCTGACCTCCGAAGCCCAAGCCTCAGCTCCCAGCCCCCACCCACCCCGGCGCGTGAGCAGACAAGCCTCTTGGCACTGATTCTCTGTGCAGGGATCTCTCTGCTTTGCCCTCTGCACCCCTGTTGCTGCACTCTCCTCTGTAGCTCTGAAACTTCCTCCTTGCCACCCCCGTCTCTGCCAGTGAAGGGGCTTCCTAGTGTGTGGAAACTTTTCCTCCTTCACAGCTCTCTATCAGAGGTGCAGGTCCCGTCCCTACTCTTTTGTCTCTGTTTTTTCTTTTTTTCTTTTGCCCTACCCAGGTACATGGGGATTTCCTTGCTTTTTGGGAGGTCTGAGTTCTTCTGCCAGCGTTCAGTAGGTGTTCTGTAGTTGTTCCACATGCAGATGTATTTGTGATGTATTTGTGGGGAGGAAGATAATCTCCACGTCTTGCTCCTCCACCATCTTGAAGGTCCCCCTCAACTCTCATTTTAAATGTCACTTTTTTTATGAGGCCTTCCTGACCCTCTAAATAGGTCACACCGTGGGGGCTGCCAATGTGTTTTAAATTAGTTAAAATACCTTAATCATTAGGACAACTGGCATGAGGTCTTGTGATTATTATTCCCATCTTACAGATGAGAAATATAAAGTTCACAGGGTAACTGCATAGCTGTTAAGTGGCTGTGACAGGAGGTAGATCTAAGCTGTTACTCTGAGTATAAAAATTGAAACCATGCACCTCAGATTGGGAGTTGAACCCACGCGGCCGGGACTCAAACCCGGCCAAAACCCAGTCTTCCAACTAAGATCACATACCTGGTTTCAGGACTTAATGAACCTCAGTTTCTTGATGTCTCATTGCAGAAAGAATTCATTGAGAGTCAAAGTGATAGTTAAGAAGTGGATTTATTTAGAGAGAAACACACTCCACAGAGTGTGGGACATCTCAGAAGGTGAGAAAGGCCTTGGGAGAAACACACTCCACAGACAGAGTGTGGGACATCTCAGAAGGTGAGAAAGGCACCAGGGTATGGGGTTGTCAGTTTTTATAGTGGTGGGTAATTTCATAGGCTGAGTGGGAGGAGTATTCCAGCTATTTCGGGAAGGGGCAGTGATTTCCAGGAATTGGGCCACAGCCCACTTTTTGATCCTTTGGTTGCCTTAGAACTGTCATGGCGTCTGTGGGTGTGTCATTTAGCTTGCTGATTGTGTTACAATGAGCATATACTGAGGCTCAAGGTCTAGTGGAAGTCGACTTGTCCACCACCTTGGACCCATCTGGTTCTAACCCGTTTATGTCATGTCCTCGGGCTATGTCATTCTTTCAAAGGTTGTGCCCTACCCCCTTCCCTCCTGTTTCAAATTCAAATTACTTTGTGTAATTTATTTCTCAGTCACCATTTTAGTAAAAACAAATGCATGCACGTATACTTATTGCCCTCTGTTTCCATGTCTATGAGTTTCATGACCAGATGTTCGTTTTTGAACTGCAGTTTGACAATTGTGAGGAAAGGTGTATTAGAGTCCCAGGGAAGCAGACTAAAGTCAGGGAAAGCTCTTTTTGGGCTTCCATCCCTATAGCTAAACTATTTTAAAAAAATATTTCATAGATGTCTTTTGATAACAATTAAAATATTTGAGTGAAAGATCCACCATTTCTCAGAAAATAAAAGTGCTTTATAAATGTGATAATATTAATATCATTGTATGTCAACCTAAAATAATTACTGGTAGAATATTACTTGATAATTTATGCCTGTACTAGATTCAGACACTCTAAGCACTTTTACTATATAAAAAAGTTTATCTATTTTGTTTAAATAACCACAATAATATCAGATTCTTTAAAGAAAATCCTTCTCAAAAATTCATTAATTTAATTTTGTTAATTTAATTTAACCAACTGTAGAACAGAGCTTGAGCAATAGATAAACTGCACAATATGGCATTTTGGCCTTCTCTATTAAAAAAAAAAATTAGTTCAAAATCCAACAATGCCTCCAGCCTATTTGAATTCTATGTTGTGTCAATGAGTATATAATCCATTACACGTAGAAAATATATTTCTAGAGAAAACAGTAACTTTTATTTACCTGACATGGCAACAGTCTGAATTGTCTGAGACATGGTGATAGGCCAAATGACTTGACATGTTTTAGAAGACACCAAGAGATAGTTGATTAACTGTAAATAAATGTTTAGAAATATGTTAATGTATTTTATATTTTAATGGTAGCTCCCACTCTTTCCCCCCCTTCTTTTGGCCACCGAGGGAAATGTAATAACTCTGTGATAATGAAAGTCTTAGCCATGGTGAGAAGTCCAATCTTTACTATACATCAGGGACTAGTTTTTATATGCTTCGATTACTCTAAACCTTTAAACTGCTTTTTCTAGGGCAAATTCTGCCCTCCAAAACTTAATTGGGCAGAATCCTATGTTGACTCAGAGGGAATAAAATGCTCTCAGAGTAAACCACTCACCCATTAATTTTTCCAAGGCATCAAGGTATCATTTAGTACATGGACGGAGGTAATTTACCACATGGTACTTCATAGGAGCTACTGACTGAGCAGTTTATTCCTAAGGAGAATGCAACTCATCCTGGGTCACTATAGAAACAGTATAATAATCAGGATTATTATACTCCGTTTACTCCCTTTTTCTGCCTGAGTCTCTCAGTAACAGCTTGGGGGCCTCATTTATAAACAGCCTGTGCTCTAAGATACCCATGATGCTCACAGTATGAAAACATAGACACACGGTCTATCCTTGGGCATAGTATTATTTTATTATTATTTTATACATATTTGGTACATTTCCTCCAGGGAGCAGAAGGCATTTTATGAACTTTAAATAACCAGTGGGTATAAATCTATGCCACTGTATGTAAGTTATAGATACTTTAATAATAATAAAAACAATATAAGGGTGAAGAATTGGTATTGTTTATTTATAGTTAACACATAAGGAGGAAAAGACATTTCAATAATCATAGAAAATGCAAATGTGAACCTCTTTCCTTGTTTTATTTTTCACTATGGAATTAACTAAGTTTGTGAGTTCGAGACTTTGAGTACAACAGTGTGTTTGGAGTGGCTAGTTAATAAATGTTATTGACCAATCACTGAAATTATATTTTAATTGTATAAAATTGTGTAAAGTGTGTTTAACCTAGATTTCTACAGCCTAGTTATTTCCAGGTTTCCAGGCTTAGGAGAACAATCTTTTCTTGAATATGATGGTAGATTTGCTGGAACCCTTATCTTCCTCGTAGAAACCCATACCCACCCACTGCACCCACAGATAGCTTCTCAGTTCATAAGGGGCTTACATTCTTCAGGTGGCATCTTTCTCTACCGTCTTGCTCCTGGTGAATTTTCCATTTCCACTAGTTTCAGTTCTTAGGCTTCATGAATTATTTTCATACAGCTTTGGCTTCACCTGGCACTGCAGACAGCTCCATGTTTTCATTCCCTCCCTCCCATCCCTCAACACTGTAACCAAAGGACACTCCCGATTTTACAAAGGTTTGGATCCGCTGGGTATAAATACAGCTGGCAGCACAGCAAAGTTCTGTTTAAAATCTAAATCATCTAATTATCCCTCCACTGTAAATTTCTGGCCAACCATGCCACTCTCCCCCCAACCCTAGTTTTTAACGTGCTAAAGTATTGTTAGTTTCTTGCATAACTTTCCATCAAAGGATTCTTCTTACATCCATTTAAAAAAAAATAAATTTATTTATTTATTTTTGGCTGTGTTGGGTCTTCGCTGCTGCATGCGGGCTTTCTTTAGTTGCGGCAAGCGGGGGCTACTCTTTGCTGCAGTGTGCAGGCTTCTCATTGCGGTGGCTTCTCTTGTTGCGGAGCACAGGCTCTAGGCACGCAGGCTTCAGTAGTTGTGGCACATGGGCTCAGTAGTTGTGGCGCATGGGCTTAGTTGCTCCGTGGCATGTGGGATCTTCCCAGACCAGGGTTTGAACCCGTTTCCCCTGCATTGGCAGGAGGATTCTTAACCACTGCGCCACCAGGGAAGTCCTTTATATCCATTTTTTTAGCCAACTTGCATCCACCGAATTTCTGTTTATTTCTTAAATAGTACAATTTAATTCTTATTTGCATAAACTCTCTTAGCCCCAAGGTAATCTCCATTTTTAAACAAATATATACATTAAGGTAAAAGTTTTCTCCCTCATCTCTCCCCATCTCAATCAAAGAAAACTTCTTTTCTTGAACAGAATTCAGCTTCTTCTGTAGAATGTGTCCCAGGTGACATGGGATGGTCCAGGTTTATGCCTTTTTGTGCTGGAGTAATTAATAGTACCCTTTTCACTCTCAAAAGTCCTCCAGTTTTGATGATGGTATTTTACCCACCCACTTGGCAAATATTTTCTTATAGCCTTTTAAGAGTAAAGTCTTAAAACACATGTAACCATGTATAGTCTTAAAACATGTATAGTCTTAAAACATGTATAGTCTTAAAACACATGTAACCATGTATATTAACACACACATGTGTAATGGGATAACAAATTTAAGTGATTCTACAATGCAGAAGGTATGTAGCACCTTAAAATTAGCCTAGTCTTATAATGTAAAATGTTCCTTTGATTACACATTACTTGGTATTAGTTAGCTCTGAAACACTTTACCCCCAACCCAAGAGTTCTTCTTCAAAGTGATATTTGAGTGTTTGCAACATCATGGGAGAGGTGAAGAGATTCTTGCGTAGGATGTTTGCAGGTTTCTTTAGTCCCACACGGGTGTCCCTCTGCGTCTGTGCACTGCCCACCAGCCAGCAGTTGTGTCTGTCATTGTTGCCTGGAGTCATCAAAAGTAGTAGCCTCCCTCAGCTGGGTTGGACCCAGTGATCCTCGCTGGCTGACTTGGCTTGATCTTAGCTCATCTCAGGTACTCTGTGGTCTGGCTGTGCACAGTTCAGCCCCTGCCTAAATTGACTGCCCGGTAGCCTCTCTGAAAAGCCACTTCAGCTCTCTTAGATGTCCCCTCTGGCAAGTACTCCAGCTAGGCTCTCAAACTTCGGAGTTCCTTCGATACACAGAGGAAACAAAGGCATCTCAGATTCCTAAATGGGGAGGCAAGTCAAAATTCCCATTTTCCTCCCCTACTGAGTTATCATCATCTTTTTGTCCCCTTTTGCTCTCCTCCTCCCAACTCCACACACACACACACACACACACACACACACACACACACACACACATATACACACAGGAGTTACTCTGAGCTGAAGTCCTTGCAGGGCATTAGCAGACACACAACTGACCACTCCCTTCTCCTATCCCCATATACTTTTGCCATAAAATAGAAAGTCGCTGGCCTTGCTGTCCTAGGAAGTATTGGTATCTTCCCTACACATTGAGAGAAACCCTCCAGGCTTAAACTGTGATTAAAGATTTAAAGAAATTTAGAAAATATTCCCTCACGGCAGGAGCCCTGCTTGTAAGAAAATGGACTTCTTGTATAATCTCTTTTGAATGTTAGAGGGTGAATTCATTCCTTCTCTTTGCATTCCTTAAATAGCATTTCTAGTTTCCCTACCCTCTACCACACCCCACCTCACCTCCATTTTCACCATAGGCAGACGAGCCTTTGGAAAACAATAGCCTATGTATGGAAACTGAGTGATTAATCAGATAATCCTAATCTTAAATTCTTGAAGGGGAGCAGAATTTGCCATGCTAAAATGTCTCTGGCATATTATTTTAAGCCGGCTATTTTCTAGGAAACAGCATACATGGGGAAAACTCTGAAAACAAAAAGGGAGTTGCCCTTTTGTGAGAAACATTTACATTTGCAAGGGAAATTTCCATTTGTAAGGGCGTCTTCCACCACGTACCTGGAAGAGAAGGATGGCCGAATCTCTAGACACTTATCAATGGAGGAGGCTAGGACTTAAATCTGTATCACAGCCTTACCCTTCTTTACTGTGCTTTTCCTGGTAACCCCATGAATGAGTCTCCCTACCCTCAACATCGTCTTTTGTCTTTGGCTGAGGATAGTATTTAAGGTGAGGGCTTCTGCCATTTGGGTGAGTTACTCGTTTTTCTGGATCTCTCCTATGTATATATGTTATTAAATTTAAAAAAAAAATTTCTTCCTCCCTGACATCCTTATCCATTTTTTCCCTCTAGATTTAAGGAAACGAAAGGCCACAAGATCCTGGCTTGAACTGCCATCAAAGTTTCTTGTGCGTTGCTTCCAAAATTTTAGAAACACTTATGAGCAGACTGCTGAAAATATGTGGCCACTTTGTAGACCCAGCTGCCAATCACAAAATTTTCCATCATTAAGAACAGTATCAGCTCCTAAAACCGTAGCAGTGATGTCTAATTGCCCAGAGAAAGAGTAGAAAAGTGGATAATTTTTTCTTTTTGGCTGGGGCAACAACTATCCATGATATGAAAATGTCATGATTATATTCACGGTACTCATTCTTCTTTAACTGTAGAATTATTATTCTATTACTATTATAGAAATTTCCTATGGACTTTTATATCAAACCTTTGTATATCTACCATTTTTGTTTTTTGCTCTAAAACTGTATTCAAAAAGCATTCTTCGGTTGATCAGAACAAATTCTCATACATCTTCTGATTCTACTTATGACTTTCCCATATGAAAAGGCCAAAAAAGAGGATGTCTGTTCTACTCAGAATTCTCTGGCACATCCTTGCAGTTCACTGAGGAAGAAGGATGGGATTCTTCTGCAGCAGATGATGAACAATAATTATAATCAAATGGTAGTGTATTTCAGAGGACACACATTCAGAAAATAGTTGAAAGAAGCAGTAGAGAAAGGTGGGACTGCTAAACAAATTTTTACAAAAAAGATCTAGAAGGCAAACCTGCAACATAGGATGGTAATTTTCATAAAGGAAAACTGTTATAAATTGGGCCTTCTGGTTTTTTAAAAATACAAGAATGATGCCAAAAACTTGGCCTCTGTGCACCGGTGCTGAATTGAATCATTGAATCTCAGAGACAGAATTTTGGTTGAAGTAAAAAAGAATAGCTTTATTGCTTTGCCAGGCACAGGGGGACACAGCAGGCTCACGCTGTTTGAAAACTGTGTATCGCAACCCCAGAGGCTCTGGTGAGGAGTTGTATAGCAATGGTTCAAGGGCAGGGGTGCTGATACGGATCAGGGTGTGTGCAGGGTCTATATGCCTTTAATCTGGCCTCAGGTGTCTCCTAGTACAGGAATGAACCTAAATTGAGTCCTTAAGCCATGCATACTTACTTAAAATAAGAGAATCTGAAATAAATTTTAAATTACAAATATGGAGGCTGCCTATTTATTTATTTGTTTTTGGACTACTGCTGCTCACTGCAATCAAATGTAAACTCCTTATTAATATGAATAAAACATTGAAGGTGGTTATGCCTTTCTTTTTTCATCCATCCATTCATTTCTTTATTCAAAACCATGTGCCTTTCTCATTTAGAGAAAACAGTAAATGATACTTTTTCACCTGTAATATTCCTGACAGCACCTAAATTCTGAGATTTAGGCATGCATGGGGAAAATTTTTTTCAAAATCCAAGATTAGTCTCTGAATTGAATGCATCTTCACTCATTCACCATATAAAGTACCCACCATAGGTCAGACCTCACACTAGGAAGGGAGATATAATGGCAAGCAGGGAGACGTCAGAGTGCTTGGTCTGAGGCAGGAGATAGATGGGCCCCAGGCTGAGCAGCTGGAACATGTTCCCTGTGGGCAGATACTCCAAGATAAGATAAAGGCAGGGCAGGGAGCAGCTGAGTCCTGCCCAGATAAGAGATAAACAGATCACTTATTTCTCATTCTCGAGTCAAGACATTCCTGACTACACATGCACAGAAAGGCTCCTTGGGGACCAAAAAGGGAGGGGGTACCACCCCATGGTAGGTGGTGTCAATCTTCCCATAGGCCTCTGCACTAGAATACATCTTGGCTAAGAGATGCATGTGCACATGGGGGTGCGGGGGTGCGGGGAAGGGGACCCTGAGTTATACCAAATATGGACTCAGAGCCAGGCAGTGCAAGATAACCAGCCAGAGGAAACCTGGAAGAAATGCCCCAAATAAGTGACTTAAACTACCACGAAGGCACAGCTCTTTCTCTGAGCTCACCCTTGTGTGTCTATTCACACATACTTTCCCCCCCTAATAAACACTTTACTTGTTTCACTACTTTCTGTCTCTTTGCTGAAGTTTATTTCTACAAAGTAGACAAGTCAGGGATCTTGTCACTGGCCTCTGGCCCTCGTGGTCTGGTGGCTAGGATTCATCCCTCTCACTGCCGCCGTCTGACTTCAATCTCTGGCTGGGGAACTGAGATCTTGCTTCAACCCACTGCAGGCCGAGGCCACCCGAGATCAGGTCCAGGAGAGTCAGGGATGATTTCTCAAATGTGGCGACAGCCAAGCTCGCCAATTACAGACAGCATATTATTAAATAGTCCATTTCAACGACATTATGTTTTAGTATTAGAAACATTTTGAAAGATGAAGCCAGGGCCGTGCCAGGGTGGAGTGTGATTTACATTCAGAGCTTAAAAACTCACCCTTCCTTCATCTCATTCTGAAAGGCTATTCAAAGTTTGGGGCAAGGAAGAAAAGTGATCAGAGATGCACTGCCTTTAGGAAAGCAGTTTAATCGAGTGGCGCAACAAAAGACATGACACAGGGGTGAGGAAGTCAAGCCAGTGTGCATAGAACAGTTTGGTAATTTTGGTGTAGGAAAAAATATGGATTTTTTTTTTTTTTTTTTTTTTTTTTTTTGCGGTATGCGGGCCTCTCACTGTTGTGGCCTCTCCCGCCGCGGAGTAACAGGCTCCGGATGCACAGGCTCAGCGCACGGGCACAGCCGTTCCGCGGCATGTGGGATCCTCCCGGACCAGGGCACGAACCCACGTCTCCTGCATTGGCAGACGGACTCCCAACCACTGCGCCACCAGGGAAGTCCCTGGAGTTTTTTTGGACTTGATGGTATAGGGGAGCAGAAGTTGCCACCTCACATATGTCTTTGGCATGCTAATTATTTTAAGCTCATAAAATTCTTCACTGAATGCTCTCCCTGCTTCTGTTCTATGCAGATTTTTTTTCACTACTTAAGTGCACCCAAATACTTTTTACAGGCTAAAATTACAGCCATCATTTGTCTGCTCAACTATTCAAAAATATTTTAAAATTCTTACTATGTAATAGGCACTGTTTTAGTCTGTGGAATCACAAGAATTTATAGGATACACATAGATCTTGCCTTCATTAAGCTTACATTCTGCTGGGGAAGACACACTATAAACAAGAGAGAATGAATAAATAAAAATACTTTCAGTTTTAATAAGTGCTGTGAAGGAAACAAGCAAAGGGAAAAGATAGAAAATAAAAGGGGTCAGGGAGTGAGGAGGTTTCTACTATAGATGGGAAGGTCAGGATGAGGAAGATAGTACCCTTAAGCCAAACTCTAAATGAAGAGAAATAAGTACCATGTGAACAGTTTTGTGAGAAAGCACTGGGTAAACAGAAGGCACTCCAGGCAGCAAAAATAGCATGTGCAAATGTCTTGAAAAGAAACATAATTTGCTATGTGAAAGGAACTAATAGAGCTGATAAAACACCACAGTGGCTAGAGAAGTGCTATCTAATACAGTAGTAATTATATGTGTATTTAAGTTTAAATCTAAATTTAAATTAATATTAAATAAAATTTAAAATTCAGTTTTCAGTGTCACTATCCATGCTTCAAGTGCACTAGAGCTAGGTGAGGCTAGTGGCTACCGTATTGGATGGTGCAAAAACAAAATATTTTCTTCATCTCAGAAAGTTCTGCTGGAGAGTGCATGGATAATACATGGATGAGGGCACAGCAAGTAAAAAGGAGAAAAACAAGAGCAGTGGATGTAGAGAAAAAGACACCAGACAGAACTTGCAGGCCCTTGAACATGCAGTTATCACAGAACATGACCCTTCTCTGAGCCTCTTAATGGCAGGGATAAACCCTGTTGTTCTAGACGAAGGAACATCAAAACATTTTTGATAAATAAGCTAGTAAATGAATGAGTGAAAGCTGAGTTCATTATATCAAATTGATTTAATCTGTTCCAGTCATTTAAAGAGAATGGTTCAAACAAGACTGATGCTAGAATACTGAGGAAATCAAAAAAGAAAGCTATTTGCAAGAGCTCATTTGGATCTTAGCAAGTTAGAAGTTATCTGTTGAAAGTGAGAGTGGCAGGAATGGTTGCTAGGAACAAATGCTATAGGAAATGTAAGGGAGACTTAACAGGTGATTTAAAAAAGCAAACTGAGTTAGATTGCTTAAATTTATAGTACTCTCAATCATCAAGATTTCTCCACTTTCTCTGTGAAAGAAATCTGGAAAGAACATTCATTTGTTCATTCATTCAACAAGCATTTATTGACTACCTGCTTTACGCCAGGAAATATTCTAGATGCTGGCAATCCCATGTCAAAAATGTAAGCAGGGCTTCCCTGGTGGTGCAGTGATTGAGAGTCCGCCTGCCGATGCAGGGGACACGGGTTCGTGCCCCGGTCCGGGAAGATTCCACATGCCACGGAGCGGCTGGGCCCGTGAGCCATGGCCGCTGGTCCTGCGCGTCCGGAGCCTGTGGTCTGCAACGGGAGAGGCCACAACAGTGAGAGGCCCGCGTACCGAAAAAAAAAAAAAAAAAAAAAAGTAAGCAGATGCCCCCAAATAAATAAGTAAATAAATAAATGTAATTTTAGATTTTGACTTACTATAAAGAAATAAGCTGATATAATGAAAGAGTAATTGTGAGCAGGGTGGAAACATTAGATTGGTTATAAAACATGGAGATTGAAAGTAAAATCAACATGTTGGAATATTCTAGTGTGTAACATGACATTGTTGATAATAGAAGCCAATTTTGAGTAGGTAGGCAAGTGGAAGGTATACAAGGAAAAAGCAAAAATGTTTAAAAAGTCTGAAGTTTGAAATAAGAACAAAGATTTGGAAACATAATATACAGCACCATTAGAAGGTAATATGACTGTGGTCAAATAGAAACTCGGAATTGAGATAATGGAATTGGAGCAACTCTAAACAGTAGCAGACATAATTTTTTCTCACTTTTTCTTCAGAATTTAGCTTAATCATGCTTTCACAGGGAAAACCTCCCTTTACCTCTCCAATTAGGTCAACCCTTTAATATTCACAGTCATTGCAGAATACATTTAGCTTTCATAGCATAGTTGTAATTTTAAGTGGCTTTGTTGATGCTTTGACAGGAAGGCTGATGATATGGTCTTTGGAATTGAAGGAAGATGAAAGTAAATAAGTTAAATTGAAGATGATGGAGGTTTGCAAAGAACAGTGGAGTCACGGTATTAGAAGAAATGGTGAGAACATTGATGTGAAAAAAGATGATGCCAGGAGGTGAATTGGACTGGAAAACTGTATCAGGTGCTACAGTCAAGAAAGGTCTAAAGTACGTCAACTAGAACTATCATAATGAAGCCAAGATTACTGAGAAATTTACTCACAATAAAAGAAATCAGTTTTAGGGAATCCTTTCAGGCATAGTGGAATAACACTGAGCCTGGAAAGAGATAATTTGTGATGGGTAGTATTCGGGACATTGCCTGGAGATGTATGGGAAGAGGCATTCTAGTGGGCAGTGTTGTTTCTTTGAAAGGGTGCAGAATTGACTTACCCCAGAATTTCACGGGAGGCAACAGTTACACTGGGGAGGATAGGTCCCAAATTAGGCTGAGCCTCAAGGTTGAGGCATGACTCAGCCTCTCATGGATTGACCTACATTTGTATCATGCTTTAAAATGAGCAAAATAAATTTTAAATGGAGGTACATGGAAATCAAATGTTTTGCCCACTTTTACAGTTGGTAAATGGCCAAGTTTGTTCTCAGACACCAATTCCATTTATTTTATATTATATCGCAAGGTTACAAGTGGACAGATGGTCAGCAGAATGCAGGCCTAAAAGTAGACCATAGCAGATGCAATAACCATAATGATAACAGCTGCAATAGTTACTATTTGTTGAGCATCCATTTTATGATAAGAACTGTATTACGAACTTTTCATGAGGTGTTAGTCATTTGAGCTGGTCACAAATACTTATTTCTCTCTCTCCTTCTGAGTATGTGATAAGATTGTAGTTTCCCACCTTGCTGAACTCGATATGGCCATGTTGCTGTCATTAGCTAATGACTTGTGAAGGGAAATGACATGTGTCACTTTTGTGCTGAGCATTTACTTGTCTGTATGCAATCCTCTGGAGCACTCTTTTCCCTCTGCCACATACCTAGAAATGTTCCAGATGCTGGCTTTTCCAGATAGTGAGGACAATAATGGTGTAGGCAGAACCCCCAGCCACCTCTTGATTAGCCATGTACTGGAATAAAAGACACATCTTTGTTAATAAGCTTCTTGTGAAAATCAAATGAGATGAGATATGTGTAGCATTTAGGAGAGTTTAGACTGTGTTATAGCCAAAAATGACCCAAAATCTTATGGTAGGTGAAAACTACAAAAGCCTTAAAGAGATAGGGAACACTTGAAAGACAAAAAATTGTCATTGGAACCTAAAGAGAGGATCTTTTTTATTCAGTTATAAACATTTCAGAGCCTTGCAAACGCTAAACATATCTAAAAATTGGCGAATTTGGGTAAGGAGACTCTAGGGCATATGCTGAAAGCGCCAACTGGTTTCTTTTAGCTGTATATGATAAGGTATGGCTATAGAAGAGGTGAACTAAAAAGAGTCCTATTCAATTTCTAACAAACCTATAGGAAATATAAAGGACTTAGGAATCACTCAGTTAAAAAAAAAAACAAAAAAAAACACACAACTGTTTCTCATCCTGTCTCTTTGTAACCAGCAAAAGAGTCTCAAAGTAAGAAATGCCTTAAGGCATAAATCCAGGGCATTGCAGTAAACTGTAGCCCCAGAGTAAAGCTGAAATCAAGGGTGTGGCTGGAAGCTCCTTTAGAACACACCAGAAAGATTTACGGCATGCCTAAAAGAACCTGAAGGGCATTGTCCCTCATTACAATGATTCTCAACCAAAGGCAGAAAATAAACTATTTCAAAGAAATTTGTGGGTGAGGAATTTTTTCCTTCTCTTTTTGTCTAGACTGAACCTTAATAAGATTCATTAAAAACTCATGAAGTTTGGGCTTCCCTGGTGGCGCAGTGGTTGAGAGTCCGCCTGCCGATGCAGGGGACACGGGTTCGTGCCCCGGTCCGGAAAGATCCCACATGCCGTGGAGCGGCTGGGCCCGTGAGCCATGGCCGCTGAGCCTGCGCGTCCGGAGCCTGTGCTCTGCAACGGGAGAGGCCACAACAGTGAGAGGCCTGCGTACCACAAAAAAAAAAAAAAGAAAAAAAAAATCATGAAGTTTGAAGAAAATTGTGTTGGCAGAAGCACCACCAGCATGGACTGCTGTTCTAAGGACAGTTCAAAGTGAAAAGAGTCATTAAGGCTCCAGGTAGAGAAGGCTGAGAAAGTTACTCAATGGCAAACATAGGCCATTTACAGTAAAGAGTGAAGGGTAACTCACAGTAAAGAGTGGAGAATCACTCCCAGGGAGCACAACTGCTCTCTAGTCAAGGAATTGATAACTTGTGCTGGCCTGCATTTTGGAATTGCATGGATACTTCTGTCTCTGACCCTCTTTTTGAAGGTGTCTATTGTGGGTATCTCATACTTGTCACCATTTTATGTCAGATGTGTATACTGTACGTATCTTCCCCACACACAGCATACAAAATATGTTAGTACTGTGGGAGACAGATAACTTGTCATTATTTCATAGGCCTTAAGATCAAACAGAATGATGTAACTTGACCCAGTTTAAATAAGTTCCTCAACTTCAAGTTTGAGCCAGTGTGGTAATAGGATGAGATTTCACAGGTCTTGGGTGGGAGATGAGTAAATTTTGCATGTATTAGAGACGTGGCTTACTGGGGACCAAAGGGCAGAGAGTGGTAGTTTACGAAAATAGGCTGAAAATGAGCCACACCTCTCAATATTCATGACCCTATTCAGTCCCCTCCACTTAAATCTGTCTGACTCAGAACTGACCAATAGAATGTATAGGAAATGATTCTGTGTTATTTCCGAAACTATGTCTTAAGAAGTCTCGTAGCTATACCTGGGCTTCTTGGAACACTCACTCTTGGAATTCAGCTGCCATGCTATGAGAGGCTCAAGACACATGGTGAGGCCATGCGTAGGCATTCCTATGGATAGCCCCTGCTGAACTTCCTGCCAACAGCCAGAATCAATTGCTAGCCATGTGAATGATGCATCTTGGAAATTCAGTCCACTGGAACCTTCAGATATCTCCAGCTCAACTCTTAAGAGAGTGTGAACGACATCAGAGATCCCAAGTCAAAACCACCCAGCTGATCCCAGTTCATAAATGTCACTGTCAGAATAATACAATTTTGTTTTAAGTTACTAAAAATCTCTAAGTTGTGGTGTGGTTTGTTACTCATGGAGATACAGTCAGAACAGACACTTAACATTGTCCATATACGTGTTCTAATTTCCATTGTAGATCATAAGCACCTTGAGAATATGATCTGTATCTGATTCATTTTTGAATCAAATATAGTGCACAGTATGTTTTGCATATATATTCAGTAAATATTTATTAAATGAATGAACAGTTTCTTCCTACACTACTAGTATCCTACAGAAACTTTATCTTTAAACAAAGCACAGCAAAATAAATAAAAATAATTAGCAGAAAATATGCTTGTTGTGTTATAATGTCTTTGTTTCTCTGTTTTCTAATATGTGTGATAATAACATTTTTTTTCCCAATTTTAGATGTGGACCACTGCTTCTGAGAAAATAAGCATCATCAAACAGAGAATAAGATTTTTGAATCAGAAAGATTTTGGTTGTATTCTGCTGTGGACTTCTAATTGTTTACTCTTCAGTGAGTCATTTACTGAACTTTAGTAAGGCATTCAATTATTAATTTTCATCACTTGTGAAATAGAGAAGAATCTATCTAGTTCATAACATTGTTCTAAAGATTATACAAAATTATGTTTTAAAGGACAGTGCCTGGCATACAGCAAAGATTAAGTATATAGATATTATTTTTAATTTTGTTTTTTTAATTTGCATATAGTAAAACTGACCTTCTTTTGGTAAATAATTCTATGGATATTAACACATGTATAGTTTTATGTAACCACCACCACAATTTAGATATAGAACAGAGTCATCACTCCCAAAACTCTGTTGCTATTCCTTTATAGTCACACCCTCCCCCCATGCCTACCCCTTGCAACCACTGATCTGTTTTCCATCACTGTAGTTTTGTCTTTTCTAGAATGTCATATAAATGGAATTATACAGCATGTAACCTTTTGAAAATGGCTCCATTCACCCAGCAATCTGTCTTTTTAGTTGGTGTGTTTAAACCATTTACATATAATGTAATTATTGACATGTGCTTCGAATTGTTAGAATTTAGGTAAAGCATTTTAGTATTTGTTTTCTTCTTATTTTTTCTATTTTCCTTCCTCTGTCTCTCTCTCCTTTCCTGGTAGTTTTGGATTGTTTCATCTTTTAATTTCCATTTTTAAACTTATTGATTGAGTTTTCTATTATATCTATTTGTAGACATTTTTTTCCAGTGATTTCCTTAGAGATTACAATATAGATACTTAACTTTTTGCATTCTATTTATAATTAATATTTATCACTTCAAGTGGAATATAGAAACCTTACCACCATATAGGTAGGACCTTTTCACCTTCCTCTTTATGTTGCAGTTTTCATATATATATTACATTTACATATATAGAAAAGCTTATCTGACCATGTTAATTTTTGTTTTCAACCATTATACATATATATATATATATATATATTTTTTTTTTTTTTGCAGTACGCGGGCCTCTCACTGTTGTGACCTCTACAGTTGCGGAGCACAGGCTCCGGACACACAGGCTCAGCAGCCATGGTTCACGGGCCCAGCTGCTCCGTGGCATGTGGGATCTTCCCGGACCGGGACATGAACCCGTGTCCCCTGCATCGGCAGGCGGACTCCCAACCACTGCGCCACCAGGGAAGCCCCATTATACATATTTTAAAGAATTTAAGAAAAAATAGTTTAATATATTTATCCAGATATTTACCATGTCTGTTTCCTTTGTTCCTGGTGTTTCAAGTTTCTCTCTAGTATCATTTTTCTTCTGGCCGGTCTACTGGAAGTAAATTCTTTTTGTTTTCCTTAATCTGAGAACATCTTTATTTCACCTTTACTCTTAAAATATATTTTCAGTGGACACAGAATTCTAGGATGACAGTTCTTTACTTTCAGCACTTTAAAAATGTTCCATTTCCTTCCCATCAACATGGATGCTGATGAGAAATCCATAGTTATTAGAATCATCAGACACCTATATGTTATGCATCATTTCTCTCTGGCTGTTTTTAGCTATGTTTGTTTGGTCTTTAGTTTCATTATCATGTGTCTGGGCATGGATTCTTTTGAGCTTATCCTCTTTAGAACTTGCTGAGTTATTCAAGTTTGTATATTTAGACCTTTCAACAAATGTTGGGAATTTTCAGCCATTCGAATATTTGTTTTCTGCATCACATTCTTTCTCCTCTCCTTCTTTGACTCCATTGACAAATGCTAGATGTTCTGATATTGTCCCACCAGTCCCTGAGGCTCTGTTTATTTATTTTTATCTTTTTACTTTCTGTCATTCAGATTGGATAATTTTTAATGATTTATCTTCAAGGTCACTGACTCTTTCCTGTGTCACTTTTATTTTGGTTATTGTATTTTTCAGTTCTAAAATTTTCTATTAGTCTTTTTTACATCTTATCTTTCTTTGCTGAGAATTTCTATCTTCCCATTTGTTTTAAGTGTTCAGCCTTACTCCTTGGGGGCAGAGTTATAATAGCTGCTTTAAAGACTTTGTCTGATAATTCGAAGATATGTGTCCTCTCAGCATTGACATCTGTTGATTGTTTTTATTGCTTGTGAGCTGATATTTTCCTGGTTCTTCATATGCCTGATTCTTCATTTGGATTGTATCATGGACATTTTGAATATTAGGTTATGAGACTCTGGGTCTTATTTAAATCCTATGATAATAGTCAAATTTTTGTTTAGTTTTGTTTTACTAGGCAATTGACCTACTTAGGTTCAGGCTACAGTTTCCATCCCACCTTCTGTGGGCTGTGGTTCCAGTGAAAATCTCTTGCACAACTAACTCAGTGGCTAGTCTTGGACTTGAGAAGAGGTTTTGACCGTAGTTCTCAAAGCCTTTGGGATGCTGGTTGTGTACCAGATTCACACATGCATAGCATGAGGATGATGCTCATAGCATGAGGTGAGTAGTTCACACACCATTTTATGCAATATCTTGCTAGAGTTCCCTTCTCTCTGTGGTCTCTTCAATACTTTCTGGTCCTCTGGGTCCCCATTTCATGGTCTTCTAATCAGAAAACCAGGCCTTTAGTGCCCCTATTTTTCCACTTTCCACAATTGATACTGTAGCTGAGGCTTAGTAGGAAGAGGACAAAGAAGGAATAAAAAGCAAAGTATCTTCATCTCTAGTTCTTTGAATCACAGCTCCTTTGGTAATAAAGGAACGTCTCTTCCTTCAGTATTTTAGGTGCCTGCTCAGCTTCTGTGCCACTGAGGTCTTGCCTGGAGGCTGGGACAGGAGAGGAAAGAAAAGAAAACAAAGGATTTAATCCTATTCTTTCTGGACCTTAGGAGTCTTCTTTACAACCTCTTGGTACAGAAAATGAGGCTTTCTCTATCCCTGCTGGGTGGCACTGCTAGGTTTCAAGTTGCCTTTGAGTCCATGGCAGGTGATAACAGATGGGGGGAAAAGGGATATTTACCTCTGGTTTGGTGGTACATCAAATTCTGGAATCCTTCCCAAATCTTTCTGCTACCATTTATTTTAAGTGTCAGATAGCTATCTGTCTATCTATCTATCTATCTATCTATATCTCTCTATCTTCTGTTCAGAGTTTAATATTTGCATTCAGTTGGAGAGAGAGGGTAGAGTATGCTTACTTCATCCTCCTCAGAACTGGATTCACTATAGAAATTATTTGAGCAAATATCTACATAATATAGAAATAACTTTTTATGTGCTATAGCCAAGGTCTAAAAATAATTCTTAGTATTAAATGAACATGTGAAATATTTTGAATATATTTGATATAGAATCATTCATAAAAGTACTATGTAATAATGTAGTCATTTGAAATGATAAAAGCTTTATATATTTAAGTAATTATATTTTACATTAAACTAATCATGCTCCTGTGATAGAGTTCAATTTTATAAGTGTTAAGGGTATTTGTTTGTTATATGTCAAATTCATATTCCCCAGGTGACAAGAAAAATATTTGATAAAATTACAAAGAAAAAGAACTGAAAAAAGAAATTAAAAAAAAGAATCACAAGGAAAAAATAGGAAAATAATACTAGTGACTAAAATGTTAAGAAATTTAGCCATTCAACATATTTGGATATGGCATTCTATTAAACATATTGCCATTTGTTTTCCTCAATAACTGGGATTCATGATTGAAAGCTTCATTTTTCACTGTGTTGTGGGCATTGTTCCATTCCTTCAACTAGAAAAACGAACTCATAGATCAGAAAACAAATTAAGATTTAAGGAAAAATGGCCCCAACAGTACACTCTGTTGAAAGCCAAGAAAGAAAAAGAACTATAAGGCAATGTAAATCAGTCTGTCTTGTTAAGAAAATCTAAAGCACTACTTAAAGACATAAGGGAAATACAACTTTCATGCCAACTGTGGTTTCTACCTATTGTTGAGTCTAATGAATGGTTATTTCCCTTCTAATGTTTATTCTAGAATAACAATAAAGGTCATTGATCTCAAATTCTAGGTTGTTTTTGCCAACCATCCACCTACACTTTTATATTGTTTTTTATATAACGTTTTAAAATTTTCTCCAAATCTGCAAACAATTTTTCCTTTTTTAAAGAAAAATTTCTTAGGTTTTACAGTAATCATTTGTCACTCTATAATCAAAGCTAAAAATCCAGGACAGCACATATTCTTAGGTTTTCTTTTGACATTGTGTTAGAGAATTTTTTGTTGTTTTACTTTTAAGTCATGTGCTAACAATCTGTTTTTCTCTGCTAAGTTTCAGGCCATCTCTACAGAGAAATAAACCATGTCTTTGGAAATAACATATTTTGTTAAAAAAATGGAAGAAAGTGTTCTTTGTCAATGACAGGTTGAAACCTAGTTCAGAATGCCCGTAGTAAAGAGCTTATTTTTGTGGCTTTCTATTTTTCAGCTGAATGCAAATGTATGATGTTCCTCATAAGTGATAAAATGCTTTCATTGGATTTCAAGAAAAAAGGAGATGTTAATCTGGGCCCAACATTCTTATCACCATAAGCTTCAATAAAACAGAAGCTTCACATCAGTAATCTAAGGAAAATGTAAGAAGCTTTGGCAAAGGGTCACATTGCTCAACCTGGCTCTGAATAAGAAATTCATATCCACAAACCTATATTCTGTGCTCTGTCAGCAAATATTCCAAAATATCCCTATCTTAAACCTCCCTTTTCATCTTGTTCTTGGTGTTGCCTTATCCTTGGCTCTCCACATCAATAAGAGCATTCTAACATACTGGAACAGAACTTGTAAGACCTTTGAACATTTACATAAAAAATGTTATGTCATCAATGCAGAGATACATGAGTTTTAAAGCAAGCTAGTGAATCAAGGCAATTTGATCCCAATGTGGATGATATCAAACTTGTTTTAAAATTTTACCAATATTTGCTGCCTGAGAAATACATATAATATGCAGATGTAATCATTTTTTATTCATTCAATAAATATGTTTTGAGTACCTACTATACACAGTCAGTATTCTAGGCATTAAGAATGAATAAGTCAAATAAAAATCTCTGTCAGAAGAACTTACATTCTACTTGAAGAAGATAGTGGATTAGCATAATAAATAAATTATAAAGCAATTAAGTACTATAGAAAGAAAACAAATCAAGATAAGAGGACGGGAGAGAGCCAGGGCTGGGGTTGCAGTATCAAGTATTACAAATACGTCACATTTGGGCAAAGACTTGATAGAAGTAAGGAAATGATTCTTTTGGTTAGCTGACGGAAGAACATTCCAGACAGAGGGAACAGCCAAGGCAAAGCCCTGAGACCAGAATGTGCCCAGACTGTTGGAGAAACAGCCAGGATACTAATGTACACTGAGGAAGAAAGCAGCAAGAGATAAAATTAGAGAAGGAAGAAGGGCTTGAAAGCATGTGGCCCTTGTAGGCCATCGAACAGACATTGACTTTGTACTCTGACAGGGGAAGTCATTAGCAGGTTCTGGGAAGAGGAGAAACTTGAGTATGGTTGCTTTCCAAAATATTATGCCTAGCTGCCCTATTGAATATAAATAGAGAAAAGTGATGGAGGAAAGGAATGAAGCAGGGAGGCCAGAGAGAAGACTCTTGCAATAATCTAGGTAAAAGATGATGATGGCTTGGACCAGGATAGTAACAAAGGAAGAAGTGAAAACTGTAGGGTTTTAGATATATTTTAAAAATAGAATCTACAGAGTTTACTGACAAATTGAATGTTATATGTGTAGAGAGGAGTCATGGATGGCTCTAAGTTTTTTTTTCTTTTTTTTTTTTTTTTGCGGTACGCGGGCCTCTCACTGTTGTGGCCTCTCCCATTGCGGAGCACAGGCTCTGGACGTGCAGGCTCAGCGGCCATGGCTCACGGGCCCAGCCGCTCTGCGGCATGTGGGATCTTCCCGGACCGGGGCACGAACCCGTGTCCCCTGCATCGGCAGGCGGACTCTCAACCACTGCACCACCAGGGAAGCCCGGCTCTAAGATTTTTGGACATGAAATCTGAAGGAATGAAATGTCCATTCATTGAGATGTGGAAGACTAAAGGAGAATAAGGTTTTGGGGGAGAAGGTGAGGAGTTCAGAAGTCTGTTTTATATGTTAAATTTACATTATCTATTAGAAATCCAAGTTGAGATGTCAAGAAAGTATTTGGACATACAGTTTTATAGATAAGGTGAGAGGTCTGGGTTGAATATATGCATTTGGGCATTTTCAATATGTAGATGGTATTTAATGCATTTAGACTGGTTGTAGTCACGAAAGGAATGAATGCAGAGAAATTAGAGAGGAAAATGCTTTGGGAGAGTTAGTGAACCTACTTCCAATCTCCTCATTCTCTCCTGAACCCATTCCAGTTTGAATTTTGCCTCAGTACCCCAGGATATAAATTCTTTTCAAGAACACAGTGACCACCATGTTGACAAAGAAAATGATCCAAACTCAGTCTTCGTCTTAACCTCTCAGCAGCATTTGACTGCTCTCCTTCAAATACTTTCTTCTCTTGGATGTCAGGATACCACACATTCTCCTGGTTTTCCTCTTATCTTATCGACTACTTCCTCTTTGTCTCCTTTGCTGTATTTCCTCATCTTCTAAACTTTGAATAATGGAGTGTCCCAACTCTCAGTCTTCATGCAAATTCTTTATCTACATCCCTTCTCTAGGGGTTCTCATCCAGTCTCAGAGCTTTAAATTCCATTAATATGCCAACAACTCCATATTTTCTATTTCTAGACATCTTTTCTAAACTGAAGTCTTTATCCAGTTGCTGACTAGATTTTCCACATGGGTGTTGTCTTAGCTTTAGGCAAGGAGCTTGTGTTCCATTATTTTATTATGGAATACTACCTCAGGGATAAGCAAGAAATTAGGGAGCGTCAAAATAAGGATCCATCATGGAGCTTACTACTTCCAAGTCTGACTAATTATTCCATCCTTTGGGACATACCTATATTTCATGGAGAAAGAGAGAAGAATATATTCGCCAGTTCCTGCCTTTTATTGGTCAAGGATTCAAATCAAGAGCCATCACTCCCCACTCCCTGCTTACAGATATCACGTGTGGGAAATACATGAGATCTTCAGCATCCTACACCATATTGTCTATGGAGAAGTCCCAGGGAAGGAGGCAAAATACTTGAGGCATGAGCAGTAAATGACACTCTGATAGGACATGTCATTCGATAAATTGACAGGCCCTGAATTGCCTGCTGCTAGGATGCTGTGGTCTGCAATGGTGTCAATGGTAATGGTGACCTGTCTCCAAGATTACAGGAATAGTTCAGGTCATTTCTTGGTGTTCTACCATCAGAAAATAGATATGCTGGGCTGTGTTGATCCAAAGGGTGCAGAAGTCAATTAAACAGATATCTTTAAGATATTAAATGTAACATACTCCAAATGAACTTCAAATGGTCTACTTCCAAACCTGCTTTTTTTTCCCGCAGTTAATTTCTGTTCCCTCCCTGTAGATGCTTGAAGTCCAAAACTCGGACCCATCCTTGACTCTTTCTCTCACATCCGCATGTAGTCTGTCAGGAAATCAGTTATAGGCAACTCACTTCTTTCCCTACATCTTCTTTCTTTTAGGTTACTGAAAAGTTCCCCAGGAAGTCTTCCTGCTTTTATCTTTGTCTCCCTATAGTAACTCAGGTCATCTGACAGAGTAATCCTTTCAAGATGTAAGTCAGCTCATGCACCCTTTCTGATGAGCTTTACAATAGCATCCAAATGCACTCACAGTAAAGTCCCCAAAACTTTCATGGTGCTCTGTGATCCACTCCCACCCTGTCAATTTCTCTGACTACTCTCCTCCACATTTCTCTGCATCAGTCACACACCAGTCATACGGATTTCCTTTCTGTTCTTCAAGCAGGCTAAGCATAATTCCCATGGTCTTCGCACTTGCAGTTTCTTCAGTCTGGAATGTTACTGTTTAAGAAAATCTGCCTAAGTGCCCTCCCTCACTGCCTTTAGATCTTAGCTCAAATGCACTACTTGGGAGAGACCTTCTCTGAGGACCCTAGAAACACTCCTTTTCCTCCATTCCCTCTCATGTGCTCATTAACTATATTCTCCCCTGAGATATACATTTGTTTCTTTCCTTTTTGTCTGTATCTTTCACTAGAATGTACATTTCTCAAAAGCAGAGAATTTTCCTGTGCTATTAACTACTGAATCCCTAATATGTTTGCCACATAGAAGGTGCTTAGTGAATATACCTTGAATGAAAATGGCATGGATGGCATTTTGCACTATGTGAATAATGTTTTTTTTCTTTTTTTCTCATTATTTCATTAGCAAAACAGAATATTAGCATCTCTAAGCAGGAAATAGAGCCTGACCACCCATAATCCTCCAAGAGCCCAAAAAAAAAAAAAGGAAATGGAAAAATAAGGCATCAAAATATATCTAATTTTCTGTTAACACCCACTGTCTCATTTACTTTAAATCCTCTGTGACTTCTTTTAAGCTCTTTAATGAGGTGGACAATAATATCAAGTTTTCATTAGTAAGCTGGTAGGTGAAATGTAAAGAAAAATTAAATATACTGAAATAATTTCTCCAACTAATCAGTATCTTGTTATTATGCAAAATGGAAGGCAGTAAGCTATTATTACTGCTTGTAAGACTTTGAATTAGTCTAAAGAGTTCTCTAAGGCAGGTGTCCCCAACCCCTGGTACCAGTCCCCGGCCTTAGGAATGGGGTCGCACAGTAGGAGAGCGAAGCTTCCTCTGCGGCTCCCCATCGCTCCCCATCACTCGCATCACGTCCTGAACCATCCCCAGTTTTTTGTGGAAAAATTGTCTTCCACGAAACGAGTCCCTGGTGCCAAAAAGGTTGGGGACTACTGCTCTAAGGGATACATAAAATAGATATTTTATATTATTCTGTAATTATCCAGAAACAAAACTGTGCTTTGCAGAGTTGTAAGACCAATTTTCACTTTTAGAGATTATTAATCCTTTGCATAGCATAGTCAGTACACAGATTCAGAACAATGAATTATGTCTGGATTTTTATTTTTCACCCATGTCAACTATCTGAACATATCGAATCATGAACATTTTTTTTTTTTTTTTTTTTTTGCGGTGCGCGGGCCTCTCACTGTTGTGGCCTCTCCCGTTGCGGAGCACAGGCTCCCGACGCGCAGGCTCAGTGGCCATGGCTCACGGGCCCAGCCGCTCCGTGGCATGTGGGATCTTCCCAGACCAGGGCACGAACCCGTGTCCCCTGCATCAGCAGGCGGACTCTCAACCACTGCACCACCAGGGAAGCCCCCGAATCATGAACATTCTGTACTCAATTTAATTAGTTAGATAAGTTGTTGAACTCAAAGGGATTTTTGAATAATCTGTATCAGTTATTATCATAATGATACAATAGCTATATTATATTGATCATGCAAAACATAAACCATATATTTCTCTCCTGCTCAAAAAATTCTAAAAGCTTTCCATAACATACATTTTTGGCACCTCCTACCAACACTCCATATGGTCAATCTTTCAAATGTTAACCTTTGTAATGGGTATATAGTAATATCACTTTGTGCTTTAGATTTCATCTCCCTCATGACTAATAATGTCAAGTATTTTTTCATGTGTTTAGTTGTTTTGTGTGAAGTGTCTATTCAAATTATTACCCTTAAATATGCCAATCTTAATAACTGGTGCTTGTGGTCTTAAAAAGAATGTGTATTCTGCTGTTGTAAGATAGATTGTACAATAAATGTCTATATCTAATTGATTTCATGTCTACTTATTCTATCAATTATTGAAATTTTCAGTATTTGTACTTTTACAATACTATATTTTGACAGTATTTGCACAATAGCAACTGTAAAATTTTCTATTTCTTCTTGTATTTTTTAATGTGTTTTGCTTTGTGTATTTTCCTTCACAGATTTTTAAATAAAGCATTTAAGATTTTTATGTCCTGTTGATAAATTGACCCATTTATCATTATGAAATGACCATCTTTATCAGGTAATATTCTTTTCCCTGAAATCAACTTTTTCTGATATTTATATAGCCACTCCAGATTTCTTTTGATTAATGTTAGCTGTCTCCATCCTTTTACTTTCAAAGTACTTCTGTATTTGTACTTAAAGTAGGTTTCTGTTTTGCTACATATAATTAGATTTCACTTTAAAAAAGTCTAATCCATCAGTCTCTGCATTCTAATTGGAATGTCTTCACCTTATCCATTAATGTGCTTTTGGATATGGTAGAGTTTGAGTCTACTATCTTGCTACTTGTTTTCTGGTTGATTAATCTGTTCTTTATTCCTTTTTGTCTCCTTTTCTGCCTTCTTTGGAGAGTTATGTATTTTTCCTGATTTATCTTATCTCATTTGTGTGTTATTAAGCCCTAATTACTTCTTCCAGTAGTTGTTAAAGGTATAAAGTATACATGTTTAACTTATTGCAGTCTTCCTTCAAGTAATATTCTATCATTTCACACATAAGAATATTATGATAGCATTTTCCGTTTCTCCTCCTATCTCAGACTTTGTGCTATTGTCTTTGTGTGTTCTACTTAAATATACATTATAAACCACATAATACATTGTGTTATTTTTGCTTTAAGCAGCCCCCTTTTAAAGATATCTTTAAAAGTAATAAAATACGTATTTTATATTTATCTGTACACTTTCCATTTCCAGTGCTTTTTATTTCTTTTTGTAGATCCCTGTTTCTCTCTGGTCTTATTTCTCTTCTTCCTGAAAGACTTCCTTTAATTTAACATTTCTTTAATTATAATTCATGGTAATGAATTCTCTCAACATTTTTTTTTTTTCTTTGCGGTACGCGGGCCTCTCACTGTTGTGGCCTCTCCGGTTGCTGAGCACAGGCTCTGGACGCGCAGGCCCAGAGGCCATGGCTCACTGGCCCAGCCACTCCGCGGCATGTGGGATCCTCCTAGACCGGGGCACAAACCCACATCCCCTGCATCGGCAGGCGGACTCCCAACCACTGCGCCACCAGGAAGCCCTCAACATTTTATGTCTGATAAGGTCTGTATTTCACCATCGTTGTGAAAGCAACTTTTTTTGCAGAGTGTAGAATTCTAGGTTGACAGTGTTTTCCTATCAGTTCTTTAAAGTTGCTCTATATCCTCTGGCTTGCATTATTTCTGACACAAAGTCTGTTGTCATTCAGCATCTCTGGCCTCTACTCACTCACTCCCTCAGTTTTGACAATGAAAAATGTATCTGGACATTGTTCAATGTCCCCTGGAGAGATTGAAGTAGTCCCCAGTTTAGAACTACTGATTTATATTTATCATATCTTTTGTTCTCTAGTTGTTTTGTGCTTTTTAACTGACTGAAAGTAATTTTATCATGAGGTACCTTGCAGTAGTTTCCTTCATGTTTCTTGTGGTTGGTATCTTTGAGGTTCTTGAAACCCTGGCCTTATAGTTTTCATCAATTCGGAACTTTTCAGTCGTAAGTTAAAAAAAATATTTTTCTATCTTCTTTCCTTTCTTTGCTTCATCAGCAGCTTCAATTACATGGACATAGCCTGCTTGAAGTTGTCCCGCATCTCACTCATGTTCTGTTAATTTTTTCAGTCTTTTTTCTCTCTGTGTTTTATTTTGGATATTTTCTAGTGCTATGTCTACAAGTTCACTAATCTTTCACTCCACAGTTTCTAATCTGCTGTTAATCCTGTGAAAGGGTTAGAGATATGATGAATAACTGCTTTGGTGGTAGGAGAGTGCTACTGATGCACTGAAATCATCCTAACCTCATAGAGTTTTTGGAAGGAAGGAATTCTGTGATCCAGACATGGGTACATAGGAGAGCACCACAGGCTATCATCTTGGTTTATGGTCTCTGCAGAATGAGGTGCTAAGTGGAGCTGTATCATTATTAGTGGATAGGAAAGGAGAACCAGCAACTACAAGGAAAGGATATGCATCTTCTTGGGTAAAGTGTATTCCAGAATGGAATGCAGGCAAAATATCTTTGAATAGCCTCTAAAACACTGTCAACTTTAATCTTCTAAACATCTACTCAAGTACACCAACTCTGCCAAGACCAGAGCATGAACCCAACCAGCCAGATAGGAATTCACCTATCCTCTGTACCTGTTCTCCCTCTCCCAGCTTCAATCAAAGTAGCAGGTAATGAGGAAGTGAGCAAAGAGAGAATAGATAGCAGAAGCACCATGCCTCCCATCTCCACCACTTCCAAGCAACTGCACAAAATAGGAAAGAGGAGATTTAATTGTAAATTAAGCAGAGTTTTTTTTTATTGGAGTATAGTTGCTTTACAATATTGTTTTAGTTTATACTGTACAGCAAAGTGAATCAGCTATACGCATATATATATATCCCCTCTTTTTTGGATTTCCTTCTCATTTAGGTCACCACAGAGCACTGAGTAGACTTCCCTGTGCTATACAGTAGGTTAAGCAAAGAGTTTTGATCATTACATAGCGCAACACATTCTAAGTATTGAATTGTGACTAGGTTGTAACTGAAATTAACCCCAAAGAGGTTAGCTGCCTCTTTAAGACGTACAGCTACTAACTGAAAAAGTTAGAATACATTTCAATTCTAATTCCCATATCATCTAATAACCAAATGATCCAAGTCTCTGTATTTCATATAAAGAGCCACAGCATAAAAAGATTTCTAGGGCAAGGGACATAACCCTCAGCTTTCCAACCTACAAATAGGATTAATAGTAACTGTTGGTTCAATTGTCTTATAATCTCATTCAGTCAAACAAAATTCAGTGCTATGTTTAGAGACCTTATATATTCTCAATATTTTAGGACAATTCTGTGTAACACGTTCTTTTAGTCATCAAATTATTGAATATGAACTAAATGTATATTTTTTTATAATATTTTATGTAAACAAACTTAGAATTATCCTTTCTCAGATGATGCATCACATTTTAAAATTCATTCATTGATACATATAACAAAGAGGTACCTGAGCCCTCCCATGAGCCTGGCAGAAGGCTAAGTGTTAGGAATATAGCAGTGATCAACACAGCCACAGTCCATGCATAATGAATTGTATAATCCTGCAAATAAAATGTACAGGAACAAGAAACTGCAATTGTAAATTTTATTACAAAACATAAGTGCAACATGTTTATAATAGGAAAGCCTAATCTGCTTACAAGTGTTAGGGATGGTTTTCCTAGGGAAGTGATATTTAGGTTGAGTCCAAAGAAGGTGAGTAGGAAAAAACTAAATGAAGATGGGATTGAAGATGGAGTAGGGGACTGCTTAGGTCACTAATATACATTTGTCACATATCAATCAATATAGCCTGGGGCAGGTTGTGTTGTTGGAATTTTAGTTTTTTATAATTATAAAATGATTTGGTTTTTGTTTAAAATGCAAATGGTATGAAAGAGAGATACGAAATATAAATTAAAATCTCCCTACAATTTCTATGACTGCAACTAACAGCTTGGGGTATGTCTTACAAGATTATTTTCAATTTATCAAATATTATGGACACATAAACATCTCAGATAGGATCATACTATAATAAGGTTCTACCTGTACCATAAAACTTCTAATGGACCTCTATTTATGTCAATAAATATAAATGTAAACAAACTTTTTCCTTGTTTATGGAGTGTCAAAATTGATTGTCAACATTGTTTCCATTAAAAAAATATTACCAACTGTGCTGGAATACTATTCTTTGTATACATTTTATGCATTTTCCTGATTATTTCCAGAATAAATTACAAGAGTTGGAATTCTGGGTCAAATTTAAAATTTGATGTTTAGAGAAGGCAGTTTATAAATCATATAAATTCTGTAGGTAATATGTTGACTTTTTAGATAATGGATTCTCATTCATTTCTTACCAAGAAATACATTATAATAAAATATATCTGAAGGCCCTTTGGTTGTACTCCATGTTTATTCAGAATATCAACCCACTAGGATACATAAATATGAGGCCAATTGGCCAAAATGAAACAAAAATGCCCAAATGTAATTAATCAACATTCACTAGCTTCATAGGAATGTTGCAGAGGGAAGTAATGACACTAGATGTGGGCTTTGTTTGAGTGATAATTACTAACCAAAAAATAAAATGTGAATTTACTGTTTCAATTTTAAGATTTGCTTTTCTTGCATTTAGCCTGGTGTCTTTGGCAGTTTGATTCCTGCAGTATAACTTTGGATAATATTGATAAATTTTAACACAATTTGGCATACTAAAATATACTTCTCTTGATTTGAGATAACCTGCCATATTGAAACAAAGATATGGACAATAAGTTTTAAAAATAATTAACTTGCAATTTAGAGAAATATCATCAGGTCACTCAAAAATATACTATTACCCAGCACTGAGCTATATTTTAGATTTGCTAATTGATGGGACTGTTTGTGGATAATGGCGGCAGTCCATTTACAAAAAGAAATGTAGTTCAATTTCCTTTATTATGTTACTATGGTCTGAATATTTGTATACCCCTCAAATTAATATGTTGAAATCCTAAACCCCCAAAGATGATGGTACTAGGAAATGGGGACTTTGGGGGGTATCTTATAAAAGAGGTTCCAGAGAGATCCCTAGCCTCTTCCACCATGTGAGGACACACTGAGAAGGTGCTGGTTATAAACTAGGAAGAGGACTCTCACCAAAGAATGCGACCATGTTGACGCCTTGATTTTGGACTTCTGACATCCAGAGCTGTGAGAAATAAATTTCTGTTGTTTATAAACTACCAGGTCTGTGGCATTTTGTATAGCAGCCCAACAGACTAAGATACATGTAAATCTCAACTTTAAAATCTGATGTTATAATGGAATTTCACTTGTTTTTATTTAAACAAGAAATTTCACCTTGAATCAGAAACTCTGGCCCATAAAATAAGTAGAATTTTTGAAATAAGTACCTGAAAACTATGCTCTCATTTCAATACTGGCCATCTTTTATTTATGAACTGTAATTCATCCTTTGTCTCTGACAACATAGGCAAAGCTAAAGTTATCCTATCAACAAGGATATCAAAATAAACATGATGATTCTGATTGATTCCAGACTCATTGCTCTAGTTATGAGGCAAAACTTGATGCCCAGAGAGCCTTTACTGAATTATGAAGGAAAATCTGCTAATCTACCCCTCACAACTGCCTTTGTAAAGTAGCCCCTGTCACATAGTGATATTCTTTCTTTGGATCCATTAATGGCTTCAGTTAGCTAAGGTGAAGTGATGAGAGTTGCTTATTTCCAATAGGTATTTATCTAATTGATGTAATTTTTTTAAATAAATGTATTTCTTTTATTATTTCTTTATAGTTTTGGCTGCATTGGGTCTTTGTTGCTGTGAGCGGGCTTTTGTGGTTACGGCGAGCGGGGGCTACTCTTCGCAACGGTGCGTGGACTTCTCATTATGGTGGCTTCTCTTGTTGGGAGCACGGGCTCTAGGCACGCAAGCTTCAGTAGTTGTGGCATGTGGGCTCAGTAGTTGTGGCTCACGGGCTCTAGAGCGCAGGCTCAGTAGTTGTGGCGCACGGGCTTAGTTACACCATGGCATGTGGGATCTTCCCGGGCCAGGGCTCAAACCCATGTCCCTTGCATTGGAATGCAGATTCTTAACCACTGCGCCACCAGGGAAGCCCCTAATTTAATTTTCAGAGTAAAATTTTCAGAGTTTATCCTAATATCCTAGTGCTGGACATCTCTTTATACAGCCCTACTCACAGTACTTGCTGTTTTTTTACCATGCATAAACTTTCACAAAATGTTGGGATATGTTCTTGGAAATATGTGATTTTGGCTGTGGCTGTTAGGCTCCCACAGGCTAGAGAGTGCAAAATGGTTTATCATCCTGTTTCAATAAAACATAATAGGTATAAATCAGAAGTACAAAGATTCCACATGGCATGGTGCATTTGATTTCAGAGCTATGTTTTTCTCGTTGGAAAAGTAATATTTAATCATTGTCAAAACTTTGGAATATAAAGAACTGTATAGAGAAATAAATGAAAATCACCCATGCATTTAACTCCTTAAAAAAAACACTCAACAACTTCGTATATTTCCTAATAGTCTTTTTCTGTACATATATTTTTCTAAAGCTGTGTTGATACTGTAATTGTTTTATGTCCTGCCTAAACATTTCCTCTTGTCACTAAAACTTTCTCATGACTATTTTTCTACAGCACTTATGTATTTATTGAGCATGCAGTGGGTGCTCAATGAATGTTCAAAAGATGTCTCCGCCCAGACCTCCTTTAATGGCTAATTATCTGCTGCATCTCTTCCTCTTTAATTGCAAATCCTCATTGCAGCCTTTACTATTGCTATCCACCTCCTTCCCCCCACCAACAGTTTATTTTGAAAAGATTTCAAACCTATTATTTAAAGCAATAATAGTACAGTCAACACCCTTGTACCCTTCACCTATGTTCACTTATTGTCACCTTCTGCCACATTTGCTCTTTCTTTATTTTTTTTGCATCAATATACACTTTTTATTGAGTCATTTGAAAGCAAGTTAGAGACTCCATGACATTTTGCCTTAAATACTTTAGTACATATCTGCTAAGAACAAGAGCATTCTCCTACATAACTACAAACCATTTTACACCTGAGAAATGTAATATGTATGAAAGAATGATATCAAACCTGGATATCCGATTTATATACACATTTTCCCCACTGTGCAAACTATGTCCTTGATAGCTATTTCTGTTATTTTTCTTTCTGTTGTTGCAATATTCAATCACATATCACTCAATGCATTTATTTTTTATTTATTTAATTTTTTTGGGTGTATGGCTTGCAGGATTTTAGCTCCCCGATGAGGGATCGACCCGTGACCCCTGCAGTGGAAGCGTGGAGTCCTAACCACTGGACTGCCAGGGAATTCCCTCAGTACATTTAGTTTCATGCCTTTTCCTGAACATTTTGGTTGCGGTGTAATATATCATGCAGTGTCACAATTTTACCATTTCCTCACTGTTGAATAATTGTACTGTCATAAGTAAAATTTTTAATTCATGAAATTAATATATGTTCATAATATAGAAATAAAAAATACAGATGAAAAACTAAAGAATAGCTTTGCTTAAATGTTGATATATATTCATTCTGCTATGCTATATGCATGGGTAGAGATTTATATAAAAATGTTTACAAGAACATGATCATAAAAATATATGTATTTTATATATGTATATTATACACATGTATGCATGCATATAAATTTTTGGGGGTAACAGTATGTAGGGAAGTATTTCTACATCAAGAAATAGTCCTCGATTATTTCATTCTAATGGCTGCTTAGTAGTTCTTTACTCATTTCATAATAATTTAATCAAGCTCCTATTTTTATACAATTAAGATTTCAGCATTTTTAGAAAGCAATAATTAGCATTATTTTAATTAAGTTATTTTAACATATTAGTCATTATCTCTTTAAGATATATTGCTAACTTTGAGACTGATGAATTAGTCATATTTTTAAGGCTTTTGTTCTGTATTGCCAGATTGCTTCAGAGATTGTTATCTATTTCTACTTCTATCACAAATTTGTAGAGTCTTTGGAAGACTATAATTTTTATTTTTCCAAAATGGTTGAACCATGCGTCCAGTACACTGTTCAATAAAATTTTCTCTGCCATATGATTTGAAATGCTTAATTTAGCACAGTAATTCTCAAACATTTTGGTTTCAGAACCCCTTTATGCTCTTAAGTATTATTGAGGACCTCATAGACCTGCTTATGGAATTTAAACAACAAAAACAGGTTATACCTCTCAATATTTACTATTTTGAAAATGAAAATTCAGAAATTTGTGTAATATTTATTTATTGAAAAATAATAATAGACCCCTTTTATATGTTAATATAAATAACATTTCATTAAAAATAATATTTCCAAAAGAAAAGCATTTTAGTGATCTGAGTGGCTTTGTCTTGTATTTTTGCAAATATCTTTAATGTCTAACTTCAGAGAAGACAGCAGGATTCTCTTATCTGGGTCTGTATTGAATCTGTTGCAATAGCACATGCTACACAGCCTCTGGAAAACTCTATTGTATGTTGTAAGAGAATGACAGTGAAAAGGGCAAATACTATTTTTAGTACATTTAAAAAATACCTTTGATCTTATGGACTTTGGAAGAGTCTCATGGACCTGAGGGGTCTCCAACACACACTTTAAGGACCACTTCTTTAGCTTACAATAAAAGTGGGTTAAAGCAGTGTCTAAGAATGTGGACTCTGGGAGCCAGACTGCCTAGATGCAAATTGAGCTTTCACAAATGAGTTGGGTGGCTTCAGGCAAGTTATTTATGCTCTACCAAGCTTTATCTGTAAAAAGGAGCTAATAACAGTGCCTACCCCACAGGGTAGTGGTGAGAAGGAAAGGAATTAATGTTGTCATAGGTTTAAAAACATACCTGGTACAGGGTTAATGCTGTATGTGTGTGCAAGCTGTATATTTGAGTATGATTCTGTATTTTCCTTTTTTTTCATGGATCTATCTATTTATGTAGCAGTCCCATGCTGTTTTAATAAATATAACATTAAGATATGTTTTTAATATCTGGTAGGGCACAGCCTTCTTCATTAATATTCATTTTCAGAATACCTTGGCTGTTTAGCCAAGCATGTTTACTCTTTCAGATCATTTTACCAAGTTCTCATAATATTGAGAATTGACCAGAATTACATAATAATTAAAATTAATTTGGCTGGGGTTCATATCACTATAATATTAAGCTTTTAAAATCCAAAATAGGGTATTTATTTCCATTTATTTATGTAGACATTTTGAAATCTCAGTAATTTGTAAATAACTCAAGCAGTAAAGTTGCTAGGTAATCATAGAAGAGTCTCTCTCATGAAAAGATTTCCATTTTTAAAACTGAGAAATGAAACTTCAACTTAGAAAAGATTTAATAAAGCCTTTAATAAGAATGGTTTTTATAAATGTTAAAATAAAAATGTTCAATGTCTTTGGTGGGGCTGGATGTTTAGCTGCGTGATCAGCAGTGTTTTAATTTGGGTAGATAACTCCTCTGTGAAATAATCCACATTTCTATGATCAAAATGTTCTTATTATAAGCAATAGGAATAGATTTTCTTTTACACTAATTTTTTAATGTCATCAGATAATCATAATTAACATTACATATCAATCCTGCATATTTATAGTCTTACCTGATTACAAGACCAGCAAAGAATGATATTGTTAATTGCATATGTGGTCAGCAGTAGTTGGAAAATTTTTCATCGATGTAGAAAACAGTCCAGAACCACCTGAATTAGAATAAAAACAAATCAGAATATGTAAGTGACAGTTCTACCATTAGATGTAGAAGTACTATTTTCAATGAATATTTATAAGTAAACAGTGCTTATTTTAAGTACACAATTTATTGAATACCTACTATGTTTCCGTTGAGTTCTGAATGGTTAAGTCATTTGCTGGAGATAAATCATACAGCTATGAAGTAACAGCCCAATTTTGAATCCAAATCTGTTTGACTTCAAAGGCTGTGCATATCATAATTATGTGCCTTCTTTCTCTAGGGGAATTGGAGGCTCTTTGACGCTGCCAAAATCTTCTGAGAATAAGGAGAGGCTGTTCACAAGTGGTTACTCCTGTGTGAGGCTTTAAAAACCCTTTCATTTTTCAGGGTTCCCCCAGTCCTGTAAAGGCCCCTTCATGCCTGCTTTAAAGTACTCCACTTATTGCCAGTAGAGTCACTGTGGCCAGAATGGCGGTCAAAGTTCCCTTCTTATTGCTTCTCTAAACACATTTTCCATCAGTCCTTATGGCTGCTCCCTATCCACACCCCTTCCCTTTTCCTTTTTTCTTCCCACTACTTACTCTTTTTTTTCGGTACGCGGGCCTCTCACTGTTGTGGCCTCTCCCGTTGCGGAGCACAGGCTCCGCACGTGCAAGCTCAGCGGCCATGGCTCACGGGCCCAGCCGCTCTGCAGCATGTGGGATCCTCCCGGACCGGGACACGAACCCGTGTCCCCTGCATCGGCAGGCGGACCCTCAACCACTGCGCCACCAGGGAAGCCCCCCACTACTTATTCTTTACTTCACGTATTTATTCACTCATACACAAGTATCCGTGGAGTGTCTACCATGTGCCTTAGTGCACAGTTAGAAATGCTGTTACCTTTCCACCTTCCCCTCTTCTACCCTTTCTCGGTCTCCTCTTACCAAAGTCACATTGTTTATGCTAAGGCTATGTGGTTTATGGGTGATCTGAATTAATCATCTGCAGGAAGCAAAGGTAAAAATTTTGCCTGACACAATGCCATGAGGACTTAAAATATAGGCTTGCTTCTAATTACTCTGTTTAGTGACCTTGGTAAAAACTTTTTTTACTCTGACTTCAGACCACTATTTTGAATTCCTGTGAATATATTTAACTGTTTGCTAAGGTTGGGTATTGATTAACTTCATCAATATTGGATCACCTCCCAGTCCTGCAGTCTCCACAGGCGCAGGCTCACTTGTATTGTGTTAAATTGCATGCTACCTCAGGGAAACTCCTCTTGTGACATAAATACTAACATTACACAGTTATCCAGAGTGTATCCTTTCACTCTTCTCTATCAGGAAAATTTGAATCATTTGTTCCACTATTAAATGGTACTCATTAAACAGTAACCTCCTTGTGGAAAAAAATAAAAATGTTCTTCACAGAACTTTTCCAGGAAAAAAAAAGGTAACCTTTCACAATTCAAAGCAATGCGGATTAAAAATCTAACCCTTTACATGGATTATAAAAATCCACTCTTTGACAATACCTGCTTCCAATTCACCTATTAATTTATGGATGCCATAAGGCATTAACTAGAAATTATGATATCACATTTACTGCCAAGTTAAAAAATGTCAAAACCATGGTCCTATAGCAGTAGCAATAAAATATTGCATTGAGAAAAATCAATTTTCTACTGAAGGATTGGGTGAATAGGTCAATGTTCCCAGACTGAAAATATACATTTGACTTATGAACACAGTGCATTTATATACACTCAAAACAAAAATGCTAGCATGAGAGGATAAAAGGATTTATTCCTAAGAGTCTGAATTAATCATACATCTAACTTTACTACTTCATTAAACTTGAATAAAGCTCATGGGTTTAATTTTTTAAGGAATATAAATTATTATCATTTTTTTCTGATCACCATGGTAAGGTGATAGTAGACTTGGTAAGAAAATAGTAGAGTTGATTTTTCATGTGTTAACAAAATCTTTTCAAAGGTGCAAAAATGAAGACAGCAAATGACAATATCAAACCAAGTGTTTGTTATGTTATAATATTTAATAGGAAGTTATCTTGGCACTCTGACAAATCCTAACATATTTTGCTGAACATCTAACTATTAAAGTGTAGACCTCTTTGAAGTATGCAACACCAGCTTTTTATCTGTGTTCCTACAAATAGAAATAATATCAAGGCCATAACGACCATATAAACTGAGAAAATTGTCCTCTGGTAGGAGAATTTAGAGACTACTGCACAAATACTGATGATAATAGAGCAATACACCATAAGTATGAGGAAAGCCATCCTACATGAAGCAAGGACTACTTGCTTCAGATGAGATCTCTCATCTGCCCTTTTTCATCCAGGTTAACTCTTCTACTTACTCTCACCACTGGGTTCTAGCCTGTCCAAAGCCTGGGACTGACTGATTTACTGACTAATATTTATTTAAATGTTTTGCTAGTAAGCAGTTTATATGAACTTCCTGTTTGGTGCAGAAAATGGCCTCATCTGCATTTTTTTCTCAACTTTATCTCAAAGCCCCTCATTCTTCTTATGGATATCCCTGCCTGCCAGCTTTGACCTCTGGTCAGTGTTGGTTCTTTCAGTCTTTGTCTTGTCTGCCTCAATTCCTGAACAATGCAAAATTCTAATTCTCAATGTCCATCCACTTGCCACTGATAAAAACTCTTGTTTTGTCCTTTACTACCATTTCAGGTGCTTCTAGATTTCCTCTAACTTTGGTCTCTGGGTCCTCTGAGATGTCTAGTAATATTCCCATCACTATTCTCAGTCTTGGTAGCTCACCTGTTTCTGGCCAAAGCTCACTGGTTCAGCAGGATGATTGGATCAGAGTTTGTTTTTATATTGTACTATCTTTCCCCTGACTACTTGTATTTAAAACTAAAAATTGCACTGGGAACTTAAAATGAATGAAGGAATGAACAGCATACATATAGGTAGAAGTTCCAGAAAGTGGTTGTTGGTTGATGATTTGTTTATAGCAAAAGCCTCCCCCTGACAACTCTCCCCTCCTAAGATTTAGCAATCTGACTTTGTTCTTGTTTTTGAGTAAAGTGCTAAGATCAAAATAAAATTCACTGTCCCCAGGACCAAAGCACTCAATAGTAAGTGTTCGATAAATATTTATTATTATTATTGATTGCCACTTTTGACATTTCTGGAATCAAATGGTCTCATTAAGAGCAAATTCAAGCATATTTAAAACATTAAGAAATACTTAGAAAAAAGAAGTCATCTGATGTTCTAAGTGACTTTGCTGTTTTTCTCATGGAGAAAGAAGAAAGAAATAACAGAATAGCCTTAAATCAATTTTAGGATTTTCATGAACTTTCAATGTAGCAACTCTTTAAAATGGTACCATTATGCTGTACCCTTGGATAAAGCACATGTTTCTAATGCTACCTCTTCATCTGTAAAATATGAGAGATGGACAGCAGAATTAAAAATGACCATTTCCGATCCCAAATCCCATAGATGTATGATTTTAAACACAAAGATATATTGGATATATTGAAAATGTGTTGCAGTGGCAATCATGCCTTATCACATATACTATTCAAAGATTCATTGTTTTTTATGCAACAGTAAGTTATTTTTCAAGAATTAATCAAACTGACATTTATAATTTAAAGAATCCTTAATATTGAATGAAAACAGTTTTTTAAAATAAATTTATTTACTTTTGGCTGCGTTGGGTCTTCATTGCTGCGCGTGGGCTTTCTCTAGTTGCGGTGAGCGGGGCTACTCTTCGTTGCGGTGCGCGGGCTTCTCATTGCGGTGTCTTCTCTTGCTGCGGAGCACGGTCTCTAGAGTGCAGGCTTCAGTAGTTGTGGCTCTCAGGCATAGTTGCTCCGCAGCATGTGGGATTTTCCCGGACCAGGGCTCAAACCCATATCCCCTGCATTGGCAGGCAGATTCTTACACTGCGCCACTAGGGAAGGGTCATGAATACAGTTTTAAAATTGACAGAAATCCAATTGATAAAGTGCCTTTGATGAGGTTTAAAAATTTAGGATGAATTTTGATATTGATAAGGAAGTTAAAATCAAGCATAAGTTACCTATGCTAGGAGAAAATAGTATATTGCCTGAGTTTTGTACAGGCCAAAGGTCATAAATAAATACTTGAACTTTTAAATGCACTCAGGCTGAAAGTTGAAAACCTAATTGATTTGTAAAGTTAAAAACTATTTTTATAAATTTGTAACTTGAATTGCCACTTATCTTTATAAGAATCACTTGAATTTTTTCTTTTAGTTTAGGTACTTGCCTTAATTATATTACTCTTCAAACGTGAAATAATGTTCTAAAAATGAATGTCCCTTGTTATTTTGGCAATTCTTGAATGACAGGAGAAAATTATCCCAGAAATTACCTTAATATATAGGTTCTTTCTGATTAAAGCCTTCCCTTAAAATTTAAACATAATTCAATAGTGCTTTACATCAAAGAGCACAGAACAAGGAGTTCCACTGCAATAACCAGCTCTTCCACTAACTTAATGTGTCTTTTGAATATCAATTCACTTCTGTGGACCTAAATTTTATCCTATTACAATAAAGGTGTTGCCTTAGATAAATATATCTGAAGCTGTGATTCTAGTGATTTCAATTAGTGTAAGATAATAAAAGTATCTATTTCAATTTTTATTTTTAAAAACATCAATACTATAACCATTCAAACTTTTCCTTTTAAAATGGAACTGTATTAGAGCCTGTGTGCTTGCACAATGGCAGAATGTCTCCACATCAATGTTTTGCCAGTAAAAATACTTCTTGATTTCAATACCCAAACTTCCCAGAATGTAAATATCCTTCACTACATTTTTCATCTAATGTTTATATGGAAATTTTATATCAATATCCCCAGAGCTCAATACAACATTAAAAAAAAAGTTTAATGGAAAAAGTCTAGAAATGTAATCTAATTATAATTAGTAGTAAATATCTACTTTCTTGAGGGGGGGAGTAGCTAATAAGCTATTTGGAATTCTTCTATGCAAAAGAGTTGTCTCTTCTCCCCATGTAAGAAAAATTTTAAGTCTTTGTATGTCTGAAAATACCTTTATTCTGCTCTCACGCAATTGATTGTTTTACCTGCTACAGATCCTAAGTTGAAATAACTGTCTCTCAGTTTTGAAAACATCACTTTCAGTAAGAAATCCAATGCCCTTTGTATTTCTATTCCTTGTGTATGTTCACTCTGGAAGCTATTGGGATCTTTTTAACGTTGGTGAGCTGAACTTTTATGATGCTGCACCTTTTTTGGAGGGTGAGGGTAACATTCAATGATATCTTTCAATCTGATGACATTTGATCTTCAACTCTTGATAATTCCCTCCATTATTTTGATAGTTCCCACTGCCACTCCCCATTTTCTCTTCTCTACATTTCAGGAACCCTTCTTGGTCAAGGGTTTAACAGGCTATTTTTTTCCTTCCTTGTTTCATTTCTTCGTCATTTTCTTTTACTTTCTGAGAAATTCATTTAGCTTTATCTTCCACCCTCCTTTTAAAATTTTGGTTTGACTATCACTCTCATGTTTTCAGATTATTTTTTCATGGCATCATGTTCTTTGATGGAAGCAATAATTTCTCTTATCTATCCAATATCATGGTGTACTGTAATGTTTCTTTAAAATTTTTAGCTTTTCCTGTCTCATCTCTATTTTCTCATAATTGCTTTTATTTGTATGTGTTTGTTTGTTTCTTAGGCTCCCTCATTCATTTGAAGGTTTGGAGGTTTTCCTCAAATGTCTCCTCATTCATATATTCAAGTGTAGTTCTTAAAAGCAGCAAATTTTAGTTGCAATCCCACTATCATAATTTGACAGACTTGGGTGATCCTTTCTCTTAGACCTTTTAGTTTCTCCAAAGAAGAGGGTTTTTTTTACTCAGTTCCGGTATACTGTCCCATCCCTCTGGTATGCTTAGATCCAAGCATCTTCTGTTTAAATTATGTTAAGGATATACCTCCAGACCACATCTGTGAGATTTGGAATTTGACTGGCTGCTGGAGGAGAAGAGGGCACCAGATTCTTAAACATCTCTCTATTTTTAGTGAGGTACCCCACTCACATATCTGTTGCAGCAGGTAACTCCAAGCCTCCATCATCTCAGGGGATCTTTGGGCAAGTCATCTTTTTTTTAAAAATTTTTATTTATTTTTGGCTGTGTTGTGTCTTCGTTGCTGCGTGCGGGCTTTCTCTAGTTGCAGAGAGTGGGGACTACTCTTCGTTGCGGTTCATGGGCTTCTCATTGCAGTAGCTTCTTGTTGTGGAGCAGGGCTCTAGGCACGCGGGCTTCAGTAGTTGCAGCATGTGGGCTCAGGAGTTGCAGCATGCGGGCTCAGTAATTGTAGCTCACGGGCTTAGTTGCTCCATGGCATGTGGGATCTTCCCGGACCAGGGCTCGAACCTGTGTCCCCTGCATTGGCAGGCAGATTCTTAACCACTGCGCCACCAGGGAAGTCCACATTCACATATTTCTTAAAGTGCATTCTGAATGTGAGATATTTTTAAATTATTGATTTACCAACGACTTGCTAAACAGTAATTATATGCCATGAACTCTTCTAGGTAATAGGGATATAACAGTGAAGAAAGCAGATAAGGTTTTCCACGAAGCTCACATTCTTGGAGTGGGAGGTGGAGATGACAGTAAATGAGCAAACATAAATAGACAGGGTCATTGTGATACGAACACATGAAGGAAATAAAGATATGATAGACAATATCTGGCTCATGGAGTGGGAAGCATTACTTTTCAGGTAGGTACATTTATCCAGTTGTTCAGGTTTTTTGGAAGGGTGTTGGACCCATTGCTGTTTCATACTTTCTTTCAAATTACTGAAATAACATAGAGAAGGCACAGTGGTTGGAGAGCTCAAGCACACTGGGGACAGTTAGGGTGGTCAGCCCTTGACGGAGCCTAAACACAGGGAGTAGACACCTTTTGGGATGTCTGCTCAGCTCACATAATCTCCCTTACTGCCATTTCTCCCATTCCCAGGATCTGGTACCCATAGTCATCTCTGTAAATCAAGACCTTACTGCTCTGGGCATATTTGATTAGACCAGGTCAGGACCAAGACCAGGTTATTGAGTTATTCCCTCAGTGTGGTTGGAAATGGAATAGGAGCTATGGGCAGCCGACTTTGACCTACCTTGTGGAAACCAATTTAATAAGACAGAAAAATGAAGCAAATGTGCTGAGAAAAGCATCAATACGGGAGAGAGTTCTCAGTTGGTTACTAGGTCCCAATTGCCTTCGGGGGCTCAAATTCAGGCCTTCTCAGGCACCGCTGCTACATTCCAACTCAAATCCTCATCAGAAAAGAACATCCTAAACAATTAAGTCTAGTTTCCACAGATTTCTATTATCAAAAGAGACTATGTTGGAAAAAATCTATCAATGACAATGCATACTTCATCTGAATATTGAATATTGATAAAACGACTAATTTTAATATGGGCATACAACAAGTCATAAATCAGTGACACTTAACTCAGTACCACTGAAGCCTAAAGAAATATTTATACTACTTACAAAATGGCTCTACTGCGTGTGATTAATTTAAACTTGCATTATTTGATTTTATTTGTAGCCCTATAAAAAAGTGCAGTGCATTTTTAGGTTTGACCTGACGCCTGGTGTAATGAACTCCTGGTGAATTCCTAAACTGATCTGTAGTTAGTCCGTCTTTAAAGGGAATGTGTACACAGGGACAATTGTGACCCAATATAATAACATTAAAATCTTAAATTTTTGTTTATCTTCTGTAAAGTGTTTTTTTAAAATTTTGGACAAGTTTACATAATGTAAAATTTACCATTGCACCATTTTTAAGTGTCTAGTTTGGTGCATTAAGTACATTCACATTGTTCTGCTAAAACACACTTACACATGCCACATGCATACAGACTAGAATCATTATTACTAGTTTCACTCATTGTTTAAAAAACTAACAATGTAAGTAACAACATTATTAATCTGCAAGAGATAAGCAAAATTTTAATTCATTCATTCATCAAACATTTGCTTATTTTGTATCTGTCCTTTTGCTAGAAACTAGAGATTTAAAGATGAATAACACCTTATCTCTGCCTACGAAGAGTTTGCAATCAATTGGGGAGTTTGATATTTGTACAAATACTTGTAGTACAGTTTAATGTGACAGTTTATACTGAGTAAACAGGAGAAGATAAGCAAAGGTTTCACACTGGAGGAGATGTAGAAACTAAGTTAGGTGGAAAAGGCTGGGGGAAATATCCAAGCTAAGGTACCTACACAGCAAATGCATAAAAGTCTGATATAGGAAAGTATATTTGCAGAAAGCCAAGTAGTTTGGCTTGGTGGGAATCACAGTTATGTTTCCCAGACTTAGTGATCTGCATCTGAGATTTCGGATTTTTGCTATATCCGTGATACAAATATAATACTCTCATAATTTTTCCGGTATTGGCACACCATCTATATTAATTCTTTAATACTGTCATTAATTTACTCAATTCACTTCTTAACTGAAATAAATGTATTTAAAAAGAAAGTTCTACTTCACTGCCCTAAATAATTTTTTAAAAACACACAACACTATCACTTTTTGAAAACAGAAGGGAATGCAATAAAAACAAAACAAAGAAATTATCTAATTTTAGCTACATAACATTGACTCTTAAAAGGCTCTAGGAGATTGATATTTCATTACAGTCAAAATTGAACCTTCCCTCTTGAATTAACCTGAATATATGAGAGAGAATTGAAAGAGGAATGTTTTCTCAGTATGTGATTCTATCGTGTTTAAGACCATCTTAGCATATCTTCCAAAATCATTTCAAGTACTACCATTGGGACATATCTCATACTTTAGAAAAGCTGGTCTACAGAATGGTGAGAGAGCAAATGGAGCAAAAGGTAGAGAGAGCAAATGGAGAGGAAAGAAGATTTCAAATATTTAAGGCCTATAGGGCCCAGCGGACACAACTGTTAAAATGTAGTATAGATTACTTACACTATATAAGAGTTAGAGAATGAGCTAGGCCTTAAAGGAGAAGTAGGGTTGTTAAGGCAGAGAGGAAAGCAGTTTATGCAAGGGAAACTTCTTTGGCAAAAATATATTGCAGATGCCCCCAAAATGGTTGCTTCCTGGCCCACTGAGACAGGAGTCAAGAAGACCATAGGTGTTGGATAGTAAAGAGAGTATTTGGAAGAAGTAAAATATCCATTTAATTAAAGCGGGTATGAATTAATACTGATTCAACTGAATTCAGCATTATTTCCCTCTAAAATCTGTTCCCCCCCATCCCCCGTTTTTTCTTTCAGGGAATGGTACTACTTCCTGGATGTGAATTTCTCTGCTTGCAGGACTGGAAATGATTATGAGTTTCTGCAGCAGTGAATTTGTTGCTACGTATATCTATATCCCCATATCTAATTAAACAATAAATGTTACCTATTCTATTCTCTCAACATCTTTCCAATCTGTCTTTGTACCCCAATCCATAGTTGCTGCTTTTGTTATGCATTTAGATTTCTTAAATAAGTTGATAAAGAGTTTCCTGGCTGGTCAGATGGACTCCAGTTTCTCCTGCTCTAAGCTTTTCTTCAAAGAGCTTCCAGAGTGAATTTTTGCAAAATAACAAAACAAACAGAAACAATTAATTAATATGTTACTCTCCTACTCACTGTCACTCAATGGCTCTCCTGCTTTCAGAATTCAGTACAAACTCTATACCACAGCATATAAGGCACCCAACAATTTGCCTTCCTCTTCCTTCAAACTTCTCCAGCCTCATCTCTCCTAATGAGCCTCTTGAATGCTATGTTTTAGACCCATTGAGCTATTTGTGCTTTTTCACCATACCATGAACTCTCACCTTTCTCTGGTTGGACTATCTTCCTAAGCTGTACAGAGAGCAAACTGTCCTTGAATTAACAAACTGTCAGATAACTTTTGTTTAATTAATGAATATTGGCTAGTAGCCCAAGTCTATGAGCAAGGCCATCTTAGGAGGCTGGTGTCAAAATGGATGGATGAGCTACACCTTGTCCAGGCAGCTAGAAAGAACCGAGAGAGACCAGACAAGTCTCAACTCCGCCTTGCCTAAGGCAAGAGAGTAACTGCAAATCCATAAAAGAATGCCTTCCTTATCATCATCTACCACCATATATCTTAGGTTATTGGCAGAGGGCCTAGTGGTTATGTGATCAACAATGTAAGTGACTGGAACTTCTGGGCGAGTGGATACCATGACTTCTTCGCTCTCAGGATGCTTTTCATATTTTTCATAAAGGTAGAATAAAAAAATCTTAATCTCTGACAGATTTCAATCCCTAACTTCTTGAGAAAATTTGTACAAAGTGAAAAAAAAAATAGTGGACCTACCTACTCCAATCTGGGAAGATATACCCACCTGATCTCAAAAGATATAAAAGATGTTTATTATGTAGAATAAAGCTCAAAATTCTGTTTTAAAATTCTATATTCTAAAATTCTGTGACATAATTTTTATAACAACTTATCAATTATTAACATTCACTTTCCTCCTTGTTTTCTGGCATGGAAGACCAACTTTAAATTTCCTTGAGAGAAAGAATATATAGATCCTTAAACATAGCATTATCAGTGGCAAAAATAGAGAACAGTAATTACTTGGAAACAAGAAACTGCTCCTTCAACAAGGAGTGGATGTTGGATTTAAGCGATGGACTCCATTTGAGAAAAGTGTACCCATTAAAAAAATCAATACTTCTAGCTCTAAGGGGTCACAGAAAATGTTTTTAGAACCTTAAAAAAAAAAAAAAGAAAAAAGCACTTGGGAGCATTTCACCTAGCAAACGTTTTAAGCTTAAGGTTTGTCAGACTTTCAAACTTAAGAAGATGCAAAAAACTGTCTAAGTATTGACTGACAAAGGAATAACGGAATCAAAATATCATAAAAATGGTAACTATAGAAACAAGCTGCACAATCATATCTATGGTAGGATTGCCTAAGTCAAAAAGGAGGATGCATATTGTTTACTAATGTATTTCTTCTTTATATACCAAAGACGAAGTGAGAAAATAAATGAACTTAGTTTTCTTAATAAAAGTTGAATGAGCTCTTAACACTGATTGGCACTGATATTTATGCTTTTTAGTTTTTCGAGGGGGTTTGGAGAAATTTTAAAGTCTTGCCATTTTTAAGGGTAATATAAACTGCCACAGGTTTATCTATCATCCCAGTGAATATTTGATAATTCAGTTCAAAATCAATGACAGTTCACCATTCCCCACAGGGCTTTAATGTTTCTATTTGAAATCTACAGAAGGCTGAGCCAAGTATAAACAATAAATTTTATTTTGGACCCCCAGCTGGGATAATTCTGTGGTAAACTACAGGAAGAAAAGTCCAATTCTTCTAAGGCTAAATCAAAATATCCCGACTTTATAACCAGAGAATCATCAATGAAAATAACATATTTGGAATCAGTTAAATGTGTTCATTTTTTTTCCTTCAGGTCACTGTATATCAACAGATCTATCCCTCACAATAAAATAGAAGGGAACCTTTCACACTCTCCCATCCCACTGTTATGAGTTGTAGGTATAAAAACCAAGCAGAACACAAATGTGAACTCTGCTTAGAAAGTTGAGTCACAGAGGCAAGATAGTGTGAGGGAATTACATGGAATTTACTCTAGGGTGAGGGATTATTTTATTCTGATTGGACACCTGCACAATTTATTTGTTCGTGAAATATGAAAGGGATGATTAGCAACATTAATGATATCTTTTGCTTGCAAGTTAAAAAAAAAAAACTGAAAGTAACCCTGATGTTTTTATTATATGAAACAATTAGACTGGCTAAGGGGAACAAAGGAGAGCACTGGGTAGGTGTAGCTGTTGCAGTTACATGCAAAAAGCCTCCTTCAAATCTGTGCATTTAATTTCTACTCTAAAATAACCTAAGACATTCAGGGCTTTCAATTTTCTTCTTTTTCTTTTTCCATATCCCTTTCCAAATGCTTATAGACCTCTCACAAATTTGTATCCTTTCAAACATTTTTTTTTTGTCTTGCAGGGGATTTTTTTTTTCTAAGCAGCTAGTAAATATTAGCTTGAATCCTAACATCAATTTGATTCTTGATGTGGGTCAATTTCATGAGTCACCTTTGTATTTCTCCTTGACTTTGCTTATCTTTCCTTGAGCTTTTCTCTCTAAATCACTCTTTCTTGGATTGCTTTCCAAGAAACAGAGCTCTGTATCATTCTGTTGATATAAAGGGCTGCATTCTGAAGACAGCAAAATGGCAGTTAGATATTGATTTGTTGTTGCACTGGAACTTTACTACCACATTTCCCACTAATCTCAGACTTTTGGACCATGATGGATTTCAAATTTGTTGATCCTGTTGTTTGGAGCTATTCAAAAAGTAGTACCAACAAGAGCCAAAGAATCATATAGGGTGAATGCACAGTGGGACCTCAGAAATTATCCACTCCAATCCCTCAGTTCTACAGATGAAGAAATGAAACAAGAGACAGTAAGTTATGTACCTAAGAATGCACATTTACTAAGTAGCAATGACATCACTTGAAACTGGGCCTTATGACTTCATCTGCAGGGAGGAATACCACAGATGGCTTTCCTTAAGCTAAATATGAGCATGTGTGAGTAATCTTGTATGCTTTCTTTATAAGAGTTAATAACTGATTTGTTTTTAATAGTTCACCCTTTATTAAAAGTAAAATCAATATAGGAGAATACATGGACAATTAAATATTTGTATTTCCATTACCATATGGAAACCCTATTGTATTGAAGTCTAAGAACATTTTCAACTTTAAAATAATTATAGTTTTATATTTTGCTCAGTGTTTTATATAGATGCTCTCACTTAGATCTTAAAACTACCCTATGAAGCAGGTTTAACTATTATCCTTATATTACATATGAGCAAACTGAAGTTTAGAAAGGTTAACTAACTTGCCTAAGACCACACAGCTACTAAAACTGTGGAGCCATTTAGAAGAGGGAGATATTACGTTGTCATGAATAATGGTTAGGGTTTTTCCATAGCCCTTAGTTTTGGGACCATTGCTCAGGGTGAAATTATTCAAAGGAATCACAGCAAATTTCTCTCTTAGAGAATGCTTTTCACTAAGCTGCACTCAGTGTTATAGCCTCAGTTTATATATTGCAGGAACTCTGTGTATAGATGGGCAGTGTAAATCCTGTGTAATGTCAGTGAGAGCCACTGGCACAGAAGACATTGCAAATGATGCCTTCTAGAGTCATGAACTACATAGAGGCATGGACATGGGCACTGCTGTGATACCATTACTATGTTTATTATTGAGAAGTTGTTGAGCAGCTCACTTACACAATGAAGTGTCCCTCTTATGAAAAACTTTTTTGAGACAAATGTGTCCTGAATACTAGGGAAAACTGTTTTCTAAAGAATAAGTTCACATTTTCTTTGTGGGAAATTTAAATTAGTGTTCACTATTTGTGTTTTGACTGCTGTGAAGTTCAGCTTCAGGACCACAGCTGAAACAACAGACCAAGTATTTTCTTAATCTTATATTTTATTCCATCTTTGTATTTCCTGGTTTCTCCTATATAAATTTTTATACACCTTCCCATTAACCTGAGTATTAATATTTGGTGTACCTATAGTAGAAGACCAGAAGTACAAGGCCAAGATTTGCTACAAATGGAATATAGTCGTCCCTCAGTATCCATGAGGGATGGGTTCCAGGACCGGCCATGGATATCAAAATTTTGCTGATGCTCGAGCCCCACAGTTGGCCCTCCATATCTGTGGTTCAGCATTTGAAGATTCAATGAACCACAGATCATGTATTACTGTCACATTGATTGAAAAAAATTTGTATATATGTGGACCTGTGTAGTTCAAATCCAAGTTGTTCAAGGGTGAACTATATATAAAACTGGTTATAATTTTCAGAATTGTGCTGTGTAAATCTCATGCCAATTGCTAATAAGGACCTCTTTTTTCCTCTAAGTCTCAATAACATAAAAAAATGATGACAAAAACCCATTTGAAAGTTACAATTATAATATGATAGCTTTAAAATAAAGAAATCATAATGGAAAGGAAGTTTTTAAAATTTATTTATTTATTTGATTTTTCCAGAGTTCAGTAATGGAAAGGAGTTTATAAAAGAAATTATAATGAAAATTAGAAAATATTTAAAATTGAACAATAATGAAAGCATTATATATCAAAACATGGGATGCAGCTAAGCATCACTTAGAAGAAATAGTATGAAATGAAAACATTACAAAAAACCATTTTTTCTTAAAAGAGCTGAGCATTCCATTCAGCAAACTAGGGTGAAAAAAGAGTAAAACTAAAAACAATAGAAATGATAAGATAGTTAATGCAAAATCTCAAAATAACAAAATAGAAACAAAAGAAAGCATTTCTATTTTGTTAAGTAAAAATAATCATGGAACAAAATAACTCAGAAATACCTTGATTAAAATGAAGAACAGAGAAGATCTGATTTTTTTTTAAAAAAAGAAAGTACCAATAAACTGGGGAGCAGAAAACTTTAGGAAAAGTTAGTAGAAATTAATCAACCTGAAAAGAAAAAGAACATGTATGAAAAACAAACAGAAAAAAGTATTCAAGAACTGTGGGATGATATCAAATCGTCCAATATACATGTAACTTGAACCCCAGAAGAAGAGGAAAAATAAGAAATTATTTTATGAAGAAATATGTAAAGAGTTAAAAGCAAAGAATTTTCCAGAAGTAATAAAACATGACAAAAAATATATCCAAGAATCTCAGAGAAACACAAGCAGTAAAAATAATATTTTAAAATCACAAACACAATACACAAATTGTTAAAAAACAAACAAAGATAATGAGAAAATTTGAAGGCTGACACGGAAAAAAAAAGACAAATTATGTATAGAGGAGCAAAAGTTAGAATTACAACAGACCTTATTAGAAACTATACAAGTCACAAGACAATATCATCTTTAAACTACTAAAAGAAAGAAAGAAATGAAGAAAAAAATCTGTCAACCCAGAATTGTATACCCAGTAAAAGTAAAGAACTCTTTATATAAACAAGAGATAATAGAATTCATTACCAGTAGTCACACACTTTAAGAAATGTTAAATGAAGACCTTCAGAGAGAAAATTAGAAATATATATAAAAAAATGAAGAGCCCTGGAAATAATAGAAATTAAGATAGCTATAAAAGAATATTTTTAAATGTTCTATCCCAAAATTATCTAAAGAAAAAAAAATACCAGTAACAATGTTTTTGAATTTATAACACAGGTAAAATAAAAAGTATTGTTTTTAAGCATTCCAATTAAAAGGCAGAGATGGTAAGATTGGATTAAAAAGAAAATCAATATCTAACTGCTGAGCTAACTATAAGAACCCAACTTTAAATATAAAAACATAGATTGGTAAGAATAAAAGTGGAAAAAGGAGACATACCATGTAAAATTTAATCAAAAGAAAAATTGGGAACTTCCCTGGCAGTCCAGTGGTTAAGACTCCCTGCTTCCAATGCAGGGGGCATGGGTTCAATCCCTGGTCAGGGAACTAAGATCCCACATGCTGCACAGAGCAGCCAAAAACTAAAATAAAATAAAATAAAATAATTTAAAAAAATTTGATCAGTTATATTAATGCCAGACAAAGTAGACTTCAAAATAAGGATTACTACCCCCCCAAAAAAGAGAGAGACATTACATAATGTTAATGATTATCATCACTAATATTAAAAGGGTTTATTTATTAAGAAGGTATAATAATACTAAATGTATATACATCTAACAATAGAACTTTAAAATACATGAAGCAAAACTGATAGAACTGACAGTAGAAATCAACAAATCCACAATTACAGCTGGAGACTTCACACATCTCTCTTAGTAACTGATAGAATATATGTACTGGAAATCAGTAAGGATATGGAAGAATTGAACAACACTATCAACCAGCTCGTCCTAATTGACATACATAGAACACTATACTGAATGTTAGCAGGGAAAAATAAGAAAACTTTAAGAAATCGTTATAATTAATACCACCAAAAAAGATTTATTTCATTTCTAACACAAAAGAGATGCTGTGATAAAGGGACAAAAAAGAGTAGGTGGAACTTAAAAATAAGATAACCCAAATTTTAAAATTCCATGGAATGGCAAAAGACACCTTCAAAAAGTGAGACTTAAAAAATATTCTTTTTCATGCACCACTTCTTTGTAGGCTAGTGAAGGATGTCATCTAGAAAACCAAGGCACTAAACCAAGAAAGAAGAAACCATTGGATTCAAGAAACAGGAATCCAATGTAGAAAAGTAGAAAGAGAAGTTCCCAAAAGGACACCTATGCATTAGAAGAAACCTGTCCAGAAAAGAGAGGATAAGTGGAAGGGTCTGGAGGACATTCTCCAGGAAGAAAGAAAAAATAATAAATACAGGTGAGTTGTGTAAGTATTTGGAAAACCATATGAACTTGTTGGTGCTACTGCGAAGAATTAGCAATACATACATAAAGTTCAGTAAATGAAAAAGCAAGCAAATTATTAATTCTGGGGATATGGAGGATAGAGAAGATTGTGCCAGAAGGTAAACAGTCATGATATGCTACTTGGCTCCACAATGAATAATATCCATAGTGACATGAGGTAGACACTGCCTATTGATTCAATCAAACATTGTGATAGAACTATTATTAGAAGGATGGAAAAGGGAGAATTGAGGGGGGTTAGGAGACCTAATATAAAATGAAGTTACTATATTAAAAAGATTAAGTCAAGTAATAGCAACATATATATTATGTTCAAATATCAGGAAAAAACATGAAAAAGTTGAAAAATAATTGTTCGGGGGGAGAAGGACTGAGAGATAAAGCAGAGAGAAGGTCACTGTGTCTCATTATGGCCCTTTTAATACTGACTTTAAAATGTTTTGCCTTAATAAAAATAAAAATTTTTGGACCTAGAGATTGTCATACTGAGTGAAGTAAGTCAGACAGGGAAAGACAAACATCATATGATATCAATTATACGTGGAATTTTAAAAAAGGGTACAAATGAACTTATTTACAAAACAGAAATAGAGTCACAGATGTAGAAAACAAACTTGTGGTTACCAGAGGGGAAAAGGGGAGGATCAATTGGGAGATTGGGAATGACATATACACACTACTATATATAAAATAGATAACTAATAACTAATATACAGATAACTAATATACAGTTTCCTGTATACCACAGGGAACTCTTCTCAATACTCTATAATGACCTATGTGGGAAAAGAATCTAAAAAAACAGTGGATATACATATATATAGATAATTGATTCATTTTTCTGTACAGCAGAAACTAACACATTTTAAATCAACTGGTCTCCAATAAATTTTTTTTTTTTTTTTTTTGCGTTACGCGGGCCTCTCACTGCTGTGGCCTCTCCCGCTGCGGAGCACAGGCTCCGGACGCGCAGGCTCAGAGGCCATGGCTCACGGGCCCAGCTGCTACGCGGCATGTGGGATCCTCCCAGACCGGGGCACGAACCCGTGTCCTCTGCACCGGCAGGCGGACTCCCAACCACTCCAATAAAATTTTTTAAAAACTAAAATAAAATATACATATAAACATTTTTATTGTAAGCCACCTCAAGTTCTTTTGGGAATCTAAGGAGCAGAAATTATAAATAAATAACTAAGGCTCTTTGTGCATTCATTTACCTACCATCAGTCATTGATTTACTAGATAATTGTCCTCAAGCTCAAATGTACAAAAATGCACTTCTATAATGCTTCTTCAGAGTAGTTATCAAAGCTTCTTGTTAATTTGACTCAGTATCAAGAATTTCAAGATGCTGTCTAAACTGTGAAAGTTTCAGACCTGTCTCTGCTCTAGCTTCCCTTTTTAAAAAAAATCAAAATGGTTTTAGTTATCCTTATGAGAGTTGGATATATGCTTTCTTTCCAACAAACAAAAGATAGGCATTGTCCTTTATACTGATGGCACGGACTATTTCTGTTAAATGAAACATTAGAAATTGCTGTAGGTGTTGACTAAGTGTACAGCCCATTCTCTTTTGTACTCACTTACTTCTTCGGCTTTGCAAGAAGTTCTGCTAATTGTGGCAACTGCCTCCCCTGGGGGGCGGTTCCGATTAGCTGGTGTACACTGAGTGTTAGTGCTGTTGAGGATTGTCTCCTCCTGACCAGCTCAGCCCCATTAAAAACAACTTTATACTCCGCGTTTGAGGAGAGCACTAGAAAATGCCTAATTTCTGGAAATATTATGGCACCATGCTGGCATGTAGAACCTTGCTGACCCTAATAAAGGACAAACCCACGGTTGAAAAGAGGTGTGTTTTAAAGGTACTAGGAAGCCAATAGGCCTCTGTTCCAATGCCTGATTACCCTCTGAGGCATTCTGATCTTGAATTCAGCTGTAACATAACTTATAGAACATATGTTTAATCTTCTTTCTATGAATGATTACTGACTTCCGTGTTTCTATTGGCTGTCTAGCCCTGCTCCTGAGCTCTGGAAACTCTATCCAGTGCTTGTCTCCATTTGAATGCACCTAAAATGACTCAACTGCACCTTCTTCAGTTTGAAATGTATCTTCTTCCCCTTCATTCATTCCTAATCTTAGTAAATGTGCCATAATTTACATGGTACTCATTCTATTTCCCAGGGATTCTTTATGCGGCTGACGGATTCATGCATGAAATCTTTACAAAGTGTAGATGCTTAGTTCCCACCCAGGCCTACTGAATCAGAATCTCCAGGAATGATATTTAGCATGTGGAATTTTTTAAAGCACCACAGTAATTATGCTAGGGAATTAAATTTGAGAACCACTGTATGTCTATTATCTCTTCTCCCATTCCCTCAACCACTGTCCGCATTTAGACCCTCATAACCTCTTCCCTAGATCACTGCTCTAGTTTCCAAATACATTTCATGTATCCTGTTTCAACCCCTTTAATACACTCATTGTTTTTAAAAATTTAACAAATATTGATTGCGGGCCTTGATTATCAATGAGTTTTCCTCCACCATGTGGCTAGAATCATTTTTCTAAAACACATGTGTGTTGCTTAAAATCCTGTAATTATTCTTCCTTCACCCTCAGGATAAATTCCAAAGTCACTAATACAGCATTGATCTTGCCCCATTTCTTCCATCAACTCAAATCATTCAATGCCTTGGCCATGGTATTTGCTGTTTTCTAAATAGCTAAACATCTGTTGGCATCGTATAATATAAGGTTTAAGAGCTCATGCATGCATGGAATCACTTAGATCTGGTTTCAAAACACCCCTTTGGTACTTATAATCTGTGTGACCATAGCAAGATGCCTAATTTTTTAAGTCTCAATTTTCTTCTCTGCAAAATAGACATAATAATGACTACTTCATATGGATATTGAGATGAATAAATTAAATAATTTATGTAAAGTGCAGAGTACAAAGTAAGTACTCAGTTTTGGAGGCTATTATTTGCACATGCTATTTTATGCTTTGCATATTATTCCTTCACTCATTTTCACCTGAATTATCTGTACTCTATATTTAAACCTGTTTGTCATACTTCCATCCAGAAAGACCACTCCTCCCAGGAACCCTGATCCTTCTATCTCAGGAGTCAACAAACTACAGACAAAAAAACTATGGCCTAGAGACAAATCTGGCCTCCTACCTATTTCTGTATAGTCTGAAACAAGTGCTTTAGTACTGTCGATTGAAAAAAATGCACAACATGAGAGTTGTGAGTTAAGTTTGCCTCATTTGGGGGCCAAAGGAAGACTATAGCCTGGGAGGCAGCATTTCAGATAGCTCTGAGAAACTGCTCTGAAGACGTAAGGGGGCAGGTCAGTAGATATGTGATTTTGGTGAAGGGGGAGTACATGCAATCAAGCACATATTTTTACACAAGCTTGCTGATAGTCTTGTGAAGGCTACTGCTAGTCCCAAAGAGCAGATGTCACCATTTATGATTTTAGTGCTTTTCTAGATATGAGGAGATCCAAGAGTTGGGCTTATAAAATGTTCTCCTGAAAATATCTGTCTACCTGAAGGCCTGTTCTGCCAGTTTTTCCCAGAGCACAGAGTGCCTCATTCCTGATCTCTACCCCGAACTCCTTTCAGGGGGTGTTGAAGGTCAGCAGTCGCAGCAGCTTGTGATTTAACCCTTGTAGAGGCAGATGGCAAACGCCAATTTTCAGCTGGCAGTACAACAGCAGAACTGAGTACTTGCAACAGAAACTGCATGACCCACAGAGCCAAAAATAATTAACTATCTGACCCTTTTCAGAAAAAGTTTGCTGATCCCTCTTCTATTATATCATAGCAGCCATCATCTTGTTTTGCTGTCTCCTCACTTGTCTCCCTACAACCGGTTACCTCCTTTATGTCAGAAACAGTTTTTATCCTTCCTTCAACACTTAGTACATTGCCTGACAGATTGTAAATTCTCAACATATCTTTACTGAGTGAATGAAAGAATTATCTTCCTAAAAGTTTTTCTTGTCAAAATGACAACTATGTATAACTAAACATTCTGTGTGAGTTCAGAGTAATAAGAAGTTCCTAATGTTAATTAGGTGCTATCTATGTGCCAATTTTATAATCCCTAACATATATTATCTTATAAAGCATAGTCTTATGAAATAAACCGTATCATTATTTCCTTTACATATATATAAGAAACTAGAGGTACAAAGAGCTCAAGTAATTTGACCAAGGTCCCAGAATTAGAAGTGATAAAGCCAGGTAGTCTGACTCAGAACCCTCTCAATTACTAAGTTATGAAGGCTTCTTACAGTAAAATGAAGAGCTCAATTACTTTTTACTAAGTCTCAATTACTCAATTACTAAGCTATGAAGGCTTCTTACAGTAAAATGAAGAGCGGGCTGAAATAAAATAAGGTTTTTGTTTTAATAAGCACTATTTTAAACAACAGTGTTTTAAAATAAGTTCAAAATAAAATGTAAAAATTTAGACTAGCTCCTTCTGGACAATCTTTTGCTGCAAAATGCAGGAGAGTACATGCTAGGTCATAGTGTATGATGTTTTAAGATATAACGTATCTCAAAAGCTAGACTATTGATTATGCTTACAATTAAAAGTGAATAGTAAGAATACAAGATAAATGCAACCCTTTAGAAATATGATTCTGTTAGCCCCCAGAATATATCTCACATCTTAGATGAAATATAAAGAAAGAAACATTACTAAATAGAAACCTTCAAGAGTGGTATAAATTATTAAATAATTGAAGTGCTATAGTAGAAAAAATTCAATTACATTCAAGTACCTTAAAAGCATTTGCTTAGACTGATAAAATATGACAAAAATAAATAAGATATTTAAACACAAACTGAGCTTACATGTTGATATAATCTCAGTTTTTGACAATATGTCTCAAGTTGCTTTAAGTTTATTAGATAATTCCACTGTTAATGTTTTAGTTGTTTAAGCTCATTTCTCATAGCAATCATCATCATCATTATAACTTTTGTGTAGCATAAGTCTATCTACACACAAAGAATGATTATACTATTTTCAACTCTTTACAACCAATGGTGAAGATAAAAAAACTGTAAGGATACATTGAATATCTATAGCAATAGAAAGTTTCCCAGGAGAAATAAGCCTTTCTGTATATTAAGTAGAAATTATTAAATAGAAATGGTAAGTTTAATTTTTCATTAGAAAATAATGGACAAAGATGGTAGATCTTTAGATATGCAGAAAATACAATCATTTCTAAATACTTCAAGAAATATTCAAGTGACTTGTCTCATGCAAGTGGGATGGGAAAATATCAAGGTTGGCCTTTTGGTTCTGTCTGATGGCCACCCTTGATTCTGTACAGATAAAATATCTCTGAATAAAGTTATGTGAATGTAGTAGAGAAATCTCATTCCCTCCTAGAAGAATAGGAGTCAAGAAACAAATGAAAAAAAACTTTTTTCTTTTCAAAGAAATGAAAAGGTAAGCTTTGTATTTATTTAGATGTTCTCTCTCTCTCTCTCTCTCTCTCTCTCTCTCTTTCAAGATCAGAGCTTACAGGTTTAACTATTCTTTTAAAATAGGAACTATTTAAAATAAACAATAAGTTTAACTTTCCATTAGAAAAGAACAGTCAGTTTTATGTACATTCTCATGTCATTAGTGACTGGATACATTTCTCCACATTCCTTTCCAATCTGTATTCCTCTTTTTTGTTTTCTTGTATGTGGCATTGAAGAGGTAAAGTAACAAAGTTATAGAATATTTTAATAACACCATCAACTTTCTGGACTATAAAAATGTAAAATTATATTATTACACAGTATTATAACATATAAATATATAAATTCATAAATATAATTATGTATATAAATATCCATCCCAAAACATTGGATATAAATTATTTTCATGTGTACATGGAATATTAATCAAGATAAGCAATATTCATGCTCATTCATAAGACAAGTCACAGCAATTTTAAAAAGAATGAAATCATAGAGTATTCTTTTACCACAATGAATTCAAATTAAAAATCAGTAACAGAAAGCTTTCTAGAAAACCTAAAATATTTGGAGATTAAACAATACATTTCTAAATAATTTGTTGCTCAAAGAAGAAATCAAAAAGGAAATTAGAATACATTAATAAATAAATAAATTAAATAAATAAATAAATTAACTAAATGAAAATGAAAATACAACATGAATATCTGTGAGATGCAGTTAAAAAAGTGATTAGAGAGCAATGTATAATTATAAATGTTGACATTATAAAAAAGAAAGATCCAAAATGAATTCTCTAAGCTTCTACCTTAAGAATCTAAAAAAAGAAATCTGAAAACAAAATAGAGAAGAGATAAAGAATTTAAAAAAATAGCAAAACCACATGTCAGTTCTTTGAAATTATAACTAAAATTGGTAAGACCTTATTAGACTGATGAAGGAAAAAAAAGAGAAAGCGAACACAAATTACCAGTTGAGGAACATAAGAGGAGTTATCACTACAGATCATACAGAAATCAGAAGGACAATAAGGAAAAATTATGAAAAACTTTATACCAATAAATTCAAGAACTTAGATGAATAAAAAATTTCTTTTGAAGATAAAATTACCAAAACTGTTTCAAAAAGAAATTGAAAATCTGAATAGGTCCATCTCTGTTAAAGAAATAGAGTTGTGATATAAAAGCTTCCTATAAAAAACTTTCAGCCAGATGGCTTCACTGGTGAATAATATCAAATCTTTAAGAAATAAAAATATTAATAGTAACTCTTTGAGAAAATAGAGGATGCATTGCACTGATACCAAAACTAAATAAAACAAGGCAGAGAGAAAGAGAAAAAGACTAGCAGACCAATATATCATATGAAAAACAATAAGAAAAAAGCTTAAAGAAAAATTAGCAATAACATTCAACAATATTTATAAGTATGAGAAATCTTGACCAAGTGGAATTTATCCCAGAAGTGGTGTTTATCCCAAGGTTAGTTTAGCATTTAAACATCAATCATAATCCACCATTTTAACAGAATAAGGAGAAAACACATAGAACTATTTCAATAGATGTAGAAAATCATTTAAAAATTTTGACTTCCATTGATGATGAGCTCTTGAAAAAAATAAAAAGGAACAACAGGGAGCATCTCAAGAGGGAGCATCTTAAGATTAGTTCACGATGGCAGAGTAGAAGGAAGTGTGCTCACTCCCTCTTGTGAGGGTACCAGAATCACAACTAACTGCTGAACAGTTATTGACAAGAAGACATTGCAATTCACCAAAAAAGATATCCCACATCCAAAGACAAAGGAGAAGCTGCACTGAGATGGCAGGAGGGGTGCAATCACAATCAAAATCAAATCCCATAACCCCTGGGTGGATGACTCACAAACCAGAGAACAAATATACCACAGAAGCCCACCCACTGGAGTGAAAGTTCTGAGCCCCACATCAGGCTTCCCAACCTGGGGGTCCAGCAATGGGAGGAGGAATTTCCAGAGAATCATATTTTGAAGGCTAGGGGGATTTGATTGCAGGACTTCGACAGGACGGGGGGAAACAGAGACTCCACTCTTGGAGGGCACACACAAAGTAGTGTGCTCATCAGGACCAGGGGAAGGAGCAGTGACTCCATAGGAGGCTGAACCAGACTTATCTGCTAGTGTTGGAGGGTCTCCTGCAGAGGTGGGCGGTGGCTGTGCCTCACTGAGGGGACAAGGACACCAGCAGCAGAAATTCTGGGAAGTACTGCTTGGCATGAGCCCTCCAGGAGTCTGCCATTAGCCCCACCAAAGAGCCTGTAGGTGCCAGTGTTGGGTCACCTAAGGCCAAACAACCAACAAGAAGGGAACTCAGCCCCACCCATCAGCAGACAAGTGGATTAAAGTATCGCTGAGCTCTGCCAACCAGACCAACACCCAGCTCTACCCACCACCAGTCCCTCTCATCAGGAAGCTTGCACAAACCTCTTAGATAGCCTCATCCACCAGAGGGCAGACAGCAGAAGCAAGAAAACTAGCCTGCAGCCTGTGGAATGAAAACCACATTCAAAGAAAGATAGACTAAATGAAAAGGCAGAGGACTATGTACCAGATGAAGGAACAAGATAAAACCCCAGAAAAACAATTAAATGAAGTGGAGATAGGCAGCCTTCCAGAAAAAGAATTCAGAAAAACGATAGTGAAGATGATCCAGGACCTCGGAAAAAGAATGGAGGCAAAGATCTAGAAGATGCAAGATATGTTTAACAAAGACCTAGAAGAATTAAAGAACAAACAAACAGAGATGAACAAAACAATAACTGAAATGAAAAATACACTAGAAGGAATCAACAGCAGAAGAACAGATAAGTGACCTGGAAGACAGAATGGTGGAATTCACTGCTGCAGAACGGAATAAAGAAAAAAGAATGAAAAGAAATGAAGACAGCCTTAGAGACTTCTGGGACAACAATAAATGCACCAATGTTCGTATTATAGGAGTCCCAGGAGGAGAAGAGAGAGAGAAAGGACCCAAGAAAATATTTGAAGAGATTATAGTCAAAAACTTCCTTAACATGGGAAAGGAAACAGCCACCCAAGTCCAGGAAACACAGAGAGTCCCAGGTGGGATAAACCCAAGGAGAAACATGCCATGACACATAGCAATCAAATGGACAAAAATTAAGGACAAAGAAAAATTATTAAAAGCAATAAGGGAAAAATGACAAATAACATAAAAAGGAATTCTCAAAAGGTTAATAGCTGATTTGTCAGCAGAAACTCTACAAGCCAGAAGGGAGTGGCTCATGATACTTAAAGTGGTGAAAGGGAAGACCTACAACCAAGATTACTCTACCCGGCAAGCATCTCATTCAGATGTTATGGAGAAATCAACAGCTTTACAGACAAGCAAAAGCTAAGAGAATTCAGCACCACCAAACCAGCTTTACAACAAATGCTAAAGGAAGTTCTCTAAGTGGGAAACACAAGAGAAGAAAAGGACCTACAAAAACAAACTCAAAACAATTAAGAAAATGGTAATAGGAACATACATATCAATAATTACCTTAAACATGAATCAATTAAATGCTCGAACCAAAAGACACAGGCTTGCTGAATGGATACAAAAACAAAACCCATATATATGCTGTCTATAAGAGACCCACTTCAGACCTAGGGACTCATACAGATTGAAAATGAGGGGATGGAAAAAGATATTCCATGTAAATGGAAATCAAAAGAAAGATGGAGTAGCAATTCTCATATCAGACAAAATAGACTTTAAAACAAAGACTATTACAAGAGACAAAGAAGCACACTACATAATGATCAAGGGATCAATCCAAGAAGAAGATATAACAATTGTAAATATTTATGCACCCAACATAGGAGCACCTTAATACATAAGGCAAATTCTAACAGCCATAAAAGGGGAAATTGACAGTAACACAATCATAGTAGGGGACTTTAACATTCCACTTTCACCAATGGACAGATCATCCAAAATGAAAATAAAGAAGGAAACACAAGCTTTAAATGATACATTAAACAAGATGGACTTAACTGATATTTATAGGACATTCCATCCAAAAACAAAAGAATACACTTTCTTTTCAAGTGCTCATGGAATATTCTCCAGGATAGATCATATCTTGGGTCACATATCAAGCCTTGGTAAATTTAAGAAAATTGAAATTGCATCAAGTATCTTTTCTGACCACAACGCTATGAGACGAGATATCAATTACAGGAAAAAGCTGTAAAAAATACAAACACATGGAGGCTAAACAATACTAATTAATAACCAGGAGATCACTGTATAAGTCAAAGAGGAAAGCGAAAAATACCTAGAAACAAATGACAATGAAAACACGATGACCCAAAACCTATGGGATGCAGCAAAAGCAGTCCTAACAGGAAAGTTTGGAGCAATACAATCCCACCTCAACAAAAAAGAAACATCTCAAATAAATAAGCTAACCTTATACTTAAAACAATTAGAGAAAGAAGAACAAAAAAAAATCCCCAATGTTAACAGAAGGAAAGAAATCATAAAGATTGGATCAGAAATAAATGAAAAAGAAATGAAGGAAATGAGAGCAAAATCAATAAAACTAAAAACTGATTCTTTGAGAAGATAAACAAAATTGACAAACCGTTAGTGAGACTTATCAAGAAAAAAAGGGAAAAGACTCAAATCAATAGAATTAGAAATGAAAGAGGAGATGTAACAACTGGCACTGCAGAAATACAAAGGATCGTGAGAGATTACTACAAGCAACTTTATGCCAATAAAATGGACAACCTGGAAGAAATGGACAAATTCTTAGAAAAGCACAACCTTCTGAGACTGAACAAGGAAGAAATAGAAAATATAGAGAAAACAATGACAAGCATTGAAATTAAGAATGTGATTAAAAATCTTCCAACAAATAAAAGCCCAGGACCAGATGGCTTCACAGGTGAATTCTATCAGACATTTAGAGAAGAGCTAACACCTATCCTTCTCAAACTCTTCCAAAATATAGCAGAGGGAGGAACACTCCCAAACTCATTCTACGAGGCCACCATTACCCTGATACCAAAACCAGACAAAGATGTTACAAAAAAGGAAAACTACAGGCTAATATCACTGATGAGCATAGATGCAAAAATTCTCAATAAAATACTAGCAAACAGAATCCAACAGCACATTAAAAAGGATCATACACCATGATCAAGTGGGGTTTATCCCAGGAATGCAAGGATTCTTCAATATAGGCAAATCAATCAATGTGATACACCATATTAACCAATTAAAGGAGAAAAACCATAGGATCATCTCAATAGATGCAGAAAAAGCTTTGGACAAAACTCAACACCCATTTATAATAAAAACCCTCCAGAAAGTAGGCATAGAGGGAACTTACCTCAACATAATAAAGACCATATATGCCAAACCCACAGCAAACATCATTCTCAATGGTGAAAAATTGAAACCATTTCCACTAAGATCAGGAACAAGACAAGGTTGCCCTCTCTCACCACTATTATTCAACATAGTTTTGGAAGTTTTAGTCACACCAATCAGAGAAGAAAAAGAAATAAAATGAATCCAAATCATTAAAGAAGAAGTAAAGCTGTCACTGGTTGCAGATGACATGATACTATACACAGAGAATCCTAAAGATGCTACCAAAAAACTAGAGTTAATCAATAAATTTGACAGAGTAGCAGGACACAAAATTAATGCACAGAAATCTCTTGCATTCCTATACACTAATGATGAAAAATCTGAAAGAGAAATTAAGGAAACACTCCCATTTACCACTGCAGCAAAAAGAATAAAATACCTAGGAATAAATCTACCTAAGGAGACAAAAGACCTATATGTAGAAAAGTATAAGACACTGATGAAAGAAATTAAAGATGATACAGACAGATGGAGAGATATACCATGTTCCTGGATTGGAAGAATCAACATTGTAAAAACGACTATATTACCCAAAGCAATCTACAGATTCAATGCAATTCGTATCAAACTACCGATGGCGTTTTTCAGAGAACTAGAACAAAAAGTTTCACAATATGTATGGAAATACAAAAGACCCCTAATAGCCAATGCAATCTTGAGAAAGAAAAACAGCGCTGGAGGAATCATACTCCCTGACTTCAGACTATACTACAAAGCTACAGTAAGTAAGACAATATGGTACTGGCACAAAAACAGAAATATAGAGCAATGGAACAGGATAGAAAGCCCAGAGATAAACCTATGCACATATGGTCACATTATCTTTGACAAAGGGAGCAAGAATATATGATGGAGAAAAGACAGGTTCTTCAATAAGTTGTGCTGGGAAAACTGGACAGCTACATGTAAAAGAATGAAATTAGAACACTCCCTAACACTGTACACAAAAATAAATTCAAAATGGATTAAAGACCTAAATGTAAGGCTAGACACTATAAAACTCTGAGAGGAAAACATAGGCAGAACACTTTATGACATAAATCACAGCAAGATCCTTTTTGACCCACCTCCTAGAGAAATGGAAATAAAAATAAACAAGTGGGACCTAATGAAACTTAAAAGCTTTTGTACAGCAAAGGAAATCATAAACAAGACGAAAAGACAACCCTCAGAATGAGAGTAAATGTTTTCAAATGAAGCAACTGACAAAGGATTAATCGCCAAAATTTATAAGCAGCTCATGCAGCTCAATATCAAAAAAACAAACAACCCAATCCAAAAATGGGCAGAAGACCTAAATAGACATTTCTCCAAGGAAGATATACAGATTGCCAACAAACACATGAAAGAATGCTTAACATCCCTAATCATTAGAGAAATGCAAATCACAACTACAATGAGGTATGACCTCACACCAGTCATAATGGCCTTCATCAAAAAATCTAGAAACAATAAATGGTGGAGAGGGTGTGGAGAAAACGGAACCCTGTTGCAGTTGGTGGGAATGTAAATTGATACAGCCACTATGGAAAACAGTACGGAGGTTCCTTATAAAACTAAAAATAGGGCTTCCCTGGTGGCACAGTGGTTAAGAATCTGCCTGCCAGTGCAGGGGACATGGGTTCGAGTCCTGGTCCAGAAAGATCCCACATGCCACGGACCAACTAAGCCCTTGCGCCACAACTACTGAGCCTGTGCTCTAGAGCCCATGAGCCACAACTACTGTGCTGGCATGCCACAACTACTGAAGCCTGCGCACCTAGTGTCTGTGGTTTGCAACAAGAGAAGCCACCGCAATGAGAAGCCAGTGCACTGCAGCGAAGAGTCGTCCCTCCTCGCCACAACTAGAGAAAGCCTGCACACAGCAACAAAGACACAACACAGCCAAAAATGAAAATAAATAAAATCAATAAATTTATTTAAAAAAAAACCCAAAAACTAAAAATAGAATTACCGTGTGACCTAGCAATCCCACTACTGGGCATATACCCAGAGCAAACCATATTCAGAAAGATACGTGCACCCCAATGTTCATTGCAGCACTATTTACAATAGCCAGGTCATGGAAGCAACCTAAATGCCCATTGACAGATGAATGGATAAAGAAGTTGTGGTACATATATACAATGGAATATTACTCAGCCATAAAAAGAAATGAAATTGGGTCATTTGTAGAGACATGGATGGACCTAGAGTCTGTCATACAGAGTGAAGTATGTCAGAAAGAGAAAAACAAATATCGTATATTAACACATATATGCGGAATCTAGTAAAATGGTACAGAAGAACCGTTTGCAATCCAGAAATAGAGACACACATGTAGAGAACAAACGTATGGACACCAAGGGGGGAGAGCAGGGGGGTGGTGGTGGTGGGATGAACTGGGAGATGGGGGTTGACATATATACATTAATATGTATAAAACAGATAACTAATAAAAACCGGCTGTAAAAAAAAAAAAAGAGGGAGCATCTTCAATTGGATATGAGGTTTTGTGTAAAATCTTTCTCTAACCTCATAATTAATAGTGAAACACTGGATGTTTTCCTCTTAATGTTAGGAACAAAGAAGTCTTATTTAGTGTAAACTGTAAGAATACGAAAAGATGCATACAAATTGGAAAGGAAGGTGTAGAAATCTCTTTATCCTTATAAGGTCACAGGATACTAGGCTTAAGACACAAAATGCATTGCATTTCTGTATTACTAATAAAAAAAGGAAATTGAAATTTAAAGAATACCATTTACAACATCATCAAAAACCATAAATATCTTCTGGGGAACAATATATACAAGATATACACAATAACAACTGTAAAACATGGCAAAGAAGAGGATGAAATAAGTGAAGAGTTATATCCTATTCATAGACTGGATGACTCAGCTTTTTAGTACTTTAAGTCTCCCCAAACTGATCAAGAGATTTAACACAATCTTGATAAAAAATCCCAGCAAGCTTTTTAATAGAAATTGACAAGATGAATTTAAAATCTGTATTGGAATCAAAAGAACCTATATAGGTAAAACAATTTTGAAAAAGCAGAAAATATTTGGAGGAGTCACACCACCTAATTTCAAGATTCACTGTACAACTACACAATCAAGACAGCATGATACTGTTGTGAAGACAGGTATATAATCCAATGGAACTGAATTGAGAGTTCATAAGTATGTCTACAAACGTATGGTCAATTATTTTTTTTAAAGATTAAAAGGTAATTTATGGGTAATAGAGAATGTTTTCAATAAATGGGCCTGGAAAAATTACACATCCACATGTAAGAAAATAAACTTGATTTAGATGAACCTTACCTCCCTCCACATGCAAAAAAATACAAAAAGATTCATAGACATGAACATAAAAGCCAGTAGTATAAGGAACCTAGGAGGAAACATAGGGTAAAACCTTCATTATTTGGGGACATGCAGAGATTTCTCAGCTAAAACAAATAAACACACTTTTACACAGTGATAAATTTGTATTAATCAAAATGAAAAACTTCTGCTCTTCAAAAGACATCGTTTAAAAAATGAAAGGTGATCCACAAACCGGCAAAAAGTTGTACATTATCTGACAAAAAGCTTGTATCCAAACTATATAGATGATTGATAATAGATGATGATAAATGATAGCTAGATAATAGATAAAGATATAGGTATAGTTATAAACTCCTACAACTCTGTAACAAACAAACAACTAAATTTGTTTAAGTGAGCAAAAGATTGAATAGACATTCAGAAAAGAAGATGTAAGAGTGGTTAATGAGTATATGTAAAGATGCTCAACATCCTTCATCATCAGAGAAATGCAAATTAAAACTGTAATAAGATAGCATTATAGACTCATTAAAATGGCAAAAATGTAAATGACTGATGATATCAAGTGTTAGAAAGAATGCAGAGCAAACAGAATTCTCTGTATTAGTGACAGGAATGCAAAATTTTACAACCAGTTTGTTCCAGTTGGCAATCTCTTACAAAGTTTGACCCAGAGATTCCACTTTTAAGTATCTACCCCAAATAATGGAAAACATATGTACACATAAAAATTTGTACATCAATGTTGATAGTAACTTTATTCAAATGTCCAAAACTAAAAATAACTCATATTCATTAATAGGTGTATTGATAAATGAATTGTATTTTTACAATGGAATACTACTCAACAATAAAAAAATAATAGACTACTGATACACACAAAAATGTGACAGAATCTGGGCACACAGGAGTACATACTGTACAATTCCACTCATGTGAAACTTGACAAACAGCATATATAATATATAGCAACACAAAACTGACCAATGACCTCCAGGTACAAAGGATGGGTATGGGAATCACTTGGGTGGGGCTCAAAGGAAAATTTAGGGTGATAGAAATTTTTCTCTTAATTGTGGAGGTAGTTATACAGGTGTATAAATTTGTCAAAGCATATTGAAGTGAACATTTAAAATGGGTGTGTTTTGTCATATGTAAATTATATCTCAATAAGGTTGATTTTAAAATAGCAGATATCACTTTTCATTCGCCATTATAAAATATTTTGATAATAGGCTGTGGAAAAATAGATATTTTCAAACATATTACCACCTGAAATGCGTAATTTTTAAGCCAAGGCAATTCACAATATTTTTCCAAAAATTAAAAATTTGTATATATATACACCTTCTGACTCAGTACTTTCACAACAAAGAATGTATACTAGAGTTACATACCCCCATATTCAACATGATATGTGCACAAGGTTTTCAATCCTTAACTATTTGTAATACTAAAAAAAAAAAAAATAGAAATGTCAATAGAAGATTGGTAAAACAAATGAGGCTATATTCATTCAACAGAATACTACCCAGCTATAAAAATAATGAAAATGTGCATTATATCCTGAAGTGGAATAATCTGTAAGATTCACTATTTTAAAGGTACAGATCAATTTTTATAGTACACTACTTTTTTGGCTTATAATATATTTGCTTGTGTATGCTTAAAGTTCTCAGGGACGATATACAGGAAATCTATCAAACTGGGCGATCTGAATGGGAAACACTGATTGAGAGTCAGGAGTCGGGAAATAAAGAGTCGGGAAATAAAGAAAGAAAGAAGATAAGCATTAGAAGGTAACACATAACATTGCCATAATTTGCAGGTGATGTGAATATCTACTTATGAGAGATTTGGTTCTCTACTACAATAGCCAAATAGAAATTAACTTTAAGAGGATAACTTTCACAATAGTAACAAAGACAGTAAAGTGCCTAGGAATTCCTTTAGAAGAATACAGAAGATCTCTATGGACAAAACTTAGAACTCAAAGTAACATAGAAAATGATCTGAATAAAGAAAGAGGCATTCCATGCTCTTGGATGATATGTCTCAATACTATAAAAAGTCACTACTCTCTAAATTAACATAAATATTCAAGGAAACCACAAACAAAAAGTTTTATATTTTTTTGAGGAATGATTTTGAAAAAAAGAAATGATCCACAAATAGTAAAGTCAACCTTTACAAACAAAAGAGGGGAACCTGTTCTACCAGATATATTAGGATAGTCTACAAAATATAGTACAAATGTAACATGCTATTGGCACAATAACAGATAAATGAGCTAATGACTATTCCAATGAGTCCAGATGGATCCATACATGATGATAACTTCACATACAATGAAGGCAGCACTACAAATCAGTGAAGAAATGTCAAGATCAAATGTTGCAGAGAATTTGGTTCAATGGGAATTCTTATGCCAGAGGGAATGTAAGTTGCTACAACCACTTTGGAATGCAATTTGGAATGAACATTCTCATAAACTATGATACAATAATTTTTGCACAGGTTCCCTGAGAGTCTTGCACTATTCATTATAGAAAGAATATGGAAGCAACCCAAACATCCATCAATGGGAGAATGAATTTTAAAAATTATGTTGATTCAAGTTGTAGTCACAAGACAGTATACATAGTCATAAAATGAATGAACTACAGGTATACACAAAACAGATGAATTTTGGAAACATGATGTTGAATGAGAAAAGCAAGTCTCAGAAAACTATATAATGTGTGATATCACATTTATGATAACACAAGACTGAACAATATATTGCTTAGAGGTGTGTGTGTGTGTGTGTGTGTGTGTGTGTGTGTGTGCATGTGTTAAAACATACTAAAAAAGAACAAAAAGCAAGTTCTCTGGAACTTCTAGCCTACCTTATCCACTCCAGAGAAATCCCCTAGGCAAGAGTTGCAGACACTGGCAGTAAGAATACATCTGCATTTACAAGAATGGTGAGTGCCAAGAGTATGAAGGTGGGGCACGGAGAGTATCTGCTACTTCTAGAGTGGAAACAGGTATACACGATAGGGAGAGCACTTAATAGGAAATATTTGTCACCTCTAGTTCTTAAGATGCAGCTTGGTTTGTGTTGTTACTTTTATTATTATGCTTCATATCCTACATATATTCTTTCAATATTTCATTAAAATGATGAAAGGAAAAATAAAACATTTTTCTTGACATGAAAAAGTAAATTAAAAAAAAAAAAGAGTTCCCAATTAGGAAAAAATTGTTCCCAGCTACAAAAACCTGTTAATTGCACAGTCTGTTTTCTGTAGAATACAAATATGAAAATGTTTTATTTTTTCTTCAAAACCTGCTCTGTTTACTTTTCCTTTGTGGTCTCTTAAGACATATTGGGCAGGATATATAGCTATGTATTCATTTTCAGATATTAAAAATCCAGTTGACTGTATCTCATAGATAATTCGGTGTTCATCTTCTCACTGCCAGTACCTGCAAGGTATCAAGTGAAAAGGAAGTGCCAGGTGGAGGACATTTTCAGTTCTCTTGCCCCACAATACCTCTCCTCCTTCCAGCATCTCCAGGGTCGGGAAAAGACAAGAAGCATAAGTCTTTCTAGCAAAAGTCTTCCTGGGTAGCCATATATTACAGAAAGGGTAAGTCTTACTAAGCTATTATAGTCCACTCTTATTTCATGATGCCCTGGGCACAAGTGGGTGCCCACTTGCTTCTCCCTGAGTCATCTGGGAAGCCCCATGAGAAGAGGCTAATTGCCACTGCTCAATTCCCTCATGTAAAAGATGCATTCATCTCTAGCCCCCTATGTTCCCATAGCCTTTGGTATACTCCATTGCCTCTGGCTGCTGGAGTCTCTCATCTGGCCATCTTCTTGAGAGAGATGCCAGTTTGGGATGCCAGTAAGAACAATGAAAACTCAGATATCTGCCATGTCCGTTTTACTTATGAGATGCCCACATTAGCATACTGAACTGTATTATCTTATTTAATTCTCGCATCAATCCTAGGAAGTAAGTACTATTCTTAGCTTCATTTTACAAATGAGGAAAATGGAGCTCAAAGATATTAAAAAGCCTGCACCTAACTATTGAATACTGGGGCTGAATAGAACCAAAGCACTCTGACTTTAGAACCTGAAACCAAATGATAATCAATAGGATGCTTGGAGGAAATGAAATCAGACAAATAGAGGTTAATTTCATCCAGGCCAAGTTCAGATAGGATGAATCATTCCTGTTTACACCAGAAACCTTATTCATTGTCCTTAAGATTCAGTGTCCATCTTCCCTGAAATGTGCTGATTGCTTAATTGCTAACCTATAAATGTCAAAACTCTGTCTGCTCTCTTGGCTTATTTGTTCTAAATGCCATATCTATTAACATTTTCTTTAGATATGTTTAAAAACATCAGTTAGGCTACAGTTTTATCATGATTAGAATTTTGTATATATTTTACTTTTTTTTTAATAGGGTAATCTCTCTCCAAAATCTAAATTATTTGGAAGACATAGTACTGTTTCTTACTTTTTAGCTACCCAAAGAATTACCATGTTTAAATATATGATTATATATGTAGAAAACCCAAAAGAGTCTATATAACATCTTCTGGAACTAATGAGCATTTTTAAGAATGGTCTTGGGATACAAGAAAAACATACAAAAGTCAATCATATTCTTAATTACCAGCAAAATTGGAATTTAGAATTTTAAAAATACCATTTATAGTAGCACTCTATAATATGAAATCACTGGAACAAAGCTAACAAAATTCATACTAAATCTATACGCTGAAAAGTAAAAAATCATTGATGAAAGAAATCGAAGAAGACCTAAATAAATGGAGAGGCACACTGTGATTATGGATTGAGGATACAGTATTGCTCTTATGTAAATCCTTCTCAATTTAATATATAGATTCAATGTAATTCTAATCAAAACCACAGGTGTGTGGGTTTTTTTTAATATTTACAAGTTGCATATAAAATTTAAACAGAAAGACAAAGGAACAGAATAGTCAAAACAATTCTGAAAAAGATCAAAATAGAAGACTCACACTACCTGATTTCAAGACTACATGTAATCTACAGTAATAAAGAAAAGAACATGCTACTGGTGAAAGAATAGACACACAGATCAATGGAACAGAATCGAAAGCCTAGAAATAGACCCACACAATACAGTCAACTGACTTTTGACATAGGTACAAAGGCAATTCAAAGGAGAAAGCAAAGTCTTTTCAACGAAAGGTTCTGGAGCAATCAGATGACCATATGCAAAAAAAATGAACCTGATCTAATTGTCACATCTAACACAAAAATTAACTAAAATGGAATTATAGATGTAACTGTGAAATGTAAAACTCTAAAATTTCTAGAAAAAGTCTACCTGATCTCGGGTTTTGTAAACAGTTCTTAGATCTGACACTAGAAACACAATCCACAAAACTAATATTTTGGATTTAATCAAAATTAAAAATGATTTGGCAGTTTCTTGTAAAGTTAAACATATACTTACCATACAAACCCACCAATCCTGTTGCTAGATATTTACCCAAGTGAGTTAAAATATTTTGTTCACACAAAATCTGTATGAGAATGTTTATAGCAACTTTATTCATAATCCCCAAAACCTGAAAACATGCAATTGCCCTTTAATGGGTGAGTGGTTCAACAGTTATACCCATATGATAGACTACTACTTAGCAACCAAAATTAATGAACTACTGCTTCAAGTAACAACATGGATAAATCTTAAGTGCATTTTGCTAAATGAAAGAAGCCAGCTAAATAGTCTACGTGTATATATGACATTCTGTGAAAAACAAAACTATAAAGACAGAAAACAGATGCAGGATAGAGGGAAGAGTTGATTATAAAGGAGCACACGAGAAAATTTTGATGGTGATAGAAATATTCCGTACGGTAAATACATGATTATACATTTGTCAAAACCCATAGAACTGTACACCAAAAAAGAGTGATGTTTACTGTATGCGATTGAAAAAATAATCAACCATGATGTTGAAAAGGATCCCAAATGGAATACAGTTGGCTATACATGAATCTAACTGTATTACAAATGTATGACACAACCACACTGAAGAGGATGTGAAAGAAAGGAACTGACCTTTGTAATGCTGTAAAACAGTATTTTAAGTAGATATTGTAATGCTAAAGACAAAAAGAACTACACAAACCCTCTAATTGGTAAAACTGTTTCTCACAGCATATGGGTTAGTAAATCTGAAACTATGCTACATGTATAACAAGGCTGAAGAAATAAGTAAATATATTGTAGATAATGACAGCCAGGTTTCTCACTGTTACAAGAAATAACAAATAATCAAGGTGGCAGGCTATAAGGAACCCCTTAATGTTCCTTATGTATACTAAATATATTACTCTAAGGTAATGTTGCATTAGAGTCTTTGGAGAAAGGAGCATATTAATTTTAAGATTTTGATTTCCAAGTACCATTTTTTAATAAAAAGTATTAGGGATTCTTGTGAAGTGGTTGAATATTGGCCTTGAGCTGGGAAAGAAAAAGGTGAGCCTGGAGCATTGTGTGGTGTCAAAAAGGAAAGAACTCCAAAAATGAAAAAAAATAAGTAAAAACGGAAGTAAGGAAAGAAAGAAGGAAAGAAGGGAGGGAGGGAGGGAGGAGGAAAAAGAAAGAGAAAGGAAAAGAAAGGATGAAGGAGGGAGGGAGGGAGGAATGGAGACACACCAACCAAGAAGAGCCCCTCAGTGTCCAAAGCTGGAACAATTTGAGCAACAACAACAAAAAATAACATAGTATTGGATTACAACCCAAATTATAAAATAAATATTCACGAGTTCATACTAAAATAAATAAACTATTGACTGAATAAATGAGTGAGAAGAGACAACTGTTCTTTTCAGAGAAATTCTAATTAATAAATGTAGAAGATATGAGGGAAATTGAAAATTACTATGGTACAACTAATTTTTATATATTGACCTGGTATCCTGCAATCTTGCTAAACTGATGTATTAGTTCTAGCTAATTTTTTTGTAGATTCCATAGAATCTTCTGCATACGCAATCATGTTGTCTGTGGATAAAGACTGATTTACTTCTTTTGTTACAATCTGGATGCCTTTTATTTCTTTTATTGCCTATTTCATAGGCTAGAACCTCCAGAACAATGCTTAGCAGGGATGATGAGAGCAGAAATTCTTGCTTCATTACATGTCTAAGGGGAAAATAACTCACTCTTTAACCATCAAGTATGATGTTATCTGTAGGTTTTTTGAAGATACCTATCTTAGTCTGCTCAGGCTGCCATAACAAAACACCATAGACTGGGTGGCTCTCCTTTTTCCTTCTTTTGGATTGAGTATTTTTTATTATTTCATCTTCTTTGTTACTTATTAGTTATAACATTGTGTTTTTTTAGTTTAGTGGTTGAGTCAGCATTTATGGAGTACATCTTTAACTGATCTGCTTCTAAGTAACATTCCATTTTACGTTGAGCATATATTCCTTACAATAATATCACTTCATTTTTCCCTTCCAGCCTTTGTGTTGTTGCTCAACATTTCCTTCCACATGTTATAAACTCCAACACACAAAGAAGATGTATTGCTCTCATATGCTGTTGTTTGTCCTGAAGCTGATTTTCATAGTAGAATACTTCACTTCTGGGAAAACTATTCTCTTTCCCTATAGATGAAAAAAGATGGTCTCTCTCTGCCTATAACTGGAGACAGCCAGGTAGAAGAGAACAAACTAAGGTCTCTTAATGCCTTTAGTAAGCTGTCTTCTATTTTGAAATAACTTTTTTCAAATTTAGGTCTGTTTTGCCAATCTTCAGCAGAGGTTTTGATGATGCTAAGCAATAATTGCACTAGCATCTAGTAATCTTGTGGGAAAAAATCACATATAGATGATTTATAGTATATAAATCATTTTATATGCTAATATTCATAACAGGTGATCACTGCTTATGAGCACATATAAATATGATCTTTATGATTCAGTATTCAAATTTCTACATTGTATAATACTTAACATGACAACTATTTTGTATCTTAATATACTGGATAAAATGTTTATAAAAGTTTCAGGCATGGGACTTCCCTGGTGGCACAGTGGTTAAGAATCCACCTGCCAATGCAGGGGACACGGGTTCGATATCTGGTCTGGGAAGATCCCACATGCCACGGAGCAACTAAGCCTGTGCACTACAACTACTGAGCCTGCGCTCTTGAGCCCGCGAGCCACAACTACTAAAGCCAGCGCGCCTATAGCCTGTGTTTTGCAACGAGAAAACACCACAATGAGAAGCTTACGCACCACAACGAGGAGTAGCCCCCACTTGCCTCAATGAGAGAAGGCCTGTGTGCAGCAATGAACACCCAACACAGCCAAAAATAAAAAAGATTAAAAAAAAAAGTTGCAGGCACATAAGAATCTCTTGGTTCAGATGCTTGATAAATTGGCTTATGGCTTCTGAAAAAAATGGATATATTCACAGACAAGTATAAGGCAACTTCTCAAGTAATGAATCATTGGATTCCTTAATTATTATATGAGAAGAGAATGAAATATACGGATAAGTAAATAAGTCATTTCAATATTTTAGTGATTAGTAAGATCTAATTGAATGGAATATGGTGTACCATACACAGGTATTTTAGCAATAAAAATACAAGTTATTGAAGAAAACTAAAATTTTATTGAAAGATATACAATATAATCTGAATAAATGCAGAAACATTCTATGTTCCAGTATTTGATCTAAGAGCCTTAAAATATCAATCCTTTCCAAACTTATGTGTATTTGTCTATATATGTATATTTAATGAAATTAAAGTATATTAGATGTAATGCTTGACAAACTGGAAAAAAATATTCTAAAGTTCATAGGAAAGCATAGATGTGAGAATTTTCAAGGAAATTGCCTTATCAGAGAATAAATCTTATTAAAAAGCAATGATCAAAAAAATATAGTAGTGAACAAATAGTACACAGAAATATCAGTGAAAGAGAAGTCCTGATAATGTTTACATGTTTAAAAAATTCAAGTACAAATTTTAAAAATTCATATGAGAAAGGGCAAAGAAAGTATTTTAAAATTATTTTTGTAGGACAACTGGCTCTCAAATTAGAAAATAAATGTATAATTCTATTTTATTATACACATAAAAATAAATTCCAAATTTAGTAAAGATAAAAAACAAAAAATAAAGTAACTAAGTATGAAAAATAATATAGGTAAGTATAGTTATAACGTGGAGTGAGGAAGATCTTTCTAAGCATTTAGAGGAAATCAGGAGCCATAGAGAAAAACAATACCTGATTTGAATACATAAAAATGAAAATTTCAGTGTGACAAGAAATCGTTACCAAAGTTTAAAAAAAAGCCAAGAAAAAGGAGTAGCACAAAAGGGATGAAACATTACTATTTCTAAAATTAATTTTACAGCACAATAGGATAAAAAATGGGCAATGATTATGAACAGGCATTTGGTGAACAAGTAAATATAAATGGCCAATCAACATGAAAAAGGCTCTATCAGTTCGTGTTCAGAGAAGGAAAACAGAAATCACTGTAAGTATTTCTAACAGGAAGAGATTTATTACAGGAAATTAAGTGCTTACATACTCACTGAAATAGCTGGAGGAAAAAGTCAGGAAAGGCTACTCTGGCTCTGAGGTTCATCACTAGGCTTCAGAAAACTAGGAAGCTGCTACTGTCACCAAGGCCAGGACCCACGGTAACCTATGTCCCTGGTAATCACAGCTGCCACAGGCAGAGGTGGGAGATTTGCACTTTGGTTAAAGCTCCTGCGTTTGCCTACCATTGACAGAAAAAAACTTCTGCATGACAGAATTTTAAATGGATGCCTCTGGCAAGGGATCGTGGAAAAGATAATTCTCAGAATTCCAGCCCAGTCTTATGGGGAGAAAACAGAGATGCTCAACTTTATGAATGCACGATGAATCTGCATGGCTAAATGGGTGAGGTATTTAAACTGTTACTTTGTAAATTCTTTTTAAAAGCTTATTGGGATTGTGGTGATTTGGTCGCACTTTGTGTGTAGTACGCTACTGTTCACATACTCCTGGCCCAGATTGATGGCATAATCAAAGAAACAGCAAGCAAAAAATACTTTCAAAATAACTCTTTACCTTATTTGCCTTTCTTGAAAACTGTGAAGGGTACACATAGATCAAAGTTACACTCCTTAAAATCCCTTATGCTCCATTTCCTCAAATGCAGGTGATTGCATGCTTCTGTCTTTTAAACTCTTCCAAAACAAGCCTATGTGTAAAAATCTTCATTTTTTACTCAAACAGCCACGCCACATCACAGTTCTATATGACCAAACCTCAAAGAACCAATCTTGCAAGTGGTGACTTTAATGAGTATAGTATATTTGATAATATTTCCAAAATATTCATTCTTTACCCCATTCATTACATGGCAAGTGTATATTTCCCCAACATGTTGAAGTTGTGCTTGGCCATGTGACTTGTTTCGGCAAATGGAATAGGTAATATATCTAGGGCTTAAGAGGCATAACCCTTGTGTCTGTGTATGCTGTGGAGTACTTCCATCCTTGACCATAATAAGAACATCACTGTGACCAACTGCTGTCCTCAATCTGGGTGCCAATTGACCCACAGTCCTGCTATGTTGCAGGTATTGTTCTAATTGCTTTACATGAGTTAAGCAAATTTTATCCTCATAACAACACTTTGAGTAGATAAGATTGTTGCCTCTATTTTACAGATTAGGAAGTTGAAGCAAAAAAAAAAAACCAAAAACTTAATTACCCAAGTTTATAGCAGTAGATGAGAATTAAATATAATCTAGCTTTAGAACTGTTCTTTGACTGTATGACATTTATTTTAATACTGCTTTCCTTCTCCAAAACGTTACAAAAAATCTTCTATATTTTATTCTAAAATGTTTTTAAAATTTCAGTTTTTAATTTTTCAGCTAAGAAAAATTTGCTTTTGTGTGGTATGATGTAGAATTCTCTTTTAACATGGAATGCTAAAACTCCCTCAGTACGTAGTATTTACTTTTTCTATAGAAGATAAATACATCTCTGTAGAATTAAAATAATGTTTCTTTTGATGTTTGCATTTTCTTTATTTTAAGGCCATCATTTATAATTTAAATTAAACATATTGGCAGCTGTCCACTCCTGATTGTCTAGGGCATCATTGTCTCAATGTATATTCACATAAGTAAATAAATGGATAATAATATTTATAATATAGAAACAGAAATATATCAATACCTGATGCAGAAAAAATTGTTTCAGTTTTACTGCCTAAAAGCCACACAGTAATCTCCACCCTCAAATTCATCATATAAACCAGACCACAGAAATTTTTTTCCACATGGCTAAAAGAATCCCAATGAGTAAATGCATCCATAAGTTATAATCGAAAATTGTGAAGAACTGGGAATGATGAAGAGGAGGTAAAAGAGAGTAACTGAAATTGCTGACATGACCAGTGTGCTTTATAAAACCCACTTACTAAAAGCTTATACTTGCCTATTTTACTTTTGGATGACAATATAAAAGTATGATATATAATAGATCAGGGTGAGTTCATCTGTCACTAAAATGCATTAAACTAAAACTAGATTATACTATGAGAAAAAATAATTGATCTTTTGCACTTACCATCGCTTTTTGAATAAGAAAAGATAAGCTTAGATATAATTTAGGTAATTAAAAAAAATCTTATTTTAAGAAGTGCTTTATGTGCAACATATCAGTGTTTTTCATTGTGTCTGCCATATATAAAAGATTAATGGAATTCTTCATGGAATATTCAAGCCTTGAGGGAACATAGCTTTATAATGAAAGTATAAAGTCAATACTCTTTATGGATTATTTATTGTTTTGAGCTTCTCATAGCATTTATATAATGTTATATATTTAAGGAACTATGCAATTATTTCTAAATTTTGGCTCATCACTTGCCAATAATCTAGCTCAATATTTTCATCTCCTTTTAATAGGAAGAAAATGTGAGGTTGGAGATTAAATGAAGTACTTCTTACACAAAATTAGAAGATGTGATAAGTTTATTATTTTTAGATTTCTTAGGCTAGGCTAAGAACTTCCTTCATTGAAGTATAACTTACTGAAGTATAATGTGCTCTTTCTACTAAAGTTTGAGTGGTTCCAACACTGGTACAGCATGGTCTCAAGAAAAAAAATGTATTTTAGGAGGAAATGTTAATAAGTGAAGGCCAACTTATGCCTTTAAAGTCTTATATTTGTGCATGTGTGTGTGTTTGTGTATGTGTGTGTTACATCAACCATCCATTCCCAAGGACTCTTCCTCTTATTGCCCCATCAAAGCACTATTCTAATATGACTGCATGTTCCAGAACACAATGCAGAATGTAATGTACAACCCCTCATCTACTATTTTCAGCATTTGCTTCCTGGAAATCATACTCTCCTAATATGTGAACAAATGTAGTGGATGCTAGTGCAGTAAGGGATTAAAGGGAAGATATTAGATGTTGATGTGGCAAAGGAGTAAAGGCTAGGGAAGGACACTGACATTTATGCATGAAGTGTCATCTGATGTTCTGATCAGAATGACCTCTGCAACCAAATGTTAAATGCTGTCTCTAGAAGTCATTCAAAGTCTTTATATCTTCTTTTGGCCACTAATACTTTTCTAGTTCAGAATATAGAGCATATATACTACTAGTTTATTCTTACAAAAACAAAATCCCCAATGAAAATGCTGCTAGTAAAAAAATTTCCCAGGAAGGCCTATTTTTACTCTTTCTTTTCAAGCACACAGGCAGGGTTTCTCTCTCTTTCTGTGTGTGTGTGTGTGTGTGTGTGTGTGTGTGTGTGTATCATTAAGAACATTCCTATGGAAAGTCAAGGAGAGTGTTACAGATCTCCCAGTTTGCTGCTTAAATAGTCCCTGTCCTACATTTTTGGCATTGGAAATTTAGCCAAGGACTGTATATGAATATCCACCTAATTTCTGGAACTAAATCTAAGGTGAAGTGTGAGAGTGAACAAGCAGAATGTAAGGAACTATAAGAAAACTGCATCTACCTTGTCTGACAGCAAATTAAAGACCTGCATAGATCTCTTCTATTTGAAAATGAGTAATGAGGAAACAACAGAAAAACAATAACAATATGGAGTCCTTGAAAAACATTTTGATGCCAAGAGAAAGGAAGAATCACTGAAAACACCCCAACTCTGAAAGTGATTAACATAGGAAACAGAAGAAAATTTTAGAAACATGCTTCATATCTTCTGTAAACTCAAATAGGCATCTCCACAATGTACCACAAGCGAGGGACAGTTGAAGATAATGGCAGAAATGAAAAGGAATATGACTGAATGAGAAAATAATGCAAGGAAATGAGAATGGGTTAATAGAACTAGGTCTGTACTTTAAAAAGGAAAAAAACAAACACACTATAAAAATAAATAATTGATATTGGGGGAGGTGAGAGAGACCCAGGTAATTGAGAAAATGCAAGGAAGTGCCATGTTCACCAGAAACAGGCTAGCAGAATGGGTAGGAGGAGGTGAAATCATGTGTAGCAAGATGGCTCTCAATGCCTACCCTCATCTTCTTAAAAGAAACAAAGGTTCAGGACCAAATTGCCTTACACAAAAACTGTTACACCAGATTTACCTGTGAGCTAGAGCTCCATCAAATAGGAAGGGAAAACACTTCCTTTTGTTACTGTCCAAACCCAGCTTAATACATTAAATTTAAGGACCAACAGTACTGTTGTATATCAATGCAAAAAATTCTAAATAGCATTCAAAGTATGCATTTTCTGTGATAAAAAGTTCTTGCTAGGAGTAGATGATTTAATATAAAGCAATCTATTATTATGATCTACCTTTTGGTATGTCCAAGGGGGAGAGAAATGATTATCTTCATAAGACTAAAAGGTATTAGATAAAATTCAAAACATTTATTTGAAAGATTCCCATAAAAATAGGAACAGAGAGATACCTCCTTATTATGGTGAATAAGTGTACGTAAGTATTTGTATACATAATATAAAGCATTAACATGAATGTGTGTGTATATGCATAAATCCAAAAGCTAACCTCAGACTGAATGTTTCAACAATAGAAACATTCACATTAAAACCAGAAAGAAGAAAAATGTTCATTATTGCTACTATCATTAATTAGTCTGGCAGATCTAGCCAATACAAATAGCAAGAAAAAGAAATATAAGGTATAAACATTAAAAGGAGAATGCAATATTTTCATTAAGGCAGATAACTATTATTATGCACCTAAAATATTCAAGGGAATAATTTGTCCAACTACTAGACACAGAGAGAGAATCCAGTAAGTATGCTGGATTTACATAGAAATTTATTATATCTATATATAAATAGCAGCCTGTTATGAAATACAATGGAAATAAAAGTCAAGTTAAAAAAAAACCTTCTATATGAGACACTAAAGGAAAAACAATGAGAAAAGCAGTACATTTATATAATGAAAAATTTTTAATGTTACTAACAGATACCAAAAGGATTTGAATAAATGCCAAGATTTGTTATATTCTTGGATAAGAGAAGTCAATATTGTAAATATGGCATTTTTTTTAAATTTCAAAATTATGCAAGCTAATTCTAAAGTATATATGGAAAAAACAAATTAGTGAGAATAGTCAGCCAACTTTGAAATATCAGTGTTTTCAAATAACATTGATTTAATAAATCATAAACCCAAAAAAGTTCTAAAACTAAATATAGGAATATTTTTCCTCCATAATCTTAGAATTAGGAATGCTTTAAAGACATAAAACTCAAAAACCATGAGAGAAATTAATAAATTTGACTATTTGAAAATTAAAATATCCACATAAAAGCATAAAGTCAAAAGACAATAAGTTGGAAACAGTGCAACATATTTGACAAATGGCTAATTTCTTTCATCTTTGTAGAGGTATTTCAAATTAATAAGAAAAACACTGGTAATTTTAAAAAAGGCAGATGACAGTTCTCAGCAAATGAAAAATATCTGGTGTTTAAATATTTTTTAAAAGTTGCTTTATCTTGATTATAAAGACATCCTAAATAAAAATGAGGATATCACTTAGCCTATTATTTTAAGAAATGAAAAAATATTTGAAAACTCACACTTTCAGAGAGGGTATGGAAGAAAAGGCATCCTCAGACACTACCAGTGGGAGCATAAATTACATAAACTTTGTAGAGACTGATTTGGCAATGTCTATCAAAATTACAAAGGCACACATTCCTTTATGAGGTAGTTCAACTGAGTGATACCTGCAGGTATACTGGCAAAATCGCCAAATGACATATGTATAAGTTTATTTATTGAAGCATTTTTGGGTTTTTTTTTATCTTTTTTTTTTTTTTTTTTTTTTTTTTTTTGCTTTATACGGGCCTCTCACTGTGTGGCCTCTCCCGTTGCAGAGCACAGGCTCCGGACGCACAGGCTCAGCGGCCGTGGCTCACGGGCCCAGCCGCTCCGCGGCATGTGGGATCTTCCCGGACCGGGGCGCAAACCCGTGTCCCTTGCATCGGCAGGCGGACTCTCAACCACTGTGCCACCAGGGAAGCCCCTGAAGCGTTGTTTTTAATAGCAAAACCGTTCATGATTTCTTAGTTCAGGCTTCTATAACTGGAATGGCATAGATTGGGTGGCTTAAACAACAAACATTTATTTCTCACTGTTCTGGAGGCTGGGAAGTCTGAGATCAGGGTGCCAGCATGGTCGGGTTCTGGGGCTCTCTTCCTGGTTTCCTTGCTTGGCAAAGAGAGCTCCAGAGCGCAGGTCTCTTCATCCCCTTACAAGAGCACCAGTCCCATCATGGGGGCTCTACCTCTACCTTCATGACCTCACCCAAATTTAATTACCTCCCAAAGGCTCTACCTCCAAACACCAGCACACTGGGGATTAAGGTTTCAATCTATGAATTGGTGGAGGGGGCACAAACATTCAATCCATAACAATGGTTAAATAAATTATGGTTCATCCATACGATGACATGGTTTGTAGTAATTCAAAATTTCTTTTGACATTTTTATTCAGCATTTTCCTTGACTTACAGAACTCACTTTAGTATCAGTTTTTAGTCAGTTTATGAGAAACAAATTCTCTCAGTTTTTGTTTGTTCAAAGATATCTTAGGGCTTCCCTGGAGGCACAGTGGTTGAGAGTCCGCCTGCTGATGCAGGGGACACGGGTTCATGCCCCGGTCTGGGAAGATCCCACATGCTGCGGAGCAGCTGGGCCCATGAGCCATGGCCACTGAGCCTGCGCGTTCAGAGCCTGTGCTCTGCAATGGGAGAGGCCACAGCAGTGAGAGGCCCATGTACCGCAAAAAAAAAAAAAAAAAAAAAAAAAATCTTAAATTCACATTCATTTTTTTCTTTTGTTATTGGTTTTTATTTATTAAAAAATTTTTTAACAACTTTATTGGAGTATAATTGCTTTACAATGGTGTGTTAGTTTCTGCTTTATAACAAAGTGAATCAGCTATATGTATACATATATCCCCATATCTCCCCCCTCTTGCGTTTCCCTCCCACCCTCCTTATCCGACCCCTCTAGGTGGTCACAGAGCACCGAGCTGATCTCCCTGTGCTATGTGGTTGCTTCCAACTAGCTATCTATTTTACATTTTCACCTTCATTTTTGAAAAATAATTTCATTGGTTAGCAGTGGGTTTATTTCAGCACTCTAGTACTCTGCTTCTGGTTTTGGCTTATAATGTTTGTTTTTAAAAGAAGCTGAAGCTCTTATTTTTCTATTTTAAAGTAATGTGTCTGTTTCCTTTAAACAGTTTGTGATATACTCTTTGTCTTACGAGCCTTGGTGTAGTTTCCTTTGTATTTGACATACTGGGGTTTGTAGCAATTTGAATCTATCAGTGAGGACTCCAGTTTTCAATTTCTAAAGTTCTTAGCCATAATCTCTTTCAATATTGCTCCTTTCTCATTCTTTCCTCTATCCTGATATTTTAAGTACAAATATTTTAGTTTTTTTTTTTAATCTTTTCCATGTCTTTTAGGCTCTTTTCTGAATTTACCATCTTGTTTGTCCTCTCCATGTTTCAGTCCAGATATTTTTTATTGACCTTTCTCCCAGTTCACTAATGTTATCTTCACCGGTCTTTAATCTACTGTTAAATCAATCTATTGATTTCTTAATTTAATTATTTTATTTGTGCATTCTAGGGTATCCATTTTGCTCTTTTTATGGATTTCAGTTCTACTAAAAGTATCTATTTTGTCATCTATTTAAAAATATATTAATCAAAGTTATTTTAAGTCTAAGTCAAATTACTTCAAACTATGTACCACCTGTGGTTCTTTTTATACTGCCTATTTTCTCTTGCTTTCAATTATTTAATACTGTATCCTATCTTACAGGAATTTTGTTTTGTTTTGTTTTTAATGCCAATGTGTACACACACATTGAAGCTTACATGAGGTTCTGGATGACATCTTCTTTCTTCAGAGAAGATTTACATTTGTTTCTGGCTGTCAGCCTGCTATGGGACTGGATCACCTTAATCCAGTGTGGACTGAACTGTTGAGAAATTGGGTTTCAACCTTTGTGAGGGATAATCAATTTCCTTTTATCCTTATTCCTTGGATGTGACCCTTCAGGAACACCAACTATAACTTCCACAGGCATCACCTTTGGCAGGTGTTGAACTGAATTTTGTCTTCCTCACACCATGAGAGTGTTTGTTGAAAATTCTTCTAGGCTTCTTAGCTTTTTAGTTGCTGCTTTCTGCTTGACTTCTCAGACTCTTAGCTACAATTTACATACAATGAAAACTTCAAGGGGAATAGTGACACCAAATGTTAGACCAAGCTCAATGCATTTTTCTTCTCTCAGGGATCCTGGTCTCTCAGGTTCTGAACTCCTTGGTCATTCTCTAATGTTTATGAACAGTTTAAATTTTTTATCTATAAAGCTTTTTCATTCACTGTGACAATATTAATCTGATACAAGTAGGCTTTTAAAAGCCAAAAGTAGAAGTCTGAATTAGGTATTTCTGAGGTATTAAAATTTTGAGCAACTTTTTATCTCTGTTATAATCACACACACACACACACACACAAACCAATAAATTCAGCTTATTTCATGTATGTCTATTATAGAAAATGCATTTAAAGTTAGATATGGGGGAGATACACTTGCAGGTGACTAAAAAGGAATAGATGGATGGACAGAAGTAAAACCAAGAGAATGTGGAATAATGAAAGTCGAGAAGATTATTCAAAACTGTAGAAAAGACTAACTCATTGGCTGATACTGTGAAGTTAAGATAAAGAAAAAGGGAAATGGATAAGGATAGCAATGTTTATTTCAGGTATTGATATTAACGATTAGGTCACAAATATTACAAGTGTGGTACAGGTGTCAGATATATCAGTTGGGTAAAATAAAAAGCTCATAGACAGATACAAGAACTACATTATCTATGAATGTAATTATTTTGTCATAAATGTAGTGTTTTGAGTCAGTGAAGAAAGGAAGATTGATTAAATAAATAACATTACAACCCCTAAGTACTCTTAGAAAAAAAAAGTTAGATCCTAATTCACACCATATATCAAAAAGAATTGCAGATAGATCAAAGACAGAAACCATATAAAATATCATATGGATACAGAGATAAATAGGCTTCAATTATTTTCTTATTTAACAAAGAAAAAATTCATAAATACATATTTAGGAAAACATTATTTAAAAATGTTTTAAACTTTAGGGAAAATAACTTAAAAAATAAATCATTTATAATATACACATTAGAACTAGAAATCAGGAAAATATTGGAATTACTAATTCTAGAAAACAAGTATATTGAAAAAGACTTAAATAGATGAATCTAATTACAAAAAGTGAGAAAAATTAAAAATAATATGAAAAAATCAAGTAAGTTAACAATAATTGGTTGTTTTAATTTAAAAGAATACTATATACAAATCTCAACTAATACATGTCAATGGAATAGATGTTTTTTGTAGAAATATTAAAAGTGCCATAATTGACACTGGAATATATCTACTAGTTAAACAGACTATTTATATAAGATAATTTTGGGGAAAATATCACATAATTATAATTATCACTGCTCGAAAGATTCTGGGCCACAAAGGTTTGTGGATGTGGGCTTTCAATACTTTAAAGAATAGCTATTTCTGATCCTGGCATAGTTTATTCCAGGCCAAGAAAAATGAAAAAGAGCTGTCCAATTAATTTGATGTGTCTAGGATAATTCTAAACTGAAATCAATAAAGGATGCAGAAAAGAATTATGTAGACAATTTTATTTGCATAAAGATTCAGACATCTTAAATAAATTGTTTTTAAAACAAATTCAGCAATTTATTTTTAAAATAATTTTCTATAATCAATAGCTTTTGCTTAAACAGGTATTCAATACCATTCAAAAGCCATTTCTTATTTTTAAAATGTTTTAAGAAGTACTAAACATTGGGCTTCCCTGGTGGCACAGTGGTTAAGAATCTGCCTGCCAATGCAGGGGAACATGGGTTCAAGCCCTGGTCTGGGAAGATCCCACGTGCCACGGAGCAACTAAGCCCGTGTGCCACAACTACTGAGCCTGTGCTCTAGAGCCTGTGAGCCACAACTACTGAGCCCACGTGCCACAGCTATTGAAGCCCATGCGCCTAGAGCACGTGCTCCGCAACGAGAGAAGCCACCACAATGAGAAGCCCGCGCACCACAATGAAGAGTAGCCCCTGCTCACCACAACTAGAGAAAGCCAGCGTGCAGCAATAGACCCAACACAGCCAAAAATAAATAAAATTTAAAAAAAAGGTACTAAACATAGTCTTAACATAAGGAAAATCTTGCACCAATGGTAAAACTATGTTTAAGAATAATTTTAATAGTTTCTGCCATTTATTGGGCATTTATTTAAATTAATTATTTCAACAATACTAGAAGGTAAGTTACTATCCTGATTTTAAAGAAACTTTTATTTTATACAGATAGTAAGTGGAGAAACTAGGATAGAAAGACTCAACTATTATAGTGAAATAGTAGAGGCATTCCCATTCATTGTGGGTATAAAAGAGATTTGCTTCATAAACAATAAAAATCTCATACCAGAGAATACCAAAAACAAAAGTGAAAGGTCAGTGCATTCTGGGAAAAATACTTGCAACTCATCTGATAGAAAATGGGTTAATATCATTAATATAAAGTCAGAAAGTATTTTTTTAATTTAATATATTTTTTAAAAGAGCCATCAACTCACAATTTTACTTTAGATGTTATAACCATTTTCTCCTTGATAACAATTATAGATTTCTCTCCTTTCTTAAGCTTATTGCCTTTTCTGGAAAGGCAGAAAGAATAAGCATTAGAGAAATTCTTCATAAAAATGACTCCATACATAACTTCTATGAAAATGCATTACCTTTGATAATTCAATCCACTTTGACTTACAACTACTTTAAAAATATTCATGGGATTATAGTAAGACACTATCACATTTGCATGTTTTTGACTCTTCAAAACAAGCAATTAAATTTTCTCACTTTCATATATTGATTTCATTCTTAGCCTGAATATATCCTAATTATGTATTTCAGGAGATTCTGACTTTAGTCACTGAAGAAATTTAATTCTCTTTGATCAGCTAACCAGGTTAAACAGTTTCATCAGGAGACAAAATTTTAATTAACAAGGAAATGCCTTGGAACTAAAAGTAAAAGTTGCTAAAACAAATTGAATTCAAAATGTTATCCATTTTTATTCATTCATGATAAAAATATCAGCTGACTACTTATGCGGTATGAGACATTTACTACCTTCTCATTTTTTTTCAGTCTTTGTCTGCTTCATTTATTTAACTATTACAAACGGTTTGCCAGAGAATTAAAATACACTTAATTTTTGAAAGACACATTCCTAAAATTATTTTCATTCTTATTTTCATGGAAGTTACATATGAAATGGCCAATACAGGTAGGTCTCTCTATCAGGGTTTCATGAGGCAGTAGGCCAACTTAACATCTCTGTTTTCTCATCTCTTTAGATATAACACCCTGTGGTGGGCTGTCAGTCCAAAATCATTGTCTCCTGCCTCTACCTGCAACCTCAAAGAAACTTGGAGCCAATACCAAAAGAACATTTTCTTACATTCTCTCACAGTTTGCTCTCATGTTTATTCTTCCTATCCTGGCACTTCAATTTAATTTCAAATCACCATCCAGAAATGTTAGTTGACTGTCTGTCTAGAAATTGGTCATAGCCATCTCTCATACAATTTCATTATGAGAAGAACACCTGTTATTTGAGATCATAAAGTTTATGTTTGGGGTTCCACTACTACATGTTTATCTGTCTGACATCCTAGGTGTTTAATGGTAAGCTATAATCCTGTAACCTCTCACAGCTTATCACCATCTATATATTATACTATGTCCTGAATTATACCTCATTGATTCCACTGTTCACCAAATATTTATTGTGTGTTCACTGTATGCCTGACATTACACAAATGATTGGAGTTATGTGTAGAAATAAGGCACAATCCCTTGCCTATATCTCTAGTCTCATCTCTTCTCATTCCTTAGGTCATGCTTTATGCTCTAAAAAAAACAAAAACAAAAAAGCAAAAAAATACATTGCCCAGGCTGTTCACCTCTGCACCTTTCCTCATCTTTCAAGGTTAAGCTCAAGTCCCAGTCAAACATCCTTTTCTCATGTCTTTATATTATTCCTTCCTGCCAGAGGCTTGACTAATTGCTCCTCTTCTGGGTCTCTTAGTAGCCAGGTTATCATTGTGTTTGCTTCATTGTATTGAAAATATCAGGTTATAAGCCAAGATTGTAAGAACAAAATTGCATCATTTTCATCTTTATATCATCGTCATCTAACTGGTTAGAAATAACAGCCACTCTATAAGTGTTCACTGAACTCGTCTCAGCTATACTTAACTGGGTCTAGTGGGTGAATGACATCTCCAAAGAGAGATATAATCTGGCAAAGCAGCAAATGTAAACGAGGTAAGAAAAAAGTATTGCAGAACTAGAATGGAAAGAGGAAAAAGTAACTAACTCTGTGTGCAAGTTTTTTAGCTATTATCTCTCAGTTCCAGATTCACTTTTTTTTTTTAACATCTTTATTGGAGTATAATTGCTTTACAATGGTGTGTTAGTTGCTGCTTTATAACAAAGGGAATCAGCTATGCATATACATACATCCCCATATCTCCTCCCTCTTGCATCTCCCTCCCACCCCTCTAGGTGGTCACAAGGAACTGAGCTGATCTCCCTGTGCTTTGAGGCTGCTTCCCACTAGCTATCTATTTTACATTTGGTAGTATATATAAGTCCATGTCACTCTCTCAATTCGTCCCAGCTTACCCTCCCCCTTCCCTGTGTCCTCAAGTCCATTCTCTACGTCTGCGTCTTTATTCCTGTCCTGTCCCTAGGTTCTTCAGAACTTTTTTTTTTTTTTAGATTCTATATGTATGTGTTAGCATACAGTATTTGTTTTTCTCTTTCTGACTTACTTCACTCTGTATGACAGACTCTAGGTCCATCCATGTCTCTACAAATGTCCCAATTTCATTTCTTTTTATGGCTGAGTAATATTCCATTGTATATATGTACCACAATTCTTTATCCATTCATCCGTCGATGGGCATTTAGGTTGCTTCCATGACCTGGCTATTGTAAATAGAGCTGCAATGAACGTTGTGGTACATGACTCTTTTTGAATTATGGTTTTCTCAGGGTATATGCCCAGTAGTGGGATTGCTGCGTCGTAGTTCCATTTATAGTTTTTTAAGGAACCTCTATACTGTTCTCCATAGTGGCTGTATCAATTTACATTCCCACCAACAGTACAAGAGGGTTCCCTTTTCTCCATACTCTCTCCAGCATTAATTGTTTGTAGATTTTTTGATTATGGCCATTCTGAAAGAATGAAATTAGAACACTCTCTAACACCATACACAAAAATAAACTCAAAATGGGTTAAAGACCTAAATGTAAGGCCAGACACTATCAAACTCGTAGAGGAAAACATAGGCAGAACACTCTATGTCATAAATCACAACAAGATCCTTTTTGGCCCATCTCTTAGGGAAATGGAAATAAAAACAAAAATAAACAAATGGAACCTAATGAAACTTAAAAGCTTTTGCACAGCAAAGGAAAACATAAACAAGATGAAAAGACAACCCTCAGAATAGGAGAAAATATTTACAAAGGAAGCAAATGACAAAGGATTAATCTCCAAAATTTACAAGCAGCTCATGCAGCTCAATATCAAAAAAACAAACGACCCAATCCAAAAATGAGCAGAAGACCTAAATAGACATGTCTCCAAAGAAGATATACAGATGGCCAACAAACACATGATAGGATGCTCAACATCACTAATCATTAGAGAAATGCAGATTCACTCTTTTATACTTTGTCTGTGACTCAGCCTGGGACTGTATTTTGTCCAAAGAAGAAAATAAAAGGAGATTGAGAGGCAAGAGGAGGAGACAAGGGGCTTCCTCCTTTTGTGTTCTCCTTGCTGATCTTGACAGTGTTTCTTAGCAATGGAGTGTGTTGAGACAGGGGCAGGAGTTGGTTTCAGCTTCAGCTACTTTCAAGACTCCCGAACCATCTTCATCTTGGTCCTTTATAAAAGCCATCAGCAGTCCAGCGTGGCTCCATCCAGAGGACTGAAACTCAGCTCCATAGGATTCTACCTCTGAGCTTTTAGGTTCTGATAACGCCAACCTTTTTTCTTTGTTTCCCCAGCCTTTGTGTGGTAGCTGCTTCCTGCAAGTATTATTTCTTGGTAACTCATGTTCTGTGTTTTCATTTGTTGGCTTTCTAACACCTATGTAACTAGTTCTTTCTGTTAAATTCCCTTTATGAAATATTTTGGTTGGGTGTCTTTTTGTTTTGTTTTTTGTTTTTATCCACTGGCCTCTGAGACTAATATATTTTGCCTAGATACATTCTTCTTACAGAAAATATGGTATTGGAGCTAAAATGTAAAGGATATGTAAGAAAGCTAGAGAAAACTCTGTGGACCTCAAAAAGCAAAAATGAGCTATATCAGCCCACTTTAATCAAATTACTAAAAACTTAGAGTGATCTAAGTCTAGCTGGAGTTTTATAAGATTTCATTTGAATAGGGAATTCCTCAGCTTAAAAAAAAAACAAAGTTTGAGAAATAATGCCCTAATCCAAAGATAAACCTGACTGCAAACAATTATATTCAAACCTATTGATGATTAAAATCCTATCTGGTTCATGTATATGATCCACTTTGATCTTTCCAATAATACTGTAAAGTAACCTGTTTAGCTATTTTAAATGGTTTTTCCAAAGTCGTATGGTTTGTAAGAGACAGATTCCAATGTAATATAAAATCCAATGTATTGTTCCCTCTACCACATGGTCTTTAATTACAGACAAAAGCTGTTTGGACGCAGAGAGGTTCTGTAGCCCTGTCAGATCATAGCGTGTTCCCAGCGGGGCCCTCTAAACATAGGCATGGCATTCTTTCCATTGTAATAACTAGTGCTCATTTGGTACTTACTATTTGCAAGGCATTTTGCTGAGTGTTTCCCATATTATTTCATTCAATTCTCACAACTATAATTATCTCTACTTTAGAGATGAGAAAACTAGGGCTTGGAGGTGCTAAGGAATTATCACATAGTTGGGAAGGGACAAAGTCAGAATTTTATAGCAGGCATTCTGAATCCAGAGCCCACATGCTTAAACACTACACTCTAATATCCCCTATAAGGAAGTATTTTTAAATATTGTGGGGAAGGGTATTTTCATCCTAAATGTCCAACTGAATAAAAATGTTTTTCATTATAGGTTAAAATGAATTAATATAGTCGTTTGTATGTCACTGTAAGTTTGAAACAAAACAAATTTATTATAATAGAACATTTTAAAGTTGGAAGAAACAATCGAATTCTTACACTAAACTGAAATTGCTTGCTTTTTACTGAAGTGTTACCAAAATTTACTAACGCTGGAAAACTGAAATTACCTATATATTAATTACTGAAGCGAATGCACAAATGTTCATAATTATTCTGAATGATTATTTTTCTTTTGTGAATTTAAAATGTGATACCATGTGAAAAAGTTAATTTTGTTGAAAAGACTGCTATTATTTTTCCAAAAGAATTTGATTTTATTATATATTTATATACTAGAGTTTGTATGACCTTCATATTCTGCTTTTTTCCATTTATAGATACTAATAAAAGGCAAATGCCACTCACTTTCTCTCACATGATCTGTCCATAATATTTCAATTCCTAAAGCAGTAACATCAATTACTTTTTTAAAATCTACTCAATTGTCAACTGAACTGACAAATAAAATCAAGGTAAAATATGAGTCACTGCTTTTGTAGTCTAAATTGATTTTTTAAAACACTAATAAAGAAAACCTTCATAGAAAATTTCTTTTTGAAATATAAATGAATGCCTAGTAATTGCATCCAATAACAATGTAAGTCATGGAAATGTGTTTTTTTTTTTTTTTTTTTTTTCTTTTTTGCGGTACGCGGGCCTCTCACTGTTTTGGCCTCTCCCGTTGCGGAGCACAGGCTCCGGACGCGCAGGCTCAGCGGCCATGGCTCACAGGCCCAGCTGCTCCGCGGCATGTGGGATCTTCCCGGACCCGGGCACGAACCCGTGTCCCCTGCATCGGCAGGCGAACTCTCAACCACTGCGCCACCAGGGAAGCCCCTGGAAATGTTTTTGATAAAAGTTTTTTAATAGTCACAATGGAAATTGTCATATTTGGCCTATGCTGATGTGAAAAACTCTAAAAATTGGTCTTACAGAGCATGAGAATAAAATGTGTTCATTTTATCTGTCCAGTATGCTGACTTTGAGACCAAACCATATTTAGTGCTATCAACTATCTTCTTCTTCTAAGCTCAGTGGCAGTGCAGCTGCTCAGCCTAGTAGGGTTAGCCCCACAAACCAGCAGGTTTTGGAAACTGTCATCACTGCTCCTGAGCTAGAGTCTAAAGCTCAAGCAGCTAAATCAGGCAGTTCCTTCCCAAATTCCTACAGGACAGCTGGGCTGCCGTGGATTCTTCTGCTCAGGGTTCTTAGATGTCTCATTTTGCCAACTTTCCCAGGACTACAGGAGAGGCCCTGCCTCCGCCTTCAGTTCTCTGGCTTCATTTTCTGCATGCTAAGTCTTGCTTCTTCTTTCCTTAGTCTTCTATCAGGACAGAATTTCTAGAATGACATCCCCAGTTCTGTATCTGACACAGTTACAGTCTGTATTCAGCAATTGCAAAGCTGTGTTTTCACCAACTCCCAATCAATTCTCTGCAGATCACTCTGGCCCTTTAGTTCCCCAAATTCAGTTTTTTGTTTTTGTTTTTTGTTTTTTGCTTTTTTTGCAGTACGCGGGCCTCTCACTGCTGTGGCCTCTCCCGCTGCAGAGCACAGGCCCCGGACGGCACAGGCTCAGTGACCATGGCTCACGGGCCCAGCCGCTCCGCGGCATGTGGGATCCTCCCAGACCAGGGCTTGAACCGGCATCCCCTTCATCGGCAGGCGGACTCTCAACCACCGCGCCACCAGGGAAGCCCCAGTTTTGTTTTTTTAAAAAATATTTGTATGTACTCTCTTTCATTGTTGTTGTTGTTATTTTTAATTTATTTAATTTATTTTATTTTTGGCCGCTTTGGGTCTTTGTTGCTGCGCACAGGCTTTCTCTAGTTGTGGTGAGCAGGGGCTACTTTTCATTGGGGTGCTTGGGCTTCTCATTGCGGTGGCTTCTCTTGTTGCAGAGTATGGGCTCTGGGCACGTGGGCTTCAGTAGTTGTGGCTCGTGGGCTCTAGAGTGCAGGCTCAGTAGTTGTGGCTCACGGGCTTAGTTGCTCTGCTGCATGTGGGACCTTCCCGGACCAGGGCTCGAACCCATGTCCCCTGCATTGGCAGGTGATTCTTAACCACTGCACCACCAGGGAAGCCCCCAAATTGAGTTTTAAACATGTCATGATCAGATGATTGTTTTCTAAACATTTACAATATTAAATATAAAGTATATATAAGTATAGGTTTTTATTAACATTGTTATATAAAGTAAATTATATTTTTGTCTATAGGCATATTTTTACCTATAGACATAGAAATACTTTGGAAAACTCAGTCAAGTGAACATGTATGGTTGGAATTCATTACTTGTGTTACCTGCATAATATTCTAGCGCATGAATATTTCATAATTTATTCACCCAATCAACTATAGATAGGCATTCAAAACCTTTCCAGTTTTAGCCACTGTATACTCTGCTATAATTAAAAATTGTTATAGACTGGTTCCCTTACTTTTAAGGAATAGAAGTCAGTTTATAAATTTTAATAAATATTTTAAGATATTCTTTATATTTTAGTATATATCATGTGATTGCTTTCCCAAAGTGGGGTAATAATTTATCTGTCCATTGGTATTTAGGAGAGTAGTTTCTACCTGCTTCTGCAACAGCGGTAGAACTGATTAATTTCCAGCCTTCTTCTGGGTAGAGGAGAGTAGTCCCCAGGTTCCATGGCAAGGAGAGTCATCTGCACATCTAACTATTCCTCAGCCCACACCTTTGTAGCCATTGGTACTTGAAGCCTCCAATTCCTGAATGTTTTTGAAGTGGAAATTAGGTAACTTTTCCCGCTTTCCCCCCAACTCCTGAAGACTTGCTTTCTTTGGTATGTTAAGTCAGGTGCTGCTGGTCCATTTTTTCAGTGCCATCTGGCTTCCTGTTCAATTTTTGATTGTCTGCTCGTCCATTCTCTGTCCTTGCAGGTTTATGCCTTCAAAAAAATTCTTTTATTCTAATTTTCTTGAGGTTTCAGGGATAAGCAGAGTTAAAGAGTGTGTTTTTCCTGTGGGCTTTTTCACTGGTAGCTATTTAGTCAACTTTCAGATTGTATTGACTACTCTAGTTTTTTTAGTCTTTTTGGTTTTCTTTGGCATTCTCTTATAAACATTGATCATTTATATTTTGCCAGGAACTATCTATTTTCTGCAGTTTTTTCAAATGTCTGGCCATAAGTTTATGCAACATTCTTTTATAATTATTTTAATCTCCTTTGTATTTCTGGCTATCACTCTCACTCTTAATCTTGTAGATTTGGTTCTCTCTTCTCTTTTACCATTGCGATGAGGAGTGCATCTACTTTCCTTGGTCTTTTATTACAAAAGTAGCCTTTGTATTTACTTTGACTTTATCCTATTGTTTTGCTTTTATCTACTTCAGATTTTATTATATAATTTCATAATATTATTATCTTTTTATTGTGTACCTAATTTCTTAATATTTGTGTTCAATTATTTTGTTTTGTTCTGTAGTTCATCTCTCTTCTTTAGTGATAAAGGTAAACAAAGCCAAACATTTCCTCATGAATACAGATTTCCCTGGGTCTGTAGACTTTGGTGTGATGTCTTCTTTCATTGTTGTTTTAGTCAGTTTGGGAGGTTATGACAAATATACCATAGAATGGGAGGCTTAAACCACAAACATTTATTCTCACAGCTCTGGATGCTGGGAAGTCGAAGATCAACGTATCTGGTGAGAGTCTTCTTCCTGATTTACAGAGGGCTGCCTATTCATTGTATTCTAACCTGGTGGAGAGCAGACAGAGAGCAAGCAAGCTCTTTCATGTCTCTTCTTATGAAGGCACAAATCGCATTTACGAAGGTTCCACCTCCACGACCTAATCACCTCCCAAAGGCCCCATCTCCTATTACCATCAAATTGAGGGTTAGAATTTCAACATATGAATTTTGGGAGTACACAAACATTCAATTCATAGCAATTGTTTTGTAGATAGTTTCCTGTTTTCTTTTGAATTTCTTTTATCAAAATGTTGTAGAGTGTATTTCTAATTTCTAAGCAATTATGGTTTTTGTATACTTCTTTTGTGTTTATATTTAGTTTTATTCATTCAAGCAAAAATACTTATTGTGTAGCTACTATATGCCCAGAATGAATTGTGACGCCCGAAATTCATCAGTGAACAGATTCACTATGCAATCCCACTATGGTTATATCTTACAATCATTTTGAAATCTCCCATGCTTTGTTTCTACATTGATTCCAAAATTTGAAGAACAATAAATAATATTCACTTACGAGGGCCATGTAACTGTGATTCACCTCAAGGCAAGCTAGCATGCTGAAACCATCAAAATTCCAATAAAAGAAGACACTCCAGACCAAAAGGATTTTCTTTCCTTATATATTGTTAATTTTCAAACAGTTCACCATATTTTACTTTTCTTCTTATCTGTAGCATAAATACCTTATACAATTTTACTTTGGAGATGAAACATATGCCTTACTACTTATAACACCTGTACCTAAAGTTTTACTTATGCTGTATGTTTCTTGTCATCTACTTCATTGTTCTTCCCGATCACACTTTTTTCTTAGAATCCAATGATTTTTTAATCTAATTAGGGTAGGTACTCTTGTAAAACTGCCATCCCTGGGATCCTTTTCACTGGATTCTTGGGTTAGTTTCATCATTTCTGTTGGTAAATATTTTCCTTTTCTTATTTTCTTCCTCCTTTTGTTCAGAGTAATCCCCAAGTAGGTAATTGATCTTGCATTTCAGGAGACACATAATCTGTCCACCTATTTTATTAACAGTTTGGGTATAGAATTCAAGGTTAAAAATAATTTTAATTAAAAGTTTAGAAGATTTGTTTTTTTGCCTTCTAGAATTTAATTTTGCTGATGATGTATCAGATACCAGTCTAAATCACATTCTTGTATAGCTGACTTTTTTTCCCTATCTATGTCAGGTTTTAACACTATTTCTTCATCGTTGACATTTTGAAATTTCATGATGATATGTCTATCTCTGGATCTTTCTTCATTTATTCTGCTCACAGTGAATATTTTAGTTTGAAGATCCATGTCTCTTTTCAACCCTGGCAACTTTACTTCCATTTTCTCTGAAAATTTATTCCTGTATATTTTTCCTCTCTCTCTCATTCTGGAACTTTCAGGATTTAGAACCACCCACATCTATTATCTATACCTGATTACTTCCTCGAACTTTCTTTGTTGTTTTTTCTATTTTAAAGAATAATGCCTTAAAAGCAATTTTAAATGATTCAATTACATGTATAATTTCCAAGAGCTTTTTTCTTTTTCTCTGATTTGCCTATTTTGAATTTTTTTTGATAAAATGTCTTCTCAACTATTTCACAAGTTAATTAATATAGTTGTTTTGTTTTTACTTTTATATTCTTATTTTTCTCTGGATTATCTGGATATTTTTCTTGAGCGATTTGCTTTGTTAGTATGTCTTCTACTTCTCTTTTAAGCTGTTGTATCAATATTACTTCATTCACTTCAAGTGAATGTATTTTTTAAAGTGGAGGACTTGGTTTTTTTTTTGAGGTATAATTGACATATAACATTATATTAGTTTCAGGTGTGTAACATAGTAATTTAGCATTTGTATATATGGCAAAACTCAGTTGGCTTTTCTGCATAGCTGATATGGATTATATTTGTAGGCTTGTTCTTTTCTCTTAGGTCCCTGTGTTGAGGGTCCCTAAAACTACACTCAGGTTTGGTGAGTCAATAGAGTTATTCACAGAATTCAGCATATAGCCATACACACAGGTACAGTTTACTACAGTAAAAGGATACAAAGCAAAATCAGAAAAGGGAAAAGGCACTGGGGAGAAGTCTAGAGGAAACCAGGCACAAACTTCCAAGAGGAGACTCACAGGACACCTTGAATTTTTCCAAAAATGAGTTGGGACAACATTTTCAAAGTCTCCCAGGGAAGCTCAATAGAAACTTAGCACCTAAGATTTTTATTGGAGTCTGGTCACATAGCATACTCTGCCTTGCTTGTGCCACAATTCCAAACTCTCAGAAAAAAATCAGACGTTTAGCATAAACGATATTGTTCATAAAGTCTAGGCACAATGAACCACCCTTATCAGGTAACTATTGACGGAGAACACTCTGAGAGCCAACTTCCCAGATGCCAGCCAAGGGCCACCCCTGCAAACAGGCCTTTCTAATGATAACAGTCCCAGGCCTTCTAAGTGAACTCTTTACTACACATTCTCTCTTGTGAATAGGTTTACTTCGGAGCTCTGTGTTTGTAAGCTGGGCTGTTAACATTCACATTATGATGAGTAGGTTGGGATCTGGCCTTCAGGTCAGGGAAAGTGGATAGACATGCTAGAAAAGGGGGCGGGGTGGTGCAATCCCCTAAAGCACCAGCATTCATCCTAGCCCCCCATTTCTCCCTAGCAGCTCTTTATATCTTTGGAGAAGAACCCTATGTCAGACCCACAGCTCTCAGGAGGGCTCTGCACTTTCAAACCTCTCTATGAACATGTTATCTCTGCTCAGATGCCATAGTCCCCACTTCTCCACTTAGAAAAGTCCTTTAAGTTTAAGAACTAGCTGATACCTCCACTAGAACTTTCTCCATTGCCACCAGGCAATACTTTCTTAAAGCATTCAACAAAAATGTGCTGATTGCCAGGTAGAGCGCGGGAGATGAGAATATCAGCAAAGTTGCTGCACCCATAGAAGTTACAAGTGCTATAATTTTATTACTAATATCACATGTTTACATCATGCTGTAAATCCATATGTCTTTCTCAATAATAGTGATTTCTTTGACATTCCACAATTTATTTATTTTTATGTCTACTCTATTACAGAATGCATTCACACAATAGATAATAAATGAAACACATTTCTGTCAAAGGCAAATACAGGTTTATACAGTTCAATAAGTATCTTGGGACATTTAGAATATTCCAATCTGGTATGTACATATTTGGTTATGTGTACTAACTCTGAAACTGAAAAAAAAAAAAAAAGAGAATGACACATTGAAAGAACATGAATAGAGTGGATGGCAGTGTATTCACATCCGGGTATATATTATATTAACTCTAAAACTTAAGAGAAGATGAGAATTCTGCCCAGCACTCAAAAAACTGTTTCTAGCTCTGACATCAAAACACCCCAATTCTACTTTCATTTTCTGGGATGAAATGTTTCTAATGTTTTATCTTTAAATAAAAGACATATTTGTAAGTGACAATCCAAACCAAATTGGTTTTGTACAAGATTGCAATTATGGTTTCTTTGCTGTGTCCACTATCATTCTGATAATACTTCTAGGTAAAATCAGAATTGAAAAACCTGAGAACCTGGAACTGGTCACATATGTTTCCTCAGTGAATATACTGAGCAGAAAAGTTAGAGAAACTCAAGTTTCCCTCAAGAGACGGAAATGTGGAAGCCCCTGTTAATCTTTATTTTAATACTAGGTTATCTGACTTTTACATTTATTTTATTTTAGACTTCATTTTAGACTTTGAGACTTTTATTTTAAGGTCAGTTTGAAAGACTTATTCAAATTTACCTTAAAACTACTTAGCATATTTAATTAACTTATCCAAAACAATCAGCTTGTTTTTTGCTTTTACAGAAGCAAAGTTACAGATATAGAATAGATTTTTCCTTTTATGAAACTAAAATATTTGTTATTCTACTGATTCTAATATTGAATATTGCATAATTTCAGCACAGAGATTAGTTATCCTTACAGTGCATATCTATGTTTGAAAAAATTGTAAACCTTTTAAAAACTACTATTTTTAGGGCTTCCCAGGTGGCACAGCGGTTGAGCGTCCACCTGTCGATGCAGGGGACGTGGGTTCGTGCCCCGGTCCGGGAAGATCCCACATGCCGCGGAGCAGCTGGGCCCGTGAGCCATGGCCTCTGAGCCTGTGCGTCCGGAGCCTGTGCTCCGCAACGGGAGAGGCCACAACAGTGAGAGGCCCACATACCGCAACAAAACAAAACAAAACAAAACAAAAACAAAAACAAAACCCTACTATTTCTTAAGTCACTGGTCGCTCTTTCTCTTTTTGCTGGTCCCCTTCATCTTCTCAAACTCTAAAGATGGGAGTACCACAGACTCAATCTTCAGATTTCTTCTGTTTTACAACCTTTGGTGCACTCATTAAATCTTAGAGTTTTAAATGCCATCTATATACTCATGACACATTTTTTATTTCCTGACTAGACTTTCCCCGAAACTCCAGTCATAATATCTAACTGCCTACTCAACATTCCCACTGGGATAGCTAATAGTCCTCTCAAATTTAACAAATCCAAATTTGAACTCATGATTTCCACCCTTCCTCGGACCTACTCATTACACAATTTTTCTCTTCTCAGTAAATAGAAATGTCATTCCTTGTATTGCTTATGCCAAAAAGCTTGGAGTCATCCTTGGCCCCTCATCTCCTGGAAACTAAATTAAAGGAGACTGGCTTTTCTTATGGCAATCCTGGTTTTTTTATAGCCACCTTTTTCTTAGGTATGAATTCCTGGCCCAATTGATTGTGGTCTGGGAAGCAGGACCACATGACCCAAGTCCTAACACCTAATTGGATGGGAAATCCAGTTGGTTCAATCTTCAGGATTTATCCAGCAGTCCACCACTTCCTTGTTGTTCTGAGCCAACATCATCTGTTTCCTGGATTGTTGTAGTAGTCTTCTTCCTGGTGTTTCAGCTTCCACCTTTGCCCTCCTAAAGTCTGCTCTTCATACAATAGTCAGAGTGATTCTTCAAAAATGTAAGAGAGATTCTTTCGCTCAAATGAGTTTCTCAATGTTTTCCCATCCTCCCCAGATTAAAAGCCAGAGGTCTAGCTGATCTGATCCCTGGCTACTTCCCTAATCTCATGTTTATCAGTCTTCCCCTTACTTACCTCCATGACCTCCCCTAGAATTAAATTGCCACAGGGTCTTTGTACTTACTGTTCCTTCCACCGGGAATGCTATTCTCCAAGTGTATCATTTCCTCCCTTCTTTTGGGTCTCTGCTAAAATATTACTTTATCAGAAAGGCCTTCCATGACCATCCTATAAAACAATAACTTCCCCCACACTAATTCCCTTACCCAGCTTCATTTTTCTTCTTGTGCATTTAACCATATAATATACTTTGTATTTATTCTTTTTAATTGTCTGATTTCATCTACTGAAATGGAAGTTGCAAAAAGGTAGGGATTTTATGTCTCTACCTTAGACATAAAATTAGTCTGTCAAGTTATAGATGCTCACCAAGTAATGATTTAAAAGTAAGTAATATTGATTTTATTTTTCATATATGTTAATATAACGAATGTTATCAGTGATTAAAACTTCAAAACATACATATGATAATTTTAGTACTAGCAAGAAGTTATTCTTAGGCTTAGTACTAAATATTTCATGAATCATAAGTGTCTGCCATGCCTAGAGTTTTCTTCTGAAGGAAACAACAACAAGCCACTCCTTCCAAACAAAAGTGTCAAGCCTTGGGTCACGTGATTTTCTCTCCCAGGCCACAACTGATTGGGCCAGGGATTCTGCTGAAGGTAAACGGTGAATAAAGGAAAAACAGAGTTGACATTAAGAAGGTCATCCTCCTATGGTTTACTTATCAAGAAACTATGTCTTGATACTAGAAACTGGCAAATCATCCCAAACAGATCTCTTTTGGAAATTCTGAAACTGAGATTCACTTTGAGTGAAAAATAGGTAACAAACATACAACTTCAAAGAGTGTTGAAGAGGTTAGTGGTCAGAGCTATTGAGCTAATAAAACTCCTGTTCTCTCCTGGATGGTTATGGACCCTTGATACAGCTTTCCCTGAGGCTGGCTCTCCTTTCCGTCCTGAAAGCACTGGGACCTGACTGCTGAGATACTTTCCTTTGCTTATTCACCTCTCCAAGTGCATTTATAACAGCAATATTTTCTAAAGTAAGTATGTTAACAAGCATTACAAATAAACTATTTAGTGACCAAATGTGTTGAGGAAAATTCTAGGTTTCATATAATAAAATACATTTCTTTACCATCAAATGAGAAGTATAGCATGTTTGTTAAAAGCAGGGGTTTTAGATACATACTGCCCTGGAATGAATCCTGACTCTGCTGCTTACTGGCTAGGTGATCTTAGGCAGTTATTTAATCTTTATGTTCCTCAACTTCCTCATCTGTAAAATGGAGGCAATAATATTACCTACCTCTTAGGGCTGTTGCTAGAATTAAACAAGTGAATGTGCATGAAGTTCTCAGAGAAGCACCTGGTACAGAGTCTGCATTCCATAAGTACTAGATACTGTGGTATACTATCTCATGTAATACTTATATCTCCACGACATTCATTCTACTTGTGTAGGAGGAAAATGAAGCTTAGAGACGGTGAGCAATATGTCTCTGACTGAGCCAGTGTTCCAAACGAAGCTTTCTGCCTCTGAAGCCCAGGTGGCTAACCACTCCATAATCCCAAGATGTATTTGACTGTGGATTTCTTTTCCTCAAGACCTTGCAAGAAACTAGTGCTCTATGGAACACAGCAGACAGTGCTAACTTAAGGTAAATAGCCATTGTGGCTGCAGATTTTGGGGGCCTTCCTCAGAAATATTTTAATATGATTCATATTTTAGAGTTAACAAATTGGCATATATTTGACTCACTGTATTTCATGGCCATCAAACTAATTAAGCAAGAATTGTTAACTTTCATCTACAGTAAGAACTACTACTCTTTTCAGTTAAGAGAGCTAATAAATCCCCTTTGTTGTTCATCAATATTTGTTGGGTTTTCTCTTATTTTCAACTGAAAACATACCAAGTGCTACCATGGAGATATTTTGAAATGTTCTTTTTCCTTGTTATCACCTTGAACAAAGCCTAAAATAATATTTCCATGTCTTAAATTTGCCTTCTTACCAAGGGAAAAAAATCAATGCTTGAATAACTCTCCAAATTTGAATTTGATAAAATTTTGATATTAGAACATTAGAATTCTATTCAGAATTGTTAATTATAAGTAATTAAATTAAGTAATTCTAAGACTTCTCATAAGTGCACATGAAAACAGATTAAGCACAGGTGAAAATCTGAAACACCTTGGTGATTCAACTCCAGATTTGGAATTCAGAACTTGAATAGAAATTGCTTTTGATTCAATACAATAAACAATATAATTATAGTAAGGAAATTCTTTTAACTATACTCAATCATGTGTTCTTTAGCTATTTTTCCATTTTTTATTCCCTCAACACACACAAGCAAAAATTTTATTGATTCCTGAGAGACAGCCTATCCCTGAGAGATCCCTACAGCCCTTCTTTTTATTTTGCCCTGTCATCCCACCAGACTGCCACTGGAGCCCACTACACACATAATCTCTTTCTCAGTCTGCACTCTTCTGCATGAGTGTTTGTAAAGAAGGAAACAAGGCCGAGAACCATGTCCTTGAGAACTGACACTAACATATTTCACGACCAACTTGAGGAGAAGACTGAGACCGAGAATGAGAAATGAAGAGAGAGATGGATGAGACGGCCAGGCAAGAATGGTGTTGATTCAGTCTGTTGATTCAGTTATGCTTTCAGTTAGAAAGGAAAACTTAGCTCAAACTAACCAACAACGAAGGATTTATTGACCCTCTTGAATTAAAAGTCCAGAAATACAGAAAGCCTCAGGTATGGTTCTATCAGGACTCTGGTTCTGTTTCTCAGAAATTCTCTCATCATTGCCTTCTTCCACGTGGTATTGTTTCCACAGGATTGTGTCACTTCTATGACAAAATGCAGTTAAGCAGAACACAGGCTACATGCTTCTCCATTTACTTCTGAGGGAAAGAGAAGACCACTTACAGGGATCATGGGGAAAAAACTCATCAGTGTGACCATGTGGATGTCATGATGGGCAAGACAAAGGGAGAAGATGACCATCTAAAAAAAAAAAGAGAGGTCTCGGTATGAAGTCAACCCTGCTCACATCCTATCTCAGACATTTAGCCTCCAGAATTGTGAGAAAATAAATTTCTATTCTTTAAGCCACCTAGTCTGTGGTATTTGTTATGGCAGCCCTTGCAAACTAATATAATGATAAATCAAAGCCAGTGAGACCATGAGAAGGCTTGGGGACAGGAGCATGTGAGAAGAACTGGCCTTTCATAAGAGGAAGGCCCCTTCTTCACAAGATATAACATCAACGCATCTGCTAGTGGAAGATGGTTAAGTTCCCATCAGATAGTTTCAATTTTTTTAATGAAATATGATACCAATTACTAGGTACATTTTTTGTTGTTGTTGTTGAGGGAAAGGATGGGCTGTCAGCATCAGAAATTTAAGAAGAAAAGGGAAGGCATGAAATAATTGCTTCGATGAATGGGAAAGCAAGAAGGGTCATTACCTGACACCTAATTTAGCTGAATACTTATTTTTGGAAAATAAAAATGTCTCACTTTAGTTCTTACATAATATATAACTTTTTGAATTTTTAATTTAAAAAATAGGAAAAATGAAAAAACCCAAATCTGTCACAAGTAACCACAGTTTATTAGGTGTTAGTATCTAATAACATAATGTCTGGATTAAAAAGGACCTTTTTAAAATAACTTTTAAAAATGAAAAAACTATAAAATTCTAATCTCTTGGAAATGAGGAAAACAGATTTTTCTTTAGGAATTGAACTGTTCGTTTTGCAATTCATGCTCAATTGAAATCATTATAAACATTCTCCTTGCCAGCAATGCTACATGTTGGTCAGAAGAGATGGGTCAACTATATTAAAAAAAAATCTGAGCGAGAGAATCAAGTATTAGCCATGACTACCCAAGTACTTTCTAGGTAATAGAGAGTCTCAGCCACTGAACTTCAAGTAGGTTAAATTTCAAAGGTGAGCTAACCTTGTTGAGATGAATGTCTGAAATTATAGTCAATGACTGCAAATCTTTCAGTTGCATGGGAAAGATCACCCTATCATTAGCTGGTTACGTGAGAGTGTCTTACTTAGCCTAATGCCATTAAACAAATTATCCCTAACTTCCTTTAATCCAATTTCAACTTCAAAACTCACTTTCTGATACCCGTATTGTTCTACCAACATAGACAGACTGCACACTGAATAGTCTTTCATTGCTGTGAGAGTGATATCTTATGGTAAGTCAAAACAGTTGCATCTTATTATAATTTGGAATCTTCTGTTGCTTCACTGCAGGGAGAGAATTGCTGACCATGCTAAAATGTGTATTTTGGGACAGACTCCAAATATATTTAAGGGTAGAATCAATCGAATCTTTTGATATATCAGATGGTGGGATGGGAGGAAAGAAAAGGCATTACATCTGGATTTCTGACTTGGGTAACTAGTTTGATGGTCATGCCGTTGGCTGTGATAAGGTAACTGGAGAAAAATAGAGCAGGGAAAAATAGTGAACTAAAATTTAAAGTTAACATAAAGCACAGGAAATTATTTTAGTAAGACACAATATTTCTGGGCAGATACTTAGAAGGTAAAGAAAAGACATTTATAACCTCTTATTAAGAGCAGAACAATCATCTAAGAAAATTTTGTCATTTTAACAGAGAGAAAACCAAATCTAGCTTTATATCAGTTTAATAACTGATACTAAAGTTTCTTTTGAAAATCTTATAAATAAGCCCATAAATTTTAGCCAGGTTTTTACCACAAGAAATAAAATTCCTTTCCCATAAACCTTCTACAACTTTCCATATTCATTCAGACTTTGTCCTACACTTTCTTATTTCTCATTCTGAAACAACCAATCATTTTACTTTAGGACAAAATTACTCTTCTTTTTCCTTAACAGAAACACAACCACAATATTTTGCATAATTAATTTAGCATAAATCTAGGGTTTTAAGTTATCAAAAGACGTTAGAAACTACCTTCAAGTTGACACACTACATATAAAAAATAATTACTGTTGAAATAAAGTTTTTTCAGAATAAGTTCAGTTTCATTAATTTCTGGGAAAATCAGGAATATTCAAAGTCTAAGGTGGTAAAAAGGAGGAATGAGGAACAGGGATGATGGCTTAGATAAGCCAGTTTGAGGAGTTGCCAAGTTCCCCCCAAAGGCAATTGAAGTTCTAAATTGCCTTTTGAGAAATGTGGCTACTTCTGAAGATATTAAACTGACTCCGTGCCAGAATGGAAAGCATGGAGTCTCATGTTGTCAACAGAGAATAAGAGGAAAGAATAAGCCTTACAGAATGAGAGTTACACATGGGATTAACAGACAGTTAAGCCAGGACCAGAGTTTGAGGGAACACCTCCCCCCCCAAACACACACACATACACACACACACACACAATCTCCATGGTTCTGAGAACTGAGGGAATTCCCACATCCAATCCCAGTTTAGAGAATCTAAGGGAAAATAGAAGACACCCCCTAAAAGGGGTGAAGAAAAATCTCTTTGCCAGAAAAAATACGTAAAACTAACTCTTTGCTACCATGCTACAGCAGACAAATGTCCTGACAACTGGATTAGATTAGGAGTTGTGATTCATCACCATGAATCCTGATTTTTCCAACTAGAAAAGGACACAGAGGGTCTGAGAAGCCACTATGAATACATCGGCGAAGACAGTGGGGCCCGAGGGGCAGTCAGCACTCCATCCGAAGCACAGCACCATTAATTGTCAAATGAGAAACAAGTCTGGATTTAGTAAAGAGAGATTTTATTCAAAAGGATTATTACAAGGTGGGGGAAATGACTATTACAGTAAAGGGAAGGGGGCTTTTGCAACAATGAGAATGCTTTGACCACAGATCGGCAAGTATCTCTGAATTCAACTTTAGAAATGTTAACTTTGAGGATTCTGAAACAGGACGTGTATTGGAGGAGGTCATCAAGAGGACGTGACTTCCCACTGACACCAGAACTGGACCTGGACAATCAGAGACTCCTCTCCCCTTATCCTGTCCTTGGAATGTACATTCTGCCCACCATTACCACAGTGGGAGCTGTTTGTAAGGATGTAGCCTTGAGAGAGCACCATGTTGTTGAGAACATCTGGACAGTACATGTGACTGAACCCAGTTAAGGCCTCTATATACACTTTTAAGATTGTGGTGGGTGGGTGCAGAGATCTACTCATCTTGCAGCCACCCAAGACAAACCTCCTATATAAGTTCCCTTGCTTATTAAACCTGCCACCTACCAAACTGGCGTGGTCTGCCTCTTTCTTGGGTCTCTCCTTACCCTCTGCATTTGGGGTCCATTTCAGATTTCACCCAGGAAGGTTTCAAGGTTTTAAACCAACAAGGTGTCCTACAGGCAATTAGATTTATTAATCTGAAGCTTAAAAGAAAGAAATCTGAAAGTATAAAGTTTAACAATTCCTGGCATATAGAAGAAGCAACTGAAGCACTTTGAATGCATAATGTGACCTAGGAAGAGTATGTAAAGAGAGAAGAGAGTAAAAGACAAAATTTTGAGGAGCACTGACACTTAAGAATGAGCTGAGGAAGAAGTGCCTTACAATCCAAGCAAAAAGGACCTTTCAAGAAAGAAACAGAGATGGGAACTTGTAGGATAAAAAAGTTGAATAAAATTGCAGTAGAGATCACAGATACTAACAAAATGAACCAAACATTATCTTTTAAAGCAAAACAAACAAAACACTGCAATGGTTAGGAGTACAACCAAAGGGAAGAATGACCATAGAGAATAGTCCATTCCTGCCCGCAGCCATGATCCTGCCTACCAGCCATGATCCCGTCATCCACTTAGTAAATATTTAATGAATTAATGAATGATCTGTCCCCATCCTTATTCCTCGTCACACTAGTATTATTACAGGTTCCCTATGCTACCTGTAAAATGTGGCACATGATGGACCAGACATGCTCTACCAGGAATCTGAAACTTGAGTCAACTAGAAAATCCATCTTTTGGGTTGAATTGCTTTTTATGGGTGATTATTTCTTACCATCCAGTAATACAAGTGATCTTGGGATTAGTTTGTTATGACACCTCATCCCCATAGTCTATGCCAAGGGAGCCCCCAAATACCCAACAGTAACCATGAGTAAGATCTACTCCATCCTTTCTCTGGATATCACATTTCCCATATTTTCCTAAAACTAACATTTTTACAGTGATCTCTGAAGAAATTTTCAATAATCGTTTACTCAAGAGTTCATATGGTGAGTATGGGGAACACCCCTAGTTGTTCATTCACTATCTTGCCAACCAATCCAGATTTTTCCTGATTAAAAACCTCAAATTTCTGGACTATTCTGCAGCTAGGGATGACCCTGTGACACAGATCTAGCCAATGAGATGTAAGTTGATGGCTGCTCATTGGGGCTTCCAAAACACTATGTCTTCTCCTGATTAAAATAAAAAAATATAAACTGACAATATTCACATTTTAACCTTTGTCTTTCCCACTTCTCCCTAACTGGAATGTAGACTCAATACATAGAAATAAAGTTGCCATTATGAAACCATGAAAGCAGAAGCTACATGCTAAGGACTGCCAAGCAGATAGCTAGAAGAATCATCTGACCTTGACCAGCGACCTAAAATTTGGAGTGTTTCTTTGGACTTATTGTCTAAAAATATTATTATTAATAACAGTAACTCCTTACTTGTTAAGGCTACTCTAGACACTATGCAACCACTATAGACAATATGCACCCAAACACAATTTAACAGACTCAGAATATCCAAAGACACACTCACGGAAGTGGCATCTGTTGTCATAATCCCAACTTGACTAACCTGCCTTTTTAGCTTTTTCTCTCATCATCTCTTCCCCCCAGATTCCTGGAGAATGCTGCTCTTTATTTCCATGCCCTTACAAATTCAATCTCCTCTTCCTAGAACTCACTCCTCACCTCTACACTTGACTTACCTCACCTAGATAACATGTCTTCTACATAAGTTTTAGCTTAGACATTACTTTCTCCAAGAAGCCTTCTCAGAACTACCATATGTGAGATGGGCGCCTCCTCTACGTGTTCCCCGAGTACCCTCTACCTATGCTCCGCAATCCTGATCACATTATATTGCCATTGTCTGCTTACTCTTCTGCAACCCTGTCTAGACTGTAAACTCCTCAAGGGCAGGCTTCCTGTCAGTTTTGTTCACCTTTGTATCCCGAAAATCAAGTATATTGTATGGCTCGTAGTATACACTGAACACATGCTTATGGAATGAATGAATGGAAATATATAAGCATACATACATATACACATACACACATGCAAACAAAAAATGGTGCCTTGGGCAGAGTTTCTATCTTTAAAGAACTTACTGTCTTTTTAATTTCAAATACACTGGAAGGTCACGTGAAATAATAAAGGGAAAACATTGTGTAATTATAGCTGGATTCATACTTCAGTTTTACCACTTATAATCCTAAGGCTTGGGGGAACCCCTCTATATTAATTAGTATACTGATTTAAAACTATCTAACTTATGGGTTATTTGTGAGTACAGAAAGGGATGATATATGCAGTGTCTACCATAGTAGACTTTCAATACTGTTAGTCCTCTTCCTCTCTTTACATGCAGCTTCTCTTCCAGTTAACACCCATTTGCTTGTGCATTCATTTAAAGGGCTTAACTTTATAGTGAATTCAAGGTGCTCCTCTGTACACAATCCCTTTTCATTCCCTCACTTAAACAATCACAAAATTACTACAACTTTGTAAAGTACACAGAAGAGGGAAAAAAGAAGTAATTGTTTAAAATTATTCACAAATATAATACATTTAAAGAATATGTAAATATGAAAAATGTATTAAGGTTTTAAGTCAAATTTTGTGAATCCAGGTTTTACATATGACAAATGGCTACCAATGAACTATTTTGACTGATAGAAATACTCTATATCAGAATTTTGGTTGTGGTTACACAATTGTATATACTGTCAAAACTCATCAAATTGTATATTCAAATTTGGTGAAATTTCTTGAATGTAAATTATACCTCAGAAAAGCTGATTCAAGTTTTAAAAGCTATGGTAGCATCTATATGCAGTAAGAGTATATTAGGTATTTAAGATTAACCTCTCTATCAGAAAAAAAATACCGAATTAAGTATTCAAAACATATGAAATGAACTTTTGTCCTGAAGGCATTTAGCAATCCAGAAAAATAGAATTTTAGTCTTTCCAGTCGTATAGGAGTAGATAAGAAATCCCATGCCCTACATAATATGGGGGTCTAACAGGAGCACCCATCCCACCTTCCACAATAAACTGGATTCCCAAAGGGCTGCATATCAGAGTGAAAGGATATACTGAGTAGAATCCCCATGTAGCCATTTTCAAGTCTTCCTGAACTAAGAATTTTTCAGAATATAGAGGGTTTTGAAATGTAAATAACAAGAAAAGAAAAGGATGAATCAAGTAACTTAAATGATGAAGATATTTATCATTTCAATCTGCATGTACAGCCATGGAATCTCTCATAAGGACACTTTGAAATTTGCTTGTAAAATACTTAATACTGTCAATGAGGATTTAAGTGTTTTCCCATTTCTGTTTGTTGACTTCAGAGTGTTGGTTTTGTTTTCAGGATTAATCCTCCTGCATTCCCAAAATAGGCCCAACATTTCCAGTGTTCATATTCAGAATTGACAACTTCCCTGTCTTCAGAAGTGGGATAAGTATTTCGTTACAAATGGAAAGAGAATTGCATGGAGACAGAAGTGTGGGTCTATATATCTGACACCTGGAAGCTTCCATTTGCTTTATAAAATAGGAGATTAAGTCACCTGCTGAACGTGAGGAGGGAGTTTATGCCAGCTAGGTTCAGAGTCTTCTCTGAACTTTTGAGTTACATCTGACTTTTGAAATAGCCATTGCAGTGAGTAGGAATAAAAGCTGAATAAAGAAACACAGTAAAACTGTTCGTGGGCCACTATGGAGAACAGTATGGAGGTTCCTTAAGAAACTAAAAATAGAACTACCATATGATCCAGTAATCCCACTCCCGGGCATATATCTGGATAAAAACGTGGTTCGAAAGGATACATGTACCCCAATGTTCACTGCAGCACTGTAGACTATAGCCTAGACATGAATGCAACCTAAATGTCCATTGACAGAAGAATGGATAAAAAAGATGTGGTACATATATGCAATGGAATATTACTCAGCCGTTAAAAAGAATGAAATACTGCCATTTGCAGCAACGTGGAGAGACCTGGAGATTATCATACTACGTGAAGTAAGTCAGACAGAGAAAGACAAACATCATATGATATAGCTTATATGTGGAATCTAAAAAACTGATACAAACAAACTTATTTACAAAACAGAAACAGACTTACAGACTTAGAGAACAAACTTATAGTTACCAGGAGGGAAGGGTGTGGGGGAGGAATAGATTGGGAGTTTGGGATTGACATGTACAAACTGCTATATCTAAAATACATAACTAACAAGGACCTACTGTATAGCACAGGGAACTCTGCTCAATACCCTGTAATAAAGTAAATGGGAAAAGAATTTGAAAAAGAATAGATACTTGTATATGTATAACTGAATCACTTTGCTGTACACCTGAAACTAACACAACAGTGTTAATCAACTATACTCCAATATAAAATAAAAATTTTAAAAATAAACTAAAAAAATAAAGAAACACAGTAGAATAACTGTGAGGTGAGGACCAAGTTGAGGTGAGTGATTATGAAGTTACTGGGAACAGTTTGTCATGTTCAGTAATTCTGTCTTCCAACAGCAATCAGTACTCAGGTGTGAATACTGAGAAAATAAACAGTTGTAACTGTCCACATTGAGGGCATTAGAGGCACATGCAAAAGAAGAAAAAAGGGGCGAGAGGACTGATTACTAGAATGACTGGAATGAAGGGCCAGGAAATCTAAGCTGAATGGTGCTGTATTAGAGAGAAGTAAAGAGAGCACTAACCTGATGGCTGAGTGAGACACAAGAATGGTCATGGGGCTTCCCTGGTGGCGCAGTGATTGAGAGTCCGCCTGCCGATGCAGGGGACGCAGGTTCGTGCCCCGGTCCTGGAAGATCCCACATGCCGCGGAGCGGCTGGGCCCGTGACCCATGGCCGCTGAGCCTGCATGTCCGGAGCCTGTGCTCCGCAACGGGAGAGGCCACAACAGTGAGAGGCCTGCGTACCGCAAAAACAAAAAAAAAAAAAAGAAAAGAAAAGAATGGCCATGGAAGAGTTGAAAGAATAAGCTAGAATAATAGAAGATTGTGCTCAGGAAGCACAATGTTTTAATTAGTGTTTTGGTGGCAGAGCAGCTTTTTAAAAAATTAATTCTTTAAGGGGAAAGTGGTGGAGTGATAAATTAGGAGTTTGGGATTAACAGATACACGCTACTATATACAAAATAGATAACCAACAAGGACCTACTGTATAGCACAGGGAGCTACAGTCAATATCTTGTAATAACCTATAATGGAAAAGAATCTGTAAAAGAATATGTGTGTGTGTGTATATATATATATAGATACATACACACATATATATGTATGACCAAATCACTTTGCTGTATACCTGAAACTAACACAACATTGTAAATCAAACATACTTCAATAAAATGTTTTGTTTTGAAAACAATTAATTCCTTATAAAGCATGAAAACATGAATGCATTCTCCTTTAAATTTTAGAGAAAAGCCAAAATTCCTAGATGCACTTGAGTAAAAGCTAAAGTTGCTTTGGGCCACCCATATTCTCTCCCTCTCTGCAAAGGTAAACCATGATAATAGTTTGATGTCTATTTCATGTACAAACATACACACCACAGAAAACATATTATTGGTTTGTGTAAGTGTATATAGATATAGGTATACATTTTTTGTTTATCCACAGTCTGCTACTTTCTTTTTTCATTTGTTACTTTATCTAACAATCATATTTGACTTTGTTGATACATGGAGCCGCTGTTCATTCCTTTAACTAGCACACATCATTTCATTTCATGAATATATCATACTTAATTTTGTCATTTCCTTATTCAATGTATGGATTTGGGGGGGGACACAATTCAGCCCATACTAAGTATGTAAAATTTTTATTTACTAATTACTTACGAATTGCTTTTTTCTAATTATTATCAAATTGAACTAAATATATCAAATTCTCTAAGAAACAAAATTTGAAAAATTTTAAAAACTTTGGGATCTTAGACAATTACATAGATAGAAATTAGAACTTAGAATTTTATCTGTATTTATTATTGTATTTGAGTGTTTTTTATATACTTAAAATCCATATATATATATTTTTTTTCTGACAGAAATGAGTGACTGAGTTGAAATGGTCAAGAAAACCTTGTGTTGAAGAAGATAAAGAACTTGGGAGTCATTATGAAGAACAGATTCAATCAGGATGATTATAGGATTTTGAATGTAAGGAAAGACTGTGAACCTAAAGCCAAAAAGGTTATGTATTTAGGGGAGTGATAGAGAAGTAAGCAGATGGCATTACCAAGAATGGGAGGAGTATGCTATTATCCCAGTGCCATATGCCTCAATGGCATTTGATATGCAAGTTCACACAGCTAACAAATACTCTCTAGATTCTTATGAAAGACAATATGCCAAGGTTTCTACCTTCAAAGAGTGCGTGGTCAGATCGTTCATCAGTATTGTCACTATTAAACCACTCTTTTGATCCAACCATTCAAAAGAGAGAGAAACATTTTTATCTGAGATATCTACATATTAACATCTTCTTATCTTTAAAAAAAAATTCTACTGTATAAGATCAAACATTTACATAACATGTTTGGAGCAATATTCAGTCTCATAATAATAACTGCAATTTTTCAAAAGGATAAGGTCAAGGTTAAAATTGCTGTTTAATACTTATAAATATTCAACACTGTTGCCTCTGTTCTCAAAGTATATTAATAATTCACTGCAATTTTTTTCTCTTTTTCCTAAAGATATTAAATGTGGGAGTTTTAATGCACTTATTTATTTATCCCTCTTCTATGTATTTATTTGGCATCATTGTTATTTATAGCCCGGGTATTTTAAAAAGTTAATTTTTTAAACAAGAACTGTTTAATTTCCATAAACTGTATCTAACATAGAAAATTTAAAATTTCTCCAGGCCAAAGTGTTGATACTAAGTTCCAATCCTAAGGAGATTGTGTGACAAGTTTCTTTTTGAAACAAAAATGCAATTTTAATTAAGAAAAATTAAAGAAATAAAAGTTTTCCCTGGGATCACACTGCATTACAAAAATTGTATCTTCCAAATTCTGCATCATAATGAAAAGGAGTAAAAACTACTTTAGCTCTGAGCAATTTTCTAGACGTTTTGTTATTTATAGAAAGTGAGCATTAGAGACAACTTCCAGAATGGTAGTATGAGGAGCTCCATAGAACTGCTTCCTCGTGAAACTATTGAGCCCATGTATTGATTCCATCTCTGCTACCATACCATAGTCACTTAGTTTATGGGCCCAGTAAGCAAGGAATGTGATGGCTAGGAAGAAAGGATGACTGACATCCCCAGAGTTGGTAGTTTTATTCACCTGATCATTAAGAACCTCCTCTGCAGTAATGGCCCTCTGGCAGACATTTAGCATTCACTAATATCTCCACAGTCTGTGCTCATTCTGAAAAGTCCATCCACATACTTCTTCCTTAAGCTCCCTTTTCATCAGTTTTTTTAATATGGTTCCTTTCAAATCCTTCACTATTCCAACCAAACCATTTGCAACTACCCATAAGTTAATATAGACCTATATTTCTGGACATTTCTCACTCCAGAGATAGTAGATGACTAAATGTCACACTTGAAGTTCTGATCACTAGGAGGATTTTCTTTTACCACTGTCCTCAGGTTTACCCTTGAGTGAGGGGGGGCTATAGAGCTGCAGCTGCTACTTTCAAGCAATACTAACATATCATGAAGACCACTCTGTAAACCAGGCTCAGGATTTTTCTTCCTCAGTCAACTGGTTCTAAGGAGAGTTCCAGAATGCCATTTTTGCAGGGTTTTTTCCTGGGACCATTCCTGGTACAAATTCTGTATTGTTTGGGGTCCAGTCAGGAGATAGGACCACATAGTCTTTTGAACAGGGAAAGTTTAATATAAAGCTTTATTAACAGGGGCTTGGAGTAAGGAGGAATTGGCTAGTGAGAGTTAAAAACAATTCTAAAGAATCCAGGAATAGCAGATATAAGATGTGGTCACTACCCCTAGGGCTGAGATAAGTACCCAAGGAAAAGCCTTCCTTCTATGACTGAGATGCAGATGTCATTGGAAAGAATACCACCTTGGCCTCCTGAATGTTAGAGAAGTCAACGAAGTAGCTCAATAGTGGGACCTGCTGGAAATCTACCCTCTGGGAGGTGCTGAGCCTCAGAACTTGTTAGGTACCAGGAGAAGCTACTGGACACTGTTGGAACCAGGAGCTGGAGAGGTCCCCCTCTCCAGGAGGTTAGTGCACTTCCATGAATAGCTCAGATTAGGTCAGCCCTGGGCTGGCTGTTCAGGACAAAGTTTAGGGGATGGCTGACCTCCAGTGCCCCTGGTGTGTGTCCATGTCCTGGACCGAGGAGAGGATATGGGGTGAAGCAACCTGGGCCAGGGACAGGCCCACAATATCTGGGTCTCTAGACTATGCCTCCGTAGCTGCATGAGTTTGCTCAAACATCATAAAAAGTTGTGCCCTGCGGGAACCTTACTCTAGAGAAATTATGCAGGAGCTGAACAAAGAAGACAAAAAGAGCTTTCTGCAGGACACTAGTAAGAGAGCACACTCGAAACAGGAAAACCCTTCCTCCTCCAGTGTTCTTCCAGGCCTTCTACTGACAAGCTTAACATCATGCTGGGTAGCAAAGGAGAAATATTTATAAGACCCAGCACAACTATTACAGAGCAGGCAACAAGATCCAATTTGAAGTGAAAAGGCAAAAAAAATCAACCACCAGCACAATGATTGTGCTTTTTCATTTTTGGATTTTTGGTTCTTTTTTTGGTAGCATCTTGTAGTTATGTTTATTCTTTTCATTTATTAAATAATTTATATTTTTGGCATATTGTTTAAAGTTCTTTGAGGCTCTAATCCTTTGAATAGTTTTGTATAGTAATTCTGGCACGTGGTAGATCATTTCCTTCAATGTTTTTCATTTGGATTGTGATCTAATCTGAAGTATAGCTCTATCCGTAGTGGCTCTGCCAGAAGTGGGTTGAAGAGATTTTGAATTTGCTTGTGCCAGATATCCCAGGGATATATCGTTCAACCAGGGTCACTTGTATATTTTTGAATTGTGACTTCCTGAACCATGGTTAGGATTTTGGGGGGAGAGATCTCTCCCACTTTGAGCCTAGGCTGATCCAGAAGAGTTTTATTATTGACTGAATATTTTACAAATTTCCATTTCCATTATTCTTTCATGATAATTCAAACTCACACTTTTAGATTATTTAGGCCAATCCTACCATCCTACCCTGGGGGCCGGCAGAGTATCAGCTCAAATGTTTAGTCTCATTCTCTCACTTAAGCTTACTTTGTTTCTTGCCCCTGGAAGTCAATTACTTCCTTGAACGCTCATCCATGCATTTAAAAGATTCTGTTATAGTTTGTCAGTATATTTAGTGGAAGGATTGTAGAATTATCTATTCTGCCAAAGTCTAAGAACGAAGAATCCCCAAATATCCTTATAAATCCTCTCTTCTATTTTTTTTTTTTTTTGCGGTACGCGGGCCTCTCACTGCTGTGGCCTCTCCCGTTGCGGAGCACAGGCTCAGCGGCCATGGCTCATGGGCCCAGCCGCTCCGCGGCATGTGGGATCTTCCCGGACCGGGGCACGAACCCGTGTCCCCTGCATCGGCAGGTGGACTCTCAACCACTGCACCACCAGGGAAACCCTCTCCTATTTTTTTAAGGCAACATCTATTAACACTTTCTTTCAGAGAGCCTTAAATTACTTACCCCTTATTACTTTCCTTGGGTAAGTTATTAAACCTCAACTTGCCACAACTACTCCCGGTCCTTCTGCAGCCACATAATCTGGAGGATGTCATGATTTGTCCTTAATGGAAAAGATACACTGGGTTTACTTTTCCTGCTCAACAAGTTTCTGCCAGCACGATCATCCATGAACTTACTGACTGGTTTATTTCCCATCAGATTTCGCACATAACTTTTTTTTTTTCTAATCAGTTAAATCACCTCCAGCAAAGGAAATAAAGCCATTGGGCAATGCCCATGGGGTGACTTGTCTTATCATGAGTCCCATTACCAGAAACAGCTGACTTTATGGATAGTTGACTGGCATATTAAACACCGTTATGGTCTCAGGAGATCCTACCTGGAAAGTGTGGGAGAGAGGGAGCTTTTTGACAAGATGTATATGCTCAGACCCAAAAATTAATATATGATATTAATCAGAATAAGAGTCCAAAAACCAAGGGACAGGACTGGGTAGGGCTTCTCTTAATATTATACCTGTACTTAAAGTTTTGGACTACGACGATTGAGAGAATATAGCACCCAAATAAGAATGCTTCCATTAAAGAAGCCAGTGATGATCCCATTTAATGGGAATCTGGGACTGTAAGAGAGCACTTACAGCATTAAGTGCAGCAGAACTACAGGAGGAATAGACATATTAGACTTGGAGCTGCACCAATAATGAGTATGTTTGGATTTTCTTCCTTTGGGGAGCTGAGGACTATATTCCCAGGTGTTTGAGGCATAGCTGAACTATATTTAGCAGGAATGGGAAAAAAAAAAAGCATGTGAACAAATGTGATTTTAATGTTGGGCGGCCAAAGGAATGAATAATAGTAAGGGTTTTTTTTTTTTCCTTTTTTTTTGGCTGACCGGTATCAATATGGCCTTTCTATGCTTAGAAATCTAATTTGCCTTCGAAATCTCTGTGGGATTTAGCCAGGTGGGTCAAGCAGATCTACCCTTCAGGGTTTTGAAACTAGAATAATTAAAACAGAGAAACAGGACTGTGGGTACGTTTGTGGTAGTAATAGCAAAGGCAGTTCTCAGAGGCAGCTGTGGTACTGATGTTGGTGTCAGCACCTGGAGTCCAGTGACATCACTGTCAATGGCAGTATGTGGAAGGGGTGTGGCATCTGGTGCTCAGTAATGGTGGCAGCAATGTCTGCGTTATTAGTTCTGTGGCGTGGGTGTGGCTGTGATACAAACTCTATAGTCTTGGTTTGTTCTGCCCATTTTCTGAGCCTGTCTCTATGCTTTCTGGCAATTCTGTGTGTCACAGTATCCTTCGGAATTTCCTGGTTCAGACGGCAATTCGAAAAACTTGAATCTTCCTGACTAGCCAGAATGAGCTTAGAGAGAAAAAATAGCCTTTTAATAACTTGTATTTTTTGTATACCCTAGCAGAGAGCCTTTTTAAGTGAGTACTTCTACTACTGTGGTTTATTAATAAATAATGTGATCCGTAAGCTTAAAATGTTATAATTTACTAAGGAATGTAAGGCATTTACATGAAATAAATACAACCTACAGCATGAAATAAAATTAAATGCTAAATTGGGAACAGACTGTGTCAATCAGAAAGTCTTCCTGAAAGACATGGGATTATAGTTAATTCCTGCAGGACAGGCAGGAGATGGCATTTTGGGTACAGGAACTATAAAGCATAGGAAGGAGCCTGGATATTCACCCCTTAGAGAGACCAGCTTGACTGAATAAGTGTGTTCATGAACTGAAACCAGTATGAACGGTTAAGAGGGAACATATTATTAAGGCCTTGTCCTCTAACTGGAAAGAGAAATTCTCTTACATACGTCTTTTTTTCCAAAGTTAATAGTTTTAAACATCAGGCTAAACACTTTGCCAGGAGAGGTTTTGGAAATCAAGTCTGAATTAGCCTCTTCTCTATGTGCAGAGTTCTTAGATGTTCTTTCCTGGCTGATGGGAGAAAAGAGATGGGGCTGAGGCGAGTAAGTAATAAAACCTGAAGATAGTTCCAAATATATCAATTTGCATTCAATTATCCATTATTTTTGGAAGTTAGTTGTTTTTTTTTTTTAATAATAAGCAGTGAACAACTAAATAATTACAGTTTTTCATTGGCAGCATAAAGACTGCTGATTATTTCTTGGTGTCAAGGTCCAGTCCTGCTCGCTGTCCTCGACTCTTAGTAACATTCTTGCTCATTAACTTCAGGATGACCTCCAGGAATAAAGATACATTTGAAAGGGGCTGAAAATCGTTTTTAAATCCAACTTCCCTGGCTTTACAGTGAAATGACCACACAGTCCGGTCACTGGGTCAAAAATCAATTACAAAACAGAGGAGGTTTTGCATTAGCCTTAGTAAAAGACGGACTCGAAATCCACAACCAAGAAAAAAAGGCAACCATTAAAATGCAGGAAATACAGTACTGGCTTTTTCTCTTGGCGAGATAGGTCGGCTGCTTTCCAGCCCCGCTGTGGATGCTCTGAAGTTCACGGTTCGCTCCGTCGCTTCTGCCCAGACCCCCGCCCCCGTGGAAGCTGTCGTAGGGTAGCCCCGCAGCATGGTCCGCACGAGGACGCCCCTTCCTACCTTCAGGGGACAGCGTCCCTGGCCCCACCCTAGCCAGAGTCCGAGAGTCCGAGAGTCCCACCCCTTCGCCTCCTGCAGGCCCCAAGCCAAGTGGGGATGAGCCTGGGCCCCGCGTTCGCCCTGGCAGTTCCGCGTCTGCGCAGCGGACGTGGGGCTGGAGCGGGGCTGGCCGGGGAGGCGCAGGATGCGCGGGAGCCAATGGGCACGCTCGGGGGAGCCTGGCTGGCTGCGGCGGCCGGCGGGGCGCGCACTCTCGGGATGGAGGGCGAGTGCCGGGCACCTCAGGCGCGCTCCTCGGGCCTCCCGGCTGGGGGCGGCGGCGGGGAGAGCCCGGGGGGCGACGCCCCCCTCCCCGGCAGCAGCGGCTCCTCCGCCCTCCTGCAGGCCGAGGTGCTGGATCTGGACGAAGACGAGGACGACCTGGAGGTGTTCAGTAAGGTGAGGGCGGCGCGGCGGCGCGTCCCGGGAAAGTTCCAAGTCAACTCACGGAGTTGGCCCCGCCGTGCGGCCGCCGCCCCAGCGCGCTCGCTCGGCCCCGCTGGAGACTCGGAGCCGGGACAGGGTGGGTCTCCCCCAGCTGCCCGACCCCGTCTGGCGGCTCGCAGGCTCCGGGGCTGCGTCCCGGCGGGTCCCGAATAGCAGCCGCTCCCTCGTTTGCACTTTGACCTTATGTTTGGCAGGGCCTTGGATTCGTGGAGTCTGCAAAGTTGTGCTGTTTCCCCCTTTTCTCCTCTTCCCTTCTTTGACGCGGACATTTCCAGTGACAGTGCCCGAACCCGGGAGGCGGTGGCCCAAAATTGCCCCCGCCCCTGGCAGCTTCTTTTCAGGCGCAGCCAGCCCTGAACTCTGGGAGCGAAATCACCCGAGTCTAGAGAAATTATTCTTGATTTAGTGTTGTTGCTGGTTGTGGATTGGAGACTTGGGTGGCGCCGGAGGTGAGTCTCAAGTCTAGTGGGAAGAGGCGTGAGGGAATCCCTCTTCAGGAGAAAACGGTTCTTGTGTCCAACGGGGAAGCTCCTGCGCTGCGGAGCTCAGGATTTTTCAGATAGTCAGCTCCTGCTACCGAACCCACAGACGGCGCTTTCGTTTTTAAAGGTTACCCGGGGAAATCTAGGACCAAAGGGCTCTCTGAACTTGTAAGATAGTTGGAGAGAAATTGACAAGGGTTACTGGCCGACTTGTGCGTGTAGGCTGGTGGTTGTAATTTTTTTTTTTTTTTGGGAAAAGAAAAATACCATTCTTGCGGGGCCGTTCAATGCCACTGCATCTTCTCTCGTTGCTGTTGGCAGAAGACTTGAGATGGGAACATTGTATTAATTACTAAGAAGCCTGTACAGTAGGTAAATGTTACCTTGAGCTGTTAAGAAAAGCCAACAAACTTCACCGCTGCTTTATTCTGGGAAAGAAGTTAGAAAGTGAACAAGCATACTCTGACCCCAAAGAGGAATATGTAAAACTCCCCTTTTTTTTCCTTCAGGATTAAATGAAATGGTAGGAACAGTTGTATTTGGGAGGTTCAGAGAGAGTATCAGTTTTGTACCCTTGATGAAGTCACTTGACCTTTCAATGTGTTTAAATTCTAAAATAATGGAATTGTGTACACTTTTATGTTCCACACATATTTTATGTTCAGATCAAGGACAATTGGCCAGTTCTTGTTCATATTGCCTTCTAAGATACCATTAGGCTATGGTATTAGTGTATGGGATTCTGCACTGTGAATCTTCGGGGGCAGGGGGTACGGGGAGAATGTAGGGAGTGGCAATTGCATATCAGAATCATCTGGGATGGTTTAAATTTGTCATGTGGTTTCTCTTTCCCCAGATTCTCAGTGTCCCAGCCTCAACTGAGAATCACTGTTTTAATGAGCCTCCGTAGTCAGAGGCGGATTTTAGGTGAAGTTAATGAAATTTAACTTTAATTTAAATTTAACTGTGTTGTTGGCTTAGGCCTCTGTAAAATGTAAGTTACTGGGAGTTGTACAGGTTCTAGGTGGAAAGGGAATGACAGGTTGTAGCCAGAAGCATTTCTAAGTTGGCGTTTCTGGTGAATTGCCTAAAGCTACGTCAGAAGAAAGGAATCTAGAACTCTATGGCTCCAACCAGTTGTTGAGATTTTTTTTCTCATTCTAAATAAAAAAATTGTTTTTCCACCTAATTCTGTGTTTGTAATTTTGTGTCCTGTTTTAAAAGGCTGTAAGCTGCAGCACCATACTAAACCTCTGCTTTATTAAGCAGGGCATATAATAATGTGTAATATTGTATCTTTACCTTAATCTGTATGGCTGCTTTCTATAGATGATCTTAACTTTTTCTAAGTGTCCAACACATGTAGTTATACAGCACTAGCAAGCAGGGTGGATCCAAGTGTATGGGCCTTGCCTGCTTCTGTTTTAGTAAGTTGAATTTTTCAACCATTAACCACAGATAGACAAGCAAATTTAAGAAAGTTGTCTTCATTTGGCCTACTCTCTCTATGACTCCCTTTTTAGCCTGCTCCTCTGTAGAACCCTGCCACTGTCCAGCCTACCCTAAGATGGTATCAACCATTACTACCAAAGTGTACTAACTTTACCCCTTAGTACTTTGAGATTGACCATTTTCATATTCAGTTTGTATTTACAATTGTAGTTTCTTATTTCCTTAGATTATTTATGAATATATATACCATGCCCCTGTCCAGAAGCTCTTTTTTTCTCTTTTTTAATGGAAATATAGTTGATATACTATATTATATTAGTTTCAGGTGTATGACATAGTGATTTGACATTTATATACATTATGAATTGATCACCATGATAAGTCTAGTAACCATCTGTCACCATTATAAAGTTACTGCAATATTATTGACTATATTCTCTACACTGTACATTACATACCTGTGACTTAGTTGTTTTATAACTGGAAGTTTGCACTTCTTAATCCCCCCAACCTATTTCCGCCTCCCTCCGCCAAACTACCAGTTTGTATCTATGAGTTTTGCTTCTGTTTTGTTTGTTCATTTGTTCTGTTTTTTTAGATCCTACAAATAAATGAAATCATAAAGTATTTGTCTTTTTCTGTCTGACTTATTTCACTTAGCATAATATCCTTTGGGTCCATCCATGTGGTTGCAGGTGGCAAGATGTTATTCTTTTTTACAGCTGAGTAATATTCAATTGTATACATATATACAACATCTCTTTGTCTATTCATCTATCAATGGACACTTAGGTTGCTTCCATATCTTGGCTGTTGTAAATAATGCTGCAGTGAACATAGGGTGCATACGTCTTTTCAAATTAGTGTTTTCACTTCTTCAGATAAATACTCAGAAGAGGGATTGCTGGATCATATGGCAGTTCTATTCTTAATTTTTTGAGAAACTTTCATACTGTTTTCCATAGTGACTGCACCAATTTACATTCCCATCAGCAGTGCACAAGGGTTCCCTTTTCTCCGCATTTTCATGAACACTTGTTTTTTGTTGTTCATTTGATAATAGCCATTTGGATAGGTTTGAGGTGATATCGTATTATGGTTTTGATTGCATTTCCATAGTGATTAGTGATGTTGAGCATTCTTTTCATTTGTCTTCTGGCCATCTGTATGTCTTCCTTGGAAAATTATCTATTCAGTTCTTCTACCCATTTTTTAATTGGATTGTTTGTTCTTTTTTGTTTATTTTCTTTTTCATGATTGTTATTTTATTGAGTTGTATGAGTTCTTTATATATTTTGGATATTAACACCCTTATCAGATGTATCACTTGCAAATAACTTGTCCCATTCAGTAGGTTGCCTTTTCATTTTGTTGATGCCTTTCAACTGTGCAGAAGCTTCTTAGTTTGATGTAGTCCCATTTGTTTAGTTTTGCTTTTGTTGCCCTTGCCTGAGGAGACAGATCCCCCAAAATATTGCTAAGACCGATATCAAAGAGCAACTGCTTTTGTTTTCTTTTAGGAGTTTATAGTTTCAGGTCTTACATTTAAGTCTTTAATCCATTTTGAGTTTACTTCTTTTTTTGGTATAACAAAGTTGTCCAGTTTCATTCTTTTGCATGTAGCTGTCCAGTTTTCCCATCACCATCTATTGAACAGACTCTCTTTTCCCCACTATATATTCTTGGCCCCCTTTTCATAAATTAATTGACCATATAAGCATGGGTTTATTCCTGGGCTTTCTGTTCTTTTCCATTGATATATATGTCTGTTTTTGTACCAGTACCATACTATTTTGATTACTGTAGCTTTGTATCATAGTTTGAAACCATGGAGCATGATACTTCCAGCTTTGTTCTTCTTTCTTAAGATTGAATTGCCTATTCAAGGTCTTTTGTGGTTCCATACAAATTTTAGGATTGTTTGTTCCAGTTCTGTGGAGAATGCCATTGGTATTTTGATAGGGCTTGCCCTGAACCTGTAGATTGCTTTGGATAGTATGGAAATTTTAACAATATTAATTCTTCCAACCCATGAGCATGGTATTGTCTTCAGTTTCTTTGATCAGTGTCTTATACTTTTCAAAGTATAGTTCTTTCATTTCTTTGTTTAAATTTATTCCTACGTATTTTTTTGTAGTAATTGTAAGTGAAATTATCTTCTTAATTTCTCTGATAGTTCATTATTAGTGTATAGAAACACAGCAGATTTCTGTATGTTGATTTTTGTATCCTGCAACTTTAATGAGTTCATTTATTAGTTCTAATAGTTTTTTTTTTTTTTGGCATCTTTAGGGTTCTCTATATATAGTATCCTGTCATCTGCAAACAGTGATAGTTTTACTTCTTCCTTTTCAATTTGGAAGACTTTTACCTCTTTTTGTCTGATTGCTATGGCTAAGACTCTCAATACTGTGTTGAATAAGGGCAACCTTGTGTTGTTCTTGATCTTAGAGGAAAAGCTTTCAGTTTTTCACCACTGTATATGTTAGCTATGGCTTTGTTACGGCCTTTATTATGTTGAGGTATGTTCCCTCTATACCCACTTTGTTGAATTTTTATCATAAATGGATGTTAAATTTTATCATGTGCTTTTTCTGTATCTTTTGAGATGATCGTATGATTTTTATCCTTCATTTTGTTAATGTGGTTTATCAGTATACATTTGCAGGTCAGAAGCTTTTTAAAGAGTAGGCTCTTTGGCTTATAATTATTCCTTTTTTTCTCACAGTACGTTACGAGTACCTGGTAAATACATGTTAAGTATTTTTGTGTAAGATTCTGTGCTAAGGATTCTTTGGAAAAAAGAAATGCAAGATTCAGTTCTTGTTATCACAGTCTTGGAGTCCGGTTGGAGGATGTGACAGAAACTCTAAATGACAGTATCAAGAGAGCTGGAAAGTAAAACAAAGTATTGTTCCGAGTTTTCAGATAATCCAGTTAAGAGAAAATGATGCCAACTCTCAATAGAGCACAGGGAATGCAGAGGATATTGACTTAAAAGAACAAGAATAGATGTGGAAGGTAGGAGAACATAACTGATAATTCGAAAAAAGGAAAAGAAAAAGGATAAAAAGTGTAACAATAGTGTAATAATTGTTTTAGAACTGGGCCAAAATGAGATGAGGCTTGCAAAAAATTTACCTAGAGAAAAGGAGCAAACTTGTCTACATTTAAAAGAAAAAGTTCTTCTTTTGGGGGAAAAATAATATATTAAAATAAATTGCCTTTTTTAAAATTAAATACTGTAATGTGTAGAAGAAACAGCAGTTGAAACAGAGCGTAGGTAAACAGGTCACAGTGAAACACTGAGATGCTTATTTGTTACTCAGTAAATTATAGCTCTTATTATTGGTTTTTTAAATGGTATTCAGGACCATAAAGTGAGATCTATATCATTTAGGATGATCAGGGAATTTACAGATGTAATTATCGTCATCACCACTAGTCGACTTCGAGAAGTCATGGTATGCAGGCTTGGTGCTCAAAAGCTAGAAATAGGTAAAAATTCTTTTCAAAAATAAGGGGGAAGAAAGGAAGTTCTGGAAGGTATAGACAAGTAGGCTTAATTTCAAGCTCTGGTAAAGCTATCAAAGCAACAGAACTACTTAGTATATTTAGTGTAAACACTTTGAAAAGAAGGAGGTGATCATTTTTAATAAGAATTGTGGAAAACTAAGATTGTTTTTAGGTAAATCAGAAATATAACAATGTATATGTTTATTTGAACAAGCTTTTGAAAGAATCATTCATATTTTTGTGGAAAAGGATATTTTTGAAAGAATAATGAGCTATGGTTGTGGAGAAAACCAGCTCATATATATATCAATATATGATCATATATATGATCTCTATCAATCTGGCAACTCAGTGTAGTGATGGAGGGACAATTATACTATCCAACAATTCTCTCAAATACTTAGAAGAAGATATTGGAAATCTGGTTATTAATTTTTCACATTTGTTGTCTGAACCATCTTTATTCAGTTCCTGTTGTTTGCATCTATTATTCATGGCCATGACAAGAATCAGAATTCTCTTCCATGATTTAAATGAAGAGAGTTTAATGCAAGGACTATTTATTTATAGCATTTTGGGCAAGTTTCAGGAACAAAGAAAGGATACTGAGGCACTTAGAGACTTGCAGTAGCAAAAAGCCTTTAGCACCCCTAGTTCTAAAGGGAAGAGAGATGGAAATAGTGTTGCTGGAACCCAATGAGAGTTGGAGCTGTGGAGAAGGGGCCATTTCCACATGAGCTGTGTTTACACAGAGATGTAGCTAGAAATATGCCACTGCCTGAAGTGTGGCACCAAAGCAGGGAGGAAATGGGGGTATATTCCCTGAGCTCCTCTTCTCCTGTTCTTGGATCTCTGCTTCTGGCCCCCACTAAGCAAGCTGCTCAGGTGATGGCATCCATAGGGGTCCGTCTCCAAAGGGACAGAGAATAGATGGATGAGAGCTGGAAGGGTGGGGCTGAAAAGAGAGAATAACCAGCATAACACATAATACTACAAAAGTGTGGAGAATAACTGGATGAAGACAGCCACATCACCACCTCCCATCTTGTATGCTCTTCTATAATGTGACCTGCCACCTTCCTATCAAGAGGTGGGATCTATGCCCCACTTATTGAATCTGGCTAGGATTGTGACTGCTTTGACCAGTAGGGTATGGTGGAAATGATGCTGTGCAACTTCCAGGGCCAGATCACAAAAGGAAATGAAGGCTCTGATTTTTTTCAGTGGGACAGTGTGCTTTTTGCCATGTAAGACATGCAACCTAAGGCCTCCATATTGTGAGGAAGCCCAGGCTACACTGAGAGACTACACGTAAATGTTCCAGTCAGCAGCCTCAGCTGAAGTCTCAGGCGCCATCCAGCATTAAATGACTAACTTGTGAGTGAAAATGTCTAACATGATGTCAGCCCCCAGCATTGAGGCCTCAGATCTCAGCTGAGGCCCCACATATAATGGAGGAGAAACAATCCATTTCTGCTGTATCCTGTCAGAATTCTTGACCCAGTAAACCAATGTGCATAATAAAATATAAAAACAAATTGTCTTGGGATGGTTTCTTATACAGCAGTGGAAACTACCAAAAGCTAATAGTCTGTATAACATAATCAGTCTTCCAGATTTTTGATAAATTGGAATACTGGGTTTAAAAGCAGATTATGAAATTTAATTGGGATAAATGTAAAGTCTTGAAGGAGGCTCTACTCATCATTGTAAATTAAAATATAGCAAGACGTAAACTTAGTATTTAGGAGCAGAGACTCTGTAGCTACACTGCCTGTGTGTGAAATCCTGTCTCCACTGCTTACTAGCTTTATTTCCTTTGGCAAGTTAGTTAACCTCTCAAAGCCTCAGACTTTTCATCCGTAAAATGAGGGCAAATAATAAATATGAGAATTAAATGACTTACTAAATGTAAAGAGCTTATAAATAGTACCTGGCCCTTAGTAAACCCTCTTGAATATTGATCAGTTATACACAGCCCGTGTAGGATCCTGCTGTCCAAAAAGAACGACAGTGATGGACATGTTCCAGCTCTGTCTGTTTAATGTGGCAGCCACTGGCCACATGTGCCGTTTGAGCACTTGAATTGTAAACTAGTACATCTGAGGAACTGAACATTTAATTGTGTTTAATTTGAATTAATTTACATTTAAATTTAAATAGCCACCTGTGGCTAGTGGCTACCAGTTTGAGGAGTACAGGTCTAACCAAATTAATATTTTATTACTAGCTTGGATTATGATTACTCAAGAAATATCCTTGAATCAATGAGTGGTTTTCTACCTTGGTAATCTGTACAGAAATATATAAAACACACACACACACACACACACACAGTGTTTACATATGTATGCATGTGTGTAGTGTGGGCATATATGAATGTGTATGTATATATATATATATACACATATATTATGTATGTGTGTGCATGTAGAGTATGTAAGCATAGTGAATGTTTCTATGTATGTATATATGTAGTGTATGTGTGTATGCATTCTCAATTGTCTCACTTAAAACCTAGAATACACGATTAAAGCAGGCAAGTCATGTGTTCCCACTTCTCTGACCTTCATACTGATCCTACGTCAGTGGGTTTTACCATTTCGATGGTTACTCAGCCATAAAAAGAAACGAAATTGAGCTATTTGTGATGAGGTGGATAGACCTAGAGTCTGTCATACAGAGTGAAGTAACTCAGAAAGAGAAAGACAAATACTGTATGCTAACACATATATATGGAATTTAAGAAAAAAAAATTGTCATGAAGAACCTAGGGGTAAGACAGGAATAAAGACACAGACCTACTAGAGAATGGACTTGAGGATATGGGGAGGGGGAAGGGTAAGCTGTGACAAAGCGAGAGAGAGGCATGGACATATATACACTACCAAACGTAAGGTAGATAGGTAGTGGGAAGCAGCCGCATAGCACAGGGAGATCAGCTCGGTGCTTTGTGACCGCCTGGAGGGGTGGGATAGGGAGGGTGGGAGGGAGGGAGACGCAAGAGGGAAGAGATATGGGAACATATGTATATGTATAACTGATTCACTTTGTTAAAAAGCAGAAACTAACACACCATTGTAAAGCAATTATACTCCAATAAAAAAATAAAATTAATAAATAAAAGAGGAGCCAATAAAATAAAGGAAAATAGGGCTGATCCAGGATTCCTCCCACTAGGAGCTCCACTGTCTACCATCACAGTCCTCTTAGATGTTATGTACTCTTATATTCCTCCCAGAGGAGGAAGAGTAGGTGAGTGAAGTAGAAAGAAGATGAAAAATCCTCAGTTCTCCTGATGAATGAGCATATATGGTCAACAATAGAATTAAAACCAACAAGGAACTTGCAGGGTAAGTTTGGAGAGACCTTGTATAAGACCATTTTATGTACAAACATTCCTAGTGATTTTCAGTGACTGAATGATCAATATACCCAAATGACAAGGTACCTATTGAATCTGAACAAACAACATATTTTCAAGGTCATATGGAGTATTAATTGTACTATAATTTGAACTGTTCGTGCAACTTAAGTTCCATTCCACCCTCTGTATTTTAAAGGGGGAGTTGATGTCAGAAAATGGCAAAGGTATATTATGTCATCTATGGATACCAGTGCCCTGATCCTTGGAATGCTGTTTTGAGATAGGATCTTAGATCTAGTCTGGGCTTAGCAGAAAGAGGGCTTGGATCCATCAGCACTGTCTTTCATTGGCACAAGGAGTGGGGAGGGTTGCAGCAGTAACAGTCTCGCCATGCCTTTGCTATCATGAAGGAGAATAAACTAAGGGTTTCACTGATGATATGTTCTGGCAACTGTGAAGAAAGGCTGGGAAGAACAAAATGTAGTTTAGCTTGGAAAAGACTTGGGCTGATTCTTTTAACAACCTTTATGAAGAGTTGTTATGATCTAGGTGGATTAAATGTTTATAGTTTTGAAGGGCAAAAGTAGAACCACTAGGTCAAGAGTATGTGGAGGTCAGCTTTAGGTCAGTTTATGGAATAGTTTTCTAATTGAAGGTTCCAAAATGAAAGGGATTACTCAGCTAGGCCATAAATTTTGTCACTAAAAATGCTCTGGCACAAGCTGGATGACTGTCCCAGAGGAGAAGAGGGTGTGACAGTTGCACTGTCCCTTCCCGCTATTAGGAGGGAAATGAGGGCTTCCTGGTGGCGCAGTGGTTGAGAGTCTGCCTGCCGATGCGGGGGACATGGGTTCATGCCCCAGTCTGGGAAGATCCCACATGCCGCGGAGCGGCTGGGCCCGTGAGCCATGGCCGCTGAGCCTGCACATCCGGAGCCTGTGCTCCACAACAGGAGACGCCGCAGCAGTGGGAGGCCTGCGTACTGCAAAAAAAAAAAAAAAAAAAAAAAAAAAGGGAAATGAAGTTTTAGCATGCTAAACTTAACCACAGGAGCAATGGAAAGCCTTAATTAGGTGGTCCTACTCATCCCCTCAACTCATCCCTACAGTTTCATTCCCAAACTGAACTATGTTTCTCCATTCCCTAATTCTTATATTTCTCTTCCCACACCTGTTATCTTTTCCATCTGATTCTCTGCTAATGATATGATGATTTCTTAGATATCTAGGATAAAATACTAGGTCTTACCTTCTGTTTATCCCTTTCACTCACTTTCCCTGTCCTCTACATATCTGAAATGTCCCAGTTGGTTTTATCTTCTTGGTATCTCTAGAATTAGTGCCTTCTTCTCGTTCCCACTGCTCCAACCCCAAGTAGTATTGTGTTTACATTTGAGAACCATTAAAATAGTTCACAAGAAGACACAAGGTCTTCTTTCTTCTCTGTTTTGCCTGTAGTCTGTCCTGTGTACTCACAGAAAACTGTTTCCAGAGCACCCAGCTCTGAACATAAAGAACATATTGTCACATTGTGTCATTCAAGGCTCTTGGTGATTAGGCTACACTGTGGCTCCCCTCACCTCTCTCTCTCTCTCTCTCTCGCTCTCTTTTGCATGTGCGCATGCGCACGCGCCTTAGTACTCAAAGTATGTTCCGTGAATCTATTGGATCACCTGGGAGCTTGTTAGAAATGCAGTTTCAGAATCCACTCCAGAACCAATGAATCAGAATCTGTATTTTAACAGGATTCCTCAATGATTTATTTGCACCTTACAATATACTGTTGGGTCAACAAAACAAAATCCTTTCTGTTATTTACGGCCCGTTGTAAAGCGACTTCTTCGTTAAGAGCTTCTTCATTCTCCAGCTAGAATTAATTTCTTCTCTGTGCTCCCCATAATAGTGTTTTGAATCTCATAATACTTAATACATTTTGCCTTATAAAGAGGTATTTGTTTCTCGTCTCTAAAATCTTAATTGCTTGTCTATCTCCAATAAATTAAATTCCTTGAAGGTAGAAGAGTAGGAACTCTAAATGTTAATGGAATAAATACATTAATGAATGATATGGCCTGTGCCTTTTTTCGTATATATGGACACAGTTATTGCAGTAATTTTCCAATCATCTGTTTTCAGTAAATTCAGTTTGTATTGTATTGGTCTTTCCAATCAGGTTACTAGACCAAATAGAATTTAAAACAAATTTGTCTTGACAAATGGTGAGTAAATATTATTGATGGATGACACAGAGCTATGTTAAGCGTCAATTCTGGACAAAAGCTCCTATTTAGATTTCATTAGAAGAAATAAACACAAAGCATAATAAAACCCAAGGGAATCATTTAGAAACCTTCTTACTTGGGAAAAATAAATCCTTTGAAGCCAATAGCACCTGTCTCAATCGGGGGCTTGGTTGCAAGCAATGGAAATCAACTCTGGCAGGAAAGGAATGAAACAGTAGCTCACAAAGTAGATTTGAAGGCTGGAAATGCAGATGCAGAAAGGGACAGGCACTAGCAGAAACTATACCCAGTGTTATGGTTGGAAACAAGATTGGATGTTGTATAGCCAAAAGAAGAAAAAATCCATGAGAACATATAGGAAGAAGAACTATAGAGCTCTTTTGTGCAGATAGCAGTATTTTATTTATTTATTGGTCAGTGGCAATGGGGAAAATCATTACAAGTATTTTGGGAAAATAATGTTAAAAGACTTCAGATTTGAACTTAATAAAATATATTCTATTGGGTTTTGAAGGTGGAGTTTTATTTTTGCATTTTGGGGGTTCTGATAGGATGCTCTAGTATAACTCTGAGAGCCTGCTAGTTTTGCAAGTGACTAGTGTGATCAAAAGGAAACACAGATTCAACAGTTATGCAGTTGTAGTGTTCAAATTTATTTTATTCATGTATTTTTTAATTGTATCCCACACTTTTCAAAGAGGATATTAGACTAAAAGTTAAACATTTTTAGTCACTTTAAGAATATACTTTAAAGTTGTCTCAGTAAACAAATAGAGAGTTATGTGCTTAAAAGTTTTGTCTATTTTAAACAGAATATTTGAATAACTCTGACACTTCATATATCCAATCACGCTGGATAATGCAGTGCTACTTATAGTATTAATAAAAAAGGGTGTAGTTAGACAATCAAAATTATTAGCAAATACTGATATAAAAATCAGTAAAACACATCTGTGATAAAACAGAAGGTTAAATCAGTAGTTTCTAAAATTGAAACAAATAATTTTTTTTGACCTTGAGAAATGCTTTGGTATAACATACCCCTTTTTAATTGTGTTTAACTAACTTTATTGAGGTGTAATTATATACCACAAAATTCACCCATTTTGGGTAGATGATTTTTTGTAAGTAAATTTACTTAGTTGTACAACCATCACTGTTAACCAGTTTTAGAACATTTTCATCTTCCACCTCAAATCCATCATGCCATTTCCAGTTAATATCCATTTTTACTCCCAGTCTTAGACAACTACTAATTGATTTTCTGTCTTTATAAATTTGCCTTTTTAGGACACTTCGTATAAATGGAATTGCACTTTTTGTGTGTCTAGCTTCTTTCATTTAGCATATTTTATTTTTTTAAATATTGTTTAAAAATTTTTGATATAAGAAATAAAAATTTCATTTTAAAATGAAAAACAGAGATTACTGATTTACAATGAAACATTAGGAAAAGAAATTCTGTTTACAGTTAAAATGGAAACCTTATTATATGTGACCAAAAACTAAAGGCAAACTCTTGGTATGTGAGTTTTCAGAACTGGGGGGAAAAAAATTCCTATTTTGTTCTTTTGTATTAACTCTGAGAAGGTTAAGTGTGTGTATCCGTGTGCATACATACATAATACATATGTACATATATATTTATGTATATTTAACCTGGTTGAAAGTTGAATGGTATTTTTTTGTTAGGTTTCACTAGATAATGCGGTAGTACAAACAGCCTCAAGATCTTAGTGGCTTACCTGCAATAAAGACTTCTTTCTCAGGTATGTACCTGTCAACTGTGACTGAACTGAGAGTCTGGTCCAGGCTTTGAGTCTGCTTCTTGTGTTTTCTTCATTTTGGGATCAAGATTAAAGGAGTGATGCTAATTGGGACATGTCATTCCTGCGGCAAGGGGAAAAGAATATGAGCACCGGTGGAAACAGGCAATGTCTTCCAAATCTTCTGCCCAGACACATGACACCATCCAAAGCAAGTCACTGGTCAAATTAACTGGGGTGGGAAACTTATTTTCCTTCCATAAGGAGGCACTGAAAGTTACCTGGTAACTGACCAGGAGGTGTATTCCTTTCATAGAAAGACAAGGGGTTATTGGGAACAATCATAGCGGCTCCCACAGTGGTTTTGTGGCAAAATCATATGCAAATGGCATGTTGAACCTTTCTGAGTAAGGAAAACTAATTTTTTTTCTATGGAGTGTTAAATACAAAAAAGAAAAATTTCCACTAGATAAGAAATTACCGAAGCATAATTGAGATAAATGGAAAGGCATTAGTCATGATTAATAACCTCTTACTGGTTAATGCTCATGAATAGTCTGATTAGGATCATACAGACACTTAAAAACCTCTAGCTGTGCAACAGATATCTTACTTTGGATTGCAGGTGCAATGTTCATTTATCGTGGAGCTCTCCCTTCCCTTTTTTCAAGACCTATAAGATAAAAATGTGAATACTTAAAATTCTGCCACCGTAAACGTCAAAATGAGTTTCATTGGTTATACCTTCATCAAAGCCTGTGTTCTTCCCATTTGCCTCCTTTCTGGTCTCCCAACATCCTAAGTCCTTTCCTGCCTTAGGCATTTTTGGTTCCCCTGACTGGAATGCTCTTCTGTCAGTGTTTTTCATGGCTGGCTTCTTCTCACATCACCTCCTTAAAGACACCTTCCCTGACAGCTCTCTCAAAAGCATTCCTCTCACTTCCTGCCTTAACCACCTACTCCAGCAATTCATTCCACTTTATCTGGAATTTACTGCCCTGTTTATCAACACTTATTTATATCTGGACTTATCTTGTTTCTCTATATTTTTATTTGGTTATCATCTGTTACCCTCTTCCCTAACTATCGTGTAAGCTTCATGAGAGAAGGCACCATGCCAGCCAGTCTTGGCCACTGTTGTATCCCAGCCTAGTGCTTGATACATAGTTGACATTCAATGAACTTTTGTCAAGTGAAATAAAGGTGCTATACTAGGTGCTTTTGGTGTGTGTGCATGGGTGGTGGTGATGGTAGTGGTGACTGAGTCTTGGCTCTTCCAATTAAGAAATAAGTGATTTGGGGAGAATTATTATTATCCCTATGGTACAAGCTTATTTATCTGTAAAATTCAGGTGATGATAATTGAGCTTTCTTTCATCAGATTGTTGAGAGGATTAAATGAAATAATGCAAGTGTATGGTGCTAAGATGCATCCCTGGCACTTAGAAATGTTGGTGGCTGCTAACTGATCAGGGAGTTGGTTGCCGAAGGTTGGAGCGGCTGTGGCAGTTTCTTAAAATAAGGCAACAAAATGAGATTTTCAGCATCAGTTGACTCTTCCTTTTACAGATGATTTCTCTGTAGCGTATAATGCTGTTTGATAGCATTTTACCAACAGTAGAACTTCTTTCAAAGTTGGAGTGAGTCCTCAAACCCTCCCTCTGGTTCATCAACTAAGTGTATCAGTTTATGTAATATTCTAAATCCTTTGTTGTCATTTCAACAATCTTCACAGCATTTTCACCAGGAGTAGATTCCATCTCAGGAAACCACTTGTTTGCTTCTCATCCATTCAAGTTTTATCATGAGATTGCAGCAGCTCACTTCATCTTCACACTTCTAATTCCAATTTTCTTGCTATTTCCACCACATTTGCATTTACTTCCTCCACTGAAGTCTTGAACCCCTCAAAGTCATCCATGAGGGTTGGAATCAGCTTCTTCCAAATTCCTGTGAATGTTGATATTTTCACCTCTTCCCATGAATCACAAATGTTCTTAGTGACATCTAGACTGGTGAAATCCTTCCAGAAGATTTTCAATTTCCTTTGCCCGGATCCATCAGAGAAATCACTGTCCATGGCAGTCATAGCCTTGTGAAATGTATTTCTTCAATAATAAGTCTTGAAAGTCTTGAAAGTCCTTAATCCATGGGCTGCAGAATGGATGTTGTATTAGTAAGCATGAAAACATCAATCTCACTGTATATCTCCATCAGAGCTCTTGGGTGACCAGGTGCATTGTCAAAGAGCAGTAGTATTTTGAAAGGAATTTTTTTTTTTTTTTTTTTTCTGAGCAGTAGGTCTCAACAGTGGGCTTAAAATATTCAGTAAACCATGTTGTAGACAGATGTGCTGTCATCCAGGCTTTGTGGTTCCATTTATAGAGCACAGGCAGAGTCAATTTAGCATAATTCTTAAGGGCCCTAAGATTTTCAGAATAGTAAATGAGCATTGACCTCAAAGTCACCAGCAGCATTAGCCACTAAGAAGAGCTTTGAAGCCAGATATTGACTTCTCCTCTCTAGCTATGAAAGTCTTAGATGGCATCTTCTTCCAATATAAGGCTATTTCATCTTCATTGAAAATCTGTTGTTTAGTGTAGCAGCCTTCATTAATGATCTTAGCTGGAGCTTCTGGATAGTTTGCTGCAGCTTCTACATTAGCAGTTGCTGCTTCACCTTGTACTTTATGTTATAGAGATGGCTTTTTTCCTTAAATCTCATAAACCAGCCTCTGCAAACTTCAGACTTTTCTTCTGCAGCTTCCTCACATCTCTCAGACTTCATAGAATTGAAGAGAGTTAGAGCCTTGCTCTGCATTAGTTTTTGGCTTAAGGGAATGTTGTGACTGGTTTGGTCTTCTATCCAGACCACTAACACTTTCTCCATATCAGCAATAAGGCTGTTTCACCTTCTTATCATTTGTGTGTTCACTGGAATAGCACTTTAAATTTCCTTCAAGAGCTTTTTGTTTGCATTCACAGCTTGGCTAACTGTTTGGCACAAAAGACCTAGCTTTCAGCCTATCTTGACTTTTAGCATGCCTTCCTCATTAAGCTTAATCATTCCTAGCTTTTGATTTAAAGTGAGAGTCTTGAGACTCTTCCTTTCACTTGAACACTTAGTGGCCATGGTAGGGTTATTACTTGGCCTAATTTCAGTATTGTTGTATCTCAGCGAATAGCAAGGCTCAAGAAGAGGGAGAGAGATGGGGGAACAACCAGTGGGTGGAGCAGTCAGAATACAAACATCAAGTTCACCATCTTATATGGGCGTGGTTCGTGATGTCCCAAAACAATCACAGTGTAACATCAAAGATCACTGATCACAGATCACCATAACTAATATAGTAATAATGAAAAAGTTTGAAGTCGTATTGCAAAAATTACCAGAATGTGACACAGAGACATGAAGTGAGCAAATGCTGTTGGAAAAATGGCACCTATAGACTTGTTCGATGCCGAGTTGCCACAAACCTTGTAAAAAACATGGTATCTGTGAAGTGCAATAAAGTGAGGTATGCCTGCATTCCCTGTGTGGCCCTCTCCAAGATTCTTTCTCTCTCTCATGCTTAAAAGAAAATAATAATTTGAATTTTGTTTTTATCATTCATTTGGTTTTCATAAAAGTGATGGTCCTGAACTTAAAATGGTTTGACTAATGATATTTAGACTTTATGGTGCAAAAGCGATACACATTCAGTAGAAACGATACTTTGAATTGTGAATTTTGATCTGTTCTTGAGCAGTGGTAGATAAGCTTTCCTGGTGCTGGGCAGCAGCAGTGAGCCACAGCTCCATGTCAGCCACACGATCACGAGGGGAAGCAACCGATACACTTGACGCCGTTCTGTACCCATAAAACCATTTGTTTCTCACTTTCAGACAACAGTCAATAAAGTACATGAGATATTCAACACTATATTGTAAAACTGGCTTTGTGTTAGATAATTTTGTCCAACTGTAGGCTAATGTAAGTGTTCTGATCACATTTAAGATAGTCTAGACTAAGCTATGATGTTTGGTAGGTTAGGTGTATTAAATAAATTTTTGATTTATGATATTTTCAATTAACAATGGGTTTATTGGGATGTAAACCCATTGTAAGTCAAGGGAGATCTGTATATGTATCTTGAAGCACTATTTGTTAAGGATTTATGTGAATTTGGACCTCGTATGTTTTAGGACTTTAAAAAATGATGTTGTCCTGTGTGAATTCTTCTCTGATTTGATCTTTTTTCTTCTAATATTTAGTTTGTGATATTTATCAATGGCCTTACATGAAGTTGTAATTGATTTTCATTGCTGTGTTTTATATATATATATATATATAAAGCCTTGTATGCGTATACCACAATTTATCTATCCATTCTTAACGGGCTGCCTTGAATGTTTTTGTACTTCCTTAGGTTTTGTCCACTACATGACTATATTTTAACCATAGAGATTGATTTATTCTTGCTTTAGATTTCTGTTTAATTTTATGGGAAACGGAAAATTGAATTCAGTGACAACTCCCAGTACGTTTGACTTACTGGCAGTTAAGTGGTGGTCACATGCTGGTTCCTCTACTTAATAGCAGTTAAGAGTTTGAACAAGTGATTTAACCTATTTCCTCATTGGAAAACAAGAGGTAAAAGAGTACCTACTCAATAGTATTGCTAGCTGGTTTAAAAAAGGGAAAGAAATAGAACATACTCTGTGGGGTCATGGTAAGGTTTATATAATTCACATGAAGGTTTCAAGGAGACAATGTATACCCCACATTTATTCATCTCTTTTTATCCTCTGTGATCCAAGGTGAGATATGACCTCTCTGATGTTACTGAATCTCAGAAAAGTAACGTGACTTGACCAGGTTCACACAGCTGTATATATATGTAAACTTGAATTAAGTTTAGTTCTGCCTAACTACAGAGACTTTTTCTTTTAATATACCAGTTTTTTTTTTTTTGCCAGAGTGGAAAATTATGTCAAACAAAATTATGTGAAACATTTCTGTGGTCAGTATATAACTTCATAGTGCACAAAACCTGAAAAAATCCAAGTATATTCAAAGCAACACTGTTAGAAAATAGAAACAGAAAAATGAATAAATAGATTATGATATATGCATACAAGGGTATATATACTACATAGCACTGGAAATTATGTCAAACAAGATTATTGAGTGTTGTATGCCCCTTTATAGAACACGACATAGGCTGGCTTTTCCCCCAATCACATTTCCAACAGTGTTCCACAGAAGGCCTTTCTAATTTTTTATTATTATTATAAGCAGGCAGATTGGAAAGAGTTGTAAACCAAAACACAGCTGGTAAGTCTAAATTTAGGCCCATCAAGATGAGTGTCCCTCATAACAACATGGTTTCTCAAACTCCTTCCACTTTAAGTTGCTTTTTACCAGATGTCTCTTGGTGTACGTGTTTCTTGTACATCAGCAATTTTATTTGCATGGCCTTTTCATGCCAGTATTCTGATTTATCACACTTCTCACATTGATTTTTTTCCCTCTACTTGTAAAAAGAAAATAGTTGTTTGTGCACAGATGGTGGTTGCAATTTAGTATTATCAGAGTAATTCATGTTATATTTATGAGATGTTCCCGAGTAGCATCTTAGTGAAGGATATTAAGGAAGGACACCTCTTAGAGAGATCATATCTCACCTTTTAACCTGTTTCTTTTGGAGTTTATTTCCTGAGCACTCAAATATTGGCAAGTCATTGTTTGTTTTAAATTTCAGCTCTGTATTTTATTTATTTCAATAGTAGAACGTTGGAACCATCTAATAGCATTAAAAGTGGGAGGCAAAAAACATTTCTCAGAAATTACTGAAGTTGATTGTTAACCTGTAAAAAAAATTAATGGAGCAAGGATGAAATATTTTAATTATAATTCCTTCCTTCCTTTCTATCCTTGTTTCCTTCCTTAAATATTTATTATGTACCACTCTATATACAGAAATGCTGTTCATTTGCTAGGGCTACCGTAACAAAGTACCACAGACTAGGTGTCTTAAACAGCCGGAAATTTATTTTCTCACAGTTCTGGAAGCTAGAATCTGAAATTAAGGTGTCAGCAGGATTGGTTCCTTCTGAGGGCAGTGAGGGAAGGATCTGTTCCCAGTCTCTCCACTTGGCTTGTAGATGGCTGTCTTCTCCCTATGTCTCATGTTTTCCCTCTATGAATGTCTATGTCCAAATTTCCCCTTTTTTATACAGATACCAGTCATATTGCATCAGGACCCACTCCAGTGACCTCATTTTAACTTGATTGCCTCTGTAAAGACCCTGTCACCAAATAAGGTCGCATTCTGAGGTACTGGGGGACCTCAACATATGAATTTTGGGAGGACATGGTTCAACCCACAACAAATGCTTATAATAAACCAAAAATAAGAACAAAGAGAACTTACCCTTAATTTGTAAGTGACTTTGTCAACAAATTTCAGTATTATGCTAGCACAGTGCTAATGTCCATTCATTTCAGCAAAGTCACTTAAATGGTTTCTCTTACAGTGAATGTGTTGATTTGCAGTAAGGATAAAAGACAATGACTTCCTGTGACAATTTGGCTTACTTCTCTATTATACATATTCAAATCTCAGCCTGAAACCATCCCAAGATTTTTTGGTGTGTGCCTGTGTGAGTGTGTTTTCACTATGCTAGCTATAAGAAAGGTATTCAATGTTATTTAAGAAGTAGAGATTTACCATGCAAATAATTTCCCTTGTGCTTTAATCTCTTGAAGAAAAAAAATGAAAAGATGTATTTTCATTGTGTGAAATATCATAGGATAATGGTTGTATATCCAAATGCTAAGAATGAACGAATGTATAAATGAGATTGAGGACGGGGAGAAAGACAGAGAGAACTAGCAGGAGAAAGAGGCATGCGTTATTGTGGAAGTAAGAACTTTGTTTGGAAAGAACAAATATTAACCATCCATTTCTCCTGAAAAGCATCAACCACAAAAAGTTAAATGAAGTTCTTTTTGGTCAGTTACTTCTTTGGATCTTCTCAAACACTTATTGTCTTTACTTATTCGTGTCCAAATGTAAATCTTTTAAGTATTGTCAGTACATTTTCTTTCCTTTTTTTGAAGCGAATATAAAACTCTTTGGATAGTCACTTTTATTGAGGTTTTAAGAATGTTTTTGAGTGATTCATAGTAATTTACATCCTTCTACTGAAATCTTGGATGTTGCTAAATTTCAGCCTGTAATTTTCTTCCTTTGCTAGATATTGAAGCATATTTTTATGACACCACACTACACTCATTGGAATTGTGAGCCTTTATAAATTCAGGCAGATCTTTTCCACTCTACGAAAGGATGCATTTTAAGCAGAAGAAATAGAATGCTAAATTATGTAGTAGGTAAAAGAAGTGGGTTGTGGTGAGTTAAGAGGGTGACTACAAAGAACGCCAAAGCACATGGTTGTATGCACTGTCAGTGAAATTTAAAGCACATTTGCCCATGAACTTAAAAAACTACTGTTTATATGAAATGATAATTGAGAGAGATTTTTGTACATGCTGATTGCACATTTATTTGAAACCTCTAAATTCTGGTTTTAATGGCTGCTTAGTATTCCATCGTGTTAGCATCCCATAATTTATTTTGACAATCCCATTTTCATGTGATTCCGGACATATTTTTAAATTTCATATTTAACTATACAACTTTGAATTAAGAAAAAATAACAGATAATCAAATATGTAATCCAAGGTCTTCTGCCAAAATGGCCCTAGACAGCTCTCTTAACTTACTGTTTTTTTTTCACAGTAGTTTTTTCAGTAGTTTTTACTGTTTTTTTTTTTTTACAGTAGTTCTTACTGTTTCTGAACACGTTAGATACAGTGTTGACTCTAAACAATTAAAAACCTTTTTTCAAAATGATGCACGTTTATTTTAGAATATTTGGAAATACAGCAACTCAGACAGGAAAATATTAAACTCAACAGCAATCCCAACACCTGGAATAACTTCTGTTAACTTTCTTGTATAGCTTCTAAGTTCATGAGTGCATGCATATCGTGAGTGCGCTATTTCTCACTTTTTCTCTCCTACCCTCTGATCCCCCTCTGTCATACACACACATAAATACACATACATGCATTAGAATCTAGTTGAATACAAATTTTATGAGCTAATATTTTCTCTTAATACCATACTGGGAATCTTTTTCCAAGTTACTATATATTCTTCTAATATATTAATCACTTTATTGTATTCTAATATATGGATAGACTTTATTGTATCCTATTGTAGGTATATACCATAATTTGTTTCACTAAACTTTTGTTGCAAGACATTTATTGTCTCCATGTTTTTGTGTGTCTGATCAACTCAACTGTAATTTGTCCTCTATTCCTTGGTCTAAATCATGCCTAATATACATATATTTTCTAGCATTTATATCTTGTTTTCTAAATACCAGTCTCCTCTAAAAGAAACCAGAGCTCCTTGGAGAAATGTCTGATTCCATGACTGGGGCAGGGAAAATATAACATAAATCTGAAACATCTTGCTATGCCAGAAAATAAAGTGCTCAAGGAATAATGAAGACATATCAAAAACACACAGATGCCAGCTTTAAGGAGCTCCTACTAGGCAAATTTTGGGCACTTAGAACATCAAAATAAATTATATTAATGGATTATAACCTATTGAGTAAAATAGGATTCTGAGTCTATACTCATATAATTAATTGGCTTAAATAAATACTCTTCATCCTCCTTAGTAGGAAACCTACTGATAATATGAAAATTGAAAAATTAAAAAAAAAAGAAAATATATGTTATTTTGAAATAAGGAAGGTAACAAGAACAAAAATAGCTAATAGAGTTCTGAATTTGCTTCTGAGGAGCATGAACTGGTAATAGCAATAGTGGAGCATGTGATGCTGCTTTTTTAATTTGTTTCATTTTATTTTAAGCCTTGTCAGATGATTTGACTTTTGAAAACTATAAATATACTTTTTATTTTGAAATAATTGCAAACTTGGAGAAGTGTTGCAAGAATACCACAAAGAATCTAGATTTCCCAGTTATTACCATTTCACAACATTTGTTTTCTCTGTGTGTGTGCAAGTTGAGTAAATTAGAGACATGTTTTATTACTCCTAATTAAATCTGTGTATATATTTTGAAAACAAGGACACTGTCCTGCGTAATCACAGTATAAGTATGCAAATCAGGAAATTAATATTGACATAATACTATATTCTAATCCACAGACCCTTTCAAAATTTTCAGTTGTCCCAATAATATCATTTAGAGAGAAAAAACAAAGGCTCTTCTCCTTTGGAACAGAATCCAATCCAAGATCATATGTTGCTTTGGCTCTTGTGTCTCTTTGGTCTGCATCAGTCTGGAACAGTTCCTCATCTTCCTTTTCCTTCATGGTATTGGCATGTTTGAAACTGTTTTATAGGCAATGTCTCCTTCCTTCTAACATATACATATGTTTTTCCCCCCATTATCTTAATATAACTGTATCACCATGTTTAGTTAAATTCAGTATTAAGAACAATTTATTTTTATTTACAGTTAAGCCATGTAATGAACTATGATTACATTTTTCATACTTGTACCTTTTGTTTTCTTTAGAGTTCATCATTCATTCATTCCTTTATTTTAGGCCCTCCCTTTCTCCCTCTCTTGTTTTCTCTGCCTCTTGGCTTTTTTGCACCAATTCATCTATAAAATCTAATATAGCATGCTTCCTTTCATTATGCTTAAATGTATCAGGTATTCTGTCAGCCTCCCTCCCTCCCCACTTCCCTCCTCCCTTCCTTCCTTTCTCCCTCCCTCCCTCCTTCCCTCCTTCTCTTTCCCTTTTTCCTTTGCTCTTTCTCTTTCCTTCCTCCCTCTCTTCCTTTATTCTTTCCCTCTTCATCTCCTTGCCCCCCGGAGTCTTTCTGCTGTAGTCTGTATAGGTTGTTCTCTAAGTCTGTTCTTTCACTGTCATCCAAGGAATTTCCTTTAGTTCTCTTCTATGTTGAATCTCTTACTTTCAGATATATTTCTTCTTTCTTGGTATATGCCCTTATTTTGGAAAAGTGAAGAGTTTTCCAAAGAATGTGTAAGAATGGGTACATGGAAAGTCAGTTTTTGAAATCTTTCCTATCTGAAATGGCTTCATTCTACCTGTATACTTGAATGACAGTTTGGCTATGTATATAATTCCAGGTAGGAAATATTTTCCTCTAAAAATTTTAAAGATACTATTTTATTATCATTTAGTTTCCAGTGTTACCACTGAGAAATCTGAAGCCATTCCTATTGTATTTTACCTGTTTATAGTCTCTCTGGAAGCTTTTAGGAATTGAAAATCCCCACTGTTATGAAATGGCATGGTGATAGATGCTTGTAGGGATACTACCCACCCCACTACTGTCCTCTTCATTTTGAGGAGGCCTGCTAGGCCCTGTCAACCTGGAAATACTTCAATTCAGAGGCCATTTTCCTTCTTCATTTTCTGGAATTCTGTTCATTCAGGTACTATCTACCTGGATCCTCTAATTTTTAAAAATACTTCTCTCTCCTTTTCCATCCCATGTTCTTTTGGTTCAGCTTAGTTCTCAAGTTAAATCTTTTGAACTTCCGCTTGAGTTTTTATCCTTCCATCATATTTCAACTTTCACGAGTCTCCTTTTTTATTGGTTTTCCTGTTGTTCTCTGAATTTTTTTGAAAAATAACACCTGTTTTATTCATGAATTTGATATCATTCTTATCGCTAATGAGTTCATCTATTTTTAAAGCATTATATTCTCTATTCTGTCTGCTTCCTGTATTCTCTTTGTTTCTTTATTTGTGAATCTTTCACATCAGAGGCTTTCCACATGTTGAGATGTTCGGTAGTTCCCGCACCAGGTACTGACAAGCTGAGTAGACATTCAACATCTTGCTGCCCACGTTCTTGGGGCCAAATGAGGGGAAAGGGCTGGATATCGTTTCCTCTAGTATGTAGGACTTTCCCGTGATATCTGTATTTTCATAGGGCCTCTCTCTCCCTCCATCCTGCCTGGTGCTCTTGAGTTCAGAGACACTCCAGAAAGCAAATTTCCAGGTTTTTTGCAAAACTGGGGAAGAAAAGTCACCTGATTGCATGGGGTAGGTGAGGGAATCTGAGGTACTAACTCCTTTTTTGTTTTATGAGCTTTTCAACCAATCCTCTGGTTTAACTCTTCCAGCATTCTATGTCCACAGGTTCCTGGCACCTCTAATTCTTGAGTGTCGCTGTGATCCTGTGTCATAAATGTGCCTTCTTTTTCCTGGTCTACCATTCTCTCCTACATTTACTCTAGCTGTTTCTGCACTGCTTTTCAATTACCACTCAACCATCAGTTTCCAAAACAGTAGTTAACTTTGTTTGCTTAGTCTCTTCTTTTTACCTTGAGGGTTTATGCCTTTTTATGACTTTTTGTCTTGTTCTGTCTTTGTTTCTTTACTGTCATTTTTAAAGTGGGATTTTGAGAAGAAGCAGAGATAAAAATACATATTCCATATACCTTATTTAAGCAGGAGTCCAGTTATCCTTTTTGTTCTTGACATATTTGATTAGTATTTGTCGTGCCTAAGAAAAAGAGGATTTTAACTTTTTATTCCTTATAGATATTAATTTTTGATTGTTTTATTCCTAGGATGCCTCATTGATGGACATGAATTCCTTCAGCCCTGTGATGCCAACATCCCCTTTATCAATGATAAACCAAGTCAAGTTTGAAGATGAGCCAGATTTGAAAGATCTTTTCATTACAGTTGATGAACCTGAAAGCCATGTTACTACAATTGAAACATTCATTACTTATAGGATTATTACTAAGGTAAGTATTTAATGAACATTTTCTTGAATATAGTTGCTTTTTTGAACTTTTGGAACTGCTTCTTGTTCACTTTGACACTCAACTTAGAGAATCTTAACTGAATTGACTTCTAGTTTTTCAGCCATTTTGAGTAAGACATTGCATCTTATCTGTCCTTCACTTGTTCTATATGAATTCAAATTAACCTGAGTACCAGTCACTTGTATTTTAGCAGTTGTGCTTATTAAAATAGGAACATTTTAGGTTTTTAGTTTAAAAATTATAAAGAAATATATTTGGAAAAGAAGAGCCTCAGTTTGCTAATAAAGAAAACAACTAGTTAAAAACATGATACAATATTGTGTGTTCACATTTCTTCTGAAGATTCCAAACAAATAATTTCATTTGTTTTCCAAATAAGAGCAAATGGCCACTTTATCTTATATCAATATATGAAACACTGTTAGTTGTTTAATGATGCAAGGACAGATCTAGAATCTGAGTCTCCTGACTCCTAGGACAAGGCTCTGCAAAAAGACAGTTTACTCTGAAAAAGTAAAGAAAAACAAATAGTATAATCTTTTTTTAAAGTCCTTTGTGTAATAGCAGCCTTCAAGAATTCTATTTATAAGTTATAATATTTTGCTGATGAAGCCTCACTCTACATCTCTTGTAGTGCATCCCTTTTGTAGCTGCAAAGCTTTTGGACCCTGTTCATATAATCACTTCTTCCAGTGCAGCCTCCACACTGCTGCTAATTATGTTGCATAAAGATGTATATATCTGATCTCTTTACTCAGATTCTTAAGATCCTTCCCTGGCTCCTCACTTCCTACAGAACAAAGTGCAGACTCCTTTGTATGATATATAGAGAACTTCTCAGTCTGGGGCCAGCGTACCATATATGACTCACCTCTTACTCCCGACTTGTAATACCCCTGCTCTCCACTTGCATAGAACTACCTCTTTTTTTTTTTTTTTTTTTTTTTTTTTTTTTTTTTTTGCGTTATGTGGGCCTCTCACTGTCGTGGCCTCTCTCGTTGCGGAGCACAGGCTCCGGACATGCTGGCTCAGCGGCCATGGCTTATGGGCCTAGCCGCTCTGCGGCATGTGGGATCTTCCTGGACCAGGGCACGAACCCGTGTCCCCTGCATCGGCAGGTGGACTCTCAACCACTGCGCCACCAGGGAAGCCCAGAACTACCTCTTTTATCTGAATATTCTAGGCTATTTCTTCCTCTCATGATTTTGCATATGCTTTTTCTTCTGTCTGGTATGCCCTTCCCACTTTCAGACAGAAGAGTTACTGTTTGTTTTTCAAGATATAATTCAAAATGATGCCCACCACCTCTGCCCCATGTGCTGAGTCCTCTTTCTTCTGTTTGCTCACAGTGTTCTAACTGAACTCTTAAAGAATGTAAGATACCACAGTCAGTGTAGCAAAGAAATCAAAAGCCTATATTTAGTCCTTCTAAGCCTCAGGGTTTTTTGTTTTTTAATTTATAAGACTGAAATGATAATAGAACCTGGTTCTGTAGAGTTGCTGTAAAAATTAAGTTAGGATAACTAATCAATGTAAAACACTTAGCAAAGTGCCTAACATATAATAAGTATTCAGTAATTGACACCTACCTGTGTGTAGGTCACTAACTGTGTGTTTATTTGTATTTATTCCCAATGAGTCTGTGAGCTTCTCAAGGAAGGTAATTGTATCTTAAGTTATCCATAATTCTAAACACAAGCCTTGGGATATAGCAAGTTAGCAATTTAACCTTTCGGTGAGTGAGTGAGTGAAGAAATTTATAGTATCATAGTCATATCAAGATGCTGTAGAGCAAGACAGCATGGAGTTGAATCTTGATCGCCCCCCTTCCTTGCTATTTAATTAACCTCTCTATGCTTAGTTTCCTCATTTGTAAATTAGATAACAGTACTAACCTCGTATGGTCTTTGTGAATATTTAGTGTGTTAATACAGACACACTGCTAAGAATAGAGCCAGATTTCTCCTGTTACTACTGTTATAATCATCCATTTTCATTACCCTTTCTAGCAAAGATTTTGTGAAACTGAATTATTTTCCCCTCATTTGTTTCTTTCAGAAAGACACTTTATAAAACACCCTATGGATTTCATTCTAATCATAGACATACAGTTCTTATGAGTTATCCATATTACATCATATTTTAAATGTACTGCTCTTGTAGTAGTAGTAGTAATAGTGATAGTGATAACATTATAGTGTGTTAAACTAACTTTTATTGTGGGACTAATTTGTGCCAGGCAATGTTCTAACCACTTTATATGTTTTAACTCATCTGAAGCTCACAACAATCTGGATCTTATGATTTACCCTCATTTTGTGAATGAGCCCACTGAAACTCAAAACTTGCCAAAGGTTATACAACACAGTCATTGGCACACAGTACCCGTGTGCCACGAGTACTGAAGCCCGTGTGCCTAGAGGCCATGCTCCACAAGAGAAGCCATTGCAATGAGAAGCCTGCACACCGCAGCAAAGAGTAGACCCCGCTCGCCGCAACTAGAGAAAGCACGCGCGCAGCAACGAAGACCCAATGCAGCCAAATATAAATAAATAAATAAATAAATATTAAAAAATTTTACATTCATGGACACCAAGATTATGAGGATAAATGCAGGAGGAGCTTCCAGATGGCAGAGGAGTAAGACGTGCAGATCACCTTCCTCCCCAGAAATACATCTACATGTGGAACAACTCCTACAGAACACCTACTGAATGCTGGCAGAAGACCTCAGAACTCCCAAAAGGCAAGAAACTCCCCACGTACCTGGGTAGGGCAAAATTAAAAAGAAAAAACAGAGACAAAAGAATAGGGATGGGACCTGCACCAGTGGGAGGGAGCTGTGAAGGAGGAAAAGTTTCCACTTTCCAAACTAGGGAGGCCCTTTGCGGGCGGAGACTGCCGGTGGCGGAGGGGGGAAGCTTTGGAGCCACGGAGGAGAGTGCAGCCACAGGGGTGCGGAGGGCAAAGCGGAGAGATTCCCACACAGAGGATCGGTGCTGACCAGCACTCACCAGCCCGAGAGGCTTGTCTGTTCACCCGCCGGGGTGGGCAGGCACTGGGAGCTGAGGCTCGGGCTTCGAAGGTCAGATCCCAGGGAGAGGACTGGGGTTGGCTGCGTGAACACAGCCTGAAGGGGGCCAGTGCACCCCAGCTAGCCCGGAGGGAGTCCGGGAAAAGGTCTGGAGCTGTCGAAGAGGCAGGAGACTTTTTCTTGCCTCTTTGTTTCCTGGTGCATGAGGAGAGGGGATTAAGAGCACTGCCTAAACGAGCTCCAGAGATGGGCGCAAGCCACAGCTAACAACGCGGACCCCAGAGACCGGCATGAATGCTAAGTCTGCTGCTGCAGCCACCAAGAAGCTTGTGTGAAAGCACAGGTCACTATCCACACCTCCCCTCCCGGGAGCCTGTGCAGCCCGCCACTGGCAGGGTCCCGTGACCCAGGGACAACTTCCCTGGGAGAACACACGGCACCTCAGGCTGTTGTAATGTTACACTGGCCTCTGCCGCCACAGGCTTACCCCACACTCTGTACCCCTCCCTCCCCCTGTCCTGAGTGAGCCAGAGTCCATGAATCAGCTGCTCCTTTAACTCTGTCCTGTCTGAGCGAAGAACAGACACCCTCAGGTGACCTACACGCAGAGACGGGGCCAAATCCAAAACTGAACCCCAGGAGCTGTGAGAACAAAGAAGAGAAAGGGAAATCTCTCCCAGCAGCCTCAGGAGCAGCAGACTAAATCTCCACAATCAACTGGATGTACCCTGCGTCTGTGGAATACCTGAGTAGACAACAAATTATCCCAAATTGAGGACGTGGACTTTGGGAGCAACGATATATATATATTTTTTTTTTTCCATTTTTCTCTTTTTGTGAGTGTGTATGTGTATGTTTCTGTATGTGATTTTGTCTGTATAGCTTTGCTTTTACCATTTGTCCTAGGATTCTGTCTGTCCGTTTTTTGTTTGTTTGGTTTTTTTAGTATCGTTTTTAGCTCCTGTTATCATTGGTAGATTTGTTTTTTGCTTTGGTTCCTCTCCTCTTTCTTCTTTTTTTATTACTTTAAAAAAATTTTTAATTATTTTTTATTTTAATAACTTTCTTATTTTATTTTATTTCATTTTATCTTCTTTCTTTCTTTCTTTCTTTTCTCCCTTTTATTCTGAGCCATGTGGATGACAGGCTTTTGATGCTCCAGCCAGGCATCAGGGCTCTGCCTCTGAGGTGGAAGAGACAAGTTCAGGACACTGGTCCACAAGAGACCTCCCAGCTCCACGTAATATCAAACGGTGAAAATCTCCCAGAGATCTCCATCTCAACACCAAGACCCAGCTCCACTCAACGACCAGCAAGCTACAGTGCTGGACACCCTATGCCAAACAACTAGCAAGACAGGAACACAACCCCACCCATTAGCAGAGAGGCTGCCTAAAATATTAAGGCCACAGACAGCCCAAAACACACCACCAGACGTGGACCTGTCCACCAGAACGACAAGATCCAGCCTCATCCACCAGAACACAGGCACTAGTCCCCTCGACCAGGAAGCCTACACAACCCACTGAACCAACCTTAGCCACTAGGGGTAAAACCCCAAAACAACAGGAACTACAAACCTACAGCCTGTGAAAAGGAGACCCCAAACATAGTAAGTTAAGCAAAATGAGAAGACAGAGAAACACACAGCAGATGAAGGAGCAAGGCAAAAACCCACCAGACCAAACAAATGAAGAGGAAATAGGCAGTCTACCTGAAAAAGAATTCAAAATAATGATCATAAAGATGAACCAAAATCTTGGAAATAGAATGGAGAAAATACAAGAAACGTTTAACAAAGACCTAGAAGAACTAAAGAACAAACAAACAGTATGAACAACACAATAAATGAAATTAAAAGTTCACTGAAGGGATCAATAGCAGAATAACTGAGGCAGAGGAACAGATAAATGACCTGGAAGATAAAATAGTGGAAATAACTACTGCAGAGCAGAATAAAGAAAAAAGAATGAAAAGAATTGAGGAAAGTCTCAGAGACCTCTGGGACAACATTAAGCACACCAACATTTGAATTATAGGGGTCCCAGAAGAAAAAGAGAAAAAGAAAGGGACTGAGAAAATATTTGAAGAGATTATAGTTGAAAACTTCCCTAATATGGTAAAGGAAATAGTTAATCAAGTCCAGGAAGCACAGAGAATCCCATACAGGATAAATCCAAGGAGAAACATGCCAAGACACATATTAAGCAAACTATCAAAAATTAAATACAGCAAGGGAAAACCAACAAATAACTCAGAAGGGAATCCCCATAAGGTTAACAGCTGATCTTTCAGCAGAAACTCTGCAAGCCAGAAGGGCGTGGAAGGACATATTTAAAGTGATGAAGGGGAAAAACCTACAACCAAGATTACTCTACCCAGCAAGGATCTCATTCAGATTTAATGGAGAAATTAAAACCTTTACAGAGAAGCAAAACTTAAGAGGGTTCAGCACCACCAAACCAGCTTTACAACAAATGCTAAAGGAACTTCTGTAGGCAGGAAACACGAGAGAAGGAAAAGACCTACCATAACAAACCCAAAACAATTAAGAAAATGGTAATAGGAACATACATATCGATAACCACCTTAAATGTAAATGGATTAAATGCTCCAACCAAAAGACATAGACTGGCTGAATGGATAAAAAAACAAGACACGTATATACGCTGTCCACAAGAGACCCACTTCAGACCTAGGGACACATACAGACTGAGGGTGAGGGGATGGAAAAAGATATTCCATGTAAATGGAAATCAAAAGAAAGCTGGAGTAGCAATTCTCATATCAGACAATATAGACTTTAAAAAAAAGACTATTACAATAGATAGGAAGCATACTACATAATGATCAAGCGATCAATCCAAGAAGAAGATAAAACAATTGTAAATATTTATGCACCCAACATAGGAGCACCTCAATACATAAGGAAAATACTAACAGCCATAAAAGGGGAAATTGACAGTAACACAATCATAGTAGGAGACGTTAACATCCCTGTTTCACCAATGGACAGATCATCCAAAATGAAAATAAATGAGGAAACACAAGCTTTAAATGATACATTAGACAAGATGGTCTTAATTGATATTTATAGGACATTCTATCCAAACACAGCAGAATATTTCTTCTCAAGTGCTCATGGAACATTCTCCAGGATAGATCATATCTTGGGTCACAAATCAAGCCTTGGTAAATTTAAGAAAATTTAAATTGTATCAAGTATCTTTTCCGACTGCAACACTATCAGACTAGATATCAGTTACAGGAAAAAATCTGTAAAAAAATACAAACACATTGAGGCTAAACAGTACACTACTTAATAACCATGAGATCACTGAAGAAATCAAAAAATACCTAGAAACAAATGACAATGAAAACACGACAACCCAAAACCTATGGGATGCAGCAAAAGCAGCTCTAAGAGGGAAGTTTATAGCAATACAATCCTACCTTAAGAAACAAGAAACGTCTCAAATAAAGAAGCTAATCTTACACCTAAAGCAATTAGAGAAAGAAGAACAAAAAATCCCTAAAGTTAGCAGAAGGAAAGAAATCATAAAGATCAGATGAGAAATAATTGAAAAAGAAATGAAGGAAATGATAGCAAAGATCAATAAAACTATAAGCTGGTTCTTTGAGAAGATAAACAAAATTGATAAATCATTAGCCAGACTCATTAAGAAAAAAAGGGAGAAGACTCAGATCAATAGAATTGGAAATGAAAATGGAGATGTAACAACTGACACTGCAGAAATACAAAGGATCATGAGAGATTACTACAAGCAACTATATGCCAATAAAATGGACAACCTGGAAGAAATGGAAATTTCTTAGAAACGCACAACCTTCTGAGACTGAACCAGGAAGAAATAGAAAATATGAACAGACCAATCACAAGCACTGAAGTTGAAACTGTGATTTAAAATCTTCCAACAAATAAAAGCCCAGGACCAAATGGCTTCACAGGTGAATTCTATCAAACATTTAGAGAAGAGTTAACACCTATCCTTCTCAAACTCTTCCAAAATATAGCAGAGGGAGGAACACTCCCAAACTCATTCTACGAGGCCACCATCACTCTGATACCAAAAACAGACAAAGATGTCACAAAGAAAGAAAACTGTAGGCTAATATCACTGATGAACATAGATGCAAAAATCCTCAACAGAATACTGGCAAACAGAATCCAAGAGCACATTAAAAGGATCATACACCATGATGAAGTGGGTTTTCTCCCAGCAATGCACGGATTCTTCAGTATACGTAAATCAATCAATGTGATACACCATATTAACAAATTGAAGGAGAAAAACCATATGATCATCTCAGTAAATGCAGAGAAAGCTTTTGACAAAATTCAATACCCATTTATGATAAAAATCCTCCAGAAAGTAGTCATAGAGGGAACTTACCTCACCATAATAAAGGCCATATATGACAAACCTACGGCCAGCATCATTCTCAATGGTGAAAAACTGAAACCATTTTCACTAAGATCAGGAGCAAGACAAGGTTGCCCACTCTCACCACTATTATTCAAAATAGTTTTGGAAGTCTTAGCCATAACAATCAGAGAAGAAAAAGAAATAAAAGGAATCCAAATTGGAAAAGAAGTAAAGCTGTCTCTGTTTTCAGATGACATGATAGTACACATAGAGACTCCTAAAGATGCTGCCAGAAAACTACTAGAGCTAGTCAATGAATTTGGTAAAGTAGCAGGATACAAAATTAACGCACAGAAATCTCTTCCATTCCTATACACTAATGATGAAAAATCTGAGGGTAAAATTAAGAAAACACTCCCGGGCTTCCCTGGTGGCGCTGTGGTTGAGAGTCCGCCTGCCGATGCAGGGGACACGGGTGTATGCCCCGGTCCGGAAGGATCCCACATGCCGTGGAGTGGCTAGGCCCGTAAGCTATGGCCGCTGAGCTTGTGGGTCTTGAGCCTGTGCTCCGCAATGGGAGAGGCCACAACAGTGAGAGGCCTGCGTACCGCAAAAAGAAGAAAAAAAAAAAAAGAAAACACTCCCATTTACCACTGCAGCAAAAAGAATAAAATACCTAGGAAGAAACGTACCTTAGGAGAGAAAAGACCTATATGTAGAAAAGTATAAGACACTGATGAAAGAAATTAAAGATGATACAAACAGATGGAGAGATATACCATCTGTTTGATATACCATGTTCTTGGATTGGAAGAATCAACATTGTGAAAATGACTCTACTACCCAAAGCAATGTAAAGATTCAATGCAATCCCTATCAAACTACCACTGGCATTTTTCACAGAACTAGAACAAAAAATTTCACAATTTGTATGGAAACACAAAAGACCCCAAATAGCCAAAGCAATCTTGAGAAAGAAAAATGAAGCTGCAGGAATCAGGCTCTCTGACTTCAGACTATACTACAAAGCTACAGTAATCTAGACAGTGTGGTACTGGCACAAAAACAGAAATATAGGTCAGTGGAACAGGATAGGAAGCCCAGAGATAAACCCACACACATGTGGTCACCTTATCTTTGATAAAGGAGGCAAGAATATGCAGTGGAGAAAAGACAGCCTCTTCAATAAGTGTTGCTGGGAAAACTGGACAGGTACATGTAAAAGAATGAAATTAGAACACGCCCTAACACCATACACAAAAATAAACTCAAAATGGATTAAAGACCTAAATGTAAGGCTAGACACTATAAAACTCGTAGAGGAAAACATAGGCAGAACACTCTATGACATAAATCACAGCAAGATCCTTTTTGACCCACCTCCTAGAGAAATGGAAATAAAAACAAAAATAAATAAATGGGACCTAATGAAACTTAAAAGCTTTTGCACAGCAAAGGAAACCATAAATAAGATGAAAAGACAACCCTCAGAATGGGAGAAAATATTTGCAAATGAAGCGACTGACAAAGGATCAATTTCCAAAATTTACAAGCAGCTCATGCAGCTCAATGTCAAAAAAACAAACAACCCAATCCAAAAATGGGCAGAAGACCTAAATAGATATTTCTCCAAAGAACGTATCCAGATTGCCAACAAACACGTGAAAGAATGCTCAACATCATTAATCAGTATAGAAATGCAAATCAAAACTACAATGAGATATCATCTCCCACCGGTCAGAATGGCCATCATCAAAAAATCTACAAACAATAAATGCTGGAGAGGGTGTGGAGAAAAGGAAACCCTCTTGAACTGTTGGTGGGAATGTAAATTGATACAGGCACTGTGGAGAACAGTATGGAGGTTCCTTAGAAAACTAAAAATAGAATTACTGTATGACCCAGAAATCCCACTATTGGGCATATACCCTGAGAAAACCATAATTCAAAGAGAGTCGTGTACCACAATGTTCATTGCAGCTCTATTTACAATAGCCAGGACATGGAAGCATCCATTGACAGATGAATGGATAAAGAAGATGTGGCACATATATACAATGGAATATTACTCAGCCATAAAAGGAACGAATTTGAGTTATTTGTAGTGAGGTGGATGGACATAGAGTCTGTCATACAGAGTGAAATACGTCAGAAAGAGAAAAACAAATAGCATATGCTAACACATATCTATGGAATCTAAAAAACAAACAAAAAACAATGGTCATGAAGAACCTAGGGGCAAGACTGGAATAAAGATGCAGACCTACTAGAGAGTGAACTTGAGGATATGGGGAGGGGGAAGGGTAAGCTGCCACAAAGTGAGAGAGTGGCGTGGACATATATACACTACCAAATGTAAAATAGATAGCTAGTGGGAAGCAGCCACATAGCACAGGGAGATCAGCTCAGTGCTTTGTGACCACCTAGAGGGGTGGGATAGGGAGGGTGGGAGGGAGGGAGATGCAAGAGGGAAGAGGTATGGGGATATATGTATATTTATAACTGATACACTTTGTTATAAAGTAGAAACTAACACACCATTGTAAAGCAATTATACTCCAATAAAGATGTTAAAAGTAATAATAAAATAAAAAATAAAGATACATATTCATAAAAAAGAAGGATAAATGCACATGCTCATATACCTACATGTACACTGGCAATCTCCTACTTAGAAATACTTAAGGGTGACCCGATTGTAAATAATTATATCAGGAAGCCCACATTCCTGGCATCTGTTCCCCTTATGGGAAATGATCCTTTATTCTCCAGGTTAGAATATCTGAGGTGAGTGCTCTAAAGAAGTACTTTCTGTTTCAGAGATTAGAGATTTGCCTTGACCTAGGACATGTAGGAGTAAGAACTCAGAGGTTTAATAAGGGTCTGTCCTCTCACATCCTCATCATGAAGACAAACTCATCAATGCCTGCCAGTATGTAATTGTGGGTTAAAGTGTATTCTTGATTCTGAGATTCATTTTCCCTCAAAAACAATTTTCTAAATCCTCCAATTTAGAGTAACTGTTTGCCCTTGACCAAAGGTCAGTATTTGTTAAATAAATGCATTTTGAGGTATAGATCACATGAGTCCATTAGTCCTAAACTTCAAGTATGCAAGCTCTTATGGTCAGACATGAAACACCATTTACAATTTACTTTCCATGGGAAACTGTATTCTAGATTAGAAGATAGAGATAAAACTTCCAAACAGTAGGAATAACAGCGTTTGATGATAAATTTCCAACTTAGAAAGAACTTGTGTTCTAAAAAGTTATTTTGGAGCAGAAATAATATATAACTTATAACTCTTTAGAAGCCCAATGAAGTCTTAGAGTAGGAAGAAAGAATGCACTGTCCTTAAGATTTGTACTTATCCTCTGTTTTCTTCTGTTATTGTAGTATGTTAGGGAACTCCTCTTTTAAGTCAGTGGCAGGGTGATGAGGACAGAATCAACCAATTATTTGACTTGATTTTATATCTTTCTGTTCCTGGAATTTATACAAGTTTCTTTTGTGTTTACTTGAAGTTTTGGGAATTCTTGAAGACATGTAAAGCTCTATCTTACTTTAACTTCCCAGTGTTTGAGTGTTTTTATTGTTAGTTATGCCATTTTATTTTCTTGGAAATGGGTAGTGAACCTATACGTATGTGCCAGGTATGAGGAGGTATCAGTAAGTGTTGTTTAATGAGTGACTCTAAACATGTTTTGTGTGCATATGTATGTATGCATGTTTATGTATTTGCATATATATATACACATACCAACTTGTATATATATTTGTTAAACTGTGTTTCTACTAGATTTAGTTTGCCTATTTTTACCATTTCCACAACTTGTACCATTTGGCATAATAGTTAGATTTTGTAGTGTTTTTTGAACATGTAGTTCCTTAGACTTCCGCATCTCATTTACCTCCACTTTTTCCCGCTAAAAAGGGAATGTTTTGCTAAGATATATTTTATGATATTCTAAACATTCATTTTAAAAGAATAAACTTTGTCAAGTATAGCTTTTGTGAGCCTTATTTTATAACAATTAAGATTGCATCTTATTTTGACTTGAACTGCTTAATTTTACAATTGTGTTCGTCTGTGTGGGTGATTGATATTTCTGGTGAATGTGAAATATGTAATGTGTTATTTATTCCATGTTTACTTCTCCAGGAAAATCTCAAACTTAATATTACTGTGTATAATTTTTTAAAAAATTATATAAATGACTTTTTTTCTTATGATAGGTGAGGGCGCATTATCTAAGCTATTTTTGTATCTGGCTTGGAATTCAGGTAATAGAAGTGAGGTTGGTATTTTACCCATGTTCTTCTTGTCATGTGTGTTGGAATAGATTTTTAGTTTGTTAAGAACAGATATTTTAATGTATTTGCTTAGTTTTTAGGAGTTTAGGCATATAGCTCAGAATTCCTTGAGAAATGATAGGAAGATTTTCTTTTCACGTTAAATTTCCATTAATGACATTTTTAAAAAGCAGTAAAATCACTCTGTATAATGTTAGAATTTTCAAATACTAAAAGCAAATTTTATCAAAGCAATTCATTTGAGCAAATTCCAGGAAAACATTTTTTTCTCAGTTATGTTCAGGTTATTTTCCAAGTTGCAAAAATAGGACTTTCCTCAAATTCTGAATTCTGATCATCTTGAAAAATGAAATATATTTGAAACCTAAATTCAGAACACACTTTCTTGTTAGCAAGAAAGTCATGCCAAAGATAATAGTAGTTAAAATCTTGTGGAAGACAGATGGTTGCTCTAAGACAGATTTTTTTCAGTTTGGATTTTAAATTTGAGCATGATGTTTGCTTTCTTTCTGGGAATACTGGAAAGTTTGCTTTGTTTCATCTGCTACATGAATTGATGTCTGCAAAAAAAAAAAAAAAAGACAGGCTGACAAACACTGAATAATTAGAATTTGTTAGTTTTTCTTAGAGACCCATTTATTTCAGAATGTCTAAAATAACATTAGGCAAATGTCTTCTGTCTTATATTGCATGTGCTGTTATTTTCTCCTACTTTCTTCAGACGTCTCGTGGGGAATTTGACTCCAGTGAATTTGAAGTTAGGAGACGTTATCAAGATTTCCTTTGGTTGAAAGAAAGACTTGAAGAAGCACACCCCACTCTGATTATTCCAGTAAGTTTACATTTTTTTTTTCACAGAATAACTGCCATTTTGTCTTGTGAATCGTTAGAATGCCTAACACCCAATTTCAGACCTTTTAATTCAGTATAATTCATTTATCTTAGGAACATTTGTTTTTAAACTTTTCAATCTATGTACAGATTTGTTTTTTTAAAGTATTGTAATGTGTTAAGATTTTAGTGTTTGGCTCTAGCGTTGTGAATTTTGAAAAATTATTTTTATAAGAAATGATCACACGTTCAAATAATCTTCCAAAAAGAAAAAGTGTAGAATTCCTTATAATCCTGTGCCACATAATGTTCAGATACCTTTTTAAATTTTTTTGCCCTAGCCATTGCCAGAAAAGTTTATAGTGAAAGGAATGGTGGAACGCTTTAACGATGACTTCATTGAGACACGCAGGAAGGCATTGCATAAATTTTTGAACCGAATTGCTGATCATCCAACTCTAACATTTAATGAAGACTTTAAAGTTTTTCTTACTGCACAAGCTTGGGTAAAGGATTTTAATTTATACTCATATAATCCTTTAGTATCTATACGTGTAGTAGGTTGTATGCTTTCTCTTATTTACCTTTATAAATCAGGTAAGAGTGGCCTCGAATTAAGATGTGTTTTTAAACATTGGAGAGAGATCCTTTAGATACAACCCTGTGTCAGGTCTACGTATAAACATTATGAAAATCTTGTACCTTTCTCACATATACATCCTCATATTTCTCTTGGTAGCTGAATTTTTTTTTTAATGCCTGGGTACTCCTTGCATATATTGCCAATACTGAAAATATATAAACATTTAAAAATTGACACTGTTTTGAGTAGTAATTGGTCAGGGCTTTTCAAGTTAGGATAAAAGATTTTATTAAATAGATGGATGGAGAGATAGGTAAATAATATAATTTCCTTACTTTCCCTTCAATTACCTAATTGAAGGGGGTCTAATTTCTAATACAGAAACCTTATATATTCCTTTTCTTTTATTCTATGAAGATGTAACTCACCAAGAAAGATGACAGGTAGAACAACGGTCAGTATTAAATACTTACTGACCAGTGTTGAGTTTTCTATCTCTCGGTTGTTGCCAAAGTGATCGAAGCTAAAAAGTGATTCATCTCAATCTTGACGGTACTTGCTGTCTGGAAGCCCTATGTGACTTATGTGAGATGAATTTGTGGCCTGACTCCAGACCCTTAGAAGCTGTTAGAAACATTATCTGCAGTCAGCAGTTGCAGTAACAGCTTGCCCGTTGTGACTTGTGCCGTTTCTGATAATGTTTACTCTATCGAATGATGTGGTAGCACTCCTCGATAGACGTGTTGCCTGGTCAAGAATAGCATCTGTTATTATTTGCACACAAAATCATATTGACATGGAAATAAACAAGTTTATATATTATTTTGTGTAAGACCTTTAGGAAAGAAGATCTGGAGAAAGATAATATGTTATTTAATATTTGGGTAAATAATACATAATATTTTTATCTGTGGATTTGGTAGTCAGCATTATTATAGATTTTTTGTGTGTGTGTATGTTACTCTTCATCTTTTATTTGATCTCAAACCTGTGTTTCAGTAAGTGCTACAACCATCCTCAGAATCCCTTGTCCTCCTTCTTGGTGTTCTTTTTTAGTATGCCATACTTCTGAAGGAATACTGTAGTGTATCCTTTTATAGCATTTCTACTTTGCAAGTCTGTAGCTGACCCTCCTAAGTTAACTAGAATTAGAAACAGCTAGTTATATATTTTATTAAAAATCTTTCTCCAAAGACAGTCAGCCAGTGGAGATAGTGTCACAGTTTATCCAGTTAAGTTAGTTGCAGAGCTATGGTCAGGGAGTATCTGTTTACCAACTATTCTAGTGACTTTAAGTAGACAAAGCAGGTTAGTGCTTAGCAGTGAAGCCCCTAGGGTCAGACTGCTAGGGCTCCAATCCTTATCGAGTAATTCATTGCTCTTGGAACTTGAGCAAACCTTCCTTTGCTTCTATTTTCTTCTGTACAATGAGGATAATAATAGAACCTACTTCATAGTGTTATTGTGAGTTATGTATATAAGAATGCAGGTATAGTGCCTGCAACATTAAGCTCTTAATAAATGCTAGCTATTATTATAACTAAAGAATTAATGAAGTTTTCCAATTTTTTTCCAGGGAGTAGTTATAGTTAGACCCTAAGAAATCTTTTTCTCAATCATTTTTCTATTAAATTCCTGTTATAAAATATGGATTTCATCTCATATCATCCTTCTTATCTTCTCCAGTAATCTCCTTAAGTGCGATTCCTTCTGTTAAACCTTGTTCTTTGAAAGATCCATGCTCTGAGGAAACATATTTTACATGAGCTCTTTGAAAAGGAATGTTATCAAGGAGACTGAGATTTAGAGAAAGAACTGTACCCTAAACTCATCTGCTTCAAATTAACGTGAAAAAAAAAAAAAAAGACGTATATGAAACATTTTTATTATCTTTATTTTATTCTTCTAATTAGATTTCTTTTTTGTTGTTGGGACTTGGAATATCATTGTCTGCTTCATCACGCATATTTTATTTTTTTGTCTAGGAACTCTCTTCTCACAAGAAGCAAGGGCCTGGATTACTCAGCAGGATGGGGCAGACGGTCAGAGCGGTTGCATTATCAATGAGAGGAGTTAAAAGCCGCCCCGAGGAGTTCATGGAAATGAATAACTTTATTGAAATATTTAGCCAGAAAATAAATTTGATAGATAAAATATCTCAGAGAATTTACAAGGAAGAAAGGGGTATGTAGAATCACTGAAATGTGATTTCAAAGTTGTTTGATTTCTGATGGATCTTTACATTTGCTGGTGTGGTAAGGCAACATCAACTTAGCATTTCTTTTTGGTCATTATTAGGATTTCTGTCTCTGCTGACAGTGCCTGTCTGTTATTGCATGCTGTTTACTTTATCTATTAGAGCCCTTAACATATTAATGAGTTGTTTTAAAATCCTGGTCTGATAATTCCAACATCTCTACCACATCTGGTTCTGATGCTTGCCCTCTCTTCAAATTGTGTTTTTTGCCTTTTAGTATGTCTTGTAATTTTTTTATTGGTAGCCGGACATGATGTACTCATAAAAGTAAACAGGCCTTTAGTAATGTGGTAGTGAGGTGTCGGGGAGAGGAAGTATTCTAGAGGCCTGTGATCAGGTCTCAGTCCTTTAGTGAGTCTGTGCCTCTGGACCGTGAGCTTCACAAAAGTTCAGGTTTTTTTCCTCCCCCCTCTTAGTTGGATCAGGATGACCAGAGTGGGCTCAAGTTGGGTATTTCCCTTCCAGGTCATTTAGGTTCTGATAATACCCCATCAGGTTATGCTCTGGTTAACTAGTTTCCCATGAGGGCAGGCCTTGTTAAGAAGGCTATTTCAAAATGGTTCATTTTGCCACCCCCTGCAGGAAGCAGAAGTAGTTTTTATCTGATATTTACTGTGTAAGCTTTTGGGGGTAAATCTCACAACATTGTGGGGTCCCCTTGTGACTGGGTTCCTCTGGAGTTTTTATTAACTCTTTGAATTGTCCACACTGAGCCTCCAGCAATTCATCATTGACAGTTTCAGTCTCCCTACCCCCCGGCACTGGTTGCAGAAGTGATTTCCCCTCTTGAGTCTCTGCTCCAGGAAGACAAGATTCCTTGTATCCATGTGTCTGTCTTTTCAGTCTTGCAGGCAGTGGTTTGTCCTGTGTCCTCCCCTCTCTCACAGATCCAAAAAAAAGTTGGCTTTTCAGTCTGCTCGGCAGTTTTCTTGTTAAGACCAGTGGCGACTTCCAAGCTCCTTACAGAGGAATCACACAACATTAAGTTAGAATTTCACCTTCAAAGTGTGGTTTATTCCCAGATCTATTGTGAAAATTTCTGATTCCTAAATGATTTTGAATGTAGTCCTGGCCGGTTTCCATTTGCTTTAATTAATCACTAGCTGTCTTGTTCTCATTTATAGATAATACTGATAAAGAGCTTAATATTTTGGATGTAGTTGGTCTCAAATGTTCAACATGGGCTATAGTTTTAATCAAAGAAGGGATGTGTCAGGAAATAGGGTTTTCACAGTTTCTAGTGATTTTTGTATGGGGGGACAAGTACTCATTAGGCCTGTCCAACCAATGGCAGAGATTTATATATGGGAAAATAGGTCCTGTTTCCTATTTTCAAGTTAGAATTTATTCCATGATGGAACTTCCCTGGTGGTCTAGTGGCTAACACTCCACGCTCCCAATGCAGGGGTCCTGGGTTCAATCCCTGGTCAGGGAATCAGATCCCACATGCCGCAACTCAAGATTCCGCAACTAAAGATCCTGCATGCCGCAACTAAGACCCAATGCAGCCAAACAAATAAATAAATACTAAAAAATAATAATTTATTCCATTATGATTTTTTCTAATTCTATGAGTTTTTGCTAATTTTCTGATTGTATTTACCTACATTAAAAATAGATGACTAATTCAGAAAATATATTTCCTAATATAAATGGGTTTTAGAGATGAACTACTTGAAGTCCCTGCATTGATGGTTTATTTCTTTTTTTTTTTTTTTGATGGTTTATTTCTTTATTGTCCATGTCCCACATTAAACTGTAAGTTCCATCAGGACAAAAAGGGAAAAGGATTGATTTATTTCTGGTATCTAGATAGCGCCTAACACATTGTAGATGCTCAATTAAAATCTATTCAGTGATTGAAAAAATAAATGAATAAACATAAGATTTGGTGGTATGAAAATCTGCTTTATCAAGAATTGATTGGTTATTAAAAGAGATATAGAAAAAATTGTTATATCTGAGTGTGTATTGCCTTTTCTCTAACTTCCTTTCCTATGTATTGACTTGGTGAGGTCATTGTGGTGACTAAATATAGTTTAATAATTTGTTTTATGCCTCTTGGTCTGCCTTTGTATTTACCATTTGTCATTTTTTTTTAATGTCAAGAAGCCAGTTGTTTTAACTAGGTTCTGTGATTCCAATTCTATTAAGTAGATTCTTGATGCATAGTTAAGTTGTATAGCAATTCAAAGAGGCCCTTGGAAACTCTTGACACTTAAGATTTCTGTAGAATATCAATATGCTTTATATTTGCCAGCACAAGGGACTAGTTTTAAAATCTTTGATATACTCTAATATTTGTGAAACGCTCAAAACGAAAAGTGGGTTTTGTGGTAGACTTTATAAATCTGAGCTCTCATTTTCAAGGAGTGAATGCACACTGGCCCAAACTTGAGGGATTTCTTGGTCTTTCGAATGTGAAGCCCACTTGTCAAGATTTCATTCAAAATGATAGATTTTTTTTTTTTTTGTAGTCCTGGGAGTCTAAGCTATATAGGGTGTTTCATTCATATTTAAATCATAAAGAATTTGATGATCACAACGAGTCATTTCTCTTATGATTTACTTTTATTCATTTTTTTTCTGTGATTTTGTTTTGTGTTCCCCAATTTATTAGGCAAATTTGTATTGACCACATGTTGTGCTGCTGCTTTGTGCTGAAGATTGAAGGAGGGTTAAGATAGTACCTGTCCTTGAGCTCACAGTTTAGTTGGGGAAACAGATATATTAATGGACAAATTACAGTGCAGCTCATTAAGTGTTTGCCTACAGATGCGATTTGAGTGCTGTATAAGCACAGTTTTAGAATTTCAGGGAAGCTCTCTATATAAAAATAAATACTACACAGGGTTAATGACACACTTTGATATATACACAAATTGAGAAAAGAAATAAAGTAGAATATTTTCTAGAAATATTAGTTTAGTTTGGTGATTATTTAAAATAAAAGATAGGCCTAGATCAAGAGGATGCAATTTGGAAGGGCTCTAGTGGTCATTTAAACCGAATATCTTCCTTAGGTGACAACTAATATTTCTGTTTTTTTTAATTTTTAAAGTCTTTTTTAGTTTACTTGATCATATAAACTTTTGAAATTTTAATAGTTTAGTAAAAAGTTTAATTTAGAGCAATATGACATATTTCAACTAACCCCAGTGACTAGTAAGATGATTAAATATAGAGAATTTAATTGTATTTATATGGATATTAAACCGAAAACACTCACTACTCATGCATTCTCTACCATAAAAAGCCGTCTGTCATAAAAAGTTGATAGTGTGAAAGCAAACATATAAAAGCATTCAGATTTTAAAATGAAATCCAAATTTTTGGATAAATTTTTGGCTTATCAAGCATTGAATAGGCTTTTGTTATTCATTCTTTCATTGATATGAAAATATATATTGAATATATTATGTATTAGGCTTTGAGATTAAAAAAATAATAAGACCCTGCCCAGTTGAGTCTTGGAGCATGTGGCCTAGGCGTGTGTGAGTTATGCAAGCAGTTATAATAAAGTGGGATAATAGAAGTATTAAATTATGATAGGCTTTAATAGAAGTATAAAATTATAATAGACTCATTGAGGACAAAGCATCTAAGAAGGCTTTGGAACAGAAACAGAAGAGATTTGTTTGTGTTAGGACTTAAAGGATTAGAAGTAGTTTGTTAGATGATAGAAATGGTAGAGGGCAAGACTAAAAGATACATGCATTGTTTAAGTTAGGAGAAGTCATGAGATATTCATGAATGAGCGGTTATTTTGGCTTGAATTAAAATATCTTTGGGGGAGAATCTGAGGAGTTAGACCTGGAGAGGCAAGGTAGGGACTGATCATAAAGGACTTTCTAATTCAGCTAAGAAACTTCACTGTTCATATACTGTGACAAAAATTGAAAGAGGGAGAATTGTTAGAAGTTCCTTGCAGTAGTGCAGGTTAGAGATGCTGATGACAGTGGAAGTGCGGAGAGGTGGGTGGGTGGGTAGGTAAGTGGGTGGGTAAATGGATGGATGGTTAGATAGATAGAGATTTAGAAATATTGGAATTGCTGACTGGCTCTGTGCAGGTGTGAGTCTAGGGTCTAGGATGACCCCACATTTTTTGCTTAGATCTCTGGAAGCAATTACCATTAAGAGGATATGTAAACAGGATAAGAGGAAAAAGAAGACATGTTTTGTTTAGGTCACGTTGCCTATGAGGTATTCAGGTATAGTTTGTTTGGTAGGCAGAAGTCTGTGATAGATACAGTGATCGTATAATTTATCTCCCAAGCCAGGACACTTTTGAGAATGAAAAAGCATGTTACTGATTACACTTGGAAAGTTTTCATTCAAGGACCAGTTGAGCAGATTGGGATGACAGGTCAATTTAATGAAAGATGATATCCATATTCTTATGTTCATGTACAAGAACATGTGCACGATGAGAAAATAAGGTCCTTTCTTATTGTCTGTAATACAGGGATTTTGAAAACTCCTGTAAATTGAAGAACTTATTATTTTTTTAGAATATTTTGATGAAATGAAAGAATATGGCCCAATTCATATTCTGTGGTCAGCATCAGAAGAAGATCTGGCTGATACTCTAAAAGGTGTTGCCAGCTGCATTGACAGATGCTGTAAGGCCACTGAAAAACGGATGTCTGGACTCTCAGAGGCCCTGCTTCCTGTCGTACATGAGTATGTGCTTTATAGTGAAATGTTAATGGTAAGAACACCTAATTCTACTTCTGCCTTGGTTCCTGACCTGATTATATGCTTTATAAAGGCAGTTTCTATTTCTTTTTGTTCACCACTATCTTCCCATCCTAGAAGGATGCTTTGCGTGTAGATACTCGTAAATATTTGTTCACTGCATGAATGAATTGATGAGTGGAAGAATGTGTTAATAAAAGACAGGAATTTTCAACAGTAGCAACAACAGTTTATAAGATAGATTTGAAGCATCCTCAGTCAAGATTTACATAGGGAGTATGATTAGTTTTTCCAGCCTTTTAAAATTTTACTTTAAAATTTTTCAGCACTTGAGAAATTTCTTTTCATGAAAGAGTTGCTTTCTTGCTTCTAGGTACATTTGATTTAGCAATATATTTAGTATCATTATGTAGAAAGTACTTGAGTAGGATCTTGATATTTGTTCTGTCTTCTGGGTGCCTCTGAAAAGAGATCCTTCAAATTAACATGTTTCTTTCACTATTTGAAAAGGCTTTTATTCCTCTTATATCAGAGTTTTGCATTTAACCTCCTCAGTTCAAGTTAAGGTTTCCAGATATTTTGGATTTAGCAATGCTGTCTGCAAAGCTAATGTTTTTCATCCAGTATTATTCTCTGCTCACAATACCTTGCACAGTTGAACTGATACCCTCAGCTTTCTGGTGTTGTAGGGTGACAGTGGGGGAAGGAGTCAGCTTGCATTCAGTTATAGTCCATTTTTTCTGCCATTTAGACTTGAATCCATGTCTGGTTTCTGTATTCATGTACTCTTGATTTGGGAGGATTAAAAAATTTTTCTTACTTTGTCTTGTTAAGAAAAGTTCTCTTAGCCTTTCAGCATGATATCTGCCTCTTTCGTATTTATCATGTTTAGGTTTTCCTTTCACAGAATCATTAAATATTTTGTAGGTATTTCGGATTTCTGCTGTTACTTGACTTTGTTGTGATCCTCCCATAAACACACCCTCCCTGCTTCCCAAAGTCCTCTAATGTTTCACTGCTGAGGTGCTTCCTCCTTGCCTCCATCAATTTCCTTGGCTACATTCCATTGGTTTACTTCATTATTGATCTCTCTTGTGTGGCTGTTCAAAGAGATCTGATTTTTATCATTAAAAATATTATATTCTTTTCCCTTAATTAGATGTTTTGCTCTTTATGTCAGGATGGAAATTATGCAATTTAAATCCTGTATTATTAAAGGTGTGGAAAAATTATAATAGCAACCAGAATTGAATTATTTTATAGGTCCTCATTTGATTGCATTATTTTGTAGGTTCCTAGGGTATAATCAATAGCACTTATATTGAAGTTGTGCTTCTGTTTTATATTGGAATATTTTCTTCAATGTGAGCTAAAATAATGAAAAATACATGCCTTGACTAAATTTGTGCAGTTTTTACTAGTTGTCTTCTGAAGTCACCTCTTACTTAAAATATTTCTATCTATATGAAGCACAATATTTCATATTTATGGAAACATACATAAAATTAATGGGACTAAATTATAGTATGTGTCATTTGGGTTAGAGAAAGGAAGGGGTTCCTGACATTAATGGCCATTAAACATTGAAGTAAATATAAAAGAATTTGTGATAATTAGTTGAATTTTCTATTCATTTCTTTGAAAACAAGACAAATGTTAATCTCTTTTGAACGTTTTAAGATTGATTCCACCAGGCTCAAAACCAGGGTGAGTCATTTTCAGGATGATTTTTATCCTTAATGCCTCTCAATATTCTCTCAAATACTATAGAGCCAGCTTATCTGGTTCCATTTAACTGATTTGTGGTTAAGGTTCTTCCCTTCCTCTGAAAATACCCAAAAGACCTGTACTTCACTAAGGCCCTTCTCTTGTATGTCCTGCAACTCTGCTCTCCCTGGCTGAACTGTTTGCTTACCCAGAGTTAGTTTTATTTTTGCCTTGAACTGTTTAGGACATTTGTGTTCATTTTTACAGTTTCATTATTTAATTAATACTATGGAAACCAGTGAAAGATGAGTACAAATAAAAAGAATCTGGGTGTCTACAAAGACTGTCTTGGAAGAAAAGTTAGTCACCAAGGGAAAGACATTGAAAAAGACTAGAAAACATTATAAAAGATGTAGATGAATTCTGCACTCAAATTCCTTCACCAGGGTGTATTGACTGAAACGTGAAATCATGGTTATTCAAGAAAACAAGATGGAACTCCTCTCAGTCAGAGCAGACGCCATGCTTTCTCCTCAGTCTTGGCTAATCGGTTAATACTTACATATTTTAAGCTAAAATAAAATCTTAAGATGTGAATGCACACTTCAATTTTGATTCCCCACTGTAATTGACTTTGATTAACTATGCCTTTAGAGTCCAATAAGAGGGCTGATTGTAGATACTTTCAGATGTGTAGCCCATGTGCCCTCCCAACTGCAACCAGTTTACACCATAGCACGTATTTTCAGTGCTCCTATTGACTTTTTTAGTTCTTTGCTCTTTTTGAAGAACTGTACCTGCCTAGAGTGCACCATCAAAACATGTCTTTTGTACATAAAGTACTTAAACCAGTAAGGTGTACATTGGGAAAACTAATAAAAGATTATGAAAAAGTTTCCTTTAAATACTTGCTATCAGTTTAGCTTTTAGAGATTAATTTTTTTTTTAAGTCATTACACCCCTAGATGACTGATGGCCTGGGGAAGAGATGGTATTTGTATTCTCAAATGTATATTTTTGTTATACAAAGATTATTAAAACTAAGTACAACCTGTTTCATTCCTGTGTTTTAATATGAAGGGTGTCATGAAAAGAAGAGATCAAATACAGGCAGAACTGGATTCCAAAGTTGAAGCTTTGACCTCTAAAAAGGCAGATACTGATCTGGTAAGTTTTTAAATTTCTTGTTATAATCACGTAGAATTGATTGTCTAAAATTTGTATTAGCTCCATTACATGCTTTTTTTTAAGCATTCAGTAAATGATACTAAAATTTCTTCCAAAAATCGATTATACATTGAGTACCAGGTGAGTCTGTAAGCTTACGATGCTTTTCTGCCTTTCTGTCTTATATTTTTTCTTACAATGAGTAAAGTATGAAGTTAATTTTTTTTAAATTAGAGTGCTTGAATTCAGAAAGTATGGAAAAAAGTACCTAACATTGTTCCAGAAGGTTAGTAAGTACTCAGTAAATAAATCTACTTTTTACTAGTTTTATAAGAAATTTGTACAAGGTAAGTTGGTGTTCCTATACATATTTTTCTGGTTATTGTAAAAATCTTTACAAAGGAGGTATCTTCGTTTTCAAGTTTAATCCTTTTCTTAAAATACTTTTTTCATGGAAATTTTCAAACATAAAAAGTGATCTAATAATATAATGAACTCATTTACCCACCACTGGGCTTCATTAATTCCCAACATTTTGCCCAGTTTTTTTCACCTGGCTATTTCTCACTTTTTTTTTTTTTCTGAAGTACTCTAAAGCAAATTTCAGACATTATATTTTCACGCACAATAGTTTAGCATTTATATTTTCTTGTCTTTGCATGTTGTCATGATACTATCAGATCAGAATTGTTATCATTTTAAAACAGAGGAAGAGACTTGAAACGTAGAGTAACTTGCCCAAATTTATATAGTTCTTGAAACAGAAGGAGGACTGGAGGTAAGAGTATCACTTGCCTCCCTCAGACCATGCTGCCTCTCAGAGAGCAAGTATAAAAGTTGGAGAAATCACTCATTACTTTGTTAACTTTTATTACATTTTCTATGAAAGAGACTTTCCTAATTTTATTTTTAATTTAAGGGTTTAGAGTACACTTACGTCAGGTGAATGGGGGAGTCCTTGAAACACCCCCCCAGCCCCCAACCCCCCCGCCCCCCATTAATCCATAGTATTATTGCTGCCCATCCCAACTTGGCTTGGGAGCTAACCTCCCTCCTCCCTTCTTTAATTTTCTCTCTAGCTTTAATAATTTTCTAACACAAAAGATGAAATTTTTACTGGTTTTCTTTGTATTATCTTTCTCTTTCTCTCCCTGTCCATAATCTAAATACCTTGAGGGTAGGAATTTTTTAATTGTTTCCTGAAGTATTCTCAGCCCAGAGAACAGTGCCTGGTACATGGTGGTCACTCAATAAATATTGTGAATGAATGAAACTTGCAGTGATTGCTTGGCTTCATAAAAACATATTGAACATTTGAAGCAATAAGTCTCTACAAAATCAGACTTTGTGTAAAATGTTGAGATTTCACTAAAACGTGATTATGAATTATCCTCACCTTTCTTAACTATGCTTATTTTTCAAACTCAAATTTATTCTCCTGCATGGAGTGTGAGCGGGGAGTGGTGGGCTGCTGTGGACAGAGTAGGAGAATGGAATCTGTGAGAGAGACTAACAGAAAATGTAGAACAAGTGGAACTAGTGGTCGAGGGGGAGCTCTTGCTTTTACCTCAAGATGAGGAGAAAAAAGAGGAAATCCAAGATTAACCTTCTCAATACAGTAAGGGATAAATATATATACACATTTATATATATTATATTTATATAATATATATACACACATATATGTACATATATATTTTTTAATTTAAAAAGTCAACTGGAATGAACAGAGATGGGTGAGCACATGTACAACAATTATAATTGTATCATTGTAACTGTAGAATGTTTTTATTTGTTAAATAATTTCTAAAGATATTTAAATTTGTGGGATATTGAAATTTGTGATTAGATAAAATATTGCCCTTGACTAAATACTAGGAAAAGTACAGTATTTTAAAGTTTCAGGAGAATAGTAAAATGGCTTGAAAACCAAGCATCTGTTCAGAATGGCTTATATTCATATTTTAAATTGAAAGGAAGAGTAGTTGGGATTGTTCCAACCACAAAAACACAGGAAAAAATAGTTTAGGCCCAAATATGGCTAGGCTTTCCCAACTCAACTAAAAAACACATTTTTTCTTTTCATTTGACTTGCAAATATTTTGTCTTTTGCTCTATAAAAATTTCCTTGATATCTCATTATAACCTGATGATCCATCTGTATTTTGGATTTCATTTTGTGTGTGTGTGTGTGTGTGTGTGTGTGTGTGTGTGTGAGTGTGAGACATGTCCACTATAAAGTATTTTTTACCTAGTTAGCTGCTATGTTGTAAGATTGGAGAAATTTGAAACTTTAATTATCTGCATTATATTCTGTAAGATAATTTTTATTAAGGTTTGAAACAGAGAAAGTATTTTTTTGTTACCCATCAAAAACAGATCCTAAAATGCATAGGAACTAATTTAATGATTTGTGAATGGTACCATTTACATTTTCAAGCAGTTTATTTGATTACAGACCTCACTTCCAAATACCTGTGTGTTACGATGATATCTTTGGGAGCAACCTTCCAGGGTTACTCTCAAAATGAACCTGCTCTGATTGGTTGCAGAACAACTGAAGGGAAGTTGCTTAGAAATATGCAGGATAGGGTCACCATGGAAACGTGCCCTTGTGAGGTCCTTAAAAGGAGCCCTCCTTTGCAGTCACCATGGAGACCCTGGCAGAGAACTGAATAGAGCAATCTAGCCTGGTTGTTTACCATGGCAACTCAAGCAGGGCACTTTGGAGACAACCCTGGGGCCATTTCTATGGAGACCTGCTGGGGCTACCTTCAGAAGCTCCATCAAAGTCACCTTTGGGTGGGAAGTTATATGCAAACTGGGCAAAGCAACTCATAATGCAAAGGTCAGTGAAATGAAGCCCTACCAAGAAGGGCAAACACTAGTGTAGTTATAATTATTGGGTAGAAGTAGAGCACTGATGTAACATTCCGGAGGTCATGTTAGACATATCAGGTGATCTTTATCAGGTGGGGTACGTGGCATGCAAATACAAGGCTCTTGTCTTTTACCGTGCCTGTAACTTTGTATATGCTGTAAATTGGCAATTATGACATTATTATTACTTTTTTCTTATCACACAAATATGCCCACAAAAATTATGTGTTTTCCTGCAAAGGAAAATAATGTTTTATAGCAAATTCCTTGATTTATTATCTGGGTAGCTGTAAAGTGGCTGCTTCTTAGAGTTTGTGGTTTGTACTTCTTATCTCACAACAATAAAATCAATTGTTTCGAAGTGACCTAAACTCAGTAAAGACTTGTAGAATACTCATTTGAAGGTCAGTTCAGCTGTTGATTTAGAGTTTTGTCATTTAGGCTTTGGAATTAGATAGACCTGGGATCAAATCTTAGCTTATCTGTTTATTAAGTCTTAAGGCACATTTCCTAACATTTTTTTTTTTTATTGCGGTACGCGGACCCCTTACTGTTGTGGCCTCTCCCATTGCGGAGCACAGGCTCCGGACGCGCAGGCTCAGTGGCCATGGCCCACGGGCCCAGCCTCTCCGCGGCATGTGGGATCCTCCCGGACCGGGGCACGAACCCGTGTCCCCTGCATCGGCAGGCGGACCCTCAACCACTGCGCCACCAGGGAAGCCCTTCCTAACATTTTTAAGCCTCATTTTATCATGTATAAAGGGGGACATTGTTAGTACCTTTCTAATAGGCTTGTTTAAGGATCAAATGATACAATGCAAGTCAATTATTTGTATCATAGAAAGCACTCAGTGGTTGTTAGCTGTTGTTATTTTGATGGCTTTACAGAAGTAATACTTGAGATGGGTCCTGTAGAATGAGTAAGTAATTGTTCCTTGAAGACTAGTGAGTGGATATTATGAAAAGTAGTAAAGGCTCAAAAAAGTGTGCTAAACTGAGAAACCCTGTTTGATGTGTAGAGAGCAGGGTACAGGAGAATTGAGGGATGTGGCTCTAAAGATGGGCCACAGTCAGATGGGAAAGGAGTCTTAATTGTCAGGATGAGGAATATGGGCTTTTTTCTTTGGACTGTGTGGATTCAGCGAGAGCCTGAACTGAAGAGGTGGTAGTGGAGTTGCAGAGAAGAGAAATTTGAGAGAGACGTAGGTGGAAGATAGAATCTGAAGCACTTAAAGAATGAGGGTGGCCCTTGTTTCAAGTTCTTAGTGACCCTTGACATTTCTAGATTGTAAGGAAAGCAGATTGTGGCTTTACAAATTGAACTATAGCATATAAGAGGAAGAAGAAAATTGGAGATGTGCAACTTTATGTCATGATGAGATGGCATTTAAGGTAGAAGTATTCAACGAAAACCTTTTAACAAATGTTTTTAGGTACCTAACATATAAAAGACGCTATTCTAAGCACTAAGGAGACAGTGGTCAAGAAAGGCCCTCATGAGTCTTATATTCTAGTGATAGAGACTGTAAGCAACAACTGAAATTTATAGTGTATTGTCATATAGTGATAAGTGTGGAGAAGAGGTAGTGTTGGGGAGCAATGCAATTTAAAATTAGGGGTTAGGAAAGGTCTTACCGAGAAGGTGATTATGTAAAACCCAAAAAAGGTGAGGTCTTGAACTACATGAATACCCGGCAGAAGAAATTTCAGGCAGTGGGGACAGTAAGTGCAAAGTGGAAGTATGCCTGCATGTTTCACGAAAAGCAAGGAGACCAGTGTTGCTGGAATGGAATGAGGAAGCAGAAGAGTTGTGGGAAATGAGGTCGGAGAGGTCGCCAGGGGTCAGATCACGTAGAGCCTTATAAGATTTGGTCTCAGCGAGATAGGAAGACGACAGTTGAACAGAGGAGTGACATGTTCAGAATTGTTCTAAATCAATTACTCTGCTTGGGAAGGACAAAATATAATGTCTATGTGGAGTGTGTATGGACTGGGAGAAGGCCAGAGCTGGAGACTAGCTCTTCCAACCCCAGTGAGACATCATAGTTTGGACCAGGGCAGAAGTGGTGTGGAGTGGTCAGATTCTGAGGATATTTTGAAGACAGAGAGCTGTTTGCTATTTGGTGGACTATGAATTGTGAGTGAACAAGGATTATACCAAGGTTTTTGAACTGAGCAACTGGAAGTTAAGTGTTGGCATTGAGATGGCAAAGACTTTGGGAAGAACAGGTTTGGGAAGAACATGGAGAAGGTGAAGAAATCAGATTTGAATGTATAATGTTGATGTGCCCATCAGATACCCAAGTGAGGTGTTGAGTAGGGAGTCACATATGAAAATGAACATAAAAATCCAGAGGTCAGGGAAGGGATCCAGCCGGAGATATATATGTGGGAGTTGTTAGCAGATAGGTTGTATTTAAAGCCATGACATTTGTTGAGGTCACTAAAGGATGAAAAAAAGAGGTCCCAGGACAATAGGACTGAGCCTTGGCATATTCCACCAATAAAAATCTAAGAAGGGATGGCTAGTGAGGAGAAGGAAAGAGTATTTATATAGCTTCGGCTGGTGGTAAATAATTGGACCAATAAGATGAACTAAACTGATTTATTTAGGGTCATTCAAATTTTTTAACCACCTCTCCATTTATGAGGTATTTATAAAAACAGCTTGATACAGAATAATTAAGGCAACTGTAGATAATAAAACATTTTAAGAGAGATTGAGCATTAGATGCTCTGATAAAGAAGAGATTCAATAAAGTAGATATTCAAAGTAAGGAATTTTCTGTCTGTGGAGATGAAGGTATAACAATAACAGATTTTGAGGAAAACTCAGATACTTGGAGGAACTTGTAGTTTTTGCAGTTTAGTTATAAGTTTTCAGAGTCAGAGCTTCTGTTTGAAAATGCTTATTCACTTCACTGTTTAACTGTAAGATAAATAAAGTTCATCTGTGGTGCTAAATAATGCTGCATATCCATTTTATTTGTATTTTTATTTTTGAATGGATGATTTATAGTTTGCCACTCAAAGCAGCATTCAAATATAAATGAATATGAATACATTTGACATTTAGCAATATGTGCATGGAATCTGAGAGCTGGATCTAGATATAATGCCATAGCTGTTCAACAGTATATTTATGGGAACAAAAATAAAAAATGCATTTTCATAAGATCATTATAGTCTGGATTTGCATATAGCCACATTCAGAAGATACAAACAGATACCAAATTTATTTAATCTGGTCCTTGCTCTGTGTGAGTTGCTATTTTTGAACCAGTTTTTTACTCCCATCCTCAAATTGTGGTTATTAATCTTCAAATGTTCTTGATAGTGTACTAAATGATGTATAGAGCAAGAGTGCCTTCTCTTTAAGCTTTAAAGAAATGATAATATTGACATAGCTTTTTTGTGTGTGGTGGCAGCAGAGGTTGGCTCTGCGTTTTCTCAGATATTTGTTGTCTCACCTCTCCCCTTTTAAACAAATTTATTCCTTTCTATGTGCCTCATTTTCTAGTATCTGTTTTTATTTCTCTGCTTCTTTTTTGCCTGTTTGCATCTATATGTATTTCTCACACACACAGATACACACATGTACATATACACACACTCACACAGCAGTGAAGGACATGCTGCTATCCAGTGGAAGGAGAAAGGACTTTCTTCTTGTATGTTTCCTTTTATCAGTTTATCTTAGAAGGTATCAGCAGACTTCTCCTCACATCTCATTGGCCAGAGTCCTGAAAAGTTCATGGATCAAGCCAGTTGCTTGGAGTGGGAATGGGACCATCAGAATGGACTTGGATCAGCTACAAACTGCCTTCTGATGCAAATACCTAAAAAAACTGGAGTTCTTTCATGTAGTAAGAAGGAGAGCGGGGAATGGATTTTGGGTAAACAGCTAATAAATATGTGCCTCACATACACAGTGTACCTGTGTATTGGAGCTGTAGACACAACACTGGGTGGGGATCTGGGTGAATGAGTGACGCTTAATCAACAAAGCCCTCAGCAGCCTCTCGTCCCAGAACAAAGATCCAGGCGGTGCCTAGCATTCCTCTCCCTCCGTACCGTCACAGTCAGACCTCTCATTCAGGGCATCATTCATTCAGGTGGTTGGAAAAAAGATCCATGTGCTGCTATTTATATAAACTTGTAAAGGATGATATTTGATTAAATAGCAAAAAATCGTGTCTACCTTATGAATAAGTCTGTTGAGCCTGGGGTGTTTATTTTTATTTTTTTTTGTGGGGAGAGGTCTTTATTTGGGATTTTACCAGGCTACTTTTTCCCTCTGTTATTTGTCTCATGGCATTGCAAGTAGAGCAGTATCTGAAAAGTATTTAATATAAGGTCTTAAACCCAATTGCAGAGTTGCATGTAATTTCAGCTACAGTATTGTGTGCCTTTGTAGTTTGGGACAAGTTACTTACATTCTCCTTGCTTTAGTTTCCTCAACTATAAAAGGTGTGGGTAATATCTTCCTTAGAGTGTTGTTAAATCAGCCTATGAAAACTCTTAGCGCAGTACCTAACCAGTGTTAGATTGTAAATATTTTGTATTTGAAGTATATGTTGGATGTCTCATTTTTCTAGATTAAGGTTTGGAAATGATAACTGTAATCCTGCTTGTTAGACTTTCACATTGTTAAAAAAAAAAAAAAGAGGCATCAATTATCTTGAGTTGACTAGTGACCACTCCCACTTGCCCCACCTGGTCACTTTAGGCAATTGAATAGATAATTTAAAATGTATATGAATTTATACTGACTCTTAAAAAGTTATGTTTTGGGGCTTCCCTGGTGGCGCAGTGGTTGAGAGTCCGCCTGCTGATGCAGGGGACACGGGTTCGTGCCCTGGGCTGGGAAGATCCCACATGCCGCGGAGCGGCTGGGCCCGTGAGCCATGGCCGCTGAGCCTGCGCTCCGCAACGGGAGAGGCCACAACAGTGAGAGGCCCACGTACCGAAAAAAAAAAAAAAAAAAAAAGTTATGTTTTGGACTCTAAACAATTATTTTAACTAAACAATGCTTGGTATTGTACCATTGATTTTGTTATAAGGGACATTTTAAGGAAGAGAACCATAAATCCCTTATGATAAGCATCAACAGCACAGACTACATTCTGGTTTTCCTTTATGAGGACCCCTGAGAAAAGTTTCATTTATGTCTCAGCACCAACAATGGGATTTAATTTCTCCTGAGCCGTTAGCTTGTTTCCAGCGTGTACACATCTTGGGTTTTATACCTGTTCCTATCCCACTCTTTATACCACTCTTTACATTAGTTTCTAGACTGTTGAGAACCCCAATTCTGATCCACTTCTATCTGGCAAATGTCTTTTATGTGTCAAACTCACCCCTGGCTTTACCTTGTTATTCCCCTATTCTTATTTTCCTTTGTGCTAATGTCTTTATCCACTTAATACCTTTAAACTAGTTGTAGAGTATAATTTTGGAAGCCATCTTAAATCTAATATGGAACAAGGAACAAATTAATAAATGACTAGAGGTAAAATATTCCAAAAATTTCAAAGTTCAACACATTTTTTTATAATGTATTTTTAACACAAAAAACGTGTTTTTTAGTTATTTCTTTCGGAATCCTCCAAGGCCAGCATATCTGATGTGAGCACAAACTTGAACACCAAATTACTCGTGTTAACTGTTACCCAGAAAATTAGTCAGGAGATGTTTGCGGGTGAGGTGAAAAAAATTGTACTACTTCCAAAATTTTTACCCGTGAAATTTGCTTGGGGAAGTTACTGCATATTAAGGCTTACTGATTTGAAAAAGGAACACATAAACTTACAGTCCTGATGAATAAGGGCTGTGTACGTTTGTGGTGGATGAGGGTGGACAGGGGCAGGGGGGAGACAATGAAATACTGAAGAAAAGAGGCAGTGTAACATCGGTGTAGGTGATTTTCTAAGGGAAGATTGTAAGCTCTGTGTCTTTCTCTAGGAACATTTTTTCCCCACTGTCTTGACTGCAACAGAAAAAGTAACAGATGGTTAAGTAAAAGGGGTAGTTTAAAATTCCAGTCATTTCTTCTCAGGATTTAAGAAATTCTACTTATAGTGTCCTCGTGGATTTGTGGTTTGGTTTGTGGAGCTCTGCCTACCATAGATATAATAGTTTAAACAGCTTTCCCGTATAGAAACTCAAAATAGATTCAATTTCCTTTTAATTTAGACTTTTCGTTAATAAGAAATGTGTCCTAAGGGTCTGTCTTACATATCTCTTTCACTCCTGGCCCTGCCTGGGCACTCAATAAATATATGATTATGCTTAGAGCAGGAACACGCTGGGAGTCTGAAGCCTGGAGAGGGCTTTGATTCACTTTTACTTAACTTGTGACCTTAATCAGACATATTAAGTATTCTTTATCCACGAACAGGCAGAAATAATGCTTACTCTGAAGAAACTTTTTTTGAAGATGAATTAATGTTTATAAATCTAGAGCTTGTGTCAGTAAAAATTTTGGTAAGTTAGAAGAAGAAAGTATAAAAGGCTAATATATTGGAAAACATGTAATGGTATCATAAAACATTATTTAAAGTATGAATCGTTTTTAAATAGTACTTCTAAAAATAAAAAAATTATATTTCTACAAAGAACAGAACCAGTAGTTTTTCTTCTAGTACAGTGCCATATCACCAAATTAATTGCATTTTGATTTATTATATTTCTGGGTTTTGGAGAGTAAACTTTTTCTCTCTACTAAAGCTTAGTCAATAGCGGAGCAGACTTAAGGGGAAATGCCCCAATCAAAGCTCCGTTCAACTTTCAAAGAGGTTCTAGACCCAAACTAGTGCTTTCCTTTCTGAAGCACAGTTGGCATCTGTATAGTACCTGTTGTATGCCAGGCACTGTTTTAATAATTTACGTTTACTATCCAATGAATAATACTACACGTTAGGCATACTTTATTCCCACTTTTGTAGATAAGAAAATTGAGGCCTAGCTTGTCAGTCAGCCAAGAGTTATGAGTTCCCTCCCCATCTAAGCACTTCATGGTGGGGACACTGCAGTGACCAAGACTGACATAGCCCCTGTCCCCAAGGAAATTATGGTCTAGTGTGTGTGTGTGGTGGGGGGGGGATACTGAAAATAAAGGAAAAAAATAATAAATGACTCTGATAATTTTAGATAGTGCTTAGTGCTATGAAGAAAATAAAACAGGGTGATGTGATGGAGAACACCGGGAGGGGAAGAGAAGGCCTTTCTGAGGAGGTGACATTGAGAGGAGAGCTGAGTGCTGATAGGCAGCAGTCATTCCCAAATCTGGCACAAGTGTTCTAAGAAGAATCCGTGCAAAACTCTGAAATGGGAATTAGCTTCCTGTGTTCCAGGAGCTTTAGTTATATCTGGTGTAGCTAGAGTATAGGGAATGAAGTACCCCTTTATTAGCAGCTGGGGCGTGAGGACTGAGCAAGCAGATGAGAACATGTAGGCCATGGGTTCCATCCTAGTTGCTGTGGGGAGCTACTGAAGAGTTCAAGCACGGAAGAATTCTGATTTGGTATATTATAGGCTTAAAAAATTTTTTTTTTAATCTTGAAGTGACAAATCTATAGAAAAGTTGCAAGTACAACTTAAAAATCTTTTTTTTTCCTTGAACCATTGGAAAGTAAACTGCAAACCTTATGCTCATGACCCCTTAAAGGTGTATGTTTCCTACAAACAAGGACATTCTCCTATATAACCATAATACAACTATCAGTATCAATCAGTTATCATTGAAACAATACTATTATCTAACACACAGACCCCTGAATGATTTTGCCAGTGTTCTGTAATGTTCTTGACAATGGTTAGATGTCTCCTTCAGTCTAGAATAGTTTTTCATCTTTCCTTGACTTTTATGACCATTACACTGAAGATTGCAGGCCAAATATTGTGTAGAATACCTCCAATATTAACTTGTTTGATACTTCCTTATGATTAGATTTAAACTGTCAATCTTTGACAGGAATATTACTCAAGTGATGCTGCAATCTACCTGTTAGATAGCACATGATTTTTATTTGTCCCATTAACAATATACCCTTTGATCTCACTCGATTAAGGTGATGTCTGCCAAGCTTCTCCACTGTAAAATCACTCCTTTCCCTTTGTAATTAAAAAACATTTTGTGGGGAGCTACTCTGAGACTATAATTATATCATTCCTTACCTTACTTTAAACTTTATTTATTTATTTATTTATTTGCGGTACGCGGGCCTCTCACTGTTGTAGCCTCCCCTGTTGCAGAGCACAGGCTCCGGACGCGCAGGCTCTGCGGCATGTGGGATCTTCCCGGACCGGGCCACAAACCCGTGTCCCCTGCATCGGCAGGCGGACTCTCAACCACTGCGCCACCAGGGAAGCCCTAAACTTTAAATTGATTTGTGTATGTGTGTGTGTGTGTGTGTGTGTGTGCGTGTGTGTGTGCGCGTGCGTGCGCGCGTGCGCTTTTCTATTTTAGTCAGTGTGTTTTAGTCCATTACTATCACTATGTATTTTGATACACAAATTGCCTCCAATTTGGCTAGTAGGACCATCTTCAAGCTGTCTTTTTTTCCCTCCTTTTAACATGTTCCCATCATTCTTTACTTCTTTCTGGTACAACAAGACTTTCTAGGCTCTTCTTGTACTTTTCTTGCTCCAGCCCCAGAATCAGCCATTTTCCTAACAAGCCCTGGTTAGTTTTAGTGGAAAAAATTATGTTTAGAATATAGTATCTTGGCATTAGATATGTTCATTGCTATTTAGGTAACATTATTCCAAGATCTGAGTGGACATAGATAGGAAACATATCTATGGATATATAGATAGGAATATAATGTATAATCACACATTTTTATATCTATATTGATTTGTCTGTTTATAAATATTAAAAATAACAATTTCATACCAATGCCTACAACTTAAATCCAATATCATGAGGGTTCATTCTAGTTTTCTTTCTTTCAATATTTGTGGTTCTCTTTCTGACAGTGAGAAACAGGCTCCCATTATCCCTTACATATCTATTTATTTGATTGATTCCCTGTTTGCAAACAATCTTGCATAGCTCAAGAGCTCATAGCTCTTTCCTAAGTGGAGGTACTCCTCACCCCACTCAAGTTTCCACACCCTGCACTGGACCACACCCATGCAAGAGTATCCTCTTTACCACTCTAGGAGTCAGTTTTCCGTGCTAGCCTCAGCTCCCCCATGCTGCCCACACGCAATACACACCCTTCTCACCCTGCTTGTGCTGTTACTTCCCATTCTGGACCACTCTTTGCAGGGAAGACCTCATCATCTTGCTAATGCCTTCATATCCTGCTCTGGGCCACCATGACTTTGCCTTCCTTCCTCCACCAGAATGGACACCAGCCTTGCTCTGCATTACCAAATAAGCTTTAGGACTGAATTGTTCAAGAAGAGAAAGGGAAAAGGAAGAATTGACAGTTGTTTTCATGTGCTCACTCTGTTTCCTGCATGAGAAACAAAAAGACTGTTGAGTCCAGTGCAGTAGGAAGGAGATGATGATGGCATAAACTAAGGTGGTAGTAGTGGAGATTTTGATAAGAAAGATTAAGTGATTTGTCCACAGTTATTATACAGTTAGTTAAATAGTAGAACCAGAACTATAACCTGGCACTATACTCCCTGGTCTCTTACCCTTTTTTTCTTTTCCTGATAGGTGGGTTTGAAGTCTAGAAGGGTGTGAGACTTCGAAGATAAATAACAATTATATTCTACTAAGATCAAAACAAAAAAGGAATTTTAAGAATTCAGTGTTTTTTTTTCAATCGCTTCCAAATATATATATATTTAGAACTCACAGTAAATTGGGAATTGCAACTTGGAAACACTTTAGAACATGTAGAGTTGTGATCTGGGAAAGTTGAAATTCTTTTTGCCTTCTTTCAAGGAATTCCTATATAGAATTTTATTTTAACCAGATCAGTATGTTATGCTAAAACTGATGATGATGATAATAATGACAGCTAACATTCTTTAAGCACTTACCATGTGCCAGGCAGAGTTCTAAATGCTCTACGTGTATTGTCTCATTTAAGTCCCACACAATACAGTGAGGTAGGTACTATAATTTTCTTCATTTTACGAATGTGAAAACTGAGGTACAGAGAAATAAAAGTTACTGGCTCAATATTGCACATGTAGAGGTTGTCGAAGCAGGACTCCAGAAATTGTGCCAGTAACTTAAAAACTGTATTCTAGGGTGACATCTGAAAAGATACATATCAACGTGCTTCATATGACTGATACCGATCAGTTAGAGTTGGCACGCATGATAAATTCTTTTTGCCATTCCTGCCACAGAACATTATTGGTGATTTGAAATATTCTGTGACAGTGAACTGGCAGTTTTAATAGTATGAATTTTAGAGTAAATTGACCTGCCTTGCTTATCTCTCAGTAAAAAAGAAAATGTGAAATGAATTAAGGAGGCATGATGTGTGTCAGTAGTTCTCAGTAGCTGTGTGGCTGGGGAAGAGGGGAAGAATTTTTTGAAAATGCACCTGGTGATCACCAGGTGCATTTTCAAAATAAGCTACAAACTTGCAGAGGTTCTGTGCTTCCCAGGAGGCAGGTTCTGTTGCTGCTGGCACCCTCTGATGTAGAAGCTTTTAATCTAAAATGAGTAAGAGAAAGGACAAAGAAATGCATTCAGAACAAATCTTTAATGCATTAAAAGATCTGTCACAGACCCTCACACCAGGAAAATGCTGGACACATCCTGCATATTCCATTAATGAGGATATGAAAGGCGCATGCACATATGCCAGGTGTGGTCATCACTGTCACATGTAGAAATGCAAATGTAAGGACACCCTGACACAAGTTTCCCAAAGAAGATTCCACACCAAAAAACAAGGTTTTTGTCCAGCGTCAAATTTTTAGTTATGATATTTAGATTAACTTACTCATGCACATTTAAGATCATACACATATATGAACATGTGGTTCTTTAATATACACATTAAATAATATATTAATGTAGAAATATCACCTTTTGCACTCGCACATGCATCTTCAACACTTCTTTTGAGTCATCTGACTCTCTTTTCATTGGAAGAGGTTATATACTCATACAGTTCAACAACCAGGAAAAAGGAGCTCAGAGTCTCTGTGTCTGTGCCTCATTTTTAGTCCCTATGTGATATGTCCCTTCAAATGTTATCTCCAGCCACCAGTGCTCATTTATAGAACATTAGGAATGTCAACATTTTATTTGTCCCCAAAAATATATTTCTTGATCTCTAATGTAAGCAATGAGCATGTTGCCTTAAAAAAAAAATCAAAATGATTTATTCAAATATGTAATGTATTCACATGATTCAAAATTCATAAATTTTAAAACACACATTTAATGAAAAGTCTCCTTCCCATCCCCATATCCTATCTTCCCAATTCCCACCACCCACTTTACAAGTACATACTGTTGTTAGTTACTTTTGTAGCCTTCCAGGTTTCTTTATGGATGTACCACAAATTCAGATATACATTCTGATTTTACTTTTTAGTGAATGTAGTAATATGCTGTAAAGTTTTCTATAGTTTGCTTTATTAATATAATAACATATCTTGGTGATCCTTCCAGTTGTTGGTCTTTTACAGCTACATGGTCTTCTGATGTATGGATGTACCAGAATTTATTTAATCTGACTCCAACTGTGAACATTTATTTCTAACCTTTTGCTACTATAAACAATGCTTCAGTGAATAACCTTGTATGTGTATTATTTTGTGAATGTACCAGTAGATCTGTAGAATAAATACCTAGAATTGAAATTGCTAAACCAGAGACTGTTCAGTTTTGATAGCTCATTATTAATTGTGCAACCTTGGTCAAGTTTCACAGTTTGTAGAATAGAAGAAATAATAGTACCTAGCTCATAGGGCTAAATGTGTAACACATAAGTGCTTAGAATAGTGCCTGGTACAAAGGAAAAGCTAAAAGAATTAGCTGATGTTATTGTTGATGTTATTAGAACTACCACCAAATTACTTTCCGCTGGGAGAGCTATTTACAGTCTCACCAACATGTTTGATTGCTTGTTTACTCCTGTACCCTCCACCCCAGCCTTGTCAGTGTTATCAAACTGTAGAATCGTTGCCATCCGTTAAGTGAAGATAGTATCCCTTCGTAGTTTTAATTTTTATTTTTCTTATGATGAACAAGGTTAAGCATTTTTTATGTTTAAGTAAAATTTGTCTTTCTTTTTTTGTAATTGTCTGGTTTTTGCTCATTAGATTTTACCTATTCTTGATCTTTCCTGATTTTTAAGAAATTCTTGTTTGAGAAATTAGTCCTTTTTGTCATTTGTACTGTATTTTAGTTTTCTTTATAGTGATCTTTCTGTACAGAAAAGTTTAGTTTTTATAAAGTCAGATTTATCTATCTTTTTCTAAAGGATTTTACTTTCAAGTACAAGTTAGGATGACAAAAGAATTGTATCACACTTCTTTTATTAACTTTTGGGGTTTTCTTTTTTACATTTGAATCTTTGAGCCATTTGGAATTAATTCTGTTTATAAATGTAAGGTGTGGGTTCAACTATATATTTTTTCAGATAACTATCCTGCTGTGCCCAAGCTATCTATTGAGTAGTCATGTTTTCCCCAATACTTTGCAACGCTACCTTTGAAGTATACTCAGTTTTTGTTGTCACATGCAACTGTTTTAAGGCTTTCTGTATGTTCCCTTGATTGGCCTGTTAATTAAGCAGCAGAACTGTACTGTTTCAGTAATGGATGTTTTAAAATATGTTTTATATGTGGTGGAACTTGTCTACCCCCACTTATCCTTCTTATTTGTTGATTTGCAGTGCTTTTAAAAGTAAATTTTAAAATACTTATTTGTAATGATAATAAACATTTGAATTATGAAGTTATTTCCTAAAAATAATTAGTGTGTTGTCTCCCTTAAAAAAATACTAAACTAAACGAATTCTATTAGTAAACTACTATATATATCCAAAAGTACCAAATATTGAATTTGTTTCAAGGTAATATTCTAAAATACCGTCATGTCTTTAGAATGAAGTAATTGAAAAAATATTCATTAATATTAGAGGATTTCTGGGAAACCATGTAAAAGCAGGTTTACTAAAGGATATTTTTTTGGGGGGGAAGCCCTAAAATTTATATACTTGAGTACATATGCTATTCCAGTTATATTGATCACAGCTCTCTAGAGCTTTGCTATTCAGTATTGTACCCACTAACCACATGTGGCTAGTTACATTTAAATATGAATTAATTTAAATTAAATACAAGGAAAACTTCAGTTCTTCAGTTGGTCCAGCACATTTCAAAGGCACATGCGGCTATTGCTACTATTTTGGGCACTCCAAAGTTGAACATTTCTCTCATTCCAGAAAGTTCTTTTGGCTAGCTCTGTTTTAGAATATGCTGCAACTTTAAGAGCTGTATTTTTTATGTATGGTAGTTTGGTTGATTGAGTCAAAGAGGAAAGACCATATCTATTGAAGGTTTTAGCTTTGGTAGGGATTCAGATAGAAAAGAGATGAATGTCTGAAAAAACATCAAGCAAAATCACTTGATTAAAAGTCTGATGTACACAGTACTTCAGCAAAGATAACATTTCAGTCACCAGACTTTTTGATAACGTACTCTATCACCTAAATATTTTTGAGCACACCTCCCAGTACGTGTACATTTTAAATTTACAAATTATCTACTTGCACTACTTTACTCATATATTTTATCTGTATTATAAACTATGCATATAAGTTAAAAACATTATATGAGAATTACATATAAGGTGATCAAAGGGTACAAACTCTCAGTTATAAAATAAGTGATGGGATTGTAATGTATAGGGTGGTGACTGTAGTTCATAACACTGTATTGTATATTTGAGAGTTGCTAAGAGAGTAGATCTGAAAAGTTCAATAGTTCTCATCACAAGAAAAAAAAATTTGTAACTGTGTGGTGATGGATGTTAACTAGACATATTGTGGTGATCATTTCTCCATATATACTATATCAAATAACTTTGTTGTAAACTTGAAACTAGTATAATGTTTTATGTCAATTAAAAAGAGTTAAATATAAATGGGAGTTCCTTCATGCAGCCTGTGAGCTGTCTTATATATGTCTTGAGGTTCATGGGCCGCATTATGGAATTGTGTAATATGGTGGGGTTGGATCACAAATTAGAGAATCTGGATTCTGGAAAAAAGTTACAAAAAAGTAACTTAAACCTCAGTAAGCATTCCTTTTTCTTGTTAGTAAAACAATATTTACGTTATAGGTGTATAGTGAGAATTAAATGAGATAATACTAAAGGTATTGTTTGGTTAAATAGTGAATAAAAATATTTAATGGCAGAAAATTGTATGGCCTGCGAAGGTCTATAAAATAAATGTTTAGATTTGGCTTTGAAATAATTTCTATAACTTTATTAAAACCTAATGATAGTATAGCATATAGCTTTTCTAGGCTTGGATTATGTTCTTCAGAAACAAATATAGGAAATTATATCGAAAGAGTTAAAAGACCTTGATTAAAAAATTTTTTTTCTTAGGAGCCACATCATTCCTTTTAAAAGGTTTATATTAATCGGACTCATGGAAGCACCTGGAAAAAATGAATCCTCTTCTATCCTATATATTTTTACTGTGCCTCTGTTGTACAAAGGATGCAAAAGGGATCACTACATTTCCTAAAATGGGGCTGTTTAAATAATTGGCTTTCTGTTGCTTCCAGTGTCAAAGAAAATTATGATTATTCCTTATTCGAAGGACGTTAATGGTGTTGGAGGTACTGACTTGAAAGGTGATGTATCAACTATATTTGTGGGTGTTTTATGACTTAATTTGTCATTTTTAGAAAATACATTGTGCTTTACTGAACAAGCTACATTTGGATAACAAAATTTGCAGTGAATTTCAGGAAGAGAGGTTTCTACTTTTTAAGAAAAGTATGTATTGTAAAGTATATAAAAAAGGCATTCACATGTAGTAATCACATGGATGCCTGAGCAGCATTGTATAATCAAGCAGCTAATTTTTCAGACACATCTTACCCCTCTCACAAATCAGAAAATAATGTAATTTTATTGTTAAGAGCCCTCTTCTCTCTCCCCTGCAATTTAATTAATACTTGTTAAGAAGAAGTAGCTGTCAGATTAGAATTGAATTTTTGAATTTTCTATTGTCTTATGATGGAGTGGCAATCTAAATCTTTTTATTTAGGTATATTATTTTCAAGAACTTTTAAAATGATAATTTCTCAGCTTTTCTGATTATGAAGAGAAAGTTTTAGCACTTGAATAAATAGATTGAATGGTTAATTATTTCCATAAAAGGCAATAATAGAGAAGCCATTTTAAAAAGAAAACAATGAAGATATTTTTAAGTAAGAATAGCTGTTATCCTCAAATTGTATTGTTTTGCTCAAAAATTTTGGTGATATATACCTTTAGGTTTAGGTACAGGCAGCTTGTAAGTTTCTGTGGTATTTCAAAGTGTGGTAAAACAATCCTTGGAAAGGCAGTAGTAAAACAAGCCTAGATTCATTACTAATATTTTACTTTTCTGAAATCATTCATTTATTCTACAAATATTTATCACATTTCAACATAGTAAGTACTGAGGATATAGTGGCCAAAAGGTAGACACATGGCCCATGTTAGAACTTATATTCTAACAGGAAAGTACATAAACATACAAAAAATAATTGTTCTAATGAATATTAAGGAGATGAACAGTGGACTGAGATGGAGAGAGTAGTGAAAAAGTACCTACTTTGAACATAAATGCTGTCTGAAAAGGACTATCTGAGGAACTGATACTTAAACTGAAATTAAAAGAAAGAGAACTAGCTACAAGATTTAAAACGGAATAATTTTTAGAAACCTCACCATTTATTTGTCTTCTTTGATATCTCTCAATAAGTTTTAAAATGTTATTTTCCAAAACGGTCTTCTATATCTTTCCATAAATTTATTCCTAAGTACCTTATGTTTTGTTTGTATTTATCATAAATTATATATTTAAAATGTTTTATTTTCTAACTTTTTTTGAGCCAGAGTATAGAAATATAATTCACTTTAGCATATGTATCTTATATCCAGCAATCTTCTAAATTATTTTTAGTTTTAATAATTTCTTTGTACATTCTTTGGGATTTTCTATGTAGAAAACCTTATGGGTATATATTGATAGTTTTGTCTCATTTATTCAATCTTTATACCTTGTATTTATTTTTTCATTTCTTATTGAGCTGGCTAAAAAATGCATTGTAAAGTTATCAGTGATGGGACATCCTTGTATTATCCCTGATGCTAAAGTAAATGCTTTCAGGATTTTTTCCATTAGTATTGATATTTGCTAAACGTTTTAAAGTATATATTTTTTAATCAGGTTAAGGCAGTTTTTATTTACTCCTATGTGATGAGAAGTTGATTCATAAGTGGGTGTTCAAATTTATTGTGTGGATTCCTGTACCGACTCATTGTAAGTGTATGATTTTTCTTCATCATTCACGTAATGTGGTGATTTACACTGAGAGATTTTCTCATTTTAGCCATCCTTGGATCCCTGGGATAAATTCAACTTGGCCCTTGCTGGATTTGGCTACCTCAACTTTTAGGACTTTTGTGTTTATATTTCTGAATAAGAATGATTTGTCATCATGTTGTATATTTCAAACATATACATTTTTTTTTCTTTGTCAATTATACCTCAATAAAGCTGGGGGCAGGGGGAGAGTGATTTGTAATTACCATTGCTTGTACCAGAAATGTCAGTTTTTGTATCCAGGTCATGCTATCCTTATAAATTCTACATACTAGACTAATTTGTGTGAGATTGCTATCATTCATTAGGAAGATAACTCTTCCAATAGTGCATTAGGAGCAGACCCTTGTAAGTTCTTCAGATGTTAGGAGCTCAGTCATGATATTGGAGAGACTCTAAATTTTAATCATGCTGCCCACATGAACTTACTGCTGTACTTGTAAATAGAGACAGTCATAGGGTGAGGAAAAGGGGTGCTTACTTGCCACTAGTTGTAGATTATAATGTCAGGGATAAGTGATGAAGGATGGGGATGATTAAATAGTCAGAGACGGTGGTTCTTTCTTAGAGAGGTAAGTGAAATTTTCCCTAGACTGCTGTTCAGCAGTGATAGATCAAAGTCGTTGAAAAAAGTTTGACTTTCCTTCTATCATCCTGGCAGCTGTTCCTGGAGAAATAGACTATGGGGAAGCTGCTTTCTCAGTCTGTAATTTTTATAAATGATACTTTGATAAAACTTGGTAATCATGGCAATTAACTCACCTAGAATTATCATGCCAAAGTGTATTAATCTTTATTAAATATGTAGTTCAGCAGTCAAGCAGATTTCCTTCTAACACATTGTAATGCAGTGTGTAGTTCAAACATTTTTATGAAAAGAGTTTCCTTTCTTTGGTATAGGAAAGTTGGAATGTATACCTCAGTAGTCAGAGACCCATTCGTGGCGAGTGCAAGATCAAAATTTCATTAAGGTGTCCTGTTTTAAAGTTTCATATGAATATCACTACTCCATAATATATTTATGTTTATGTTAATTTAAAAATATTTTTCTCTGATCTCCATAAAATATCTATGACAAGATTATGCCACATTTATTTATGTCATTGGCAATCCCTTATGTTATCACTGAGTATTGATGTGGATATAGAAATCCCAATTTAAGAAACACACATTAAGTCATTCTGTACTGGTCTCATCATGAAACTATCAGAATTAGGAGGACTTTCTGATTTAAGTAAAGATGTACCTCTATGACATCAGTGTGCCAAAAACTGAGTGAGAAAAGAAGGAAAATATTTCACATAGGGGCACTGTGTCTAGCGTGGTACTCTTGGCACATAGTACGTGCTCAACAAATAGTTCTTGAAGGAACTAATATGTTTTCTAAAAACTGATCTCTGGTAAATAAGAAAAACTAAAGGCATAAGAGAATGTTTGGAAGTATAGGGGGTCTTCTTAAGTTGCTGGACAGGTTTTTTTGGTTACTAGGAAGTATATTTTAAGGAACTTTCAGAATCAGTGTGGGAAGAGCCATCTGCATTGTTTGTCTTAGGGTTTTATCATTCCATAAATTAGCAAGATACTAATATTTCTTGTATTAGAGTGGAATAATTTATTGACGTAATGTGGTAACCTAGTTCCTCAAAATGGAGGTAATTTCTGGACTTCTTGGCCTTGCCCATCTGATTTGGAGGAGAGCCTGATTGGAATGGCCTTACATAGACTTTTTGGCATGGCCACATTGTCCATTCAGCCACCAATACTCTCAGGCATATTGGAGCATTTGGGGAGCTTTCTGAGCTATTAATGTCTCTTTGTTTCCCCTATGGCTGTTCCTTTTATATGCATGTCCTCAGTAAGTATTCCCTAACATAGTAGAAGTGAGTGAGCTGGCAGATTCAGTCAGGACATTTCCGAGACCCTAACAATTGTCCTTCCATAATCACTCTGGAGTGCCACTCTAACCCTAACATGTATTAAATGCTTAAGTCCCAGGCACTTTGCTAACATGTTGTTCAAAAACAATCCTGTGAAGTAGGTACTTTCTTTTTCCTCATTCTACAGATGAGGAAACGGCAGCCTATCACAGAACTGAATTTAGTTAGCTAAGGTCAACACGGTCAAGATTATCACCCATGGATTTCAGAGCGCAGGCTCTAGATCACTGTCCTATAAATGTGTGTGATTATGAAATTTTTAAAATTCATGGAAAAAAGAGAAGAGGAGGTAAATACAACTTATTAATACCATAAGGCAACTGAGAAAGATGCAGTAAGGATATTTATTAGATATAAAGATACATTTCCTTTTCTGGGGAAATTTTTGAATCTAGATGTTCTGGATTTCTTAAAATTTACATTGGGAGGTACTTCCTTTTTTTTATGCAAAAAGAACAAGCTCATTGATAGACTCTAAGGTAGTTGGTAAGGTGACAAAGAGGGAATGCCCAATGCAGTGTGGGTCTGAAACCCCTACTATGTTGTAAGCTCCCAGCAACAGGGACCTTCCCTCTCGTATTCACCCCTGTGGTCTTGGTCATGTTCCTGGGCTAATGCCTGGGACACAGTAAGCACTTAAAGATTTGTTGAATGAATGTTTACTTTTATTCTCAATTTATGTGTTCTTTCATCTTATTGAAGGTAATAAGAAACTGTATTTTGGAGGAGAATAGAGGTTTAAGGAGCACAAATAAATAAAATTAAAGTGGGGGGGCAGGAAATATTTTTTTTAAAAAATCAACTTAGATTGAGTTTGCCAAATAATTCAAGAGAGGAAAAGCATAATTGAGAGCTGGTGGAAGGATGTTGAAAGTGCACTGTTACATGGACCCACGTTCATCACGTGCAAAGTCTACTTTGTAAGACTTGGACCAGCTAGATGCGGGGGAAGAAATCTACCTCTAAGAGTTACGGAGAAAGTTAAATGAGATGCCATGTGTGACATGCAGCTCAGGACCTGATCATAGTAGGGACTCAGCATTGCTGGTGAGCAGGCAGATGTTAAGAATGTGCAACATACATGCACAAACACAGCTCCTTTTCCTAACTCTATCCCTCACCATAGCTTCGAGACACCTCTTGTAAATTCCTCTTTTTCTTACTATCAGACCATTCTTGATAACGTTAGAGACAAAGAAATCAAAGATAATCAGAAGGCTATCCAGCAAGAATGTAAAGGAAATCGGGCTGTTTGTCATCTCCTCCTTAGTAGTAAAGGTGATTTCACTCATCTGACTGGCTAGGTAGTTACCCATATCTTGTGCCATCCCTCCAAAAGTTAATTGCTGTCTTTCATAGTCCTTGCCAAATCTAAAGCTATTCTAAAGTAATTCCTAAATACCTGCACTTCTCTGCCAGAAAGTCCAGATAAGCGCTCAGAGTCCATTTGCAGGAGGACATAGTATAGCCAAGCAAATCCAGTGGAATAATTCTTGTCTCTATTAGTAAATGTAAAAGTTCTTGCCTCTGTATTGAAAATATATTGAGAGAAATAGCATCAAAAGATCAACCTTAAATCTTAAGAGCAAAAGGCCTACCTAATCATCTTTAAGCACACTTTAATCTCTAAGAAAAGCCCGATTATTTTTTAATGTTTAGTGTTAGATCAAATATACGTACTCTAGATACATTGTATTTACCTCTTAAATAGTTTATGAGTATACAGGTAATCCCATTTTTGTCTCCAAACTTTATTTATTATAAAATATTTTTGGAGATGTATATTTGTGGAGTATGTTCTTTTTAAAAATATTTTAAAATATTTTTCATATTTTATTCGCTACCCTATTTTATTTGCTACCCTAACTTTGTGATTATACAGTTCACATCTGTAATATTTTATTTATAAATAAATAGATGTTTCTGATATAATTTCCAAGACAACATTTTGTCACAAAGGAAAAACCTTGTCTTTATTATGGGATTCTAAAATGTTCTATCACTTATATCTTTTTTATTGTTAATAAAATATGAATTATCTGTGAAAAAAATTTTATATTTTAATCATTTGCTTAAAGAAAGGTAATAAATAAACTGTATTTGCATGGATTTATCTAACTTTTCTATAAAAATCCATCTATTTCTGATGGTTGTACTTATGGGAAAATATGTTCTTGCAAATTTAAATGTATAAAAGTCATAGAAAATTAAAATCTATAAAAGGCCTATTTTAATAAAAATTATTAAAATGTTATAGGGTTTCTGGATTGGTTTCGCTTTGTAAAGTCAGCTTTGAGGGAATAAGGAGGAAAACCTCCAAGGTGGTTAAATGGGTTTGAGCGATTCAGTGCACCTGTGGTTGTCTTAGCAGACATGTGCTTCAAAAATTGAGTAACTGTTAAAAATAGTGTAATGGTCTATAATCGTAGAAATGGTCCACAGGGCTATTTCATTAGAATGTAGGCTTTATTTCCTAGCAGTAATGAATGATCTGCGTGGATTCATCCAAATTATTTTACCCACTTTCCCACATGACCTGTGACAAACATTCATGACATGATATAACCAGGGTTCAGAGCTGTAACTGACGTGGACAGAACCAGTATGTCAGTTCTTGGCCCTTTAGCCGTCAGACCATTCTCTAGATAATCTTGAACTGAATCAAAGAAACAAAACAAGCTCAATCTAACAAGTAAAGGAAGGGGCACCCTTCAGCTGAATCTAGGATATATCCAAGTTGATGGGTTATGACATGAACCTCATGCATCTTTTATTCTTTGATCTGACACCCACCTCCTAGACTGTACTTTTCATGGATGAGAAATAATGAAGCATAGTAATTAAATATTACTTTAACATTTAATATGTTGATGTTAATGGTGGACTATTTTTAGCATGATCATATTTTTCTCTTTTTTTCATTGTTATTTCCTTTATTTTTTTTCTCCATGACCCTGTTCCTTCTCAGGGATGAGTACTTTTTTTTTCACTTTGTAAGAGTTATAGTAAGAATTTTTAGTGAAACATGTCACAAGGCTGACCTCCAAAAGTTGTTTGATGTATACCTCACCCTGCAAGACTATTACTGTTGGCTTTAGGCCTTCATTTCCTATCTCACCCTATCCCACCTGTTCTTCCAGTGAATGCTATCCAGTTAAAAATATCAGATAATCTTATCTTTTCTTCCAGTGCCCACCCATACTTAGTCAGTTGCCAGCCCCTACTGATTCTGTGTCTCAGGATCTCCTCCTCTCAGTATCCCCTGTATCAGGAATCTCATTGTTACTGCTGCTTTCCTGGTCCTGGTTTGAAAATCCAAACACCCCCCAGGGAAATCCCTTTAGTACCTGGCAGCTGCCTCTCTTTCCTCTTTTGCTATTCCCCTACTCACACTCTAGGTACCAACCTTGACAGACCACCTTCGATTTTTAGAAACTTCAAAGTAAACATGCTTCTAGGACTGTACACCCTATTTGCTTCACATGAACTGCATTTCACATTTTCTGTATCCAGTTGGTTTTTTTTTTATTTCTCCCCTTAGGCATGAGTCCTTGAGGGCAAGGTCTGTTTTTTCACCCTTCATCTTAGTTCCTAACAGAGACTAGATGGATGCTGAGTGAATGCTGCAGGATGAGTGAGTGGGAATGAACCAAATCCTCATCATTTTTATTGCTGTCTCCATAGTCCCAGTGCAGGTTAATTGGTTTCCTTTCTTCCCCTCCTCCTCCCTTTCTCTTTTAAGCATCCTTGCATATCTCTGACTCAGGAATCTATCTGAAGTATACTTCAGCCCTGGTCAAAAACTTTCGGTAGCTTACCTTTTCCTACAGAATCCATTTCATGCTCAATAGCATTTACACCCTCTAGTGGTCAATCTTCAATCAGCCTGTCCAGCTGCATTTCCCATGTTTCTTCTTGCCCACCTCCAGCCTCCAAACCTATCTCTTATCCATTGTTTTGTCACACTCTATAGCATAACATCCCTGTGGTTTTATTTATGCCATACCCTCATCCAGGTGTCTTCTTCCCCACTCACTGCCTAGCAAATTAACACTTGGAATGTCCCCTACCAAAGTTGGAATTAATCCTCCATGCTGTATCTTTCTATATACTACTTTAATTTTTTTCCTCCATTATGATATATATCACATTCTGCTTTGTATTATAGCCTTTGGTTTTTGTTTTATTTTTGCATATCTGCATTCTAAAAGATAACAAACTCCTTAAGGTAAGAGCTGAATCAGTTTAACCTTGAAAGCCACAGGCAAGCTAGCTTGGGGCTATTCACTCACTATGGAAAGAGCATGTATTTTCACTTGCATCTCCATGATGCCACAAAAAGCTGTGTGATCTCTTTTATTTCTTTCTCCCAGTTTCCCAGCTTGTAAAAGGAAGATAATATTACCAAATTTGCAATATTATTATGCAGATTAAATGAAATAATATATGTAAAGTATATAGCTTAATACAGTGGCCCATGGCAGAAATACAATAAGTGGTCATTATTATTGCTGCTTTTTCTGGTGCTATAGTAGGTACTCGCTATTGAAGAAGGATATTTTTTTGTTTGCCTGAGCTCTTAGTATTAATGGTTTTCACTTAATTGTATGGCTCATTTCTAGCTGAATATAACTGAAGCTAGAGATTACCCATTAGCCTTGCAGTTAAATCTAAATCTTTATTTTTCACTATATTATAATCTTTTATTACTTATTCTGATATTACAACATTTTCCTGGCAAAAAGGATTGCTTCCTTCTTCAGTTTTTCCACCAACAGAGGGCCAAGTCGTTTCCAGTATTTGTGAAATGAATGATTCAATCTTTAATCCTTTTAAACTCAGTCTTTTCTATGCTGCTTTCCGGTAGAAACTATAATTCCCTACTTTTAGAGTTATTGAAACCTGCTCTGTGGTTAGAGGGGTGCTGAAGCACTAGAGGGGCTTCTTTGGCCCGCCAGGTGCCTAACACGTTACTCTCCCACTTCAGTGAAATTTTGTTCATTGTTTATGTTGAGAGCCTGGATCGCACCATCTAAATGCACAGTTCCTTGTACCAAAGAACTTGCTAAAAGTGCAGTCAACTAAGGGAAGGGAAATCTAATAATATGCCTTTGTAAATTGGTAGGAAAGAGAATAGTCCAGATCATTCCTAATTTGAATTAAGTGTTTTGTGCTTATTATCAATTAGAGTTTCTTCAAGTCAAAATTAGGGGAAGATGACTCAGTGTGAGGAAATACCTAATGTCTCTTTTTTCCTTTTCTAACTAAAATAATGATGGAATCATCAAAGAAATAAAAAGTGGTCAGTATATATATATATAGCCTCCAAAAAGTGACAGGAATTGATCATGTATATTTAGAACATATGTATCTTCTTCTACACTGATGAGAATAAATCAAGAAATAGCACTAGAAATTAAGACCTAGACCCTGGCAAAGAAATGGTATATTTCCAGAGACCAAAATACTGGAAGAGGAGAGGGAATCCATTTCCATTTCACCAACTGATGATGATGGTGGTAATGGTGGTGGTACGGGTGGTAATGGTGGTAATGATGATAGTAATAGATACAGTTTAGTAGAAAAATTGTCAGGCACTGTGCACATCAATGAATGTGTTCATTATCTCAGGCAACTTTTAATAAAAATCCCTTCGAGATAGGTAGTGTCATTTTTATATTCATTTTACAGATGAAGAAACTAGGGCTTCAAAAAGTACTCTTACCCAGTGTCACACAGCTTGTGAAAGACAGACGTGAGGTCTGCGATCAGTCTAACCTATCATTAGTGATCTTAATCCCAGTGCCGTGCTGATCAGGCTACAAAGCTTCTTTCTGTAGGTGGGAGTGAAGTCAAAGAACAGGACAGGACTTCTTTAGGAATGCAGTAGCTCTGGGCCAGAGCAGAAGCACCAACCAGCCTGACTACCACTAACAAGGGCTTTTAGGAGAGGGAGTTGCAGATTGAAAAGGGGAGGACTTTGTTTAAATCCCTTACGGCAGTAACACCATTTTAAGCTCCATCAGGAGGGGAAGGAAGATAGAATATATGATTTAGATACTGTGTTTCCTGAAGCCACTTTCAGTAAAGAACTTTGCCAGTAATCCCACTCCACTCCAGTGCATGGCACTTTTAGACTGCAAAACCTAAGCAGAGGAGAAAAACAGTGCAGTTACAGTTGGTGTAGGTACCTCTTGATCCTAGCTATAAAAAAAGACACTTTTCTAATCATCTCCATCTGGCTGTGAAAATGGCAAGATTCCATCCAACAACCCAGAGGAGTGAGGTTTTGTAACCGGCCCCTGAGCTTTCTCCGGATCCTGTTTGAGTTTGGCCTGTCAGTAAAATTTTACCTTAGCTTATTCTCCAGCATCCGCAGTCCACCATGAGAAATCCCATTAACATCCTTTTAGACAAATTCTCTGTGATTAAGCAAAATAATTACCCCCAAAGAGTCATACATACCCATAAAGTAATAAATGGCCTCACTGAGATAGTTTACAAACAAAATAAGAAAGTGAAAAAAAACACATCTTCCCGCCACACACAAAACATGAAAACCAACCTTACTACTGAAATAGATCTCCCATAGGTAATAAAAGATTTATATAATACCAAATGTCTATTCTTAGGGAAACAAAAGCAAATATGGCTGCAATGAAATAAAGTCAGCAGTGAAATTGCACAGCAAAATAATAGACACAGACAAATGAATAAAAAGAATATTTCAAACAAGCATTGGAAGTAAAATAACATTTTTTTGATTCTAAGACATACATTTTCACATTTTAGCATGTCTGTAATGGGGACCTTCTTAAATGATAGCCTCTTTCAAATACTCGGAGCCAAGGAATAGTGGTAACGTATAATATGCCCCTTTTAAAACATGGGAGAGGTGGTGTCATTTCTGCTTGAATCTCTCTGGCTTTGGGTCTCACTCAATAAAACCTAAGATCCTTACCATGGACTGCATGGCTCAGTAAGATCTGGTCACCCACTGCTTCTCTGACCTCATCTCCTAAGAGCTTCCCTCTTTTTTAACTCTGCCACCTGCTACAGCCATGCTGGTCTCCTTATTCTTCTTGGACCATCCAGGCATGCTTCCACCTCTAGGCCATTGTCCTGTTTCTTCCTCAGCCAGGAATGCTTTTCTGATTAAGAACCCCATGGTTCACTCTCACATCAACTTCAGATATTTATTCAAATGACAGTTTCTTATTTAGGCTTTCCCCAGCCATCTTATCTAAAATTGCATCATTCTTATACTCCCTATCTACCTTTCTGCTTTGTTTTTCTTTTTGACACTTATTATCAAATGGTAGTTCATATTTCATTTATCTTGCTTATGGTTTGTCTCTCCCCAGTTGAATATCAGCTCCGGTAAAAACAAGGATTTTTGTCTATTGTCTTCACTGTTGAATCTCCAAGTCCTAGAATAATGCCTGGTATGGAGAAGGAACTTAATAAATAAATATATGCTGACTATATGAATAAATATATGTGTATAAAATATGCATAAATATATAAAAATTTATATAAATATAAATGTGCTAAATATAAAGCAATAAATTGATGGGTTCCATGCTCAAAGGTTGGTGGGTAAGTTGGGGAGGAGGTATGACTGTCACACTCAGCCTGTCTAATGGAGCGTGGACTAGGTGTCAGGTGTCTTGTGATATAAACCTGCCTCTGTTACCAGCTGAGTGGAATGTGACAAGTTAATCCCCTGGGCCTCCAGGTTGGACTACATAATCTATACGGATGTTATAACATGTCAGTTAACTGAGCATTCGGCTAAAAACAGCTGAAAAATGAGGAGTAGGAAGGGGAAGCTGAACATGTGAAACCATATCTTTTTTTTTATATAAGCAGATATTCATTTTTAATTATTATTTATTTATTTATTTTTGGCTGTATTGGGTCTTCGTTTCTGTGCGAGGGCTTTCTCCAGTTGTGGCAAGCGGGGGCCACTCTTCATCGCGGTGCGTGGGCTGCTCATTATCGTGGCCTCTCTTGTTGCGGAGCACAGGCTCCAGACGTGCAGGCTCAGTAGTTGTGGCTCATGGGCCTAGTTGCTCCGCGGCATGTGGGATCTTCCCAGACCAGGGCTCAAACCCGTGTCCCCTGCATCGGCAGGCAGACTCTCAACCACTGCGCCACCAGGGAAGCCCCCAACCATACCTTTTAACATAAATATTTCATCACAATCAGTGGTAATTAGAGAGTTATTGCAAAAAAATTTTGGAATAACTTGTAGTCCAATTTCCTTTGCTTTATAAATAGTGTAACTGAAGCCCAAGATTAGAGAGATTTAGGTAAAGTCAAGTGCTAATTGGTGGCAGACCTTAGAACTCTACTTGACATCTCTGAATCCAGTGTTCTCTTTACTTTAACTAGTTAGTATACAGGGTAAATACTGGTGACTTTTCAAAAAAAGTATTTTTCTTAAACTGTTTTTTATAATATTCAGCTTAGACTTTAAGAATTCACTTAGTGGCAGGAATACATAGATCAGTTGATCTCTTTGTGATCTAATTCAGCTTACGGAAGAGATTGGAAAACTGGAAGATAAAGTGGAGTGCGCTAATAATGCCTTGAAAGCAGATTGGGAAAGATGGAAACAAAACATGCAAAATGATATCAAGTCAGCATTTACAGATATGGCTGAGGAGAATATCCACTCTTATGAACAGGTAATTAGTGATATGTGGTATTGCTTCATTTTTAAAATGTTATCCTCTCTCTTACTTTCTATATGTCTTGTGTTGAAAGAGTCTGTTCAGGAACCAAGTGTCACATTCAGAAGCCTCTTCGGTGGCTCATTGCCAGTGGAGTTGCCAGTTAATATAGTAACGCTGAACCCACCCACTGACACAAATGTGTATATGTGGAGGGAGGGTGATAAGTTTTCCTTCCTACACAGCATGCCCAAGTACCTAATTTGAGCTCAGCTTGATGTGAGAAAGAATTATACTACCATTTTATTGTGTCTGTTTTCCCCTCAGTTTCTTGTTTTGGAAGGATTTGAATTCTTCAAAAGCACTTGCACATGCTTCCTAATGATTCTCCTATCTTATTTCCTTTTCCTCTCTTTTTCTTGTATTAAAAAGGGTTTGCAAAATGAGGAAAGGACCAAAGGTTTGAAAATTAGTTCAGGGCTTATACGTTATGTCCCTGCCATCCCTACCATGCCTTCTGTAGCTATCCAAAAAATCAAAAAAGGAGCATTAGTTCAGTTTAGTTTATAGTTCAGTTGTGTTTTTTTGTTTGTTTTTTAATTCAGGAAAGAGCCTAGTCAACATTTTTCTTTTCAAATGATTACCTTTTTTGAACAACTAACAATTCCGCAAAGTAGTTATTATTTTAAATGAATTTTATGCTATCACTTTCTTCATCTAGCATATTCTGAGAGTTTTATAGTTTTAATTCTTACATTGAGGTATTTGACCCATTTTGAGTTAATTTTTTTTTTAGGTAGTATGAGGTAGGGGTACAACTTCATTCTTTTTCTTTTCTTTTTTTTAATATTTACTTATTTATTTTGGCTGCGCTGGGTCTTGGTTGTGGCATGCGGACTCTCAGTTGCAGGATACACGCGGAATCTAGTTCCCCGACCAGGGGTCGATGACGGGGCCCCTGCACTGAGAGTGTGGAGTCTTACCCACTGGACCACCAGGGAAGTTCCCATTCATCTAGCGTATTCTGAACATACTTTTCCTGGAACGTATATTTAAACATACATCTTTAACCTTATCTCTGACTGAATTAATGACTATACAAAATTGATACATTAAGAGAATTATTTTATCCTTTGTAGTCTATAGTGCTTGCTAGTTTAAAGGTACTTTAAACTAAAATATTTTATATTTTGCAAGATTATCTAACTGATACTGATATTTTCATTCAACAAGAATTACTTGAGCCCCTACTACCACCAGACACTGTGCTGGGCCCTGGAGAGACCACAGTATGCAGGACAAACACGGTCCCTTTCTCATGTAGTTACAGTCAATAAGAGAAACAGTCAATTAAAATAAAACGTTATGATAATAAAGTATAATAAGTTCCAGGATAGAAAGACATTGCAGGGAAAGAGGAAGATTCCTCAGAGGATGTGTTTAAGCTGAGACCTTAATGAATGATGAATGAGAGGTAGTCAGATAAAGATGTGAGTAAGAGAGTTCCAGGCAGAGAAAAGACGAGAAGTGAGAGAGTACATGTTCAAATTACTGAGGTTCTCTTTGAAGGATGGTGGAGTGGAGGTAATGTTGAGTTGAAAAAGGAGGCTTGTAGAGGAGGAAAAATTTTCCTCAATCCTCTTAGGATTCCTGGCTGGGTCTGAAAATGAAACTGACAAAGATAAATTAACAGGAAAAATGTATATATGTTGATTTATTGTAAGTTCTTTGTGGTACAGGAGCCTTCATGAGCAAATCTAGACCAGAAGAAACAGATCTGAGTATTTCTACGCTAAGTTTGGTGAAGAGTGGGCTGTCATGTAGAAATAGGGTAGGTTAAGGAGTATGAGTTAAGTGAAATAAACTGGAGGGAATTTAGCAAGTCCTTTTTGTTAGGAGTCTTCTAAGTGTCCCTTTGTCTTTGGAGGTAAAGATGCTTCTTTTTCCCTCTGGGCATAAGGAGGCCACCTCTTGTATGAGGGTTTTATGACCTGCTTTGTGAGATAAGGGTTGGAAGAAGGTCAAAGTGACCTTTCTGCTTCTGCCATATTCTCAAACTCATTCATCTTAATATGCCAACATGTCATATTTTACATTAGTATGTCCTGAACGCTATTAGGCTGAAGAGGGCCTTATAAGCTTTGTCTTTTATTTTTCATTCTAAGGGAAATGGGGAATGCCATTGAAGACTTTTCAGCAGGGAAGAGACAATATCTATTGTGCTTGCCTTTTAGAAAGATCACACTGGCTATATGGGTCAGAGTGGAACAAAACTAAACATGTTGAGCCTAGTTAGAAAACATAGCAACAAAGACAGAGATGTGAACTGACATAGAGGTCTCATGGCAGTGGGCTAGAGATTAGTGGACAGATTCAAGTGATTTTCTTTATAGCAGGTGGGATTGGAAAGATCATTTTCTACCTCTCCTATTTTTTTATTCTACATTAACAACCTTAAGTAAATTCAAGTCTCTAAAAGGAATTTCTCATAAATCTCAGATTTTGAAATGATTTAAAATATTTCTGTTGGATAAAGCGCATTTATCAACATAGGCTTTTTTTACCACTTAACTCTTTAAATCCACAGAAATAACTTTATCTCTCCTTTACAATAGAACCTGTCCACACTGACCTTATAGTAGTGTTATGACAATTAATTGAAATAATTTTTAAGAAAATGCCTTGAAAATTAAGATATACAATATACTATAAGTGATTGTGATTATAAAACATAAGTATATTAGGTTATAAAAGTCATGTGACAAGTGCACCTACTATGTTTTCCTTTCAGTGATAAAGTCTGCAAAACTTTTCTAAGTTTGCTTTTTTATTTTTTTAAGAGAAAATGTTCATGGCAATTCCATTGAACTCCAAATGAAATGTTTGAGTTTTGACTATACCTGTCACATAAATACATATTTTTGTCACGCTCATAGGTTGCACTCAGTTTATACAAAATACGGTTTTATTAGAAATAGTTAAATTAGCATCACTGTGCCATATTGCCATATTGCAAACTTTGTTCTTCACAGCAGTTTATATCAGTATGTTTTTCACCCTTTCCTCCAAATGAATTATATTTCTACATGTTGCTAAAATTATATCAAGTGTACTGCATCTTAGATGTATATATTTGGATGAATCTCTGGTTTTCTTTATTATAACTTCACAAGATCCCTACAGCTCCAGTTATTTATTGTTTTTTTTCCTAAGTGAATAACTCTTAACTGATTTGACACATCAGTCCAAGCATAATCAGGAAATCGGGGCCCTTATATAATCACGGCTTCCTAACTAACACACAAACTGTGTGGCCTGAAACAGCAACAGTCTGCTGTTATCTGTTAACTTCAGAATATCTCAGATATACAAGGAAGTGAAATATTGCAGAATCTTTCCAGTCCCTTTTTAATTTAATCATATTATTATGGAAATACTTCTGTTTTCATCCACATTTGTAAAAATAAATCACCAAAGGGGCTTGTTCCTAGTGTGATAGAAGAAATGGGGTATAAACATTTGCCTTTGGACTTTTATGAAGTAAAATGGTCACAGTTTGTTTACAACAAAAATTTAAATATTAAAATGAAAGAGGAAAATCAGTTTGTAAATATGAGATATAGGTCTGTATCAGAAACCAATTATTGTCATATTGAAATATTATACTTAGATGTGTGAATTTACTTGAAGACAGTTGACACCGAATATAAGACAGGTATCTCCAAATAAACTCTGAGTAGGTGAAATGAAGCTATTCCCAATTTTGTTCTATATGACCAATAACTAAGAATAAATTTGAGTCTTTTTATAAAAACAAGAATAATGAAACAATAAAACAAAAATCCAGTTGAACATAGGTGAATAATTTCAAAGTATCTTGGTATCCAGGTAACCAAAGAAAATTATTTCTTGCTAAAATGTGAAGGGATGCTGAAACCATAAAATATGACATGCTGGATAAAGTACGTGGACATTTTCTAATTGTTCTTTAGTAGGTACAAAAGAGTGTAAGTTTCAATTGTTGATGATACTGATGCTGATGATTATGATGATGGTGAAGAGATTTGAAAGGAAGTAATCCTTGGTAGGTATTATAAACTGAAAGAATATACCCTTTGAAAGTTTAATTTTAATATCATAATCATGGAAAGATCGCATAATGTTAATTTTTGCCAAGTAAAACTGTTTGTAGTTAAGTGAATATAATACTTGAAGTAATAAAATTTGTTTCTTTGCACAGTTTATTTTAGAATTATTAGTTAATGTATGGAAGTCGTTTCAGAGCCTCATTTTCTGGTTTGAAAATTAATACATGCACATGAAAAACAAAAAAATGACAAGAGCTAAGTACACAAATGTATAAAGAGGAAATAAAGAATGCCCATAACCTTATCTCCTAGAGAAGGCTACACTTAAATGCAATTATAGAAAAATAATTTGCTATATGCAGATAAAAATATTTTAAAATTTCTGCAGGGTTCTTTTCAAATGTGTCAACATAAAAACATATGTTACTTATTTGTGTCATGATGATTATAGTGGATATGTATTATTTTGAGTTCTGTATTTTTTATTTGTTTAAACACTTCTCTGTATAACGACATAATCTTCTAGTACATCATGTTAACATACCTTTATTAGTGAAGAGAACTACTAATAATTAAGCACTTATGTAAATTTTTTGCTCTCATAAATAATACTATTAAAAATAATTATGAACACTAGACTTAAAATCTTTTTTGATAAGAATTTCAAGAAATAACCAGGTTAGAGGTCGCTTCATTTCAAATGCTATCAGTCTTATTTAAGAATGTCAATTGCCTCATGTAAAATCATTCATTTAAGATTCAATTAACATCAAAACCCTATGCTAAGCAACATTCAAATTCAAAATTAAATCTTGCCCTTAGGGAAGAATAATAAGTATATGTATTTTTCACTTGATTTATACAGCTTTACAATGTATTACTTTTTTTAATGGAAGAATATTTAAATTAGTTTTTTTTACTTGAATGGTAATGAGCTGGCTTAATAGAAGGGTTCTATCATTACTGAATAATAAAAATATATGTATCTACATGGACATCTAGGAAGCAGAAAAGCAATTATAGTATAGGACGTTTTCTCTAAGATAAATGAAGAAAAAATATCATTACAAGCGTTCACCATCAAGCCAAATCAATAGTACAACTAATGCTTTCCTAAATTCCAAGTCCAGCTATATATGGACCATTTAAAAAGTAGAGAAAATTTAAAAAATACGTATAGCAGTTCTTCTACAAAGTAAGTAGTAGATAAGCATTGAATGTCCTAGAAGTTCTTCAAGTATAGTTGTTCTTATTTAGAAATGTATTCCTTGTTACATTGGGGAATGGTAAAATAAACTCTAGCAAAAGAGTTGCTTGTTTTAAATTAAGTGGTGCACTACATGCTTTGGAACATTTTTAAAATTTTTGTGAATATTTAAAACACCCTGGTCCAAGTAAAGATAGCTCCCAAGCATTGTGACTTTAAGAGGTTAATCTATATTGGTAATGATTATAAAACTGCCAGCTAAGCAAGATTTTGATGAGTGGCATTTAGATTTCTGTCTGAAATTTCATTCTTTTTTAAAAAATTGGGACCCAGATAAATTATGGACTTTCTGTTCATCTACATGAATTAAAAGGAACAGTTAGAGGGAAGAGCTTCTCTAGATCTAATTCCATCCAACAAAGAGGAACGGTTATGTAACATGACAGAAACTTGGGGAGAAAGTACCATTTTCAAAATCTGGGAGGTCAAAGGAAAGCAAAGGAAGGAAACCCTGGCCATTTTCAGTCATATTGCGTAGAATTTAGTAAAGTGATTTGAAAAAATTACAGAAAAGTATAATTTCAACATCACAGACTCAAAAAGAGAATATGACATAAGAGGAATGGACAATTGTAAAAACTAATAAAAAGAGTGAAGCAGTTAAAGAATCAGATACGATTACATCTGTGGACCATGGACTATGAAAGACAAAGATGTAAAGAGAGAGATATAGTCAGAGATGAATACAGAGAAACAGTATCAGGAAGGGCACATTTCAGGAAGAAGTGAGGTTTTGGAAAAAAATGGAATGACTTCCAAATAGTACCAAAGTCAAATGGAAGTAGGTGTGAGGAGCCTCTTTTGGAAGCAAGAAAATTAGGAATTAATAAACTCTAATAAAATTAGTAAAGTGAATCTCTAATGGAAACCATGTTATGGAAACTGAGGAAACAGAACTACTTCATTTCTATTTCACTCCTGTTCTCTCCATCAAGGAGAATGAAAATGTAAGTTGCAAGATTTAGGCAAATACAAATAAAAGGTAACTAAAATTCAGTATATTTGAAGAGATAATAAAACATTAGCTATCCATTGCCACAAAGAGAGAAGGCTGACGTGTTCTTTTTACAATGACCCTTGCAAAGCCTCTCCTTTATCAGCCCAAAAGCAGTGCTTACAAAGCCCTATATGAAGCCTTTAATTCTAAACTGATTTACGTAGAGAAAGATCGACAGACTTCTGCTCACCCAGGAGAAATGCAGGCTACTTTTCTTTCCTAGGTGAATACTCAGATTAGCTCCAGAGAAGGTTTTGGGAGATACTGAAACAATGACACCTGTTTCCAAAATAGTTAACCTCTGTAATTTCTACGCACCATACACAATCACCTCATACTGCTCAACTCTTTGTAACAGCCTTTCTTGTAAAGAGAAGGATGGAAGTGATTAAGGATTTAACCAGTTGTAGTTGTTTAGTATCATTTTGGTCCTAAGGAATGACCTGTAGTTTTTGAGTTTTCCTTTTAAATATTGGGAGAGAGGCATAAAAGTTGGTCTATGTTGAACCATTTAAATTATATTTTTATATTGACAGTCTCTTAGGATGAAACAGAGTAAACAGATACTTTCTTTAAGGTTAATGTGTCTCAACTCCCTTTCCAAATCATAAGAATAAAGAATTTAGCTAGAGCTGGAATAATTCAAAGTTATCTAGGACAGGGATTTTTGAATCCATATCAGGGTACTTTTCTTTTTACAGTCATGCCTCATAACATTTACTAAAGCCGGTACCTGACCTAATCCCTAGGACCGAGGAAGACAGATCTGATGGTGCTAAAGGAGCCCTTCAGAAAATAGCAGTCTATCTTTGGAACTATTTGAAGACTGTTTCAGAACTACATTATATACCCTAGGGGATTCAGTAGATTTCCATTAATGGGTAGGATAGATTTCCTGGAAAGTAAACACACCACCAGCTTGAGAGGCTAAGATGCTTAGATATTTACTCAACCTGACCATTTTTATGCCAGCTAAATTTTCCAATTCATTACGTTCTTGTGTCCACATTATTTACTTTTTTACTCAATGGGAGGCACTCATTAGAAGCCTGAATGTCTGGATTAGCAAATTCAGGCAGCATTACACTACTCTTCTATGCAGCATCCAATTCATTTAGGGATGGTCATCTTCATCAAAAGAAAAACACCAAGTTTTCATCTTCTTAATGCTGTTAAATGACAATCCATTGAATACCTAGGAGTTTTTCCCTTTGTATTTTGAGTAAAGAGACCAACACTATTGATTGTTTAATGATTAATCTTGTCCTCTTTACCATTTATCCTATGGAGATCATTTTTGGGGGGAGCAATCAATTCCTATTTCAAATAGAATTTAAAGGTACACGGTAATAATGACTAGAACAATGGAAACAGATGGAATAACCTTGTGTCATCCTAAGGCTAAAACCTTTTATTCTCACTGTCTGATGAGAAGCTTCACCATCGATTATGGAAACAAACTCATCAATAAAACACTTGCTTGGATTGTTCATGGGAGGCTATTATGGTCCTCTATTATGGTCGATTGGTTGCGGAGGAGGCATCTATGGAGAATAGCTATCACAGAGGCTGCAGAGCTGCCTTCTCAGTTTGATAGATTGTACCAGGAATCCTGGATGAGTGAAGAGGTGAGAATTATAAATTGAGCTGAGGGAACTCTACATTAAAGACATTTTATAAATTTTTTAAATCAACTATTACAAATGGCAGAGGAAGTCCCAGGGCATAGTTCTTTGGGTCTCTAATTGTTGTATATTTAAGGACATACTTGATCACACAATCATTTGCTTCTATTGATTTTACTTTGACTGTCATTGGATATGACAACTTCATAGCCAAGTGTCTTCCTTTTAGGTTGTACTGTTTCACTTTGTGGAGAAGTTTGGCAATGCATCTTAGCACATTAAAGTTTCTAAGAAACTCCCTAGGAAAAACATCTGTTCACCTTTGTTTAAGATCTCAGATTTATTTGTTCACCGAAGTCATTTATGAAATTAATGTCTGAAATAGTCTCTAGAAAACACTTAGGAAACTGGTAAAAATGTTCATTAGAGCTTTTATTGTAAAACCATCTGAAGAAGTTTAGGTAAATATGAGCTCTTGACAGTACATTTCAGTTCCACTTGGCTTAAAATACTGTTCTGTTGTAGCCAACTGACCTTTTAACCTTACACCTCAATAATTTGATACAGCTTTTCAGTGATACAAATGAATTCTCCTCTGTCATAGCAGATAAGGTTCATTGTTATCCTCTACATTGATGACAAGGTCGTATTCCAAGTAGTAAATCTACTTCTAACTACTTCTACCACCACCCACCACAAGGAATCCTTATACTCAAGCCAAAATTACTTTGCAATAAGATTATCTTCAGCATGTAGAATGATAGTATACTTTGCAGACGTTAAGTCATTTAATTTACTGGGTCTTTATCTTGGTGACCACACTGAAATTTGCTTTTTTCAAAACTTAACTTTCATAAGAGGCATATTGAGGTCTTTTTATATTAGAAGACACTTTTGACTTAAAAAAAATTAGAACAAAATAATGATCTCCATTATTTAGTAGCTATTCAAAATGCTGAATTCAGACTTGATGATGCATTTTGATAGTAATATTAGCAAACTAAGATGTAGTCAGAATAAGGTTATCATGGTGATAGTGGTCTAAGAAATGCATCTTCATTCAAGGAATTGGAAAAGAAGAAAGGTATTTGGAGGGCAGTCATGGAAGGAGTACATGTTTTATTGTTGCTTCAGAAAACATATCTAGCACCAACTTTTGGAAATTGTATAATTTGAATTCACAGACGGAGTTATTTCCTATGTATTAAAATTCTCTAAATTACATTAAATTGCAATGCAAAGAAATAAGTTCTCTGCCACTGGGAGTTTTTAAGCAATTGTTGAATAATGTACATCAGAAATTCTGTCTGTACTAGAATTTCTCAATGCATTTTATAGGAAATTAGTTTTTGTAATGTTAATGGGTGTTAATCGTGAAAGAAAAGATAGGTTCTGTAGTCAAATAAGTTTGAGTTAAAGTTAAACAGGCGTTTTTACTAAAGTTCTCAGAGTCTTTTATGTGCTTATATGGTTTATGAATCTGAAGACATAATTTCTTTGACTAGGTCAGCATTTCTTCTTATAGGATTAGCCTGTCATGGAACACAATTTAGGAAACTTCAGGTAATTATGTTGATCTCTAAAGTGATGCTACTTAAACTGTGGACTAATGTCCAATTCATAAATTGTTAATTACAGATTTATAACATGATAGATTCAGAAACTAAATGTAATCAGTTGAAATCTTCTATAGCAATTAGACATTGTCATGACATCCAAGTGGGTGATTATTAGACTTTTGTTAAATAAGGTATAGGCCAATTCGAGTATTATCCAGCTTTTGTGGTGATTTCTTGTGGCATGAAGTGCAAACTGGTCAGCTCAGTAGGTTCACTTAATGGTCCTCAGCAGACTGAAAGAAAAAGACTTATTCATCATCGCAGATAGTTTGAGAAGCACTGCTCTAAAGTTCCTTCTGTTTTCTAAAAGTCTGTTCATCTCTTACACTTAACATAGGTAGTGTCTTTTCTCATTTAAACATTTATAATCTGATTAATATTCAAGTATTATAATGTATATAAAGCACAGTTAATTATAGAATTCAGTTTAAATGCACCAGGGTCTGACTTTTATTTACTTCTAAGGAAATCTTAAAAATCGAGTGTTTATCATTTTTAGAATTCTGAAGTATTATGTAATTAACTATTTTGTTGTTTTATTAAGTGATGATTTCTGTTCTGAATTGCATATTCCAAAGCCATAGCTATAGCTCATGTTTCCACATAACTGTGTACATCTTTTATTATAGTTCATGTAATTTTAAAGCTTTTGTTGTTTTGCAGGTTTCTGCTTTCTTAAAAACTTGTATTAAAAATATTTTCACCAGTCTCATTCTGTGAGATAGTTATTTCTCAATTATCTGTACAAGCGAATTTGAGCTTAGATGTAAAAGGGACATAGCATAGACAGTCTGTGCCTCTTGCCACCCTTTGGATTGGATAACTTTTTCTGTAGTTAAGTTTATCAAATACTTGAATAGGCGATTATATATGATAATTAAATAATTTCTAAAATTATCTAGATTCTGAATCAAGAATTTTCTTCTTATTGTTCTTCATAAATGGCAGACTATACACTATGGACCAATAAATAGTTCCTGCAAAGAAAAGGAAGAAATGATTTAAAACACACATGCACACACTGCATGATGTAACATCTTGAAAAAAGAAGGTGGGTTTACTAATGAAAAAAATTAAAATTGGATATCAGAGTGCCTGCCACTAATTGTAAAATCTTCATCATATTTTCTCTATACCCAGTTTTCTAATCTGTCAAAAAGTGGTACCGGGCTTCCCTGGTGGCGCAGTGGTTGAGAGTCCGCCTGCCGATGCAGGGGACACGGGTTCGTGCCCCGGTCTGGGAAGATCCCACATGCCGCAGAGCGGCTGGGCCCGTGAGCCTGCCCGTCCAGAGCCTGTGCTCCACAGTGGGAGAGGCCACAACAGTGAGAGGTCCGCGTACAGCAAAAAAAAAAAAAAGTGGTACTGATGGTCCTCCTCTTCCTCCACACCCTATCCACACACATCCCTCACAGGTCTTTAGGAGAATAAAATTAGAAGACATGTGTGAAATGCTTTAAAATAATGTAGTTAAGCATCATAGCTGTGCCTTGATAGTTTTCCAGTAATCCGAAAGTAAATGTGCTTTTTTTTAGTTTGTTGTATTTCCATGTTTGATAAGCAAACACAGATAAGCTTGGTGTTTGAAGTGTCTGGGGTACTAAACTGGACAAACTTCATGTAATTGGTTTGTTATTGCTAAAAAACAATGATGATATGGTATAGAAAAGTATGAGTTGAAAAGATATGAAAATTTGGCTCTCATATTCTTTCTATAAAGATTTCCAATGTATTAGATCTTTTGGAGCCCCAATTTTTCCACATGTAACAATGACAGAAGTGGAGTTATTCGTATCTAAGGCTTTTTCTATCTTTAGCAGATCTTGAGTTAGAGATCTACAGACTAATACTACAAAATTAGTTTTTAAATGGACCACAAGATGGCGTTTGTAGCTAATGAGTTTTTTGTGTTAACTCTGTTGCAGTCATTGAAGTATTTGCAGTATTTACAAATCCAAACTTATTACTTATGTTCTTGAGAGATATGTAAAAGTAATTTTAGAAAAAAGTATGCAAGTCTTGTTATTTTGAAGTTATTGACATTTCTCAAATTATAAGTTGGCAGGTTATTCTGAATTTAGACTTTTTCAAAAATGAAATTTAATGAATAATTTTGAGCCATTGCAAAATAATAGAAGTTGCTTTCCATTTGTAACATAATCTCTAATTTCTTTCTGGATTGATTACATTTCAGAAAAATGTTTAAATATGCAGCTCCTGAAAGTTTTCATTACTGTTTGGATCTTAGGTTTAGATGATAAAAAAAAAATTACTAAAATGTTACACACTCCATTGCCCTCATTTTAGGCATGGCCTACAATTTTTATAATGTAATTTATTTTGCAGTGATATTGGCCTAGTATGGAGATGTTTACATATTTGAGCTTCAGTGTTTCCTCAAATGTAGGTGATGTCGTCTGTGCCCAAGATCATTTGAGACAGCATTAAAGTACGTAAAGGACACTCAGTCATATTTCTCAGTTTTCATTTATTAAGAGAGATGCAATTATTATGGCACTGTCTAAAAGATACTTTTAGATTAGTAGGAAAACTAGAAGCACAACAACTTTGACTTAATATGGAAATTTCTGGTTTAAAAAGGGGTACATGGTAAGGTTTGGCTTTTATTACATTTTACAATAATAGATATCATTGTTATTGTTTTAGGCAAATATATGGTTATTTTACTTTATTAGCAGAGGTATATAGATAATATTTTATTAATTTGACTTATGTGATAATTTGGATGAGACTAGGTTTTCTATTAGCTGTTCCATGAACAGTGTGGTAGCATTACCTATGGAGATATCAAACTTTATGTTGGCATTATCATCTGGTGGCTAAGAGCATGGGCTTTGGACAGGCATAACTTGTGACTTTTAAGCTCAGAGACCTTGAAGACTTTTTTTTATTTCAGTGGACCTCAGCATCCTTATCTATAAAGTACTAAAAATAATAGTATATACATCAGCTTTATTTGGTATTAAAATATATATGTACACATATATGTGTACATGCAACCAGAAACACCATTTTTGTTATCATTCATTCTTTAGAACACTTGATCATATCTGCTTGTGTGATCACTACCTACTTATGAGAACTAAAGAGACATTTACCTTATCTAATGGCAAAATGTCATCACTACTTTACTGGGGTAGCAAGAGATTTACTTTCAAGAAGAGTTTTGGAATTAAAACTTATTTTCTATTCTGTCTGTGTATTTGAGAAGTATTTAAGAATGTGTTTTGGGACAAAAGGGCTTTTGTTTACCTGTCAGACCTGTTTACCCTAGTTCTGGCTCACTTTTCTAACGATACAGCCTCTTTCCCAGTCCTGCCCTTTATAGAGAAGCTACAGTTTTTGGTCTTTGTCTAAAAACTGGAGCCACCTGGAAAAAAGTGTGCACTGCATTCTCAGTTAACGAGGATTTGTGATCAACTTGCTTTCTGGTCACCCAACATCCTGCCAATAAATATGTTCAACATGTTTATGGACTTACTTTTACTGCAGTGGAAGCGTGGGGCACTAGAAAAGAGTGCTGGACTCAGTGGATCACAGTTCCCTTAACTATAAGATGCAATTACTTGAGTTTGTCAAAGTATTGTTGTATCAAATAAAATAATGTGTATGGAAAATCATAATACATTATTCAACTAGAAGGGGAATTGTTGATTCTCTTATGACAATATGAGAATCTAAAACTAGAATGAGCTGATGGGTATGATTGAAGGTCAGGCCACCCGTGACACTGTGTATTTTTGATTGTTACTCTAATTTTGATATTAGTTTGCTTTACTAATTATAATGATTTAAAAGTGGGGAAAAAATCAGTTTCTTGATAGAAAACAGTGAGAAGCCAAATAACAGAAATATATTTTTTTCAAATAATTGTTTTAACATCTTTTTCTTTTTTTTAAATAAATTTATTCATTTTATTTATTTATTTTTGGCTGCATTGGGTCGTCATTGCTGCACATGGGCTTTCTCTAGTTGCAGTGAGCCGGGGCTACTCTTTGTTGCAGTGTGTGGGCTTCTCATTGCGGTGGCTTCTCTTGTTGCAGAGCATGGGCTGTAGGCACACGGGCTTCAGTAGCTGTGGCAAGTGGGCTCAGTAGTTATGGCTCGCAGGCTCTAGAGCGCAGGCTCAGCAGTTGTGGCATACAGACTTAGTTGCTCCATGGCACGAGGGATCTTCCCAGACCAGGGATTGAACCCATGTCCCCTGCATTGGCAGGCAGATTCTTAACCACTGCACCACCAGGGAAATACATTTTTAAAAAATATAGTTTACGGGCTTCCCTGCTGGCACAGTGGTTGAGAGTCTGCCTGCCGATGCAGGGGACACAGGTTTGTGCCCCAGTCCGGGAAGATCCCACATGCCGCGGAGCGGCTGGGCCCGTGAGCCATGGTCGCTGAGCCTGTGCGTCTGGAGCCTGTGCTTCGCAACGGGAGAGGGCACAGCAGTGAGAGGCCCGCGTTCTGCAAAAAATTTAAAATATATATATATATAATTTACAATTATAAGGAAGTTTCACACTAGATTTTGAGATTTTTTGTTGTTGTCATTTTGATGATTCTTTATATCCTCCAATTATCACAGTCCTGGATGCAGTGAATACTGAACTAAACTATTTATGTGGTATAAATAATCCATTTCTTGAGTTTTTACTTAGTTTTTCATACTCAGAAATCCAAGAAAAACAAGAAAGACTAAAAAGATTTAAGGAGTTGTAGAGATTATCATTCATTATTTTAAAATAGATTTATGTACATTAACTGGGTAAATGAGCAACATATCAGGTAATAGGTTAATATTAAACATTGGCAGGAGGAGGCAGTTAACATATTTAGTTAGTAAAAAAAATCTGCTATCAAAATTCCAAAAGAAGATTGGTAGCTTCAGGAGCTACACAGTTCAGAGCATGTCCTCAGTTTTGTAGATCCAGAAATCTGATGGTCAGCAACATGAGTGGGGATCAGGCTTTTATAGCAAAACCTAACATTAACAAATTTAGGGATCAATAGAAGCCAGGATGTCAGTTGATGAATATTCAGATTGAAAAATGCAGTGTTTATGATGAGCAGCATATTTGCATCAGTAGTAAAGTACATTTCTTCTCTATGGTCTTTGCATTTACTGAGCACTTACTATATTCCTGGCATGTATTAACTCAGTCATCTTCAAAGGGTATACATACTCCTGGAAATACATAAAAATTTCCAAGAGGTATGTAAGGAATCAATTTCTACACACTCAACCTGCATATATACTCTTTCCTAAAAGTTGATCCCCTTGGGACTTCCCTGGTGGCACAGTGAATAAGAATCTGCCTGCCAGTGCAGGGGACACGGGTTCGATCCCTGATCTGGGAAGATCCCACATTCAGCGGAGCAACTAAGCCCGTGTGCTACAACCAGTGTGCTCGCACGCCACAACTACTGAAGCCCATGCACCTAGAGCCTGTGCCTTGCAACAAGAGAAGCCACCGCAATGAGAAGCCCGCACACCTCAACAAAGAGTAGCCCCTGCTCGCCACAACTAGAGAAAGCCCGCGCGCAGCACCAAAGACCCAATGCAACCAAAATAAACAAATAAATTTATTTTTAAAAAAAAGTTGATCCCCCTGCAATTATGCATTTTTTTTAACTCACCTGCCCTCCAAAATGGTCCTTCTTCCACTATGTAAAAGAAAGGTGTCTCAAAAAAAAAAAAAAAAAAGGTGTCTCATCTTGATGGGCCAGTGACTTATTAAATGTATCCATGTATCCTGGTGGTCATTCAAGAGATTGGTTATTTTCCATTTGCTAATGAATGGCTATACCTCTTACCAGGTTTGTAATATCACAGACATACTTAACCGTTTGATCCTCAGCTTTCTCATCTATAAAATAAGATTCATAGTAGTCACTGTGAGGTTTAAAGAAGGTAATATGTGATAAAACAACCATTACAACGCCTGACCAAGTATTCATATAGATATTCAGCCGTTGTCATGATACTTCTCTTGATTTTCTGTGCTAGTGTTCTATAATCTGTATTTCAAAATACGTAAATTGTTTTTCTGCCTTTCATATGGTGGATGGTAGGGAGATAGTTAAGTAGCTAACTTGTTTCTTTTACCATATCTCACTGTCATTTTTAGGATTTGCTTTAGAAATGAAAATGTTAATTCACAACACTAATCAGCATGGAGGGCTGATCTTCCTTAGACATTTACTAAACTAGGAGAGTTGAAGAATATGACAGTGATAGAAGTTTCATCACATTAGGATTAATACCATCTTTCGTGCAATTTGGATCCCTTATTTGACAGGAATTCTAAATAGAGCAGACTGCTCAGATTTTTATTTTGAATTTTACCTTGCATATGTTCAAAGATTTTTTAAATGATAGTTTGGCAGAGTTATCAAAAAGATATGATATCTCCTGAAAGCAGTAATTGCTTTGGCCTGCCCTGCAGTGTTACCACATAGTAGATAACATATGGATTTGCAGAAGAGGCCAGAAATCAGGTTCGCAAGGGAAACAGGACTCTTTCCAAAGGTGAACCATGGTTCTCTATGGGCCCTTCAATCCCAGTTCATAGTTTTCATTGTTTTGTAAATGTTGTGGATAGATTTTTAAACATTATCTGTATTTAGGTATTTTTGTGTTTCCTTCTTTTTTATACTCAAAATTTGGTGAAGGAGATTTTTGAGTATCTATAAAGCGGAATTAAAAATTGTTTTCCTGGCATTGAAAAGAAATAAAATACTAATAACTGCTAATATTTAATGCATTTCTCCATATGATGTTAATTGTAGGTATTTTGTAGATGTTCTTCCTCAAGTTGTAGAAATTCCCATCTGTTCCTAATTTGTTGAGAATTTTTTTTTTAAAGTAAGAAATGAACATTGTAATTTGACAAATGTCTTTCCATGTCTATTGAGATGATAATAAATTACATTTAATACAGTCAGTTACATTGATTGATAGTTGAACATTAATCCAATCTTACACTCCTGGGATAAACTCCATTTGGTCATGAAATATAATTCTTTCTATAGATTGCTGGATTTGATTTGCTAAAATTTTGTTTATAATTTTTGCATCTATGTTTATGAGGGATAGTGGTCTGTAGTTTTGTTCTTTTGTAATGTCTTTGGTAAGTTGGAAAGCATTCCCTTCTCTTCAGTTCTCTGGAAGAGTTTGTGTTAGAATTAATATGATTCTTCCTTAAGTTTTTGGTAGAATTCACTGGTGAAGCCATTTGGGCCTGAAGTGTTCTTTGTGGAAAGTTATTTAACAACAAATTCAAATTCATTTGAATTATCTGTTTTTTCTAGAGTGAGTTTTGGTAGTTTGTATCTTTTCATTGGTTTCATTTAAGTTCTCAATTGTATAGGTATAAAGTTTTCAATAATATTTTCTTTTTTTCCTTCAGTAGAATTTAAAGGGATGTCACCTCTCTCATTCCTAACAGTTGGTAATTTGTGTCATCTTTCTTCTTTTATGAACAGTCTGGCTAAAAGTTTATCAATTTTATTAATCTTCTCAAAGATTCAATGTTTGGTTTCATTGTTTTTCTCTTTCATTGAGTCAAACTTCTATCTTTTCTGGTTTTTTTCTTCTGCTGCTTACTTTGGTTATAATTTGTTGTTTTTTAGTTTTTAAGGTGGAAACTGAAGTCATTTAAGACCCTTTCTTCTTTTCTGATGAAGGTGTTTAGTGATATAAATTTCTCTTTATGTACTACTTCAGTGGCATTCCAAAATTTTTTATACATTGTATTTTCATTTTCATTCAGTTTAAAATAAAATACTTTCTAGATTACCTTTTGATTTCTTCTTTGACACAGGGCTTATTTATAAGTGTCCTGTTTAGATCTCAAATATTTGGGGATTTTTTAGATATCTTTCAATTGCTGATTTCTAAGTTAATTTCATTATGTTCAGAGAACAAACCTCATATAACTTGATTCTTTTTAAATTTATTGAGATGTCTTGTATAACCTGGAATATGGTGTGTTTTGGTAAATGTTTTATATGCACATGGAAAAAAATACATATTCTCTTTTGTTCTGTAGATATCAGTTAGGTCACCTTGATTCATTTCCTGGGCACATTAATGACTATCTCACCACCTAGTCCCAGCAGACCATCATAATATAATCATTGCTAATTTTTTGAATACTTACTTTGAGCGAGGCATTCTGCATAGAAATTTATACAGGTTATGTAAATTTAATTTTCACGATTGCTTTACTGGTAAGTATTGTCATTAACCTAATTTATAGCTGAAGAAACTATAATAGAGATTAATCAATTTGCACAAACTCACACTTGATATAGTAGGATTCAAATCTGATTAAGCCATGCTTGTATCACTACTCCTCTGTCTAGATACTTAATGCCTGCCCCCTCAGATCCAAATGGCCCATCTTTCCCTCTACAGTTTATTATAGATCTGTTTTCTATCCTGACAATGGGGGAATAGTGGATTATTTCAGCAAACTAATCCATGCTAATTTTTTAACGTCTTATGGTTTCCTCTTATTTAGCAACAGTTTCCCTCATTAAGAATTAAAATATGTAGAAAATGACAGGGATCCTGGCAAGCCTGTGGGAGAGAGGAGTAGGGCAGCTTGCTATAGGAACAGATACGTAAGGATTTATTAATCCTTCTAACAGTGAAAGTGAACTACTGTTGACCTCCTCATGGTGTGTTTCCATTATTTAGTGCCTTGCTACATGGGAATCCTTCCTTACATCACAGACAGATCTCCACTTGGAAGAAGCCTCTGAAGATAAATCGTAATCGCATTGAAGACTTCTCTGTGATCTTTGGGAGATATCCAAGGTTAACCAAAGTTATTCTTTCTGGATGGGCTGGGTCCTTTCTAAAGTGAACGAAAAGTGTTTCACACTATCTGGAAAACCAACAACTTAAAACTCAGGTGTTCCAGAGCATTCATATGAATTTGGATATATATATACATATAAATATTTAGCTTAGTTTTAACTATGTTCTTAAATTTGTATACTAATAATTATACATTAAAAAGTTTTTTTCTTAAATATTTGTCTGTGGAACATGTCATTTTAAATATATTGTAAAGACTCAGTTTTAATAAAAAGTTTAATATGAAATGACTTGTGTGTGTTCTTTTTCTACTAGTAGCTCAAGCCTCTGAAGCAGATTCTAATGTGAATCCAATGTATGTTAACAACTATCCTATGTATTCACCATTATTTCATCATAATTTTCTCTGAAATGCTATTTACTTTGATATTAGGAATTCAAAGTAAATATGCAAAAATGATTAAATATTATTAAACATTAATGATAACTTCAAAAGTTGGTTTATTAAAAGTTAAGTAACTGTTTAAAGATTACCAAGATAAATTTAAATTATTTTTTGAGTTACTATTTAGAATTCCTTATACAGTCATTTTCCCACTAGTAAATTTATTCTTTTTTTTGGTATTTTTTTTTTTACATACTCTTCACAATTCACATCTAGATTTATTTTTTAATGTACACAGTGTTTATCAAATTTGTTCTCCCGTTTATTTGTTAAGGGTCTACTCTTTGTAAGGCACAATTGCAGGTGCTTATGATGATAATGATAAAGACACATTACACTCACTTCATTCTCCAGGCTTACATTCTAGTAATATTTATCATCAGAGTAATTTTATATTCATTTTATGGCTGCATTTAAAAATTGAATGTATTGGTTATCCTAATATTTGGCAATTTTTGGAAATATATATTTCTCAAGACTTTGAGTAAAGTTTGAGGTATTTAGTCATGCCTGTTACATGTATGACTTTAAGTACCATTTGGTTACTAGCTCTTAAGTATCTCACACACACAAACTAGACATTTAGATTATCTTAACTAAAACAAGAGATACACAAACACCATATAAATATAAAACTAAACATTTTTCTTAAATAGTGGCATGTACAATTTTTAAACCATTTGTGATAAAGAATCTGGCTTTTCTGTGGTACGTGGGCCTCTCACTGCTGCGGCCTCTCCCGTTGCGGAGCACAGGCTCCGGACACGTAGGCTCAGCTGCCATGGCTCACACGCCCAGCAGCTCCGCGGCATGTGGGATCCTCCCGGACCAGGGCACGAACCCGTGCGACAGGGACTCGCAACCACTGCGCCACCAGGGAAGCCCTGGCTTCATTTTTTGATGTTTGACTGCTGAGAGCTTTTTTTTTGTTTTTTGTTTTCTTTTTTTGCGGTACGCGGGCCTCTCATTGCTGTGGCCTCTCTCGTTGCGGAGCACAGGCTCCGGACGCGCAGGCTCAGCGGCCATGGCTCACGGGCCCAGCTGCTCCGCGGCATGTGGGATCTTCCCGGACCGGGGCACGAACCCGTGTCCCCTGCATCGGCAGGCGGACTCTCAACCACTGCGCCACCACCCTGCTGACAGTTTTTAAGCCTCACCTCCCTTTTCCTCTCCTGCCCCGTGTCTGGACAAGCTGCTACGGCCAAAAGAGTGCTCCCTCTTTCGGCACTCACAGGAAGTTCAAACCATACAGCCTCCTCCCAGCATGCAGGGGCTCACCCTCTAACCATCATAAAAACCCCAAGCCAGTCTCCTTTCCCAGGTCTCAAGACATTTTCAAACAGCCTGAGAGGCCAGCCCTGCTCTCCCCAGGAAGCCTCATTATATGAGTGATAAACCTTTTCATACCCTGTTGGTGTGTTCATGGCGTCGCCGGTCTCGACATACAAAACAAATTTTGGGTGAGAGTCCTTCCTATCAGGATGGCCCCAACCGTATTGTTTTCCAAGCCATTTAACCACTCCAAATTCCATTTCCCCATCTGGAGATAATAATCTTGAACTCAAATGGAGATAATAAGTAGAGATAATAATTTCCAACTCACAGGGTGTTAAATGATACAGAAACTTAGAACACCTGCCAGAGGGAAGTGGTGGTGGGAGTAGAGGAATTAGGTGAAGGTGGTCAAAAGGTACAAACTTCCAGTTATAAGATAAATAAGGCCTGGGGATGTAATGTGCAACATGATGAAGACAGTTAATACTGTTGCGTGTTTGAAGTTGACAAGAGAATAGATCTTAAAAGTTCTTATCAAGGTTTTGGTTGTATCTGTGAGGTGATGAATGTTAACTAATCTTATTATGGTAATCATTTTGCGATATATAAACCAGATCGTTATGTTGTACACCTTAAACATTTAAATGTTATATATCAATTATATCTCAACAAAACTTTAGCTTTGTATGCCTTTCCTCGCTTCTCTCCCCCTTTCTATCCACGACTGCTATCCCACGTATACACCACACACACACACAGGCTACACACGTTAACTAATATGTATCCTTTCTTACATTGCTCTATGCTCATAGTATCCTATACAGACTTACACACACATACACACTCCCTCACACACAGTTTTTAGCTTTGTTTTATAAAAATGAAGTCATATTATACATACTATTTTGCCTTTTGTTTCCTCACTTCACAATATCTTGTGGAAATCCTTCAAAGTCAAGAATAGCTCTTATACATTTTTAAACGGCTGCACAGTACTTCCTAGTCTGAATCTGTAGTGATTTGTGCAGCCATTTTCTTGTTTATAGTTACTTACTTTGCTTCTGGTTTTTCATCATCTCACCTCATAAAGAAACCCCATACCTTTTGGTTAACACTCCATATCCATAACCCCTTCCCCCATGTCCCCAGGCCTGAGGAACCACTAATCAGCTTTCTGTCTCTATAGATTTGCCTATTCTAGATAGTAGTTCATGTTAATGGAATCATATATGTGATTTTTTGTGACTGTCTTCTATCACTTAACATAATGTTTTCAAGGTTCATTCCTGTTGTAGCATTTGTCAGTACTTTATTCTTTTTTATGGCCAAAAATATTCTGGGGTGTGTGTGTGTGTGTGTGTGTGTGTGTGTGTGTGTGTGTGTATGTGTCCATTTATCTGTTTATTCTTTCACTGATAGACATTTGGGTTTTTTCAGCTTTGGCTATTATAAATAATGCTGCTATAAAACTTGGTATGTAAATTTTTGTGTGAACATATGTTTTAATTTCTCTTGGGCCTATACCTAGGAGTGGAATTGTTGAGTCATATCACCACTGTATTTGACCATTTAAGGAGCTGCCAGACTGTTTTCCAAAGTGACTGCACCGTTTTACATTCCTACCAGCAGTGTATGAGAGTTCTAATTTCTTCACAGCCTCACCAGCACTTATTATTTTTTAAATTAAATTAAATTTTATTTTATTTTATTGTAGTCATCCTAATGGATGAAGAGGTGTCTTGTTTTGATTTGCATTTCCTGTTGCATCTTTTGTTTTGGGTGTGTTGGCCATTTATATATATCCTTTGGAGAAATGTCTGTTCAGATCCTTTGCCCATTTTTAATAATTGAGTTGTAAAAGTTATTTATGTGTTCTACATACAAATCCCTTATCAGATTATGATTTGCAAATATTTCTTTTTACTTTCTTGATAATGCACTTTGAAGCATAGAAGTTTTAAATTTTGGTGAAGTTTAGTGTATTTTTCTTTTGTTGCTTATCCTTTTGGTATCATATCCAAGAAGCCATTGCCAAATCAGAGGTTATGCAGATCTATGTTTTCTTCTAAAGAGAGTTTTAACTTTTAGATGTAGGTCTTTGATGCCAATTTCAGTCAATTACTGCATATGATGTGTGGAAAGGGCCCAATTTCATTCTTTTACATGAGGATATACGGTTGTCTTAGTACTATTTGCTGAAGAGACTATGTCTTATAATTTTCACTGCTTGGGAATGGGTCCTCGGAGCTCCTTGTATTGTCATCCTGGAAGTGGAACTCCTGGTGTAGCTTTCTTGAACTGGTTGTTGTGATGTGTGCTGAGGTGGTGGTTGGGTTGTTAGTGATATGAAAATATGATTACTGGATACCTTAGCATAAAAAAAGATTTAACAACAACAAAATAACACATTTGACTTTTACTTAAAGGAAAGATCTACCCTAAAGTTGATAGGTACTTTTCATTCCACACGTGCCTTCTTTCAATAACTGCTTCCCAAAAAACCAGATTTCCTGCTGTTCAGTTACCTTCCCCCCTGGTACATAGCCTTTACAAAAAGACAAGGATTTCAAGTGAGACAGGCCAGTAGCTGCTATATGGAATTGGTGATAGACTTGGCACATTTTGAAAATGGTTCAAGTCCATCTTGTACAATTGCTTCTAACCAGGTAATACTGTTTCTTTCTTTCTAAGGATTCCACTCCCTCCTTTCATTCCAGTTACCTGGAGGGGAATTTGAAATCTTTTTGCCTCAAGTGGCTATTCAAAGGGGAAACATTAATGATGAATTTCTCTGTTGTTTTGACCTAAAGTCCTAGGAAGAAAGAAACTTATTTCCTGTGTTGTACTTGGGTGAAAGTCATCATCATAGAGGTTGACTCATGTGAATTTTAGAGTCAGTGGGTTCAGGTTTAAGATATTTTGGGGGATGTTACTTAACGTGTCTGGTTCACAGTTTGTACTTTCCCTTCTCTGTTTTTATTATTGGCAGTTGATTGACTAGAAAACAGTATGTGCTCCTTTTTTAGAGAACCACACACAGACACACACTTTAAATAGGAAATTATCACTGGACATGTGTATAATCTGAAGAAGATGCAAATAAATGTGTTTTCCCCGTTTCTTATGCCTCATCCCAAGACTACTACCTTGAAGATAATTTTATATTACTCTGGAACTCTTAGGATTCTACTCGTGCTGTTGACCGTCTGTTTCATAATCAATTTCTTTGCTTTAAACAGGTTTATAAGTTCTTTTTTTTCAAAACTCACAGTTAAATCTATGCCTTGATCAAACCCTATTATTGATTGATTATTTTTATTGCCTTTGGCCCAGTTTTCCCGTCTCTTTTTCTGATATTGTTTCAGAATTCTTATTCCACCTGACAAAAGAAAGAAACTACTTTAGAAAAATGGGAAATGATGGACTTACATAACCAAAAAGGAAAAGGGTACACTTGGGCATACCTGGTTCTGAACAGGTTTATTTCTGCTTCTGTCTTTATCTCCTACTTTGCTCGAATAGGTTGACCTCACTTCCACCTAGTCCTGCTCATACATGAGACTCATTCTGTAGTTCTCAGATGGGGGCCATTTAATAGAGTCTGGAGATATTTTTTGAAACCACATTATGGGTAAAGGTACCACTGGCATCTAGTTGATAAAGGTCAGGGATGCTGCTAAATATCTTAAAATAAACAGGACAGCCCCCCACGACAAAGGACTGTCTGACCCAAAATGCAAGGTCGCTGAAGTTGGGGAATTATGGGCTAGATTAATGTCTCCTAGTAACTCCTGGCTCACGAGTCCCCAGCTCTGCTGCTAGGAAGGAAAAAGCTCTTCCCTTCCAGCTTCAATTCATTAGAAAAATCCCAGGAAAGTGGTTTGGGATACAGCCAACTCCCTCTTCCCCACATCCCTGCCCCAGGCCAATCTTTGCAGCTGGGAGCCAGGGTGCTATCATCAGTATATGGAGCCAGGGTGCTATTATCAGTATATTCTAGGTCAGGTTCTCACTTTTATACAAATTACAGCAGGCAGGGAGGTTACTGCCAAAGGAAGATGGCAGCTTTCATTCAGACCCCATGTTAGATGTTCATCCTCCAAACAAAGAGGGCTGCTTTATGGAAAAGAAAGAAGAGGTTGGGGGAAGACAGAGTAATTATGTCCACAGTATAATTTTAAAATGAGCTTACATTTTTATTCATTTAGATGGTATAAGTTCTATACACTTGTATAATTAACAGTATTCTGTTCTTATGCCTAGAATTCTTCAACAAGAAAGGACCAACGTAAAAATAGCTCTTGAAGGAACGTGGATTAGAGATTACAAGTATAAATAAACCATTAGTCCAGCACATATAATTACATAGGAAGTCAATCATAATTTTATTGGCTAAGAAATAGCACAAGACTGTGAAATTAGAGTTGACAGTGCACACATCTGTACTGAAAATACAACCTTTACATTAGATTTGACTGAGCCCAGTGTATAAAATATATTCCTGTATTGAAATACTACATTGAGATTCCATCAAAGCACACTGATGTGAAGGATATATTGAATGACAAAGCTGTGATCCTTTCTTTTACAAATATGTTTAACCAACTATATGAATACTGTAACGTGAATGGAGTAATGAGGGACTGCTGCACCCAGTTTCATTAAAGATCAAGTTCAGTATTCTCACTGTTTCATGAAGATTTGAAAGTTAAGAATAATGAACTTAATCTATGATGTGGAGATTTCCAGGTCTCTTAAGCCAGGTTAGCATGTGAAAAATGGCATTTAAACACCTTTAATTTAAATTGAAGTGCCCATGCCCGTAATTTTTTTTTGACATTTCAATAAAAATTTATTGAAATTTCAATGATATTTTAAAGAGAGAGGGCAAAAATACAGAAAACCAAAGAACTCATCAAAAATTATAACACAAAATATACCTTCATGAATTTTTGTCTTTAAACCAGCTGTCAGCACCTGACTTTTGAACTCTGAATATACATCTCTATAGGCACCAATTCAAAACACCATCAATACTGAAGACAGTAAGTAGTCAATCCCACTTGGTTTTGAAGAAATCAGAGACTAGCAAATACAAATACAAAAGAAAAATTAGAAAGTCCTACCACAGCCTCTGCACTCCCCACCCTCTGCCCCCAAGCAATCTCAGAACCACTCTTAGAAATTTGAACCTTCCCAAGTTTTGGTAAAATAGGCAATAGCACTTTTCCCCACTTTTGGACATTAAAAAAGAAAAAAAAATTTCTTTGCAGACAACTGTTTTGGAAAGTGTGTTGATGTCGGTACAGAAAGTGTGTTTTCTACTTTCAAAAGCGATCCTGTGACCCTGAAATAAAACTGACTATAGGAAAACAAACCCACAAAACCTGACAGCGGCAATCCTATTTACACAGAGTGATGTACAATGTCAATAAATTAAAGTTTAATATTCCGAGCATTCATATTCCACCTATTTACAAGAGTTATCAAATAATTACATAAATACTTTGTCTAAGAGTCTCGCTTCTTTATCATTTTTTTTTAAAACCTTGTTATTGCATATACAGGAAAGAGAAAGAACTGCCAGAGGGACAACATGAATCCTGCTACAGAGCTTAGATAAAATAAATTCATTTTTGGTGTTTCCCCACCCCTTCCCTTTAAATCATCCCCCTTGGGGTTGTCGAGAATCGAGGAAAAGGGTAAGGGGTAATGTCCTTTTCTCTCTAAAAGCAAGCATTCAAAAGTAAAACCCACAAACACATTACTGTGGAACATGCAAGAAGAGACCTATAGCTCTTAAAACCTCACAAGAATATTAAAAAGACACAGATTTCCTTAATAGAGACTAAACAAGGATGGCAGGGACTTCCCTCCCCAAACAATGCTACCCAGTAATTTATTTAGAACTGATACACAGGTCACTAGAAAGTTTTTAATCTTCACAAACAGAATCATATTAATGTATCCATTTGTCCCCGGTATTTTCTTTTCAATTTTATTTGTGTTTCCACCTGACACAGTGAAGGAAAAAAATATATATATAAATCTGCACTGGGGGAGAAGCTTTTCAACCCCTGCCTCCTGGGGCCTGGCTACCTTGATCTTCCCACAGCTCCCAGACCAGCCTTGAAGGAGGTGCTCTGGACGCCAACATGCCCTTAATTCATCTTGTAGTTGATCAGTCTGTTCCTGGACTCCTCTACCATGTTATATGCTGACTCACTTTAGCAGTGCACCTCTTAATTCTGACACCTGTGACAGAGAATGTTCATTTGAAAGGCAGCTACTTTTTTCATAACATCTCAAGTGAAACTTTCACATACAAACAGTACCGAAAAAGCATTCACAGTTAAAGCAGTAGAATTAGGCCCATTTGTTCCTTTCTCCACAGGTATTTTACAAAGGATTTAATTTGCTGTTTTATTTTATGTTACTTTGTTTTTAAATAGGATTAGTCCTTTTTTTCTTCTGGAAATGAAAGGAGCAAATCATGAAATTCATACAACTGTAGAATGACTAGAGCCACCTGGTAAGCACAGTATGACTTCCAAATTTTCTGTCCACAGCACCACATTGCATCAGATCTCTGAGGTTTAAGCTTTTGACAAATTGTTTTATTTCTGTCATTTCACAGATCTACTTAGGTTGAACATCTAGAATCAGGGCATTTGACAACCAGTTCTTAACAGTATCTCAGTCAGCCTTTGTCATGTGAGAAAAGAAAAGTTCAAAGGGGCCTAATGACTCTTAGCTGGTTGCCCTCTCCATTTCATCACTCCTTTTGTACTCTCAACTGCAGAAAAGCAGGTCTTTGTCACAGCAGCCCTGGATTTCAGTGGACATCCCCCTCAATATTTCACTCCCTTGCATACTCCCTGTAGCCTCCAAATCTCGATTTTCTGACTCATTTCATCTTGGCAGTTTTATTTGGTCCACATTAAAATGAGAAAATGAAAGATAATTACTGTAGTTTTTATATAGCCAAACTTAATTCTCTTCATGAATTGTTTTGAAATTGTGTCCTATTTAAAGTCATTTTTAAAGTCATGAATATGCTTCCTTTATGAGGTAATGATAATTGAAATGTCCGTACTTATTAAAATAAAATTTAATTGTATTTTATGTGTCAACTTGACTGGGCCACAGGGTGGCCAGATAGATATTTGGTCAAACATTATTCTGGGTGTTTTCATGAGGGTGTTTCAGATGAGATTAGCGTTTAAATCCATACACTGAGTAAAGCAGATTGCCCTTCCTAATGTGGGTGACCTCATGCAATCAGCTGAATGCCTGGATAGAACTAAAAAGTGGAAACTCCTGCTGCCTCATTGCCTTTGAACTAGGACACTGGCTATTTTTCTGGCTTTGGACTTGGACTGAAACACTAACTCTTCCTTGGTCTATAGCTTTCCCAGATTTGGGGACTGGTGAAGTTGAGCCCGCTGGCCTTCGAACTGGAACTACACCATCAGTTCTCCTGGGTCTCCAGGTTGCTGACTGAAGATATTGGGACTTGTCAGCCTCCATAATTGTGTGAGCCAATTCCTTATAATAATTGTATATTTATTATATATAATATTTATGATATAATATAAATTTTATGATACCTTTATTATATATAATAAATTATACACACACACATCCTATTGGTTATGTTTCTCTGGAGAGCCCTGACTAATACACCATCATTTCATCTCCCTGTAGTTCTTTTGAAATTGCACTGGTTGGTGAAAACCAGAAGTCCAGAATCTGTGCTCTGATCCACCCTGCTTTACCTGTTCTATAAAAAGACTAATAATAGTACTTTACTAACATAGTACTGCATAAAATAATTTATGTAAAGGTCTGTATATATTAAGTGCACACGTTAAACATAAAAGATAGAAACCGGATCTTAGGACTTTTCCCAGAGAGACCTACCTTACAGCATAGGCTTCTTTCCTAAACGGAAGAATCAATTTGATCGCTACATAATGTGAAATAGAAACATGCAACAATTAGGTACTGATCAACTCATAGATAATATAACGATCAAGAAAAGTTTCCTAATTTCTAGCTTTTACACATCAGATGTAGGGGTATAGCAACGTGAACCATGAACAGCCTAACTTCAGAGAGAAATAGAAGTTGTCTGGAAACAGATTTTTTTCTGGCAACCCAATTCTGACGTCTAGCTTACAAATGTAGAAATAATGTTCTTCTGTGTTAATAACGGCTTTGGATAAACTCTTAGAGTTGTTAGAGGTAGAATTAAGTACTGAGCATACTGTAAAAAAGAAAAAGAAGAAGAAGAAGCATTTTAGCATTTAAAATTCTGAACTTGTTAGTTAAGTATTCTAGGCCCCAGTTTCCCATCTGTGGAAAGGGGGAATTAACGTGCCAGATCTACATTGCTGGGAAGTACTAGAATAAATCATACACAGCTGACTTTGACTACTTACTTTAAAAAAATACTAAATTCTACATCAGCTTTCCTTTGTTACTTGCCCAAATACTTGAAACTTTCAGTCCATCCATGAACTCAGGATATCCTGAGATAAAGCATGCTAATGGTCATAGTTACTAAGGTGTATTAAGAAAGGTTCAGAATATGATGTATGCGTGTGAATATAGATAGATATGGATACACATTTAAGGTCGTACTTATGTACACGGATGTGTGTGTGTGTGGATGTGTGCGTACACATGTGTAGTGTGTGAATGTATATGGTAATTAGTGGAAAGACATATGAATTAAAAATCATTGGAGCAGAAGCCAACTGCATGCATACTATTGCTTATCTTCCTCCCTTCTTTTCGTGTATTACACTTTCCCCAGGTTTGAAAATGTATTTATGTTCATGTTCAAAAGGTTCTTGAGCGATGAGATCCTTTAAAATAGGACAGGTATTTGTGTGTGTTTACCACCACTTTGGCTAGTGCAGTTCTTTAAGGCTATAATTACATATGTTCAAAACAGAAAAATTGAATGTCCACAGTTCCTGTTTATATTTCTCTTAATGTAAGTCATGGAGATCGGAGACATTGTTTGTATTTTTTATTCTAAACGTGACAGTTAGGGTAATGTTTCGGTAAGATCAGAAGAACAATGCTTTCTCATTTTAAGGCAAATCATCCCAGAACATGCAATTAAAGAGCTAATCAGAGCTGGTTAAATTAGGCATTTGTTAATTATGCAAAAACAATTTTCTCTTCCTACTTGAAGTATTATGATTACTGATTTTAAGGTTAAATTATTATTGCTTCTAAGTGGTTTATTTAAGCAATCTGAAATTCTCAAATCTTTTGAAACACTTTGCATTCAAATATCCATCATCCGTGCATCCAGTCATAACAGTAATTCACTAATTCCACAAATATTCCACTGTTCATAGGTGCCAGATACCATCATCTGTGCTGTTGTAAATGGTAATGCTAAATAAAATAAACATAACCTGCCTTCAGTAAGCTAAAAGTCTAATGAGGAGGTAGACATCATACATAAATAAAAATTAAATCTCCATTTAATGCGTGTGTTAGGCTCTAGGGCTGCCATAATAAAGTATCAAAAACTAGGTGGCTTAAAACAATAGAAATTGTTAGTCTTTCAGTTCTGGAGGGTGGAGGTCTGCAATCAAGGTGTCACCAGGGCTGTCCTCTCCCTGATGGCTCTAGGGGAGAATCCTTCCTTGCCTCTTCTAGCTTCTGCTGTTTGCTGGGCATCCTTGGTGTTCCTTGGATTGTAGATGTGCCACTGCAGTCACTGGGCTATCTTCTTTCTGTGTGTCTTCATATAGTTTTCCCTCATTAGTGCCTCTGAGTCCAAATTTCCTCTTTTCACAAGTACACTAGTCATAATGGATTAGGGCCCACCCTAATGACTTCATTTTAATTTGATTACCTCTATAATGACCCTATTTTAAAATAAGAGCACAGTCTGAGGTAGTGGGTGTTAGGACTTCAACATACCTTCTTTGGTGGAGGACAAAATTCAACCCATAACAATGCACAATTACAAACAATGACAAGTGCTATGATGTAGCATAACCACCAATAGAGAGAATAACGTGGAGCCTCTATTTTAAGTTGAGTAAACAGGGAAGGACTACTGAGGACCCAGAAAATAAGAATTAGCCAAGCAGGCAAAGGGGAGTAGATGCAGCTGAGTGAAGCAGCACATGCAAAGGTCCTGAGGTGGGAAAAAGCTTGATGCACAAAAAGAAGTTAAAGACAGCCAGGGTGTCTGGAGTACAGTGAATGAGAGAAAAGATCTCAAGATAAGTAGTTTAACTTTATCCAAATTTTTGTTTTTTAGGAACTGTGAGCAATTACCAGAACAGACTGAGGTTAGATAGCATGAACTTATTAAGGATGTAATCAGTACGGTTTTATGACTTCCTTGATAGTAAGTGAAAAAGGTGAGGACACTGGAGGATATTTGCAAGCTAGGAACAGCAGAAGAACAGGGAGAAGGAAAAGGCTGGAGTATAAATAACAACATCAGTGGAATTGTTCACAACTTGAAGAAAAGCCTGCAAATTGTCATAACCAGAGTTGATATTCAGGATGATTTGAACTAATCCAGCCATACTGGCCATTATAATATTTGATTACTTTGATAACAATTGGTAATAGCCCCTGCCATAGGCCTCCAATCACCTTGCTGGCCTCTCTCCTGGAACCTTTCCTAGACTGCCCCCAAATTTCAGAAGTGAAAGTGTTAGCTCAAGAGATAGTTGGGGCCTGGAAGTTACCTGCATTCACTCTGTTGCTTACTGTTCTCCATTCTGATTGGTCTACCCATAATGTACTGGGCATATCCTAGTAAGAAAGGTTCACATATGATAAATATAGAGAGATACATATTTATGTGCATATAGAGAGAGGTTGCATAATATGTGTTTGTACACAACTATATATTTGTGAAAATTACCTAGGAGAATAAGCTTGAAAGTTACTTATTTTATATTCCTGTTGGAGCCATAATCTCTGAAATCTTAGCCATCCACTGAAACTCAAGTTGTTGGCTGATATGGAAGTTGTAGAGGCTAGAGACAGGTGTAGCTGGGGAAATGAACTCTGCAGCAGAAAATGCAGCAAACAGTCACGAAGTTGGCTTTGATTCAGGCTGGTATCCACATCCAAACTGGTCTCATTCTAGAAAAAGATTAGAAGTGGGAGGCTTCAGACAGAGGCAGTGCCCAAAGGCTAGAAAAATAACTGCATGCCATTTTCAGGAGAGCAGCCCAAGGAACTGGGGATGCAGAACAGGATCCACTCCACGTGGGAGGGGACTGGCCCACATTGGATTCAGGACAGGTTCCGATGTTAAGTAGAGGAATGGGAGGCTAACATTGACAAAGGAAGTAGGACACATTGATGATAATACATAGGAAAATTGACCCTAAGAGGTTTAATCAGAGAGGAAATATATCCTCCCTTAATTAGGAGGTCCAGAAGAAGGGGTGGGCTTTAGGATCAACTTACTTATTCAGATCACCCCACCTCTGCCCCCCTGCAGTTCCCTTGTTCGTTGAGCACTTCACTTGCTGGCCTTTCCTCTGCTTGCTTTCCTCACCGAGTGAAAATGATGATTTTTGGTTTCATATCCACATACAGAGCATCCGGAGGATACTAGGAACTGTCTTCCAGTAGTTACCTATTTTTAAGAACAGGAAAACTCTTTCCCAGACTACCCAACAAACTTCTCCTTGTGTATCATTTCTCCAGATTGGAATGTATGCCCATCTTGAACCAATCCCTGTGTCTATTTAATTATGCAACAATTGACCTTGGTCTGAATTCCTGAATTCATCCCAAACAGGGTATGAGATTACTCTTAACGCCGATTAGCCCAATCCCAGATTTATTAACAAAATTTATTTTTCACTTATTGGGGAGTGGACAATTTGATTAGGTTCTCTCTCAAATTTTTTTGAAAGCAAAGAATCTGAAAAGGATTTGATGCCCTAGCATTAGAGTTGGTCAGATAAGGACACAGACACCAAGACAACATTAGAAACGTCAAAGATTTATATAGGATATACCTACAAGAGATAGAGGAGCGAGGAACAGAGAAAGGCTTCAGACTACAATGCAAATCTAAACCTAAGAGGTGGGAGGAAAGGAAACTGGGTTTGAAGGACCTCAGGATACAGAACAGCCCTGAAAAAGTCTTAGGTCAGAAGGCAGCCCCAGAGCAAAGATGACTGTTGGGAGAGTCTGGTGTTGGCAGAAATGGCCCAGCTCTAGTCACTCTGCCAGGCTCAGTCACTGGCTGTGAGCAGCCTAGGGAAAGCATGACCTCTTGTGAACATCACAGTAGAAATGGAGATGTGGCAGCTGGAGGCATCTGCTAACTACACTGCTCACAGCAGGTCTGCTCTTGGAAGGAGATCTACACGGCACAACTAGCTGCTGTTTACATGGCTATCACACAGAGTCCTTCTTCACTTTTCAGTTTCTGGAACATATGAAAAATAGATTTTACCCAAACTTATTCAGTGACAATTACTAATTCTCTTACTCTTTCACTTAGAGGCACTTAGTTAAACAGAAAGGTTTGGGGAAATTTAGCTATCGCTAATTTTAATAAAACTTGGCCCTTACAATAAATTTTGATAAAGTAAAGTGCTTTAATCTGATGTATCTTAAATATGTCTTTGTCAGAACTTTGGAGTTACAGACTTAGCTCATTCAGTTTATGGTAAATGTCTACCATATGACCTAATTAGCAAAGCCAGCCCTCATTGTCAAATCAGACTTTCTGTAAGAAATCCTGCCTTTATTTTTCAATTCAAATAAACATATAAATTCGTATTTTTACCGTAATCATCTCCCTTCTGAATTCTAAGATAGTTGCATGAGAGATAAGTGATAAACGGAAGGATAAGTGGACAGATAGATAAATAGATCAGTCTTGCTACCAGTGTGTCATTTGGATAAAATAAAGCATCACAACCTTCAGCATTTCTTATAATAAAATCTTTGCTTTACTCTCATGAGACACAGTCTCTGGAGCCATGCTTTCTTTCATAATCATCCAGAGACGGATAAGATAAAGTCATTAAATAAAAATTAAGTAATGCTGCCTCACCCAAAACACTGAACATCTCAGTATTGACAAGAATACAGCATTTTTATTTACACACACACATCATATATATATATAGTCTCTTTGTTCAGTGACCAGTGGATTTGTACCCCTGGGAAGTTAGCCACAGTAAAATTCAGTTTACTGTGTAAACTGAAGTAAACTGTGTAAACTGTGTAAGAGATATGCCTCTCCTTTGTAAAGTGGGAGAAGGTCTATTGTAAAAGGAAGATGAGAAAGAAAATTAGGCATGACTTCTAAAAAACAGAGACATTCTGAAGGAGTTTTAGAAGAGTATGTTTAGGAGTTAAGTAAAGTATCTAGAAATTGGGACTTCCTTGGAGGTCCAATGGTTAAGACTCTGCATTCCCACTGCAGGGGGTGTGAGTTCGATCCCTGGTCGGGGAACTAGGATCCTATATGCCACGTCACTTGGCCAAAAAAGAAAAAAAAAATACTTAGACTAAAACGGCAAGTAATTAAAAACACGTTAGCAAAAAAGTATCTAAAAATTGATTACCAAAAAGGTCACCCATGCCAGTTCACCTTTGGGAAATTTTCTTCTGTAGCCACAGGCTAGTTTGAAGACTGTGGCCTATATGACCTTCCGTGCTTTTCTCCCTACCCACTGAAAATTCCAATCGCATGGACTTGTTTGGCATTCTCCAAATACTGGTACACGTTAATGCCTCTGCAATTTTGCTCGTTTTTCTTTCTACTGATGAGTTCTTCCCTTCTGCCTTTCAAACTCATACGCATCCTTTAAGACTGACCTTAACGTTATCCAATCTTTGATGAATTTTCCTATCATCTCCAAGAGTCACTCTTCCCTCTATCCTCCCATGGCACATTATAGCTAGGTTTATTTATTTATTCATTTAAATTTTTTCAGCTTTATTAAGATATAATTTACACATAATATTTGTAAGTTATTTAAAGTGTACATGATGATTTGACATATGTGTACCTTTGAAAGGATTCCCTCCGTCAAGTTAATTAACACATTCATCATCTCACATGTTTACCTTTTTTTTTTTTTTTGGTGAGAACATGTAAGTTCTACTCTCTTAACAAATTTCAGTTATACAATATAATGTTATCACTATAGTCACCACACTTTACATTATATCCTCAAACCTTATTCATCTTATAACTGAAAGTTTGTACCCTTTCATTAACCTCTCTCTATTTCCCCCACTCTTCAGGCTCAGCAACAACTTTCTACTCTCTGTTTCTATGAGCTCAGCTTTTTTAGATTCCACATATAAATGATACCATGCAGTATTTGTCTTTCTTTATCTGGCTTACTTCACTTAGCATACTGCCCTCAAGATTCATCCTTGTCTTCACAAATGGCAGGATTTCCTTTTTTGTTTTTAAGGCTGAGTAATATTCTATTGTATATCTATTCAGCTGTTGATGGATACTTAGTTTGTTTCCATATATTGGCTATTGTGAGTAATGCTGCAATGAACATAGGGGTACACATATCTCTTCCAGATAGTGATTTTGCTTTTTATGGATATATACCCAGAAGTGGAATTGCTGGATCATATGACAGTTATATTTTTAATTTTTTGAGGAACTTCCATACTGTTTTCCATAGCGGCTGTACCAGTTTATGTTCCCACCAACAGTACAGACATTTACTTTTCTCCTTGCCAGCAGTAGTTATTGCTTGTCTTTTTGATTTGACATCCTAACGGGTGTGAAGTGATATCTCATTGTGGTTTTTTTGTTGTTTGTTTTTGGGTTTTTTTTTTTGCGGTATGCGGGCCTCTCACTGCTGTGGCCTCTCCCGTTGCGGAGCACAGGCTCCGGACGCGCAGGCCCAGCGGCCATGGCTCACGGGCCCAGCTGCTCCGCGGCATGTGGGATCTTCCCAGACCGGGGCACGAACCCTTGTCCCCTGCATCGGCAGGCAGACTCTCAACCACTGCGCCACCAGGGAAGCCCCTCATAGTGGTTTTGATTTCCATTTCCCTGATGATTAGTGAGATTGAGCATCTTTTCATATACCTGTTGGCCATCTGTATATCTTCTTTAGAAAAATTTCTATTCAGGTCCTTTGCCCATTTTTTAATCAGATTGTTTGGATTTTGGCTATTGTGTTGTATGAGTTTCTATTTTGGGATATTAACAATTTATCAGATATGTGGCTTGCAAATATTTTCTCTTATTCTGTAGGTTGTCATTTTGTGTTTTCTTTTGCTGTGCAGAAGCTTTTTAGTTTGATGTAATCCCGTTTGATTATTTTTGCTTTTGTTGTCTTTGCTTTTGATGTCGGATCCAAAAAAATCATTGCCAAGACCAATGGCAAGGAACTTACGCCTCATATTTTCTTCTAGGAGTTTTACTGTCTCAGGTCTTATGTTCAATTCTTTAATCTATTTTCAGTTGATTTTTGTGTATGGTATAAGATAGGGGTCCAGTGTCATTCTTTTGCATGTGGCTCTCCAGTTTTCCCAACACAGTATATTGGAGAGACTATTTGACTTCAAATTAATTGACCACATATGCATGAGTTTAAATGTTTATTTCTTGTCATGTCCCACTGTTCCTGAAATCTACTTGTCTATGTCATCCTGAGAATACAGTCACAGTAATAATAATTATTCTCTAACTCTCTGCCTCATAGTATCAGCCTCAAACTGTACTAATTTAAAGTGATTAGAGAAAATAAGGTGATTCTGTGCATAACAAACCGAAGTTACATTTGAATTGGAGGCTGCAAGATTAATTAAGAATTTGTTGCTATAGCACAGATTAGCGATTACTCAGATCTTAACTAAAGTAGTGGCAGTAGAAGTTGAAAGGAGTTGCTGAAATGTTAGGGAAGAAAATACAGAATTTTGTTTTGAAAGCAAAGGAAGGACAGAGTTTCAGGATAAATAAAAAACAAAATAAGGTGAATCGCTTCAGAGCCAACATATAGGAAATGGACCTACTGAACTTGGCAGTTAGGAAATTAATGCTAACAAACAGGTCTGCTTATAACTCAATGGCCGGAATTTACCACAATTCAGTGGCTGGTCAAGTACCACACTTAGCTTCAAGGAAGATTGGAGAATTTACTATTTATTTGTATATGCAACTTCCATAGAATAAAATCAAAGTTTCATTACTAAGAAAAAGAGAAGGCTAGATACGGGGTGAATAACTAGCTGTATCTGAAGTAAGTCAGAACCCTGGGTGAACAGTATAGAAATTCCATTTCCCATCACCACAAGTCTGCTGCAATGGATAACAGATGGAAGACTGAGGGTTCTGAGATGTCTTCAAGCTTGATGCCAGACTTAGTAACCTTGCCCAGAGCCGCTCTTGAAGGCCATATCGTTTCTTTCCCCATTATTTGTTTCCTCTAAATTATCATTGCAGTCAATTTTGCTTTTGAAATTATTATAAAATATAAATATTTCTTAGAGTAACAGCATAGTAACTCACCTTTTCCCCTTTCCTTCTTCCTTTTTCCCTTAATTATCATCCTTTCTTACACTCATTATTTTTTTGAAGTTTCATGTTCATATATTTCTGTCATATTGGAATACATTCTGACCTAAGGAATTCAGATTCTAACATTTGAAGGAAGGGAGAATTATGCCACAATCAATATGTTTTTGGAGAGAAACGTTTTTTGTTTAATTATTTTATCACAAAGCCCTAAAGAGCACAAGATGGCTTGATGGCATAATTTGCATCCTCCAGTAAACTTTAAAGAGCTAAAATGGAAATGCAAGCCAAAGAACTATCATTACCCACTTCTAAACATTAAGGTTGAAAATATATAATAGCTGCATTTTCTTCTTTTTTTTTTTTTTTTTTTTTCTGAAGGTCTTATACTGATCCTTTCTCTGTAACAGGTTAGATTAGTTGAATGTTCCATTAATAATGTGATGAAAATCATTGAGAATCCCATTTAGGAAGTCAATATTTTTCTCCTCTTAAGGCTAGGCTGCAAATACTTGAAGATTTGGGGGTAATTCCTTTTAAAGAAAAAAGATCCCAAAATTCTTTTATAACAAGTAAACATTATAATCTTTTTAATCTAAGAAGCATGAAGTATAACACAGTCATGATATAGGACCCTAAAAGCTGTAAGTTACAATGGGGATAATTTAACTTAGTCTCTGAGTTTATGAAGAAATTGTGAAGCAGGGTCTCAGTCAGGACCAACCTTACAGGAGGCTGTATATGCACTGAATTAGTATCCAGTACAGGGTGCTATTTCACTCATAGCCAGGATTCACAGGTCCAAAAATCAAGTGACAGAAATGGGAATGGCACCACTCACTATTACTCCTAGTGAAACACAAGCAAAATTTTTGCTTTCTGGTCTCATGACTTTATGCTTTACTGGCTTAGAGGGATTAGTTCCTAAGGGAGGCATATTTCCATAAGGAGACACAACGATTCCATTGAACTGCAAGTTTAGACTGTTGCCTGACCACTTTGGGCTCCTCATACCTTTGAATCAATAGGCAAAGAAGGGAGTTACTGTGCTGGCTGATCCTGACTATGAAGGGGAAAGTGGACTGCTATTCCACAATGTAGGTAAGTAAGAGTACGTCTGGAATTAGGGCATCTTAATATTGCCATGCCCTGTGACTAAGGTCAATGGAAAACTATGACAACCCGATTCAGGGAGGGATTCCAATGGCCTTGACCCTTTAAGAATGAAGGTTTTGGTCACCCACCAGGTAAAGAACCACAAGCAGCTAAGGTGCTTGCTGAAGGCAAAGGGAATACAGAGTGGGTAATGGAAGAAGGTAGTTGTAAGTACCAGCTACAACCACAGCCATGTAACCAGTTACCAAAATGAGGACTGTCATTGTCATGAGTAATATTTCCTTATTTTGTTATCAATATTTTGTGTGTATAGGTTTAATGCAAATATTGTTGTTTTCTTCACTCTTTTAACCCTTATGTCACATCAGATGTATTGAATTTATATCATAGTATTTAAGTATTGTTAGCTTTACATTATGTTTGTTACAAGATATCAAGGAGAAGAGTAAACATTATCCAATGACTTTGCATCTTCTTCTGGGGAAAAGATAAATGCGCTTTTTGTTGTACATGGGATAGTTGTATCATGATAGGCAAAAGTAGGACCTAGTTATTGACTTTATTGGGAGATTAAATGTTGTTTAAGGAGATGCATGAGGGTGTCAAGATGATAAGGAGTGGACTTGTGATGGTTAATTTTGAGTCAACTTGGTTGGACCACAGAAACACAAAAGATTATAAGAGAATATTATGACCAGCTATACAACAAATTGGACAACCTAGAAGAAATAGACAAATCTTAGAATCATACAACTTTTCAAGACTGGAGAAATAGAAAATCTAAATTAAACACTAGTACAGTGGTTGAAACAGTAATCAAAAAGCTCCCCCAAACCAAAAATTCAGGACCAGATGGCTTTACCATTGAATTCTACCAAACATTCAAAGAAGACTTAATACCTATACTCCTCAAGCCATTCCAAAAAATTGAAGAGGAGGGAGTACTTCCTAACTCATTTTATGAGGGCAACATCACCCTCATGCCAAAACCAGATAAGGACAACACAAACACACACAAATTACAGGCCAATGTCTCTGATGAACACAGATACAAAAATCCTCAACAAAATATTAGCAAACCAAATTCAGCAATACACCAACAGGATCATACACCATGATCAAGGGGGATTTATTCCAGGGATGCAAAGATTGTTCAATGTCTACAATTCAATCAACATGAAACACTACATTAAAAAAATAAATGATAAAAAACATACCATAATCTCAAAAGATACAGAAAAAAACATTTGACAAGATTCATTATCCATTTATGATAAAAACTTTCAATAAAGAGAGAATAGAAGGAACATACCTCAACATAATAAAGGCCATGTGTGAAAACCAATAGCTAACATCACACTCAATGGTGAAAAATTGAAAGCTATTTCTTTAAGATCAGGAAAAAGACAAGGATGCCCACTCTTGCTGCTCCTATTCAACATAGTATTGGAAGTCCTAGTCAGAGCAATTAAGCAAGAAAAATAAATAAAAGTCATCCATACTGAAAAAGAAAATGTAAAACTGTCACTGTTTGCAGATAAGATTTTATAAATAGAAAATCCTAAAGTCTCCACCAAAAAAACTATTAGAAATAAAAAACAAATACAGTAAAGTTGTAGGATATAAAATCAATATACAAAAATCTGTAGCATTTTTATATGCTGACAATGAGCTATCAGAGAAATTAAGAAAACCATCCCATTTACAACTGCAACAAAGAGAATAAAATATCTAGAATTAAATATAACCAAGGAGGTGAAAGACCTGTACACTGAAAATTATGAGACATTGTTGAAAGAAATTGAAGAAGGCACAAATAAATGGAAAGATATTCTGTGCTCATGGATTGGAAGAATTAACATTGTCAAATGTCCATATTACCTAAAACAGTCTACTGATTCAATGAAATCCTTATCAAAATACCAAGGACATTTTTCACAGAAATAGAACCCAAAATCCTAAAATGTATATGGAACCACAGCAGATCCTGAATAGCCAAAGCAACTTTGAGAAAAAAGAACAAAGCTGCAGGTATCACACTTCCTGACTTCAAACTACATCACAAAGCCATAGTAATCAAAACAGCACAGTATTGACAGAAAAACAGATACATACATCAGTGGAACTGAATTGACAGCCCAGAAATAAACCCACACTTATATGGACAATTAATTTATAATAAAGGAGCAAAGGCCATACAATGGAGAAAGGATATTCTCTTCAATAAATGGCACTGGAAACACTGGACAACTGCATGCAAAAAAATGAAACTGGGCCACTATCTCACATCATACACAAAAATTCACTCCAAATGAGTTAAAGACTTGAATGTAAGACCAGAAACCATAAATTTCTTAGAAGAAAACATTGGCAGTACACTCTGACATTGGTCTTAGCAATAGCTTTCTAGAAATGTCTCCTCAGGCAAGGGAAACAAAAGCAAAAATAAACAAATGGGGGCTTCCCTGGTGGCACAGTGGTTGAGAATCTGCCTGCTAATGCAGGGGACACGGGTTCAAGCTCTGGTCTGGGAGGATCCCACATGCCACGGAACAACTAGGCCCATGAGCCACAACTACTGAGCCTGCGCGTCTGGAGCCTGCGCTCCACCACAAGAGAGGCCGCGATAGTGAGAGGCTCACGCACCACGATGAAGAGTGGCCCCCGCTTGCCACAACTAGAGAAAGCCCTCACACAGAAACAACGATGCAACACAGCAAAAATAAATAAATAAATTTAAGTCTTAAAAAAAATTTTTTTTAAATAAAAAATAAACAAATGGGATTACATCAAAATAAAATCTTCTTCCCAGCAAAGGAAATCACAAACAAAATGAAAAGACAACCTACTGAATGGCAGAAGATATTTTCAAATAATATATCTGATAAGGGGTTAATATCCAAAATATCTAAAGAACTCATATAACCCCATAATAAAACCACAAACAACCCAATTAGAAAATGGGCAGAGGAGCTGGATAGATATTTTTCCAAAGAAGACATACAGATGGCTAACAGGCACATGAAAAGATGTTCAATGTTACTAATTATTAGAGAGATAAAAATCAAAACTAAAATGAGATATCACCTCACACCTCTCAGAATGGCTATTATCAAAACTCTCATGCACTGTTGCTAGGGATGTAAATTTGTCCAGCCACTATGGAAGACAGTATGGAGATGACTCCCCAAATTAACAACAGAACTACCATATGACCCTGCTATCCCACTTCTGGGTACTTATCCAAAGAATATGAAAACACTAATCCAAAAAGATATCTGCACCCCCATGTTCATTGAGGCAGTACTTATAATAGCCAAGATATAAAAACAACCTAAGTGCCATTATGGGATGAAAGGATATATATATATATATCTCCATAAAAAAAGATGAAATCTTGCCATTTGTCACAACATGGATGGACCTTGAGGGTATTATACTATGTGAAATAAGTCAGATGGAGAAAGACAATTACTGTATGATTTCACTCATATGTGGAATACAAAAACTAATAAACAAAGAAACAAAACAAAATAAATGAACAAACCAAACCAAATAAAAACAAACAAGTAGATACAGAGAACAGAGTAGTGGCAGAGAGTAACCACTAGTAAATGAGTAAAGGAATTCAACTGTATGGTGACAGATAGAAACTAAATTTTGGGTGGTAAGCATGTTATAAGGTATACAGAAGTAGAAATATAATGTTGTATACATTATATATATAATATAGTTTATATAATGTTATAAGTCAATGTTACCTCAATAAAAATTAATTAATTAAAAAATAAAATATACATTATTATACATGTTCCACAGTTTTTGATATGTACTGTTTATTTAATAATAAATAGGTATCTTTTGAGTATCTTTGTGTCAGCCATTTTCCTCAGTGGTGAAGTTAATGGTGAAAAAGACAGACAACATCTCTACTCCCAAACATTCACCAGCCTATACATTTCTACAAAGTATGGACACAGAAGTGTTAACACTAAAATACCACTCAGAGGAAAACAGGCATCAGATTGTTAAAATCTGAGAATTTTAAAAAAACTTCTATACCTGGTTTTGCATTGTTGGTTTGTGTTTACATTGCATTCAAAAAGATTTACTCTAATAGTTATTTTACAGCTTGCTATTAGATACTACCACAATATTTAGTCTACAGCAAATATGACTATATAGCACCAAGAATCAAATGTATGTTATATAACTATCAGTGTCCGCCTTTTAAGATACTGTAAGTGGTCTTTTCCTTGATGGGTATTAACTGTACAGTCATGGAAATATTATTAACAATCAGAGCAAGAAACTTTATCACAGATTTGGCAGAGTTAATTTATTCCTTTTAGCTTTCAGAAATCTTTCATAAAAATAGATAGCACAGAGTCTAATGTATAATCTTGTTGTGAGTGGTTGGTTATACATTGAGATATCTGACACCCAGTTGTTAGAAGATCAGAAAAATGCAGAGCCCAACTGAAAGGCTAATTGTGTTTTGTGTCACATGTGGCATCACAGCAAAAGAGAGGCACACCGTGGGGGAAGAACACACTTTCTGAAGGCTGAGAGCCATTCATTTTGCAGCATGTCCAAACACATCTTATAGAGAAGAATAAATTTGTTCCATCTTCCTTACCTTCATTCAGGAATTTAATAATTCATTCATCAAAATATCTTTAAAACATATAGCTGATTCATTTTGTTATACAGTAGAAACTAACACAATATTGTAAAGCAATTATACTCCAATAAAGATGTTAAAAAGAGATCTTTAAAAATACATGAAGGAAAATAATTTATTTATATAATATTCCAACATAACATTTCTCTGGTTTCAGTACAGGAAGCAAAGATACTTGACATTGATTGATTCAGTGATTATCAGACTTTTCTCTCTTACCACATCACTTTTCCTGATTCAGCTGTTACATTGAGTCTTCAAGAGCCGTTATCAATGAGACATATGGCTCTCAGTCCTTTGAATCCAGCTTGCTTGAAAAAACAAACAAACAAGCCATCAAAACGGTGTACAGAAGGGGAAAGAGGTGGAAAAAGCCATCTCACTAACTCCAAATACTTATGGGTCACTGCCATCACCAGCATACAGGCTATGTAGCTCCATTGCTGTTATTTTTCAAGCCCATAATTCTTTGAAAAGCCTGTGGCCCCATATAAATATGACACAGAACTTGAATAACAATATGGTATTGATTCTGAAATGATGTTTTTTAAATACTTTATATTTGATACACGAAAACCTGGTTGCCTCAACAAATTTGTTAGCTGTACAAATATCCTTTTTTTTTTTTTTTTTCATTGTGAATCAGTAAAATGAAAGGCTATCAGATCACAGTTAGGTTTGGTAAAGAAAAGAAACATTGAGGTGGGGTAATCCTATTTGATTATATAGTAACAATGGATAATATTTTTTAACAGATACTACATCAAGTAATTTACACACAGAAAAGTCTTTACTTGATATTATGAGACCAAACCAATTATTACTTTAAAAATAGCTTGAACAATCTCACACAACAATCCATGTGATTCACACCAAAGTCTGTGCTCTTAACCCCTCCCTAAACTGCCTTCCCTATCTGAGAACTCCAGGTCTTTGTTTTTGATAAACACAAGTTACTCTGTGTTTCCCTGAAGCACTGGCTCTACACTGGTGGGGAGCCGTGGAATTCTCCCAGCAAAATCCCTTGGAAAAGGAAGACAGTGTCATGCAGAGGGACGAAGAGACACTGCTGCCAGCCACAGCCAGTATCTTTCCCCTTTAGAAAGCCTGCTGAGTGGCAGAGAGGAGGAAATATCAGTGTCAACCAGTCTGGTGATCTACCAGGTAAGACTGAGAAATAACTAACAGTAGACCTGTTGGATAGGCTTTTATCTTGTCTCTGTGCGGAGTGACTTCACTTCCTAGAATATCTGTAAAATTAGGAAATGTATTAGCTGACTGTTAAACTATTTTCTAACTCAAATTATGTGAGCCTAAGAAACATGGCATTAGATCGTAGTTTCCTCTTACTTTTATCCCAGCCCCTGTCTTAGAACATGTTACTTCCTTTCTAATGCTCACTTCAGCCAGTATTGTTTCTTTCTTAACAAGAACATGCAGAGTTAGGAGAGAAAGTGGAATAGTGAAGGTGCAATTGTCAATGCCACTTTAAACTACAAGATTTCAAAGAAATTGTGCTGTGCTTCCAAGTTAGTTTGTCAAAGCCTCAAACCACAAAATAACATTCTAAGCAAAAACCTCAATTCTAGCTATTGGGAAGAAGTTTGAAGCAGGCCTATTGGTACTGTAGTGCTTACTGACATTTCAATGACAAGGAGTGCCAAGATATACTTTGTAAATCCAGCACAAACATACTAATCCATTTATTGAATGTCATTCGGAATTTCTACTCCAGCTTTGCAGTGGTCTTTTGGTAAATATTAGCCCAGTTTCTTACTAGTGTGTTTAACTTAGTTAATATCAGTGCCCTGTTTATGATGCCAAGACAGGGTTATTCTAAGTTCTAGGTGTGATTTCCTCACTTGGTACCATGATGCAAAATGCATGTTGTATCATTCTCAATGGAGAAAAACTGAAAGCATTTCCTCTAAGATCAGGAACAAGACAAGGTTGCCCTCTCTCACCACTATTATTCAACATAGTTTTGGAAGTCCTAGCCATGGCAATCAGAGAAGAAAAAGAAATAAAAGGAATCCAAACTGGAAAACAATAAGTAAAACTGTCACTGTTTGCAGATGACATGATGCTATACATAGAAAATCCTAAAGATGCCACCAGAAAACTACTAGAGCTAATCAATGAATTTGGTAAAGTAGCATGATATAAAACTAACACACAGAAATCTCTTGCTTTCCTATATACTAACAACAAAAAATTTGAAAAAGAAATTAAGGAAACACTCCCATTTACCATTGCAATGAAAAGAATAAAATACCTAGGAATAAACCTACCTAAGGAGGCACAAGAACTGTATGCAGAAAATTATAAGACACTGATGAAAGAAATCAAAGATAATACAAACAGATGGAAAGATAAACCATGCTCTTAGATTGGAAAGATCAACATTGTGAAAATGATTATTGTAGACTCAGTGTAATCCCTATCAAGCTACCAATGGCATTTTTCACAGAACTAGAACAAAAAATTTTACAATTTGTATGGAAACACAAAAGACCCCAAATAGCCAAAGCAATCTTGAGAAAGAAAAATGGAGCTGGAAGAATCAAGCTCCCAGACTTCAGACTATACTACAAAGCTACAGTCATCAAGACTGTATGGTACTGGCACAAAAACAGAAATATAGATCAATGGAACAGGATTGAAAGCCCAGAGATAAACCCATGCACCCATGGTCACCTTATCTCTGATAAAGGAGGCAAGAATATACAACTGAGAAAAGACAGCCTCTTCAATAAGTGGTGCTGTGAAAACTGGACAGCCACATGTACAAGAATGAAATTAGAGCACTTCCTAACACCATACACAAAAATAAACCCAAAATGGATTAATGACCTAAGTGTAAGGCCAGACACTATCAAACTCTTAGAAGAAAACAAAGGCAGAACACTATGACATAAATCACAGCAAGATCTTTTTGGACCCACCTGCTAGAGAAATGGAAATAAAACCAAAAATAAACAAATGGGGCCTAATGAAACTTAAAAGCTTTGGCACAGCAAAGGAAACCATAAACAACATGAAAAGACACACTCAGAATGGTAGAAAATACTTGCAAATGAAGCAACTGACAAAGGATTCATCTCCAAAATATACAAGCAGCTCATGCAGCTCAATATCAAAAAAACAAACAGCCCAATCCAAAAATGGGCAGAAGACCTAAACAGACATTTCTCCAAAGAAGACATACAAATGGCAAGAGGCACATGAAAAGTTGCTCAACATCACTAATTATTAGAGAAATGCAGATCAAAACTACAAAATTACCTCACACCAGTCAGCATGGCCATCATCAAAAAATCTACAAACAACAAATGCTGGAGAAGGTGTAGAGAAAAGGGAACCCTCTTGCACTGTTGGTGAGAATGTAAATTGATACAGCCACTATGGAGAACAATACGGAGGCTCCTTAAAAAAGTAAAAATAGAACTACCATACGACCCAGCAATCCCACTACTCGGCATATACCCTGAGAAAACCATAATTCAAAAAGATATATGTGCCACAATGTTCACTGCAGCACTATTTACAAGAGCCAGGACATGGAAGCAACCAAAATGTCCATCAACAGATGAATGGATAAAGATGTGGCACATATATACAATGGAATATTAGTCAGCCATAAAAAGGAAAGAAATTGAGTTATTTGTAATGAGGTGGGTGGACCTAGAGTCTATCATACAGAGTGAAGTCAGTCAGAAAGAGAAAAACAAATACTGTATGCTAATGCACATATATGGAATCTAAAAAAAACAGTACTAATGAACCTAGTGTCAGGACAGGAATAAAGATGCAGGTATAGAGAATGGACTTGAAAACACAATGGGGGAAGGGCAAGTTGGGAAAAAGTTAGAGTGTAGCATTGACATATATACACTACCAAATGTAAAATGGATACCTAGTGGGAAGCTACTGTATAGCACAGGGAGATCAGCTCGATGCTTTGTGATGACCTAGAAGGGTAGGATAGGGAAGGTGGGAGGGGGGCTCAAGAGGGAGGGCATATGGGGATACATGTATACATATAGCTGATTCACTTTGTTGTACAACAGAAACTAACACAACATTATCTCCAATAAAGATATTTTTAAAATGCATGTTATAGACTATTTGCAATCATGACTATATTTCTTCAGATAACAAAGACACCTTAGCTCTAAGGAGCTTTAATACTGTTGTATCTCCAAATCCTTTGGTAAAAACATCACAGGAAAAGAAAGGATTCACAATTTTTTTTTTAGTGCTCTCCAAGCCCCACAGCACCCAATATGAGACTATTCCCAGATTGTCTTATGGCTCCATATGCAACAAGTTCAACTTTTGGTTGGCTCGGTGAGTCAGTTCAGTGAAGCAACTTGTCAGTTTCATATTATGTAATGGTCTAACCAATTTAACTGAATTGCCAGGGAGTTTGAAACAGCAAGCAATCAACTCAGGCAAAGCAGTTAAAGTGATTTTTACCTGTAGGTATAGTCTAACCGTCTGATATGAAGTTCTATAAGTTAGTATGTTTTATCTACACAAAATTATGTTTTCTTTATTATAAAATATTCCTATTGTTTTGGCCTGTTCCTTCTTCTTTTTCTATTATTTAAAAAAATTTACATGTATTTATTGAGTGTCTATAAAAAGTAAAATCTGTTCAGGGAAGAATAAAACCCAGAATGGTCTGAAATTCATAGAAAAGGTTAAAGGAAAAAATGCATTATCTCTATTAGCTATCTCTATTTCAGAGAACTAGACCCCAGAAAGGGTAATGCTGGGAAAATGTTGGAGTTATTGCGAGTGGGGCTGTGGGACTCCTTGACCCCCATGACATGATTGGAAAGAACAGAGAAACAATCACATGTGAAAATATAGTAGGATAAAATCTGAACGTTTATAATGAAGACCATTTGCCAGACCTGGGTGAACTCCATTCAAGAGAATGACAGAATCTGCTCCACGAAATCATGAAGATCAGAGTTGCCTCAAGCCTAGAATATAGCAGTTGTCAAATTTTCAAAATGGTAGAAATAATATATTTTAATATATATAGAAGAGTAAATTTTATTTTGATTTTTTCAAACTAAGAATGGACTGGTATTGATTAGATGACATGTAAGCACATAGAAAAGATGGGCACTGATAAGCGGAATGAGTTCACCAAGAGCAAGTTAAGCCATATTAATAACTTAGCAGATCAGCGGAATGCCCAGAGAGCTGAGTCAAGGATAAAATTTAGGTTCATGTGCTCTATGTTTGTCATGGCATAACTCTTTTTTTTTCTTAACATCTTTATTGGAGTATAATTGTATAATTGCTTTACAATGTTGTGTTAGTTTCTGCTGTATAACTAAGTGAATCAGCTATATGTATACATCTATCCCTATATCCTCTCCCTCTTTAGCCTCCCTCCCACCCTCCATATGCCACCCCTCTAGGTGGTCACAAAGCACAGAGATGACCTCCCTGTGCTATGCAACTGCCTCCCACTAGCTTTTTATTTTACATTTGGTAGTGTATATATGTCCATGCGATTTTCTCACTTCGTCCCAGCTTGCCGTTCCCCCTCCCCAGGTCTTCAAGTCCATCCTCTACATCTGAGTCTTTATTCCTGTCCTGCCCTTAGGTTCATCAGAACCTCCTTTTTTTTTTTAGATTCCATATATATGTGTTAGAATATGGTATTTGTTTTTCTCTTTCTGACTTACTTCACTTTGTATGACAGACTCTAGTTCCATCCATCTCTACAAATAACTCAATTTCATTTCTTTTTATGGCTGAGTAATATTTTATTGTATATATGTGCCACATCTTCTTTATCCATTCATCTGTCGATGGACACTTAGGTTGCTTCCATGTCCTGGCTCTTGTAAATAGTGCTGCAGTGAACATTGTGGTACATGTATCTTTTTGAATTATGGTTTTCTCAGGGTATATGCCCAGTAGTGGGCTGCTGGGTCATATGGCAGTTCTATTTTTACTTTTTAAGGAACCTCCATATTGTTCTCCATAGTGGCTGTATCAATTTACATTCCCACCAACAGTGCAAGAGGGTTCCCTTTTCTCCACACCCTCTCCAGAATTTATTGTTCCTAGATTTCTTAATGATGGCCATTCTGACCGGTGTGAGGTGATACCTCATTTTAGTTTTGATTTGCATTTCTCTAATGATTAGTGATGTTGAGCATCTTTTCATGTGTTTGTGAGAAATCTGTATGTCTACTTTGGAGAAATGTTTATTTAGGTCTTCTGCCATTTTTGGATTGGGTAGTTTGTATTTTTTGACATTGAGCTGCATGGGCTGCTTGTATATTTTGGAGATTAATCCTTTGTCAGTTGCTTCATTTGAAAATATTTCCTCCCATTCTGTGGGTTGTCTTTTCATCTTGTTTATGGTTTCCTTTACTGTGCTAAAGCTTTTAAGTTTCATTAGGCCCCATTTGTTTATTTTTGTTTTTATTTCCATTTCTCTAGCAGGTAGGTCAAAAAGGAACTTGCTGTGATTTATGTCATAGAGTGTTCTGCCTATGTGTTCCTCTAAGAGTTTTATAGTGTCTGGCCTTACATTTAGGTCTTTAATCCATTTTGAGTTTGTTTTTGTGTATGGTGTTAGGAAGTGTTCTAGTTTCATTCTTTTACATGTAGCTGTCCAGTTTTCCCAGCAACACTTTGAAGAGGCTGTCTTCTCTCTATTGTATATTCTTGCTTCCTTTGTCAAAGATAAGGTGACCAAGGTGCATGGGTTTATCTCTGGGCTTTCAATCCTGTTCCATTGATCTATATTTCTGGTTTTGTGCCAGTGCCATACTGTCTTGATTACAGTAGATTTGTAGTATGGTCTGAAGTCAGGGAGCCTGATTCCTCCAGCTCTATTTTTCTCTATCAAGATTGTGTTGGCTATTCAGGGTCTTTTTGTTTCCATACAAATTGTAAAATTTTTGTTCTAGTTCTGTGAAAAATGTCATTGGTAACTTGACAGGGATTGCATTGAATCTGTAGATTGCTTTCAGTATTATAGTCATTTTCACAGCAGTGTTTTTTCCAATCCAAGAACATGGTCTATCTTTCCACCTGTTTGTATCGTATTTAATTTCTTCCATCATTGTCTTATAGCTTTCTGCATAGAGGCCTTTTTTCTCCTTAGGAAGGTTTATTCCTAGGTATTTTATTCTTTTCATTGCAATGGTGAATGGGAGTGTTTCCTTAATTTCTCTTTCAGATTTTTCATTGTTAATGTATAGGAATGCAAGCGATTTCTGTGAATTAATTTCACATCCTGCTACTTTACCAAATTCATTGATTAGCTCTAGTAGTTTTCTGGTAGCATCTTTCGGATTCTCTATGTATAGTATCATGTTATCTGCAAACAGTGACACTTTTAATTCTTCTTTCCTGATCTGGATTCCTCTTATCTCTTTTTCTTCTCTGATTGCCATGGCTAAAACTTCCAAAATGATGTTGAATGATAGTGCTGAGAGTGGCTATCTTTGTCTTCTTCCTGATCTTAGAGGAAATGGTTTCAGTTTTTCACCATTGAGTATGATGTTGGCTGTGGGTTTGTCATAAATGTCCTTTATTATATTGAGGTAGGTTCCCTTTATGCCCACTTTCTGGAGAGTTTTTTCATAAATGGGTGTTAAATTTTGTCAAAATCTTTTTTCTGCATCTATTGAGATGATCAGATGGTTTTTCTCCTTCAATTTGTTAATATGGTGTATCACATTGATTGATTTGTGTATATTGAAGAAACCCTGCATTTACTGGGAAAAACCCCACTTGATCGTGGTGTATGATCCTTTAAATGTGCTGTTGGATTCTGTTTGCTAGTATTTTGTTGAGGATTTTTGCATCTATGTTCATCAGTGATATTGGCCTATAGTTTCCTTTTTTGTGACATCTTTGTCTGGTTTTGGTGTCAGGGTGAGGATGGCCTTGTAGAATGAGTTTGGGAGTGTTCCTCTCTCTGATATATTTTGGAAGACATTGAGGAGGATAGGTGTTAGCTCTTCTCTAACTGTTTGATAGAATTCACCTGTGAAGCCATCTGGTCCTGAGCTTTTCTTTGTTGGAAGATTTTTGATCACAGTTTCCATTTCAGTGCTTGTGATTGTTCTCTTCATATTTTTTATTTCTTCCTGGTTCAGTCTTGGAAGGTTGTACTTTTCTAAGAATTTGTCCATTTCTTCCAGGTTGTCCATTTTATTGGCATATAGTTGCTTGTAGTAGTCTCTCATGATCCTATGTATTTCTGCAGTGTCAGTTGTTTCTTCTTTTCCATTTCTATTAATTTGAGTCTTTTCCCTTTTTTTCTTGATGAGTCGGGCTAGTGGTTTAATCAATTTTGTTTATCTTCTCAAAGAAACAGCTTTTCATTTTACTGATATTTGTTACTATTTCCTTCATTTCTTTTTCCTTTATTTCAGATCTGATCTTTATGATTTCTTTCCTTCTGCTAAGTTTGGGGACTTTTTTGTTCTTCTTTCTCTAATTGCTTTAAGTGTAAGGTTACGTCGTTTATTTGAGCTGTTTCTTGTTTCTTGAGGTAGGATTGTATTGTTATAAACTTCCCTCTTAGAACTGCTTTTGCTTCCTCCCGTAGGTTTTGGGTCATCGTGTTTTCATTGTCATTTGTTTCTAGGTATTTTTTGACTTTCTCTTTGATTTCTTCAGTGTTCTCTTGGTTATTTAGTAACATATTGTTTAGCCTCCATGTGTTTGTATTTTTTACAATCTTTTTCCTGTAATTGATATCTAGTCTCATAACATTGCTGTCAGAAAAGATACTTGATATGATTTCAATGATCTTAAATTTACCAAGGCTTGATTTGTGACCCAAGATATGATCTATCCTGGAGAACGTTCCATGAGCACTTGAGAAGAAAGTGTATTCTGTTGTTTCTGGATGGAAACTCCTATAAATATCAATTAAGTCTATCTGGTCTAATGTGTCTATTAAAGCTTGTGTTTCCTTCTTTATTTTCATTTTGGATGAGCTGTCATTGGGGAAAGTGGGATATTAAAGTCCCATACTATTATTGTTACTGTTGATTCCCCCTTTATTGCTGTTAGCATTTGCCTTATGTATTGAGGTGCTCCTATGTTGAGTGTGTAAATATTTACAATTGTTATGTCTTCTTCTTGGATTGATCCCTTGATCATTATGTAGTATCTTTCTTTGTCTCTTGTAATAGCCTTTATTTTAAAGTCTATTTTGTCTGATATGAGTATTGTTACTCCAGCTTTCTTTTGATTTCCATTTGCATGGAATGTCTTTTTTTATCCCTTCACTTTCAGTCTGTATGTTTCCCTAGGTCTGAAGTGGGTCTCTTGTAGACAGCATATATACAGGTCTTGTTTTTGTATCCATTCAGCCAGTCTGTGTCTTTTGGTTGGAGCCTTTAATCCATTTACATTCGAAGTAATTATCGATATGTATGTTCCTATTAGCATTTTCTTAATTGTTTGGGGTTTGTTATTATAGGTCTTTTCCTTCTCTTGTGTTTGCTGCCAAGAGAAGTTCCTTTAGTATTTGTTGTAAAGCTGGTTTGATGGTGCTGAATTCTCTTAGCTTTTGCTTGTCTGTAAAGCTTTTAATTTCTCCATTGAATCTGAATGAGATCCTTGCTGGGTAGAGTAATCCTGGTTGTAGGTTTTTCCTTTTCATCACTTTAAATATGTCCTGCCACTCCCTTCTGGCTTGCAGAGTTTCTGCTGAAAGATCAGCTGTTAACCATATGGGGTTTCCCTTGTATGTTATTCGTTGCTTAGTGTTTAGACAAAGATGTCCAGAGAGCTTTCACTGATTGATATTACATGGGGCTGGAAGGTCTCTGGTTGTCCAGTGTCCTGTAGTTGGCCCTCCCTCCTCAGAGGCTCAGTCCCAACACCTGGCTGGATCAACAAGACCCTGCCACAGGGCTCAGAAGAAAAGGAAGAGAGAAAACAAACAAACAGACCCTAGGACAAATGGGAAAAGCAAACCTAAACAGACAAAATCACACAAAGAAGCATACACATAGACACTCACAAAAAGGGAAAAAGGAAAAAAAAAAAGGAAAGAGAGCAACCAAACCAATAAACAAATCCACCAATGATAATAAGCACTAAAAACTAAACTAAGATAAACATGAGACCAGAAACAAATTAGATGCAGAAAGCAAATTCGAAATCTACAGTTGGTTCCAAAGTCCACCCCCTCAATTTTGGGAACATTCATTGTCTATTCAGGTACTCATCTGATACGGGGTTTATCAAGTTGACTGTGGGGATTTAATCTGCTGCTCCTGAGGCTACACAGAGAAATTTCCCTGTCTCTTCATTTTCTCACAGCTCCTGGGGTTTAGCTTTGGTTTTGGTCCTGCCTCTGTGTGTAGGCTGCCCTCAGGGGTCTTTTCCCTGCCCAGACAGGAGTAGGTTAAAGAAGAAGCTGATTAGGGCTCACTTGCTCACTCAGGCCAGGGAGAGGGAGGGGTACTGTAGTCATAATTGGAATGTGGGGTGAGCTTGCGGCAGCAGAGACCTGTATGACATTGCAACAGCCTGAGGCACACCGTGTGTTCTCCCGGGGAAGTTGTCCCTGGATCACGGGACCCTGGCAGTGGTGTGCTGCACAGGCTCTTGGGGGGAGTCTGGGTAGTGACCTGTACTTGCACACAGGATTCTTGGTGGCTGCAGCAGCAGCTTTAGTGGTTCATGCCTGTCTCTGGTGTCAGAGCTGATAGCTTCAGCTTATGCCCTTCTCTGGATCTCATTTTGGTGGTGCTCTGCCTTCTGTGGGCAGACAGAGAAGGAATCCCCTCTCCTCGTGCACCCTGAAACAATGGTCTCTTGCCTCTTAGGCAGGTCCAGACTTTTTCCTGGACTCCCTCCCAGCTAGCTGTTGCGCAGTAGCCCCCTTCAGGCTGTCTTCACACAGCCAACCCCAGTCCTCTCCCTGGGGTCTGACCTCCGAAGCCCAACCTCAGCTCCCAGCCCCCACCCGCCTCAGCAGGTGAGCCGACAAGCATCTCAGGTTGGTGAGTGCTTATTGGCAATGATCCTCTGTGGAGGAATCTCTCTGCTTTGCCCTCTACATCCCTGTTGCTGTGCTCTCCTCCATGGCTCTGAAGCTCCCCCCACCCGCCCACTGCCCGTCCCCACAAGTGAAGGGGCTCCCTAGTGTGTGGAAACTTTTCCTCCTTCACAGCTCCCTCCCAAAGGTACAGGTCCCGTCCCTATTCTTTTGTCTCTGTTTTTTTTCTTTTGCCCTATCCAGGTACATGGGGATTTTCTTGCCTTTTGGGAAGTCTGAGGTCTTTTGCCAGCGTTCAGTAGGTGTTCTGTAGGATTTGCTCCACATGTAGAGGTATTTTTGATGTATTTGCGGAGAGGTAGGTGATCTCCACGTCTTACTCCTCCGCCATCTTTTTACATGGACACATCCTGAATTTTATTTATTTATTTATTGGTCAGCATAAATTTCCTTTAATAATTTCTCCATTTCCAGTAGGATTTCATTTTGAGGTTTAACATATGAATCCAGTGTAAAGTTCTACAGTTTTAGTAAATCTGGATTTCAAGTCATTTAAGATGAAAATGGAAATGAAAAGTTTACTTAAGAAGTTTAATTTTCTTCTTCTATAACGTCTAAGTCTTCATCTTCTTCATCGTCCTCTTCTGCTTGTTGATCCTTTCTTAATCAACAAATAGTTACCTGTCCTGCTCCAGATAAACACTTAGCTGACAGTGATCTCTGAAGAGGTGACTTTGAATTTGCTCTGACGATATCTAAATGACATAAATAATCTGGTGGATACAGAGAATTTTGGAAAACCTCTAAATCTTCTTCATCAATCTGTTGTATATTTTGGTAGGAAGCAGTGTAGAACTCTAAAGCTTTGCTGTGAAATAACATTTCGATAATGATAAATTCTGAAAATATAGTCTTTATATCCATTATTTTCTGCTTTTCAAAATTGTCAATGGTTTCCTCCAAATGACGAGTTATTCAGGTAGCATCCCTTGTAGCTCTTTGTAATTCAGTTTCTGCCTGTGAAATAACATATCAGTCAGACGGGTTTCTCTGACATATTCTTTCTGAGTTAACAGTTGAACAGCTTCTTGATTCCTTGCTGTTAATGTTACTTTGAGGTCATCTCGTTTCATTTCTACAATGGTTCCATAAGCTTTCAAATGTTCAACTACTTTGGCTTCAAGTCTTTCAACGTCTGCTTGTCAATAATCCTGAAGTTTGGCAAACTCGTCAGCAAAGTTTTTCAGGCCCTGATTTAAATTTGGGGTCTCTGTAGAGACATACACATTGATTTCATTCACCAGGAGTTCTGCTTTGTATCTCAGTCTGGCAGTTTTCTGCACATAAGCAGCAAAGATTTAGCACAGCTCTCCAAAATACTTCTCCACATTTGTGACAGCAGCTTACAATTGAGCATCCTGGTTCTGCAAGCTGCATTTCAACATCTTGCCTCACACACAGCCAGAGACTGCAGGCTGGGGCCCAAAGACAGGGGCTCCGAGGCACCCAGGCCCATCCTGGATTTAAAAAAGAAATAAATGTAAAATAAGTAATTTCTAGATTTATCTTTATAGTCTATTGAAAAGGGCTTTAACTTGGCAGTGCAAAACAAATTTAATGCACAGCACTTTAACGAATATCACTACTCAAGAACAGTATGAAAAATATTAATTTTAAAAAGCAAATTTTAAAAAGATAAAGTGTAAAATATTTACTGAAAGCAATACCCATTAAACAACAACAGTTAAGGTCAAAGACATCTTTTTTTTTCTTTATGTGTGGGTTATTTCACAGAGGAATAGTTGAGACTCCATGATTGTATGTGATTGTATGAACACTGTGGTTGCTTATTCAGTACTCAGAATGCTGAGACTTACTGGTTGTCGTTTAGGATCAGAATGAATACACTTAGGAATATCCATTTCCAACTAAGATGGAGTAGCTGGGAACAGAATTATCACTGAACCTGAAAAATAAAAAATGCAGATGGACAAAATATATGGAATAAAGCTTATCAAGGCACTAGCATCAGTGAATGTAGGACAGTGATGCCTGAAAGATGAGGAGAAATGTTGTGTGCCTTATGAATTTCCCTAGATATCTGTGTTGAGAGGATTTCCAGGCCGTAGAGTATGGAGGCAGAACTGAGGCAGAGTCTGGACAACACACTGAGTTGAAGAGACAAAGCTGAGAGTTTGAGGACAAAAAGCTGCCTGGAGTTTACCTCCCTAAAGTGCTGCAGAGGAGAGAGCTGCACAGAAAGAGAACACAAAGATCTGAGCCAGTCCCTTTATTTCTTTAGCAGAGTGCTAATGAGTGAACGGGAGTGAGGAAACTACCCAAGGCCAGGGAAAGAACCCCCTGAACAGGTTAAGGTGACAGTGCATGCCAGCCTCTCTTCTCTCCAGCCAGACTCAAAAACTTCATGATTCGTAGGGCATCAGGTGGAGCTCACTGAAGCGTCTTCATCAATCATAGGAAATAATTGGTCTAAAACACTTCTCCAGTCTTGCCTAATAAATCTTAAAAGCAAAAACAAACAGTATCCAAGTAAATTAACTGTGACCCAGAACAACGCTCAAGAATATTTATGACAATACAAAAATATCCAGCATCTAGCAAAGTGAAGTTCACAATGCTGAATTCAATAAAAAATGATTAAACAGACAAAGTAATAGAAAAATATGACTCATAATGAAGGAAAAAATCAATCAAAAGCCAAAGCTGAAATAGATGTTAGAATTAGCAAATAAAAACATTAAATAGTTATCATAACCCTATTCTTTATGTTCAAAATTTAAGTATAGACATGGAAGACATAAAAAGAGACAAAATTGCATTTCTATAAATGTAAACTAAAATGTTTGACTTGAGTAATACACTAGATGGGATTTGTGAAAATTTAACACTCCAGATGTAAAAATTAGCAAGCATGAAGACTTGGGAATAGACATTATTAAGATGATACACAGAAATACAGGAGAATTTTTTTTAAATGAATAGAGAATCAGTGAGATATGGAACAATTTCAAGTGTCTAATATGCTTGTAATCAGAGTGCTCAAAGACAGAGGATAGGGACTGGAAAAAATATTTGAAAAAGTAAAGACTGAAAAAATTCCAAGTTTGATGAAATCTATGAATCCACATATCAACAATATCAATGAATCCCAAGTACAAGAAACAAGAAGAAAACTACATTTCACATAATAATCTATTACCATAATTATGGTAATGGTAATGGTATTATGGTAAAGAGAAAAAATTTTAAATCATGTATATGATGAAGAACTTATATCCAGAATATATAAAAACCTCCCAAAACTCAATAAAAAGAGAACAACTCATTTTTTTAAAAAAGTGGGCAAAAGATTTGAATAGATCCAAACAGGTATGCTATTGTGGCAAATAAGCAAATGAAACAATACACAGCATGACTTTTCATTAAAGAAATGCAAATTAAAACTGTAATGAGGTACCACCACGCATCTATTAGGATGGCTAAATTTAAAAAGACAGAGCATCCCAAGTGCTGACAATTCCCGGGATGTAGAGTAACTGGAGCCCTCATATAATACTGAAGAGAATAGTACAGCTATCAACACTCTGGGAAAGAGTTTGGCAGTTTCTTAAAAAGTTACACACACCCATACCATGTGATCTAGACAGTCCACTCTAGGTGGAGGGAAATAAAAGTCTATGTCCATGCAAAGACTTGTAGAGGACTCTTCAAAAAAACTTCATGTTTAATTGCCAAAATCTCTAAACAAATAAAAAAAGTGAATTGATAAACTTGTATCTTATACATGTTTCTAATATAATTTTACATACATAGTATTTTTATATAATAAATATTTATACAATAAAATTAACATAATTTTATACATGTATGCAATATAATTATTCTATACAAAAATTTATATAATGGAATTCTGTTCGGCAACAAAAATGAATGAACTGTTGATATATTCTACATCATGAGTTAATCTCCAACTAATTATGCTGAGTGAATGAAGCAAGTAAAAATAGAGTACTCAATATAATTCTATTTATATCAAATTCTAGGAAGTGCAAACAAATCCAGAGTGACAGATTAGTCTATAATCTATAGTGACAAACTAATCTGGGGACAGGGTATGTGGGTGGAGTGAGGAGAGGTAGGAGAGTGGATTTATAAAAAGATAAGGAAATCTTTGGGAATGATGGACATGTTCATTACTTTGATTGTATTAATGGTTTCATGGGTGTATACATATGTCAAAACTCATCAAATTGTGTATTTAAATTAGGTGGTGTTTGTCGTTTACTAATATTACATCAATAAAGAAGTTAAAAAATAAGTACACTTAGGAATGCATAGCTTTTTCTATCCCTGTTAACACTCTTAACTTGGAGTGTGCTGTCTTGGAAGGTAAACTGTGCAGTATAACAGTGGCAAAATAAAAGATGTATTTTCTTTTGACATTACTATTATCTTATTCTATGATACAAATTATTGACCAAATATCTTTCTGTATACATTTTAGTCATTTTGGAAACCCTCTTCCGTGGAATGTTTCTATTGGGGCTGCTGTTTTGCCAATAACTAGATACATTACTGGCATAACATATCTGGCCCCTCCTGGTCTCAGCCCTGGAAGCCAAAGGAAGAAAACCTCCTCTGTGATGACTCACCAATCAGATTTCATTGTGCAACTAACTGTTCAGTACTGGAATCATTTATTTCATGCTACTCACCAGAGAAATTATTCTTTGGGAAGTTTAAAACTTTTTGTGGAAACATTTTCCTCATTAAAAAAGCAATTTATGGGCTTCCCTGGTGGTGCAGTGGTTGAGAGTCCGCTTGCCGATGCAGGGGACGCAGGTTCGTGTCCCGGTCCGAGAAGATCCCACATGCCACGGAGTGGCTGGGCCCGTGAGCCATGGCCGCCGGGCCTGCGCGTCTGGAGGAGCCTGTGCTCCGCAGTGGGAGAGGCTACAACAGTGAGAGGCCAGCGTACAGAAAAAAAAAAAAAAATTTGTATTTCTTATAGAAAATTTTACAAAATACCCCCCAAAATTTTAAGTATACTATATAGTTGCAACTGCTATTAATATTTGGCATAATTTACCTGTATATTTTATTAAAAATCATATTTATATGTTAACACTACATAAAGTCATGTATCTTGGTTTTTTCACTTGATATTAAATGACAGTTTTTATCCTAAACATTTTAACGGCTGTCATAAATTCAATCATTTAGACATCCCATGATTTATCACCCATCTCCTGTGTTTAGACTTTCATGTAGTCTTAAATCGTTTACTACTATAAATAACATTGCAGCATTCACATTTTGCATAAAACTGTTTTCTTGAAGAATCTTCTCTGAAATGGAATTCTCTTCTTAAGCATACCCATAACCTAAAAATTCCTCTTTCGGGTTCAAGAATCCATTATCATCTACTGAGCACTTACTATGCAAGAGACTGTGTAGTAGAGGATAAGAAACTGAATGCAGCCTTAAGTCCTACAGAAGCTAAAAGAAGAAGAAATGACCATAGGAGTTTCAGAGTCATAGGTTCAAATTTGAATTTGAAAGCTCTTAAACAGTATTTTAAAAATACCGAATATGGTATTGGGAGAAGAATGGGTGGAGTGGAGTGTGCTGTATGTATTCTTCTGCAGGAATTCTTCCGTCCTCTGGATTTGGGTGTTTCTCCAGCAGTCCTCCATAACATCAGTGTAACTTGAACCACATGTTCATATGCTAAATAAGAACCATCTCTTGGTATGGCTGAGGTAGAAATGGCTAAATGTCTTCCTTGTTGATTTTAATGTTCATAGAGATGAAACCAAGATGACAATTTGAGTTCCTTAATGTTAGTATGCAAAGAAAGTCTCCACATATATTTTTAAAAATTAGAGAATGTCATAAAATAAAAATGGTGTATTTTTCTTTCTACAATGTGTATAGAAATTTTCTTCCACAGAGTTCAGATTTTCTTATAAAAACATTTTATGGGAAAAACGTGCTGTTGGAAATATTTGTGAAATCATTAGTGGCATTGGGTAGGCAAGTATGAACCATATAGTAAGAGATAATAAAAGAGAGCAAAAGAGTGGTCAGAGACAAATTAAAACCCTGGTTGAACAAACACAGTATTGGTAAAAATGTTATATTGATATCAATGAAAAGACAAAATGTACATTGAGGGCAATTTGGTTCACTATGGTGAAACATTTGAAAATGCTTAAAAATGGATTATTTACTTTGTAAAACTCAGAGAATTTGGATAACAATGGCCTTTGTGAATAAAGTACGATTATTCCGAGAAGGGAATTATGGAGCTAAAAAGAAACACCGGAAGTCATTCCGGACTGGAGTGAAGGCCTGGAATTATCTGGATGGAGAGACATAAGACCACTTCGTCTTCAGTATTCAGAATGCAGCAGGAAACTGCTAAGGGGTCGTTGCTACCATTAGTCTTTTAAAAGCAGCTGTGAATAGGATAGAAAATGATTCATAAATACAGACACTGGTTATGCCACTCCCTCCCCTACAACTCTAACAGACATTCTCAATCAACTGCGGACTTTTTCACATTAGACTTAACAGGAGTTCGGAATCCTTCTTAGTGTAATACCATGGGTGTGCACTACCCACAGATGGACTTTAAAGATATTTAACATGACTTCCAAATCGGAGATTTATTGATGTTTCAGTTTTCTCATCACCTGCTTATTTGATAGAACTCTTGTGTAGGGTACATAAGATAGTTCATGTTAAAGTACATTGTTAATAAAATGCTGGAAATTGTTAATGCAGAGATGACAGATAGGATGATTATTTGTTTATGTTTATAAAAATGTGGCTAATGCACTAACAAGCTAAATTCCTTTACCTACAGCCTAGAAGTCCTTACTGTATGCAGACTTTTGTTAGAGTCATGTTAACGCTATCGCATGTGTGTTTTCCCTTAGACTGTGTGCTTCCCGAGGGCAGAGCATGTGTCTTTCATCTTTGTATTTCTGGGACTTGTAATATCAAGAACATAGAATATACTCAATACTTGTTGAACTGAAATTAGAATAAAAAGCTGGATAATTCAATATTTTTAAACTCACAATTCACTTTTATTACAATCCTAGATGAGGCCAGCAGTTCAGAATTTTACCTTCCATCTACATTAGGCATTTTCCAGCCCCTGCGAATTTGGATTTCATGTAGTTTAGTCTGGATGTTTCCGTCCAATTCTGTCGTGATATTTATAAACCAACACATATGATATTCTTCTACATTGTGTAATAATGTGCCTTCCTTTTGCTGGAAATGGTTCCCAAAAGGAAAGTATTAATCCAACCACAAATATGTTTACTTTTTGAGATTCAAGTACCTGAAATAGTGATAGAATCTTTGATTTTATCTCTGTTCGGTCTTGCTACCATCCGCCAACTGATTTTGAGATTCCAAAGGAAAATCTTTTCATATGTGCCCTCTTGAGCATCGTATACTTTAATCCCTAAGAATTTAGGATTCAACTTGCTCTGCTCCGAGGGTGGTGTGTTTTAGTTCATAGAAATATTGAGACAGGAATGCCTTGGCAAATTTGTTTTGGAAGGAGAGATGAATATTTCAAGCTCATATTCATACTGCCTGGGGAGAAATTTGTAATCTGGATCCCACAGCTGTTGCTGGGTGAACCTGTGGGGTCGTTTTCCTCTGGCTAAACCAGTAGGGGGTTCCCAATGCCTGTCTCTACAGCTAGATGCTCTCTGCATTTTTATTACTTGCTGTAACCTTAACAACTATGTTTGGAAATGCATGGTTTTTAAAAAAATCCCCTGATAACTTATGTATTTTGTATTGACTTGAAATCATGCTCATTCACGGGTTCTGCATTTGAGAGGAAACAAAAAAGATTTGGATAGATACTTAAAATATTTTTCAAGAGTGGGAGCTAAAAGGAGAAGCTTTTTTTTTTTTTTTACTGTCCTAAGAGATGACTTTTGGGTTGATGCCATAAAATCTAGTGTGTGTGTGTGTGTGTGTGTGTGTGTGTGTGTGTGTGTGTGTGTATGAGCACAAGCGACATGTCCCTGTGTGCTAGCATAAGATCCATCCATTTTACCTTCCTTTCCCTCATAGCATTGTGGTACTTCAACACTTGACTCTAAATCTCAAGGCTGTGAGGCCCTGTGATAGCGTAAAGCTATCAGCTAGGGGAAAGCAGAGACGTGACATTTTAAGGGAGAGAATTTTCTAAAAGTAGACAAACAGGGAGGGGCAGATGGTTGGTGGCAAATTTTCTGCACCCCTATGCACCTCAGAGCAAAACAGTGTTTTGCGGATAGTAGGTTCTAGCAAATATTTATCAGTCTGATATTATATTCTATATTCTTTGAGGAATTCTTTGGGTCTGTTTAATAATTATTTTGGGGAAAACATGAAACCATGTTAGCAATATGTGATTTGCATATTATAAATATACCAGCCTCTGAAAACACTTGCTGCTTTTGTTTTCATAAAACTTGCTTTAGGAAGAAAAAAAAAAAAACCTGTTTTCAAGGTTTGCCCCTAATACTGATATTCTCATTTTTAGAGTTTCTGACTTCAATCTGAGAAGAGGTGTTGAGACCTTTGGGCCACACTGTTCTTATCCTTGACTCACTTGATCCTCAAAGTTGATTTCTCATTTTTAAAATGCATATTACATCATCTGTCTGTGTGAATAATGGCACAAGAATGAACTCATGGTTAAAAATTACTTGCAATTTGGAAAGGTTGGTTTCTATAGCTTTTAAGTGCACAATATTGAGTTGATGTACATAATGAGTCTTTTTTTTTTTTTTTTTTTCATTCAACGGCAAGGTGTTTCCTTCACTGAGCTTTGAATGGGTCTTATGAAGAGGATTTTCAAGTGACACCTGGGAGAGCAAGGCAGTCATTACTGACTTTACAAGAGCTTCTTTGGATATATGTTACCCTATCACCAACTTTGCTGGTGATTTAAATTCAGCACTATATTGGCTCTGATAATGTTACCCAACAAATTGGATAGCACATATTCTGACATCTTATCTAGGGGATCTCAGCTGTTCCCTTGCAGAAATAAGTTTGGAGCAGGGCTGCAATGCAACCTTAATTACAGGGCAGATGGACCAGCTACAGATGGATGTTTTGCTGCTAGATGTTCTGTTCCAGAGAAGGATGCAATCAGTTCAAGCTGTTTTTAACTGATGTTTCAGATTGTGGTCTTGTAAACAGGTCTGAAAATAGCCACCTTTTAAAGACTGTAAATTCCTGTATTTAGGGTTATGCCTTAAAAATGAACCCTAAAAAGAATAAGGGTCAGAGGATGGAGTAGCTTTCAGTTTTGAATTGCTAGCTGGATGGCTGTAGCACTGTTCTTAAAAGAGGAGGAAGCAGGTCATTAGAGGGGATGCATCTAAATGCTGTGTGTCAGAAATGAAAGGAAAATGGAGTTTCCTTGATGCTGGGGAACTGTATAACTAGCTGGGATAACAAGCATTGATATTTATTGTAGTGGAATGCAAGGGAGAAGCTGAAAAACAAAACTCCTGATGTCTCTGCTCCACATCTGCTGAACTAATTTGGGGGTAATTTTATCATTTTAATGTGCGTGATGCTCTTCCCCAGTTGCTAAAGTACCCTGTTGTATACCAGATGTCAGACATTTAATGAGGCCTCTGAGGCTCAGGATGGGTTGCATTGCAGGTGTTTAATGCTTGCCAGGTCTTTAGATAAACCCACAAGCTGGTGTTTCCTGGTTAGCATTGATTCACAATACTTAGATCCTTTCGTAAATGTTAATGGCCATTCTAGCCACGAGGAGGGGCTTGAGGCTACTCCATCCACTCTTGTCAGTATCACCCAAGATGGGTGCAAATGTAAAAGGCTCCAGGTTCTAGGGCACTAAGGGGTTAGTATTATGAAAGATGGAATTAAAACTCCCAGCCTATAGAGGTATGGCTTGAAGTACAGTAAACTGACCAAGAGGGTACAGTTCCTAGAGCCTAGGATTTAAGTCCTGGCAAAACACTGAATTTCTCTGTCTCAACTTTCCTCAACTTTAGTATAAGGATAATATTAATATCTATCTCTTAGATTTGTTGTGAGCAAAAAATAAAATAATCCAGATAAAGCATTTAGCTTAATGTCTGGTACAGCCTTAATGCTGCTCTATAAATGTTATTTAGTTTTGATATTATTATCTGATCTCTTGGGTATTCACTTTATCTTGGGAATCCTCTTCTGTGGAGCTTGGCTTCCAGCTAAGGTAGATGATGACTTAGGTCACCTATGCTACAGTCATTAGTTCCCCTTTTAGAAGTGGTTTATCTGGATGTTTGGAGCACTAGGTCTAGAGTCATACAGACTTGGGTCAGAGTCCTGGTTCTGACACTTAAAACATCTGTGACAGTGGGAAGTTTATTTAACTTTGTTAAACCTCAGTGTAATAACCTTTATTTTTTCCAGCTTTAATGAGATACAGTTGACATATAAAACTGCGTAAATTTAAGGTGTACAACATGAAAATTCGATACACAAATATATTGTGACATGATGACTACAACAGGGTTAGTTAACCCTTTCATCACCTCAGATAATTACCTTTTTCCTTTTGTGGTGAGAACACAAGATTTACTGTCTTAGCAATTTTCAAGTATATAATACAGAGTTGTTAACTGTAGTTACCATGCTGTACATTAGTTCCCCAAAACTTATTCATCTTATACATGAAAGTTTGTACCCTTTGACCAACATCTCCCTCATTTCCCCCACTTGCCAGCCCCTGGCAACCACTATTCAGCATCTCACTGGTCATAGATTTTTTTTAACTGGACAAGTGAGTCTTCTCATTCCCACTGAACTCACATTGCACCTACTTTTGACTTTGATTCTGATGATAAGTTTACCTCAGTCATTTTAAGATTATAGACTTTGGGTTCAAAGTGTGTGGTCTTCAATCTCTTAGTCTTAGATGGCTCATTCTTTTAGGTAGATATTCCTGGATTTGAAGACCAGCTGGATGTGATATTTTGAGAAAGAATCTCTTTTAGCATTAGTTTCCTCAACCTTAAAATGGGAATAAAATTATCTAATTTTTGACATTACATTTTAAAATGAGCTTATGCAAATAAAGCACAGTGCCTTGCCTGGCCCATGTTATAGGCTGTCAGTAAACAAGTCAGACTGCTGCAGGAGGTGAGGGAGTGTTGAGGCAGAAGGAGTCATACAGTCCAACTGTAGCTTGGATCCATGACCTAGAGCTTACTTTATCAGAGGATAGGTTCCAAACTTTCACTCATATTTAACCCTTTCTCTTCCTTCTTTTGGCTTAGACTCTTTTTTCTTTGTCCACTCTTATTTCTCCCGTTCTATGCCCCTAGACCCAACGCCCAATCAACCAGGCATTAAGTATGCAAATATAAGTTGGTGCCTTTTGTATTGTCCACTGATGCTTTGGTATTTTTTACTGCTGATGGGGAAGAGTCAACAATGGCTAAATTCATTGCTCAGATTCTGGAGAAAGTCAAGCATGAGGGTACTGTCAGGCTAGGAAGGTAAGCTGTGGACCCAAGTTCTGATGGTCAAGGCCGAGCAGAAAGCAGAAAGATGTATAGGGACTCTAAAACAACTATAGTACATTGAAGATGCAGTGCCATTTAATTCAGTTTTCTGCACACAACCCCTTTCATAGCTGGCTTCTTTCATAGTTTGACTTCTGCCAAATTGCACCTTGGAGTAAAAATTAAAACAAAACAAAACTTTCCTTGCCACCACTGATGGATCTCTGTTGCAGATTTTTTCAACAGGTGACAGCCACTCTGAGAACAGAGAATTGACAGCTGCCTGAAGTCAGCAGTTAGAGCTGAAATTGAGAAATGCGTGTTATAGTGCTGCTTAGTGAGAATTTGAAAATTTCCCCCTGAACTTTAAACCCTTTAACATACCTGCCATAGTGTTTTCTGAATTAGAAAATTGCAAGAGAAACTAAACGTGAGAAAGAACTACTGAGAAGGTGAAAATATTTTTGCTGACATAAAAGACAGGAAAAAACCCCAGAACTTTCAATGATATTTGGAACAGGACTTTGTAACATATCCTTATAAGTTATTTTTATATTGGTGCATGTAAACTATGAGGGAGGAAAAACTACAGAAGAAAAGGCGATTCCAAATTAAGTTAGAATATTACATTACTTTGAGTACATGTGATTGAATTACCTTAAATATAATTAAAGAGGTATAAAAAGGTACTTTTCTCTTTCTTCAATAAGTAATTACTGGGCAGATATTTTTGAATTACTGGTTTAGATGTATATGAAACTGTTAGCTAGTCTAACTTATCCATACGTCTAGGTGTGGCCCTGGCAGAGAGTTCAAATTATTCTATTATGGAGTTGGATAAACTGCCTTTTCTTTTAATTTTAAGTTTGATATGAAATAAATTATTTAAGGTGTCTAGTAACATAGATGCTGATAGTCAATCCTGGATAAAAGGAAAGGGGAAACTAAATGAAAACATTAGCAACACTGTACTCCACAAAGTTTGTTTTGCTTACCTCATATTCCATAAGTGTTGACTCATCACCTCTAACATAGCCTCTAAATTTGGTGAAAATCCTTGTGACTGTTTTTGAAGGATGTGATCACAGACAGAAATTTTATTTTATTTACTTGGTTTAAAGAATCAAGCAAATGTGTTTGAGGACCTACACTGCATGCTTCTATGGATTCATAGAGTGACTGGAGTGGAGAACTCAATTCATTCAGAGTTGCCTCTCTGAGGAGGTGACATTTGAGCTAAGAAGTGAAGGATAAAAAAGACCAAACATAAACATCTAGAGCAGAGGAAATGACTGGTTCAAAGTCTTGAGGGCAGGAGTGAACGTGTTATCTGGGTGCACTGGAAAAGAAGTTTCCCTTAAGAATTCTGAACCACACACCTGGATTCAGTGTGTGGAACTCTCTTTTATGACTCCCAAATACTAAAGCCAAGAATTATTTTAAAGTAGTCATGGTTGGCATCGCCCCTAGAAGAGGTAAATGAATTTTCTCTGCACAGAAAGACTTCATGGTAAAGTTTCCCTAAACACACAAGAAATCAGGTCACCATAACTGGGAGACAGCAGAAACTATAGTCTACATAATCAAAAGCCCAAAGATGACAAATGCTAGAATGATCAGAACAGAATTTTAAATGAGCATGTTTAATACGTTGAGAAAAATGAAAGAATATTAAATATGTTTTGAAAAATGAAAGAGTATTTAAGGTCTCTCTTTACCAGAGGACATGTATTGAACACATTTTATGTGGCAGGCAGTGTCCTGAGTGCATATCTTATAAGGTCTCCATTCCAGTTTATTAATTATCCCAATTGTTCAACTCTGGCTCTAGAACACCTATGTATCTGCTTCTTCTCCTAGATACTCTTCTGGGTTCCATTCAAGGTCAATTTGCCTTATTTTTCAAAATGTATGCAATCTACCTCTTGGTCCAATGTTGTAGAATGTACGGTGGGCTACCTTTCAAGGGCACACCTGTTTTCCACTCTGCTTGTGACCTAAAATGAAAGAATGCTCTGTCCTTGAGCCTGACACAAGTGGGCAGATTTGGGAAATAATGATTGGTTCAATGGTACAATTCATAAAAATGGACATAGAATTGGCAAATGAGAATTATAAAGGATTTGAATTATTTGGACCATTGGAATGAAGGGTGAAGGGCTTTAACACACACACACACACACACACACACACACACACACAGAGATAAAAGAAAAAGAGCAGGAGAGAAAGAAAGAAGAACATTTTTACGTTGACATTTGAATTCAAATTTCATGGTTACCATAACTGATTTATGCTCAGTGTATTCTAGAAATGACAGAAAACGTAGGCATGAACTGATGGCATTGATTACAATAAAATAAGTGTTTTAAACATGGATGAGAGACAGTACAGTATAAGAACCTTAAAAATCTTAATTAAGAAATAATTATGGCCTCATCTTCTCTGGAGAGACTTAGAAATTATGGGATTCTTATATTCTTGAAACTGTAAAGCTTTCTTTTTTGGCTAAGTGAAGCTTTGTTTAAAAAAAGAGAGAAACATATGAATAACCTATTAAATGTGGTTTCAGTATTCTGGTTGTATGATATTGTCTCATTTAAGAGGCCCTTTCTTGGGTACTCCAGCCACGAACTGGATTAAACTAAAGAGTGTGTTTGTGTGTATATGTGTGTTTGTATTTATATATTGTCACACACATTTTTTTAAAGAGAGAGTGTCATTTAAAACATATGCACCCTCCTCTTTTTGATAGGACCAGCTAATTATATAGGAACAATAACAGTAGAAATCCACCATTTTACTTTTTAAAAAAGAGGTGACAGTGAGCATGAAACTCTACTATAATAATAGTAGTAATAAAAATGTTTAATAACATTTTCAGTAGTGCTTTAGCTTTTACCAAGCATTATTTCCTTTGAGTCTCATAACTGTGTGTTTAGCAGATACTTTTTATCCTGCTCTAATTAGGGACTCTTTGGTAGCAAGAGACCTGATGTACTCAAGGTAGATTAAGTAAAGGGAGATTTGTAACAAGGAGAAAGGAGTTATCTCAATGTATTGAAACACAGCAGGAAAGCCCTTGGTAACCCATGAACCTCTCCACTGCTCTCTTGGTCTGCATGTGTTTCGTAGCTTTTAGTGTCTGTCTGTCTGTCTCTCTCCCAACTCCCTCTTCTTTACTTGCTGAGAGGTGGGGGGCAGTTTAGAGGAGATGGAGTAGGCTAGACACACAACCTCAAGTGTGTCAAAATACATTCCCTTTACAGATGAGGAAACTAGGCTCTGTTTCCTTCGCTACCCAGGGCCCTACTGAGATCTCAAAGCCCTTAGCATGGTAATTCAAAGTAAAAACAACAACAATCATTAAAATATATGTGGCCGGACTTCCCTGGTGGTCCAGTGGTAAAGAATCCGCCTTCCAATGCAGAGGACGGGGGTTCAATCCCTGGTCGAGGAAATAAGATCCCACGTGCTGCGGGGCAACCAAGCCCGAGTGCCACAAACTACAGAACCCATAGGTTCCGGAGCCCGTGCGCCACAACTAGAGAGAAACCCACGGGCCGCACAGGCCTGCAACAAAGATCCTGCACGCCGCAACAAAGACCCCACGTGGCCAAATAAATAAATATTTAAATAAATAAATAAAATGCATGTGGCAAAGTCCATCAATGTGCTGATGACAACTTTGATGCTTTCAGAAACATTAAGTTCTTTCAAAAGTTTTTATTTTTTATTTCTTGTGTGTATCTGCTTTCTTGTTCTCTAAACACATAAACTAGGAAACAAGCAAGGCCTTTACCACTCAGAAGAAAATTCCATGCCAGACTGAAAGTTGAAAAATAAAGGGACGGACTTTTAAGTCCTTCGCAGTTTCATGAGCATAGACTTGGTCTTAGAAGAGCTTTTGTGAGTTAGGGGACATTCTTTCTTAGTGGCGTATGATAATCTGGGGTTTTTGCTCTCTTATGTAATGCCCAGAACTGTATTTGATGAGAAAATGCAGTGTGATTTGTAATCCATTCTAAGACATTCAAGCACAGATTTGGTTTTTGTTTTATTTGAAACAATGTTTATTTGTTTATTTGAAAGTTGTAGAGTTTTTGTTGTAGAGTTCTTTTTTGTTCTTTCGAATAAACTGCAATTTGACATCTTGAATGACAATAGCGTGAGTGTTACCTTTGTTTGATGACCCCAAGCCTTCTGGCAGGTTCCTGTCTAACAAACCCATAAGTCTTCAACAATGGGGCTCTTGGGGCTAAGTGGTCAGGGAGTATGAGATGTGGGCTCTTTGCACTTTCCTAATATGTTCATTAAGCAAACAATTCTAGGCCACACCTAAGAGTGAGAGGGGACTGGAACTCATTTTCTTTATCATATCCCAGTTTCTACTACAGTGCCTCCTACATAGTAGGTGTTTATTCTTTATTAAATAAATAATTTTTTTCACCTTAAGGTTTTACCTGAAACGAGACATTCAGTTGGAAATTCCCACCACTGGAAGGTGTTCAGATTAGGCGTCATCAGTAGTTCAGACTGAAAACAACTATAAACTAATCCAGAGTGAGCACAATTCCGAGTGACCCAGAAATCATCCGGTACTTACCATGGCTGTTTCTCTGGGATATTCTGGAAACTGACATAGTATTCCATATTCATGCAAAGCTGAAGTAATTTTAAGCCATCACTGCTTATTTTGGGCTAGAATATGGTGTATAGCCTATAGAAAAAGTAATTAGTTCCACTCTGTCTTTATGTTCTTATTTTCCCTTCTCTCATTTCCATATTCAACAATATCAAATATCTTGCAGGCCATGGAAAACAGAGATGAATAAGACAGGGCCCCTACCTTCAAGAACTTTTCAGTTTGCAAAAGACAAAGGGAATTAATAAACAGTATTGAAATATTATGGATGTTCTGATAAGAGATTAAGGGCATTATGATTATACATAAAAAAGGAATTATTTTTATCTTGAGATTTGGGGAGTGGCGTTGTGATGTTTTCATAAAGTTTAAATGTGAATGGCAATTCTTCAGATATTTCTTGAAGTGTATTGTTTCACTTTGGTAGATAAAGAAAAGAAAGTCAGGTATTAACCTGTAAATGGAACTTTCCACAAAATATTTTTAAGGTGATCTCCTTTTGGAGGAATAAGTATTAGGCAGACTATGAGGTACCAGGGTTTTCCCAGGCACAGAGAGGAAAGAGAGCTTGGCGGGCCTGGTGAATGCAGTTGGCCACTATGGGGCATGGGGTGGGGACACAGGTGATGCCAGAGATGTAGCCTTCCTTACCTGATATGCAAATTTGTGGCTTTCTTCTGTCAAGTATTCTTACTGCATATCTGGGGTTTGAATTGGAAATTTTTTGAAGACATTTAATGACCATTTACTAAGGTATGGCTATGTAAAATTCTAAGGAGGACAGATAAGGCAAAGAGGAAAGAGTTGGATCACAAAATGATAAAAGAAAAATTACAGGGATATATGTATTAGATTTAGGTACTATTTTTTGAATCCTAAAATTTTTCATGAGGTTTCAGACCATATGTGTTTAATTAACTTTTTTTCCTAGCAGATGTTCAAAGACAATTTTCACATGCCAAAGACTATAAGAAATGTCCAACCAAAAGGATACTGGAATGATAAATCTGACAGGTTTTTGGTGATGAATATAACAAATACAATTTACATACTTAGATGCTTATTTTTGTTGCAAAAACCTTTGGAGAAAATATTTAAACCACTATTGAAGGTCTCTAATACCATGAATGCCTATTAGTTGGCTTGTATCTACCACTGCCTGTCATCTCAACTCAGCCTGTTCTATTCTAAAACCATTTTATGAAGTCTAAACACTGAATAATGTTTAAATGAAAAGATGGAAAGGGAAGAAAGAAAGCTTTCATTTTGGGTTTCCCAAGACCTTTTTCCCCCGCATTCTAATATTTTCCTTACCTTTGTAGGTCTAGGAACTCAATGACATAATTATAGTTTCATTGGTCATAAAGACTAACTCACACTAACCAATAATTTAAGTAAACTGAATGGCTAATTCATTACTTGAGACTGAGGGAATTTTCATTTCCAGCAACCAAAATAACCTTCTTCTACCCAAGTCAATGCCTCTGCAGTAACAGAGTCCAGAGTTATTAAACTGGCAATTGGAATGTTCCTTGGCAGGCACAGGATCAGAGAAAAGAGAAGTAGAACATTTTGAAGACGGTTTTACTGATTCATGATGAGGTCCCACGAACCTTCCCTGCTTCACAACAGATTCCCCCTCTCCAATGAGTAAGAAATGTGTTTGTAAGATTTAATGTCACTTTTCTTTAGAAAGTGGTGGAGTAATACTACCAAACTCATTTCTGATTTGCATTTTTTTGTGACCCTTGAGGATATCTCCACTTCTTTTGACACATATTTTCTTTAGAATGATTTTTATCACCTAGACTTGGAAGTTACACAGTGTTACTCCCACAGTATTCCATGGGTTGAGACAATCACAAAGGTCTGCCCATGTTCACTGGGAGGAGACATAGATCTCACAACTCAATGAGAGGAGCATCAAGATGACATTGTAAGAAGACCATGTGGGACAAGAGATACTGACGATGGTCATCTTTGCAAAATACAATCTGCCACAGTCTATTCTCTGGCCACAAGAATTCACATTGCTTCTGCAGGCAAAATATGTCTACCCCTGCCTCAAGATTTCCAAAGTTTCATCTCATTATAGCATTTGCTCAAAGTTCAGTATTTTGTCATTTAAATTCGGTTTGGTCTCCTCATGAGCATTTTCTCAAATACATCAACTTTAGTACAGTTCCTCTCGATCTAAAGACATGTAAACTAAAAGAGATAAATTATCTGTCCTTTAGCTCTCTGACCCCCAAACATAAAAGTCTGGCATACTAATAAGATAACTGCTTGAAAATGGTGGGATATGAAAAATGCACATTCAGGGGCTCATAACAGTTCTGAAATCCAGTAGAACACATTTCACCAGTTCTTTGATTAGGACTCAATCTTACTCTATGGGAGTTCTCAGTATCGCTTGGTTCTGTCCTGTGAGTTCTTCCTTTTCCCCAAGAAAAAGCCTGTGGTTTCAGTTGAGAAGTCTTCCCAGTCTGCTTCCTGCCTGTAAATGTTGTAGGTGCAGTTTTCTTTTCATTTTGTACTGTCTCTGTCCCTTTCAGTCTATGATGGCAATGCTTGTGCCAAAACAGTTTTCTTAAAAATGTTGTGACTTTTCTATGAATCTTATTGGGGTTCACTCCCATAGACAAAAGCCACAAGTACAAGTATCTTTAAGACTGGTCCTTTTCTATCTTGGGCTTCCTGAAGGAAGCTAAATGACAAAATGCTTAATATTCATATAAACCCCAGTTTTTGGTGGAATCTGCAAGGCATTCTCTAAGATCTTTAAAGTGCTTTTATTTGTCTGGAAGTTTTTATAAGCCACTGTATTAGAACTTTATAAAGTCAAAAAAAGAGCTTATAACCCCATCCAGGATTTGATCTTTGGTATGACACTTAATTTGAGAATCATTTGCCATCTGGAGAGACTAGCAATGAGAAATAGTTTTATTTTTGAGCCCAGCAAGTTCCGACTCTTTGATATTTAACAGTTTTCTCTTTAGCTCAACTTGTTCCTTTCACATTTTATCAAAGTCTAGTAAAAGAAGCCAGGTGGCAATTTTAATATTTTGCCTGGAAATCTCCTTAGTTATATCATTATTTTCATGATATACATTTTCTGTTTTTTCACATTACAGCAGTCAATAGATTTGCCAAGCTTTCTGCCTTTACATAACGAGAAACCCATTTCTGTAGCTTCCAATAACATTTTTCTTATTTTTCTTTAAGCTGTCACTGATAGCCTTTGAGCTCTGCGATCTTTTACATATCTGTAACACTACCCGTAAGTCCCTTCCAGATTTCACTAACAGTCTTCTCAAGCTCCTTCCAGCTTCTACTCAGTACCATATCCCTAAACCAATACCTCATATTTAGGTTTTTGTTATGACATCACTCATTTTCGGGTATCAAATTATGTATCAGGTGTCTATCATTATATAACAAATCACTCCAAATCATAGTGGCTTAAAACAATAACAATCATTTATTTTGTTCACAACCCTGTTATTTGGGCAGGATTCTGTGGGGAGAGCTCATTTTGTCTCCATCCAGTGTCAAACAAGACAGCATGCTTGTGGCCTGGATGACCCATCTTCAGGATGGTTCACTCACTGGAATCTGTTGACTGGAGCTCAACCAAGACTTTTGGCCAGGGACCTTGATTCCTTTTCATGTGGTCTCTCCATGGGTTTCTTGGACTTCCTCACATCATGGTGGCTGAGTTCCAGGGTTGAGCATTCCAAGAAAACAAGATGGAAATGCATGACATTCTTATGACCTAGCCTCAAAAGTCACATAGTGTCACTTCAGCTGAAGTCTACTGGTTGAGGAGTCTCAAGGTCATATTGCTTGAAGAGCATATGAGAAGGGAAATCTTGTTACAGTTAATCTCGGAAAAAACAGCCGGCTACAACTAGTATTGTTGAAAGAAGTGTTCCTATTTATGGGCCATTTGTGAGTTATTTTTCGCCTAGTTTTCAATCTTTATATTTGACTTATTGATTTATATATGTTCATTGTACATTGAGAATATTAGTGTCTATAATATCCATTGCCAGTATTTTTTCTCCAGAACATTCCTTTTTACGTTCCAATGGCTTTTTTAAATGGACTACACATGTGTCGCCATCCCCAGCACCCATGCCAGAAGTGAGCTATGGCCGAGGTACATAGACATACCCAAGTCCTCTGGGCTCTCATTTGGTACACGTATGAAAATAAACAATAAAAGAAAGCAAAGAAGGCTTCCCTGGTGGTGCAGTGGTTGAGAATCCGCCTTCCGATGCAGGGGACACAGGTTCGTGCCCCGGTCTGGGAAGACCCCACATGCCGCGGAGCAGCTGGGCCAGTGAGCCATGGCCGCTGAGCCTGTGCGTCCGGAGCCTGTGCTCTGCAACAGGAGAGGCCACAACAGTGAGAGGCGTGCGTACCGCAAAAAGAAAAAAAAAAAGAAAGCAAAAAATTTATAAAGTAAAAATAAGAACATTAAATTTGCCCTAAGAGTGTGCGGAACAATCTTATGCTAGTGAGATATTTTAAGGGAAGAACTTCCAAGAGTAAGAAATTAAAATATATTTCTTATGTGCAAACATTGGACAGTGCCTGGCACATAGTAAGTGCTTGTTTAATGCTTGCTTAATGACTAGCTTGTTTTCATCAATGACAGACTTAGTTTGCATTCTCCCAAAAGCAATCCCTGAGAGAAGGATGTGGACATGTGTATTTTATTTGGGAAAAGATTTCAGCAACCAAAGAAAGGATGGTGCTATGATTAGTTTACCAGTGTGGACAAATGGAACTCAATCCATCTGGGACTCTTTAACAGGCTATAAGAAACACACCTCAGAATAATCCCACCAAGAGGCAAGGATGCTGCAGCATCAGGCTATCAACTGTAGCTCCTGCGGGTTGAGTGTTAATCCTCGGAGCATTTACCTGTGACAGTTCCAGCCTTCCCTGAATGCAGGTGCTTGAGATAAGAAGCCATTGACACATATGGTAACTTCATGTCAAGGCACAGGTACCCTCTGTGGTAGGTGCAGGTATCCAGGTGGGGCTCTGGCAACATTTACTACAGTGATATATTGGATAAAGGGAAAAAGAAAATAAAAACTATAAAGATGGACTAACAGAAATGGAGCAAGGAAGAAAGGAAATCCATTTGTGGAGGAAAAAATTAATCCTCCTACACCTCCTAAGAATGTTGTGAAACCAGTTACTAAAACCAGTTACTTTGGGGGTCAAATAATATAATTGAGAACTTTAAATCAGTTTCATAATTTGTTATCTGAGATGAATGTGTTGAAGTGATATATTTCTGAGTCAAAAGTAACAGACTTTGGCTGAGAGCTATTTGCTTAAAAGCTGCCTCTTTAAATGTATTAGAAAAGAGAATGCTGGTTTAATACAGAAAGAGAGGTATGAGAGTTCTAAAAAAAATGAAAACCCAAAATCTAGCAGAAATTTTCTCTCTCTCCCTCTTCTTCTCACTCCCCTTCCTTCCTTCCTTCCTTCTTTAGAATGTACAACTCAAAGAGAATATTGCTGAAAAATACGTATGACCAAACATAGACTTCTCTTCTATACCTTTGCCTTTACATCATCCTGGAACCTCCAAAGGTAATGACATACTTGTGATTAATTGTTGCTTATCATTTAGTATCTATTTGGCCCTTAGAAACTATTCTCTCTTTACATTAACTGCAAGCTGCCACAGTCTGATTACCATTCAGTACTGATCTCCCAGTGTATGATAATAGAATTAACTTAACAAACATAAAGAGTAAAAATGAAATGTCAACTTTTATTACATACTTTTCTCCCATCTGCCAGAGTGATTTAAATGCCAGTTTTAAAAAGTAAAGAGACAACCAGCCAGCCTTTCAGTGGGCCTTGCATATGGCTGCCCATGGCGTATAGCGCTTGGTGTTCTGCACGCCAGCCCAGGGCACTGCTGAGTCCGGCCTGGTGGTGACATTGGACGGCACATGGCAGTAATCCTTTGTCCATCTGTGTCCTTTCTCTGCCTGGGATAAGACATTATGGTTGAACAGCTCTGTTTTGTCCTTCCTTTTCTGAAAGCTTCTCGAATTTTGAATCTTGGCCGTTGCATTGGCAAAAGTTCTGCTTTCCTCTTTCAAGAGAGATGCTGCATCTTTTCTTGCATTCCAGACTGCTGTCCTTTTTGATTGTGAGCCAACAATATGCATGACAATGTTTGGGGTTTTGGTGGTAACTGATGAAATATGGTAGCTTGTGAGATAGATTCTGGATGATATGAAGAGTTTAATCTTTAATCTTTCTGGATAAATCAAACAGCCTAATCCAGGATATTAGTAAGTCACTCAGAATAAATTAGGTGCTTTATCTGTTCCACATTGCTTATCTATACTTACTTATTATATTTTCCCTACTGGCTTATTTTCTATAGTCCCATTAAAATGCAAGTTCTAAGAAAGAGAGAACTCTGTATTCTGTGCAGGCATACTTTCAGCCTACCTGGTACATAACAGTTGCTCAATAAATACATTTTGAATAGTTGAGTGAATGTCATCTTGCTGTCTATTGAGTCCATCCATTTTAAAGTGTATTGAGTTACAGATGTAGAAAATAAACGTATGGTTACCAGGGGGTAAGTGGGGGAGGCATAACTTGGAAGATTGGGATTGACATATACACACTACTATATATAAAATAGATAGCTAATAAGGACCTACTGTATAGCACAGGGAACTCTACTCAATACACTGTAATGGCCTATATGGGAAAAGAATCTAAAAAAGAGTGGATATATGTATATGTATAACAGATTTACTTTGTTGGACACCTGAAACTAACACAACATTGTAAATCAACTACACCCCCAATACAAATTTTAAAAAAAATCAAGTGTACTGAGTTAAGAATCAATAAAATTGGTGAGAACTGAGCCTGCCTTCTCAAGAGGATGTTACCTGGAACGGTAGCTACAAATTTACCTCAGAACAGTCCCTCCCTTGTCACTGTAGAACACAGTGAGTTAAAATAAACGTCAGAAGCACTAAATTATCTCATTTGCTGCTTCTGTCAGGTAGTGCCCAAGTTAACCTGAGTTTGAGGCTGTGAACTACAAGGTCACATTGCTTAAGGTCCAAAATAAAAAAGGGAAAGTGGTCCAGCAATGGCAGAAATGTAGAAAGAGAAAAGATGCTGATTAGAAGAGCCAAAGTCAGGAGCCACAGACACTGGTGTGCTTTGGATGATTGGAGGGGTATTTGGGACACTGAAGAAATTTACCAGTTCATCAAAGGAAGCGATGAGATGCGAGTTTAACTGCTTGGTTGCAGCAGCTTCCAAGAGAGGTGGCCAATATGTACCTCCTCACTGCCATTAGAAAGCAGTAACACAGGCCTTCCCAGGCAGCCTTGCTAGGGATCATTCCTCTTCTTAAAATTCCTGCTTCTTCCAGAGCTATGCAGCTCTCTGTTGGAGTCCTGGTCCAGTCATCTGTGAAATGCTCCAATCCCTTCTACAATGTTCCCAGTGTCCAAACACCAGCAGTGCTTCTTTAAGAAAGCCAAATTCATCTTTGTATAGTTCTGATTGTTAAAAAGTGTTCCTTTGTTTTAATATTTGTTTCTGTATGTTCTATATTTGGTTTTAATTCTATTCCTTAGGAACTTGTTACTGCTTTACATGACTGGGTTCTCAAAATATTTACAAGCAGTCATTATTTCCCGGACTAATCAGGGTAATTAGCGGTCATTTCAGATAAATGAAATCTCAGTGGCTTAACACTGAGGCTTATTTCTTTCTCATGTGGGTCAACATGCCTTTCTGAACCTAGTAATTATGCTTTCTGGAACATGGGGCCTTCTGCATCACTTTGCCAGAGGAAAAGAGATTTGGAAGCAGTAAAGAAACCAAAGTGACACACATCATCCAATCCACTGACCTGAATTAGTTGTGACCATAACCTAACTGCAAGGGATGCTGGGAAATTTAGGAGAGCACAAGGATATTTGGTCAACTCTGTGTTATCTGCTACATGCTACTCCTAGTTTTTTTAACTTTTCAACTAGCTAAATTTCCCAGAGCCTTTAATTCTTTTCTTTTCTTTTTTTTTTTTTTTTCCTTTCAATTATTTCTTATAGGACAGATTTCGAAGTAACCTAATCACCCACAACCTCTAAGGTCAACCATATCATTCACCAGCTGTGCTACACTCTGTGTGGTAATTTTTTTCTGTCCACCATTGTATCCAGACACCTTTCCCGCAGATATCTTCCACCTGCCCCATCTAGAACTCATCTCTACTAGGGTTTCTAACTCAGACAAAGGAATCACAACCAACTAGGTGATTTCAACCTACGAATGTTGCAAATAACTAAGCTTCCAATTTGGGTTTAAACAGGACACCTGGATAGATGTGTATTCATCTTTCTCTCAGCTAAAATGTGACCTTATTTTATACTTCATTTTATTTCTATCTGGAGTTCTAGGTATACAATAAACATTAATTTTTAAAAAGCAGGTACAGTGTAACATATAAATAAAACAAAATTTGAAATCATCAGAATTACCAAGCACATCTACTGTCTCTCAGATGATCTATCCAGTAATTCCCCAATCTTACAACACTGCTTTGGAATATATTTACAGTTGACTGTCTTTACTTACCAGCAAGAGAAAAATAACAATAATATGGATTAAGTGAATGAAGGGGCCCCCAACAGTGATTTTGCTTGGAGGAAAATTTTCATGTGATTGTCTCTTTAAGCTCTAATCTGGCAAGAAAAAATATTCAAAATAATGAATTATTTTCATCCTGGGAAGATAGACTAAAAGTGTACATATTTGAAAGTAAGTGAAGCACATTTGTTATAAGAAACACCGCAAATAACACAGGTGTCTTTTTGACATGAATAGGGAAAGAAAACAAAGGTTAATTCTGATCCCCAGAGCTCAAGGTGGAAAGTGTCAACAGCTAACGAGAAGATTGTTGACTCCACATTTACTACAAATATGGAGCTTTCCTGCTCATAGCTGGAGTGCCAATGTTGATATATTTGTAGGAGAATACCTGCTAAAATTGCAAAGCATAAATATGGCATGCAAACGAAGCAGCCTTTTTACACACATACCTGCAGATGAGGTACATTCACCATCTGCCCGAAGTGAAGCCACGTCCTGCTTGCATAGTTAGAGCTGATCTCTCTGGCACAGAAATGAATATCTCAGTGGGAGCCAAGTACCACCACAGAGTTGAAATTCTTGTTAAATTAAGATTATCCAACCCCACTGAGGAGGATAATCCATTTACATATTTACACTCCAAGCTCTTAATTTTCCAGACAGACCTTAGTAAGAAGGACAGAGTTTTGTACAAGAAAACAAGGAAATTAAACATTTACTGTATTCCTTTCTTTTTTCCACCTAAATTGTGTAATAAATAACAGAACGAAATGGTTACTAATAATCCTAACAGATTTCAATTTCCAAAGAATTTCAATTTGAAAATTTAAGCTTCATGAGGGCAAGCATCTGGACAGCTTTGGTCTTTGTTAGAGTCTTACCACATACAAAGAAAGTGTTCAGTAAATATTCACAGAGTGAATATATGAATGAATGGTTTATGTTGATTCCACTTTACTTTTTGTCTCCTACAGACCTCTAGCACTCAATCACTAATTTTATGATACTTATATTCTAGTTAAGACTAGGTTTATAAGGCCAACATTATGTTTCATAATCAGTAGAATACTAGAAATTATTTTAATTTTGAAATATCTATAAGGTCAGTTACAAAAGCCTACACATTTTTGTTTAGATAAATTTTTGATAATACTAAAACTTTTCAAAGTGCCTCTGCATTTGATGTCTTAAGAAAACATGTTCAAGGAAAATGTTACTATTCTTTTGTTACTGATTCATATTTTGGCCGTTGACAAAATAATAATACAACATCATAATTCAAAACATGTATTCAAAACATTTCCATAGATTTTTAAAGATTATAAAGAGAATTTAGCTAATAGGATCTCCTTTGATGTTCACAGGGCTCTGGCTTTCATTGCAATATTTACTTTTAGGGACTTGAGAAGACAGGAATGTGGCATCGGTAGTTATAGGTACTGACTGAAGAAAAGTTCCAATTCTGCACATACAACTTAGCATTTTGAATTCTGTCTGCCTAAATGTTTATCATACTGACAGGTCTGCATCAGTGATTTGGTAGCTAATTGACATGAACTTTGTACCTTTCTTTAAGTATTAGAAAAGGAGATACAAATCTCTTAGCTATGAAAATAAAGAGTAGTCTTCTTTGAAAAGTTATACTTAACTGAAAATGGTAATCTAGGAGATTATTCAAGAACATGTAGAAGTGTATAGGATATAATGTTAAGGGGAATATATGTTATATAACAATATAGATGCAAATAGATAAGGATTGGAAGCTAATGTGCAAGAATTAAAATAGCTAGTTAGGGCTCAGGGCTATAGGTAACTATTTTTCCTTTTACACAGTTATATTCAAAAGTGTTGCTGCATTATCATTTTTCCTTTTAAAAGGTAAGACAATACATTCTGGTATCATAATAGGACAAAAAGATTACTCTGGAAATGTGAACACACAGCCTGGGATTACTTTATAGGGATAGGTATGATGTCTTTGGAATTGCTACAGTATTCTGTGTTCTTAGTATAGGCCTTCAGTTCATACTACATTTATCTTCTTATTAAAAAACAAATATTCTTCATTCATGTTATGATAAACTATTAAATCCAGGAGTGTCTAATTTTTAACAGTTCTAAACAAAAATAAGCTATGGATTATAGATATTCAGACACACTACAAGCCTAGAAAGCAATAGAGAGAAATAATTATTAACAAAAAGGAAAAAGAAATAGTCACACTCATATTTATTAGCCCAAGTAAATACTAAACGATGTTTGAAATTATGTTAAGAATTCTTCCCTAAGTAATATTTTTCATTTTAAAACCTTACATTTTAAAATGTTTATACTCATGATATACTTATTAATTAGTTTCACAGACACAAATTATAATGTTTTGTGGTTATAAACCTTAAATTCATGTGATATAGTGTTCAATGCGTACCTACTGCTTATTTGCAAACAAGAAAAAAATTAATAATGGACACATGATTTATCCCATAAGTGGAATAAAACTGTTTTTCCTGAAATTGCATTCTTCTAAAACAGCATGAAATAGCTATAATGGGAAGTAAGTAAAAACTTTACATGTAAAGTGACATTGTTATTTTTTCTGCTTTCTTATCCAGATGCAGATTTTTACCTTTAGGCAATAGTGTAGTCCTGCCATCATCCAGACTATGAGATTGCCCTGAATCTTCATTCTCAAGAAAATTTGCAAATTACCTTTATACCAAAATGATAAATTGTTCCCTCCATCCCAAATCACCAAAGAACATCATACATTAAAATTTCTATGTCAATTATCAAATGAGGTGTATTATAACCTAATGGCTACACAAGGAATAGTGAGAAAGGACAATTGACTTTGATGTAAGACTGCTTAACCTGGAGAAACTAGGTCCTACAAAGGAGAGCTCTTTTGTGAGAAACACACACATACATACACAGCCAGTAAGAAGGAAATGTTATTATTAAATACACAAGGGTGCCAAATCTGCTCATGTATACTAAGCATCAAAATAACATTCTGAGCATAAAAGATTTAGAAAGAAAAAATATTGTGGCTCTAGAATGAGCAGTCAATAATATGACAACTGTAAAAGGCTTACTTTGGAATTCAGAGATCAAAAAGGAGCTGTAGTCTTTGCAGCTCCATTAGGAATTAGACCCAAACTACTTCCTTTTTTATGACAGTATTCAACTGTGCACTTTAGATCTTCCCAACAGAAAGCCTAATGAGCCCTGTGGAGGCCACACTACCTGCCAAGAAAATAATCCATCCTCCAAAAGCCCCGGCAACAATATTCTTCAATGTTCAGAAAAAGTGCTGAAATGTCATTCAAAAGGCTTTCTACAATCCTCCCTGGCAATCCTGGAGAATCTAATGAGTGAAAAGCCAAAGTACACCAAAGAATCATCATCTCCAAATTTAGAAGAAAAAAAACCAAGTTACGTAAGTCAGAAAATTAATGACTGACTGTCAAAAATGACCTTCTTGGAGTATCCAGTGATGACTGTCACGGCTTCTCAAATTACCCGGTAGAAAGGCCCAGGAACTGAGGAGAAACCACAGAGCAGAGATTCACTGCCCTGCTAATGTGCAACCTGTCCCTAACATTTTTATTTCCATTTCATTTTGTAGATATATTTTAAGACTAAATAATTCTTAGGCCAGTGAGTGAGAAAATCTGGTAATGAATGTTACAAAGGAAAGAATTGTCTTTCTTCTTTATTTTTCCTACCTTTCTCTTCCGTCTTTTTATATCTCTCATTGGTTGTTTTTTATTTTTCCCTCTCTCATAAAACATCAACATAACTTTTATTTTTATATTAAAAATAAATAGAATGCTCTCTGGGGCATTTATAAATCAATATTTCTGGAGCTTCCTCCTCTGTGTGGGACCTGCAAAGCATGGGATGGACCTAGAGTCACTTCAGTTTCTCCTCCAGTCTCTGCTCAACTTCCCCCCCTTTAAATTAAAGTCTGCTCTTTGCTTAAAAAAAAAAAAAAGGAAATCAATTATTTTTGAACCTGAGGTAGGTATTTTCCTGTAGATTGCTAGAAAAAAAATGGGCATGCCACCATGAGTAAGGCACCATATCTGCCCTCAAAGAGCATGTATTATAGTACAGTAATGTACTATACAGATGAATACAACTACAAATACATGCTAAGGATGCTAAATACAACAGCAAAGACCTAAATAACACCTAAAGTATATACCAAATTTAGTCTTGGAGAATTGAGGAATCTTTCTGGAGAAAATTAAACTGAGATCTGAAAGAGGAGCAGGAGTTGACCGCTGAATGTGCACTCTTTGATTCTACAGTGAAGAATTTAGAAGATCAAAGTTGTGGTTTCAAATGACAATTCACTTAAGCTCCTTGTGTCTTGATTTTTCTCTTCTCTGAAACTAGTTTTGCCATCCTAATAGGATTATTGTGAGGATAAGGATGACTGAGACCAACAAACTAAAAATGGGTACTCAGTGACAAAATGTTACTATATATTTTACTAATTATAAAAGCTTATATGGTGTAGTAGGCAACCATTAAGATGGCCCCAAAAATTCCCACTTCCTGGTATTTACTCCCTCTTATCCTGAAGTATGGCCTGGATTAATTGACTCATTTGTAAAGATAGAATATGGCAGAAATGATGGGATGTCATTTCCAAAATCAAGTGATAAAAAGACTGGGACTTCTGTATTGGGGCTTGGCTCTCTCTCAGACCCCCACTTGAGTCCCTGACCTTGGGGGAAGCCAGCTGCCATGTGGTGAGGCAGCTCAATGAAGAGGCCCATGTGACAGGGAACGAAGCTCTGAAAATACCATGTAAGTGAGTTTGGAAAGGGGTGTCCCCACCCATTTGAACCCACCCAGCTGAATCTTCAGAAGACACCTCAGCTCTGGCCAACAGCTATCTCCTCAGAGACCTTGAGCCAGATTCAACCTGCTAAACTGTGCCTGGTTTCCTGACATTCTTGTAAAACACCTTGGGATTTCCAGCGAAATGCTGGAGAGGTCATGGGCTAGAAGCAAAGAACATGACCAGAATTAAGGGATTCATCATAGGATTAAAGGCAAAACTAAAATAGTTCCTCCCTAATAAAGTATAAAGTGAGTCTCCATTTGATCAAGGTAATCTGGCAATAATTTAACTGCATTCTCAGACAAATCTCAAAACTATTTGTTTAACAAATAGTTGTATAACCGAACTCACAATCTTCACAAGTATCATCATCTACAGTGTCCAATCTAAAATTTTAGAAAATGTAAACATGGGGCTTCCCTGGTGGCGCAGTGGTTGAGATTCTGCCTGCTGATGCAGGGGATATGGGTTCGTGCCCCAGTCTGGGAAGATCCCACATGCCGCAGAGCAGCTGGGCCTGTGAGCCATGGCCGCTGAGCCTGCGTGTCCGGAGCCTGTGCTTCGCAATGGGAGAGGCCACAGCAGTGAGAAGCCCGTGTACCGCAAAAAAAAAAAAACAAAACGAAGGCAAATAACAAAAGTTATAAGAATTTGTCACTAGCAGACCCACAATACAACAAATGCCAAAGGAAATTCTTTAGACTGAAGCAAATGACACCAGGTGGAAATCGGGAGCCACAGGAATGAGTGGAGAGTACCAGAAGGGGTAAATTTGAAAGACTAATATTCTTTAGTTTTGTACATCTTTTAAAAGCACTTAAATGCAAAAATAATAATACATTATGGGTTTATAACATATACAGACGTAAAATATGTGGTGAGAGTAGCACTAAAACGAGAGAGGTTAAAAGAAATTATACTCTTAAAGTTCTTACATTGTAAATGAACTGCTACAATATTAGATTATAGTATGTTAAGGATATCTACTGAAATCCTTAGAACAACCACTGAAAAAAATGTGTACGGTTAAAAAGCCAATAGAGTGAAGAGAATAAAATGAAATTTAAAAAGTCTATTTACAATAACAAAAAAGTCAGGAAAATAGGAAGAAAAAGAGAAGTGAGGGGACAAATAGAAAACAAATATCAGCAGTTTCTAAATATAAAGTCACATTGTATGGAAATGGAGCAAACACTTCACTTAATAAGCACAGATAATTAGACTGGATATAAAAGCAAGATCCAATTGTATAAAGTATTTACAGAAAAATAAGTGAATTTAACAAGGTCAGTATAAAATCAGTTAGATTCTTGTACTTAGTACAAATGAATTATAAAATAAAATCAAGCAATGCATTTTCAACGCTACCAAAAAGTATAACTTATTAGGAATAAATTTAATTTAAAAATCTTCAAGATCTCTACAATGAAAACTACAAAACATTGCCAAGAGACATTAAAGAAAATTTAAATGAATGGAATAATACATTTATCATAACCATGGATTAGAAGACTTAATATGGTTAAGTTGTCAGTTATTCTTAAGTTGATCTACAGATTCAATGCCAAACACTTAAAAATCAAAGCAGGATTTTTTAAAGAACAAACAGAGTATGGGCTCCTAAAATTTGTATGAAAATGCACAGACCCTAAACCAAAACAATCTTAAAAATCAAAAATGAAGTTGAAGGACATATGCTCTTTGATTTCAAGACTTCCCATAAAAAGATAGTAATAAAATCATTGTAGTATTAGTTTAATGATAAAATAAAACAAATAAGTATATAAGTAAATAAACAATTAATTTAATGAATGTGACAGCAAAGAGATTTCAGAAACAGACCCGCTCATATAGGTTATTTACAAAGGTGCCAAGGTAATTCATTGGGGAAGGATAGTCTTTACAACAAATATTGTTGGAACAACTAGATATAAATAAGGAAAAAATTGACCTTGACCCATATTTCACACCATCCACAAAAATTAATTCAGAATGTATCATATACCTAAACATAAAAGCAAAATCTATACAACTTCAAGAAGAGTATATTAGATAATTTGTTCGTGACTTTGATGCAAAGATTTTTTATGCTCCAAAAATCACTAATTTGCTTTTATAAAATTAAAGACTTCTGCTCTATACAGTCACTATTTAGAAAATGAAAGATAGCCTTGAGATTGAGAGGAAATATTCTATCTGACATAATGTCAGTATCCAGCATATATAAAGAACTTTTACAATTCAATAATAAAAAGACTAAGAAATCAACAGAGTGAATGAAAAACTTGAACAGAGCCTTTACAAAAATAAGTTACGTGAATGACAAATATGCACGTGAAAACATGCTAAATATCATTACCCCTAAGGTAATGTAAATTAAAATGAAAATCAAATACCATACACACACATTAGAATGTCTAAAATAAAAATGATTGACAATAACAGATGTTGGCAAATATGTGGAACAACTGAAACTCCTCACACATCACTGGTGGTAGATAAAATAACACTACCACTTGAGAAAAAGTTTGGCCATTTCTTATAAAATTAAACAAACACCTACTTTATGAACTAGAAATTTCATTTCTAGATATTTTTCCAAGAGAAATCAAAACATGTCTACAAAAAAACAAGTATACAAATACTCATGGCAGTGCTATTCATAATATTAAAGAAACTAGAAACAATCCAAATAGCAATTTATAGAAAAATGGATAAACTGTGGTATATTCAAAAGGTGTAATACAGCACACCAATAAAAAGGAATGAACTACTGGTACTCTCCACATTTTGGGTGAATGAATCTCAAAATATTGTGTTGATTGAATGAAGTCAGACACAAAAGGATTCTACAGGTGTGTGTCAGAAAATTCTATATGAGGTCTTACCAATCAAATGGAGACAAGTAAGAATATAATGCTGAAATATTCAAGTGGTGTATTATAGATACATGGTCTTTAAACTGGGAGAGACCTTATCTTCAAGTCCTTTTTTCTTCTTCTCCTCCCCCTTCCCCTCTCCTTCCTCCTTCTTCTTCTTTTTATAATGAATGAAGACATTTAGAAAAGTAAAGTTTTGATGACTTGGCCAAAGTCACTTAGCCCACACTAAATAACTAAAAAAATTAGACACGTACTAAGTACTAAGCTCTGGTGATAAAAATTATGGGACTTCCCTGGTGGTCCAGTGGTTAAGACTCTGTGCTCCCACTGCAGCGGGCACAGGTTCAATCCCTGGTCAAGGAACTCAGATCCCACATGCCATGCAGAGTGGCCAGAAAAAAAAAGCAGCGGTTACATTTGAGGATGGGAGTGGCTTTACTGGAAAAGGGTAGGAAGGTATTATCTAGGGTGATGGAAATATTCTGCATCATGCTTGGGGGTAGTGATTACAAGCATATAATACATTTATTAAAACTCAACAGAAAAAAAAAAAACTCAACAGACTGCAGACTTAAAATTGTGTATTTCATTGTATGTAAATTATACCTCAATTTAAAAAAAAAGGAATCAAAACTATGAACTTGTTGAAAATAAACATTTGTTTTTGTGTTAAAGAAAAGGTTGACCTATGAGGAGCTATTTACAATAAAATATTTCACTTGAAAAAAAAAAGGTTGAAATTTGCAACATAATACTGTTAATCTCTGTGGAATTGTTTTATGCAATTTTTGTTCACTTTTTTCTGTATATCTTCTGTGTTCTCAATTCTTTTTTTAAAACAAAAGTGCATTTATTTTTATTATCAGCCAAAAATCATTAAATATTGTGAAAAACTTAGGAGTATTTATTAAAATTGTTTCTCTTGTGCAAAAGCTTGATTGGAATATCATAAATGCTAATGCTTATGAGTGTGAAAGAGTTAAGACTAGAAAAGACTAGAAATAAATCAAAAGATTAAAAAATACAAGTGTGCATTAATATATTTAGAAGGTACGTATATGATCAGCTGGGACCTTGAATTTGCCAACGTGGAGACTAAAACCCACAGCTATAAAAAGCTATCATTAAATTATCTTCCAAGATCAAATGAGAGAATGAGTTGCAAAGTAAAAATCTGGATCAAAATTCAGTGTTATTTTTTAACTGAGAATCATGAATCATGGCAGTTTATAAAAGATGTGTCCTGATTCTAGGTGAGAAGTGTATTAGCCAGACACTATTGACATTTTCCCTCAGAGAATGAGGACATGGCAAGGGATATGTTCTGTTGACAACAACGAGTATTCAAAAATTCTGACCTTTGCTAATCAAAATTGAGTTCCACCTGAATTTGTGGACCTGGAAATCAATGAGAGCAAATGTTTCTCAGCTTCTAATTGGATCTCCTTGTAAGGAAATACCATCGGGCAAAACAAATATTTGGTGTAATTTATGTACAGGAGCAGTATATTTTTACATGACTTGAGAAAAGCACATTATACTGAAAAGCACTTAGACATTTAAAAATACATAGGATTTTAGTAACACCATGCATACCAACTTGACAGTTTGTAACTGGGCTTTGTTCCCCTTTATAGCCACCTTTTTTCTTGTTGCTGTTGTTTGGTTTTGCTCAATGTGGTATGCTCTCTGAGCCAGTATGGACTTCATAGACATGTGTCAGAAAATTCTAAATGAAATCTTGTCAACAAAACTGAGAGAAGTAAGAATAGAATGCTGAAATATTCAACTGATATATTATAGAATCATAAAGTATCCAAATCAGAGGGACATTGTAGGTCTGTCTTCAAATCCAATCTTCTTACTTTTTCCAGTGAAGAGAAGTGAATGGTTTGTCCAAAATCACATAGCCAGAGAAGCAAGAGTAGAATCTTGGTCTCTTTGACACCCAGTTCATATTCATTCAAGAAATAAAATAACAGTTAATTTAAAAACCTTGCCTTTTGGGAATGCCTTACAGTTTAAAAAGCATTTTTTAAATTTATGTAACCCTTTCAGGTAGAAGGGATATAATGATCTTATTTTATAGAGAAATTGAGGCTCAGATTCTTTCTAAATAAGTTCACTGGGAGATCCAGTGCATAGACTCAGGTTAATATTTAATTTGTCCACTTAATAATTAACATGGATGAGGCATCATGTTAGGTAAGTAGTTTCACCCCTTGCTACATATCAGAATCACCTGAGAATGTTTTAAATCTTACCCATACCCTGGCCACACCCTCAAGAGTCAGATTTAGGATGGTAAACAATATTATTACAAAGATCCCCAAATGATTCTATGTGGAACCAGATTGAGAGCCACCGTGCTATAAGAAAAAAGTATGTTTGTTTATTTGATAGATTTTTATTGAATGCTTGTTATGTGTGAAGCATTGTTTTAATTGCTAAACATGCAATAGTGAATACCACAAAAATATCTGTCCTCATTGTATTTACATTCTAGTGATAGAGACAAATAAAAAACAAATAGAATATTGAAGATGGTGATAAATGAAATGGAAAACAAGCAAAAAAACAAAAGCAAAGGAGAGGAATAGAAAAGGAGATAGATATTGCTATTTTAAATAGAATAGAATTTAAGCAAAGACCTGAAGGAGATGAGTTTGAGGAGAGAGGTGGGGAGGGAGATGCTATTTTTGAATGGAGCTTTCTGGAGAGAAAGAAAAGCAAATGCAAAAGCTTTGAGGCAGGAGTGTGCCTGCTGCACTCTAGGAACAGTAAGATGGCTGTGAAAGCTGATTTAGCGAGGGCAAAGGTGATAGGAGATGAGGTAGGAAGAGGGAACAGATCATGTAGGACTTGTAGGTCATTGTACAGAATTTGGATTTCATATGAGAAAGATGGAAATCCAATGGAGTATTTTGAGCAGGAGTGTGACAAGGTCTGATTTTCATTTTAAAAGGATTACTGTGTATAGAAAAGATGGTAAGGTGGCCAAGACAGAAATTGAAGGTCCAACAGAAAGCTTTACAGTGATCCAAGTGAGATATATTGTGATTAAACCACAATTATAACAGTGAAGGCATTGAGAAATAATCGGATTCTGGATATATTTTGAAGTTAGAACAAACAGAATTGACACTTTGGATGTGTGGAATTAGATAATGTTATTAGCCCAGATGACTGCAAGTTTTTGGTCTGAAGGACTGGGATTTCAGAGCACCTAATAAGACTTCAAAACACATGAAACAAAATCTGATGAAACTGAAATGAGAAATAGACAAATCCACAGTTACAGACGGAGACTTCTTAACAATAACTGATGAGCAAGTAGACTAAAAAAAATCAGTGAGGATATAGAAGACTTGAGCAACAGGGCCCAATTAATATTTATAGAACATTATAGCAACAACTGCAGGAGACCAACTCTTTTCTAATGCACATAGACTGTTCACCAAAATAGACCATAAAATAAGTATAAATAAGTTTCAATAGAACACTGCATGACCCAGCAATCCCACTACTGGGCATATACCCTGAGAAAACCATAATTCAAAAAGAGTCATGTACCACAATGTTCATTGCAGCTCTATTTACAGTAGCCAGGACATGGAAGCAACCTAGGTGTCTGACAGATGAATGGAAAAAGAAGATGTGGCACATATGTACAATGGAATATTAGCCATAAAAAGAAATGAAACTGAGTTATTTGTAGTGAGGTGGATGGATCTAGAGTCTGTCATACAGAGTGAAGTAAATCAGAAAGAGAAAAACAAATATCGTATGCTAACACATACATATGGAATCTAAAAAAAAAAAAAAAAAAAAAAGTGGTTCTGATGAACCTAAGGGCAGGATAGGAACAAAGACGCAGACGTAGAGAATGGACTTGAGGACACGGGGAAGGGGAAGGGGAAGCAGGGACAAAGTGAGAGTAACATTGACATATATACACTACCAAATGTAAAACAGATAGCTAGTGGGAAGCAGCCTCATAGCACAGGGAGATCAGCTCTGTGCTTTGTGACCACCTAGAGGGGTGGGATAGGGAGGGTGGGAGGGAGATGCAAGAGGGAGGAGATATGGCGATATAGGTATATGTATAGCTGATTCACTTTGTTATAAAGCAGAAACTAACACACCATTGTAAAGCAATTATACTCCAATAAAATGTTAAAAAAAATTCAAGTGATTTAAATCTTAAACAGGCTGTGTTTTTTTTGACTTCTATAGAATTAAATTAAAATCAGTAATGGTAAGGCATCTAGAAAATCCCCTAAATATTTGGAAATTAAAGAACTAACATAAATAATTTATGGTTAACTACTATAACTTTCTCCATTAGAAATATGTACAAAATTTCTTATCAATATTAGAAATTAAATCCAACAATATTTATAAGAGGTAATACATTACAAAAAAGTGAACTTTATTCCAGGAATGCAAGGTTAGATTACATTTAAAAACTTATTAGTGTATTTTACCATATTAACAGAACAAATGGGAGATACCTTATAATCATTTCAATAGATACAGAATAATAATTTTGAAAAATTCAACACCTATTCATGATTTTTAAAACATTCCCTGCAAGTTAGGCATAGAAAGAAATTTTCTTAATCTGGTAAAGGACATCTATGGAAACTCTACAACTAATATTATACTTAATGGAGAACTAGAAAATTATTTCCCCTCAAAATCAGGAAAATGCACTTTCATATACTGGGGATCCTTAGCCAACAAAAAGCCTCAAAAAAGAAATACAACCGTAAAGATTAAAAAGGAATCAGTAGTGCTATCTTTATTCACAGGCAGTATGATTGATTATATAGACAATCCTAAACTGTATTTTAGACACACACACATGCACATGTGCATACACATACCCAAATACACACACTGACTAGAACAAAAAGTGGGGTCAGTTTACAAAAATACATTTTATTTCTATATACTAGCAGTAATTAATTAGAAAATGAAATGTAAAAACACCATCTGCAATAGTATCTAACAACAAAGAATACATAGGAATAATCTTAATGAAAGTAATGCAAATTTTATACACTGGAAACTACAAAACATTGCTGTGAGAAATTAAAGACTTAGATGGAAAGATATTTTGTTCATGGAATAAAAGACTTGATACCGTTTAGAAGGTCTCCCAACTGATCCACTGATTCACTATAACTCCAAACAAAATCCCCAAATTATTCTTTATAGAATTTGAGATATTCTAAACTTTATATGAAAATAAATAGGACTTAGAGTAGCCAAAAGAATCTTGGAAAAGAATAAATTTGGAAGACTCAGGCTGTATGACTTTAAAAAGTTTACTGTAGATCTTAAGTAATTTTAAGTGATAAAACCTTGTCAGGTAAAACTTTTCTGGAGTGCCACACACTACTGTAATAACCAAGGTATCAACTCTACTGAGAACACATACTATCTAGCTACAGTAAAACAGACGGTATGATTCCACTTACAGAAGCTCTTGAACAGGCAAAATTAATCTATATGATAACAGAAATCAAAATAGTGTTTACCTATGGTGGGTAGGCTGTGACCAGAAGTGGGCAAAGGTAACTTCCTGGAGTGATAGAAATATTTCATATCATCATTGGCCTCTTGTTATATGGATGTCTCATTTGTCATATCCTCATCAAATTTTATATATAAATCACTGTATATAAATTTTAACCCAGTTAAAATAAAAGATTAATATGAAGATCATAATTTTAAAGAATATATCTTTACATTTGTTGTCCAAAAAATATGCAGACAAATTTGGCAATAAATACATTTTGGTAAGTTATATATTATATATGTAATATATATTATATATTACTTTATTGATATTCGTGACAAGCAAAATCTTTTCATTCAAATTTCCAAAAGTTATATGAAGATTAAATCCAAGAAAGAAAAGCAGGGCATGATGAAAAAAATGTTAATATATCCCACCTATTGTCTTTATATCTTTGTAAATTGCCTTAAATCTTTTCAGGAAAAGATGTCTCTGGTTACAAATGCTACATAAAAAATTACCCTAAAAATTTCTGTATTAAAACAACCATTTTCTTTTTGGTCATAATTTTGTGGGTCATGAATTTGAGGACGACTCATCTGGGCAATCCTTGCTTGGGGTGTCTGATGTGGTTGCAGTCAGTTGTGGGCTGGGATTGCAATCACCTGAGGGATTGCCTGGGCTTGATGTCCAATACAGCTCACTCATATGAAAGTGAATTGCTGGCTATTTGCTGGGACCCCACCGGGCTGCCAGCCAGCGAGTCTACAGTGGCCTCTCCAGCATGGTGGTCTAAAGGTAATAGGACTTTTTATATGGCTGCTCAAATCTCCAAGCACGAGTGTACCAGTGAACATGACAGAAGCTGTGTTACCTTTTCTGATTCAGCCTTGGATGTCATGCAGAGTCACTTTTGCATTCTACTAGTTACAAATGAGGCACAATCTTACCCAGATTCAAGAAGAGATGACACAGAGCACGATCCTCCACAGGACCTGTGTCAAGGAATTTCCATTCACTTTTTAAAAACAGCCACAGATGAAAAGAAAATAAATTAATAAAACAAATTTATTGTTTTGTTTTGACATAAAGAGTTGAGATCTATTGAGATTCAGCACATTCTAACCTGAGTGGACAGTACTTTTGAGAGATTTAAATTTTATGTAGAACTTGAGATCAATGTTGTTTGTATTCATATAATCTCTCTTAATAGTTTTACCTAATCAATATCCCTATCAATTCAGTAGTAGGAGATGTGTGGTCAGGATTTGGAAGGAATGAACACAAATACGTCCTTTTTGATTCAACAACTTCTTAGGGATGGAGGTATAAATTACTTTTTAGTTCATTTATATAGGAGCAGGATTAAGTAAAAAACATAGAATTATTAAGCATTCTTAAGTTCAGAGGACTTGAGGGAGATTCTTTTTTATTCATTCATATATACACTCATGATGAATTCATTCATCAGTCACCTTTACTTCCTTTTTCTAGGGAGCAAGCAGTTGCCTAAACTGGAATGGCAAGACTCTAGTTCCATGAACTAGAAAGGGATATCAAGGCTCTTTTGCAGGAAAGAATCTAGCTCTGAGGCAGGGCTGGTGATCACTAAGGATGCCTATGATGGGACAAAGGGCCCAATCATTTAGTGCCTACAAGTCAAGCTTAAGAGAAAAAGCTGAGCAAATTTTTTTTTGGCTCTGCAAAAATCCATTTCATCTCATAACTGGACATGGGCTGAGTGCCAGTAGAGACGATGAATGCTACAGATGTGTAGTTTTCATTCAATTTATTTGCTTCAGCCTCTTAAAACATGTTGAATTGGGAAAGGGGGTGGGATCTATAAGCTTAGTCTTTATCTTGAAATTCACCACTGATTTAGGAATGAGGCCTGGGAAAATGCTTATTTAAGAGCATTTGGATTCCTTCATTCATGCTGAATTGTGTAATAGAATAACTATTTGTTCAGTTCTCTTGGTTCTGACATAATGCATTGGGTAAATATAAAACCATATTACTCGAGTGTGCAAAAAAAATTGATATCACCTCAGTTATTCTCAGAATAATTTTTTAAACAGGTCTCCTGATATAGTTGTAAACTAATGGCTTATACACTGGAAATATGTAGGAAAATTGTTACTTTATGCTTGTGTGCAAAAATAAATGAGACGTCATATGAGCCAATCAATCAGCTCTGTAAAGCATCATCTGTTCTCAGTAATAAGTGGTTTCCTCTCAACATTAGGTTAATTTTACTTGCTCTGATCTAAAAAGTCTCTCTTGAATCCAAACCACAGAATGATATATGGGACTAGAGGCTATGTACAATAATATCATCTTGCTGCTCTGCCCACTTTTTAAGTTGTATTTCAGGTACCATATGCTTTCATTTATTTTTTTCTTTTTCTTTTTAAGTTTTTTTTAAAGGAAAATAATAATTTTTTATTAACTGACCCTGAAGAAATGGATATTTATGAATTGCCTGACAAAGAATTCAAATTGTTTTTTTTTAACATCTTTATTGGAGTATAATTGCTTTACAATGGTGTGTTAGTTTCTGCTTTATACCAAAGTGAATCAGTTATACATATACATACGTTCCCGTATCTCTTCCCTCTTGCGTCTTCCTCCCTCCCACCCTCCCTATCCCACCCCTCTAGGTGGTCACAAAGCACCGAGCTAATCTCCTTCTGCTCTGTGGCTGCTTCCCACTAGCTATCTATATTATGTTTGGTAGTGTATATATGGCCATGACACTCTCTCACTTTGTCACAGCTTACCCTCCCCCCCCCACTTTCTCACAGCTTACCCTTCCCCCTCCCCATATCCTCAAGTCCATTCTCTAGTAGGTCTGTGCCTTTATTCCCGTCTTGCCCCTAGGTTCTTCATGACCTTTTTTTTTTTTCTTAAATTCCATATATATGTCTTAGCATATGGTATTTGTTTTTCTCTTTCTGACTTACTTCACTCTGTATGACAGACTCTAGGTCCATCCACCTCACTACAAATAACTTAATTTCGTTTCTTTTTATGGCTGATTAATATTCCATTGTATATATGTGCCACATCTTCTTTATCCATTCATCTGTTGATGGACACTTGTTTCCATGTCTTGGCTATTGTAAATAGAGCTGCAATGAACATTTTGGTACATGACTCTTTTTGAGTTATGGTTTTCTCAGGGTATATGCCCAGTAGTGGGATTGCTGGGTCGTATGGTAGTTCTATTTTTAGTTTTTTAAGGAACCTCCATACTGTTCTCCATAGTGGCTGTATCAATTTACATTCCCACCAACAGTGCAAGAGTGTTCCCTTTTCTCCACACCCTCTCCAGCATTTATTGTTTGTAGATTATTTCAATTAATTTTTTTTTTTTTTTTTTTTGCTGTACACAGGCCTCTCACTATTGTGGCCTCTACCATTGCAGAGCACAGGCTCCAGACGCACAGGCTCAGCAGCCATGGCTCATGAGCCCAGCCGCTCTGCGGCATGTGGGATCTTCCCAGACCGGGGCACGAACCCGTGTCCCCTGCATCGGCAGGCAGATTCCCAGCCACTTCGCCACCAGGGAAGCCCATTTGTAGATTTTTTGATGATGGCCATTCTGACCGGTGTGAGATGATATCTCATTGTAGTTTTGATTTGCATTTCTCTAATGATTAATGATGTTGAACATTCTTTCATGTGTTTGTTGGCAATTTGTATATCTTCTTTGGAGAAATGTCTATTTAGGTCTCCTGCCCATTTTTGGATTGGGTTGTCTGTTTTTTTGATATTGAGCTGCATGAACTGCTTGTAAATTTTGGAGATTAATCCTTTGTCAGTTGCTTCATTTGCAAATATTTTCTCCCATTCTGAGGGCTGTCTTTTGGTCTTGTTTTTGGTATCCTTTGCTGTGTAAAAGCTTTTAAGTTTCATTAGGTCCCATTTGTTTATTTTTGTTTTTATTTCCATTACTCTAGGAGGTGGATCAAAAAGGATCTTGCTGTGATTTATGTCATAGAATGTTCTGCCTATGGTTTCTTCTAAGAGTTTAGAGTATCTGGCCTTACATTCAGGTCTTTAATCCATTTTGAGTTTATTTTTGTGTATAGTGTTAGGATGTGTCCTAATTTCATACTTTTACAAGTACCTGTCCAGTTTTCCCAGCAACACTTATTGAAGAGGCTGTCTTTTCTCCATTGTATATTCCTGCCTTCTTTATCAAAGATAAGGTGACCATATGTGCATGGGTTTATCTCTGGGCTTTCTATCCTGTTCCATTGATCTATATTTCTGTTTTTGTGCCAACACCATACAGTCTTGATGACTGTAGCTTTGTAGTGTAGTCTGAATTCAGGGAGCCTGATTCCTCCAGCTCCATTTTTCGTTCTCAACATTTCTTTGGCTATTCGGGGTCTTTTGTTTTTCCATACAAATTGTGAATTTTTTTGTTCTAGTTCTGTGAGAAATGCCAGTGGTAGTTTGATAGGGATTACATTGATTCTGTAGATTGCTTTGGGTAGTAGAGTCATTTTCACAATGTTAATTCTTCAAATCCAAGAACATGGTATATCTCTCCATCTATCTGTATCATCTTTAATTTCTTTCATCAGTGTCTTATAATTTTCTGCATACAGGTCATTTGTCTTCTTAGGTATGTTTATTCCTAGATATTATATTCTTTTTGTTGCAATGGTAAATGGGAGTGTTTTCTTAATTTCACTTTCAGATTTTTCATCATTAGTGTATAGGAATGCCAGAGATTTCTGTGCATTAATTTTGTATCCTGCTACTTTACCAAATTCATTGATTAGATCTAGTAGTTTTCTGATAACATCTTTAGGATTCTCTATGTACAATAACATGTCATCTGCAAACAGTGACAGCTTTACTTCCTCTTTTCCAATTGGATTCCTTTTATTTCTTTTTCTTCTCTGATTGCTGTGGCTATAACTTCCAAAACTATGTTGAATAAGAGTAGTGAGAGTGGACAACCATGACTTTTTCCTGATCTTAGTGAAAATGGTTTCAGTTTTTCACCATTGAGGATGATGTTGGCTGTGGGTTTGTCATATATGGCCTTTATTATGTTGAGGAAAGTTCCCTCTATGCCTACTTTCTCGAGGGTTTTTATCATTAATTGGTGTTGAATTTTGTCGAAAGCTTTCTCTGCATCTATAGAGATGATCATATGGTTTTTCTCCTTCAATTTGTTAATATAGTGTATCACATTGATTGATTTGAGTATATTGAAGAATCCTTGCATTCCTGGAATAAACCCCACTTGATCATGGTGTATGATACTTTTCATGTGCTCTTGGATTCTGTTTGCTAGTATTTTGTTGAGGATTTTTCATCTATGTTCATCAGTGATATTGGCCTGTAGTTTTCTTTCTTTGTGACATCTTTGTCTGGGTTTGGTGTCAGGGTGATGGTGACCTCATAGAATGAGTTTGGGAGTGTTCCTCCCTCTTTTATATTTTGGAAGAGTTTGAGAAGGATAGGTGTTAGCTGTTCTCTAAATGTTTGATAGAATTCACCTGTGAAGCCACCTGGTCCTGGGCTTTTTTTTTGTTGGAAGATTTTTAATCACAGTTTCAATTTCAGTGCTTGTGATTGGTCTGTTCATATTTTCTATTTCTTCCTGGTTCAGTCTCGGCACGTTGTGCATTTCTAAGAATTTGTCCATTTCTTCCAGGTTGTCCAATTTATTGGCATAGAGTTGCTTGTAGTAATCTCTCATGATCCTTTGTATTTCTGCAGTGTCAGTTGTTACTTCTCCTTTTTCATTTCTGATTCTATTGTTTTGAGTCTTCTCCCTTTTTTCCTTGATGAGTCTGGCTAATGGTTTATCAATTTTGTTTATCTTCTCAAAGAACCAGCTTTTAGTTTTATTGATCTTTGCTACTGTTTCCTTCATTTCTTTTCCTTTATTTCAGATCTGATCTTTATGATTTCTTTCCTTCTGCTAACTTTAGGGTTTTTTTGTTCTCCTTTCTCTAATTGCTTTAGGTGCAAGGTTAGGTTGTTTATTTGAGATGTTTCCTGTTTCTTAAAGTAGGATTGTATTGTTATAAACTTCCCTCTTAGAACTGCTTTTGCTGCATCCCATAGGTTTTGGGTCATCATGTCTCCATTGTCATTTGTTTGTAGTTATTTTTTGATTTCCTCTTTGATTTCTTCAGCGTTCTCTTGGTTATTAAGTAGTGTATTGTTTAGCCTCCATGTGTTTGTATTTTTTACAGATCTTTTCCTGTAATTGATATCTAGTCTCATAGCGTTGTGGTCAGAAAAGATACTTGAAACAATTTCAATTTTCTTAAATTTACCAAGGCTTGATTTGTGACCCAAGATATGATCTATCCTGGTGAATGTTCTGTGAGCACTTGAGAAGAATGTGTATTCTGTTGTTTTGGATGGAATGTCCTATAAATATCAACTAAGTCCATCTTGTTTAATGTATCATTTAAAGCTTGTGTTTCCTTATTTATTTTCATTTTGGATGATCTGTCCATTGGTGAATGTGGGGTGTTAAAGTTCCCTACTATGATTGTGTTCCTGTTGATTTCCCCTTTTATGGCTGTTAGTATTTGCCTTATGTATTGAGGTGCTCCTATGTTGGGTGCATAAATATTTATAATTGTTATATCTTCTTCTTGGATCGATCCCTTGATCATCAGGTAGTATCTTTCTTTGTCTCTTGTAATAGTCTTTATTTTAAAGTCTATTTTGTCTGATATGAGTATTGCTACTCCAGCTCTCTTTTGACTTCCATTTGCATGGAATATCTTTTTCCGTCCCCTAACTTTCAGTCTTTATGTGTCCTGAAGTGGGTCTCTTGTAGACAGCATATATATGAGTCTTGTTTTTGTATCCATTCAGCGAGTGTGTGTCTTTTGGTGGGAACATTTAATCTATTTACATTTAAGGTAATTATGGATATGTATATTCCTATTACCATTTTCTTGTTTTGGGTTTGTTATTGTAGGTCTTTTCCTTCTCTTGTGTTTCCTGCCTAGAGAAGTTCCTTAAGCATTTTTTGTAAAGCTTGTTTTGTGGTGCTGAACTCTCTCAGCTTTTGTTTGTCTCTAAAGGGTTTAATTTCTCCAATGTCAAATCTGAATGAGATCCTTGATGAGTAGAGTAATCTTGGTTGTACGTTTTTCTCCTTCATCACTTTAAATATGTCCTACCAGTCCCTTCTGGCTTGCAGAGTTTCTGCTGAAAGATCAGCTGTTAACCTTATGGGGATTCCCTTGTGTGTTATTTGCTGTTTTTCCCTTGTTGCTTTTAATATGTTTTCTTTGTAATTAATTTTTGATAGTTTGATTAATATGTTTCTTGGTGTGTTTCTCCTTGGATTTATCCTGTGTGGTACTCTCTCTGCTTCCTGGACTTGATTAACTATTTCCTTAAAATAGTTCCTTCCTAACTTTCCCATATTAGGGAAGTTTTCAATTATAATCTCTTCAAATATTTTCTCAGTCTCTTTCTTTTTCTCTTCTTCTTCTGGGATCCCTATAATTTGAATGTTGGTGTATTTAATGTTGTCCCAGAGGTCTCTGAGACTGTCCTCAGTTCTTTTCATTCTTTTTTCTTTATTCTGCTCTGCAGTAGTTATTTCCACTATTTTATCTTCCAGGTCACTTACCCGTTCTTCTACCTCAGTTATTCTGCTATTGATCCCTTCTAGAGAATTTTTAATTTCATTTATTATGTTGTTCATCATTGTTTGTTTGCTCTTTAGTTCTTTGAGGTTCTTGTTAAACATTTCTTGTATTTTCTCTATTCTATTTCCAAGATTTTTGATCATCTTTATGATCATTATTCTGAATTCTTTTTCAGGTAGACTGCCTATTTCCTCTTCACTTATTAGTTCTGGTGGGTTTTTACCTTGCTCCTTCATCTGCTCTGTGTTTTTCTGTGTTCTCATTTTGTTTAACTTACTGGGTTTGGGGTCTCCTTTTCGCAGGTTGCAGGTTCATAGTTTCTGTTGTTTTTGGTGTCTGTCCCCAGTGGCTGAGGTTGGTTCACTGGGTTGTGTAGACTTCCTGGTGGAGGGGACTAGTGCCTGTGTTCTGGTGGATGAGGCTGGATCTTGTCTTTCTGGTGGGCAGGTCCTCATCTGGTGGTGTGTTTTGGGGTTTCTGTGGACTTATGATTTTAGGCAGCCTCTCTGCTAATGGATGGGGCTGTGTTCCTGTCGTGCTAGTTGTTTGGCATAGGGTGTTCAGCACTGTAGCTTGCTGGTTGTTGAGTGAAACTGGGTCTTGGCGTTGAGATCGAGATCTCTGGGAGATTTTCGCCATTTGATATTATGTGGATCTGGGAGGTCTCTTGTGGACCAGTGTCTTGAGCATAGCTCTCCCACCTCAGAGGCACAGCCCTGACGCCTGGCTGGAGCACCAAGAGCCTTTCATCCACACAGTTTAGAATAAAAGGGAGAAAAAAATAGAAGAAAAGAAAGAAAGAAAGAAGATAAAATAAAATAAAGTAAAATAACGTTATTAAAATAAAAAATAATTATTAAGAAAACAATTTTAAAAAGTAAAAAAAGAAAAACAAAAATGGACGGACAGAACCCTAGGACAAATGATGAAAGCAAAGCTATACAGACAAAATCACACACAGAAGCATACACATACACACTCACAAAAAGAGAAAAAGGGGGAAAAATAATATATCTTTCTCCCAAAGTCCACCTCCTCAATTTGGAATGATTCGTTGTCTATTCAGGTATTCCACAGATGCAGGGTACGTCAAGTTGAATGTGGAGATTTAATCCGCTGCTCCTGAGGCTGCTGGGAGAAATTTCCCTTTCTCTTCTTTCTTCCCACAGCTCCCGGGGTTCAGCTTTGGATTTGGCCCTGCCTCTGCGTGTTGGTCACCTGAGGGCGTCTGTTCTTCGCTCAGACACTACGAGGTTAAAGGAGCAGCTGATTCTGGGGCTTTGGCTCACTCAGGCCGGGGGGTAGGAGGGGTACGGGTGCAGGGCGAGCCTGCGGCGGCAGAGGCCAGTGTGACATTACAACAGCCTGAGGCGCCGTATGTTCTCCCGGGGAAGTTGTCCCTGGATCACGGGACCCTGGCGGTGGCAGGCGGCACAGCCTCCCAGGAGGGGAAGTGTGGATAGTGACCTGTGCTCGCACACAGGCTTCTTGGTGGCAGCAGCAGCAGCCTTCGCGTCTCATGCCCGTCTCTTGAGCTCCTTTAAGCAGTGCTCTGAATCCCCTCTCCTTGAGCACCAGGAAACAAAGAGGCAAGAAAAAGTCTCTTGTCTCTTCTCCAGGACTCCCTCCCGGCTAGCCGTGATGCACTAACCCCTTCAGGCTGTGTTCACGCTGCCAGTCCTCTCCCTGCGCTCTGACCAAAGCCCAAGCCTCTGCTCCCAGCCCCCGCCCGCCCCGGCGGGTGAGCGGACAAGCCTCTAGGGCTGGTGAGTGCTGGTCGGCACTGGTCCTCTGTGCGGAAATCTCTCCGCTTTGCCCCCTGCACCCCTGTGGCTGCACTCTCCTCCGTGACTCCGAAGCTTCCCCCCACCACCCCTCGTCTCTGCCAGTGAAGGGGCTTCCTAGGAAATATTTCCTCCTTCACAGCTCCCTCCCACTGGTGCAGGTCCCGTCCCTATCCTTTTGTCTCTGTTTTTTCTTTTTTCTTTGGCCCTACCCAGGTACATGGAGAGTTTCTTGCCTTTTGGGGGGTCTGAGGTCTTCTGCCAGTGTTCAATAGGTGTTCTATAGGAACAGTTCCACATGTAGATGTATTTCTGATGTATCTGTGGGGAGGAAGTTGATCTCTGCATCTTACTCTTCCGCCATCTTGAAGCTCCTCACCATATGCTTTTAAAAGGCCCTGCTTTAGTGATTACTTTGCTACCAGTTGATTTTTCTTCTCTTCATTTCTGGACCATAAATGTGGTGTCTCTGGAAAACCTCAGATGGCTGGGACCAACCCTAGCATGAATGAGGTGCCACTTCCCTCTTTATGTCATTGAACTGGAAGGCTCAGCGTTAGAATAACGAAATAAAGAGGCTCAGAATACTGGAGCGAAAAAAAGATAAGAGTAATTCAACTTAAAGCCTTTGTTTTACCTCTCAGGTCATGGAGGCCAAGAGTGCATACAGTTTTTTCTGAAGTCACACATCCTATGTCTCCAGATCATCAATCAATCCCTTTTCCATTGAACTCTTCTGTTATAAAATATTAAAGCAATTTGGAAAGTCAGTACTATAAAGTGTGATGACCATGAACTATTAGATTCATTTTTTGTATTACTTTTGGTTACTAACCCCCAGGAAGAAAATATTTTGAATATTTGGAACTCTTGGGATAAATTACCAGTTAAAGCTCTCATGATGGTGATAATAGCTTTTGTGTATTTTGTATCCCCTTTTATTACTGGACAGAGGAATCATTCTCAGACCTTAAGTTTTCCTCCTTGTCATTTAACTATCATGTGGATTTTCCCTGTTGATAAAAGGTCTTCTTTTCCCTGCCATGGATATGGTAGCCTTTCACTAAATGTCCAGGCCCATTTAGATAAGCTCCTGCTCTATTGCCTGGACCTGTATCTTCCTAAATACATAAGCCTTTAGTTGCATCAGAGACAAAGAGCATTAAACAAATTGGAATTATCTCTTTTGACCTAACAAATAGAAGAGCTAGCCATTTGATGCAACTTATAAAACATTATCCCTAATAAGCAACTTTCTCATTATAATTATTTTGATATGCTAATTCTCATGTATTACTAGCTACCTTTTTGTACTAAATTATAGGGCTCATATTTTTCTTTGATGAAATTTGATGGAATATTTAGATAGCTTTAGAATGTACATATATTAAGGAGGCCTACCATTACCACACAGAAGTTTCATGTGTTCTTTGAGTATAATTTGACCCCTAGCCTTAATATTGCTCATAAAATTAGACATCCTTTTTAAAACCATTACTCAAAAAAATAACATTTTAAAGAATACAAGTGAGAAAACACTTCAGCCTTAACAAGTGTATGCCACACTGTGATTTCATCACTTGTTAAGGATATTTAAAAAGAAACAACTTTATATTGTTAAATTATGTAATTTAAAAAATTTACTCATGAAATAAGAGTAAACTCTACCCTCCTGCTGTGACATAATTTTTAGTAAGATAATGCAATGAATTATTTTCAAATTGAATCCAAATCTAAGTCCTCTAAGCAAAGCATTTTCTGTTGACTCCCTTTAATATGGAAGAGCTGGCTCACAGATAAATTAATGTCGGTTGGTGCACATTTCCCTTTGGATAACATTTTTTTTCCCATCCTGAGACCAGCCATAAGCCATTTGCTTGGGTTTATTAGTTCTTAGAAAATGCTGTAACAAACTGGAAGGTTTGTAATATATTGGCACACCATCCATTGCATCTCAATGAATGGCATTCTCAGCACTGGAATTTGGAGTCTCTTATTGTGAAACAAAGATATGTATAGTAGTACTGCTGACCTAGCTAGTTTTGGGAAAAGGTATTCTGAAAAGCTAAGTGCTGCTAACTGAATGCTACCTTTGTTTTAATGATCTTTATTCAGAAAGATAATGAAAAGTAGAAAACTCAGTCATACCTGGTAAGATCAGACCCAACACACATAGGGATTCATATGTATTATTGAAAAATGGTTGCATTGAGTAATTATATTCTGTCTCATTTATAGCCTCAAACTTCTGGGGTGAGCAGAAATAAATTATGTCAAAAATCTTCAACTATAAGCTTAAATTCTTTCTTTAGAATACCACTCTGGAATTCTATAATTTTTATCACATTCCTGAAATAGGGTTTAACAGTATTCCCCTCACTTTTATTTCTCTCTTGCCTCTACCACCAAGTAGGATTTTCTACTGTTGATTATACAAGAGACTGTGGATTTAAAAGTGGCTCAGAACTCCAGAGTTCTAATTAGGAGCCTTGAGAATAGCTGGTTTCACACCCAGACTATACTCTATATCTCTTCTCCATTCTGGGCTCACTCCATTCTGTCATTGTGTATAGGTATATGTCTGTGACAGATATAGCTAAGCTATATCTTCCATTTTCATAGCATGAGTTGTTGCTGGGAGTTTTACTGAGCCAGAGACTACATTTCCTAGACTTTTTGCAACCAGGTTAAATGATTTTCATCAGTGGAATGGGAACTGAAGTGGGAGGTCACTTTTGGACCCAGGTTTTTTTAAAAGCAGTTACGCTTTCTCCAATGTCTCTCACACTCTCTCACTTTCCCCTTCTGCTGGCTGCAGGACGACAACACAGAAGTCCTAAGGGAATCCAGGACCACAGGCGAAGGAACCTGGTTCTCTGAATCACTGCATAAAGGAATGTCACATTTACCAAACAAGAACAGCCACCTTGGACTTTTGCATGAATAGGAAATGAACCTCTATTGAGGTTACTCATGGAAATTTGGTGATTTATTTTTTACAGCAGTGAACATTTCCTAACTATAATAGTTTTATATGCTTCTATGAATTTACAAAGAAGTAAAACTGGCTTGTTTATTTTTGAAACTTCTATTTCCAACTCCCACTCAGTGTCTAGCACAGTGTTTTCATATTCAATGAGTAGCAATGAAACTATCTCTTACTGAGTTCTTGCTATGTGGGCATCACTATGCCGAGAGATTTTCATTCATTATCATAATCATCTTAACATCATATTACAAAATCATTACAAGGGAATATGAAAAAATGTAACCTCTCCATGGACACAGAGAAATCATAAAGCTTGCTCAAGGTCACACAGTAAAATTTTAAACCCATAATATCTAATTTCAAAACATATTTTTTATACTAAACTGTTAAATCTTTTCAAATTTCATTTATTGAGGGCTTTCTCTGGGCCATCTTTGTATTTTGCATGAATCATCTCATCTAACTCTCCAACAAGCATATGTGAAATGTAATAACAGAAGAGGTAAGACTATTTTATAGCTTTTGTGCACTTAAGCATCTTTCAAGCACTTGCCCTGTGCACAGTTTTATGGTATGTGAAATCCAAAGAAAGTAAGTTTATTTACTATTTTACAGAGTGGTTAGATAGCCAAATGCTGATATAACCACAACTGAAGAATTTAAGCAAGTCATAGTGGAACTTTAAAATCAAGAAAGCCTGTAACTTGGATATGGAAGACTTAACTAGAAAGATATTTTATTAGTTTGCTGGGGCTTAAACAACTGGATGGCTTAAATCTCAGAAACGTATTGTCTCACAGCCCTGGAGGCTATAAATCTGAGATTAAGGTGTCAGCATGGTTGGTTCCTTCTGAGGGTTGTGAGAGAGAATCGGTTCCATGCCTCTCACCCAGCTTCTATTTGTTGGCTGGCAATTTTGACATGCCTTGGCTTGTAGAAGCTTCACCTTAATCTTTGCCTTTATCTTCACATGGTGTTCTCCCTATGTGCATATCTATCTCCTAATTTCCTCTTTTTATAAGGACTTTACTCATATTGAATTAGAGCCCACCCTCATTTTAATTTGATTACCTTTCTAAAGACCCTATGTCCAAATAGGTCACATTCTGAAGTACTTGGAGTTAGGACTTCAACATACAGATCTTGGGAGGACACAATTCAAACCATAACAGGTATTCATGCATTTACTTAATGAGCCCATGACCACTAAACATCTACGGGGTGCCAGGAACTGCTTTGTGGGGCTGGGGGGAGAGTAAGCAATAAACAAAACAGATAAGGTCCCTGCTCTAATGGCATGTTGTCTCACTTGTACCTGCCTAGTCCAAAGTTCCTTCTGTTGTATCCTACTGGACTCCTTATGAATTTTCTTGATAAATTATTTTAACATTTTAATCCCATATTTTAAGTAGCTAAAAGGTACATATATCTCCTATTTTTCATACCCTGTGCAATAAGTAAACACTTCAGCTGTATTTAATAAATGAATTTATTCCACCTGGGGATAAAATTTGGATGTTAGAAAAACTATTGGGTTTTTTTTTATGTCCCCAGCACGACCTTCAGTGAATTATTTCTGGCTGTGTATTAAATGACATAACATACAACACTGTAAGCAAATTAATTGTTATTCAACATAACATTGCTTTGCATTAATTTTGCATTTCTAAGCTATTAAAATGCTTTATACACTCTAGGCCTATACTTCTGAAGTTAAGGAATTTGCAAAATGATATACCAACAGCCTTCTAAAATGTTTTTACCACATCTGCTCTTTCCAGTGCAGGGAAACTGGCAGGATTCAGGGAAGGAGATCCTCATGGACAAGAGCTAACAGGAATCAATGCACAGTCTGAAAAGATAAGCGTGGCTTAGGAGTTCTCCTAGAAGAAATTAGGCAACAGCCCTTTAAGATATGAAGTACACAATATAACATTTCCATATCAAGAACATCTGCCAATTTCTTGAGAAAAGAAAAATTAGGAAAAAAAAGTCATCTTTCTACTCAAATGGCCTCCTGGACCAGTGAGACTCAGAACTATTCTGTTGGCATCTGGGTAGCATCTACTGAGCGACAGGTGTGTTATCCAAGGTGGGGGGCAGAGCAGTTCTGCAGAACTGGAACATTCTTGGAAACTGGTTCCCAGCTTGCATTTGTTCTTCTTTTTGGAACATCTTCCCCTACCCCCATCTTCCATTTGCCAGGCTAATTTTCTTAGCTGCGGCTGAAAATTTGAGTTACCACCTTTGAGAAATTCTCCTTGATGTCCCCAATTCCACATTAGTGTCTCATGCTCTCTGCCCCCCTGACACAGTACTTACCCCTATAACAGCCCCCGCCAGTTTAAGGGTAAATGCCAACCCACTAATGTGTCTCTTCCACTACACAATGAACTTCCTGAGGCTAAGGCTTACATCCTTTTCTCTGCTGTAGATCTGATGCCTGAAATTTAGAGATGCTCAACATGTATTTGTCAAAAGGAAAAGTTAGAATGATAAATATTATATCCAGTTCTTTTTCTAAGAACATATTGTTTAATTTAAGCTAGAAAAAGCACAGCATAAAATGAAGAAGCATGTGGATACACAGTATTCATAATTAAATAAGGGATTTTCTGTTGCTGCTCTGTCATTTATAGTTGGATGATATTTGAGAAGTCAATCTTGCTGAAACTTAGCCTCTTCATGAATAAAAAAAAAGTCTCATCCACCTCCCAGTGGTGTTGTGAGGATCACCTGAGACATATACGTGAAGCATTTTGTAAAAGTATCAGGTTTGTTATTATTACTAAAAAACTCAGTGTCATAAGTCAGAGTGCATAAAGTTCACTTATGGAAAGAACAAGTACCCAAAGATCCTCAAATTTGCTTTATTGCCAGGAATGCTTTCGGTAAATTTTTCTCTGTATCATTGTCAACAAACGTTTATGGAACTTGTGCTGGAAACCTCATTTGCATTTCTGTGAAAGTGTGGGAGGACTGGCATCATCAAAAGTGTTTCTTAGTTAAATGATAAGTCATTTGAATTCCTTCATTTTGTGGATTGCAACCTTAGGAGTGCGTTTGTTCAGAGTAGAAGCTTGGTGTGCTTACACTAGGCTCAGAGAGGCTTTTGTAAGATAAAGTAGTGAAACCAACCATTGTTTTGACTTCTTTTTGTTTTTCATTCCTATGGCACAATATTAGTTTACTGTTTTAGTTTCCTCTTGCTGCTGTAACAAATTATCACCAATTTAGTGGCTTAAAATAACACAAATTTATACTCTTACAAATCTGGAGGGTCAGAAGAATAATATTAAAGTGTCACCAGGGCTGTGTTCCTTCTGGAGGTGTCACTGGGGAATCATTTTCCTTTTTCGGCTTCTAGAATCTGCTTGCATTCTTTGCATCATGGTCTCTTCCTTGTCACACTCCAAACTCTTGTTTCCTACAAGAGTCTCCTACATCTCATTTGACCTTCTCTCCTCTGCCTCATAAGCTCCCTTGTGATTATATTGGGCCCACTTGGATAACCCAGGATAAACCTCCTCATTTTAAGATTCTTAATTTAATCACATCTGTACTCTTTTTTTGTCATGTAAGGAAACAAATTCACAGGGTCTGGAGATTTGAACCTCTTTAGTCCAATGGACATCTTTGAGAGGCCATTCTGTTTACCATGATATCCAAAACCTTTTCTCTTTTGAACTATTGCTTTTAGTAACATTGGAGTCACTGTTTTCTGGGATTATAAGTGATGAATTTATAACTTGTATTAGGTATCTTGATCAGGTTGTATTAGATAGCTCTAGTTGCTGTGTAACAAATAACTTCACAATTTGCTGCTTAGATTAACATAAACACACTACTATATATAAAACAGATAACCAACAAAGACATACTGTATAGTGCAGGGAACTATACACAATATTTTGAAATAACCTATAAGGGAAATGAATCTGAAATATATATATATATATGTGTAACTGAATCACTTTGCTGTACACCTGAAACTAGCACAACATTGTCAATCAACTATACTTCAACTAAAAAATTCCCCCGGACTTCCCTTGTGGTCCAGTGGTTAAGACTTCACCTTCCAATGCAGGCAGTGCAGGTTTGATCCTTGGTCGGGAAGCTAAGATCCCACATGCCTCATGGGCAAAAAAACCAAAACATAAAACAGAAGCAATATTGTAACAAATTCAATAAAGACTTTAAAAATGGTCCACATAAAACAAAAAAAGTCTTTAAAAAAAATTCCCATTATTCCCCTCCCTTCGGGGAGAAGGTGTTTTTAGAGTACAAACCCTTCCTTCCCCATTCCTTGATCAATGAATAAAGCTTCTGCTTGCATACAGAATTGCATACAATTGCTTGCATACAATTGCTACTTAAAACAACAAGATGTATTATCTCACACAGTTTCTATGGGTCAGGAATACAGTAGTGGCTTAGCTGCGTGGTCTGGCTCAGGTACTTTCTTAAGGTTTCAGATGTCCTCTGGTGCTGCAGTCATCTTCAGATTTCACTGGGCTGCAGCAGGTGCTTCCAAGGTCCCAAGGACACTCACAGACACAGATGGCAAGCTGGTGCTGTCTATTGGAGGGAGGTTTCAGTTCGCCACCAAATGGATTTCTAAATAGACTTGTTGAGTGTTCTGACACTCAACAGTTGACTTCCCCTAGGGAGAGTAATCCAAGAAAGAGCAAGGTGAAAACCCGCAGTGTTTTATGAACTCCCTTTGGAAGCACACACTGTAAGTTCCACACTGTCTAATTGGCCACCCAGGCCAGCCGTGAATCATTGTGGGAGGGGACTACACAAGGGCAGAAATACCAGGAGGGAAGGATCTTTGAGACCTTCTTGGAGCTTGGCTACCACGTAGGTGGTACCTATGTACTAAATAGGTGTACACAAGTGAGTGTTCTCTTGGTGTGATTAAATGTTAACCACCTGTGAGACTGAAGTAGGTGTCTTTATTAAATCAGCTATATATATAGTCTCCCAAGATGAATCAAGAAAATGATGAGCTTTTTCTCAGACACGAGTAAGAGGTCGGGCATATAGCAGCATCAATGTTGGAATGCCAATATTTCAAGGATCTTATCTCTAATCCAAGCCACATTAGAAAAGAAAATTTACTGTACAATCCACTACAAGTTATTTCACTTCATTTCATAGCTAGACGTTAGGAATCGATTCCTGACTGTCGTCTAATAGTCTAGCACGTTAACTCCTAAGAACAGTTTTCCTCTGCTGAAAAACCAATCTGAAAAGAAGAAATGTATGTAGAATTCTGAGAGAGATGAGCATCTGGCCATCGACAGTTTTTCTTCTTTAATATAGTCTTCTGACATTTTCCCAGCTTGAAAGTTTTACTTCTCAGAACACTCTTTGGTTGACTTCAGGATCTGCCACATCCCACTTAGTGTGCTACAGAGTATTAACAAATTACATGCTTTGCTTTTATATTTAGTGTTTTCTGACAGTATAGTTTTACTACCTTCTGCTTCTAACAGTAGCCAAATGAGCTTTAAACTATCTCATCATCTCTTCATTTATCCTCCTCCTCCAAAAGGCAGAGAGAAGGAGAAGTGAAGGGAATATGGAGAGGAAGGAGGAGAGAGAGAGAGAGAGAAAAAAAAAGAAAGAGAGAAAAACCTCTGTCTCATCACGTGGAAACTAATTTTATCATCAATAGGCGTGAGATCTTCAACATTGTCAGCGGTTTGGGGGTTGCTTGAGACTGCCAGAGATGCAGCAGTAACACTTTCTTGTAGCACCAAAGGAAGTGTCAAGATAGAGCAGACACTTCAGCAGCCAGAAAAGCAGATTTAGCGACAGCCACTCTCTCCTAGGCTATTTCTGGATAACAGGATAGTCCTACCATTAAGAACAAATTTGAAACCAGAATCTCTTCTGAAGACAATTCTTTCCTGTGTGTCTCTTTTGGGGGCTGTCTTCTCTCTTGCGCCTGTAATACATCAGGTATTAGAGGTGAGACAGGAATCCTGCTTGCTCCTACTGGTCCTTATGGGCCCTTCTCTTTCCTCTCTAAACCAACAGAAAACACCCAATGCAGCCCATCTACTAACCCCTCTGCCAAACCAACACCTCCTTATTCCTTGAAGAAGTTAGATCCGGGCTGACTGTCTCTCTCTCCAACACTACTCCTGTCATAACAGTGGATGATTTCAATATTCACTTATGCCATTTTTCCAAACCCCTAAAATCTCAGTTTAGCTGCCCTCCTCCAGTGATGACGTTTTTCTCCTAAACTACCTCATACACCATTTCCACTGCTAGTACCAATACTGAAATCCCTTCGTAACTTAAACCCAAGTATCCTGTCTCTTAGCTCTTCTGCTCACTCATACTATTGCTCTGATTACTGTTTCAATCCCCCTTTCAGAGTTAAAATCCATTGATTCTACCACCTCTTTACTTATTCTTATGTCCTTCCTTCCTGAAATTCCATTGTCAATCAGTATAATCATTTCTTTGAAGGTGCCTTCACCTTTCTTATATTTATTTGGCAAAACCCCAATCCTGGTTAAATCTAAATCTCTGCCTACCTTATCCCTGTACCTGCTCAGGTGAAAATGTCTGGGGGAAAGCAAGTAACCACGATGACTCGTCTCACTTAAGCCCACAATCAATAACTTTAATTGGGCTTTTAACATTTCTCAACAGTAATACTATATTTTTTGCTTGATTAATTTTCCATTTCTCGTAAATGACTACTTTATACTTCTTCCTTCACACTTCTAATCTCTAACACCTTCTTCACCTCTCTGAGGAAGCAATCAGAAAAGGATCTGTCAAGTTCTTGCCATTTATATATGCTCTGTATTTCCTCATATTACAATAGAAGAATTGTTTGTGCTCTGAGGTAAGTCCAGCCTCTCTCATTTGTGCTAGATCCTATCACCTTTTGCTCATTCAACCAATTCTCTCCTTTTATGTCCAAGTTGATGTGATTTTCTTTTTATCAGATTTTCTTCATTGGTATACAAAAACGCTATCCTTTCTTCCTTCTTAAAAATTCATCTCTTAACCCAACTTCCCTTTCAGTCACTATTCTATTTTTTTTTTTCTTGTCTGAGAAAAGCGCTACTGAAAATAGTTGTCTCTGCGCACTGGTTTACTCTCTGTACTGAATTCACTCTAGTCAGGCTTTCACTCCCACCATTCCACTACAGCTAGTCTTCTCCAGGTCATCAGCTGACTTGCTTGTTCTAAACAAAGCGTCCATCTACAGCTCTCATCTTAACTTAACCTACATGTAGACGTTTGTAGATTTGATCATTCTTTTCTCCTTGAAACACTTTCACTGGGTTTCCAGAGCATCATAATCTTGCTTTTCCTGCTACCCCTCAGTTTCCTTTGATGATTCTTTCTTTCTCATCTCCCTGGCCACTTAATGATGGAGAGCCTCAGGGATAAGTCTTACTCACTCTGTAATATAGACTGTTGAATTTATTTCAGGTATAAATTATACATATAAATATATATAATCAGGTATATATAAAATGTATATCCTAGCTCCAATCTCTCCCGTGAATAACAGACTCATATATCCAACAGTCTACTGGACATCTCTTGAATAGATAATAAATCTCTGTGGTCACAACTCAGTTCATACTATTTCTCCTCAAAACCTGTTTCTGTTTTAATTTTCTTCATTTTAGTTAATGGCAGCTCCATCTTTTTGCCAAAATTTTCAGATCAATCCTTCTTGACTTCTCTCTTTTTTTTTCAAACTTCATATTTACTTATTCGCAAATCCTATTGTGTGTAACTTCAATCATATTCAGAATCTGACCGATTCTCACACTCTATTACCACACTCATCTATGCCTTCATCTCTCACCTGGATAAATGTAATAACCACCAAACTTGTCTCCTTTTTTCCTTCCTTGCCCTCTCCCCCTTGTCTATTCTTCACAGCAGAGGGACGCAAAATATTTTCTAATTTCCATTACAACTTATTCTTTGATCCATATGTTATTTAGAAGTGTGTTATTCAATTTTTATTTATTAGAAGATTTTCCACTTTTCTAAATTGATTTCTACTTTTAATTCCATTGTGTTAAAGAAACATGCTCTGTGTGAGCTCTATCTTTTAAATTTATTAAGACTCGTTTTTACTGCCAAGCATATGGTCTGTTTTAGTCAATGTCCCATGTACACTTGAAAGCAATGTATTTTCTGCAGTTGTTCGGCATAGTGCACTACAAATGTCATTTAGGTAAAGCTGGTTAATAGTGTTCTTCTAATCTTCTATATGTTTACTGAATTTTGTGCCAGTTCCCACTATAAATTACTGAGGAAAAAGTATGAAAATATCCAAGTGTTATTTGTGGACTTACCTATTGTTTTCTTTTCCCTTTTTCTCCATTTTTCCAAGCACTTTGAAAATGTGTTATTTGGTTAAATATATTTAAGTCATTATAACTTCCTAATGAATTGACACTTTTTGTCATTAAGAATTCTCCCTCTTTATCTCTGTTAAAAATCCTATCTTTGAACCATAAAGCACATCTGCTTTGTCTAATATCTATATAGCCACACTGCCTTTTTAAAAAATTAGTGTTTGCATGCTATATAATTTCCTGTCCTTTTTCTTTCAATGTATATGTGTCCTTATATTTAAAATAGATCCCTTGTAAATAGCATTTAGTTGGTTCTGGCAATCACTGTCTTTTAAATAGAGTGGTTTAGTCTGCTTAGGTTTATTGTAGTTACTGATATGATTGTGTTTAAGCTTACTGTCTTGCTCTTTGTTTTGCATATGTCCCATATGTTCTTTGTTATTTTGAAGGGAAATTTAAAAAATAATTTTTGTTTTGTTTTGTTTTTGTTTTCTTTCTGCGGTACGCGGGCCTCTCACCGCTGCGGCCTCTCCCATTGCGGAGCACAGGCTCCGGACGCACAGGTCCAGTGGTCATGGCCCACAGGCCCAGCCGCTCCGCAGCATGTGAGATCCTCCCAGACCGGGGCATGAACCCATGTCCCCTGCATCGGCAGGCAGACTCCCAACCACCGCGCCACCAGGGAAGCCCAAAAAATAATTTTTTATATTTGCCCTCATATTTGTCACCTTCAGTGTTCTTCATTACTACAGGTCCAGACTTCTATCTGGAAACATTTCTCTTCAACCTGAGAACCTCCTTTGTACTTCTGTAGTGTGGGTTTCCCACTATTGAACTTACTAAACACTTATTTGTCTGAAATGTCTTCGTTTTGCTTTCAGTTTTGGATAGACATTTTTTATTGGACATATGATTCTGAATTAAAAGGATTTTCTTTTCTAAATGTTAAAAAAAGTCATTACATGCTCTCTTGCCTTCCACTTCTTTCTGATGAGAAGACAGCCGTCATTTTTATTATTCTACTGCTAATGTGTGTTTTGCCCCTTACTGGTTTTAAGATTTTTCTCTTTGTCTTTGTTATGCTTCAATTTTCACTTTTATGTGCCTCAGTGTGGTCTTTATATTTATTCATTCTCTTGGAATTTGCTGAATTTTTTTCTTCTGTAGATTAATAATTTTAATCAAATTTGAAAAATGTTTGGTCACTATCTTTTCAAATATTTTGTATTTTGTTCCATTTTCTCTCTTCACTCTTGTATGCTAGTTGCATGTATCTTCAACTGTTTGACATTAGCTCAGGTGATAATGGAAACTTTGGCCCGCATTTTTTATTCTTTCATTTTTCTTCTCTGTAAGTCAGATTAGATAATTCCTATGATCTGAATTTGAGATTACTAAAATTTTTTCTGCTTTTTTCAAGTCTGTTTAAGCATCTCAATAAATTCTTTGTTTCAGACAGATTTTCTTTTCAGTCCTAAAGTTTTCATTTGATCTTTTTCTAGAGTTCCAACTTTTTGCTAAAATTCTCCATCTGTTCATACTTTTTGTCCATATTTTCCACTAAATTATTTAACATGCTGATAATAGCTCTTTTAAGTCCCTCACTGCTAATTCCAACCTTTGAATTATTTATGGGTCTTCTATCAGCCAACTTTTTGTTGAGATAGGTCTCTTGTCTCATCTTCTTCCATATCTAGTAATTTTATTATATGCTGAACATTGTGAATGATAATTGGAGAGCTTCTGGATTACATCATTTTCCTCTAAAGAGGGGATTTTGTCCCGATGAATAGTTAAATTTTTGGCAGGTTACTTTGATCTCATTTGCTCTTGGTTTTAGCATGTTACAAGAGTAAGGATCTTAGGCTGCAGTTCTAATTCCTAAGGCATTGGCTTTCTAAATTCTCATCTGGATGCTCAAGTCATTCGTCGAGGTCTCTCCATGTGGCTGGGTGGGGATGCCAATGTTTCCCCAGAACTGTGAGGACTTGGAAACCTCTGTCCACTTCTTAGTCCCCCAGCATCTCTTTTTGGCTTATCCTCACATATTCATGTCCCACACATGCACAACTTAGAATTTAGCCAACAACATAAGGTGAATATTTATGCTAATTTCTCAGACTTATTTTCAGTCGTTTCCTCTCTCCAGGGTCCTGCCCTAACAATTCCAGATGTCTTAAAATCCCCAACGACTAACATTCATTTACCCACTTACCTTTCCCTATATCCACCCATATAGCTCCTTTTGCTTGTTCAATCTTCTGAGAAATAATTTGGAAATCTCTCCCAGGCAGAAAACCAGCATGAATGGAAAATTTACCTCATGAGCTTCCCTTCTGTCAAGGATCACAGCCTTGTACTGTCCATTTTTCAACATTTGAAAACAGTTACAATTTTTTTTTCTCCAGTATTAACAGTTTTTTATTACATAAGGGTAAGTCTAATACTAACTTCTCAGTTAGGAACTGAACCATAATTTTGTTATTTTAAAACATTTTCAGCAGAGTATTTTCCCTATGGAAAAAAATTGAAATAGCACACACTTTTCAGTCTTAGAAAAATGTGCTGCAGATATTATGAATAATTAATATAGTGAAATCACGTTTTAAGTGCTGATAGTGGTAGTAATGGTGGTGGTTGTGGTGGTGATGGCGTTGTGTGTTTTTAGAGGGTAAGTTCTAAAGTTGACATATAAGACAACTACTGCATATACCCCCAACTTATCACTGAAAACCACTTGGAACAGAGATTTACATACCACCTTTCAGAAAGTTCAACAGATAGATGGCCACCTTCTTTGAGCATCAGGTGAAGAAGTTGGCTATATTAAAGCAAAACTTGTATCTTTAAGCACTAGATCACATTTAGTGCTTATACTAGGAGAAGAGACTGATGCTGACTAAAGAAACATCAGATGCACATATACTCTCTGTGGAATGTATTCTTTGAATGAAGCGGTAGACTTGGTTTTCTCCATCTTTTTTCCTATAGGATAGTAAATTGTATTCTCTCTCTCCTGTTTTCTGTCACTGTCTCTGTCCCCCTCTCTCTGTCTCTCACTCAAACACATGTCTAGTGGTATTTTTCACAAGTTTAATATGTGGATTGGTCTTCCCCAGAGTTTATGGGCAGAGGGCTGGATAGCTAAGTGGTTTATAACACAGAGCTACCTGTAGTTCCTCTATAGGGCTGATCAGTTTATTTTCTTTGGTTGCCTGAACACAGACATCATTTTGACCCCCATAGTTATAGTCAGTTGGTTTTGCATGAGATCTGTAGAAAATCTGTCATGACCAAAAGAATAATCCAATGCATGTATTATGTTAAAGGTCTTCACTTGTGGAAGATGTTGTGCCAGTCTATTAGCTATTTTGCATATTATGTCATTAATTCTTTCTGGTTGGCACAGCTAGCCATCTCTGTCTCAATTTGCCTTAAGTAATTGGAGAGGAAAATAACTAAAAAAATAAGAAGTAATTTGAGAATAATTTCTTCTGTCAATTCTTTTAAGTTTATCAGCATTAATTTTTTAAATTTAGTAGCTAATGATGGTTATTCTTTTCTTTTACAACTTTATTAACATAAAATTGAAGTATAAAACAAGTACACAGGTAGAATGTGTACAACTTGATATGTTTTAACATATGCATACCCTTGTGAAACCACCATCACAATAAAGTGAATGTATCCATCATACCCCAAAGTTTCCTCGTGTCCCTTTGAAATCCATCCCTCATCATCTCCTATCCCCAAGAAACCACTGATTTACTTTCTGTCACTATAGATTAGTTTGCATTTTCTAGAAGTTTATATAAATGAAATAATAAAGTGTACTATTTCTACCTGGCTTCTTTCACTGAGCATAATGATTTTCTGATTTATTTATGTTGCTGCATCTGTCAATAATTCTTTCCTTTTTTTAATTCCTGAGTTATTTTCCATTGTATGGCTCTACCACAATTTGTTTAATTATTTAATTGCTGATAAACCTTTAGATTGTATCCAATTTTTGGCTATTACAAACAAAACTTCTATGAATATTCATGTACAAATACTGGAATGGACATACATTTTTATTTTTCTTGGGTAAATAACTAGGAATGGAATTGCTGGGTGTATAATGAATGCATTTTAACTTTTTTACAAAACTGCCAAGACCTGTACTGAAGTCGTGGTGACATTTTATATTCTCAGCACTGATGAATGAGAGTTTTACTTACTCCACATACCCAGCAGCATATGATATGGGCAGACTTTTAATTATTTTATCATTTTACCCATTTTAATGGGTGTGTAGTGGTATCTCATTGTGGTTTTAATTTGCATTTTAATAACACCTAAAGATGTTAGACCTTTCTACCCATACTTATTTGCAATTCATATATATTCTTGTGTGAACTGCCTGTTCAAATCTTTTGCCCATATTTAATTGGTTTGTTTGTCTTTGTATTATATTGAGCTCTAAGGGGTCCTTTTGTATTTTGCATGTAAGTCCTTTGTCTCAAATGTATGTTTCAAGTATTTTTTCTCAGTCCCTGGATTGTCCCTTCATTTTCTTAATGGCATCTTTCAAGCAGGGCAAAACAGTTGATTTGACTTACTTAAAATTACCTGGCTTATAAATGTTACATCTGGAATTTGAACTCAAGTCTTTTCATTTCCCCAATCCTAGCTCTTAGCCATTGTGCTATGTTGTTAAAGAGTATTGCAATAATTCATTTATTTAGATTGAAATATTTTAATGAATGGCCACAATTTTGTAGTGTCAGTTCTTGAGTAGTGGACCTATGTAAGTGAACAACACATGGTTCCTGTCCACCTTATGATCCCAGAAAAATGTGAGAAAAAACCCTCAAATTTAGAAATGTATGTTGTATGCTGTATTAAAGGTATATAGCACAGACAAGGCAGGGATTTACTACCTGGGGTTGTAGAGAAAATTATCAAATAGAGCTGATTTTTGATCAGAGTCTGAAAGGTACAATGGGTCTGGAGAGCAGAATAGGATGATCAAGGATGTGCCATTTCCATACCATGTACACAGTGTGAACATGGCAAAGTCAGAGAGGGTTGAAAGCAAGTGGTCACTGCAGAATTGGGACTAAATGTTAGATTGTTTGTGAGAAAACCAAAAGATGCCATTTTAAATATATATTAGGATCTGATAATATTGAATGCTCTGATGCATAGACTTATAGATAATTAGCTATGAATATTTATCTGATTATGGTAAAACCATGGTCTTAGAATATTTATTCAGGTAGCAGTGTGCATGATTGGAAACATGGGGATGAGACTTGAGTTCAGGAAACAGTTGGAAAACGATTGTAATGGAAAAAGCGAAACTAAACTGATAGGAATTGATTTGGTGAAGAGGAAGGGCTGGATTTATGAGTTAATTTTAATGTCTAATCAACAGTTCAGGTATGGAATATATAGCATGCTGTTTGAGTACAGAGAATGGACCAAATTAAACACAATACATTAGATTACTAGCTAAGGAAAAGCCCTGAAGGAAAAAAAAAACACTCCACATATTAAGCAATTGAGAATCATTATTATTTGATGATATGACTGAGCTATATCAAATGCCAGCAACCTAGAAAGAAAGCAAGGAGATCTGTAATAAAGAATAAACATAGAAAACCCCAATTTAAAAAATTAATATATGACCCAGAAGAAAGACAAGGTTATTTTAATATTCAGTGCTGTCAATACTGCCTAAGGTGTTTACATGAGCTAGAAGAAAAGACTGTAATCTCTATTAATCAAGGGTGCCTGATGACTCGTTGTTTGCTCCACACAGTCTGGTAGAATAACGTATCCGAACACAGATGGTCAAAGTCTTGGAGAGCCAAAGGCTGCCTGTGTCTAAGTGGAGTACCCAGAGAGAATCAATAGCTTAGAGTTTTGAACCAACTGCCAGCATGTTTCATTGGGTGCACAGACATACTTATGTAGCCTAAAGTGGTTTATAAACTAAAATGAGTAATTTTCTCATAAAAATCCAGATTTCTGGGTTCTCTTGAAATATTAGAAGATCCAGAGGCTCAGGGTCAACAGCAACATTTGTCAGGAGCTGCATGTTGCAGCCACCAACCCTGTATCTGGGCATGCACCCGCATTTATACAATGTAAACATATTCACAGAAAGACCAGCGATCATTCATTTTTATTATCTCTCTGGCCTTGTGGGCATTTGAGTGTGCAGTCCCTGATTTAAGTTGCAAGTGAAGACTCAAGGGCTAGAGTATTTCATAACTGGATCCAATAAGACCCCTAAGGAAGGCTAAAGGAGTTGGGATTGTTCATTTTGAAAAAATATAATAAAATGTTTCCAGAAATATTTTCAGCATGAAGGCTGACACCTAGAAGGAGGCTCTCAATTGTATTAGATTAAATAGATTTTCTAATGAAGACCTATCTAAAGAAAAATTATCAAGTGGCCAAATTTTATTTTGAGTCAAAAAAACCACCTTTCCCATTGTCCTTTTCTTTCTCTTCAGCATTGGAGTATATCACCAGATTCTTTGGTCTTCATTAACATCTTCTGTAAAATATGTGTGCATGTTTATGTATTTATATTTATGAAACATCTTCTAAAATATTCTCAGTAGCTAAAGAGAATAGGATTTTACAACTATCTCTGGCTTTAACTACTAGGGTACTATCAAAGGTTTGGGTTTTAGATTCATTTATTCTTTCAGCAAATATTTATTTAGCTCCTGGGGATAAAGCAGGTTCAAGGTTCCTTCTTTCTTAGAGCTTAAATTCCAGTGGGAAGACAGATAATAGATAAATAATAATAGTAAACAAATACATAATTTTGCATTTTGATAAGAGCTATGATGAATAAAAGCATTATTGGAATGGAAAGTGGCATGGCTGTGAAAGTCGCTATAGAAAGGCAGGTCAGGGAAGGACTCTCTGAAGAGTGACATTTGAATTAAAACTGAATTATGAGGAGTCAGCCTGGGGTTGTCATTTTCTGGACAGTAGACACAGAAAATGTAAAGGCAAGAAGGCTCTTGACATGTTCTCGAGGCAGAGACAAGGCCAACAAGGAAGAGAGTGGCAGATGATTATGACTGAGGTGCATTTCTCATGTCTGTAAGTTCCTTGTGGTTCTAAATCACTTACTGTAAAATAGGGAAAATAACATCTCTTTCACTGGGTTGTATAAGGATTAAATATAATCATAGATAAAATATTAATCTGTTGGGGTCATTTCTGAAGGATTGTGGAACTTCCTAGGAGCAAGGAATAAGTAAACAAGCTTCATCCAGCAACAAACACCTCCTTCATAGAAGAGACAGGTTTCTGAGCACAGAGCAGGTGCACGTCAAATTCAGTCCCCTAACCAATTCATGTCTGACTACTGTGGACTATGTGGAATTAAGGTGCTCTTTGGTGACAGGACAGGGTGAGCTGGAAATAAAAAGTTATAAGTGCTATTTACTTTCATTTAAAACCCTTTAAGATATTGGAACACAAGCAAAAGTTTTTGGGGGTCCACATGAGAAAGTAAAAATCTAACACATCTTGAGAGTTCTGTCTATTTCTACAGAGAACACAGCTGGCTTTAGTGCTTTAGCTTCAGTGGCAACACACCTCTCATGAGATGCCAATCCCCATGGAAAGAGTTGAAAAGTCGAGTGGATGAGATAGTTCCTGGAAGATGTGGCACTCCTTAGCAGAGGCTGCTGTAGTGCCTGGAAAATAAGTGGTGCCCAGAGGGAATGGTGGTAATAGGCTGAAGAAGCACAGGTGTCCATAGGGACATAGAGATGTCTGGTGATGCCAGAGCCACCTAAAGAGCAGTATGGTACCCAGAAGATGCTGTGGTGGCAATATCCAGCATTACTGCATGATGTTGTAGCCAGACTATCCTGGCAAAAGAGGAAAGCAGAGAGACAGAGAAAAAAAAGACAGAAGTGATATTGTGTAATAGAGTAACTGACTGGTAGCATGTGTGAAATACAATCTGAAGATTTACCGAGAAACTTGGGAGTTGGATAGCCAGGGACTGGGGATCTGAATGTAAGAACAAGAGACAGGAAAATGTGTGTGTAACACTTAATACTGTGCCAGACATATAGTAAATATCCATATAGAGTGGCCAGATGAAATACAGGATGCCCAGTTAACTTAGAATCTCAGATGAACAGTGAATAATTTTTTAGTATAAGTGTGTCCCAAATATTGCATTGGGGATACTTATACTAAAAATTATCCATTGTTTGTCTCAGACTCAAAGGTAGCTGGGCATCTGTATTTTAGTTTGCCAAATCTGGCAACCTTATGCCCATAAAACTTCATTTGTTTTTATGGTGCCCTATAGCTTAATTAATTGCCCCTTACTATTTGGAAGCCATTTTCTGCAAACTTCCCAGCAGGTTTATTGTAGTTGGGTTTTAAATTATTTACTTAAAACACAGTGCCACCTAGCTGGGACTTGCTATTTAACTATTTCATACCCATTACATGTAAGTTTCATCCAAGCAGCCACAGTATGCGCTATGTCGCAAGATTCAGTATATTTTATTACCTATTGGGAAGAACTCCTTTTATCTAATGGGCATTTTTTCTTGACATTTTCCCCCCTCTAATCAGACTGCCAGCATCTCTTAAATACTTAAGATGTACTCAAGCTGAGAGCTTAGTTTTGAAGGAACGAGGCAGTGAATTACTGTTGGAGGTGGAAGAAGTCATTAGAGGGAAAAAGAATTTTGGCAGGGAGGGGGAACCATGGTAAGGGACTCCAGGCAGGCTGGATTGTGAAGAAATTAAAAGAGGGACATGTGGAAGGAAGCTTAAAACTCAATTTAGTCTATCACTTATATACGGAATCTAAAAAAAATGATACAAATAATTTGTTTACAAAACAGAAATAGACTCACAGACGTAGAAAAGAAACTTATGGTTACCAAAGGGAAAAGGGTTAGAAGGGGTAAATTAGGAGTTTGGGATTAACAGATACACACTACTATATATAAAATATATAAAGAACAGGGACCTACTGTATAGCACATGGAACTATATTCAATATTTTGTAGTAATGTATAATGGAAAAGAATCTGAAAAAATATATGTGTGTATATATATATATATATATATATATATGCATCACTTTGTTGTACACCTGAAACACTGTAAATCAACTATACTTCACTAAAAAAACCCCTTAATTTAGTCTCCTTCAGAATTTTGTCTATATTCAGTCCTGGCTATATTCAGGATATACTGAATATATATACATATATATATAAGTATATATAAGTATATATATATATATATATATATACTCAGGATATATATATATATATATATATATATTTGTCTATATTCAGGATATACTGGCTTTGATACTCTGGCTCTAGAAACAAATTTTCCCCTTCCAGAGCAGACACAACATCATTAGAGTAAATCACAGTGTTCACAGATTTTTTTTTTTTTTTTTTTTTTGCGGTACGCGGGCCTCTCACTGTTGTGGCCTCTCCTGTTGCGGAGCACAGGCTCCAGACGCGCAGGCTCAGCAGCCATGGCTCACGGGCCCAGCCGCTCCGCGGCATGTGGGATCTTCCCAGACCGGGGCACAAACCTGTGTCCCCTGCATCGGCAGGCGGACTTTCAACCACTGCGCCACCAGGGAAGCCCTCTCACAGATTCTTGTTCCTTTGGTGGGGGGGAGACAGATCCCCCTGATTCCTAGCCCTGAGTGGATTGCCCCTTCCATGTTCACTCTAGGTTGCAGAGTTAAGCTGCTTCTGAAGCTGCATACAGTCTCAGGCAGAGCAAATTCAGCGACGGATTAGCAATACCTGCCGTGAAAAATGGGAGTTTGGGAGATACGGAATGGCAAAATGGACCAGGAGTGATTTAGCGTAATGTTACCTTTAGGAATGTTTTGGTTTGTATGTTTAGGGCAAGAATAACAAGAGCCAGGCAAGTTCCCAGGCCAATGTCCGGGACACTCTTGGTAGATCTTGGAGTGGGCTTATCACATGGAGAGAAGCAAATGGGAGTGAGAGCTGGCAGCCCAGGGCTGCGAGGAGCTGTGTTGAAATTTGGCTCCTTCTACAGCCTTGAGAAGATCCCCCATTCCATGCCTAAGTCTCTAGGCTTGCAGAGGGTTGGTTAACCCATCCACTGTTATCCGTGTAGGTGGATGGAAATCACACGAATAGAGTCCTATTAAGGCATGCTAGAAATAGAAGCTTCAAGGGGCCACAGGTGCCAAATAAGGCACATTTCCCTGCAATTCGCCCCTCAGCAATCGTGCCAGACATTGCTAATCGATCACTGGACTCTTTCCCACTGGAAGCCCGGAAGCAGCTTCACTATCAGTCTTAACTGAGCAACCCAGGCAGCAATTTTTAATATTGATTGGAAACTAATTTGACATTTCCGGTCAGAGACCAGATTCTGAGACAGCACAATTCCACTCTGCTATGGGACTAAAACAAAGATTGGGAAAGGGTGACGGTCAAAGATAAGGGTACAAGAAGTCAGGACACAGGACATCTCCTGAGCTTCATGACTCTGCTCTCAGTGTGTCTCTGAGACCCTTGAAAATGGAGCACTTTGAACAAAGTGCCTAAAAGTGAAGACACTTTTGGTTCTTGGTTTTTGGTTTTGGTTCTTGTTATATTATGTGGTATTTTGATTTTGTCAGTTTGGGATTAGTTAATATTTAACTATTAAAAAGGTCTTCCCCCTTCCAGGTGATGGCATTAGTTGAAAACCAAAAAAAAAGAGAAAATTTGAATAATTTCTGTACAACTATGCATTGTGTTTGAATGGTTTTCAAAATTCCTGCCATATAAATTGACTTTTTGTTTAGACTATTTTACTTCCAGGCTGTGGCATATATCTGACTTACATCACAGTTTATTTAATATCCTCTGCCTTTCACAGTCATCAGCAAGATTTAAAGCAGATATTGATTTATATGATGTAAATGCCAAGGCTTTTTATATTACCCTCTCCACCCTCCAAAACGTCCCTCCCCTTATCCCTGTACACCAGTTTCTGACTTGTTTTCACAAATGCTGACTATATTGACTCTGTAGAATGTGCTTCTTACACTGATAGGCAGACCTGATTGCTTAAAATGAGCACCGCATTGATCTCTTTAAAAAGGGGCACACGGGCTTCCCTGGTGGCGCAGTGGTTGAGAGACCGCCTGCCGATGCCCCGGTCCGGGAGGATCCCACATGCCGCGGAGCGGCTGGGCCCGTGAGCCATGGCCGTTGAGCCTGCGCATCCGGAGCCTGTGCTCCGCAACAGGAGAGGCCACAACAGTGAGAGACCCGCGAACCAAAAAAAAAAAAGGCCCACTTTTTGATCTACTTTTGTCAGGCTCTGTCTGCTTTTAGCCTAGTGGCTAAGAGCAGAGAATCTAACTTGGGTTTGAGTTTCAGCTTTATACCTTGTTATCTGTGTCACCTCGAGTAAGTTATTAACTATAAGTGTTATACTTTCCTTATACGTAAAATGAGGGATAATAATATTAATGATAAAGGTGATTTGTAGGGATCACATGGGCTTGTACATGCACAGTCCTGGCACATAGTGAGAGATCAATAAATGTTAGCCATTTTATGGTTATTATCTTCTCCATCCCCTCCTCAAAGATAGTTTAACCTTCTTATTCTTCCCCCAACCCCACCACCTATATTCTCTGCTCCTTTCCATTCCCTAAAACCAATCTAGATATAGACAAGAGATTTTAAGTGGATTCAACATAGACTTTTAGGAATAGCAATCCACTCCTCCCTCCTTCCCCTCTTTCCCCCTTTTTCTCCCTTCCTCTCCCTTGCTTCTTTCTTTTCTTCCTTTCAAAAAACATTTCGTAAGGGTCTTTTAGGAACTATGTACTGTCATAGGTATAGAGGATAAATGATAATAAAAAGTTGTCTTCTCTTATGAGGAACCAATGAATTAACACTTCTGAAGCGCTTTAGGATAGCCTGACATATAGATGCTCTCTAAGCGTTTGTTAAATAAACCTAGGTTTCTGCTTCATCCCAATGTCTGATCTTAATCTTCTGTTTCCACTGGTAATCAGATCCTTATTTGATCCTTATGTTTTCATGCCTGTGTGATGACAAGTCTATTTTATACTCTGATCACATCAGGACTGAGGTTTGCCTTTATATTTTTCTTGGAGGCAGGGCAGTGGGGAGGAGAAGAACGTCAGAGGCTCAGCCCCACTACTGCGCCCAGCTCAGTGGTTTCTGAACCAATGCCCTGCTGGTAGATATATTCAATGGCAACTGCCTGTTGGATCTGCACTAGCAACTTGGACGCTGTTCTGTGCTCTTTAATATGTGTTGCTCCACTCTGGGCTCTTCTGAGACAGACTAACATACTGCATTACCTCTTGTTTTCTATTCCCCTGCTATTTTCAGGTATTGTATTATTACCTACCAGATTGGCCTTCCATTTAGGACCAGCAGTGGCCACCATGCCTGCTACCTCCCAGCCCCATCCTTCAGTCAGATCTATCCCATTACAGCCCACCCGGTAGTTCTGATCTTTTAAAGAAACATGAGGCTTATTTCTCTTCTGTATTCCTCTTTGTCATCAAATATCTCTAGCTCTTAATTAATATATAAACAATATTTATAAAGAGGCTGCCAAGTAGATGTTAGGCATATTTATGAATAACTAGTAACAGCCAATAGATGAAGTTGAAGTCTTGATAGTAAAGAATGTGGACTTTCTCTGTGTCTGTCTCTGACTGTGACTTTCAGGTAGTTCGGCAAAAAGAAGATGCACTGACTAATCTTGACAACAGTTGTTTTTTTTTCAATAAGCATTATTTTAAAGTAAACTTTATTTCAAAATATTTAGGTTTACAGAAACTTTGTGAAGATGGTACAAGAGAATTCCTATATACCCACAGCCAGTTTCCCCTATTATTAGCATCTTACGTTTCTATGGCACAATTTTCAGTTAATGAACCAACAGTCTTTCATTATTAACTAAAGTCCATACTTTATTCTAATTTTCTTAGTTTTTACCTAATGTCCTTGTTCTGTTCTGGATCCCATCCAGGATATCATATTGCATTTACTTGTCGTATCTCCTTAGACTCCACTTGTCTGTGATTATTTTTCAGACTTGCCTCGTTCTGGATGATCTTGATAGCTTTGAGAGTACTGATCAGGTATTTTGTAGAATGTCTCTCAGTGGAGATTTGTTTGATATTTTTCTCCTAGTTAGACTGGGTTTATGGGTTTTGGGAAGGTCACAGAGGTAAAGTGCCATTCTCATCACATTATATCAAGGATACATACTATAAACATGATTTATGACTATTGATATTAATTGTGATCACCTGGCTGAGGTAGTAATTGACAGGTTTCTTCACTGTGAAATCATTCCTTTTCCTCTCTTTCCATACTGACTCTTTGGATGGAAGTCACCAAGCTCAGTCCCCACTTAAAGAGTAGAGAGGTATGTTCCATCTCCCTGAGGGCTAAGTATCTACCTAAATTATTAACACTTATGCTGCACAGATTTGTCTATTCTCTGCCATGTACTTATTCAATCATTTATTTATATAAACATGGGATCATTGGTATTTATTTTGCACTTTGGGTTATAATCCAATGCTACTTTATTTATTTGATTGCACAAATTGTTCCAGCTTTGGTCACTGGGAGCTCTTTTAGTAGACCCCTGTTTTTCTTCAACACACCTCCATCACTCTGTGTGTGTGTGATCATTTCCTTTCTTTCTGGCACTACAAGATGATGTCCCAGGCTCATCTTTCCTGCCCCAGTCCTAGAATCAGCCATTTTCCTGAGATGCCCTGCTTCCTCTCACTGAAGAATGATATTAAAACCAAGATGTAGGCACTGAATGTGTTTGTTGCTATTGGGGTGTCATTGCTTCTAGGCCAGTCTCTTTAGCTGCTGTGAAGTCAGAGGGAGGTTTAGATTAATTTGAGCAGTTGCAATGAAGACATGCATGGGTTATATGCCAGTTGGCAGTGGAGTGAATGGGAGATAAGAAATTTTCGGTAACAAGTAAAAAAATGGTAGAGGGGAAGTGGCAGCTTGAGGTGGAGCCTGGATGGTGACCATCCAAAGGATCCTGGGAATGTTTGTATCTAAAGGCAAGGATCCAATGACAATGAATGAAGAAATTCAAGACACAGGACGGGCAGACAATTGATTAAGGAAGCTAGATTATTCTATCTGGAAAATATCAGTAAGGTAGCAATATTTTGTCATGGTTTTCATCAATATTTTCCAGGGAAACACAACAGATTAAAAATGTCAAAAGCGGGACTTCCCTGGTGGCACAGTTGTTAAGAATTCGCCTGCCAATGCAGGGGGCACAGGTTCGAGCCCTGGTCCAGCAAGATCCCACATGCCATGGAGCAACTGAGCCCATGCGCCACAACTACCGAAGCCCACGCACCTAAAGCTTGTGCCTTGCAACAAGAGAAGCCACCACAGTGAGAAGCCCGCGCACCACAACAAAGAGTAGCCCCTGCTCACCACAGCTACAGAAAGCCCACGTGCAACAATGAAGACCCAACACAGCCAAAAGTAAATAAATTTATATAAAAAATGTCAGAAGCAATTACTCATAAACTATTGAATAATTGTTTCTACCTTCATTTTTTCTTCTTCTTTTTGGTAATCAACTTTAAGAGATATTTCAAATACATGAGATGGTAACATTTATATGGTACATTTTAGCTCCTCAGAGCACAGTCACATTATGTCTCCCATTTTACTCTCAGAACCATCCCATGAGATAGGATAAATATTATTCATCTCCTTTTGAGAGGCATGGACATATATACGCTACCAAATGTAAGGTAGATAGCTAGTGGGAAGCAGCCACATAGCACAGGGATATCAGCTCTGGTGCTTTGTGACCGCCTGGAGGGGTGGGATAGGGAGGGTGGGAGGGAGGGAGATGCAAGAGGGAAAAGGTATGGGAACATATGTATATGTATAACTGATTCACTTTGTTATAAAGCAGAAACTAACACACCATTGTAAAGCAATTATACCCCAATAAAGATGTTAAAAAAATTATTCATCTCCTTTTTACAAATAAGTAAATTGAGGGATTGAGTTTAAGTAGCTAGCTCAAGGTCATTCTTTTAGCAGTGGAAATAAAACTAAAAGTTGGGTTTCTGTACTGTTCAGCTTGTATTCTTCCCAGTGCTTACCCCAGGGTTTCTCAACCTGGGCACTAATGACATTTTGGGCCAGATAATTCTTTGTTGTGGGAGCTGTCCTGTACATAGTAGAATGTTTATCCACATCCCTGGTCTCTAGTCCCTGGATGCCAGTAGCACACTCCCCTCCCCCAAGTTGTGACCATTTCTCTAGACATTGTCAAACATTCTCTGGGGACAAAATTGACCTCCTGTTAGAGAACTACTGGCCTTAGTTAATAATCTGCTTTTAAGCAATAGACATTTCTTTCCCCCCCAAACTTCAACAATTAAGATCTCAAATATCTTAAAATTTAAAATCCACATTTTATTGTAATGTATTAGAAATAAGCTCTGGGTGATGCATCATTCACCAAATTTAAGAATTATATTTGTTTAATATATAGGACATCATTTACAATAGTAATTTAATATAGAAATAATAAATATGCTAATTTGAGGATTATAAATTAGGAAAGGATAACATTTGGTCAGATTAGAGCACATACGTGTTAGGATTTCATTCAAGATTAGATCCATGGAGTGCGGAGGCATTGTTCTCCATGGCCCTTTTAATTATAATTTTGAATTCATTATATAAGAGGGAAGAACAAATTACTTTACCCTTTGTATTCTATTGCTTTTGCTACAAGTTAATTGCTAAAGGGATGTGGCCTATAAGCTTAAATTATACATAATGGCCCATCTCTGGGAACACTGTCTCCAATGCAATGAACATTAAGCTAAAATACCTTTGTTTAGCTCACAGGAAGCCTCCTGACCAGGCTCACCTGTGAATGACAGCAGTAAGGAAGAAATTAACACATCCCTTCCAGAGTCTGACTGGAAGCAGGACTTTACCCCCTCCCTTTTTAGTATAATAGAAGCCTGAATTCTAACTCAGGGAAGAAGATTCTTTGGGACACTAGTCCACCATCTTCTTGGCCTGCTGGCTTTCCAAACGAAGTCTCTATTCCTTGTCCCAGCAACTCCTCTCTCGATTTATTGGCCTGTCGCGCAGCAAGCAGTACAAGCCTGGACTCAGTAACAATTACATAAACAATACTACTGTGAAAGTGCTTGTTAAACATTTGATAAAGGTAACAAAGTGACTGAAATATATTTTTTAACTGCTAAGAATTTGCTCATTCTAGACTTCACTTTTCTCTGTTCTCTTTAATCTTATGCATTTACATATATGATTTTTACATCACAGTAATTACAGGGTATAATTTGCATCCTTTTTAACTTAAAATTATATCATAAACATTTTTCCTCTTGCTTACATAATGTGCATAATTATCATTTTAATGACTACATAATATTCTATATAGTTGCTAAGCCATAATCCATCTAAGCATTCCCCTATTGCTATATATTCAGGTTGTTTTTGATATCACAAATAATACTGCAACAATCATCTTTGTGATTATTAAATTATATTACTTTTGGAGACAGATTCACAGGAATGAAATTATTGAGTCAGGGTTATGAGCATTTTAGTGGATCATGAAACATATTGCCAAATTGCTCTCCAAAGGGATTTATGCTGCCAGCAGAAATATATGCTTGTATCAGTTATATTACATCCTTGCCAGAATTAGGCATTTTAATCCTTTTTTCTATGTTGTATAATTTAATAGGCACAAAATTCACTTTGTCCTCTGTTGTTGATGCTAATGATCTAGGGTGTTGGGGAAAGGAAAGAAACATTTTCTGGGTGCCTACACTTGCTATGCACCATGCTAGGAAATTTATACTCATTGCCTGAAATATTGACCCTAGCACTGTCTCCCCACTCCAGTGTTTCTCAATAGCCCTCATCTGCTTCACTTTCCTTTGTAACACTTATAAATATCTGAAATTATATTACACATTTACATTCTTCTTTATTTTACCAATTCCTCCAATAAAATGAAAACTCGCTGGACAGAGGGGTTTTGTCTTGTGTGTTATTATCTGGGATAGTACTTGACACACAGTAGAGTCTGTATAAACATTGTTGAATGAAAATATGAAAGGTTTAATTAATTAGTCTCAGTTCATAATCATGTCACTTCTATTGGCTTGCCATTAAGACTGTTTAGAGATATATGGTGCTGTCTTGTCCTTTCTGGATACACTCTGTTGCATTAAAATATGGTCAAGCATGGTCTATCTGCTTTGGTCAATGAAAGGTGAGCAGAAGTGATGTATGTCTTAGTGGAGTAGATTGTTTAAGAGCCAGGCACGCTCATCACTGTTTTTTCCTCCCCTCTGCCAGAGTTAATGTCTAAGTTCCAAATAGTGTCTTCTCTGCCAGCCTAGGTCTCAAATTTAGGAGGGCTATGAAATAGATTAGAGCCTCCAAGTAATCCTTGGTAGATATACTGTGTAAACAGGAAATAAACAATAATTACTTTGGGCTGATATTTGAGGGCTGACTGTTACTGTAGTAAAATGTAGTGTAACCTAACTAATGCAGAGTTTAGTATGTATACATAGTGTGGTCTGAATCACAGGGCTGGCAGTGGAGAGGCCAAGATTCAAACCTGGTTCTGCCTGTGTCTTTTCCACTAGCCCAGAGTACTATAGATAGTAAATAGGTGTATTATTTTGTTACGGCTGTGTACTACAATCTGGGTGGCATAAACAAGAACAATTTATTGTTTTACAGTTCTGGGGGCTAGAAATCTGAAATCAAGATGTCTGCAAAGTTGGTTCCTTCTGAAGGCTGTGAGGAAGAATTTGTTCCATGCCTCTCACCAGCTTCTGTCTGTTTGCTGACAGTTTTTGGAGTTCCCTGGCAAGTAGAAGCATCACCTCAGTCTCTGCTTTCATCTTGTTTTTCTTTTTATTGAAGTATAGTTGGTTTAGCTCTCTGCTTTCATCTTAACATAGCATTCTCCCTATGTGTGTTTGGCTGTGTCCAAATTTCCCCTTCCTATAAGGACACCAGTCTTATTGGATTGGGGGCCCATTCTACTCCAGTTTGACCTCATCTTAACTAATGATATCTACAACTACTCTATTTCCAAATAAAGTCACATTCTGATATGCTTGGGGCTAGGACTTCAACATATTAATTTTAGGGGGACACAATTCAAAAATAAATGCCGTGAGCTTATGTAAGGGTATAAATAGTGTATAACAATTCTATGACTACATCTAGATTAACCTGGATTGAAGATAATTTTCCTTACTATTGCTTCTGTTATCCTTACAATGTTCCTGGAAATCTGTTGAATTAGAAAGAGCCAGCAATAATGAAAAAAAATGGGAGATGAGAAATTGCAATATTATCTTTGTAAAATATATATTGTCAAAGTGAAGAGTGTTAGTCTCAATTGATGGTGGTCCAGCTGTTATGTCCCTATGTCTTTAGCATTTCAAAATTAGGACCAAGTATTCAGAATAAATATAAAAGCATCTAAAATGGTAGGGACGTGATCCCAGATATTGTCACCATATGTATAATGAATTTCCCATTTACAAAATACCAAGTCTATATCATTTGGCTTATCTGGTATAACATACAAGTTGATTTCCTAGCACAAAGCACCATATCACAGATAAAGCAAGCTAGCCAAGAGAGCTTGAAATTTTCGTAGCATTGAAGTTTTTCTTTCAGTCATTGCAATTTATGTTCTCAAAAGTTGAAATTTCATTTATAATAAAAATGTATTAATATTGAACCATATGCTAAAAGAATTTTCTAAGAGAGCAAACATAATGATCTGACATCTGAGTTCTTACAGATTATGACTTAGGATAACATCCAGAAATCTCATGTTGTACTTCTTCACTTTTAGCAGTGAGAAAAAAAATACCCTAATTTAAGATGTACTTATCTACATCACATATATAATCATGGCCCCACTTTTGATGATTGGTGGCACAGCAAATAAGTCAGAGTAACAATAGTGAAAAAAGCCCTCACATTTTATTTCATAAGAGAGTTGAGTCCACTTTAGCCTAATGGACTTAATTTTACATATAATAGCACTATGATTATCTGTGTTCTGTTGGCATTCTTCAGTTCTTCTGTAGGACACAGCTGCAGGAGATGAAATTTTAAGGCAGTGGATAGCTGTTAGGACCTAAACTGTGTTCTGCCCAAAATTCATATGTTGAAGCCCTAATCTCCAATGTGACTGTATTTGGAGATAGGATCTTTGGGGAGATAATTAAGGTTAAATGAGGTCATAAGAATGGGGCCTAACCTGATAGAACTGACGTCTTTGTGAGAAGAGGAAGAGATATCAGATCTCCCTCTTTCCCTATGTGTGCACAAAGGGAAAGCCATATGAAGACACAGTGAGAACGCAGCTGTCTACAACCCAGGAAGAGAGGCCTCACCAGACACCAGTCTTGCTGGCATCTTGATCTTGAACTTCCAGGCTCCAGAACTGTGAGAATATACATTTCTGTGATTTAAGCCATCCAGCCTGTGGTATTCTGTTATGGCAGCCTGAGCTGACAATACAATAGCAGAATGAAAATGGGTGAGGAGGTTGCTAAGAGAGATAAATTCAAGAAATAATGAGAATTAACAGCAGAGTACAGAGAAAGCCATAAGAAGGTGAATAGGGAAAAAATATCAACAATCATAGCTTCTGAACTTCTTTAGCTCAAGGGAACAAAGTCCTCTATATAGCTCTTTATAACTCCCAAGAGCTTTACTTTATTAGAGCAACAAAAATGATTCATGTTCAAAAGGCTGGGTGGGAAAATGCTGGGTGGGTTAAATTACATATGTGAGCTAGAATGTGCACAATATAATTTAGAAAAATTACCTAAATTATCAAGCTTGAGTTATTTGGAAAAAAAATCACTTTTCTTGGTCTCTCTTCTACTCCTTCTACTGAGGAGTCTGAATAGCTGAGATAGCACTCTAATACAAATACGTTTCTATCCACTGATGTGACCAGTATTTCTTAATTTGGTCATATAAAAATAAGTAACTCCCTTTCCCATTGGATCTCTATAATCACAATAAAAAGAAATCTAAGGGGAAAGGGGGTGGGAGAGGGATAAATTAGGAGATTGCTATTAATTTATACACACTACCATATATAAAACATATAACCAACAAAGACCTACTTATAGCACAGGGAACTATACTCAATATTGTGTAATAACCTATAAGGGAAAAGATTCTGAAAAAGAATATATATATATTTATATATACATATATGTATATGCATAACTGAATCGCTATGCTGTACCCCTGAAACTAACACTATGTTGTAAATCAACTATACTTCAATAAGAAAAGTAAAAAAGTTAAAAAAAGAGACCTAATAATGAACAATTATGAGATTACAAAGTTCTTATGTATTAATAAAGTATAGATAACATTTCTTTTAAAAAGAAAACTTTGTGTTATATATATATTAGGGATTTTAGATATATCTCTTTCTCTGTGTTTATATACAGGTCTCTATTTAGGTCTCTCTATATAGACAGTTGTAGATATATGTGTGTGTGTATATATATACATAGATAGATAGATAGATAGGCAGTCTTTGTACAGTAGTGTGGGACCATAAAACATAAAATGACCATGCAAACTGAATCAATGCAAAAAGATCTTAATAAGCGATGGGGAATATTACAGTTAATCTGCTACCTTTATTTTTTGGTCAAAACATTAAAAGCTCCCTTACTGTCAATTTTAAATATGTAGGGAAGTGAAAAAATTAGCAAAACTAATATTTATTTAGTACACTGTAATTTAAAATGATGGAAACATTTTGAATTAAATGTTTTATTTCTTTGTAAAAAATTTATCCATAGCAGCCTGAACAGTGCTTGCTGCTTTCTTCCTGTCATATAACTTACTGCATAGAGTGATTATTTTCTCTCTGCCTTGGCTAATTGTCATACTCCTTTCTACGTTTACCAAAATTTATCCTTTGAACTTTCAATGCTGTGAAAATATCTCCAAGAGTTCCTTTAATGTGATGTTTTTGGTCAGAATCACTTCTCTGGGACACCTTCATTTTCATCACAATCTCATTCTTTATTTTTGTCAATAAACTCACTTTTACTCAATTTCTCTGGCTGCACTCAACATTCCCATGGTCAGCTATATCTTCTTTTATGCCATTTATGTTTGATTTGAATTTCCTTTTCAGCGTTATCACCTTTTCTTCTTTACTGCCCTTCCGTCTTTATTGGCCAGTTTCCTCTGTTACTTATGTATTTTTGAAAATGTCTCATGGATTTGTCACTGGGAGATAAGGGGTCAACACAACTGCATGCTTTTATGTCTGTGTGTGAACAGAATAACACACGTGAAGTGAACATTGACAGACTTCAAAAAAGTGATATGATTGGTCACCGATCATTATGTGCATGTGTTATTTACCTAGTAATTTATGAACTGAAGAGTTAGCAGAAACATGGTACTTTGTGCAAATACTCAGTTACACCACGGCAAATAAAATTTGAACACTGTTGTTGGCGAAGTGGTGTTATTTACTTGAACCATGTGTCTTATATAGTTTGGGCTGCTATAACAGAATACCGTAGACTGGGTAACAGCAGACATTTATTTCTCACTAGCCTAGAGGCTGTGAAGTCCAAGATCAAGGTGCCTGCAGACCTGGTATCTGAGGAGAGCCATCTTCCTGGTTTGTGGACAGCTGTCTTCTTGTATCCTCACATGGTGGAGAGCAGCAAGAGACGGAGCAAGCTCTCTTATAAGGCCACTAACATCAAGAGGGCTCCACCCTTGTGATCTAATTACTTCCTGAAGTCTCCATCTCCAAATACCATCAAGTTGGGGATTCATGTTTTATATATGAAATTTGGGAGGACATGAATATTAAGTCCGTAGCACCATGGTAACAAGTTTTAAACATCAGAGTTGCACAAAGCAAGCTCGGGCACGCGCACACACACGCACACATGCAAGCACACAATTAATGTATCAGAACATGGTCTTATATTTCAATTAGTCTCTTTCTTTTTTTCAGGTTTTATTCTTTTGCTTCAATCTCTTCCCTACTCTTTTTGCTCAGATGTTTTTTCTCCTTCTCTCTCTTTCTTATGTGCCTACAGGAGAAGAGCTAGGAAGGCTTTCTGGGAGAACCTAGGAGGGCTTCAGCAAGCTCCCCATGGCTCTAAGTACCGGGTGGACAGTTCTCTAGTCAGTTTATTTCAAAGGCATTTTGGGGGTTTGGCTGGAGATTGGGGAGGTGCATTCTGGGTCAGATACAATGAGCTTGCTCTCTATTGTCATTTGTGAGTTTCTCATGCTTATCAGAATAAATCCGTGCTCAGCACATTGAGGAACTCAGTTCAGTTAGGCTCTGCTTGAACATTTTTAAGGTCTAGCTGCAGGAAGTCTATGGTAGATTGAATGCACAAATAGCCCTTGTTCTCCACCCATCTTTGTGTCCACCCCTCTGCAATGTGCCTTTGCAGCTCCTCCCTCACTCCTTGGAAAATGGCTGGCCTTGGGACTTGCCTTGGCCCATCTCAACTGAATGAGATGAAATTGATAATGTGCCAGAGCCTTGCATGTTTCTGCTCTAACTTGGCCCCTATGTGAAGCAGTTTAGCTAGTCTGAAGGAGAGACCACGCAGAGAAAATTTCAGTTGTCCCAAGTGAAGCCATCCTAGATTAGCCTACATCCAGATGATCCCCATACATTGGAGAATGTCCAGCCAAGATCAACAGAGCTGTCAACTTGGTCACGGATGCATGAATGAACCCAGCTCAGACTAGAAAAATGGCTCGGCTAAACCATAGATTTGTGAGAATAGTATTTGCTTATTATTATGGCATTTGACTTTTTTTAAAGCTCAGCAATAAATAGTACAGTGTCATTTATAGAGGCAAAGGTTTTTTAAATTAACTTTAGCTGTAATCTATAAAAATGTCTTTTGCTTAGTCCCAAGAGTAGGTAGCTGGTAAACTCCAAGCCAATTCTACCACCTTAACTTTAAACAGACCTCTTAGGGCACCATCAGTGTCAGAGCTGCTGATCTATCCAACCTGGAGGAGTAGGGACCATGTCTCTCTTTCTAACCACTGTTTAGTCGACACACTGCAAATTATCTGGTGTACAGAATCTCTCTATAATATTTGCTGAATGAGTGAAGGCCTAAAGGCCTTTTTGAGTAAGAACAATATCTCTAGGGAAATCTGATTAATACTCAAAATGTATCAATATTTTGGAAAGATTTTTCTTTTTTAAATATCAAATTTAAAATACACCTCTTTTCCTCAATTTTAAAATACACCTTTTTTAAATATCAATTTTAAAATGCACCTCTTGTTTTCCTCCTGGGAAGAAAAAAAACTTTTTCCCCTTTTCTACAAGTGATAGTATTTCAGTGCAAAATGAAAATGGAAATGAATTTATAAATGCAGTAATATGAAGGTCAACAGGCCAAAGGATGGTGTAAGAATCACCCTCGTTAATATTGGCATCTTTGAGACGTAAACTTTCAGTTTTTGTCTGATTGTTGGAGGTGGTTTCATGCCCACTCCTCTGTATTTCTTTTTGTCTGGAGGTCCTTGTGAGCAAGTGCACAGATTTGAAAATGGCAGTGTGAGTTTAGAATTTAGATCCTATAATCCATTCATGGCTCACAATCTTGGGGTGGTGAGAGCAAACTTAATTTTTACTACACCTTGATCATGTCCTGAGGCTCTATCAGACCAAGAACCAACTATGATCTAAAGTGAAGGAGACAGGAAAGAAGAATTTGAATACTTTTATTTTTACTTCTTGGAAGAGAATCATTCATTTAAAATCTGGAATAAATTTCCTTAATTGATATTTTTAAAGAATCATAACTCACAAAACTCAGAAAGACCATGCCTGCCAAATGTGAGATCAATGTTTGTAAGGTGTAAATAGAACCATTTGGTATATGTCCAGGGAAACTTTTTAGAGTATAAAATAAAAATTTAATAAATGGTACCCTAGAGGCAGGAACAAGTGATACTGAGCATGGCCCCGTGGGGCTCCTAGGCACAAAACCTTTCTGTGTCCCCCGTTTCTTTGATGACAGGAAACAGCCTTCATTCAGCCTCCATGACCTTCCCTGAGTTCCAATGGGTAGATCCAAGCAGTTGTTAATTAGCGAAGGGAGGGGATGCGAGACCAGGGAGAAACAAACAGTCGAGCAGCCTTGGGGCAAGGTCCTGTTTCCCCATTAACGGATACACACAACAATATCTTTGAACTATTTTGCAGATACTGAAACCCCCTCCAGGTGGGAGAAGTTAACGATTAACGATGGTATGCTGCACACAAGCATGTAGACCCCAGACCAGCTGGACCTGAAGGTTGATGATGCTGACTCCTACTTACCTACCCACGAACCCATTAGAAGAATATCCATGAGCTGATCACACCCTTTTTGAACAATTACTATAAAACTTTTCACTAGGCTTCCCTGGTAGCGCAGTGGTTGAGAATCCGCCTGCCGATGCAGGGGACACGGGTTCGTGCCCTGGTCCGGAAAGATCCCACATGCCGTGGAGCAGCTGGGCTCGTGAGCCATGGCCGCTGAGCCTGCGCGGCCGGAGCCTGTGCTCCACAATGGGAGAGGCCACAACAGTGAGGGGCCCGCGTACCGCAAAATAAAACAAAACAAACAAACAAAACTTCTATCTTCTCCAAGGGGGGCCACATAATTTTTCGAGGCAGGAGCCCACTGTGTCCCCTTTGCCTGGCAAAGTAATAAAGCTACTCTTTTCTACTTCACCCAAAACTCTGTCTCCAAGATCTGATTCAGCAACTGTGTACAGAGAAGCTGAGCTTTCGGCATCACAAGGTCATTTACAACTAGTCTTTAGCATCTTGCTCATACATAGGAGGCAGATTATGTAGTAGATTGTGTACCTGCTCAGTATCCCATATTGTCTCCAGGGGGTTGTGATTTGTAAATAAGGAAGTTGGTGAGATCCCAGGATGGCCCATGGGATGCAGAGGGTCTTTTAGCTGCCCAAAGAACTGGTCCAATCTGAACCACTGTGATCCCCTTCCAAACATTCTCCAGTCGCTCTGGCAATCTGACTTCCATCAGGATAGTCAGCATTCTTTATTCCTCTACCCCCAAGAAAGAATTAATACCTGGGGAAAAAAAATCAAACTTAGGTTTTTTAATTTAGTTTTTAAATTTTATTTGAAAAATACAATACACAGCAGAGAATTATTTCCTCCCCTACTGCTCTTTCACAAAGGAAACTGTATGGTAAATGGAACTGAGATATTTGGCTAGGATAGATCCTGAGAAAAGAGAGGCCCAGTTAGAAGTGGAATAGACAAAGTCTGTCAAAGAAGGTTCACCTCTCTTTTAACATAAAAGATCCTTTTAGATAATCTTAGGAATCAGATAAAACATGTGCAGAATTTCTGCCATGCAAACAGAGACTACTGAAATTTTCAGGCTGACCAATTTATACTGACCTGGGCCCCAAGTAACTAGAATAAAAAGATGTTTTTATCAGAAAGACATGTGTTTGCCTGCTTTCACTAGACTACCTATGTACATATTTACAAATGAATATTTTCTTAAATGAGTTTTATCATTATTCTCAGTAACAGCATCATGGTTAAGGGCTCTTTGCTGACTTTTTGCCTTATGCATGTGTATCCTTTTTATCCTTCTGAATTTCCTTCATGGCAGGATCATTCACTGCACAATCTTGGGTCCATGACATTTAAATATTACAGATGACCTTACTCTGATCCTGGTTTAAATGTGGATTTCTGAGGAATTTATAACTCCTGCATTTAGACCAGGTTTAACCAGGTACAGAGATACATTTATATATAATATATAGCTAAGGCTTCCAACAAGAAAAATGTGACTAATTGATTCCTTGAAGACTGATGCTAGAACCAAGAGAACAGATCTCTTTAAGTCTTACTTGTAATCCTGCCTCCTAAGATATTATGATCATTCCCTCCACTTTCATTGCCAGTAAGTGAATTCCACATCACTGTTATTTCCTAAAAAGTCTTTAATGAGGGTCAAAGGCATTCCAAGCTTTTTTTGTGTTCTAAATTTCTACCGGAACTGAATTTTCTAGAGAAGTCTGAAAGGTAGAAACGTGAATTTTCTGTTTGTTTGTTTTTCTGGCCCTACTAAAAGTGCTTTAACTCCCACGGTGATGAAAAAGAGTAAGTAACATCTAATTTGGGAGTAATGGACAAGTCTTTGGTTATATTTATTTTCTGATTTCTGTTAAAATCACAGAGAAAATTAAAAGTTTGTTTCCTTTAGCTCTATCAAGGTTGGGAAGAATCTTCTCGGTCAATTAACCACTTCTCATATAAGACAAAGCTACTCTGCGTAGCTTTGAAAATCACAAAGTTATTGTTGAGCAGTACATTGAATGGTTTTCTCAGAGTCCAATTTATTTTCCTTATATTATGATTTTCATCCTTAATTCCACATGCTCAGTGTAAGGGAAGTCCCTCAGGGCCTCTCCTGAGGGGTGGGGTTAGGGCATGGGGGTGAGGGTTGCAGGACAGACATCTGATTTAGGTTTTGACTTTACAAAAGACCTCACATCTAGACTCTTGACGTTATTTTTAAATAGGATTATAAATTGGCTAGTATATTGTTGTGCTTTGAAAAGTGTTCGTTCTTCTTAAAACACAAATGTTTAAAATACAGCATAACTTTATAACTTTATTTTGGCATGTCTTCATTTTTTGAAGTGTAGATAGTTGCCCAGACTCCGTTGACCTCTAAAAGGCCTCGATGTGTCCAAAATGATATGGCAGCTGTGGCATATTTAAAAAGAATACTAGGGTCAGAAAATCTAAATTTAAACTTTAACTGCCTCTTACTAGTTGTGTGGAATTGGGCACATTACTTAACCTGTGTTGTCTTTATTTTTCTCATCTGTAACACTAAAGCCAATCTCTTAATGTTTACCCAGGGTTACTGTGAAGATTAAATGAACTAATAAATTAAAATGTACTTTGTAAACTATAACGTACTACACATACGCAAAGTAAAATACATTAACTACATTTCTTACTTTTATATAATTTAAACTGAGCTGTCAGGGTGTGGTTCTTTGCCATTTAAATTATCTGGAAACTTGACTAGTAAAAGAATGGAGCCTTAGACCACTCTTGAGACCATTATCAGTGGAAAAATGCTCAATAAATAGGTATCATTGCTAAGGATTTAGTCACTTTGACTCTCCTAAACACTGCCTGAATTCAAAAACTACAAGTCAACAATTAAACCACAACTGTCAGGAACAAAAATCCAAATAAATAATTTTTAATTATGATACATTACTTATTACAGTAAAAATTGGCATTTTCCCCTTCAAAAGCAGAAGCACCAGTCTTAGAATTTATAGTATGAATGGTATTTTAAGTGAAATATAGCATAATATTATGTGCAAACATTATTTTAGTACAGAACATACTTTCTAAAAGTAAAGTAATTTCACACACTGAAATCTGTTAGAATGGAAATAAGTCATGCTGAATAATGAAATAAAAACCCCCATGACTTTCAAAGTCCACTTCAAATGAAACATGGTGTGCTGCCGAATAGAAGATACATGAAAAATTAAAAAGCTTGACTAGCTCAAAATAGAGGGACTTCTTACACAAATACGACTCGCGTAGAGGTTTCTTTTCACATGGTCTCAGTGATTCTGTGAGAAACTGAAGTGAATGTTTTATTTCAGAATTAATTTTTGTTCATTGGTCATCATTTTTTATTGAACCTACTCTGTGTGAGGCTTTGTCATAGGTGCTGGGGAGACAGAGAAGAAAGACACAATCCTGCCCTTGAGGAGCTCACAGTCTAGTGGGGGAAACAGATAAGTTGACACTGATTTTTAAATTATAAAAATGATTAGACAACTTGATAAACGTTTTTGTCATCAAACACACTTTGGGTGTTATGAATGGATGGTGAAAAGGGACGATGTCCAATGCAGTGAAAGACCATCTGCTTCAATATCATGTGACTTCTGCGAAGGCAGTGATGTGGTTCTGCAAAAAGAAAAGAATTACAAAGTCAGAGCCCTGGGAAAACTGGCGTTGTAGAAGATTCAGTGCTTTTACAAATAATCATTAGCCTCATATAAAGCTGTAGCCCAGGTATGTTTAAACTGCAAAAGCATACAGCATTATTTAAATGAGTTGTACATATTATTACATAAATTTGGCTGCTAATTATATATTTTATTCAATATTATTAATTAACCAAATAGAGTAAAATGTTATACCTGCCTTATTCAAAATTAACACTGAAATTTGGAGAGATAAAAATGGCAATGCCAGGCATGTTAATATTCTGTTCAGTGTTAATGAAATTTTAATGCTGCATGTTGAAGTTTCAGACTAATTGCTCCCTGTGAGACAGATGGCATAGAAGGAGTGGTGAAATGTTCAGACTGAAATGGCATTTGCTAGTTGACAAAGATCTCCTTTAAACATTTCATTTTTGATGCATGAATCCAGACTACAGACTGCAATCTCTGTTGTTTACCTCAACCAGAAAATTCTTGAAGGAGGTTTTAAATTTTTTTTTGTTGTTGTTTGTTTAAGCAACTGAATTGTGTGCAAAGGAACCCTGCGGAATGGCTAATATTTAAATGGTTTCAGACATGCAACAGGCCATACCATGGCTGCTGAAATACTGCAGTGGAAAATCGACATGACATAATTAATCATGCCACATATAGGTCATGTCAAGAGCTAACTTAAGTGACAGCCCCAACCACTAACAGCAGCATTATGGAAGGGTTTTACCATCAAATTACCTGTTTGGAATGTTTTTCATAGTAGCTTGGACTCTTTATAAGTCAAAGACATCATAAATAGAATTTCACATAATGAATGCACGCCATGAGATTTCTTCCATGTATGTGTAGCTCTTTTCAAGGTAAGGTGTTTTAAATAGCTAAAACATTTTCTGAATGTATGTGAATAAGTTAAAATTCATTTTCACTGAATTGAGGCATATTAAACACTAGAAGCATATTACTAACCACAGCTTAAGGCATTATTTTCTAGGTGTGACCCACTTAAGCCTAGAGAAAAACAATATCAGTAAGAATCAGTAGTGAGCAGAGCATGTGGACCCTTTTATTAACTGCTTGACAAGACCTTGGGTACTTTAATTTCCCATTTAAAAAAATGCATGATGAAAATGTTGGCAAATTCAACAGTTCATCTCTAAGTTTTCTTGAGTTTTCCTTCCAAAAGCACAAGCATGACTTTAGGACAAAAAATGTTTGTCAGAGTTATATAATGCACTATGATTGAGTAAAAGCCATAAGAACTGTGGAAACAGTACATCATAGTTTTATTTCCAGTGGCCCCATGGGGACTTGAAATCTGTGAACAATTTGATATACAGTGTTTCAGTACAAAACTGACAGGAGTGCACTCCTCTGGACAGGACCTAGCACATAGTAATTTCTGGAAAGATGTTAAGATATAAATTGAAGATTAATCGGTCAGTGGCAAATGGAGGGTTGGGAAAGGGTGAAGACATGACAGTAAAAAGAAAGGAAAGGAGATTAAAACAAAGGAGAGGGCTTCTCTGGTGGCGCAGTGGTTGAGAGTCCACCTGCCGATGCAGGGGACACGGGTTCGTGCCCCGGTCTGGGAAGATCCCACATTCTGCGGAGCGGCTGGGCCCGTGAGCCATGGCTGCTGAGCCTGCACACCAGGAGCCTGTGCTCCGCAACGGGAGAGGCCACAACAGTGAGAGGCCCGCGTACCGCAAAAACACACACACACACACACACAAAAAACAAGGGAGAGAAAATGGATGCTGTTCCAAAGGCCACTGGCCTAGGTATCAGTGTTCCCTTAACCTAAATAATAAAGTGTCCACAAGGCTCATTAAATTTGCTGAAGATGATCCAAAGTGAAGGGGACAGCCATCACTTTGGAAGATAGAACTGAAATGTTAAAATACCTTAATAAAGCAAAGAAAGTATCAGAAACAAATCACTGATAATCAGTGCAAGGGAGAACACAAGCAGAGTAAGAAAAACGAAGGGATAGGTACAAGCTGGAGAGAGTGACAAAGAATGTGCAATGACTGACTGCAGGGAGAGCATATAAATTATCATCTAAACCTGGACATAGTGGGGGAGAAAAGGGATGCTAATCATACATAGGAATGAGAGGCTTAAACTGGGGCTGTCCCAAATAGGGACACGAGGTCACCTTAGAAATGAGACATTGAATGGATAACTGTAAGTGTGCTATTGAGAACCAGGAAATCCTAGATTCAGTCTTGCCATTTAAAAGCACGTTTTGTGGCTTCCCTGGTGGCGCAGTGGTTGAGAGTCTGCCTGCCGATGCAGGGGACACGGGTTCATGACCCGCTCTGGGAAGATCCCACATTCTGCGGAGCGGCTGGGCCCGTGAGCCATGGCTGCTGAGCCTGCACATCAGGAGCCTGTGCTCCGCAACGGGATAGACCACAACAGTGAGAGGCCCGCGTACCGCAAAAAAATAAAAATAAATAAAATAAAAGCACGTTTTGGTGACCACTAGATCTTCCTTTCACTGCCCATAAATTCTGAAGGATATTACCCCTTTCTTTATGCTAAGTCATTACCAGGTTAAACTTCAAGGGTAAACAGTTTGTTTCCAGACTGACTCCACTTTTAGATCCCAGGGCTCTGGGGAAATGCCTGCTTTTCCCAATTAGTACCCTTTCACTTTCACATCACAATTAAGCTCTAATCTCTGAGTTGATTTTTCCTATTTGACTGGAATCAGAAGGGTTCTACTTGGGGCTAATCATTTAAAGATTGTCATTAGGTAAACAGAGGAAAATAAATAACAAAGTGACTATGCAAAAGGAAGAGAAAATAAAGGGGAAATTTAATAACAGTTTCCAAGTACATTAAAGGAGTATACAGAGAGCACAGGGGCCATCTGTTTATTAATTTCACTAAGAGCAAATAAACCCACACCACAGACTGAAAGGGATGGACCTTATATCTCAGTATGCTTTAAGAAATAAGATGAATTCTCGTCTAGCACAGGAGAAGTTTTTCCCTGAAAGAATCTAGAGAAAGGGCAAACTAATTACTTAAAGTCCTTACCATCTATAAGACTCTATGATTCTATATTATAACAATTACATGCATGTAAATGTATGATTTGAAATATTCAAATGGTATAATTCCTATGCAGGAAGTTATGACATTGCTCACCTCATCAGCATTTTTCTCAGTAATATTTAAAAAAACAGAATTGCACTTAATATTTTCAGATCACCTGTCTTAAGGAATGGACTCCTTATGAGGCAAACTAGGTGACAAGGATTTTCCCCTTTTAATCGAGCTGAATTCTTAATATGCAATACTAAATCTTATTAGTAGATGATAGTGCAAACACTCAGCAGGCAAACCAAAAACTCATGCATAGAAGCTTAATTCAGAGTCACAAGAAGAAAGTGGTCATATAAATCATCAGTGCAATTATACATACAGAAGATTAGAGTGGAGATAACAAAGCTTGTGTCCAAAGAGTTGAAGATTAGAATATGCTACATCCATTAGAAAGTGTTCATTCAAGTCCACAGCAAATCAGTGAGCAAAATACTGAATCCAGTCCTTGAGTGCAGAGGTCCCATGGAAAAACAAGCGCTTGTTTCTGAAAAGTAGTTTTGGATTCTTAAATTTGATAAACTCTAAGTCTCTAGCATATCAATTTTTGAAGCCTTAAGTTCTATGTGAAAATTTCTGTTTTCCTATTTATTCTATACCCCCAGTTGTATAAATTATGCTTTGGAATTTTAAAAAGTTACTTAAAACAAAATTGTCATTTACTTATGACATGAAAATTTGGTGATGACTTGCCACCTGACAAGATCTGCCACCCGCCATTTCTCTTTGAGAAAACAGAGATGCAAAATGAGTACCTCAGGTAAGAAAACAAAAAATAGTCACTACTATTAAGGGCTATTTCATTGAAGAACACTAATTTCCCATTAATGAGTGAAAAAAATCAGTGAAAAAACAAAATATATTTGAATAAATATATACAAAATTTTATATTGAATAAAAGTAACAATAACAACCCAAACAATCTAGTATCTAGATCCCTTTTCGTTGTAATGGAAACCTGCACAAAAGGACACGGTTTCTGTATTTGGCTTAGCTTTGCAACCAATTCCAACACCAGTGCGCTCTAGCGCACATACGTTTATTGCCTTAATTGAAGGTGTTCACAGTGGCTGATTCCCATTATCCAGCTGAAGAGCCTTGCAAGACAGCCTTTAAAGGACCTTCCCTGTGAATTTTCTTCTTGACCACTCTCAATAGGTTGGATTTGGGACACCTACAAAATGTGTTTTATATATTATTTCAGTGTTTATTTAAATACTGACTGACTTACTTGGATAAAGTGCTAGTCTATTTAAAGTTCTACGCTGTTATATTGCTGGACCAAATGCTGAGGTTAAATGTTGTTCCAGTTTCCTTCTTTCTGGATGATTATAAACAGCTTTTGTTTTTTAACAGGAGGTTATCAGCAATCAGCTTTTATGCTAAACTTAAGCATAAAATGGGATCTGTGCATATGATGGCTAACTCAATGATTTGTGTACTCAGCTCTATTGGTAAGGAAGCTGGGTGGCACAGTGGACTCTGCAGTCAGGTAGTGTGAATGCCAAGTGTTTGAAGGTGGGCTCCGTACCAACTGAAATTTTCACAAGCAATTTAACCTTTCAGAGACTTAGCTTTCTCATTTGTGAAATGGAAATAATAATACCTATTCAAATAGATTTTTATTAAGATTAAATGAGATGATATGAACAAAGGTCCTTGTCTCTACTCAAACATATCATTATATCGATAGTTGTCTGTAAAAGCCAGAGAAACAAGATAAAAAAGTAAAAGAAAAGAAAGAAAAAGAGAGAGAATGAAGTCAAGAAGATTTTTATAATTGGTTGGAATTTCACAATGTTATAGTCTACAATTCTAATATCCAAACAAACTTTAAAACCCAAATGTTTCTGGTAAAATTGGTGCAAATTCATTTGGTGGTAAAAAACAAACCTGAATAGCTGTGAGGCAATTTGTACTCTGTTATGCTGTGGAAATATCCATCTTTGATTACAAAGTGATGCCCAAGATCCTGCTTGTGTAACAGAATACACAGTACTTTTCCCTAAAATATAAAATATTTTAATCCTGAAAAACACCTAGCACTAATGATTTAGGATAAGGAATCATGGTCCTATAATAATCAACAATTATTACAGACACAACCTACATTTTATCAGGGGAAGGTGGATGGATGTCATACTCCCAAATATTGGCTATCTTTATTTTGCATTTGCTTCCTTCCTTCCTTCACTGTGTCTCTTGATGAAGGCAAAATGGGTAGGAGAAGAGAGAAGGAAGAAAAGCAGTAGCATATGAAGTGTGTGCTCTTAGACTCTACTTTGTCACATTGTTTTCCTCCTGGTAGGTTGTGAACTTGGTGAGTATTTTAGAAAAGAGAAATGATGTTAGGTCCATATTAGAAGAAATTATTAGAGAACTTCAAACTTGAGACTACGAAACATTGTAAAGTTCATCTAAGCAATTTCTTGTTTTAAAAAGTTGGGGATGTGAAGACATAAAAGATAAATGTGATAGAACAAGAGTTCTCTCAGGAAAGATGACTTTTGGGGAACTATTTCTTTTTTTTATAGTGGTTCTGTTTCAATTCAGAGTTTTATATTAGTTCAGAGTTTTGTTTCTTCGCAGGAATTTCCTTTTACACCAGTCTGAGAACCACTGCCAAAAGGTACAGAAAAGTGATTAGTTAGCAATGTGAGCACTGCCAGGTATATACAATCAATTCTTAAAATATTATTTATCTGGTAAAAAGAGCATTGCCTAAAAAAGCAGTAATCCTAAATGGTTCTCCAAAAAAAAAAAAAAAATTCCTGTGTTTAAATACTTCTGGGAACAGCTGCACATTATTTCCCTTGCTTAGAACTTCATGGGGCATAAGGTATTGAGAAGATGTGTAATAAACTCTTGGGTTTCACTGTAACTCAATGTTTCCCAATGCACCAACATGAAACTCCACGTAAGTCTATTAATACTAATGTGTTTATGGCCCTTAGTGGATGTGGGTATCCCTGGACTCTATCTAAAGTTTCTTAACTTCCCTAACTCTAATGACCTGTCTAACACAACTTTAGCCCATATTCACAACTATGTTCTCAACCATCAACTCAATGTACCTCCTGGCCTACCTCCCTCATACTACAAAGTTTCTTTGGCCATTTTAGAAATTTCCCAACCAATAATTGTGCATCTGCTCCAGCTCATCTTGCTTCTTTTCAATTCTATTTCTATTACATTCATTCTGGACCCCATTTGAACTCTCTTTAATGGCATCCTCAAGTCTCTTGCCCCAGTGCTCTTACCTCACTTGCCAAATAAAACCTTGGTGCAAGCTGGTTCCTCTATCTGGAATATTATTCTCTCCTTCTCCCATGGCCACCAGTCCTTCAGATCTCTACTTAGAGGATGTTGTAAGCATCGCTAAGTTTGGATGGGTCCCCGTTTATGTGCTCCTCTAGCATAGCTATCATCACCCTGTTCTGAATTTGCTTATAAAATTATTTATAAAATCTATAAAAGTACAGACTCATGAGACTGTAAACTCATGAGTCCTGGGAAAGGTACCATAGTGCTGCTTATTTGATATTTGTTACATGTTTCATATATTACAAACCTAGTAACAAATAAAATTTTACTATACATAACAAATGATGGTAAAAAATGTAACTCACCCATAAATTGTACCCATGCCTTCTTTTACACTAGTATTTTAATCTAACTAATGGCTTCTTATTTAATTTCTCTTTAACTTTTTAAAACACATTATATTTGCTAAATAAGCAGCCCAATGCTACTTGACAGAGAAGAATCAGAGGATGTGGGTAATGAATCAAGTGCATGATAAGTTCTTGTATAACCAGGAGCTGATTAGAACTCTTTATTTAAAAACTTGCCTATTTTCAGAAAAAGGTACCAGTCAATAAAAATCTGGATGAGCTACATCAAGAGTAATTTCAGAACCATTCAAACCCATAAGGGCCATTAGGCATGACACAGATACTTCAGAAAAATTTTGTAAAGGTAAACATATTGAATATATTTACCATACAAACCAACAATCCCAGTCCTAGGTATTTACCCAAGAGATTGAAAAATATACATTTTCACAAAAACCTGTGCATGAATTTTTATATCAGCTTTATTCATAATTGGGAAAAACTGGAAACAGTCCAAATATCCTTCAATTGGTAAATGGATTTTAAAAAATGGTGGTACATCCTATACAACAGAATACCACTCAGCAATAAAAAAGGAAAAAAAGAAAACAGGTAACAACATGAATGAATTTCAAATGCATTATGCAAGGTGAAAGAAGACTCAAAAGGCTACATACTATATGAATCCATTTATATGACATCCTGGAAAAGGTAAAACTATAGGAACAGAAAAAAGATAGTGGTTGCCAGGGGTTGGGGGCTAAAGGAGGGGTTGACTACCATTTTAGGGTGATAGAAATGTTCTATAACTTGATTGTGGTTATGATTACATGATGCTAGGCATTTGTCAAAACTCATAAAACTATATGCTAAAAAGGGAATTTTATAGGATGTAAATTATGCCTTTAATAAACCCCAATTAAAAAAAGGAGTACCATTAAGCCACTCTATGAATTAAGTCTAAGGGCCAAGTGATGACTAGAATTTGATTTGTCAGTTATTGAACTATTGTTTCAATATTTGTTTCAGTCACAAAAAGGGAAATACAAAATAAATGTATGGGAAGGTATTCAAAAGATGCAAATTAAAATGAGGTACTTCATTTATTTTTGACCTATAAGATTGGTGAAGATTTTTAAGAACAATATTCTCCATTCTTGGTTTGATGTGAATCAAACCAAAAACCTTAAGAGTATTCATCCTCTTTTTTTCCAGCATTTCCACTTCTATAAATGTATCTTAAATAAGTTATTAATTGAACTTACAAATATGTCTATTTTAGAGATGTTTACCCTAGTATTGTTTATAATTGTGGGAAATTGGAAATGGAAGCAATCCTCTGCTTAACAAAGGTAATGATTAATTTATATGGATTAAAGCTTTTCAATGTAATTCTATGTGTACAGCACAGTGATTATGATCTGGGGCTCTGCAGTGATAAACATGGAATATAAATAAAAAATGGAAAAAACAGTTCTGTATTCCAATTTCAGAATGCAGGTTATGTGACCTTGGGCAAATTACTTAACCTCTTTAAGTCTCCTCTGTAAAATCGGAATAACAAGCTACACTCAAATGATTTCTGTAAAAACTAAAATGGCATTTTATGTGTGATGTTCTTTGCATAATTCTGGACACATATTAGGTTCTCACTGAAGATTAGCTTTTACAGTTATGCTTGATATGATGATATATTCATTGAGCTGTGAGCATACTCATGATATACTGTTACATGGGCAAAAGCTGGCTACAGAAGGGAGCATCCAGGGAGGTCCTGTACCACACACAAACTCAGACACATACTCATGGGGTCTCGAAGGCTATTTTAAGAAAATATGTCCAGTGATTACTGTGGTACGATATGGATATTTCCTATTCATTACTGTTTTGCTTACCCAGATTTTCAAATTTTAAATAATGTACATAAGTTACTTGTTGCTCCTTTAACAGAAACGACAAACAACGAAAACTAAATGTGGTTGTTTCATAAGACTGGGAATGGGGTCATTGTTTATTTTCCTAGTTTTAGTCAAATAAAACTGTATTTTCTCTACCAAAAATGTTCATAGTGTCATGGTGCTCTGGACTGATTTTGAAGGCTGCCATAGCTTCAAAAGCGTCTCTAGGACAGTCTACCAAAAGGGAACCAATCTGAGAGAAGAGGGGGATGAATGGGTGGAAGAAGTTTTCCATGTGTAACTAACGATGTGTGCACTGAGAATGATTTTTTTAATCCGTCATTGTCTTATTCTGTCCTTAACTAATGACTGCACGAATCATATAATTTAAAAATGCAGTCATCAACTCTATATTTATTCATAAAATGAGATGAGAGAGCTTGTTTATAATCAAAAGTAATGTACTGAAAAGACGCTTTTATAAAAGGCCTGCTAGATACGACTGAACAAAAAAATCTGGCTTTTATTCTTTGTATAGTATATTATGATTTATCAATAGTGTGGAGAAATAAATAATGAATATATTGTAAGTACAAATAGGAAAAATGACATATGGCAAAGTAATATCAGTATATGCTAATTTTTCTAACCTAAAACGTTGATGCCTGGTTGGAATTTTTAAGCTTCCATTTTCAATTGCCTTTTTTAAGCAATATTAAATTTAACAAATGAGAACAGAGTACGGCATGTAAACATTGATTCACTTCAAATATTTTTCATAAGTGCTCAAAGCTTAGATTGAGAAAAAAGGCCTAAAATATAAAGATATTTTGTTCCACTAACTATTCCAATATCTGATCACTAATACAGTTGTTTTGACAGGTCCTATGTAACATTTACATTACAGTTCAGCAGCTCTGTTAAACAAAGATTTGCATTATAGAAAAGTAACTGAATCTTAAATAGATTGCCATTGTTATTCAAGCACATTTTGAAACCTCAAAAGAATTTATCACAGAGAGCACCGTAACGTATAATCATATTTGTCTTGGCAAGAAACCACAGGATTGTTTTGCTGTTGCTATGACACTAATGTATGCAACATTTTATACTATAAGATTTTCTGCCACATGTGCTATGTATGACATAGACGACCTGTATAAATTTTTAAATCCGTGAAATATATCTATAAGGGTATCCTATCCTGCAATAGAATGAAAATCCTATTAAGGGAATCATTATTGTTTCAGGAGGGAACTAACTTGTGTTAAGCACCTACCATGTGCCAAGAAGTTCATTTGGGATCTGTTAATCCCAATAATCACTCCATAAGGAAAACATTATTATATCAATCTTTTTGGAAAAGGAGAAGAGGAATAATTTGTCTAACCCCACCTAGTTCTAATGTAGACAAACCAAGCTTCAGACTCAGGACTGCCAGCTGCAGAAGCTTGTCTCTCCAACCTCCACCCCACCCCCACTCTGCCTAAATTTCAGCTCAGGCTTCACCTTGATTTCTGTGATTTTATAATCTGCAAAACAGCCAATGTAAATGTTAATGCATGGGCTTTCCTGGGTCACCGTGAATTCCCTTAGAATTTTTCTATCCATATAGTTTTCCTTCGCAGTTGCCATGGGAATTAAACAAAACATGGTAATTTCTATCTGTATTAGTACACACTCCTTATGCCATTTCTAGATTTTTCGAACTGCCATCACTGGTTACCACTTTCACTCAGGTGATGCTTCTGTTAATCAGGAAGTGCTTTCATACAACGAAGGTTCTTGAGTAGTACAGGTTAGTGAAAAGTCCCTGACCCGATGTACAAAGCTGTAATCTTGTAAATTATTCCTAGCATTACCTTCCCTTTCTTGTTGTTGGCAAGAGGGAATTACCTTTGGTTTAAATGATTAGGTCACATAAACCTAAGAAAAAATGCTTAGGCTTAGATGGAAAAAAAATATTTTTTCTCAAAAAGCATTGCCTATACCTGGCCCTATCCACTAAGTGAGTTCTCAAAGTGATCTCCAATGAGCCAGCCATAAGTGGCTACAGTGGCCTGTTCTATTTGCCTTAATAAAACTATGTAGATTATCAACTCCTCTCAGATTTATTGGAAATATTCCATTTTCTATCAAATCCCATCTATCCTTACATTTATTTTTAAATATTTTTGTTCCCTTGCTAGATAGTGAGTGTCCCTTTCTTTAGATTTGCTGTTTGGTACCAGTTAAAATTGATAATGCATAAGCACACATCATGTGTATGTGCTTACCTATGCAAATCTGAACAGCAGCATTCTGCCTTAGAGAGAGAACAAGCAGAGGGCAAGAGGGAAAAAACAAAAGCACTTAGTGTTTTGTTTCTGGGATGAATGCAGCTTGACCCAGGAGGATCCCTGGAAGGAAGGAAGTCAAGGTGCTCCTTTTCTGTTAGTTATGGCCAAGAGAAATGTCTGAAGAGAGGACAGGAAAACTCCATAGATGAAAGGTCAGCAGGTTTCTTGAGGTGGGTAGGGTGGAGGGATAGTTTTCTTAGTGACACCCTGGTCAGCAGTTAGCCCTTTTTCACTGTAAAGTACTGGTATGGTTAGATAACCCCTGCATATAGACCGAATGCTAGTGTGCCCCCAAATTCATATGTTGAAACCTAATCCCCAACATGATATCAGGAAATGGGGCTTTTGGGAGGTGATTAGCTCATAAGGGCAGAGTCTTTTATGAATGGGATAAGTACTCTTATAAAGACCCTTGAGAACTCCCTCACCCCTGCTGCCATGTGAAGACACAAGGAGAAGATGGCCATCTATGAACCAGGAAGTGAGCCCTCACCAGAGACTGAATCTGCCAGTGCCTTAATCTTAGACATCCTAGCCTCCAGGATGGTGAGAAATAAATTTCTGTTATTTATAAGCCACCAGTCTATCGTATTTTGTTATAGCAGCCTGAATGGAGTAATACAACTCCTCTGATCAGAATCAGCACCCGACCAAGAGAGACTTTGCCAAATGATGCCTGGTCAGTCAATATTGCATAACATGGCTGTATTGAGGTCTAGTCCATGTAATCTTTATCATTTATCTGGATTTTTACAACAGCCTCTCAGATTGGTTTTTGTTTGATTTTGTTTTGCTGCAGTGTTGCTCTCCTTCAATTTATTCTCCATTCTGAACACGCCACTTCCTTCCTTATACTCCTTCACGGCTCCCCTTTGCTTACAGGGTAAGAACCAACTTCCCAGTGTTGCATACAAGACCCTTCACAAATTTTCATCAAACATGACAGAGAGTACTTTTCCATATACTTCTTTTTCATTAGCATTTGATCTCTAATGATGTGCTTATTCATGAACTTTACCCAGTTTTCAATTAGGATGTTTTATATATTACAAACATTAACCCATTGGCAAGTGTGTAGTTTACATCTTACACTTCGTCATTGGCTTTTTTAAACTGTTTAAACTACTCTTGATAAATTTTATTTTAAAAAATGCTTGAACCTAAATTTTTCTAGTCAGTAATGCAAGAATGAAGCAGTAATATTGAGTCCCTCCTTTATAAAATCTACAAATTATCATACTTTGACAATTTTATTAGCATTATCTAAGATTTGTCTCATTTTGTCATTGCTGTATTAATTTATTTTGTTATAAATCTTCTCTCTAAATGAATTTTATAATTTTGCCCTGTTTCTGTCACTGCATTTACCACAGTCAATTCTAATTAAGTCTATATTTAAATGGTTTCCATTTTTCCTGCCAACTCATTCATAATATGACTTTTCAATTTGAGAGCTCTAGATATTGGTGTTTTGCTCAGTTAACTGGTAAATATCTTCTGGTACGAGCAAGTATCTTCTTTCATGAGTAATATAGTTCCTGAATTCTTACGCACGTGGTGCTTTATGATTATCTTAACACTTAAATGACCTTTTGGGTGGGAATAGAATTCGTATGTCACCACCTTTTTCATGGAAACTCGGAAGACATTACTCCATTTTATTCTGGCATCTAATCCTATAGAGGGAGAAGTCTGAGGCTAACATGCTGTTAGTCTTGGGTGGTATATTAGTTTTGTGTGTATTAGTTTTCAGTAGGCACACTCTATTTTAACCTCAAAAGCTCAGTTGGCTTCCAACAACAAATGTGTGTATATACCTCCTCATACTACATGTTGGTGGTCAGGTTCTACGGATCTGCCCCAAGCTACAGGTTGGGTGTTGGTCTGCTTCCCATGACTTCCCATTCTGGGACTCAGGCTGTCAGAACAGCCCGTATCTGGAACACAGCCTTCTCCTGGAAGAAGGCTCAAGAGCAACAGGGTGGGCAGAAGCTCATGATGGCTCTACAAGTTTCTGGTTGATGGGTTATCTATCAGGTTCACTCACATGTTATTGATCAAGTCCAAAATAACTGGAGCAGGAAGGATACTCTGCGTATAGAAAAGGGTAGTTAATAATTGGGAACAACAATACCATCTACCACAATATTTATAGAATTCTTTCTTCAGTATTGAAATTTGAAAATTTCACTGAGAAATATCTAAATTCTGGTATATATTTTAATTTTCCCTTGTATCCTGTTAACCCTTGGAGCCTAAAGATTCAGATATTTATTTGGAAGGAAAGTTTACTTATAGTATTTCTCTGAATATTGCTATAGCTTCATTTGTCCTCTTCTTTAGCATCTACAGTCATTCACATGTTACGTTTCTGTGGTATATCCTTCATATCTATTATTTTTACTCAGATCAATTTTATTCTCTTGTTCTTGTACTACGAATTCTGAAACTTGTCCTTAACATAACTGATTTCACTTTCTCCATTGTGGATTTTGTTCTTTATGGTTTCTAGTATTGGTTTTAATCTTGCCATGACATTCTTCTCTTACATTAGTTTCCTAATTGTTCCAGCTATCTTTCACCTCTCATTTCACATATTTTCTTTAATTTCCTTGACAGTAGAAAGCAGATATTATCTACAATGAATTTAATTATCTTGTAATCTTTTTTTCCCTCAAAAACGTATTCTATCTCTTAAAATATGTCTCTCTTCTGTGTCAAGAAATCGTTTTAAAGGATTTAAGTAATTGTCCTGATTATTTATACTTGAATCAGAATAGATTTAGCTCAGTTTATCTTCCTAAACTGAGTGGGAGAAGATTCAAAGACCCCTGAACTGTTTTCTTGAAGAGTCAGGGAATCCTTCACCTAGATCTTAAGCTGAAGAGCAGGAGAATGTAGTTTTATAATATCATTTTGATGATTTACCAACCTGACAGGAGTGGGAGAAGAAGCTGAGGCCATGGACATTTCCAGGAAGGTCACTTTATTTCTATATGAAACTATATAGAAGCTATAATGAAACTATTGCTATGGCTGCTGAAATATCAGGACTGCTATTCTGTTCAGCTTAAACTCTACTACAGGAAGATGGCATAGTCCTTGGAGGCAGCTTATTTATTTTTTTACCCATTTTATGGTACCCATTCAGTTCAGGAAAGGGTTCTTTCATCTGGCACGTGCCCATATTAATGAGAAGCCTGATCAGAGGAAAGCTTCTTGCCTGAAGGCTTTCTTTTGGTGTGTACTTGCCTATCTGCTAACCCTGCTTCAACATGGTGTTGGTCCAAGGTGCTGAATTGTGCTCTAAATAAGTCTTCTCATTCCCTTAAAGGTCATTCTTATCTCTTGTCCTCACTCTTTGAAATTTTGGAGGTATTACTGGGATCGTATAGGATTTTAGCCACTTCTGCAACATTGAACTTCTTTACTGGCAAAGAAAAATTTCAATTGTCCTTTGGTGACATCCATCAAACTGGAACTATTTATACCATATCTAGTAGAAATGCCTATAATTTTACTCTATCTTGTTTTCTCTCTGTGACACAGCTATTAAGATATTAACTCCTACTTTGCTCTTGCTAATATAGGAGAGTAAAGCTAATGAATATGTAAATGTTTCCATCTTCATTTCCTAGAAGGAGAGGCAGACTTTTGGTTTTTGGCCTCCCGAGAGTAATTAATGGTGTCTTTGTGTTTTTGGAGACCTCCTGAAGCCAGCACCCCTGAAGATTCTGTTTGGGATGCATGGGCCCTTGAAGGCAGGAGCCAGAAAAGGATAAGTTTGAAGGGGAGGAGTGGTGTGACTTGGCTCCCTGAGGCCTTCGGTCGGTGGGATTTTGTGGCTCCTGCAAATGAGAGGCACCTACACACAGCTCGTGTCAGGGCCCCAGGACAGATATGAAATGGAGATGACTGCAGGTGTGCCAAGGACAGCTGGACCCTGGGCTTGATGCATAAAGGCATGCGAGCTACAACCAATTTGGCAGAGAAAAATAAACCAAACACTCTCAAAAGGTTTGTGGGAGTCATAAGGAAGGGACACAGGAATTTAAATTATTCCAGGGAAATTTCCAAGGGACTTTGCTCAATCAGAACAAATCAACAGTCAATACAAGGAAGCATAACCAAGACCTCCTCAGAGAGCAGCTGAAGAAAACTGAATAATTTTAAAACACTGTAATTATTTTAGTTACACAATTTTTCATAAATATAGCCTCATTACAGGAAGATAAAGAGAAAATGAGAGAGAAAAGGAAGAAAGGAAGGAAGGAAGGGAGGGAGGGAGGGAGGGAGGGGAGGAAAGGGAGGAAGACAGAGACAGGAGAGAATCAGGTCCACTATGTCAGTTGCTCTCAGACTGGTGTCTGTGGGTACCCTGCCCCCTTCTCTCTTTCATCTATATGCTCTTTTCTTTCCTACTAGAGAGAAATATCTTGTGTGGTGTTTTGCACAACTGGCTTCATCATACACAGACACATTTTATACATATCAACTTACAAAAATTTTACAACATACTAGAAAACTTTCCACATCTTGATTTACCTCATCCATTTTAACTGTGGAATAGTAATAATAATTATAATTCGTAATGATTAAGGGCTTCAGAGGTGCCAGACACTGCCCTAAAATGCTTGACTATTATCTCATTGAACTCTTACGACTAACATTCTATGAAGGAGAAAACTGAGTCACAGAGCATTTAGGTAAGCTGCCCAAGATCAAAATTGTCCGTAACTGCCAGCTAGTCTACCTCTAGAAACTGTAAGCAGAAGTACCACACTATAATGTACTGGATCCCATTGTAGGAATGTATCACAACTGATTTAATAATTCACGACAGATATACATTTAGATCTTCCATGATTTGATATTACAAATGGCTGTAATAAAGTTACTGGTAACTTAAATAAGTGGGCATTGAGATATGATGGGCTACTTTCCACAGATGATTAATTCTTTTCATAAAACCAAATGTAATGAATGTTCAGATTTATTTAGCCTTCAGAAAAATCATGACTTTTCCTCAAACTGTGGTAATTAACTATATGACAAACTCCCTATAATTAAGGGGTAAATTGCTGGCATTTTATAAGCAAGAACGTTTGCATGCTGTAATTACTCTGTAGTGTACCATCTATCAAACATGTACTTTGAACATGAGGTTATATAAGTACATAACTTCTAAAAGAAACCCTTTGCCTTCTCCATGTAAAACCGACAACCAGAAAATGATAGTTTGGCATAATAATGCTAAAACATTAGGCCATGCCTGTGGACCACACTTTAACACTGGGCCTCCTTTCTCTCCTCAGAGGGCCAGCTTTAAGGATTTAATGTCATTCTCCAACTATCGGTTATTAAGATCAACTTACTGGGGAGCGATTTGCATTCACTTGTTTCCCACTGTGAACTATGATGAAAAGCAATATATTTACTCCAAACATTCCTTATCACAGAAAGAAGAGAAAGCTACTGTGGGCTTCCCTGAAGTGATGGTCTTCTTCCCTTTCTGGCTGATGAGCTCAAATACATGTCCTCTCACCCGCAGAGCTCCTGGTGGAAACTCCTGAGACCCATGCTCTTCCTGCGGTCTATGTGAGTGAGGGCAGCAGACCACAAACTGCGCAGACAGCGTTCTGCCTTGCAGACAGGGATGGAGAGAGCGGAGAGGGAAGTTGGAGCTCAGCGGGGTGAGCGTAAATGTGCTAGGTGTGTGAAGGGGAGAATCAAATTAGATTCCAATCATCTTTATTGCCTAACTACTGGAGTGAAGACAAGGCACATGAATTTGTCATAAACAAAAACATTAATGAAAGAAAGAAGTTAATAAACACGGATCTCTTGCAATCTATGGATTCTAATAGAATATTTTTGCTTTTACCATCTAACATCTTAAAAGTCACTATAAATAAAAATGAATTCGCATAAAATCAAGAACAGAAATATTTTAATAACTTAATATACATAATGATGTAATGGTATATAAGAATATCTGGCAATGCTAGTAGACCACTAAAGAACCGTTATGCAAATAAATATGTTAAAAAGCAGAAGACTGTGATTTTTGTTCAAGTTAATATATTGAGAGCTATATAAAATAAAGACTCTATTTTTTACCCTAACCATTTTCTTCAAAGTATGTTTAAGATCTCTTCCTAAATTCTACTGTTTTCTATATTTAATTTAAAATTAAACAAGATTGAATTTTATATGTATTATTCACTTATATATTTTATCACATAGGCATGTGTCTTGGATTACTATGTTGTATAATTTTTCTTTGCTGTTTATCAGTGATATGGACATTTGCAAACTGCTTAACTACTTGGAAGTTCAGTTTTCTTAACTGTATAATGAGGAAATTTATTATAAGAGGGCATCAACTAAACCACTGTAGAAAAAAGATGAAAACAATCCAATGACTCAAAGAGAAAAGAAATTTATTTGTTTTTCAGAACCATCTAGGGTATGTATGTGGACTGCTCCATGAGCTCATCCAGAACCTACGCTGTCAAGGAGAGGAGGTCGTCTTTAAAACTTAAAGACTATTCCAGTCATTTACCTTTTCCATTTGGCGAGAAGGAGTACAGAATGTCCAGGACAAGAATTTTCAAAGAGATGACCCAGATGTTGTTGCACCTACCCTTCTGCTCACATTGTATTGGTCTAAACTTGGTTGCATGGTCACACCTAACTGCAAGGGAAGCTGGGAAAAAGACTACAGCTGGGCAGCTGTGAGTGTAGCTAAAATTGGAGTGGGAAATTTCAGTAACTAAAAGGAAGAAGGGGAGAAGGAATACTGGTCAACTATTAGCAGTCTTTGCCACTAATAATACTCAGCTTTAAAAATTGTTGTAAAGAACAAAATTCTACTTGTAGAGCACAGAAGTGTTTTTGTGGAAGCAATCAGCATAGTATTTGACACATTCTGAATGATCACTAAATGCCCATTGCTATTTTATTACCATCATCATCATCATCATCATCATCATCTAGTGTCTCTATCCTCATCTAAATGCTTGAATTGCTTCCACAGTATCATGGATAAGTGATTATTTAGCTATTCTTGAATCCCTATAGTAAAAAGAAATTTCATTGCTTTTAAGGTGGGAATTCCACTTTCAGAAAGTTGTTACTACTTACCAGACATTATTTATCTTTCTACACTTTCATTTCTTTCATCCTAATTGTGATCTCTGAGGCCCCACAGAACAAATCGCATCCCTCTGCCATACAGCAGTACTTCAGATATTTATGGGAAGATATTGCTTCTTTCTTGAGTTTTCTCTTCCTATAAACTAACCATTTTTGTTCCTTCCAGTCTCTTATAATCCATGATTTTGAGTCCACTCACCATCTTAGACACATCTATTTGCTCACTTAACAAATATTTATTGTCAACTTTTCTATTTTATCAATATTCACCTTTAAACCATGTTGCCAAGGGCAGTACACAGTACACCAAGTTGGTCTGAGCAAAGCAAACCGTTGAACCCCTCATTCAGGATATCATTTTCCCTAAGTGGGACTTAAAACCGTATTAACTTCTGGAAGACATATCATGCTGTTGACCCAAGTTGAATGGTAGACTTCTATACTCTCTGAGCCTTTTTCATTTGTGCACTTAACCTAGACATACCCTACCCTACAGGACCTTTTTTAAAAAGTCCAAATACAAAACACTTCCTTTATTTCTAGTTAATTGTTAGTTGTATCTTTGTTGTACTCTTCCAAGAATTTTTATTCTTTCATCCAATGTATTAATTATCCCTCACAGACTCAGACCATCTAAACCGCCAATTAGCATGTAACTGAACTCTTCATTTAAGATATTGATCAAAATCTGGACATGGACAGGGCTGAGGAGAAGCCATTAGTAACCCTCTGAGCAGTCATTTAGAGTCTCAAGAAAAGTTATTGTTATCTACCTGCTTCTCTGTTCATTGCTATGCCCAATGAGGCCTTGACCTGCCATTCAAAGTGCTACCTAGTCAGGCTCCCTTCAGCCCAAGCTGACCCCCAGTTCCCCCCCTGAGCAGGAGAGCATGACTGGTGATTCTCTGCTGCCAGAACTTTATACACTGAGGTTCAACAAATATTTACCGAGTCCTGATTATGTGCCAGTTGTTACACTAAGCAGTTTCTCATATAAGTGAGACGAAGAAGAAATGGAATATATGCTATGAAAAACTGCTTATATTCTCAAGTAATACTATCTTATTATTTTGCCCATGTGTGGGACCACTGTATAACATTCCTATCTTGAAGCTATGGCAACTTACAGAACGCATCCCATGTACAGACTCAGCATTTAGCGTGAGGGATTTGAAGAAATATTTTCCACGTGATATGCATTTTTCTAAGATGCTGTATTCAGTGACTAAATTCTTGCTAAATACCACATGAGACTCTGAGCTTGTTTTAGTAAATCAAAAATGACTGTGTAGGAACTCTCAAGAGTAATTATTCATTTGCTCTAACAATCACATTTAGAATTTAAATTATGAATCACCTGTACAGATGTTACCTTTTCCAAAGGACTTTCTACTCGAGGAATGCTGATCATTGGCATCTGTGCCAGATTATCTGTGTGTATATGCTCATTTTCTGGTTGTCTTCCTTTGAAATTATTTACCACACACACGACCTAAAATTTTGGGAAAAAATACAGTTAAAGCAAAGCCATGCTCCTTATAACTATGACCCTTGTGGATAGCCTGATAAATCTAATCACAGTAATAAAGTATTGGAATTACTTAAATATTACATGTCTATAACTTTACATCCAGATTTATTCTGTGTAAATTTTAATGGTTAATCCAGTACAAGCATGTTCAAGAACATTCATCAATTAATATGTAGCTCAGTTAATAGGGACAATTTTATTATTCCAAAATTTTCATTAAATTAGCTTATAGTCAATGCTCAAATCAATCCAAAAATAAGATCATAACCCTATAAAAATTCATAGCAAGCTAACCTTTCCTATTGTGGCTAATAAATGCTAATTATTTCCCATTGCTTTAAGATCATTACATTCATAATAAACCTTCTACAATTGGCACTTTCTAATTTAGTAGCATCCTTTAATTAACCTAAGTTATTGTCTGTTATTGTATCCCACATATATTTGGCATTTCGACAATAGCTTACTACTGCTACCACTGAAATAGAAGAACTTCTACATAAAGGAAACTGGCCCTTGTTTCAATTATCCCACTTTTATCCCATAAGTGACAGAATTTGAATTAAACCAGAAGTTCTCATATTCTAGTGTGCATAAAATAAAGTTCTGGCACTTTTAAAAATGCACATTCCGAAGTCCTCTCCTAAAAATTCTGATTTCACAGATGAAGGATAAGGCCTAGGAGTTGCCACTTTTAAAAGGCATTCCTAGTCTTCCCTGGTGGCGCAGTGGTTGAGAGTCTGCCTGCCGATGCAGGGGACACGGGTTCGTTCCCCGGTCCGGGAGGATCCCACATACCGCGGAGCCGCTGGGCCCCTGAGCCATGGCCGCTGAGCCTGCGCGTCCGGAGCCTGTGCTCCGCAACGGGAGAGGCCAAAACAGTGAGAGGCCCGCGTACAGCAAAAAAAAAAAAAAAAAAAAAAAAAAAAAAAAAAAATGTAGGTGAGTCAAACTTTAAGAAATAGTGATTTATTCCTGTCTTACCCCTAGGTTCTTCATGACATTTTTTTTTTCTTATATTCCATATATATGTGTTAGCAAAGGGTATTTGTCTTTCTCTTTCTGACTAAGACAGGAATAAAGACACAGACCTACTAGAGAATGGACTTGAGGATATGGGGAGGGGGAAAGGTAAGCTGTGACAAAGTGAGAGAGAGGCATGGACATATATACACTACCAAACGTAAGGTAGCTAGCTAGTGGGAAGCGGCCGCATAGCACAGGGAGATCAGCTCGTGCTTTGTGACCGCCTGGAGGGGTGGGATAGGGAGGGTGGGAGGGAGGGAGACGCAAGAGGGAAGAGATATGGGAACATATGTATATGTATAACTGATTCACTTTGTTATAAAGCAGAAACTAACACACCATTGTAAAGCAATTATACTCCAATAAAGATGTAAAAAAAAAAAGTAATAGTGATTTAAACAATTCAGGAAAATTATTTGCTATTATTTGCTTATATTGAACTAATGGGTAAGCTATTCTTGAGTCTTCTTTTTCTGGGTTTTATATTCTATTATCAAACCAAAATATAGAACTTACTTGCAATTTATAACCTAACATTCATTTAAAAAAATAAATGCTTAATATACAAGTATAAATTTACACTGTATATTTTTCACAAATCCTCCATTGGAAAGCCTCTCCTTTAGTAGGGCTCATTACTGAATATTTTCAAAGGCCAATTAGATCTTGGTTACTCTCCAGTTTTTAAATAAAATTTTCAAATCTACAAAATAACACATACTCTGAGACTTTATCTCAGAAAAAAAATTTCCCTGCAAATTGCTATATACTTATTATCCTTCCACTTCCTTGAATAATTACAGATCAGAAGCATAGATCAAAGCCTGATTATTTGATACCTCAGCTTCATCACTGCCATCAAGATGTTTAAAGTAAGGGATGGCAAAGGCTTAGAGATGGGTACTTGATAATCCTTCTATCAAATGTTGACCCTGCAAAGGACTAATAGATAGTGTTGTGCCTGTAATGGGCAGATAGTATATATTTTTGATTTTGCAGGCATACAATCTCTGCAGCAAGTACTCAGCTCTGCCATTTTGGCGTGAAAGCAGCCAGAGGCAATTCATATAGGAATAGGCATATCAGTGTCCCAATACAACTTATCACACGGCTATATTTAAAATGGATAACCAACAAGGACCTACTGTATAGAACAGGGAACTCTGCTCAATAATCTGTAACAACCTAATTGGGAAAAGAATTTGAAAAAGAATAGATACATGCATATGTATAACTGAATCACTTTGCTGTACACCTGAAACTGTCACAACATTGTTAATCAACTATACTCCAATATAAAATAAAAAGTTTAAAAAAAAATAAGCAGCAGGCCAGATTTTGCCTATGGGCTGTAGTTTGCCAACTGATTACTGCCAAGAGCACAAAGAATATAATCAAGAATTTTAGCCAACAACAACATAACAAACAGCAGTTTCATACCCATTTCATGACATATATACACACACATGCACATTTCCCTTTTCATTAATATTATAAATTAATGGAAAATCGGCAGATGAAAAACATTGCTACAAATTCTTCTGAATTAAAATTTGCTAAAATAACTATGTACATAGACAAAAGGAAGTCACTAGATGAAGAAACATTCATCTAGAGTTAATATGGGCTACTGAAATTAGTTTAATTGCTTTTAACGTTATTTAGGTTTGGAAAACTCTTTGAAAGGTATTATCAGTTATCTCTTTACCTTAATTGAGGGTCAGGACAACACCCCATTGAAGCAGCTAAGAATTCACATGTGAAATATTTAAATGCCTAACACAGAGTAGATATTCATTAAAGCATCTATTAACATAATGATTACTCTTCATTACTGTTATTATTTAAATCATAAGGAAGGAAATTACCAAATCTTCCCTAGAATCATATTCAAATATTTAGTAAGTCTTGTAACGTTCACAAGCACGAAACTGATATCCTATTAGAAAAATACTCCAAGAAAAGCAATTGACCTGTTTTTTTGATCCTGAGTCTGTAAGTTCTTGAACAGTCCTCTAGGTCTCAGTCTTCTCAATTTGAAAGTGAAGAGTTTGTAATAGATTAGCAAGTTAGCTCCATTTCTTTGTTTGGCAAAGGTATGAAAAATTCAACAAATGTTCAAAATAAAACCCAAGATGCGCCCATCTCCTGGCCCTACTCCAAAACTTGGATCTTTTTCTGGACTCTCTCAGGGAAAGGCAATACCCCTCACATTCCCGTTCCCCTAATGCAGCTGCACGAGGCTGAAAACTTGGACACCTCTTATACTCAACCAGTCACTCAATTTGCTCAATTTTCCTTCCTAAAGATTTTGATTTCTTATATCTGCTTTGTTCTATCTCCGACACCGACTCCATCGACTAAGCAATCACCACCGCTTGCCTGAATTCCTGCATGGCTTTCTAAAGTCTCCCTAAATCCAATCTTGCCTCCCTCTGATCCCTTCCTACAAAGAAGTGAGAATGGTCTTTCCAAAATGCAAATTGTATCATGTCAACCTTCTTAAAACCACCTTGTGGCTTGGCTTCTCATTTCTCTTCAAGTGTAAACTCTGGCCCACCTTTCAACCTTCCTTCTTGGTTATCTAAACACCTTCTGCTCCCTTTCACTGCCTTTTGCTCGGAATACTCATCTCCACTGTCTTTGGGCACCATATCTTACTCATCTGTGGTATCACCATCTCCCCTCCACTTCCTTACTAGTCTTCCTTGACCCCAGGCTGTTTTTGTTTGTTTGTTTGCAGGCAAGGACCTGTGATTCTTTTCATCCAAGCACCTATCTCTATATGAAATTATACATCTGTTAGCATAGTGTTTTGGTTGATGTGATTCTCTTTCAAGGTTGTCAGCTCCATGGTAGCAGACATGTTTTTTTTTCTGATCACTATTGTATTCTCAGTGCCACCGTGAATGAACAGATTAATGAATGAGCATGTATGTATCCAGCCTAAAAATTCTCAAATTTTCTAACGTTCCTGTACAATTTAAAGTGATTTTCTTTTGAAACATTCTATTTTTACATGAGTGGTTTCCATGAGTGTAATTCTACCCTCTCTTCCAAAAAATGACACTCCTAAGTCACCGTTACACATAGATTTTTGTTTCCTTTATCCGGTTGTGATAATAAATTAATCTGCTCCATCTGTGATCATTTTCTCTCTTGCTTGTGGCAAATAAAACATCTCTGTTGTATGGGGCTATGTGCACGGGCTTTGGGGTCAAACAGGCCTGGGGCTTAATCCCGGGCTCTTTCATTTACTAACTTTGTGAGTCCAGGCAAGTTACTTAATATAACGAGACCTGTTTCTCTTATCTGAAAACTGAGGACAATAATAATTACACCTCAACATGCTGTTATGAGGATTAATTGAGTTAATATAGTAAAGAGTATTCAAATAGTTCCTATTTTTATTATTATGATATCACATATGTCAACCCGACAAGCTTTTGCTTTGGCTCAGTAAACTTGAACTTTTCTGCTGGACACTAATATGCATCTTTGTTGTAAGTGCTTTGAGGCACACATTTTTATAAAACAATATTAGTCAATCTACACCTATTGTTCAACTAGTATTTGCTTTGTATTTTCCTAAGCTTGGGGATTGTGTTCTCTAACTTTGAAGAAAAGGCACGTGAGATAAGAATAATAAATTTACTACTGAAGGTAATTACTCGTTAGACTGTAACAGGACTGACTTCAAGTGCAGTGGAAATTCAGGAAAAATGGGAGAACCATGTAGTCAGGGACACTTCCTGGGGAAGCTGGGATTTGTCTAAGAAAAATCTCAAGTGCATAAAGGATTTGAATACAGTCATCAAAGGTGAAGACCATGATACCTAGAGCCTTCTCTGTACCACACACTCGACTGCCTTTATTATATATGTGATTTCCCTTAACCCTCAAAAGAGCTCTGGAAAGTAAATAAAACAGTTCATTCATTCATTCATCAAATATTTCCTGAGAACCTCCTATGTACCAGACCCAATACTGAGAATACACAGTGATGAAAACAAATAAACACCTTCTCTGTGAGTGGCTTACATTCCAGTGGGTTTGATAGCAAAAAACAAAACCAAAAATATTATATGTGGTATATTAAAAGTTGAATTACACAGTGGAGAAAAGTGAATAGGAAATGAGAAAAGGAGTCCTTGGGGAGGGGTAAACACTTTAAATACAGTTCAGGGGAGGCCTCACTATTTTAGGGATGATGAGGGGCTAAGTGACTTGTATGATGTCACACATCCAGCAAAAGTGGCAAAAAGAAAAAGTGGCAACAGAAGGATTCAACCTAGGTTTGTCTGACTCCCACTCCTGTTTTGCTCTCTAAACTATACAGAGGAGTGGGTGTTCCAGCTGAGGCAACGCACAGGCCAGACAGAGCCTGTCTGTGTAAGACAGGAAGAAAACTGACTGGATTCCAAGTGCAGGAGTTCCACTGCAACGAGGGAACCATAAACTTGGCCGGGAAGAGTGAAGCCAGACTATGGAGGATCCCAGAAGTTCAATGGAAGTGTCTGATTTAATGCAGCAGGAAAGAGGGTTTTGTTTGTTTGTTTTGCTTTGTTATTGGCAATGAATTATGGTATCATGTGTATGAAGCAGAATGTGAGGTATGTGGAGGAGAGTCTGAAGTGAGCAGGCAGCTAGGAACCCGTTGATATAATAGAGGTAAGAAGTTTTGATCTCTAAAATCGAGAGGCTATGGTCAGAACAGTGCAGAAATACGACATGGGAGAAAGACTCTGGTGGAAATGAACTGGAACTAGATCAGTCACTGGGTGTGGGGGTGAAGGAGGAGAGTGGGTCAAAGGCAAACGCTAGACACCAGGTGTGGGTGATGGGGGATGTGAACGCCTTCAACCGACACACAGAGTCTTGGAGTAGGTTACTGTTAATTTTATTTTGGAATCATTTTAGTGATCTGCACACACTGAAGGATCACTGGAAACACGCCAGCATATTGTAAACCAGAGCTGCAGTCACTGCTTGAAATAAATATTCTACTTAGTTGCCCAAGTGAGAAATCCGAGAGTCATCATAGATTGCTGCCTGCTTCATCCTCGTCATCTCCAATGTTCCATCAAGCTCCAAAACATTCCACCTCCCAAATACCTCCCGATAGCCTCCCCTCTCTCTGTGCCCTCAGAGGCCCGATTTGTGCCATCTTATTTCCCTGGTTCTGCCTAACTTGTCTCCTCTATCTTCACCTGGAGCTTTATTTTCCAGAAAACATATTTTCCCCAAAGCACAAATCTTACCAGAAAGTAAAAGGACTGACAGGAAACAAACTCTCACTTACAGAAATTATTTCAGTCATCCATGTGGCCATGCCCTGAATATACACACCATTTTGTTTAACCTTTATAAATCCTTATAATAATCCCTTAAGGAGGCTGTTTATAGCCTCCTTTAAAGAGGAAGAAACTGAGTGTTGCTTAACGGCACAAACTGAGTAGATAAAGAAGCTGGGATTCAGATTCAATCAGGCTGTTTTTCTGTTTCAACTCACTTGGACCCTGATAGAGGCTCCCAAATCACATACGTTTTTAAACAAAAGTCTACGTTATTGTCATAACATACAAGGCCTTTCAGGGTATTCCCCTGTGTGCTCTTCCACTCCCCTTTCTCGTCACTCGCGCTGGAGGTCTGGTACCATTTCCGGGGGCCATGTTCTCTCAGATGCACATGGCGCCTTGGGCCTAGACTATAGGAGAGGCTTCATACATACTTATTTTATGAAGCATTTCGTACTGCCTCTGTGCTCTGTGCTCTTTGCCCCTCATTCCTTATGCCCCAGGCTAGACCTACCTGCTTTACAAACCTTTCAAGTTTATAAATTATCTCCTCTTTCTGATTTGTCCCTAATCCCAACAGGGTAGATGTGTTGAGTATATGTACCTCTACCATTACATTTACCCTCTATAGAACTCTTTGTGTCCACCTTGTCCCACCTGACTGCGATCTACTTGAGTACCTGGATTGTATCTTTTTCGTGTATTTATTCCCAGCACCAAGCACAGTGCCTGGACTAGAATAGGGTCTCAGTAAATGTTTGTTTCATGAAGGAAGAGAGGGAGGGAACGTTTACGGGAATAACCTGACTATTCCTCCCTGACCCCGGAAACAAATTCCCACAGCAGACAGGTCATGCTTATCTGAGCCTCCTTGCAGCCCCAGTTCTTGACACCTTGCCTGGCACCTGTAGGCACTCACATTCATAAACAGTTGGGAATGAACGTATAAAAGCTTGTTTAGCCATTACGTGGTTAAAGCATTTTCACATGACCTTTTTATAAGGTCATTTTCCTGGGTGCATGGGAATGTCTGAAGGGGCCTGTGGAATGTTCTAAATATGTGCAGTAGGAGGGTCTTGAACCCAAGGGGTATCCAGAGCCCAACTGATCATTCACCACATGGTTCTCAGATAAGGAAGCGACAGGGAAGACATGAGGGCTCTAGATTTCACAACGCAGGGTGTCACGACATTCACTGGCAGTAAAGGGAAGATCGTAACAGCCACAGGAGGATAAGACGAAGCCTGATGAGATGCTAGCAAAGATGTTCTGGACCCGCAGAGCTGAAACGCAGTTACATCTGACAGCAGTTTTAAAACTTTGACTTTTGGTATGCTCTTTGCCCTGCCTATGATTATTTTCTTAGGATTTATGTAAGATGCTTTTTGTTTTGTTCTGTTTTATAAAAAGTTAACCTGTTTCAATTGTGATAAGTGACAGCAAGGGAAAGGTTTTGGCCCAAGCGTGGGTGGGCCCCAGTTTTCCTGAGGCTACAGGATATCTCTGGGAAACAGAGTGGGGTGAGCCTAAGTCTCTCAGGACTTTGGACATCAGAGGGAGTGACATCAGCAAGAAAAGCAGCACAGGGTCTAGAGAGGGATCAGGGGATAGTCACCACTTTACCGCAGGAAGTTCTAGAAGAAATAACCTCCTAAAATGCCCGACACAAAGATAGTGCCCAAAGCTTTGGTAGAAGAAAGGTTCATATAAGTTTTTGCTTACTGCTTATGAACTAGTGAAAATAAACTGAAGAAGGAAAGTTACTCTGGAGAAACAATTTAAATATAATTAAAATTAAAATAAAGTGTTTCTTATAATGTGTCAATACAAAAATACGGTTTTTTTTGTTTTTTTTTTTAAATTATTTATTTATTTTAGCTGTGTTGGGTCTTCGTTTCTGTGCGAGGGCTTTCTCTAGTTGTGGCAAGCGGGGGCCACTCTTCATCGCGGTGCGCGGGCCTCTCACTATCGCGGCCTCTCCTATTGCGGAGCACAGGCTCCAGACGTGCAGGCTCAATCGTTGTGGCTCACGGGCCTAGTTGCTCCGCGGCATGTGGGATCCTCCCAGACCAGGGCTCGAACCCGTGTCTCCTGCATTAGCAGGCAGATTCTCAACCACTGCGCCACCAGGGAAGCCCCAAAAATATGTTTTGATTTCTACAGTAGTCTACACATTTTTTCCATCTGGGTAAAATATCCATACTTATAATGGATTGATTAATTCTACAGCCAGACTGAAGTATATTTTCCAACAACTAAAACCTATAGACATATTCCAAGGGGATTTTATCATAAGAGTAGAGATGACTTCATCAGAAGTCACTACGTATGCTCTTCACTCCTTGGCAAAATCTGATTTGCGCGACGTCATCTTGGAAACTATCCCTGGGTTTTTAGTCACTGCAGGGAACCGGTTCATCTCACAAGTGAGGTTCACCTGTTATCAGGTGCTGAGACTTGGCGGCTCACTAACAGTACTGCGCAGAGGCACCAGGGCACTTTGGGATGGTCTACATACTCCAGGATGTAAAGTGCCATGAGGAAACTTTTAAAATATTCAAACAACCCAGTTTTAAAAACCATCTGGGGAGGCATGAGTGTTTTTAGCCCCGTTCCATTTTACATGAAAATATTTTGTTCACCTTTAAATGTAGAATATATTGGGTTCGTTCAGGTTTCGTTCAGGTTTCCCGTAAGATGTTACGAAAAACCCGAACGAACATTTTGGTCAACCCAATGTGTTTTCTTCACCCCCAAACCTGACTTTGCGCAGAATAAACGAGGGAGCAGGAAGAAACGAATGACTTAAAACATAAATATTTCTATTTGCTATACCACCTTTTGACAACTAAACCCAGTGATTCACACCTGTATTTTCTAATAGGTGGTTATACATGTTGATTAAGAAACAAATGATATTTAAAGAAATTTGTACTTACCAGAAATACTGCTATAGATATTCCAACCAGAAAGCCTGCTATCACATCGGACCAATGATTTCGATATTCTGCTACTCTGTTGAGCCCAGTAAGAAAGGCCAAACACATTAAGCCCAGGCATAGAACAGGCTTAGCAAGTCTTGTTCCTTTGGCTTTGATTGTGTTGGTAATGTACATCTGAAATAGTAAATGAAAAACATGACTTTCCATGAACATATTTCCTTGATATACACCTCATATATGTGTCTGTACATATATATATTTATTGACATAGATATGCCTATATAGTTCAAATAATTAACTGAAGTTTATGAATTTTTTGAAAGAAGTTTCTTAAAAGTAGAGTTTAAAAGTATAAGATACTGAGTGCAGACATTCCAAGTGACTTTTTTTTAACTTTTAATGTACTTATTCTTGTTTCATCTGAATTTACATTTTAGATCAATACTATTAGAAGGGGAAAACTGATGAATGAATGTTTTTAATGTTTACATTTTTGTATACCATATGGAGAGGATGCATACTTTATAAAAATTAGAAGTTGTGAGTATAGTTATAAAAAACAAAATGGAGTGTATTTCCACTAAACAGATACTACTTTGAAAAAAGAATTTAAAGTTCAATACAGTGCCAAGGTTTGCTTTTATGCTGTTACCTGAAATTGTGAAATTACTTTGTTTTAACCAAATTTTATCAACCACCATTAGGACAACAAAAAAAAATTAACGATGATGGGGGAAATGTGTCAGCTAAAGCCAAAACAAAACAATTAGTAAACACCTACATTTTTGGCATCTTCACATATGCTAATGAAGAACAATTAAGTGTCAGCTGATTGCACAGAATGAAATGCCTTCAAGTTGTGAGCCACCATGCTCAAAAAACCCAGTCTTTCCCCCAATCTGATTTATTCTATAGCTCAATTGCTCATAACTTAAACCATGTGTTCCTATATAAGTAAATCTGTTGACTGTGAAGGAAATGTGTCAGTTATTATTTCAAGTCACTAGTAAAGTAACTATTAAAGAGATGGCTTTGACAGTGCAATCAGTTTTCATGATATTAATGTCAGAATCTGATACTGATAATATAATCAGAAAAATACTTAGAAATGTATGTAACCACTTGCCTATTGTCCTCAGTTGAATAAAAAATACATTTGCCTAAGAGATTAAACCAAAATCAGCACTTATGCTTTTAGTTCATGGCAGCCATTTTAGAATGCTATGAAATTCAGTAATTATCTTTTCTCTTTTTTTTTTTTTTTCTGGGCAAGTTTGCAGCCCTGTTAGCTGCCAGTACACACTGTATGAATATTTAAACAGTTCATGTGATACAAGGCTTCTACCTAGCCAAGTTCTAGCTCTTTGCAATCTATCCCTGGTCCTGATACTCTAGGGGAAAAAAAAGCTGGATTATCTCCATTTTGGGCCTATGACCTTCAGAGCTATGTCTGTGTATTCTAAGCCTGTGCTTGAAAGAGCTAAATAATCTCAGTTAAGAAGAATAAGTATACATGAGAGGCAAATAGGAGATGAGAAAGAGAAAATGGTGCTTTTGCCATTCTGAGAGAATATATTAAAGAGTTTTGCCCACACGAGTAACACATGAGTAACAAGAATATCACACCACTTCAGGTGTCCAGTGACGTACCTAATAGAGTAATTCCTTATTTGACTCGTGCATATAAACAGGGAGTGAAATTTGAGCTGCTTGTGGGATTTTCTGTAACACAGCTATGTGGCTGATTACTAACTTCTTACCTTTGCATTTCTTCACATCTGTCAGAACGCTAAAGACATCCTATCCTTATTAAAACAAAATGAACGTGAAATGATAACTGAATAGTATTAATACCGCTAATACTTATTATAGCTATGATTTAATGAGCGATGGCTGTTCAAGGCAATGTTCTAAGCATTTTACTTTACTTATTAAATCCTCAAAATAACCATATTAGTAAGAAATCATCATTATCTTCATTTTATAGATGAAAAAATTGACTCAAGACAAAGCTTACTATGAAGAATATACAACTTAACTATTGGGGGTGGCACTTTTGAGAAGGAGAGATGTCAATGGGAAGTAGGGGTAAAGCACTTTGGTGCCTTTAACCTTTGTTTCTTTCTTGATTGATTTCTTGCCTAGAGAAAATGGCATAAGCTAAGTATCAGTGAATGCAAGAGAAATGAAATGAAAAATACGGGAAAGAAGACCACCATAGTACATAGCAGTGAGGCTACATCTATACTCTACTATTAGGAAGAAGTAGGAAGTAGTATATATGTGGTTTGTGTGGGAAATCTACAGAATCTGTATGGCTTTGGAAAACACTTGCCTTCTCCTTCAACCCCAGAGGCCATCACAGATAGAGCTCAGCCCTAACTTATCCAAATTGTGTAAGCCTATAGTAATCTGTGACCTTGGGTTACAATCCTCTGAAGTGTCTCTTGAATTTGAGTTTATTCCTAAGATGCTCTATGACTTAAGCACTGTTTATAAAGCGTCCCAAGACACAGTCTGGCCACTATGCAAACTCATGAAAAGGCTTTTATATTAGGAATAGCCTGGGATTTGGCTCTTCCCCCACCAGATCCCCACTTAATGTCCGGAACCAGAATAGAAGATAATTGAATTTTAAGCGTTATGGGAGAAGGACGACATCTCTTCAAATAATTTCAACTTTAAAGTGGGCCACTGTAGTGCTTTATAATGCACAGATTTTTCTGTACCATAATCAGTTGACATGGATGTCACAAAAGAAAAATTTGAGTTTGCACTTATATGTACTAGGAAACTTTTTGGTACTTATGAATGTAAGTGCCTTTTAACCAGTCTAATTGTGTTATCCTTACAGAAGGTCTATTATACCTAATTTGCAGAAGAGGAAATTATAGCATGAGAATCTATTAAGCAAGTTGGACACAGGACAGGAATTGATTATTTATGCTCTCTTGGTTTTTAATTCACTTATGAAACCATCTAGGTTAACCAGATGTCAAAATGTAGCTAAAATAAAACACAAACAGAAGGGTGTATAATCTGAGCAGGATGGTATCTGCTCAGTCCTCAAGGGTCAGTGAATGCTCACTACCTCATAGGCCAAGCCATTTAGCCATTATTAGGTAGTTCTTATTCATCAATCCCATGAATATCTATTAGCCCCAAGATACAGAAGGTTAAAACCAGTCATTTGCTACCTGCTAACAGCGAGGTGTATATTCTTCTACACATTTTTCTCCTTGCTTATACAATATATACAATAATTGACACACATATAAAGGGGTTTTGCTTACTTGTTTGCTTTTACTAAAAAATAATCTCAATGCCCATGTAGTAAAGTGAATGGACTCACTTGTGAGAATATTAATCTATCTCTTGGGTAAATGAGAAAGCACTGTACAATTTTAAAACAATACTATTATAAAATAAAAAGACAAATGTTTGTGTTTGTTAATTACTTACTATACACCTGAAACTGTTATTCAAAGAGGAGGAATCTAGGTTAGATCCAGAAGGATGAGTACGAGTTCCCGGCAAAGGGAAAATGGGGGTAAAAGGTGTCCTAGACCCAGGGAGAGTATCCGTAACCCTGCTATGCGCTCCCCAAGCACCTGCGTCGTCCTCTCCCAAAACACTTACCACAATGTGTGGTTTATACTCATTTAGGTTGTTCCCTTCACTACAGTGAGGACACAGAAGGCAAATCTGGAGTCTGCACTGTAAGCCCTGAGCTTAGCACTTTGCCTGAAACACAGTAAGCACTCAAAAGACTTACTAGACTTACTAAATAAAAGAACGAATAAATGAAAAATGCAAAGGCACAAGAGAAAGAGTATAGAGTATTTTCTTCATAGCATTTGTCACTATTTAAAATCATGTTCCCCATTTCTGTGTAGGTATATCTGTTGCTTCCACGACAATATTCCATTAGAATAAAACCTCTGTCCATTCACCATTCTACCTGAAATGCATAGAACTCCTTTTATGTAGTAGGTATTCAAAAATGTTGAATTAATGAATGCATGAATGGTATGCTTGGGGAAAAGTGAATTTTTGAACTCTTTTATTGTCAGAAAATACACATCGCTATCAGAAATTGTCTTGCATAAGCATGTGTTTAGTTGCTATTGTCTTTCTCCTCCTTGTCTATCTCATATTGCCTGGATCAAAACCTGGTACAGGGTAGGCACCTGTGATAGAAAGAATATTAGCCCCCTAACAATGCCGAAGCTCTAATCCTAGAAACTTGTGAATATGTCACCAAATCACATGAGTCTTTAAATGTGGATAACCTTCCCTAACTGTAATCAGAGAGATCTGAAGATGCTATGCTGCCGTCTTTGACGATGGAGAAAGGGAGCAACCAACCAAGGAATTCAGATAGCCTCTGGGAGCTGGAAAAGGCAGGGAATGAATTCTCCCTAGAGCCTCTTGAAGGGATGCAGCCAGGCTGAAACCTTGATTTTAGCCCAGTGAGACCATGCTGGACTTCAGATCTATGGAACTCTAGGATAATAACCTTGGGTTGTTTTAAGTCCCTAAGTTTGTGGTATTTTGTCATGGTGTCAAAAGAAAACTATGATAATCAATCAATATCTGCTTCATGCGTGAATGAATGAATGGACTGGAATTTGTAAAAATGATCCATAAGGGATAATTGTGGCATAGTGATTAGGTTACCTGCTCTGGAACCAATGAGATTTGAGTTTGAGTCCTGGCTCTGTCACTTACTTAAGCAAGTTATTCAACCTATCTAAGCCTTGAACTCCTTATGTATAAAATGATTGGGTTGTTTTTTTTTTTGATATTAAGCTGTATGAGCTGCTTGCATATTTTGGAAGTTAGTCCCTTGTCTGTAGCATCGTTTGTAAATATTTTCTCCCATTCCTTAGGCTGTCTTTTCATTTTGTTTATGGTTTCCTTTGCTGTGCAAAAGCTTTTAAGTTTAATTAGGTCCCATTTGTTTATTTTGGTATTTATTCCGTCACTCTAGGAGACTGCTCCAAAAAAATATTGCTGTGATTTATGTCAAAGAGTGTTCTGCCTATGTTTTCCTCTAGGAGTTTTATAGTATCCAGTCTTACATTTAGGTCTTTAATCCATTTTGAGTTTGGTGTTAGAGAATGGTAGCCGTCCAGTTTTCCCAGCACTACTTATTGAAGAGACTGTCTTTCCTCCATTGTATACTCTTGCCTTCTTTGTCATAGATTGATTGACCATGATGTGTGGGTTTATTCGGATTGCACCCTATAGTCTTACTCATGGATCTACAATTCATAATCAGGTTAGGATGGATTCTTTAAACTGATTTCCAGGTTTGGACTACTTTGATTCATATATCCTAAGAAGCAATAGGTTTTTTTGGTTTTGTTTTTTTAATAACCACATAGCATTACTACTGGTCATATTGTTTGTAGTCCTCACATGGACTGATGTCCCACCAAGTTCTTCTTATCTTGGATTCCTGGGGTTATTTTTTAAAAATCAAATTTCTTAATTGTTTTCAAAATAGCATTCCACCTTGTTAAAACCCTTTTGACCTTTGAGGTTGACATCTATCAAATTAGTCCCATTTCTCTCAGCTTCTTCTTAGCACCATACAGATCACCAATAACAAGGCAGTGTCAAGGGTAGAATTCCATGGCACTCCACTGGAGATTTATTTGCAAATTGGTACAGAGACATTGAACAAAATTTGGAGTGTACATTTATTAAGCCAGGTGTGCAGTGTCCTGAAAGTCTTATTATTATATCCATACTTATCCATGATCATACATTTGCCAAACTGCAATGTAAATGTATTTGATAGGGCATGTAATAGAATTGTGATGAGAGGTAATGCAGTGGTAGAAAGACCATGGACTTTGTACCAGATTTGTGTCCACATAATTCAGACCTTCCAGGGCTGTGTTGGGGAAGCACGATAAACAGTGGTATATTGAAGCCATAAATTTTATGTACTAAACCTAGATTGTATAGAGCATGCAGCTACTTTTTTTCCCCCTAACTGACCTAAACTTCATCATGGGCATCCATCCTGCACTGAAGAGGAACAGAATGAGGGAGAGAGAAAGTCTGCCACCTTCCCCATCTATATGTTGGTGGTACCACCCTGTTTATACTATATCCTGTGTACTCTTTATTATTACCTTGTAATAAAATACACAGATCTTCAAATTTTGCTTTTGGTATGTAAAGGTAGCTTTGGAATTTAGAAATTCCGGTTCTCTTTTGACAAAGAGAGATTTGACTACTGAAGCCAAACATTGTCTTCCTTTTCTAATTGGTACTGGCCCATCTCTCTTTTTCTTTTTCCAGTTTTACTGAGGTATAATTGACAAATTTAAAAAATCGATATACTTAAGGTATGCAACTTGCTGTTTTTATATATGTGTACATTGTGATCACCATAATCAAGCTAATTTAATGTAACCATTACATCACATAGTTACCATTTTGTGTGTATGTGTACATTTAAGATCTACCTACTCTCTTAGCAAATTTCAAGTACACAATACAGTGTAGTTACATTGCTATACATTATACCTGTGTGGTATGTATAGATATAATACTATTCAGGATTAAAAAAGAAGGAAGTCCTGCCATTTGAGACAACACGGATCAACCTGAAGGACATTATGGTAAGTGAAATATGCCAGGCGAGGAAAGACATATACTGCAAGATCTCGCTTATATGTGCAATCTAAAATAGTCAACCCCATACAAGCAGAGAGTAGAGTGGGGGCTGCCAGAAGCTAGCAGACAGGGAAACGGGGAGATAGATGTTGGCCCTTCTCTTATGGCATGTCCTTCTCTGAGACACTGAATAACAGATGATAAATCCTAGAGTTACGTTGCCCAATATGGTAGCTGCTAGCTAGAGCTACTGAGCACTGGAAACATAGACAGTGGGACCAAGGGACTGCATTTTTAATATTAGTTAATTTCAGTTTTTAAAACTGGTACTTGCTTTGATTATTAGAAAACTTTTAAATATGTTTGGAACAAACTGGGTATGTGTTTCTACTTTTACACTGTAAGTTTTATGAAACCTAAATAGAGATCAAATACTTGAGATGAAAATGTAGTATCAGAACTGAGCTGAATTGCAAAAGACAAATAGACACTGGATTTTGAAAACTTTGCAAAAAGGGGAATGCAAAATATCTCATTAATAATTTTTATATTGACACATATTGAAATGTTAAAATTTAGACATACTTGGTTAAATAAAATATATTTTAAAACTTGAACCTTTGTTTTTGCTTTTGAAAAATATGACTTCGAAAATTAATAATCATATATGTGGTTCATTTTATATTTCTACTAGATATTGCAGACATAGACAAGAGCATATGATTCAAGGGAAATGAAAAATATATCAGTTAATATTCAAAAATATTGTTCCTATTTCAGCATTTATTGCTATTTTATTATTTTTATTTATTATATTGGTTGGAGTTGTGTACTGAACCTAAAACCATTTTTTAGGGCACTCGTGTTCTGTAAGACAATAGTTAGCTATATCTTTTAACTATATCTAACTTTTACATCTATTAATATATTACTATTTCAAGCAGCACATAAAGTAATAAAATGATTTTATGGAATTATCTTTAATTTTCAGAGTTAAACTATCACAGTCTATTTTTTCAGGTTCTGATTATTAACACAGCTTTTTTTTTTTTTTTTTTTTGCGGTACGCGGACCTCTCCTGTTGTGGAGCATAGGCTCCAGACGCGCAGGCTCAGCGGCCATGGCTCACGGGCCCAGCCGCTCCGGGGCATGTGGGATCTTCCCAGACCGGGGCACGAACCCACGTCAGCTGTATCGGCAGGCGGACTCTCAACCACTGCGCCACCAGGGAAGCCCTAAAACAGCTTTTTAAAAAACATTTTGCTTCTAAAAGTTAATCAATTGTTTTGTATTTTATTGATATTTTATTTTTTTTAACATCTTATTGGAGTATGATTGCTTTACAATGTTGTGTTAGTTTCTGCTGTATAACAAAGTGAATCAGCTAAACATATACATATATCCCCATATCCCCTCCATCTTGCGTCTCCCTCCCACCCTCCCTATCCCACTCCTCTAGGTGGTCACAAAGCACTGAGCTGATCTCCCTGTGCTATGTGGCTGCTTCCCACTAGCTATCTATTTTACATTTGGTAGTGTATATATGTCAATGCTACTTTCTCACTTCGTCACAGCTTACCCTTCCCCCTCCCTGTGTCCTCAAGCTCATTCTCTACGTCTGTGCCTTTATTCCTGTCCTGCCCCTAGGTTCATCAGAACCACTTTTTTTTTTTCCATATATATGTGTTAGCATACAGTATTTGTTTTTCTTTTTCTGACTTATTCCACTCTGAATGACAGTCTCTAGGTCCATCCACCTCACTACAAATAACTCAGTTTCGTTTCTTTTTATGGCTGAGTAATATTTTATTGTATATATGTGCCACATCTTTATCCATTCATCTGTCAGACATATACGTTGCTTCCATTTCCTAGCTATTGTAAATAGTGCTGCAATGAACATAGTGGTACATGTATCTTTTTGAATTATGGTTTTCTCAGGGTATATGCCCAGGAGTGGGATTGCTGGGTCCTACGGTAGTTCTATTTTTAGTTTTTTAAGGAACCTCCATACTGTTCTCCATAGTGGTTGTATAAATTTACCTTCCCAACAAACAGTGCAAGAGGGTTCCCTTTTCTCCACATCCTCTCCAGCATTTATTGTTTATAGATTTGTTGAAGATGGCCATTCTGACCGGTGTGAGGTGATACCTTATTGTAGTTTTGATTTGCATTTCTCTAATGATTAGTGATGTGGACCATCCTTTCATGTGTTTATTGGGAATCTGTATATCTTCTTTAGAGAAATGTCTATTTAGCTCCTCTGCCCATTTTTGGATTGGGTTGAATGTTTTTTTTGATATTGAGCTGCATGAGCTGCTTGTATATTGTCGAGATTAATCCTTTGTCACTTGCTTCGTTTGCAAATATTTTTGCCAATTCTGAGGGTTATCTTTTCACTTTGTTTATGGTTTCCTTTGCTGTGCAAAAGCTTTTAAGTTTCATTAGGTCCCATTTGTTTATTTTTGTTTTTATTTCCATTTCTCTAGGAGGTAGGTCAAAAGGTTCTTGCTGTGATTTATGTCAAAGAGTGTTCTTCCTATGTTTTCCTCTAAGAGTTTGATAGTGTCTGGCCTTACATTTAGGTCTTTAATCCATTTTGAGTTTATTTTGTGTATGGTGTTAGGAAGTGTTCTAATTTCATTCTTTCACATGTAGCTGTGCAGTTTTCCCAGAACCACTTATTGAAGAGGCTGTCTTTTCTCCATTGTATATTCTTGCCTCCTTTATCAAAGATAAGGTGACCATACGTGTGTGGGTTTATCTCTAGGCTTTCTATCCTGTTCTACTGATCTATATTTCTGTTTTTGTGCCAGTACCATAGTGTCTTGATTACTGTAGTTTTGTAGTATAGTCTGAAGTCTGGGAGCCTGACTCCTCCAGCTCTGTTTTTTTTTTCTTTCTCAAGATTGCTTTGGCTATTCAGGGTCTTTTTTGTTTCCATACAAATTGTGAAATTTTTTGTTCTAGTTCTATGAAAAATGCCAGTAGTAGTTTGATAGGGATTGCATTGAATCTGTAGGTTGCTTTGGGTAGTATACTCATTTTCACAATTTTACTCTTCCAATCCAAGAACATGGTACGTCTCTCCATCTGTTTGTATCATCTTTAGTTTCTTTCATCAGTGTCTTATAGTTTTCTGCATACAGGACTTTGTCTCCTTAGGTAGGTTTATTTCTAGGCATTTTATTATTTTTGTTGCAATAGTAAATGGAAGTGTTTCCTTAATTTCTCTTTCAGATTTTTCATCATTAGTGTATAGGAATGAAAGAGATTTCTGTGCATTAATTTTGTATCCTGCTACTTTACCGCATTCATTGATTAGCTCTAGTAGTTTTCTGGTAGTATCTTTAGGATTCTCTATGTACAGTATCATGTCATCTGCAAACAGTGACAGCTTTACTTCCTTTTTTCCAATTTGGATTCCTTTTATTTCTTTTTCTTCTCTGATTGCTGTGACTAAAACTTCCAAAACTATGTTGAATAAGAGTGGTGAGAGTGGGCAACCTTGTCTTGTTCCTATCTTAGAGGAAATGGTTTCAGTTTCTCACCAGTAAGAACAATGTTGGCTGTGGGTTTGTCATATATGGCCTTTATTATGCTAATTCCCCTATGCCTACTTTCTGGAGAGTTTTTATCATAAATCGGTGTTGAAATTTGTCAAAAGCTTTTTCTACATCTATTGAGATGATCAGATGGTTTTTATGCTTCAATTTGTTAATATGGTGCATCACATTGCTTGATTTGCATATATTGAAGAATCCTTGCATTCCTGGGATAAACCCCAGTTGATCATGGTGTATGAACCTTTAAATGTGCTGTTGGATTCTGTTTGCTAGTATTTTGTTGAGGATTTTTGCATCTATGTTCATCAGTGATATTGGCCTGCAGTTTTCTCTTTTTGAGACATCTTTGTCTGGTTTTGGTATCAGGGTGATGATGGCCTCCTAGAATGAGTTTGGGAGTGTTCCTCCTTCTGCTATATTTTGGAAGAGTTTGAGAAGGAGAGGTGCTAGCTCTTTTCTAAATGTTTGATAGAAATAGCCTGTAAAGCCACCTGGTCCCGGGCTTTTGTTTGTTGGAAGATTTTTAATCACAGTTTCAACTTCAGTGCTTGTGATTGGTCTCTATATTTTCTATTTCTTCCTGGTTCAGTCTCAGAAGGTTGTGCTTTTCTAAGAACTTGTCCATTTCTTCCAGGCTGTCCATTTTATGGGCATATAGTTGCCTGTAGTCATCCCTCATGATTCTTTGTATTTCTGTAGGGTCAGTTGTTACTTCTCCTTTTTCATTTCTAATTCTGTTGATTTGAGTCTTCTCCCTTTTTTTCTTGATGAGTCTGGCTAGTGGTTTCTCAATTTTGTTTATCTTCTCAAAGAACCAGCTTTTAGTTTTATTGCTCTTTACTATTGTTTCCTTCATTTCTTTTTCATTTATTTCAGATCTGATCTTTATGATTTCTTTCCTTCTGTTAACTTTGGGGTTTTTGTGTTCTTCTTTCTCTAATTGCTTGAGGTGTAAGGTTAGGTTGTTTATTTGAGATTTTTCTTTTTTCTTGAGGTAGGATTGTATTGCTATAAACTTCCGTCTTAGAACTGCTTTTGCTGCATCCCATCGATTTTGGGTCATCGTGTTTTCATTGTCATTTGTGTCTAGGTATTTGATTTCCTCGTTGGTATCTTCAGTGATCTCTTGGTTATTCAGTAGCATACTGTTTAGCCTCCACGGGTTTTTATTTTTTACAGTTTTTTTCCTCTAATTGATATCTAGTCTCATAGTTGTGGTCGGAAAAGATACTTGATATGATTTCAATTTTCTTAAATATACCAAGGCTTGATTTGTGGCCCAAGTTATGATCTATCCTGGAGAATGTTCCATGAGCACTTGAGAAGAAAGTGTATTCTGTTGTTTTGGGATGGAATGTCCTATAAATATCAATTAAATCTATATGGTCTATCGTGTCATTTAAAGCTTGTATTTCCTTATTTATTTTCATTTTGGATGATCTGTACATTGGTGAAAGTGGGGTGTTAAAGTCCCCTACTATGACTGTGTTACTGTCGATTTTCCCTTTCATGGCTGTTAGCATTTGCCTTATGTATTGAGGTGCTCCTATGTTGGGTGCATAAATATTTACAATTGTTATATCTACTTCTTGGATTGATCCCTTGATCATTATGTAGTGCCCTTCTTTGTCTCCTGTAATAGTCTTTACTTTAAAGTCTATTTTGTCTGATATGTGAATTGCTATTCCAGCTTTCTTTTGATTTCCATTTGCATGGAATATCTTTTTCCATCGCCTCACTTTCACCTGTATGTGTCCCTAGGTCTGACGTGGGTCTCTTGTAGACAACATATATACAGGTCTTGTTTTGTATCCATTCAGCCAGTCTATGTCTTTTGGTTGGAGCATTTAATCCATTCACATTTAAGGTAATTATCAATACATATGTTCCTACTACCATTTTCTTCACTGTTTTGGGTTTTTTATTGTAGGTCTTTTCCTTCTCTTGGGTTTCCTGCCTAGAAGTTCCTTTAGCATTTGTTGTAAAGCTGGTTTGGTGGTGCTGAATTCTCTTAGCTTTTGCTTATCTGTAAAGGTTTTAATTTCTCCATCGAATATGAATGAGATCCTTGCTGGGTAATCTTGGTTGTAGGTTTTTCCCTTTCATCACTTTAAATATGTCCTGCCACTCCCTTCTGGCTTGCAGAGTTTCTGCTGAGAGATCAGCTGTTAACCTTATGGGGATTCCCTTTTATGTTTTTTGTTGCTTTTCCCTTGCTGCTTTTAGTATTTTTTCTTTGTATTTAATTTTTGATAGTTTGATTAATATGTATCTTGGTGTGTTTCTCCTTGGATTTAACTGTATGGGACTCTCTGTGCTTCCTGGACTCGATTGACTATTTCTGTCCCACGTTAGGGAAGTTTTCAACTATAATCTCTTGAAATATTTTCTCAGACCCTTTCTTTTTCTCTTTTTCTTCTGGGACCCCTATAATTCGAATGTTGGTATGTTTAATGTTGTCCCAGAGGTCTCTAGACTGTCCTCAATTCTTTTCATTCTTTTTTCTTTATTCTGCTCTGCAGTAGTTATTTCCACTATTTTATCTTCCAGGTCACTTATCTGTTCTTCTGCCTCCATTATTCTGCTATTGATTCCTCCTAGAGAATTTTTAATTTCATTTATTGTGTTGTTCATCATTGTTTGTTTGCTCTTTAGTTCTTCTAGGTCCCTGTTAAATGTTTCTTGTATTTTCTCCATTCTGTTTCCATGATTTCGGGTCATCCTTACTATCATTACTCTGAATTCTTTTTTCAGGTAGACTGTCTATTTCCTCTGCATTCGTTTGGTCTGGTGGGATTTTACCTTGCTCCTTCATCTACTGCATATTTTTCTGTCTTCTCATTTTGCTTAACTTACTGTGTTTGGGGTCTCCTTTTCGCAGGCTACAGGTTCGTAGTTCCCATTGTTTTTGTTGTCTGCCCCCAGTGGGTAAGGTTGGTTCAGTGGCTTGTGGAGGCTTCCTGGTGGAGGGGACTGGTGCCTGTGTTCTTGTGGGTGGGGTTGTATCTTGTCCTTCTGGTGGTGTGTTTTGGTGTGTCTGTGATCTTATTATGATTTTAGGCAGCCTCTCTGCTAATGGGTGGGGTTGTGTTCCTGTCTTGCTAGTTGTTTGGCATGGACCATCGAGCACTGGAGTTGCTGGCCTTTAGGTGGAGGTGGTCCTTAGCATTGAGATGGAGGTCTCTGGGAGAGCTCTCGCAGATTGATATTACGTGGGGCTGGGAGGTCTCTGGCAGTCCAATGTCCTGAACTTGGCCTCTCCCACCTCAGAGGCTCAGGCCTGACACTAGGGTGGAGCACCAAGACCCTGTCGGCCACATGGGTCAGAAGAAAAGGGAGAAAAAAAAGACAGAAAAATAAATAAATAAATAAATAAAATAATTAAAATTAAAAAAATTTTTAAATTAGTAAAATAAAAAAGTAATTGTGGGGCTTCCCTGGTGGCGCAGTGGTTGAGAGTCTGCCTGACGATGCAGGGGACACGGGTTCATGACCCGGTCTGGGAAGATCCCACATGCCGCGGAGCAGCTAGGCCCGTGGGCCATGGCCGCTGAGCCTGCACGTCCGGAGCCTGTGCTACACAATGGGAGAGGTCACAACAGTGAGAGGCCCGCGTACCACCAAAAAAAAAAACAAAAAGGAATTGTGGGGATTTAATCCGCTGCTCCTGAGTCTACATGGAGAGATTTCTCTTTCCCTTCTTTGTTCGCACAGCTCCTGGGGTTCAGCTTTGGTTTTGGCCCCATCTCTGTGTGTAGGCTGCCCTTAGACTTCTGTTCCCACCCAGACAGGACGGGGTTAAAACAGTGGCTTATTAGGGGGCTCTGGCTCACTCATGCCGGGGGGAGGAAGGGGTACAGTAGTTATAACTGGTATGCGGGGCGAGCCTGCGGCGGCAGAGGCCAGCGTGAGTTTGCACCAGCCTGAGGCACGACGTGTGCTCTCCCAGGGAAGTTATCTCTGGATCACGGGACCCTGTAAGTGGCAGGCTGCATAGGCTCCTGGGAAGGGAGATGTGGATAGTGACCTGTGCTCGCACACAGGCTTCTTGGTGGCTGCAGCATCAGTCTTAACATCTCATGCCTGTTTCTTGTATCTGAGCTGATAGCCATGGCTCGCGCCTGTCTGGAGCTCACTTAGGTGGTGCTCTGAATCCCCTCTCCTCGAGCACCTGGAAACAATGGTCTCTTGCCTCTTTGGAAGCTCCAGACTTTTTCCCGGACTCCCTCCCAGCTAGCTGTGGCACAGTAGCTCCCTTCAGGCTGTGTTCACGCAGCCAACCCCAGTCCTCTCCCTGGGATCTGACCTCCGAAGCCCAAGCCTCAGATCCCAGCCCCCATCTGTCCCAGCGGGTGAGCAGACAAGCCTCTGACGCTAGTAAGTGCTGGTTGGCACCGAACCTCTGTGTGGGAATCTCTCCGCTTTGCCCTCTGCTCCCCTGTCGCTGTGCTCTCCTCTGTGGCTCCAAAGCATCCCCCCTGCCCACGCCCCGTTTCCACCAGTGGAGGGGCTTCCTAGTGGGCAGAAACTTTTCCTCCTTCACAGCTCCCTCCCAGAGGTGCATGTCCTGTCCCTATTCTTTTGTCTCCGTTTTTTCTTCTTCTTTTGCCCTACCCAGGTAGGTGGGGATTTTCTTGCCTTTCGGGAAGTCTGAGGTCTTCTGCCAGCATTCAGTAGTTGTTCTGTAGGAGTTGTTCCACAAGTAGATGTATTTCTGATGTATTTGTGGGGAGGAAGGTGATCTCCACGTCTTACTCCTCCGTCAACTTGAAGGTCCCCCCGATACCCTTTAAATACTTGGTGGATTCCTTATTTAGTCAGTGTAAACCAGGAGGAAAAGCTGAACTTTAGGAGTTTAGTAACCTGGGCTAAAATGTCAGTCTATCACTGATTATTTCTGTGACCTTAGACAGATTACTTAACTTCTCTGAATCTTAGTTAGATCAGTTTTTAAATGAAAATGACAATAACAGTCTGTAGGATTTAGCACAGTTATCTTACAAGGAGTGTAAGTTTTATTACTGTCACAGGGCACCATGAAGATTTTTGTTTGCTCTGTGCCAGGAAAAAACCTAAAGGATTAAAATGATATATTTGGATTAAAACTACATTTGCTGGGAGAAATAATAAATTGAATCGCCTAACTTATGTGCATGGGAATAAAGGTCCTTAAACATATTGCATTTGAAAAACCAAGGGTGGCCATCCATTTTCTTTACAATATACTTAATGGGTCCCTAACAAAAGATCACATAATCACAGACACAGAATTTATCGTGTAGTTGATGTCCCTGAATGGGTAACGCTAGGGAGTCACAAATGTGATGTAAATTAACAACAAGTTCAGTGTTCAGGACCAGCTGGTACACACAGTTAGGATCAGAATACGCTCAGTGACTCAGCTGCCCCCAGCACAATGGCCGACTGATGGTTTGGCTGTGAATAGCAGCCCCTTCATCACTGACACATTTACTTTATCCTTGTAATGCAGCCGTGGCTGGTTTTACATGGAGGCCATTTCTCTCCAGTATGACCCCCATGATAAATATATTGTACACACGGCACTTCGTCCATCAGCCAGAAGAACAAAAACTCCTTTACTTGACATTTTCTCTGTCATCTATAAAAACATTTCCATCATCTAACAGCTGTTTCCATTCACCAGATAAAATAGTAAGATAATATTTAGATAAAGATAGGCTTCTGTCTTATTTCTGATTGGGATACAAGGAAAAGAAAGCTATGTGACATGTGAGGAGTTACATGCAAGCAAAAGGAATTTGATGCCTGTGATTGTGAGAATTCCATCATCTCTAAGATTTAAAATTCTCTAACTGGTAAGTAAGAAAGTGAAATTAATATGTCAAAGACCAACCTAGAGACCTTTAAATACAACAAAACGTGCACTAGACTGTTAGATGAATTGAGGAATTCGTTTTGGTTTAACTTAAAGGCAAATGAAGAAAGTAGAACCTACTAAACTATTAAAATATGCAAATAAGAAATTTAAGTTTAATATCAGGGATAAGGGGCTTCCCTGGTGGCACAGTGGTTGAGAGTCTGCCTGCCAATGCAGGGGACATGGGTTCGTGCCCCGGTCTGGGAAGATCCCACATGCCGTGGAGCGGCTGGGCCCGGGAGCCATGGCCGCTGAGCCTGCGCGTCCGGAGCCTGTGCTCCGCAACAGGAGAGGCCACAACAGTGAGAGGCCTGCGTACCGCAAAAAGGAAAAAGGAAAAAAAAAAAATCAGGGATAAGAAGTTAGTGGTAAAAATGGTAAAAGCACATCTCAAATATCTCTGACAAATCCTCAAAACTGTTTAAATTTGTGGTTAAATCTTAGGACTCACAATGTTTCTCAGATTTTCCTTAGCTAAGGAAAGAAGCTATAATTAATGGATAAGTGATTATCCAAATACACGATCGCTGTATGATATGCACTATGTATAATAATCTATATATCATATGAATTATAAAAAATTAAAGACTAAGAACTGGAGTACAGATCTTGAGATACTCTCTTAAATTATACAATAATAGGAAAAGACTCATAAGACTTAAAAAGAAAATGTAATAATGCAATAAGGAAAAGAAATGTGTGAAGAGAAGGCATGCTCCCCTGGCCTCCCCCAACCCCACACAGAGTCTCATAGTTACTGGGAGTATATAATAAAAGACAGTATATATATGTTTGCAGTTAGCAACAAAGTACTTTACCCATTTCACACAAATAATAAATATTAAATATAACAGTGTGAGATTTCAAGGGATATCTTAAAATCTGAGAGTGTGCTTTCAGGATATTGCTGACCTCATTGCTAACCCTCATCTGTGGCTAAATCACAGGGGGATAAGTTTTCCTCTATGGTCCCAAGGGTCTTAGGAGGTGCCTTTTGTTCCCCCATCTCATGTCTTGAGACTTCTCTCCTCCCACCCCTCAATTTTCATTCAACTAAAAGCCGCCTAGATTCATTTCCATTGTGCCCCCATCTGATCTCCAACTCTCACCTCACTCCTCCTCAAGAAGAAGGATTAAATGGAGAGGATGAGCCCTATGAGTGGCCTCTCTTCTCCCATATCCCCACCAGCTTTCATCCCGTACCTCAAGAAGCTCTAGGCCTGGGGCACATGAGTGGCTAGATGTTAAAAGATCCCTCTCTCCCTGATGCCTGCTCTGCACCTCAAATCACATTCCCAGTCTCTGGTCCAGCTGTTGTGGGGAGTGAACTCGTTCTCGTTTTGCTACTAGGCATTTTGTTCATAACAATTATGAAAAGACATCATTTTTGTATTGAAACAATATATGTTTTTCTTCTTTGCTAGCTTATGAGGGATAGAAATATCCTTTCCTCTTTGTCACCTCAGTGGCTAACACGGTGTGTGGCTCACTCTCAATAACTAATTAATCACAATAAAAGTTAAGATCACCTGAATGCTTACTATTGCCAAGGACTATACTACATGCAGTACTTGTGTCAATCATGTAATCCAAATAATTCCACGACTTTGGTACTTAACAGCAGAGGTAACTAAGATACAGAAAGGTTAAGACTTAGGTTAAGGTTAAGTAGCCCGTGGACTTATGGCTAACAGTGATGAAGCAGGGCTCCAAATTCAAGCAGTTAGGTGCCAAGTCCATGCTCTGACCACCACCATGCCATATGCAGTAGCCTCTACCTCTGTCTTGGACGAGGGCACGGCTTGAGGGGTCCTTCAAGCAGAGGTGAGAGCATGCACAAAGGAGAAACTGGAGGAACTGAAAATCAGTGTGTCAGACTGAAGGTTTGGTTGGTGGGGTGTGGGCGAGGGCTGGGAGGTGACCGCAGAGAGGGGAGTGGCGGGAAATCAGTCTGGAGCGGCAGGGATCATGTTTCCAAAGGCTCTGTATGTTGATGGACCTAGAGGATATCATGCTTAGTGAAATAAGCCAGAGAAAGACAAATACTGTATGATATCATTTATATGTGGAATCTAAAACATAAAACAAACAAATGTATATAGTGAGACAGAAACAGACTCACAGACACAGAAAACTAACTAGTGGTTACCAGTGGGGAGAGGGAAATGGGGAGGGGCAAGATAGGTATATGGGATTAAGAGATACAAATGACTATGTAATAAGCAACAAGGATATACTGTATAGCACAGGGAATTACAGCCATTATCTTGTAATGACTTTTAATGGAGTATAACCTGTAAAAATATTGAATCACTATGCTGTACACCTGAAACTAAATATTATAAATCTACTATACTTCATTAAAAAATTAGCATATGCTTGTTCACAACAACAAAGAAATAAAAATGGCTTTAAAAAGAAAAATAAACAACCGAAAAACACAAAGGCTTTGTGTGTCAGGTGAAGGAGTTTGGATTTTTATTAAAAGGAAAATGGAAAGCCATTAAAGGGACATCAGGAGATGACAGGACAAGATCTGAGTTTTAAAATATCACTTTGGCTGAAGGGGTTCTAGGTGTTGGACCGTCATATCCTGAACTGGAGTAATGGCTGTAATTAAGAACAGATTAAGTAAATATTTAGGGAGTTGAACTGGTAAGCTGTGGTGGTTAACTGGATGTGTGTGTGTGTGTGTGTGCACGTGCATTCATGTGCATGAGTGTGAACTGAGTGCAGGTCAGTGGGGGTAGAAAGTAAGGTGAATGAGGAGTAAAGCATAATTAGTCCCAGGCCTCAACAGAAGGTTCCAGTGAGGAAATCTATATTCCTACCTAAACAGACAATTATGTTCACACATTCACCAAGAATCAAAACATTCTACCTGTTTCATCATGGAAGCGTTGTACTTCATGGTAGTCCTATAGCATTATTAGTAATATCCGTTAAGTATATAACATTAATGAGTTAAACAGGCTTTTGAAGGCTCAGCTAGGTACCAAAACTCCACGTAAGACATGGTTGCCATCAGGTAAAGTTTCAACAAATAAGTTAAAATACCAGACTGGAACTCAAGGAGAGAGACAGCACCAGACATCAACCCTGGCAGCACCTTAATCTTGGACTTATAGCCTGCAAACTGTGATAAAATCAGTTCCTGTTGTTTAAGCCACCCAGTCTGTGCAATTTTATTACGGCAGCCCTAGCAAATTAATAGAACCCTCCCCCTCCCAGCTACATCTAAGTATTAAGCACCATGAGATTAAGGGCTGAATGCCTTTGTCTTTGAATCCTTAGAACATCATAGGTGAGCAATATTTTTTTGATAAATTAATGAATACATAACTGAATCAATTGTTATTGTCAGTGTTTTGGAAATAAACCAACTAATAATTGTTTCATTGTTTAAATCTAAATTTCTTCTTTAAAATGTGGTACAAGTGCTGCAAATTCATATAAAAATATAGTGAATCAAGATTATTTTACTTTGAGCCCTTTTAGACATTTCTTGTCAGACACTAAGATAATTGATGGCATTGAATATTACTGAAAAGCTGAATCTAGACCTGTGAGTTTAAAGGAAAAGACAAAGGTCACTGCTAAAGAAAAACGTTGGGAATTGTGTGACCATGAAGTCTATACAAGTCAACAGTGTGATAAAGCAAGCAAGCAGAGAAACCAACACAAATGAACAAAAACTACTGCCATCTTAGGTTTATGTGCACTGGATCAGTTTGGAAGGTGCTTGTGTAAATATGAGATCTTTGACGTCCCTTAGTATTTATATTTGTAAAGCATTTTACGGTCATAGAATTATAGAATTGCAAAATAAGGAAGTTTACAGAAAATCCAGATGTTTCTAAACCATATTTCATGAATTCTTAGGAAATTCAAAGAGGGGCTTCTAGATCATTCATGAGGAAGTGTGATGAGAGGATTACATGGTTATGTTACCAGGACTGGTTATTTAAATTGCAGGGTCCAGTGCAAAGTGAAAATGCGAGACCTCTTGTGGAAAAATCATTAGGAATGTCAAGAGCAGAGCATCAAAACCAACCACGGGGCCCTCTTGAGCATGGGCCCCCGTGTGACAGCACAGGTTACACACCCAATGAAACTGGCCCTGCATGTTATGATTTCCATTTTAGAGAGTCACTTGGAAAACTACGTGAAGAATAAATGGATTACAATGGGCAGGAGGAGAGGCTATTAGGAAAATTTTATTGGTAATCCAGGCATGCTACGATGAGGGCCTAAACCATGTTTGTAGGTGGGATGAAGAGAAGTTTTTCATGCTGAAGTAATACCTCCAATGACTGTTCAACTTTACTATTTAATTTTCCCTATTTTAATTATATTTGTAAATAACCCCAAAGCTATCATCTTAATACCATAGACCTTCATGAAATGAAAATACCCACTAAGAAAACTTTATGGAATAAAGAAAATTAATTACAGAATGAGTTTAAAAGACCCTGTGATTCTGTGTTAAAAATGGCCCAAGTGAATTAGTGGGTGTCACCGTAAGTTAGTTAAACCTAATAGCTGTGAATATATGAGCACACTGGGGCCATTAAGAACACTTAAGTATAAGAAGTAGGCCTGATTTACGTGCAGTGGCTATCTTTAGCATTCTGGTAAGTGCACTGTGATTTCTGGTTCACCCTAAGAAACCAACCAGGCTGAAACACCGTATTATACCATTGGCACATGGGAGTCAAAACTACGCTCCTGGGAAACTACAGAGACATTAGCCACCCAGAACAAAGGGCCCCAGGTAAGGGACCTGGATAGAATTCTACACTGTCAGCACTCCAGGTGTGCACCTTAGTTTACTGGCTGTACCGGGGAGGAAGCGCAAGGGAGTGGCTCAGAAAATACACTTGGGGCGCATTCTGGATTCAGACTCTGGCTCCAGCATACACCGGCTGTGTGACGCTGGGCAAGTTATTATATTTCTCTGAGTCTCAGTTTTTTCATCTTTAATTTGGGAATTATAATATATCCATGGCTTACAAGTGTGAGGACTGAACAAGCTAATCTATGGAAAGCACTTAGCACAGTACTGGCACACACAGTAAAAGCATGTCACTTATTATTCAGCTATTCACACAAATATGTTGGACCCCTTTTTAGAGAAAGTAAGAGTCAAAAGGGCCTTAAGTTTTAGGGCTTTTTTGAGTGTATAAGAAGTATTGTAAAGCTGACTGCTGAAGGGTCCAAGGGGGTGCTGTACCGGGTGCTGAGGCTGTGGTCATCGCCAGTCACAGCTCAGATGCGGACAGGGACCCTACCAGCCAGCATCCCTGTGAATCCAACTCAGCTGCTTTCACGTCCCCAGGCAGTGACAAGTAACTAGGATCACTGAAGGGTGTAAAAAGGACCTCCCCACCCTCAGGATGTGCATGGAACCACTGCAGGCACCATGTCCAATTACGAGATTGATTAAAGGCTTACCCAGTTGAGATGAGAGTGGCAAAGAGACTCCACGGGAGGGCCTTTGGGGGAAATATATAAACGCCAAGGTGTATGCCCATTTCCTCTCTTGGCTCTAATAAAAGTGCCATAGAAAGTGTAAATAATTTATTTAAGGAATTAGGAGGAGCTTCAAGATGGCGGAAGAGTAAGACATGGAGATCACCTTCCTCCCCACAAATACATCAGAAATACATCTACATGTAGAACAACTCCTACAGAACACCTACTGAATGCTGGCAGAAGACCTCAGACCTCCCAAAAGGCAAGAAACTCCCCACATACCTGGGTAGGGCAAAAGAAAAAACAAAGACAAAAGAATAGGGACGGGACCTGCACCAGTGGGAGGGAGCTGTGAAAGAGGAAAGGTTTCCACACACTAGGAAGCCACTTCGCGGGTGGAGACTGCGGGTGGCGGCAGGGGGAAGCTTCGGAGCCACGGAGGAGAGCGTAGAAACTGGGGTGCAGAGGGCAAAGCAGAGAGATTCCTGCACAGAGGATTGGTGCCGACCAGCACTCACCAGCCCAAGACGCTTGTCTGCTTCCCCGCCGGGACGGGTGGGGGCTGGGAGCTGAGGCTCGGGCTTTGGAGGTCAGATCCCAGGGAGAGGACTGGGGTTGGCTGTGTGAACACACTCTGAAGGGGGCTAGTGCGCCATAGCTGGCCGGGAGAGAGCCCGGGAAAAGGTCTGGAACTGCCAAAGAAGCAAGAGGCTTTTTCTTGCCTCTTTGTTTCCTGGTGCGTGAGGTGAGGGGATTAAGAGCGCTGCCTAAACGAGCTCCAGAGATGGGCATGAGCCATGGCTATCAGTGCAGACCCCAGAGAGGGGCATGAGATGCTAGGGCTGCTGCTGTAGCCACCAAGAAGTCTGTGTGCAAGCACAGGTCACTACCCACACCTCCACTCCCAGGAGCCTGTGCAGCCCACCACTGCCAGGGTCCAGTGATCCAGGGACAACTTCCCTGGGGGAACACACAGAGCACCTCAGGCCGGTGCAACATTGTCCTGGCCTCTGCGGCCGCAGGCTTGCCCCTCATTCCGTACCCCTCCTCCCTCCGGCCTGAGTGAGCCAGAGACCCCGAATCAGCTGCTACTATAACCCCATCCTGTCTGAGCCAAGAACAGACGTCCTCAGGGGACCTACAAGCAGAGGCGGGGCCAAATCCAAAGCTGAACCCCAGGAGTTGTGAGAACAAAGAAGAGAAAGGGAAATCTCTCCCAGCAGCCTCAAGAGCAGCGGATTAAATCTCCACAATCAACTTGATGTACCCTGCGTCTGTGGAACACCTGAATAGACAATGAACCATCCCAAATTGAGGAGGTGGGCTTTGGGAACAACGATATATAATTTTTTTTTCCTTTTTCTCTTTTTGTGAGTGTGTATGCATATGCTTCTGTGTGTGTTTGTCTGTATAGCTTTGCTTTTACCATTTGTCCTAGGTTTCTGTCTCTTCGTTTTTTGTTTTGTTTTGTTTTTTCTAAACTATAGATTTTAGTGCTTATCATTGGTGGATTTGTTTTTTGATTTCGTTGCACTTCTTTCGCTTTTTTAAATACTTTTAAAATTTTTGTTTATTTTTAATAATTATTTTTTATTTTAATAACTTTATTCTATATTACTTTATTTTATTTTCCTTTTTGCTTTCTTTCTATCTTTCTCCCTTTTATTCTGAGCTGTGTGGATGACAGGGTCTTGGTGCTCCGGCCAGGCGTCAGGCCTGTGCCTGTGAGGTGGGAGAGCTGAGTTTGGGACATTGGTCCAACAGAGACGTCCCAGCCCCACATAATATCAGACGGCAAAAATCTCCCAGAGATCTCCATCTCAACACCAAGATCCACTCCACTCAATGACCAACAAGCTACAGTGCTGGACACCCTATGCCAAACAACTAGCAAGACAGGAACACAACCCCAGCCATTAGCAGAGAGGCTGCCTAAAATCATAATAAGTCCACAAACACCCCAAAACACACCACCAGACGTGGACCTGCCCACCAGAAAGACAAGATCCAGCCTCATCCACCAGAACACAGGCACTAGTCTCCTCCACCAGGAAGCCTACACAATCCACTGACCAATCTTAGCCACTGGGGCACAGACACCAAAAATAACAGGAACTACGAACCTGCACCCTGAGAAAATGAGACCCCCAAACAGAGTAAGTTTAGCAAAATGAGAAGACAGAGAAACACATAGCAGATGAAGGAGCAAGGAAAAACCCACCAGACCTAACAGAAGAAGAGGAAATAGGCAGTCTACCTGAAAAAGAATTCAGAATAATGATAGTAAAGATGATCCAACAACTTGGAAATAGAATGGAGAAAATATAAGAAATCTTTAACAAGGACCTAGAAGAAATAAAGAGCAAACAAACAATGATGAACAGCACAATAAATGATACTGAAAATTCTCTAGAAGAGATCAATAGCAGAATAACTGAGGCAGAAGAAGGGATAGGTGACCTGGAAGATAAAATAGTGGAAATAATAACTGCAGAGTAGAACAAAGAAAAAAGAATGAAAAGAATTGAGGAAAGTCTCAGAGACCTCTGGGACAACATTAAACACACCAACATTCGAATTATAGGGGTCCCAGAAGAAGTAGAGAAAAAGAAAGAGACTGAGAAAATATCTGAAGAGATTACAGTTGAAAACTTCCCATATATGGGAAATGAAATAGTAATAAAGGCCAGGAAGCACAGAGAGTCCCATACAGGATAAATCCAAGGAGAAACATGCAAAGACATATATTAATCAAACTATCAAAAATTAAATACAAAGAAAAAATATTAAAAGCATCAAGGGAAAAGCAACAAATAACAAACAAGGGAATCCCCATAAGGTTAGCAGCTGATCTCTCAGCAGAAACTCTGCAAGCCAGAAGGGAGTGGCAGGACATATTTAAAGTGATGAAAGGGATAAACTTACAACCAAGATTACCCTACCCAGCAAGGATCTCATTCTTATTCGACAGAGAAATTAAAACATTTACAGACAAGCAAAAGCTAAGAGAATTCAGCACCACCAAACCAGCTTTACAACAAATGCTAAAGGAACTTCTCTAGGCGGGAAACCCAAGAGAAGGAAAAGACCTACAATAAAAAACCCCAAAAAATTAAGAAAATGCTAAAAGGGACATACATATCAATAACTACCTTAAATGTAAATGGATTAAATGCTCCAACCAAAAGATATAGGCTGGCTGAACGGATACAAAAATAAGCCCTGTATATATGCTGTATACAAGAGACCCACTTCAGACCTAGGGACACATACAGACTGAAAGTGAGGGGATGGAGAAAGACATTCCATGCAAATGGAAATCAAAAGAGAGTTGGAGAAGCAATTCTGATATCAGACAAAATAGACTTTAAGACAAAGACTATTACAAGAGACAAAGAAGGGCACTACATAATGATCAAGGGATCAATCCAAGAAGAAGATAAAACAACTGTAAATATTTATGCACCCAACACAGGAGCACCTCAATACATAAGGCAAATACTAACAGCCATAAAAGGGGAAATCAACAGTAACACAATCATAGTAGGGGACTTTAACACCTCACTTTCACCAATGGACAGATCATACAAAATGAAAATAAACAAAGAAACACAAGGTTTAAATAACACAACAGACCAGATAGATTTAATTGATATTTATAGGACATCCCATCTAAAAATGACAGAATACACTTTCTTTCAAGTGCTCATGGAACATTCTCCAGGATAGATTATGACTTGGGCCACATATCAAGCCTTGGTAAATTTAAGAAAATTGAAATTATATAAAGTATATTTTCTGACCAAAACACTATGAGGCTAGATATCAATTACAGGAAAAAAACTAAAAAATACAAACACATGGAGGTTAAACAACACAGAACTTAATAATGAAGAGATCACTGAAAATATCAAAGAGGAAATCAAAAAATACCTACAAACAAATGTCAATGAAAACAGGACAACCCAAAACTTATGTGATGCAGCAAAAGAAGTTCTAAAACGGAAGTTTATAGCAATACAATCCTACCTTAACAAACAAGAAACAGCTCAAATAAACAACCTAAACTTACACCTAAAGCAATTAGAGAAAGAAGAACAAAAAATCCCAAAGTTAGCAGAAGGAAAGAAATCATAAAGATCAGATCAGAAATAAATGAAAAAGAAATGAAGGACACAATAGCAAAGATCAATAAAACTAAAAGCTGGTTCTTTGAAAAGATAAACAAAATTGATAAATCATTAGCCAGACTCATCAAGAAAAAAGGGAGAAGACTCAAATCAATAGAATTAGAAATGAAAAGGAGGATTAACAACTGACACTGCAGAAATACAAAGGATCATGAGAGAGTACTACAAGCAACTATATGCCAATAAAGTGGACAACCTGGAAGAAATGGACAAATTCTTAGAAAAGCACAACCTTCTAAGACAGAATCAGGAAGAAACAGAAAATATAAACAGACCAATCACAAGCACTGAAGTTGAAACTGTGATTAAAACTCTTCCAACAAACAAAAGCTCAGGACCAGATGGCTTCACAGGCGAATTCTATCAAACATTTAGAGAAGAGCTCACACCTCTCCGTCTCAAACTCTTCCAAAATACAGCAGAGGGAGGAACACTCCCAAACTCATTCTACGAGGCCACCATCACCCTGATACCAAAACCAGACAAAGATGTCACAAGGAAAGAAAACTATAGGCTAATATCACTGACGAACACATATGCAAAAATCCTCAACAAAATACTAGCAAACAGAATCCAACAGCACATTAAAAGGATCATAAACGATGATCAAGTGGGGTTTATCCCAGGAATGCAAGGATCCTTCAATATACGCAAATCAATCAATGTGATACACCATATTAACAAAGTGAAGAATATAAACCACATGATCATCTCAATAGATTCACAGAAAGCTTCTGACAAAATTCAACACCGATTTATGATAAAAACCCTCCAGAAAGTAGGCATAGAGGGAACTTACCTCAACATAATAAAGGTCATATATGACATACCCACAGCCAACATCGTCCTCAATGGTGAAAAACTGAAACCATTTCCACTAAGATCAGGAACAAGACAAGGTTTTCCACTCTCACCACCATTATTCAATATAGTCTTGGAAATTTTAGCCACAGCAATCAGAGAAGAAAAAACAGTAAAAGGAATACAAATCAGAAAAGAAGAAATAAAGCTCTCACTGTTTGCAGATGACGTGATACTATACATAGAGAATCCTAAAGATGCTACCAGAAAACTATTAGAGCTAATCAATGAATGCGGTAAAGTAGCAGGATACAAAATTAATGTACAGAAATCTCTTTCATTCCTATACACTAATGATGAAAAATCTGAAAGACAAATTAAGGAAACACTCCCATTTTTCATTGCAAAAATAAGAATAAAATACCTAGGAATAAACTTACCTAAGGAGACAAAAAACCTGTATGCAGAAAAGTACAAAACAGTGATGAAAGAAACTAAAGATGATATAAACAGATGGAGCGATATATCATGTTCTTGGATTGGAAGAATCAACATTGTGAAAATGACTATACTACACAAAGCAATCTCCAAATTGAATGCAATCCCTATCAAGCTACCACTGGCATTTTTCACAGAACTAGAACAAGAAATTTCACAATTTGTATGGAAACACAAAAGACCCCGAATAGCCAAAGCAATCTTGAGAAAGAAAAACGGAGCTCGAGGAATCAGGCTCCCTGAATTCAGACTACACTACAAAGCTACAGTAATCAAGACAGTATGGTACTGGCACAAAAACAGAACTGTAGGGCTTCCCTGGTGGTGCAGTGGTTGAGTCTGCCTGCCGATGCAGGGGACACGGGTTCGTGGCCCCATCCGGAAAGATCCCACATGCCGTGGAGCAGCTGGGCCTGTGAACGATGGCCACTGAGGCTGCGTGTCTGGAGCCTGTGCTCCGCAATGGGAGAGGACACAACAGTGAAAGGCCCACGTACAGCAAAAAAAAAAAAAAAAAAAAAAACAGAACTGTAGACCATAGGAACTGGATAGAAAGCCCAGAGATAAACCCACGCACATATGGTCACCACTTTTTTCATAATGGAGGCAAGAATATACAATGGAGAAAAGACAGTCTCTTCAATAAGTGGTGCTGGGAAAACTGGACAGGTACATGTAAAAGAAGGAAATTAGAACACTCTCTAACACCATACACAAAAATAAACTCCAAATGGATTAAAGACCTAAATGTAAGGTCAGACTCTTAGAGGAAAACATAGGCAGAACACTCTATGACATAAATCACAGCAAGATTCTTTTTGACCTACCTCCTAGAGAAATGGAAATTAAAGAAAAATTTAAAAATGGGACCTAATGAAACTTAAAAGCTTTTGCACAACAAAGGAAACCATAAACAAGATGAAAAGACAACCCTCAGAATGGGTGAAAATATTTGCAAATGAAGCAACTGACAAAGGATTAATCTCCAAAATTAACAAGCTGTTCATGCAGCTCAATATCAAAAAAACAAACAACCCAATCCAAAAATAGGCAGAAGACCTAAATAGACATTTCTCCAAAGAAGATATACAGACTGCCAACAAACACATGAAGGAACGCTCAACATCATTAATCATTAGAGAAGTGCATAAAAACTACAATGAGCGGCTTCCCTGGTGGCGCAGTGGTTGAGAGTCCACCTGCTGATGCAGGGGACATGGGTTCGTGCCCCGGTCCAGGAAGATCCCACATGCCACGGAGCGGCTAGGCCCGTGAGCCATGGCCGCTGAGCCTGCGCGTCCGGAGCCTGTGCTCCGCAACGGGAGAGGCCACAACAGTGAGAGGCTCTTGCACCGCAAAAAAAAAAAAAAAAGAAAAACTACAGTGCGATATCTCACACCAGTCAGAATGGCCATCATCAAAAAATCTACAAACAATAAATGCTGGAGAGGGTGTGGAGAAAAGGGAATCCTCTGGCACTGTTGGTGGGAATGTAAATTGATACAGCCACTATGGAGAACAGTATGGAGGTTCCTTAAATAACTAACAGTAGAACTACCATACGACCCAGCAATCCCACTACTGGGCATATACCGTGAGAAAACCATAATTCAAAGAGTCATGTACCACAATGTTCACTGCAGCTCTATTTACAATAGGCAGGACATGGAAGCATCCTAAGTGTCCATTGACAGATGAATGGATAAAGAAGATGTGGCACATATATACAATGGCATATTACTCAGCCATATAAAGAAACGAAATTGAGTTATTTGTGAGGTGAGGTAGATGGACCTAGAGTCTGTCATACAAGACCTAGAGTCTTGTCTGAAGTAAGTCAGAAAGAGAAAAACAAGTACAGTATGCTAACACATATATATGGAATCTAAAAAAAAAAAAAAAAAAAAAATGGTCATGAAGAACCTAGGGGCAGGATGGGAATAAAGACGCAGACCTAATAGAGAATGGACTTGAGGACATGGGGAGGGGGAAGGGTAAGCTGGGACAAAGTGAGAGAGTGGCATGGACATATATACACTAAATCTAAAATAGATAGCTACTGGGAAGCAGCCGCATAGCACAAGGAGACCAGCTCAGTGCTTTGTGACCATCTACAGGGGTGGGACAGGGAGGGTGGGAGGGAGGAAGATACAAGAGGGAAGAGATATGGGGATATATGTATATGTATAGCTGATTCACTTTGTTATAAAGCAGAAACTAACACACCACTGTAAAGCAATTATACTCCAATAAAGGTGTTAGAAAAAAGAGTCTGTACCAACAAATGAAATAAAATTTAAACTTAAAAAAAAAAAAAAGGAATTTGACCTGTTTATTCAGAAGGATCAATCCAGTGCTTTGTATAGGAACAACCTCTGAGTATCATTTTCTAGATCATTATAATTAGAGATTATAGATTTATTAGGGGGCAAGGGGAAAACATCTATTTAAACTTCGTAGTTACAAATAATGAGCATTTAAAATAGGGTGTAATTGTTTGAACCAATCAACATACGTTTCTAGTCTGTATTATACTCATGCTACTGCTGGCATTGTGGTGGCTATACAGAAATGGTCTCTAACCTCAGTGAATTTATAATCTACTGGAGGCAGAAATACATAAATAATAAAACAACTGGGAGAACCTTTACCCTTTTTAAGTGCTAATTTACCAAGGCCTTCCCAGATCAGAACATGAGCAGTGGCATACTAAGGGCAGAGTGGGAACAGCAGTCTGCCCCAGGTGCAGGCAATAAAGGGAATACAATAATAAAACCAACTGTCTAACTGCTTTCTATAATTGCCAGGCAATTCTAAACAATGTCAGTGAATAGGGACTTCTGCCCCCCAGGATCTTTTGTTGGTTGTGGCAGATTGTATTCTTCAAAGATGGCTGCAACAGTCCCGCCATCCCCTTGCTCCCTTGCCATTCCCTCATTAAGTGGTGAAGTCAAATTCTCCTCCCTTTGAATCTGGGCAGTCTTATGACTTGCTTGTAAACAACAAAATGCAGCAGGTGTGACACTATGAACTCATAAAAGCCAATGAACTTCTGCTTTGTTCACTGGAACACTCGTGCTTCGAGTCTTGTAGGAAACCTGACCATCTGGGGCAGCCATGCTCTGAGGAAGCCAAGACCTATGGAAAAGTCATATATAAGTAGCCCTAGTCTTCAAGTCCTCCCAGCCCTGATGCAGCATCTGAATGAACAATCTTTCAGATGATTCCATGCTCTAGATATCAAGGCGCCCTTGGAGCCAGCCTTTGAGTCTTGTCAACTGAGGCCAAAAACATCATGTAGAAGAGACAAGACAGCCATCTGCGTCTTTTTTTAATATCTGACCTACAGAATCTGTGAGCACAGTAAATTGTTTTATTCCAAGTCTGGGATGGTTTGTTAAGGAGCAATAGTAAGTGGAACATTGGTTTAAGCTGAAATAATTGATGCTGTTTCTTATGAGTGTTTATATATATATATATATATATATATATGATCTTCAAATCAGCACATTTTGACTACATAATCTCTAATAAATATTGTATTGTACATGGAAGTTAACTTGAACTCCCAGCTATACTTTCGACTTCTGGCATGTGGACTCAGCCACACATACTCATCTGGAGAGTAAGTCTGTAAAGGCTGGGAACCATTCAAGCACACTTTGGTCATGGAGTGTCTCAAACCCCTATGGTGCCACATTTAAACAGTAGATTTGAGAGGGAAAAAAAAATGAAGCTTAGTAACTGTAAAGATGAAGAAACCTTGAATTATTTTGATTCTGCCAATCTACGTGACTACTTGGAGTTTTTATGTTTAACTTAATGAAATGATGTAATGAAATAATAAGATGCTTCAGCATAATAAAATCATAAAATAATGGAAAAGCAGTGTATAGTGTTTTTATTGGGTAAGTGCAAACTTTAGTTCATACGTGAAACACTTTACCAAATTTTAATGCCTTTAAAATTAAAACATTCTTATTTATCTTAAACCTGAAAAAATGAATCAATAAAATAATGATTATTACTGTTATCATATAAATATTACTGAAAGTAATTTTTCCATTTAAAGGAAGGGATGCTAAAGAATGATGTGCTTTGGTGTCAAATAGGCTAGGTGTGCCACTGAAGGCGGGTAGAGTAATTTCAATTAAAAAGATGTGACTAAACTTCAAAAAGGAGATCAACCTTGCTCTAGGTTATAAAGGTAAAGAGCGTGTTTCTTTTTACTACAAAATGTTTGAACCCCCTTCCTTACAGTACACCTCCCATATGGGAAGCACAGACTCTATCCCACCAATAAAGCCAACAAGAGCTGGACAGTGCCTTCCTCAAAGCCCTGGCAAGCCACCTGCTGGCACGTGACCCACACTCAATCAGATGTACCTGCAGGCCTGCAAGTGACACAGAGAAGCGGATAAAGTGAAATATTCATTCCACCGGGAGCTGCAGTGGAAGCCGTGCTCGTAGAGGCATGGCAAGAGGGTGGCAATGTGGTGAACGGGTCCTGTGGTCACAGCAGTGTATCCTCACCAAGCCCTTCCTGTGGTCAGATTCTGGCTGAGTTCTGGCTGCTCAGGTTCCATCGGTTCCTGCTCATTCCCTGAACCTAGTTTTTCAGCCGGTCCTTTCACCTCATTTGGGCTAAATCAGCCAGATTCACTTTCTATTATGTGTAGTAGAGAACTTTGGCTGATACATGAAAAGGTGACTAGAATTTTGATTAGGTGAATATGGAGGTAGGAGGTACTGCAGATACTGTAGGTTGAGAGAGAACAGCAAAAGTAAAAGTATTAAAGTGGAAAAAAATACTGTGGTCAGTAACTGTGGTGATGATCTAGTGTGAACTGAGTTCATGTGACCTGGGAACCGAGCTCATGAAAGAGGGTGTTATGAATTTAGGGAGGTGTCTTAGCTCAAGCTGCCATAATAAAATACCATAGACTGGATGACTTAAACAACATATTTATTTTCTCACAGCTCTGAAGGCTGGAAGTCTGAGATCAGGGACCAGTATGGTTGGGTTCTGCTGAGAGTCTTCTTCCTGGTTTACAGAGAGCTGCCTTATTTTGGTGTCCTCACATGGCTGAGAGAGCAAGCTCTCTGATGTTTTTTCTTATAAGGGCACTAATCCCATCATAAGGACCTCATCTAAACCTAATTAACCCCCAAAGGTCCCACTTCCAAATGCCATCAATTGGAAGTCAGGGCTTCAATATATTAATATGAATTTTGCAGGAGACACAATTCAGTCTATAGCAGAAGGGAAGACAGGACAAAGAGGCTCTCGTATATCACGTGTAGGAGTGTGACCCTTGAGGGGTTGGTGAGGGGAGACTATGAAAAGCTTTTGTGCAAAGACAGACTTGCTTACACTCATGCTTTAGGAGTGTTACTCTAGTGGCACAGGGTAAAATGGATGGGGTAAGTGAAGAGCTTTCTTAGGAAACTTTTTTGGGAGGCTGCTGCAATAGTCGAGGCAAGTGATTTAAAGGACCCATGTTCAAGCAGAAGTGTGGGGGGCAGGGTGGAGAAGAAGAGTCTGGATTTGAGAGATTTCACATGTGGAACCAACATAATTAATCAGACATCTGACGTGGGGGTGTGGAAGTAGGAGGAGTTGAGGAAGACACAGGTTTCACTTGGGTAACTGGGAGGGTAGGAATGCCAATAATCAAATCAGAAGATACAAAAGCAGTAGCTAGTTTGGAGCAATGACAAGGTCATGATTTTCATTTTTGAAATGCTGAGTTTAAGGAGCTGATGAAACACAACATATTTATGTTCAAGTTAGGAATAAACTCTGGAGTTCAGGACAGAGGATAAGGCCAGGGAAGGAGTTTGAGGGTTCACTTCAAAAGACATGGAAATGGCGATGAATGAGATCACCCTTGGGAGGGATAACAGAGGGAAGAAAAGGAGGTCAAGAACAGAAACCTGGTAAATGCTGGTAGGTGGTTTTCTGACATTGCAGTAAAGCACTTAATGAGACAGAAGGCCAATTTGGAAAATATAATGTTCTCAAAGGTTAAAAAAAGAGAAAAGTTCAGATAGGAGGGGGTGATCAGGAGTCTCAGTGATGTTGAAATGGTCAGAAAGACAAGGATCTGAAGAGGCTTCTGATTAAGACCTCTGGTGGAGGAAATCTGAAGAGTATTTAGGTAGAGTGTATGCAGGGTGGAGAAGGACAAAACCCACACTGTAACTAGTTTAGAAGGTGAGGAAGTATAAACTAGTCTTTCTAGAAGCTTCTTTCAGAAATGGGATGGTAGTTCAAATTAATGGATGGTTTCTGTGTGATTGCTGGTTTTATTTTTTGGTGGTGGAAATTTTAGCATGTCTAAGGAAATCATATTTCCCTCCATTGTACGTAGCTAATGGCACACATCCCTATATATAGAAAGAGGCCTGATTAATATGTTTGAGGAAGGAGAGGAAGCAGTAAATAAACTGTATGTAAAACGCTTCACACAGTGAGCGCTCAGTAATAATTATTTTTATACTCTAAATTTCTATATTATTATAAAAGAATTTCTATTTGTTATTTGAAGTCCTTTGTTCTTCCAAGATTTTCTTTAAATGGTGTAAGCAAACGAAAGGCTCAAAGCAGACTGTGTTCATAGGAAAAGGTGATGTCTTTTGTAATACAGTGGAGGATGTGACAGGAAATCTGGATTTAAACTATATCGTCAGTTTAGGAGGAGCTTGATGACTGAAATTACGGTGTTATCATTTTTTTCCTATACATTAAGGCAATTCAAATGCAAATATATTTGACACAGGGAGGATCACAGAAGAAAATACATCACACTACTAAGCCCTTATCTTATTAGATCCTCTCTGAGTTAGAACTAGATGAAAGCTGTGTGGCAGCCACAGAGGTAAGTTGCTCTCATCTCCCCTCAGAAAAGATCAAGCTCTTCTGCTGTTAGGAGAGCAGTGAGCTGAGAATCTCCACCTGTAAAGCATTTGGATTCTCCACAGTGTTTGAAAAGAGGCCACAATCTTCCTGGCCAGACCCCCACCAGCGACTAAGAATGGCAGGGGACCTAAGGCTTGGCCATTTATGCCCAATGTTGGGCTCTTCTAATGGACCACCTCTGCTCAAGACTGGCTGAGACTCTCCCTATCCAACCTTGCTACTTTCCTCTAACTTTTGAAAGGACTGCCTCCCCTCCAAGCTGCCAATAAATCTCGTCCACTTCCTGGAGGATCCTAACTAATGGAGTTGGTACCAGGGCTGGTCTAAGAAAGCAGGTGGTAAGACAGGGTTTGGGAACAAATCCTGGCCGGAAATAAGGACCCAATTCTATGTGGTGTGTGAGGCACAGACAGTCTGCCAGATAGCAATGCAATTGCTAAAAGCCATCAGTAGTGGCTTGGGAGAATGCTCCGGTAGGAGTAGGGTAACCAATTCATCCTGGTTTACACAAACTTTCCCGATTTTACCACTGAAAGTCTGAAGTCTGATAGTTGGTCACACTAGGTGGGAGGAAGATGCTAACCAGGTTGATGATCCAGTTGAGAAATCGGGGAAACGTTGCCTTCAGGGATAATAAAACTGGCTGACTCTTATTAAGTCGTGTTGGTGCCCTAGAGAGAGAAAATGATAAGCTGAGGGTAGTTAACAAACAAATGAAAACTGTGTCGGCCAGAGAGCCTCTTTGGTAACTTAGAAAGAGGCTGTTTATTCTGCAGTGTGAGGGTAGAAAAAGCTGAAGGCCTAATTTATGACTTACTAGCTAAGAGTCAGGGGGCCTTCAAAGATGACTGAGTGCTCAGCTAAGGCAGGTCTATTGTGCCAAGGTCAGGACCCTGGTTTGGAAAATCTAAGACCTTAACACAAAGGATGGGGACATCTGGCTGGATGTGCCTGAAGACTTTGGTTCACCAAGACTCCTCTAAACCCTCGGAGCCTTCAGACGTGGCCCACCTCTACCTACAAAGTGCTGGTACTCCCCCAGTCCACCCATGCCAGGACGCATGATTGTGGCGGAATGAGAAGTCTCTGTCCCCCAGTGCACCAGGGGACCCCTCATGATCTGCCCCCACCTCCCCTCCTGGCTGCCAGGCAAATAACTAGGACTCAGTTGCCCAGGATGTGATGAACCTGATGAGAAGCAGATAGATTTCACCCCCAAAGAGCTGCAAGAATTAGCCAGTACACGCTGGCTGGAGCCAGGACAGACCTACAGGGCTGGATTTTGAGGGGGCTTTATCAAGGAAGATGAAACCGAAACACGGTAAGGGAGTGTTTGTTGACACCAGGACACGTTCCCTGGGGATGTAGGATTTAACACTCTTGCAAGGCCCCAGGGGACAGTACAAGCACCTTGCTGGGCTGGCTCCTGAAAGCCTAGAGCAAATGGTTCCTTTCTCTTAATGAAGCTGACATGCCTGAATTGCCTTGGCAGTTGGTGGGGGAACAAATGAAAAGTCTCAGAGAAGTGGGTGTTGCTGGAATGGACATACAACATGATCTCAAAGGCGCACCAGAGTATTGTGTACCATGGGAGGACCTAGGAGCTATTCCTTGAGGCATCAGGAGTGTGCTAAGTGAGAGGGGTACCAGCGTGACACAGAAGTTCAGTGGCGCTTCTCCTGTGCAGGCCAGGGTTGATGGTAGGAGAGCCTATCACAGAGCTGGGTTCCTTGATATCTATGCAGATGATGAGGAGCCTGAAGAAAGAGAAGCCAATTATCATTATGGGTGCTTAACCATCAGAAGAGGGGTGGGGTGGGAGGGAGTGTCTCAGTTATCATAATAATGCAGAAGGCCTGAGTGACAGCCAAGCAGACTTGACCAGCAGCAAGTTTCAAAGATGATTTATAGCTCATAGTCTTCCCTAGGGGCAAAACAGATGGGGAGCCAATGAGACTACTTAATATATAATCACAAGAAAGCAAGAATGCAGAGCTGAGAGTGGATGCTGCAATAAAAACTTTTACTCCTTTGTGCAGTTATCAGACCTGAATCAAACTCATTGACTGAAGAGGCAGCTGTTCTCCAGAGGGAAGGACCTGCAAAACTATAGAAAGTATACATTGTAATGATTTTCCCAGTCCTGCCCCAAAAGGACCTGCGACCATTCATTCAGGTGACTACACTAGGGAAAAGAGAATATCCAGATATTTTGAGGACTATTGGACATAGGATCCCAATGGACATTGTTACCTGGACACCTGAATTAACACCATCATGGCCTCATGGTAGAGTAGGGTCACATAGGGACTAAATAAATGAGTCCAGGCCAAAGTCTGGCTCACAGTGGATTTACTAGGTCTGAGAGCACACCTAGTGGTCATCTTCCCCTGGGCAGCTGGAGTATTGGGTAATTCAATTGGAAGCTTATGAAACTATATTCTCCCAGTCCTGCCAAGATAATAAATAAAAAATAATATTGCATTAGGAAAGGGAAGATGGTGAGGATTTAATGCCACCGATTAGGATCTTAAGAATGCAGGGGTGGTAGGTCTCCTCGTCTCCATTTAATTCACCGGTCTGGAAAGATCCTGGAGAATGAATGTAGACTACTGAATCTTCAACCAAGTAGTGGTGACCACTGATTTGTTAAATGTGTTCTTTTCTATCTCATTCAAGAAAGAGGATGAGAAACGGTTCACATTCACATGGAACGAGCAACTCCTTACATCACAGTTTATGTCAGTGCTATGTTAACTCTCCTACTCTTTGCCACATCATAGTCTGAAGTGAGGTGGACATTCTGAACATCTCGCAGACCACCATACTGATCCTTACAGCCAAGACATCATTCTGATCAGGCAAGATAAACAAGAGGTGGTTAGCACACTGGAGCCTTGGGAAGACACATTCCACACTTACGAATACAGTTCTGGCCCGTAACATCAAAGTAATATTGCCTACCACAGAGGCCTAATCAGCATTAAGCATGGCCAGTGGGAGTTAGGTTATTATGTCGCCAATTATTGTACATTGTAAAGAAGTTGAAGATAACTTAGAAATTGTCATTTTAAAAGCAATTGAAGTTCTTTTAACATCTCAAACAATGTGCAGAACACAGATATTCAAAATTAAGGTTCATAAGAATAAAATACGTATTCGCTTAAAATCAGAGTACAATTAAAGTCCAGTAATAATGACCATTTGTGTAACTTTTAGTGTTTGAGCTACCTGGCTGCCTGGAAAATAGGACACAAAACAGGAACTTATGGAATGCATACTTTTTTGACAACCTTCCTAATTCATATTGTGGAACATTTCAATTAAAATCAACTAAGTAGTTTTCTTCACCTACTATATGTAAGGTACTGGACTCTGAAGATAACTCAGAATGTAGCTGCCTTCTGTTCACTGGGGCATATCTCAGGAGGTAGTGCAATGTAAGAGACCAAATACTGGCTTTGGAGTCACACCGACCTGGGTCACAGTACCAGCTCTAACAAAAACTAGCTGAATACCTTTAATCACGTTAATTAGCCTCTTGTATCCTCAGCTTTGTTACCTTTAAAATGAAGACACCCAAACTCATTCCAGCCATTGTGAAGATTAAGGCATAGAGAGTAGTTCGTATGATGCTAGACAGTTACTTTTTAACAAATGGAAGCTGGGGAACAGGAGGATGGAATACAGAAACAGTATGAAATACAAAACTTGGGCCCAGGGACTTGGCTCCGTTTAGCCATAGCACCTAAGTAAGCTGGTGGTGGCGTATAAACCCTGAGGTGCACAGCAGAGCATTGACTCTAGGTCTAGGTCTGACTCCTATTCCTGTGCTCTAAGAGAAACTGATTAGGGATCCCTCAGCTGCTTGAATCTATACATTTCATATCGTCTGACTCTGGTCTCCTCAGCACTAGGGCTTTCAATCTTAAGGAAACCAGCTGAATTTAAATCCCTATCGTTTCATGTCTGAGATTGACAACCTTAAAATATTCCCTAAGCTTTTAGCTTCTTTCCTTTTTAACTCCCTCTTTAGTCTCTATCAGGCCATTTTAAACTTCAGGAGGAGTTGATATCAGTAGGTACAGGCTGGATGCATTCTAAGTACTCAAAATATATTTAATGAAACTGAAGTAAATAAAATCATTCGAAAGAACTGCTTCTGCAACGTTATTTTACTCTGTATTGCTTATTAACTCAAGCATATGGCCTCAGATTGGTTTACAAGGTCTTTCTGATTTATTTATTCCTGCTAATCCTTAAACCTCACAATCCCCCCACAACACACACACACACCATATACTCCTAATGTGAGCTCCCGCACCTTAGTCCATCCTAATTGTGTCTGCTGTTTCTTGCTCCTGGCCTTTGCTTTCTCCCTGTCCCCTTACCTGGAATGCCTCTTCTTTACCTATTCAAATCATATTCATCTCCAAGACCCATCCCAAGGACCACTGACTTCTGAAGCTCTCCCCATGGTGCTTGTCAGAAGTGACCTCTTCCCTCCTGGACGCTCAGTGGCTCCCACTGTCATTACCTGCTACACTAACAATCATATTTTACTTAGAGCTTTATTAGGTGCCATCCTCAGGACAAACTTCTCCTGTAGGCACAGTGATACTTCTAGGGCCCATGATACTTCTAGGGACCCATGAAACTGTCTTAATATCTTTTAAAATCAGAAGGAAAAAGTGAATATTAAAGAAAATGTTGAATGTATATTATTTACAAATTTGTTTTTATAGTAATGAGGTCATTTTGTTTCAATGGCAGAAGGGGCCTATGAAGGCACATGTAAGTGCCTAGGGCCTACAAAAGTCATAATGCAGCCCTGGCTATCTTATATTATATTGCCCAATGATAGTAAGTCCCCTTTTCCTAATTAGAATGTGCAAGTGCCGCCAGCAATCCCCAAGCTGGAGTTGGCTAACACCTAAGAAACCCCAGATGTATGAATGGAATGCCACGACATATTTTTCAATATTTCAACGAACCTAACAGAACAGTATATTTACCCATAATAAGCCCACACGCACTAAGTAAAATGTCAGTAACTCTTTGCTTTTGGCTGGAACTATATTAAGTCAGTTGGCGACACTGGTGATCTCATGCTGCTGAGTGGTTCTGATATGTTGTGGAACGCACAGGAATTTTTGTGATGTGACCAGAAAACCAGATGCCACTACAAAGCCACAGGTCAATCACCGAATACCCAGATATAAGTGTCACTTACAGAAGCCAGGTAAAATTAAGGTGAAGAGGCAGAGTATCCATGTGTCTTTAATCATTTACTGCTTGTTATTTAATAATTGTATGTGTGCAGTTTTAATAACTGTATTGTGCAGTTTCAAAGCAGCATATTATAGTTTTATTATTATGGACCATTGTTTAATATCTGGGCCTAAGTTGCGAGAAGGAAAAGTGTTAATGTGTTAATAGAAAACTTAAAGACATGGAGTTCATGGAGGAGTGGGGGGGAGGGGAAAGATAAACTATAAAAGGGGTCTATGGTAGTGAAAATACTGGAACCCCATGGGTACTTTGCGGATACCTTTCGTACCTTCCCCACCTGTTACCAATAACACATAGCTGAAGGCGGACAGCAGAACCGTCAGTCGGCTAATATCAGTGGTTGTGGCACAGGTAGTCAAGTAATAGCACAGCAGCCACATTATGAGTGGGTGCTCAGTAAATACTTTTTGATATATTATCTAGTAGAATAAAATTTGCTCATTTGAAATCTAGAGCACAGGGACCTTACACATTTCAGTGTTAAATGACTCCTGAGCAGAGAAGATTTAGAGGAATGGCTTTCTGAGGGCAGCCAGGTCTCACCAGCCAGTGAAGACCAATTTGCGAAGGCAGCCCAGAGCTTTTCTTTTTACCCACCCCAACCCTTCTTCTCCAAACACAGTCCCCGACCAGTCAGTCTCATGGCGCCAACTGCTGCAAGTAATAGGCATGCTCCGCCAAGTTCCTGTACCCCAGAATGAAGCCCTGCTCGTGCCCCTGTGCAGAATTAGGTAAAACATCACAAAAGGAGGGGCAGACACACCAGTGGGCTGTGTTTATTTAACTCTGGTCTTGGCAGCCTGCAAGCAGTCATTGCTGCACGTGGGACCTTGTGAACTTATTATAAAAGATGGCCATGTGGGAAGTGACAGTAGGATGATACGAATGATCTGTCGACAACGAGGAGGAAGAAGAGAAGAAAATGATATTTTAGAGCTTTCTACTAATATTCTGGGAAAAGACTGTAGTAAATTGTTTAATGTCCACAAATTCCTCCTTTCCCAGCATATTCACTCTTTATAATCTGACTTTGCTGTGCCTCCCATCTCTAGGTGGAGACTGTTTCTCCATCCCCATCAATCTGGGCTGGCCTTGTGATGTGATTGGATCAAGAGAATACAGAGATGGGGATGCTGAACAAGTTTTGGAACCTATGCCTCAGGATGCCTTACAGCTTGGACCTCTGCCCTTTTGGTAGGCTGCTCTAAGATTCTGTCAGGGAAAACAACCTGTGAGAAAGGCCTCTTGAGAATGAGAGAGCCCAGCTATTGGGGCTGTCCCAGCTCAGTCCACCCCCAGCTGACTGGTCAGCTGAATGCCACCCACGAGAGAAGCAAAGAGGATTGACTACCAAGAAAAGCACAGGTCAGCCTACAGAGTCCTGAGGATAATAAATTCTTGTTTTGAGGTTAAGGGTGGTTTGTTACGTGGCAACAGACAGTGGGAAAAGACTAATATTCAATAAATGTAGCTGACCCTTCCCATTTTTAAAAAAGATTTTCAGGGCTTCCCTGGTGGCGCAGTGGTTGAGAGTCCGCCTGCTGATGCAGGGAATGCGGGTTCGTGCCCCGGTCCGGGAAGATTCCACATACCGCGGAGCGGCTGGGCGGGCGAGCCGTGGCCGCTGGGCCTGCGCGTCCGGAGCCTGTGCTCTGCAACGGGAGAGGCCACAACAGTGAGAGGCCCGCGTACCGCAAAAAAAAAAAAAAAGATTTTCAGAAAATCTAAGGCCAGAATTGGAAGTGACCTAAAGAGACCATTCTACGACTTTTTCTTTCAATGGTTTATGAGGTTAACTGGAAAGTCACCAAATATTATGTCTCGTTCTCAACTCTGGAGTTCATTTGACTTTAATCAAAAAAAGCTTTATCCATTTTATATGAAAAGGAATACCACACAGCTAAATTTAAATATTATTCTAATGCAACTTAACACTGAATTATAAATGTAATGGTTGAGGGTTAAATAACCTTTAGAATTTTTTCCTGGGAAACCGACAGCATTTGCAAAACTAGGCATAGGATTTTCTTTTTTCCTGAAAGTTCTCAGTAAAGCAGAAGAGAACAACTCTGTGACCAAATTATCTCCAAAGCCTTAATTAAAGTCAGATGCTAAGGGAGAGTTCAAGTTCCTTAATTTTATTTACTAATCCACAAAGAGAAGCAGCAGGAAAATATTCTTCAGTTCTTATTCACATAGTTCCTCCTAGGGCTCATTTATTTTTATTTATGTGTTTACATACATTTATAACACCTTCACCACATTAAACAAATCTCTCTCCCTAAATATAGAAATAAGCCTATTTCCACAGAGAATATTGAGTATATGGCTGTCTTCCCCTATTTACCTACATGTCAAAATTCTGGCAAGTGTTTCATGAGACTGTATTAATTTGAAACACCCCAACATTTCTCTTATATAGTTTCCCCAAGGTGTCTCCAGTGAAGCTGGGAAGAAATATATGTACAGGTTCGAACAGAACAGCAAATCCTGACTACTCCCTCCATCTGCAGTAGGAGTTATATTCAGAGTTGCCATGGCAGCCGCCCACACTTACACACACAAAGGGGTGGTGGAGAAGAGAGAAAAGCAGTTAGCAGAGAACAGAATCTATTGTTAAAAAGACAGCGGTACCCTTCAATGTAATTACAAGCAGGAATGCTGACTTTTAGTCTGAATCACTGTTTAACGATAGAAGAATTCCGAATGCTGGAGTGTTATTAATTTTTTTCTCTAAACATATCTACCATCTGAACCTTTGGTTTTAACTTTTATGTATGCTGAAATTATGTAGGACCAGGAGGGAACTCAGCTAACCACACACACATTAGGGCTAATATGATTTAATGATTCCCTCTCTGGAACATTTAGAATCATTGTAGCCAGGAAAAAGTGTGGTTCTATGGATCCGGGCAAGTTACTTCACCTTCTGAGTGTCCTCATCTGTAAAATGTGCATAATAATATTATATACTTCATGAAGTTGTTATGAGGATTCAATAAATTAATACAAATAATCAGTTATTACAATAATAATAATGATAAATAAAGAACAAATTTTAAAACACATAAATAAGAACGAGTAATGTATTAAATAAATTAGTAAAAGTAAAGCACTCATGCCTGGCATATAGCAAATGCTCAATAAATGTTTGCTAATAATAATAATTATTATTATTAAAACATCTCCAAAGGTTTATTACAGATTAGAACAGTATGGCTTATAATTCAGAAGCAGTTTAAATAAATGTCTTTAAGTAAGTTGCTAAAAAAAAAAAAAAGAAGTTGCTAAAACAAATGCCAGCAGACACACCATTTTGGCAGAATAAAAAGACCAAGTATCTCACTATACTAACACATTCACCACCATTGGCACACCCTGATTACACAGTAAAATCTAACATCTATATCAGTGCTAAGATAACCATGTCACAGTATTTGGGGTCAGAGAGTATTCTAAAATTTGTCTAAAGTCATTGGCTTGATCACATGTGTATATGCAGATACATTTACAACTCATACCCAGATACAAATACAAACATCAGATTTAGATGTGATGACAATGAGTGAAAAGTACTTTATGGCTCCTGATTCACTCAAGTTTTAAATCTTCATATTAAGGCTGAATGTTCCATATTCTAGGAGAGGTGGAACACGCAGTCAAGCAATTTAGTGAATAGGAAAGAATACGCATGGCTTAGAAGATTTCATATAAAGTCTACACACCTTCAAGTGTGTAGCGGAAATCAGGAGAAATTAGAGGAACACAGTTGGGAGCAGAGTGAGTGTAAGAAGGAAACTGTAACTGGAAAATTGTACAGAAGTCAGAAGAGAAAATGGATAGGATGGGATTTGATCCTTAACTCTATAAAAATTTTCTTGATGGGATTTTTTTAAAAGTCCAGGTAGTGAAAAGTAATAAAGAGGAGATTGGTTCAAGATGGCGGAGTAGAAGGACGTGCTCTCACTCCCTCTTGCTAGAGCACCGTAATCACAACTAACTGCTGAACAGTCATCGACAGGAAGACACTGGAACTCACCAAAAAAGATACCCACATCCAAAGACAAAGGAGAAGCCACAATGAGATGGCAGGAGAGGTGTAGTCACAATAAAATCAAATCCCATAACTGCTGGGTGGGTGACTCACAAACTGGAGAACACTTTTACCACAGAAGTCCACTCACTGGAGTGAAGGTTCTGAGCCCCATGTCAGGCTTCCCAACCTGGGGGTCCGGCAATGGGAGGAGGAATTCCTAGAGAATCAGACCTTGAAGGCTACTGGGATTTGATTGCAGGACTTCGACAGGACTGGGGGAAACAGAGACTCTACTCTTGGAGGGCACACACAAAGTAGTGTGTGCATCGGGACCCAGGAGAAGAAGCAGTGACCCCATAGGAGACTGAACCAGACCTACCTGCTAGTGTTAGAGGGTATCCTGCAGAGGCGGGGGCTGGCTGTGTCGCACCATGAGGACAAGGACACTGGCAGCAGAAGTTCTGGGAAGTATTCCTTGGCGTGAGCCCTCCCAGAGTCGGCCATTAGCCCCACCAAAGAGCAGGATAGGCTCCAGTGCTGGGCCGCCTCAGGCCAAACAACCAAAAGGGAGGGAACCCAGCCCCACCCATCAGCAGACAAGCAGATTAAAGTTTTACTTAGTTCTGCCCACCAGAGCAACAGCCAGCTCTACCCACCACCAGTGCCTCCCATCAGGAAACATGCACAAGCCTCTTAGATAGCCTCAATCCTGCAGCCTGTGGAACAAAAACCACATTCACAGAAAGATAGACAAAATGAAAAGGCAGAGGGCGATGTATCAGATGGAGGAACAAGATAAGATCTCAGAAAAACAACTGAATGAAGTGGAGATAGGCAATCTTACAGAAAAACAATTCAGAATAATGATAGAGAAGATGATACAGGACCTCAGAAAAAGAATGGAGGCAAATATTGAGAAGATACAAAAAGTGTTTAACAAAGACCTAGAAGAATTAAAGAACAAACAAACAGAGATGAACAATACAATAATTGAAATTGATTCCTAGAAGGAATCAATAGCAGAATAACTGAGGCAGAAGAACGGATAAGTGACCTGGAAGACAGAATGGTGGAATTCACTGCTGTGGAACAGAATAAAGAAAAAAGAATAAAAAGAAATGAAGACAGCCTAAGAGACCGCTGAGACAACATTAAATGCAACATTTGCATTATAGGGGTCCCAGAAGGAGAAGCCAGAGAGAAAGGACCCCAGAAAATATTTGAAGAGATTATAGACGAAAACTTCCTTGACACGGGAAAGGAAATAGTTAGCCAAGTCCAGGAAGCGCAGAGAGTCCCAGGCAGGATAAACCCAAGGAGCAACATGCCAAGACACATAGTAATCTAACTGACAAAAATTAAAAAGAAAGAAAAATTATTGAAAGCAACAAGGGAAAAATGACAAATAACAAACAAGGGAACTCCCATAAGGTTAACAGCTGATTTCTCAGCAGAAACTCTACAAGCCAGAAGGGAGTGGCAGGACATATTTAAAGTGATGAAAGGGAAAAACCTACAACCAAGATTACTCTACCCAGCAAGGATCTCATCCAGATTTGACGGAGAAATCAAAAGCTTTACTGACAAGCAAAAGCTAAGAGAATTCAGCACCACCAAATGAGCTCTCCAACAAATGCTAAAGGAACTTCTCTAAGTGGGAAACACAAGAGCAGAATAGGACCTACAAAAAAACTCAGAACAATTAAGAAAATGGTCATAGGAACATACATAGTGATAATTACCTTAAACATGAATGGATTAAATGCTCCAACAAAAAGACACAGGCTGGCTGAATGAATACAGAAACTAAACCCATATATATGCTGTCTACAAGAGACCCACTTCAGACCTAGGGACACATACAGACTGAAAGTGAGGGGATGGAAAAAGATATTCCATGCAAATGGAAATCAAAAGAAAGCTGGAGTAGCAATACTCATATCAGATAAAATAGACTTTAAAATAAAGAATGTTACAAGAGACAAGGAAGGACACTACATAATGATCAAGGGATCAATCCAAAAAGAAGATATAACAATTGTAAATATATATGCACCCAACACAGGAGCACCTCAATACATAAGGCAACTGCTAACAGCTATAAAAGAGGAAATTGATAGTAACACAATAATAGTGGGGGACTTTAACACCTCATTTACACCAATGGACAGATCATCGAAACAGAAAATTAATAAGGAAACACAAGCTATAAATGACACAATAGACCAGCTAGATTTAATTGATATTTATAGGACATTCCACCCAAAAACAGCAGATTATACTTTCTTCATGGGACATTCTCCAGGACAGATCACATCTTGGGTCACAAATCAAACCACACTAAATTTAAGAAAATTGAAATCATATCAAGCGTGTTTTCTGACCACAACACAATGAGATTAGAAATCAATTACAGGGAAAAAAAGTTAAAAAACACAAACACATGGAGGCTAAACAATACATTACTAAATAACCAAGAGATCACTGAAGAAATCAGAGGAAATCAAAAAATACCTAGAGATAAATTACAATGATGATTCAAAACCTATGGGATGCAGCAAAAGCAGTTCTAAGAGGGAAGTTTATAGTAATGCAAGCCTACCTCAAGAAACAAGAAAAATCTCAAATAAACAATCTAACCTTACACCTAAAGGAACTAGAGAACGAAGAAAAACAAAACCCAAACTTAGCAGAAGGAAAGAAATCATAAAGATCAGAGCAGAAATAAATGAAATAGAAACAAAGAAAACAATAGCAAAGATCAATAAAACTAAAAGTTGGTTCTTTGAGAAGATAAACAAAATTGAGAAACCATTAGCCAGATGCATTAAGAAAAAGAGGGAGAAGACTCAAACCAATAAAATTAGAAATGAAAAAGGAGAAGTTACAACACACACTGCAGAGATACAAACCACCCTGAGACTACTACAAGCGACTCTATGCCAATAAAATGGACAACCTGGAAGAAACAGACAAATTCTTAGAAAGGTATAACCTTCCAAGACTGAACCAGGAAGAAATAGAAAATATGAACAGACCAATCATAAGTAATGAAACGGAAACAGTGATTAAAAATCTTCCAAGAAACAAAAGTCCAGGACCAGATGGCTTCACAGGTGAATTCTATTAAACATTTAGAGAAGAGCTCACACCCATCCTTCTCAAACTCTTCCATAAAATTGCAGAGTAAAGAACACTCCCAAACTCATTCTATGATGCCACCATCACCCTGATACCAAAACCAGACAAAGATACTACAAAAAAATGAAATTACGGACCAATATCACTGATGAATATAGATGCAAAAATCCTCAACAAAATACTAGCAAACAGAATCCAACAACACATTAAAAGGATCATACACAATGATCAAGTGGGATTTATCCCAGGGATGCAAGGATTCTTCAATATATGCAACAATCAATGTGATACACAATATTACCAAATTGAAGAATGAAAACCATCTGATCATCTCAATAGTTGCAGAAAAAGATTTTGACAAAATTCAACACCCATTTATGATAATAACTCTCCAGAAAGTGGGCAGAGAGGGAACCTACCTCAACATAATAAAGGCCATATATAACAAACCCACAGCAAACATCATTCTCAATGGTGAAAAACTGAAGCATTTCCTCTAAGATCAGGAACAAGACAAGGATGTCTCACCACGATTATTCAACATAGCTTTGGAAGTCCTAGCCACGGCAATCAGAGAAGAAAAAACAATAAAAGGAATACAAATTAGAAAAGAAGAAGTAAAACTGTCACTGTTTGCAGATGACATGATACTATACATAGAGAACCCTAAAAATGCCACCAGAAAACTACTAGAGCTAATCGATGAATTTGGTAAAGTTGCAGGATACAAAATTAACACACAGAAATATCTTGCTTTTCTATACACTAATGATGAGAAATTAAGGAAACACTCCCATCTACCATTGCAACAAAAATAATAAAATATCTAGGAACAAACCTACCTAGGGAGACAAATGACCTGTATGCAGAAAACTACAAGACACTGGTGAAAGAAATTAAAGATGATACCAACAGATGGAGAGATATACCATGTTCTTGGATTAGAAGAATCAATATTGTGAAAATGATTATACTACCCAAAGCAATCTACACATTCAATTCAATCCCTATGAACTTACCAGTGGCATTTTTTACAGAGTAGAATAGAAAGTCTTAAAATTTGTATGGAGACACAAAAGACCCCAAATAGCCAAAGCAGCCCTGAGGGAAAAAACAGAGGTGGAGGAATCAGACTCCCTGACTTGAGACTATACTACAAAGCTACAGTAATCAAGACAATATGGTACTGGCACAAAAACAGAAATATAGATCAGTGGAACAGGATAGAAAGTGCAGAGATAAACCCATGCACCTATGTCAACTAATCTATGACAAAGGAGGCAAGGATATACAACGGAGAAAAGACGGTCTCTTTTCCCAGTGGTGCTGGGAAAACTAGACAGGTACATGTAAAAGAATGAAATTACAACACTCCCTCACACCATACACTAAAATAAACTGAAAATGGATTAGAGACCTAAATGTAAGACCAGACACTATAAAACTCTTGGAGGGAAACACAGGAAGAACACTCTTTGACATAAATCACAGCAATATCTTTTTTGATCCACCTCCTAGAGTAATAGAAATAAAAACAAAAATAAACAAATGGAACCTAATGATACCTAAAAGCTTTTTCACAGCAAAGGAAACCATAAACAAGACAAAAAGACAATACTCAGAATGTGAGAAAATATTTGCAAACGAATCAACAAAGGATTAATCTCCAAAACATATAAACAGCACATGCAGCTCAATATTAAAAAAACAAACAACCCAATCAAAAAATGGGCAGAAGACATAAATAGACATTTCTCCAAAGAGGACATACAGATGGCCAAGGAGCACATGAAAAGCTGCTCAACATCAATAATTATTAGAGAAGTGCCAATCAAAACTACAATGAGGTATCACCTCACACCGGTTAGAATGGGCATCATCAGAAAATCTACAAACAACAAATGCTGGAGAGGGTGAGGAGAAAAGGGAACCCTCTTGCACTGTTGGAGGGAATGTAAATTGATCCAGCCACTATGGAGAACAGTATGGAAGTTCCTTAAAAAACTAAAAATACAATTACCATATGACACAGCAATCCCACTACTGGGCATATACCCTGAGAAAACCATAATTCAAAAAGACATATGCACCCCAATGTTCATTGCAGCACTATTTACAATAGCCAGGTCATGGAAGCAACCTAAATGCCCATCAGCAGACGAATGGATAAAGACAATGTGGTATATATGTACAATGGAATATTACTCAGCCATAAAAAGGAATGAAAGTGGGTCATTTGTAGAGACGTGGATGGATCTAGAGACTGTCATATGGAGTGAAGCAAGTCAGAAAGAGAAAAACAAATATCATATACTAACGCAGGACCTAGGAAAACGGTACAGATGAACCGGTTTGCAGGGCAGAAATAGAGACACAGATGTAGAGAACAAACGTATGGACACCAAGGGGGGAAAGCGGCGGGGGGTGGGCATGGTGGTGGGATGAATTGGGAGACTGGGATTGACATGTATACACTGATGTGTATAAAATGGATGACTAATAAGAACCTGCTGTATATTTTTTTAAAAAATTAAATTTAAAAAAAAAGTGGTAGATTAGCTTGGATTAAAAACTTATTTAAAATGTTAAAATGCACACACCCTGGGCTTCCCTGGTGGCGCAGTGGTTGGGAGTCTGCCTGCCGATGCAGGGGACACGGGTTCGTGCCCCGGTCCGGGGGGATGCCACGTGCCGCGCAGCAGCTGGGCCCGTAAGCCATGGCCACTGAGCCTGTGTGTCCGGAGACTGTGCTCCGCGGTGGCAGAGGCCGCGGCAGTGGGAGGCCCGCGTACCGCAAAAACAAACAAACAACAACAAAAAAAATGCACACACCCTTATGACCTCCAAAATTACCGTGCCATCGTGAATGTTATGTATGATGCCATAGTTCCTCTCTTAAACTGTCCTTTCTTTAGTATCCTTTATTTCCAATCTCAAGTAGAGGTGTCACAGCAGATATTCTCTCTTTTAGAGATAAACTGACAAGATTGCATCAGGAGCATTAGAAACATTTCCATAATCAAATAGCTCGTTGAAGGTAAAAATAATTCTGCGTTTTTTCAAGTAATCAGAAATTATCAAATTTGGTTTCAAATTGGTCCTGAGGTCTCATCAATGAGCTGAAATCAGAAGTAGTTATTGGCATTGTTGGACAGGAGAACTCCGAAAGGAAAAATTTTCTGCACTTTTTATTGTAGCTATGGAAAAGCCTTCAAAGCACACTTTTGGGAGTTCAACCTTATAGCTGGCAAGGCACATTCTGGTGATAGAGGGAAAGACTGATGGATATAAATACTGGGGTGAAGAGCTGCCTGCCAAGGCTGCCCTTCTTTGTACTCCTGCCTGTCATTAATGCATTCAGCTTTGACCACTTACTTCCACCTAAATGTCCTAAGATAGCAGCACTTAGGGCCTGGCTCCTACCACTAAAATGATGGCAAATACTCGAGAATAAAGAAAATATATATGATTTTTAAGGGCATTTTGGTTAGTTCTATGAGAAAATATTAAAACACTCATTGAGATATTAAGATGATATAGTTACCAATAACAAAAGAACTTTCTGGAAGAAGAGTGCCTCTTTCCCCGCCTTCACCAGAGTACATTAGAACTTGAGTAGGTGGCTAAGAGGCCTGGGTAGTTCTCTTAATTGCACTATTACAAGTTTATGGCAACTGCTATAGGACAAATTTGTTTCCATTAAGCCTTATTTAATAATAAAGACAAACATATTCTCAAATGGAAATGCTAATGGCTATATTTTTTAATACAACCAAATACCCACACATAATCTCACGAGAGTCAACTGACTTAATTTTATTCACAGTACAAACAGCTATCATTAAAAATAAATTAAATGTCCTGCAGAAAGCTGTTACTGTGACTTCCATTATGGCAGGGAGAAATAATTTCTGCTTTGGGAGAATTACCAAAAAGACAAACTAAGAATGGTTTCTAACTCTTACTTACTGTCAGATACATAGCTGCATAGACACTGAGAGCCGCTTCTTTGGATGGAAATGTTTTCCTTGCTCTCATGATGAGATCCGGGTTGCCCGTGCAGGCCTCTTCCCCACTGATGAACTGCGTATACTGCTGACACCCAAGTGCCGTGTAGTTGGGTTTACACAGGGCGAGAAAATGTGGAGCCAGATTTCCTGTAACTACTTGTCCAGCATTTACAAAGATGTCTGTAGCAAACAGTCCAAACGTATAAATTCCTGAGGAAGAAAACACACCATTTTAACTTTTTGGTTTATTGTGGTTAATTCACAATACACCAAGATGGAAATATTTTAGAAACTATAAAATAGTTCCTACATACATATATATATATATATATATATATATATATATATATATATATATATATATACGGTTCCTTCCATTTCACTCCCTCCAGCTCCTCCCTTTGCTTTCTGAAGTAGTGGGAGTGTTAAATTATTTAACATATTGAGCTGTCTACCACTGGCTACATTTTTATGCACGACAGGTTTATAAGACATATGATAAAAGAAGAAAATATATTCTAAGGCTGTGTTTGGATAATGAGATTTTTTAAATGGAGATGTGTTTCCCTTGAGAGGGTTCAGTCTATCACCTTCTGCTAATGTTAGTAATCTTTATTTTTTCCCTATTTTTGCATTTTTTTTAATCTTACTAACATTAAGCAGAGCAGTCATCTCCCTTTGATTATGCCTCTTAAGCTCATTCAAACTGATATTAACTCAGCTGGAGGTGCCAATTAGCAGCAAAATCCAATGCCATCAGTCTTCATTTAAATACCATGGAAAATCTTAAGTAAAGCAGAATGTTTTCAGATTAATCTCTATATCGCCATCAGAAACACATTTTTTAAAGTTACATAACAGCTAAGTCCCGCCTTATCTTTTATGGCTTGAGTTTCAATTTATCAAATTTGGGACAATTTAGTAAATAATAAAGCAATTACATTATAATGTTTAAATTATCTTCGCAGTAGTAAAATTTATTTACTTTGTTTACCTGAAGGTATAAAATTAAGTACATAAATGTTTCCCCTTTTGTAAGGAACATGCCAATTTACTCAAATACCAAAAATATTTTCTAAATTCAATGTCATTGGTCATTATCACCAAAATTTATCTTTCTACTTAGACAGGATAGGCAAAATAAATTCTTTGGCATCATTGTCAATAAACTTACAGATACAATCCGCAAAGATGTGGTATCTATGTAAAGAAATCCGTTCTTTTATAATTTTGGGTAATAAAATCCATCAGGACATTTTAAAACTATGCCAAAATAATACTTCCCAAACAGTCGGCTCATTAAAAAGTCATAAAATTCTATTATGATAATTCGATGCTTTTTTTTCTTTGTCATATATTTCTGGATTGTTTGTTTCCTAAGCCTTTACATAATTATTGGCAGTTGTGTTGCAACTCACCAGGCTCAAATAATTTTCCAGGATTAGATACATGATTATCCTTTTCATTTTCAAAATATTATGTAACATTATGCAAGGTTCTTGCACCCAAACCTGCACATAGCAAAACTCTATGTGCATACAAACCACCATGAACCAAAGACCTTAGTTCTCTATTGAAAAAACTTACAAGGAAGCAATGAAAAGCTTTCTTTACATCTTACCAGTATTCCATGAGCCATACAAGTAAATGATACTCAAATCAGAAATCTGGCATAAGCAGAGAAATGGAAAAGAACAAAGCTCAATAAAATGTTACCGCATATACTCTCTCTTTCCAAATCTCATGGTCTAGCACGGCAATATAAATGGCAAGTCTTCACCTCTTTTCTCTTGAAACCTAGGCTAAGAAGTACTCATTTTATTTAACCAAACCATTCTTTTTATCTGGTACAATAAGTTTTCCTGTTTAAAATACAGAGGAATGTGTGATAAGGATATGGAAATGTCTCTTGATACTTGTAACGTTCCCAAATGTGCTTTAGAATTAAAATAGTGCATCAGGCCCAAGGCCAATATTGAAGTTAACTACAAAGATACTTATTAAAGTGAGATCTCATGAGTGTATCCACTGTGCTGACCTCCAGAATAAAGTTGCTATGAAGAGTGATGTCTTATTATGCAGTAATGCTTTGCACGCAAGCTTCCATTTTATTTTAACAAACTAGAAACATCCAAATCATGATAAACAAGGAAATAAGAAACAAACCAAAGCACTCCTAAATATTTTATAAAATCATATAAGAAGTAAGAAACATGCAGAGACTTAAAAGCACACTTTGCTGTGTGCCGTTCAGGCGGACTTCGTTTTACTGAGGTTCGCTTTATTGGGCTTTGCAGAGAGTGCATTTTTTTTACAAATGGAAGGTTTGTGGCAACCCTGTATTGAGCAACACTATTGGCACCATTTTTCCAATAACATTTGCTCACTCTGTGTGTCTATGTCACATTTCAGAAATTCTCCCAATATTTCAAAGTTTTTCATTATGATTATATTTGTTATTGGTGATCTGTGATCAGTGATCTTTGATGTTACTATGGTAATTGTTTTGGGGCAGCACAAACTGCACCCATACCAGGCAGTGAATTTAACTGATAAATGTGTGTACTCTGACTGCTCCACCAACCAGCCGTTCCCCTATATTTCTCTCCCTCTCCTCAGGACCCCCTATTCCCTAAGACACAACATTATTGAAATTAGGCCATTAAAAATCCTACAATAGCCTCTAAGTGTACGAGTGAAAGGAAGAGTCACACATCTCACTCTTAATCAAAAGCTAGAAATGATGAAGCTTAGTCGGAAGCTGAGATAGGCTGAAAGCTAGGTCTCTTGGGCTAAACAGTCAGCCAAGTTGCAAACGCAAAGGAAAAGTTCTTAAAGGATGATGAGAAAGCGGAACAGCCTTACTGCTGATATGGAGCAAGTTTTAGTGGTCTGGATAGAAGATCAAACCAGCCATAATACTCCCTTAAACCAAAGCCTAATCTAGAGCAAGGCCCTAACTCTCTTCAATTCTATAAAAGTTGAGAGAGGGCTTCCCTGGTGGCGCAGTGATTGAGAGTCCGCCTGCCGATGCAGGGGACACGGGTTCGTGCCCCGGGCCAGGAGGATCCCACATGCCGCGGAGCGGCTGGGCCCGTGAGCCATGGCCGCTGAGCCTGCGCGTCTGGAGCCTGTGCTCCGCAACGGGAGAGGCCACAACAGTGAGAGGCCCGCGTACCGCAAAAAAAAAAAAAAAAAAGTTGAGAGAGGTGAGGAAGCTACAGAAGAAAAGTTTGAAGCTAGCAGAGGATGATTCATGAGGTTTAAGGAAATAAGTCATCTCCATATCAGGAAAGTAGAAAGTGAAGCAGCAACTGCTGATACAGAAGTTGCAGCAAGCTATCCAGAAGATCTAGCTAAGATCATTACTGAAGGTATCTACACTAAACAACAAATTTTCAATGTAGGCAAAACAACCTGCTATTGGAAGAAGATGCCATCAAGGACTTTCAGATCTAAGGAGAAGAAAATGCCTGGCTCTAAAGCTTCAAAAGACGGGCTGACTCTCTTCCTTGGGGCTTATGCAGCTGGTGATTTTAAGGTGAAGCCAATGCTCACTTACTATTCTGTAAAGCCTAAGGCCCTTACGAGTTATGCTAAATATACTCTGCCTTTTCTCAATAAATGGAACAACAAAGCCTGGATGACAGCATTATCTGTTTACAACATGATTTACTAAATATTTTAAGCCCACTGTTGAGACCTACTGCTCAGAAAAAAAATTCCTTTCAAAATATTACTGCTCATTGACAACGCACCTGGCCACCCAAGAGCTCTGATGGAGATGTACAATGAGATTAATGTTGTTTTCATGCCTGCTGACACAACATTCACTCTGCAGGTCATGAGGAGTAATTCTGATTTTCAAGTCTCATTATTTAAGAAATACATTTCATAAGTTTGCAGCTGCCATAGATAGGGGTTCCTCTGATGGATCTGGGCAAAGTTAACTGAAAACCTTCTGGAGAGGATTCACCATTCTAGATGCCATTAAGAACATTCATGATTCATGGGAAGAGGTCAAAATATTAACATTAAACAGGAGCTTGAAAGAAGGTGATTCAATCCTCATGGATGACTTGGAGGGGTTCAAGACTTCAGTGGAGGAGGTCACTGAAGATGTGGTAGAAATAGGAAAAGAATTAGAAATAGAAGTGGAGCTTGAAGATGTGACTGAATCACTGCAATCTCATGATAAAACTTGAATGGATGAGGATTTGCTTCTGTGGATGAGGAAAGAAAGTGGTTTCTTGAGATGGAATCTAATCCTGGTGAAGGTGCTGTGAAGACTGTTGAAATGACAACAAAGGATTTAGAATCTTTCATAAACTTAGTTGATAAAGCAGCAGCAAGGTTTAAGAGGATTGACTACCATTTCTAAAGAAGCTCTACCATGGGTAAAAAGCTATCAAACAGCATTGCATGCTACAAAGAAATCGTTCGTAAAAGGAAGACTCAATCACTGTGGCTAACTTCATTGTTGTCCTATTTTAAGAAGTTGCCACAGCCACCCCAACCTTCAGATGCTACCACCCTGATCAGTCAGCAGCCATCAACGTTGAGGCAAGACCCTCCACCAGCAAAAAGATTACAACTCATTGAAGGCTCAGGTGATGATTAGCATTTTTTAGTGATTTTAATTTTTAAAAGTATTTTTAATTAAGGTATGTATTTTTTTAAGACATAATGCTATTGCACACTTAACAGACTACAATAGAGTGTAAACGTAACTTCTATATGCACTGGGAAACCAAAAACTTCATGTGACTTGCTTTATTGCCATATTCGCTTTATCGTAGTGGTCTAGAACTGAGCTCAAATATCTTGGAGGTATGCCTGTATATTCTTTAGAAATATGTGCGTAAATGAATAAAAATACTTTACTTAAGTAGGCATAATATAATTTAACAATATTTAGGAAAGTTCAACTTCATCAAAATACTTTAGTTCCGAGTATATTATTGCTTATTTTGTTATTAAATGTTTCTCATGCAAAGATTAAATGGGTCAAGAACACAGCATTCATGCATGTGAAAAATATAACTTTTAAAGTTTCATATAAAAGCTATCCCTTCCACAGTATAAATGAGGGCTGTGGGGATGTATAAGTTGACGGCAATAAAATGAACAGTCTTAGATATGAAGACCTTTCGGCTCCAGAGAGATTTAAAGGCATGATGACATTTGATTAGTCTTTAGTGGGTTTATATATAGATTAGGTGAGCTGTGCATAATATCTCCAAAGTCTTCATCTTGTTCCCATCAATATGAGAAATATATTGAAGGGTTACAGTATCCGTAATCTTAATACTGATCAGAATTTATCTTAAATGTTATTTAGTATATTTAGATGCACTTTTTCTTATTTGATAAAGCCAGGAAATAATAATCTATATTAAGTTTTATTGTTTCAGTTTAAAAAAACCTGTCTTGGCCACGTGTCTTTTGAATTGAGATGATTTTCAGTAATTCGTCAATGTTCATATCATTAGTGCTAGAATTTGAGATTTAAAGGATCAGTAAATCTTGTCCCCTAATAAAATCACCAATTTTTGTAAAAAATGGCTTTTGTACCATTTTTTGGTAAAAAAAAAAAAAAAACACCCCAGAAGTAGTTCATGGAGTGCTACTTATGATAATTAACAAATACAGCATTTCTTTTATTTGTCCAGCTATTTTGCTTGTCCTTCATGATGTTCGATAACCAAACTAGATTATCATTTCTACCTAAGCGTTGTTTCTGAAATTTAATAAACATAGTAAATCATTTCTTTAAATTACGTAATTTTTAGTTTCTTTTAGAATTTAAATATCCAAGTGTGGTGGGATTTGTTTTCCTTAAAATAATATGGAAATGACACCACGAAATGGAGTTTTGCAAAACAGGAGAGAAAATAGTATGCAGTATTTATTTTTAAAAACCAAATTGAAACATTTCAAAGAAAATATAATCTAATATTCAAATACAGTTAATATGCTGGTCATTTTAAAGGTTGGCTTATACATAAACATTGTTTCAGTAACAATAAAAACAATTCAATGAACACATACCAAGAAATCGCACAGTTCTCCTCACCAGTGGGTTTATATAGCAACAGTCTCCAGTTAAAATAGTTTTCTCCTGGTTTTCAAAATCCCTTGTGGCCAGTTGTAGGCAAAACACAGCAGTTTCTCCAACTATTATCTTCCAAGGAAATAAAAGATTAAAGAACATTAGAATTTAGCCAGTATAAGTGTAGACTATTTTAATTTTTAAAAAATGCAAAAAAAGGACTTCCTTTGAGTGGTAATAATCTCAATATAAACCTGAACCATATTTGGGTAACCAGACCCCTTTTTTTTTTTTTTTTTTTTGCGGTACGCGGGTCTCTCCCGTTGCGGAGCACAGGCTCCGGACGCGCAGGCTCAGTGGCCATGGCTCACGGACCTAGCCGCTCCGTGGCATGTGGGATCTTCCTGGACCGGGGCACGAACCCGTGTCCCCTGCATAGGCAGGCGGACTCCCAACCACTGCGCCACCAGGGAAGCCCCAGACCCTTTTATTATAACCTTATCCCTATATATATAAAACCCGTATTTCCCTCAATTCAAAAAAGTATTAAACTGATAAATTATGAATAAAAACAGACTATAACATTTTTGCTTTCTAAAAGACTTCATTAGAAGTGAAATATATGAAAGATCTTTGCTTTAAGGATGCACTCATTTTTTATCTGTAATTGAATTTCAAGTTTCATTTTTAAGTGATTATGTCTCATTTAAATTTGACTCTGCATATCAGAACAAATCTCAATGAAAATAATCTTGGGACTTCCCTGGTCGTCCAGTGGTTAAGACTCCACACTCCCAATGCAGGGGGCCCTGGTTCGATCCCTGGTCAAGGAACTAGATCCCACATGCTTCAACTAAGAACCCGCAAGCTGCAACTAAAAGATCCCGCATGCCGCAACTAAAGATCCCGCACGGCGCAACGAAGATCCCACATGCCGCAACGAAGGTCCGGTGCAACAAATAAAAAATAACTAAATAAATATTTTTTAAAAAAAAAAGAATGCTTTTATTTAAAAAAAAGAAAAGAATCTTGAAAGTATCTGATATAAATATACTTATATAAAATTATATTAATACTTTTATAACAAGAAAATATAATCAAAATAGTATCATTATTCTATTCTGGGACATCATTAAGAATTGTAATCACTAATATATTCTTTATACTTTAGTATACATATGTCATTTTAATCGTCATAAAAACTACATGAAACAGAGAATATTATCATACCTCTTTTACAAGGGAAAAAAAACAAGACTTGGAACTCAAATGAATTGTCAAAGGCCACAGAGCTAGTGAGGAGAAAAATTAGGTTCTGATACAGATTCTTTACTCAACTATGTGATTTATGAAAGGACCTGGCTACCTTCCACTGGTGTTTGTACCATTTCATTAGTTTTTATACATGGTCTTTAAAATCACCCATCAGGGTATTAGAACAAGTGTCATGTGTCATAATACCATTTTACAGATGAGGAAATGAAAGCTTGAGGAGGTTAAATAATTTGCTCCCCATAAGGCCAGTCAGAAGCCAAGCAGAAATTTCTGACTCAGCCCTAGATCTTCTGACTCTATTTAACACCACAACCACACTAGAAATAAGATTATGAGAAAAGAAACCAGAGCCAATAGCATGTCTCCTAATTTGTCATTGTTTAGGTTAGTTTTTAGGTCATCTTATCAAGGTTAAATAACGCACTATATAGGGAGTCCCTGACATCCACTGGAGAAGTGATTTTGGGGTCTTTGTGAAAAGATATACCTACGATTACCAGATATTCAAAATTATGAGTGGGAGGTAGAGAAGGAGATCACAGGAGACTAATTTTATCCCAATATGTGCAACAGATTATGAGGCATCTCTTAATTTTTATCCTTCCTTCTCCCTCCTTTTCCTCTACTATATTTCTTCTTCCCAGTATGTGAGGGTTCAAAGTTTAACCAGAAGATGTTGAGCTGAATTACTTTAAAGGAATCTAGTCTTGCCTATCTGGTAAGGTAGAATTGAATTAGGAAAGGCTAGAGTCTATAGCTTTCCAAATCCTCCTGAAATTTTTAACTTTGGCAAAGTCGAGCAGGTCAGCATAAACAGGCACAACAGGTATTTTTTTATGGGTTCATCAGCTGCCACCAGGGTCCTAGGAGAAACTGACAAATAGACAAGCTGTGTGTCTGACACCTTCTTATCTCCCATTCGGAATCACTCTTTCCTTCCTCACCCTACCTTCCTCTCTGCTGCTCCTTGAAAGAAGTTACTTTCTGAGTTCTCAGTTCCAACTTCGTCCAGGTCTGTTTTACCCCAGAATGTTCCAAATTCTAACATTCTATCATCCATTCCACATCATGAGCTGACTGATGCCCCCCGATTCTGCCCTCTGAGCCTTCTCTTCCCCACAGCAGGTATCATAGGGTCTCCACTCCCGGGTTGGCTCCACCCCACAGTACACTGAACCCACAACTCAGTCTGTTAACACACTGAACCCCCTAGACTGTAGTAGATACCCAAGAATTCTTACTGAATGCATGAATGAGTCCCATCCTCAATAGATCGGAAGATCTTAGCCTGCCTCTGACCTTTTACCTGACACCTAATAACCATCTTTTTCTGCCTTGTTCTTGTGAGGAAGGCTCTACCGTCTACCCTAGTTCCTCTAAGCAGATCCTGTATGTTTACTCTCTGACTTGGTTACCCATTTACTTACCAGACTAAAAGCTGCTTTGTCCGGGATACTCTTCCCAGTTTTCCTAATGCTAACCTCTCGCTTGTCTGTATCCCTGCAAATTGCATGTTTCTGAGCTTCCTGTTTGTGTCTTGAGCATATCTGTCAACACACTGTCTCAGTCAATATTATTTGGCTGCTACTAAAAGAATCCCACTCAAACTGGATTAAGAAGAATAGGGAATTTATTCTAAGGTTGGTGGGTTATCTCAGAACCTAGTGTGAAAGGGCACAGGATTAGGTTGAGGGATGGAAATTTCTCAGGAGTCCAGGCAACGACTCTCTCAGTCTCATTCTTCTTCTCTGGAGTCGTGCTGTCTCTCATCTCAGCTTGTCTCTGAATGCCTGACTCATTCTTGTCTTTCTGCAGCCGCTTCTACTGCTTCCTAGTGTACACAAGGGCTCCAGCAGTCTCCAAGAGCCCTGCTTCAACATGTCAGCTCAGTTCAAGGAAAATTCGACAAATTAGATTTACTGAACCCCCATTCAAAATTCCCAGAAGGTTCAGCTTGAGACAGGTGTCTCTTTGGTCCAATTAACCAAGGTTAAGAAGGTGTGATATGGTGTATGAAAACTGCCTGGTGGGTAGAAAGGTTAGTTCTCAAAAAAAGAGAGTTGCCGTGATGTCTACTTCAAACTCCCATCCATTATATCTTGCTGGACCTCCTCCGTGCTAGTTCTTGCCCTTCGACTAGCACTTTCTACCATGTTCTCTGGATACTGGCTTCTGTCTGCCTACCTGGACTTCATCTCATCAAATTCATGTGCCTAGGCCCTAGTGTCTGCTTTCCTTCAGTGGGTATGTCTGCTTCCCTAGTTCTCCCTCCCTCACTGTGACATCTGTGGAACGCCTCATCCAAATCATATTCTTTCTTAACTTCCCTCATCCCAACTTCCTAAGTCAAAACTCCCATTGCTACACCTCTCAGATAAATTCAAGTAATGAAAATAACACAATTCTTATTACGATGAATACATAGATGCCTCTGAGTTAAGGACACTGCACTGATGTTTAAGGAAGGGTTTATAATCTAGTTGGGCGGACACAAGGTGAGATAATTAATAATGGTGCAAGGCTGTAAATGCTGAGTTTTCACTGGTTTGGACAATAAGTGGCAGTAGAACATTTAGGAAGTGTCACTGAGTCACTGAGGCCATCTATGGTGGCCATGAAATGTGCCACTAGGATCTCTTGCTCTGGGCAGGCTTTTGGTCTGATGTTGCCAGTTGTCACTCCTCTGGATCAAATACTGAGTCCCTGCTGAGGCCACACTTCCTGCAGGCTCCTCCTGGCAATGGCTAGGCATGGTGGGGGGATTCAGGTGAGTCTATTCCTCTAAGATGAGGGATAAAGACTCCCCATGATTCTGGCCTTTCTTGGAGCTGTGCTGTACTCTGAGGTGCTTCCTACCCAATCCTCCTTCCTTCCCCCTCTCCTTCACAGGGGTCAGCCCTCCATCATAGTCTGAAGGTTCTCCTTGCCTTCTCTGGTTTACCACCCTGCAACTTTTAGCTTTTACAAGTGTTTCCCTTGATAAACATATGGTATATATCTAATCACATTTGGTACCTGCTTCTAGAGGAACCCAAATTAACATGGCATCAAAGAAAGACGGGGGGTGATTCTTACTACGCTTCAAGGAAGGATAGTTCTTAAACAGATGTAGAGGATTTGGATGGAAGCCCTATGGGGAAGACAGTATTAGGAGAGGAAAGGAGATAGCCTTTCTCCTTGTAGCTCTCAACTTGACCTGAACATAAGGCTAAAGTGGACTGAGTTTGCCTTGGAGGTAGACGCTCTGGTCAGTGAACTGCAGACCTAAATTCTATGTTCCCTGATTTTATCAGGTTCTTTTTCTCTTGACTTGTCAGAAGCCCTCCCTAGAGGATTTCATTCCTCCTAAGGCTTTACCAACCCCTGTTACTGTAACAAGTCCTAAATATTTCTCTCTCCACTGAGCTCCAGATGCAGGTCTCCAACCACCTATCAAATAGCAACATCTCAACATGCTCAGACCTACATACTGAAGCCTCAAAGCCTTCCCATCCAAAGTGAAATTCCAGTCTCCCACCCTAAACCTCCTGTCCAACTTGGACACACAGGCTAAAACTCTCACACCCTTACACACCATGCTGAAACCTTCATTTCCCTCCTCTGCCTCTCTCTATCAACTGCTAACTTCTATTGCTCTTATATTTTAATATTCTTGTATTGCTCTTATATTCTCAGAACTCACCTCTGTGCTTGCATTTTTCCCTGCTCAAATTGTGTGCAATCCAAATTTCCTGTTTACAATTTCCAGTGTGTCTTCATAGCCAATGGAGTAACAGGAATTGTTGTAAGAGACTGTTTACAGGTGAACCTAAATCCATCTTTTTCAGCTTCCCTTACAAGCCTCCAGACACGCTATGCTCTAGTCACAGCTAAACATTTTCATTCCCCAACATACCAGGCATTCCCATACATTCTGGCTTGTATACTTGGTCCACACTTATGATAGGCAATGGTAGGCAGTTCTGTTCTTAAGACATGATTTACATACTGCGTACTCTAATGCAACTCTATTCCTGGTACAACCCAACCCTCCTTCCCTGTGTTCCAAAAGCACTTTGTATATTTATTATGGTACTTTACGCATGCTTTTACAAGTATCAGTAACATCTGTCTCCTCCACTTAATTGAGAGCTTCTCTGAGACAGGGATTGTATAATGTTATCTTTATATTTCCATATTAAAACACAGTGATCGGCCATAAATATGAATGGCCGCATGAATGAATGAAATCGAGCTCAATCTGCCCTTAATAGATAAGGACACCAACCCAGAGAGAAATAAAGAAGTCAAACATGGTTGTTACTGGCACAACCAGAATCTGAATCCAAATTTAGAGCTATTTTGACCACAGTCTTCACCTAGGAATGTGTAAGCTTTTCCTCTAATTTTCCCAGGTTAAGCCAGGTCAGCCCCCTGATCCCTACTGTCGGTCCTCAATGCTCATGTTACATCCTGGAGTCCCACCATACTCCTAGCATTTCTACGGTTTTAAGGGAAAGGTGCTGGGGCACAAAGCACTTTTATAACTCCTGGAATCTCCAGATATAAGAGAACTGAGTATAGAAAAAGATTTTCCTGATCCTTTTGACACACACACCAGTCTTCCCACAAAGACCAAAAAAGCTTCACACCACCCTTTCTAACTCTGCCATTATTATTTTGAGGTTCTCTTTCCAGTAAAATTTCTTCATATTTCTACTGCAGGCATTAGGTTCTGACGTGTAACTGAGGACCTGGTGCTTTGGGCATTTCTCACCATTGTCAAGAAGGAGTTCTTAATCTGGAGTCACTGGCTGCCATTTTCAGTAGATTCCCAAAGCAGCCCTTTGGGAAAGAGCATAATTGGTTGCTTTCTGTCCTGAGAGTGGGAGACAGGGAAACATGACAGGACAAGGGCATGGAAGCCATAGATAGAGATGCTAAAAGCTTCATAGTTTTCCTTGATAAAATTCCCTTTCTCTGTGAACTTATAAATGAAAGCCGTTTCCAGAGAGAGTTGAGATGATGAACAGTGTTAACTGTGACCCACCAAGAGGAAGCATGGCCCCTCCTCCTGCCTGCCACAGGCTGCAGCGGGCTACAGAGAATGAGAAAGGAGTAGAACATCGGGAAGGACACCTGTGGCTCTGGCGGGGAGAATCAACCCGCTTCCCATGGGCCAGCAGTTCCTTGGGGGTATTCCTCCCCCACCTCAGCAAAAGCTCCCCATTCACTGGGAAATAAAAGAAAAAAAAAAAAAAAGACTCTACTGGTAGAGGGGGTATAGGCTGGCACAGTAAGAACACAGCAGTCAACCCTCACTTCATTCCTTGCATCTGCCTTCCAGCTCCCCTCATCTGGGCTCACTAACCTCATCCCACCATCACGCCTCCCCTGCTAAGAGAGGGAAAGGCCCCTGTTCCCCCAGCTCCATTGGAAGCCCTCAAGCAACCTCCCTGGAAGGTTGCTGTCATTCGTGGTCCATGACAATATATCTGGAATATGGTAAGATGCCCACCAAGGGCTCAGGAGCTGATACTGAAGGGCTGTCACTGCTCCACAGAGCTGTGTCTGAGCAACTGTGCTGTTCCTTGAGTCACAGTCCCCTCCCCACTGCACCCTGACAGTCTACCTCCTTGGAGGAAACAGTTGTGCTCCTGAACCTCACCCAGCCTGTAAATGGAAGCCCTACAGTCCACTGACCAACCAAAATGAAGTACTATATGCTCCCTATGATACACCACCCTCTGAGTCACTCCATCATGCTTTACTGAACTCAGTGTTGACATTATGAAGCTGCTTGAACCCTACCTTGCTTATCGAGCTGGGCCTATACAGTCCCCCTTCCTAAATGACCCATCAATGCCTCCATCTCATCTTTGAACACAGATCTGGTATCCAGTTCTGGTTCTTATCTTTTACTATGTTCGCCAGTGAGTAAAAAGCTCCACGTGGCTGATGAAAGCAACCTACAAAAATACAGGTATGAATCATAACTCACTAAGTATAAATTTCCCTGTTATGAGCACATAATGTTGCTCTCGCACCTCAGCTTCCAGGGGCTGACCCTCTGTTATCCCTACTTCTTCATGACAAAATACAGAAGTAAGTTTTTTCCAGGATGATAACATCATAGTAGACTTTCATCAAATGTCAAACTCCAAATAGCTTTATGTTTTCACTTATAAAAACCCAATTAGAAATTCCTCTCCCCTTCAGCTGGTGGTCACTCAAACATATCCATGCTTCATTGGTTTGAAATTAGCACAGGAAAAATATTTCAGATTGTACTGCAGCAGCAGAAATCGTGCAATCAGTGTGGTGGTACTGGGCATGTGTCTCACACATTTCAAATATATGTCAAATAATAACAACAACTTTAAATCATAAAAGTTTAGTAATGGCACACAGTTAAGTTTTAAAATGTAGGAGGGTACTGGGTTTATATGTAAGTTCCTATCAACCACATTTTTCATTCTTGGTTATTATACAGACATATATAGAGACAGAGCTCATTTCCCATCTAGCCAAGGAAAGTTCTAAGCTATACTAAGAGGTAAAAAGCTACACTGGGTACTATCTCATTAATTTTGTGTCATGAATCAGAGAAACAGGTTTCTTCTGTGTTTATATGGATTTCACTCTCTCTAAGTAAGGCAGTTGTTAACTTCTTGGAACAGTTTCTGAGTGAAATTGAGGTTAGGAGAGAGGAGAATTAATTGAACTAAAATAGTAATATAGTTAGTGAAGAAGTAGTTGCACAATCCCTCCCAGCAATTCAGAAACTATGGCTATGTCTTGCTAGAACCTGTTTATGTTTCATAATTTGACCACCAAAAACTTGTATTCTCACTTTCATACTATAAAGTAGCTGTGGGAAGTGGCTACCTAGCTTGGACCAACATTCCCTGCACACCCACCTCTAGGTGATTTACACCAAAGGACAAATTACCTATGGTAGTTTCAGACCAAAAAGGCAAAAAATCAGGTGACTTCTCCATGTTCTCTCCCTGCATCTGTTGACTGGAAGCAGAGAGATTTCTGGGTCCCTCAGCTGTTGGTGCCACAAGACGGAAGGAGTCAAGGTCCCTGAATCAGCAGCCCTGCGCTGTACTGTTACGTGAGTGAAAAACTCTAGTGTATGAAGCCAGTGAAATGTGGCGGTTTATTTGTTAGAGCAGCTAGAACTTGCTAATTTACCTGTTTTTCATAAAAAGGGAATAAGTCTCAGAGTATTCAGTAGAAAATAACTGGCTATAGTAAAAAAAAATTGGTTTTCACTATATTTAATTTATGGTTACCCTCTATTTATCAAGTGATACCAGTGTTCCATTTACAGTAATAATACAAGTTTTCTTTTATAATAACTTGTTAGCAAAGTAGATTGATTTAAAGAAAAAATAAATGATAGTTGAGGGGATATGCAGCCATGATAGAAATCATGAAGGTGATACCCTGAGAGGTAAATTTGGGAAACATTTAACATATAATAAAAGCTAACTTAAAGCTTCTGCACAGCAAAAGAAACAATCAACAAAATGAAAATGCAACCTATGGAATGGGAGAAAATATATGCAAATATGCATCTGATAAGGGGTTAATATTCAAAACATATAAAGAACTCACACATCTCAACAGCAAAAAAGTCAACCCAATTAAAAAGTAGGCAAAGGAACTGAATAGACAGTTTTCCAAAGAAGATTTACAAATGCCAACAGGTACATGAAAAGATGCTCCGTATCACTAATTATCAGGGAATGTAAAGCAAAACCACAATGAGATATCACCTCACACTTGTGAGAATGGCTATCATCAAAAATATGAGATAGGGCTTCCCTGGTGGCGCAGTGGTTGAGAGTCCGCCTGCCGATGCAGGGTACACGGGTTCGTGCCCCGGTCTGGGAGGATCCCACATGCCGCGGAGCGGCTGGGCCCGTGAGCCATGGCCGCCGAGGCTGCGCATCTGGAAGGGGCCACAACAGTGAGAGGCCCATGTAAAAAAAAAAAAAAATATGAGATAGCAAGTGTATGAGAGGGTGTAGAGAAAAGGGAACCCTTGTGCACTGCTGGTGGAAATGCAAAGTGGCACAACTACTATGGAAAACAGTATGGAGGTGTCTCAAAAAATTAAAAATAGAACTACCATATTAATCAGCAATCCCACTTCTGAGGGGTATTTATCCAAAGGAACTGAAATCAGGATACAGAAGTTACCTGCACTCCTATGTTTAGTGTGGCATTATTCACAATATCTAAGACATGGAAACAACCTTAGTGTCCAGTTATAGATGAACTGATAAAGAAGGTGTGTTTTGTGTGTGTGTGTGTGTGTGTGTGTGTACAGAATGGAGTTCAACCATGAGAAAGAAGGAAATCCTAGTTTGTGACAACTTTAATGAACCCCGAGTGCATTATGCTAAGTGAAATAAATCAGACAGAGGAAGACAAATACTGCATGGTATCACTTATATATGAAATCTAAAGAAAAGAAAAAAAGAAAGTCAAACTCATAGAAACAGAGAGTAGAATGGTGGTTTGGTTACCAGGGGCTGGGAGGTTGGGGAAATGGAGAGATACTGGTCAAAGGGCACAAACTTCCAGTTATAAGATTAACATCTTCTGGGGGTCTAACGTACAGCATGGTGACTATCGTTAAAAACACTGTATTATATACTTGAAGGGTGCTGAAAGAGTAGATCTTAAATATTCTCACCACACACACAAAAATGTGTAATCATGGGATGGGTTGGAGGTGTCAGCTAGGGCTATAGTGGTGATCATTTTGCAATATAAAATGTATCAAACCAACACGTTGTACACCTTAAACTTACACAATGTTCTATTTCAATTATATCTCCATAAAGGTGGGGGAAAAAAGATTTCAAAAACACATAGCATGTACGACGTTTTAGGGACTATTCTCAGTGCTTTGCAAATATTTACCAATTTAATATTTAAAACAACCCTATGAGGTAGGTACTGTTATTGAAATCCAGTCACAGATGAAGACGATGAAGCACAGAGAAAGTGTCTAGGATTGGATATAGAGTGAGGAACCAACCTCTCAACCCAAGACAGCCCACCTCCTGAGCCCATGCTCTTAATCTTTACATGTTAAGAGCAGTGGTTAAGATGTGGGTGTGTGACAAGGAGGCCCTAATACCTTAGGGAGAGGACAGATTTAGTGCCACAGTGGGTCAAAGGTAGCTTAGATAGAAGGCTAGGAGGCCAAGAACTAGATTTGTTCCTGTGAAATAAGGTTTGTAGTCTTTAAAAAGAGACTCCTGTTAAAATGCAGATAGCAGGGGATAAGAGACACATGAAAGCTGTCAAACCACCCAATGGATGCGACAATCTTATTAAATCATTTTTAATTGGGAAACCAGAGGAAAGGGATATGTTTTTTTTTTGAGAGTGCTCGATGGGCGGTGATTCCCAGATACGGTCCCCACACAAGCAGCATCAGCAGCATCTGGGAACTTGATGGAAATGCAACTCGGGCCTCACCCCAGTCCTACTGACTTGGCAACTCTGGGCACGGGTTCCAGCCATTAGTGTTTTAATAAGCCCTCAAGCTCTCTACAGGCTATTTCAAGGAGTCTAAAACTCCTGATTACCACGTTTTAAATTTGTCAGGGACATTTTATAAAAGGAGTTTCTAGATATTTATTTGAACAAATAATTATTAGGTACTTGTACTGTGCAAAGAGCTATTCTAGGCATTGTAGTGAAGGGTGGGATTGTAAAAGAGGTTAAATGAAGCCTAAAATAAAAAGAAATTCAATGCTCTCACTTTCCAGATGTTTTACATGAGACTTGGAGAGATGAAGTACCCTGACAGGTCACCTAATGCTCAGCACCCCAGCAGGTCATGCTCATTCTCTGGCTCAGAGTCTACTCACCGCACTTCTCACTATGGCTGAAATGCAGGAGGACATCGGAGAAACATCCAACTTCTCTGCCACTACGGTCACATACACAAGTAATAGTAGTGAGTGAACAAAGAAGGGGTGAGATAAGGAGTAAGTGCTGACTGAGGACTTGAGTATGCGAGTGAGCAAACACCCTTGCAGAAAGGGATCCAGTCTAAGCAGTGTGGTCAGTATTAACTCTCTAGGGCCTGAGGACCAGAGAGCAGAGGATGGAGAAATACTACCTGGAATATTCGCTCCAAGCCCGGGAAAGGCATGCCTGTGTCTCCAAGGCAGTACAGTGAACATGGGCTCGAGAACCTGACTGCCTGGAATTGAGTCCTGCCTTTACCTCTTCTTAGCTGAATGACCTTAGATGAGTCACATAACTTCTCCTTGCCTCAGTGACTTCATCTATTAAAAACAGATAGAAATAATGCATCGTGGGCTGTGGTAAAGATTAAATGAGTTAACTGTTACAAAATTCTCAGAACAGGAGCTAGCACAGAGTAAGCACTCTGCACATTTTAGCTATCATTAGACGACCTTGAAGAATCTGTCCAGCTCAGATCTGTGATGGGTTAGTGTTTGTGGTAAGGGAATCTGGGATGCCTGGAATAGCATAATAAAGTGGTTTGATAAGTTGGAATAGTATGAAAGTCCTGCGATTAATCTTGGGGTGCATACGTGTGTTGTGTTGGGGGGTTGGGAGAGCAGCATGAGGATGCAGTAAAAGGAAACACGGTCTGCCTGACAAGGCACAGATTTACATGCTATGCTCATTCTTGTTTGTTTTTTTTTAATGACTAGACGCTTGTGAAAACCATTAAAAAAAACTTCTTTCCTATTTAAAATAATAGCTGCTAATTAAACTTTACATGATATCCATACTTTGCCCAACCATTCATATAAATGTAGTGAACATAAGCTATGAGAAAAATGAATTATAAGAGCACTGTAATATAAATTCATTTTGCATACTTGTAGTGTTTTTTTAAAAATTTTAACATATAGGGTCAAATTCTGCATGTTCACAAATCTGTAGGCCATTACGGTTATAGTGTACCTGTCATTCCTCAAAAGAGCTAGCTTATAATTAATAAAAACTAGTATACAGGTTATTAGCTTGCTTTCAAGCTCTTCTAAAATACATGTTTGAATTAATTTCCCCTGTTCTTATCAACAATAAAAAAGCACCATGAGAAAATTTATTCTTTGGGACCTGGAGATAACAGAGTTTTTAGAAATGAGCCTTTGAAGCACAAGCAGTAATTAAATGTCCCTATGTCAGTGCTTCTAAAACTAAGTTCAACAGGATGTAAAGTAAATTTTTTTTGTTGTTTTCTTGTTTGGGGTTTTTTTTAGGGAGGTTGGGAGGAGACTCTTAGCTCAAAAAAAATCAGCTGAAAGCTGCAAACTCTACCCCTCCTGGAGACTCACAGTGCACATTAGCACATCAAGATTCATAATTTCCAGCTATACCCTATGATGGTATTATTCTACTGTCTCCATTTTATGGATGAGGACACTAAGGTGCAGAGAGGTTATCTGACTTATCTAAGGTCATTCAGGTAATAAGTCAGGAAGTCAGGACCCACTCAGCTCCATGCAGTCCAGTTCTGGAGTTCAACTTGACATTGTAAAGTTGTATTATCTTGCTTTATTTTAGGAAGAAAGGTCTGGTAGCTAAAGCTTTCTTGCCTGAACTTTCTGCATTTAAAAGTGCAATTTCCTCCCAATTAGCTTTCCTACATAACCCAAAGCATGACAATCTGTTAAAGAAAACTGTTAACTTTCCGAAATTGATTTGATCTTAGCAATTTATCTTCTAGGGACAATCCTGGTAGAGTTGTATCCCAGAAACACTAGGCAGAGTAAGTAAAAGCAAAGTCGTTTTTTTTTTTAAGAAGAGAAAAATTCACATTTAGGAAGGATTAGCTAGTATAGCTATTTATGATAATTGGATAAAAGAATTAGGGCTCTTTAGAAAAAGTAAAGCTGAGAAATGCTAACTTTATAAAGCAATGATGAACTCATTCACCACTTCCCTAGTTATTAGGAAGAGGAGAGAAGAATGTCTAAAACAAAAGAGACCAAGTAATAAGTCACACGAGAGAGAAAAATATTACTCTGAAAAATGACACAGGTGGGAAATAAAGAGGTTTTTAAGTAGTGTTTTGAGATGTATCTGTGTAGCAGAAAAGCACCCAGGGAAGGATAGTGGGATTTACCTGACCTTTTCAATCGATGGCTAAGAAAGAATGACATTTCTTCTCTATAGTACAGACGAGTTATATGTTCCCTTACTGGACTTCCTTGGAATGCCTGCTGGCAACTGAATCTGGGGAGAATAATCTCAGGACCTGAGCCAATGTAGTAACTCTTCATTACTGTCTTTAGTGGACAGTAATTTTTTTTTTTTTTTTTTGCTAGTTCGAAGAATCTACACTGCTGTTTGGTTAAGATTTCTCCTGGACCAAAATACAAGTTTCTGTTGTACAACAGGACTGAATGATTAGTGGTCACCTTCAAGTGCCTTACCCGCATTAAGGGAATATGCATTCAACAGACTAAACTCTGATACTCTGAGTAACACTCTCCTTTCATGAAAATAGGCTTTTGAGGTGACAGCTCTGCCTGGGAAAGCAGAAATAGTATTCTCTGCAATTTCAAATTCATCATACAGATCTTTCCCTTGAGGGCATCTTCTTCTGGTTTTCTTGGCTTTCATTTCTCTCATCTTTAAATAGACTGCCAGGACAAATGTCTTTTAAGGCCATTCATTTTTACTGAAAAAAAAGACTAGACGTTTGAAGGACTTTATTTTTAAAATACTTTCTCAGGAAAAATAAATGTTGATTACGCAGGAAATGCTTCTACTTTACCAAGTCATTAAAAATGCTGATGAGAATGTACAAAGACTAGCATGATTGAAACCCAAAAATAAATGAATGAGATGAATCTTGGAACATAAGCTCATTTTGCAGTCTGGGCTCACTTGTATTTGGTATACGTGTAACTTTCCAGCTTATTGCTCCCAGCTTATTAGGAAAATGTACAACTAGAACTTAAATGTGAAACCCTAACAGTTCTGATTCCACTGAATTTATTAAGCAAGCCAATGTAAGGTTTTCCAATATATAAGAGGAAATGCATTTTAGAAAACTGATTATTTATCCCAAATGCCCTTAATTTAAGCTTATGATACATACATATTTATTATATAAATTCATAAATACACCCTCTTTGCTGTCATCTTAAAAAGCGATATATAGCACTTACCATGGACCAGGTGCTGTTCTAAACACTTTATGTATATCAATTTGACATGGTCCTCACAACTACACTACCTTACCCTAGGTATTATTATCCCTTTTTACAGATAAGGAAACTGTGGCACAAAAAGGTTTAGTAATTTTCCTAAGGTCTCATAGCTAATGGCAGACCTGAGATCCAAATCTAGGCAGTGTAACTCCAATTTTAATATTATATTCATCATTAAAGATTTTTGCAGGAATGTAGTCAAAGCGCTTTATAAAATCCATATTAACCTACTTTATCACTCAATGTCAAACTTGACATTGTAATATTTTTTATTATTTGGCTTGATTTTAGGAAGAAAAGTCTAGCAAAGTTTTTCACCTGAACTTCAGCACTTATGAATATTATTTCCCTCAATTAGCTTTTCTGAATAAAGTACAAATACTGGAATCTGTTTTTTTAAAAAAAGCTAGATGAGGCTTATAGATAAGATGTTCTAATGAACAGTTAAGTGCATTCAAACGAAGAGTACAGTCTGTATGGGTAGGCAGAGTGCAGTGGGGCTGGGAATATTAATTTCTGCAATGTCTTCCCAGCCTCCTGCATCTTATTTTTAGAATCAGCCTGTTACCCCGAAATGTCATTTGAAGTACTGGTGATGGCGCAGTTTGGTGGGATGTTCAGATAATATTAGCAGGAAGTTTATTTTAAAAACTTTGAATAAAAATTATATATTCATATTATTTCTCAAAAGAATAATGACTATATATCTATTTGCAGGAGTTTAATAGAACAGTAGAAGCCTATAGGACTGATGTAAAAATGTTTCTATTCATTCAAGTTATTAAGGGAAAAAAAGTCTGACTTTGAAGTCCACTATCTCTTCCATACACAGCTTACTCAGTTTCTATGCTATTTTCCTACCACCATTCCCCACTGAGATTCAGATTAACTTTGACATATATTTGAACATACATGCAAATAGGCTGCCCTTAGATAAGAATCCCTGACTTTTACACTTGGGAGGAATTCGATCTTATCCAGACCCTTTACCCTTCAGAAAACTTGTTCAAATATCCAAGCCAGGCATAATCTTAGATTCTGCCTCTCTCCTGAGTCCTACTGCAGGCTGTCAAAATATTTAGAGTCATTACATCTCAGCACTTAACAAGAGGGTTTCTGAAAACATAAAATGCCAGCCCGAAGCCCTCTGGCACCAAGGTCCAGAATTCTGAGCAGCAATATCCAATGAAGGGTTTAGAAGCAGTTTTCCTCTGTTCTGTCCTTTGTTTCATTCAGAAATAAAACGAGTCTTTCTGATCCCTTTTATTGCATGGAATATTTTCAGGTTAATAGTGCTGGCTCTATCTCCTGTTGACCCAGAGGGTACTGGCTCCCTAGGGTCTCCTCACTGGGACCATCTGTGTGGCAGACTGGTGACAACACTTCAGAAGGTTGAACGAGCCCCCATTTACAGAGTACAGTACTAACTACCGTGCAAGGAACACAAGAACTGCTCCAAATTCTCTGGCTTCCACCACTGATTTACCCACAGAGGATCTTGGGAGGTGTTGGGCTTGAACAGACCCTGGGTGGAAAGAACAAGAGTCCTCTCGTGGGCATGAGAAGAGGATTCTCGTTTAGCAGCCTCTCTTTCCAACTCCTCTTGATGCTGCAGGACATTTCAAAATCATAATGTTTTGACCTATTGTTGATTACATTTCATAGTTGGCAGGCATTTTGAGAATTCTGCAATTCAGTGCCAAAAGGTAAATTTGTTAACAGAGAGTTGATATCCTATGAGTATTTGAATCCTATGAATATAGCACTCAAATACTCAGAAAAACATTCCCTCAAAAAGCAACAGGAAATAATTCTACTTAATGAGCAATTCTGAGCACAGTGTTCTGGCCAGCAGTTTTAGATAGCTATTAAAATCTCAATCAAGTTTTCTTTCAAAGTCTTAATTCTAATCTCTCCATACGAACTTAAGCAAAACAGTGTTGAAATGAACCTGCTACGTGCAGTACTGATCATTTTAAAGGTTTATTTAAGATCAGTATTTATAATTCATTACAGCATTAGAATATTCAAGTGAATTACAATTCTTCATATCTTGAAATAAAACTAAAACCTTATTTAATAAACATTGATTGAACCCAAACTTATATGAAGCAGATACTGTTGCTTGCCTAACTAGTGGTAACTAACCTTCTTCCTCACAGAGCCTTGATTTTGCTCTGCTCAACCTTCCCTAATGGCCACGATCTTCAAGGGAATCAGGGCCACCTCAACCTCAGGGGATGAATGATTTGTCAAGTCCTGACGGCCTCATCTGTGACTAGTTTAGGCTGGGCATGTAATGAAATTCTGCCCAAGGAGGGATGAGGTGACTTCTGCTGGGAATGGGTGCTTCTGTAACAGGGATTCTTGCTTAGAGACTCACAGAAGAAATATTCTTCTTCTAGACATCATCACATTTGCATGTGATTTCTAGAACAAGGCTGGCCACTGGGCAATTGTGAGCGGAGGTAGCAAGATTAGAGTAGACGCATAGTGTATCAGAATGGAAAGAGAAGAGAAACCTGGATCTTCTTTTTTTTTAAATAATTCAATGATTTTTTTAAAACCACTTATCTACAAATATTAATGTACGCCTCATAAATAAGCATTACCAAAACTATTTCATCCATGCAGTATGAACAATATACAATGAGAAACAGATTGATTATATTCAGGAATGCAGTGAAAACAGTCTAGTAACACAATTTACTAAATTGAAATATTAAAACATACAATCATTTCCAAGGATGTTGAAAAAGCATTTAATAAAAGGGGCAACCTGGATTTTTAATCCACTGTTCAGATACTAAATTAGTCATTTTTGAGCCATCCTAACTTGGCACCCTCTGTTATGTGATACAATAAATTTTCCTTATTGTTAAATGGTTAAGTCAGAGTTTTCTGTTATTTACAAATAAAAGTAATCTAATCAATACAAAAAATAAGGCCTTGAACTTGTAAGTTACTATGAAGGATTTAAAATATACAAATAACTACATTTAAAAACAAACAACTACAATACCATGTTGGCAAATGTAGGGGCTGAAAATAGGAAGGGAATACATTAAATTGGTGATGGTAGGGTGGAGAGTGAGAAAGTAAATCTCATGAAAGTTAGTTTTTTGGTTTTTTTTTAATATGGCACATGGCTTAAAAGGATAGGGCTATGTTTACCACAAGCAAAATTAAATAGAGTGCAGCCTGAGGCATAAGACAGAGAGAAGGAACAGGAAAAAGAGCTTTATAGGTAGGGTGACCATATAATCTATCATGTAAATTACTACACTTTTGAGTGTGAAATGGGAGCTGAGTAATACTATTATCGAGACAATAGGAATAAACCGGGACTGATCCAGAAAAACCAAGACATGTGGTTACCACAGTTACAGGGCAAAAGGAGAATATAAATAAAGTCTCAGAGGAGGGAAAGTATAGGATACCGTTGAGAAACAGTAAATGGGCCAATCTGGCTGGAATGCAGACTAGATATGGGGGCCTAATGGGAGATTATCTTAGGACCATGATGTAAATGCCTTGAGATCTAAGTGAGAAGCTGGTACTTAATTTTGTTCACAGTCGGAGGCTATAACATTTCTGGGCAGGGGAGTAGTGTGATCAGACCTGTGCTTCAGGAAAAATCAATCTGGAAGCAGAAGAGACTACAGAGAGGGGTGAAAAGCCAGGTTAAGTTAGCTGTTGCAGTAATCCTTCCAGGTAATGAGCCAGGCTTAGAGCAGTGGGGAAGCAAAGGGGCACATGCAAATCATGAGGAGAGGAGAGCAGAGGAAAGAAAAGCTTAAGGGTACCTTTTGAGATCACCTACGACTGGGGAGTGGGAAACAAAGAGACGAGCAACAAAGGACACAGAGCAGGAGTGTCAGTGAGATGGAAAATGATCACGTCAAGGAAACCAGGAGGAGATAATGTCAGGGGGGTGGGGGTGGGGGGTCCTTGATCAGCTGTGTCCAGTGTTGCAAAGAAGTGGAGGAATTTAATGTCCAAACAAGAAGGTTGGTGGTGGTGACCTCCAAGAAAGGGTTTGGTGGTGATGAAAGCAGAAAACTTTTTCACATTGCCTTTGCCTTTCACAAAACCTTGTTAGCTGAATCAACAGAGCAATTCCCCAAACAGTCTAATCGTAAATGACCTGACAATGGGTTCAATTTAAATAATGAAATCAATTTGGTGAGGAGTTGAAGGTGGGACTCTGAAATGGATGACAGTGTTTCATCCTAGTTCATTCTTAGCTCTGTACCTCCCCTCCCCCACCCTCTTCACAAAACCAGGGTCACTTGAGTATATTTCTTTCCCCTTTGTCCCCAAAGTTTAAGCTGAGCTCTCCCTGATCTCTGAAAACTCAGAGTTTAGGCAGGAGAGAACTACACAACTATAGCACAGGCTCTGTGATTCAATATCAAGTCTCTACTGCTAATTCAGGTTGAACACTCCTGCCTATATTTGATAACGAGATTTATGCCTTGTTCCTGAAATGCAATTTCTACTTCGTGCCTGATTTTTGCTGGATGAGCCCAGTTCCTGAGTCTCTGCCTTGGTCACCTATTTAGCACCCCAGTGCCGCTATGGATGAGACTTTCAGTCCCCCTCTGTCTTCCAAGTAGTGGAGTTCTTCTGCTTAACCCTACATGGTGGCTAAAGCCCTATTCTCTAACTTAGCAACAGGTTTTCCCCACACCCACCAGCTCCTAGATTCCTGGGAGATGTGTTCTGCCCAATACCAGCACACGCCACTACTCCCCATAGGCCTCCCTGATGCAGACTTTCCTATAATTCCTATCTTCTGTAAGTCCTCTTTCCATAGCTCATGTTCTGCTGCAAGACCAGATGCCCAGAGCACCCTTGGGGTAGTCTACCCTTCTGTGTCCATTCTTCAATTGCTCCCATGCCCCAGCTCTTCCACTGGGTCACAGAATGGCTCTCTGCCTCACCTGTCCTGATACACGGCATTAGGTGTTTGTATCCAATCTCATCTTTGCAAAGAGCATCCTGGCAAGTGGGAACACTTGTAAATTGGCACTAGAGGAAAACAGATTCTGCAATGTGCCCCTCCATTAACAAAAATCATGGCACGTGATTCATGTACTTGGAGATGTACAGGAACCAGTGAGAAGCTCCGATCCACACACACAGATGAACTGAACGCTGCAACAGTATATTTTTTGCCAGTATTTGCAGTATGAATAAAGTTGTCAACAATGAGATTTTGGTGGCAATACTTGTAAAAGTACCAATATAACCCAGTGTAATTTCAAATAGTAAAGTATTCATTTCTTTTGATATCTATGCAGACTGATTTGATGGCTGTAATAATTGAGCACAAACATGAACATAAGCTTCTCTGGAGAGGGGTATTTGCTTGGAGAAAGGATTGGCTGGAACCCAGGAACATGAACATAATTAGCACCTTCAATAAAAGTAAAGGAAAAGAGAAACACTTTCCCATTTCCAAGACATCTGGGCCCAAACTCTATCACACCAACAAAGATTAAGTAATATGTCCTCTTGAGGGTAGTGAAGGACATCATATGTTAATATTTGTAGTTTTTTTTACACAATTTTCCCACTACATTGTGAGAGCCTTTTCATTGTTTAACCTCCATGCCCAGCAAGTGGTCTGGCACTAAGTGTTGTATGAACGAATGAATGAATGAAACAAAGAAAGAAAAGATACATATGACAGAACTGCAGTCTTTAGGGCACTTGCTGCCACCATGTGTGCTGATGATAAGACAAAATCTTATTATTTAAAAAAAAGCAAGAATGTTTTAATGATGCCTTGAATAACCCTTCTCCACATACTTCAACATATACAAAGAACGGGCAAAAGGAAGAGGTGACTGGGGGAGAATCCACACACAGCAATGAATTTTTTCCTCCCACAGCACGATTCATGGAAGGGAAATCTGTAATATGTCCAGATCCAAGTTTAAGATTCAGAAGTGTTTTAATATTTTCACATCTTTCTCTATTTCTTAACCTTGATGAAAAACAGTATTTTATTTTAAAAAAGTGTTTTAAAAATCATATTCGAAACAGTTACAATAAACCAAGTCTTTGTTAATTTGAGAACACTGCTTTAAAAATCTACTCAGGTGTGTCTTCTGAAGCACAACTCAAAATGGTATATATCGGGCTTCCCTGGTGGCGCAGTGGTTGAGAGTCCGCCTGCCGATGCAGGGGACACAGGTTCGTGCCCCGGTCCAGGAGGATCCCACATGCCGCGGAGCGGCTGGGCCCGTGAGCCATGGCCGCTGAGCCTGCGCGTCCGGCGCCTGTGCTCCGCAACGGGAGAGACCACAACCGTGAGAGGCCCGCGTACCGCAAAAAAAAAAAAAAAAAAAAAAAAAAAGGTATATATCAATTCAAAAGTATCCCCTAAAAGCAGAGGAAGAATAGGCTAGGAAACCGCTAAGTTTCTTTAAGATAACAAGAAAAAAATGTCCTGTCCAATACAGTTGTCAATAGCCCTGGGCACTTACTTGGCTATTAAGCACTCATAAGGTGGCTGGTCCAAACTGAGATGTGCTGTAAGTGTAAAACACACACTGAATTTCAAAGACTCAGTACAAAAAGCAATGGAAAATAACTTATTAATAAATTTGTGTATTGATTACCTGGTGAAATAATATTTTAGATATACAGGGTTAAGTAATACATATATTATTAAAATTAATTTCACCTGTTTTCTTTTTATTTTTTTAATTAAAAAAGTGGCTACTAGAAAATTGTAAAATATGGTTTGTATTATATTTCTATTCGATATCACGGGGCTACTTTCTATTTTTACATCCCCTGGTCCATCATAATTGCAGATGGCTCGGGAGGCCCTGGGTTTTCAGAGGAGCCAGAGCAGAGGGAAGAGCTGCCACTGGATCGTGGAAATAGATTTTTAGGCATTTACTTAGTGTGCACATCTGATTGATTCTCTAAGGCAGAAATATAAAACTAAATATGAGGAGAGCTTTTAGGAAACTTTTCATCATGTCTCTTTATTACAGTGTTTTGGTCTTCAAAAGATAAAGTGCTCTATGATAGACACCCTACCAAACAACTGAGCATACATTTGAGGATGGATTAAATAAATACACATGAAACTCTACTGTATTGGATGGTTATTTTAATCAACTGTCCTGACATTTGTCATGTTCCTGAATCAGATGCAGCTCTGACGTGTCAATCACATCTGAGGTCTAACCTGCAACAATCAATTCACCATCCATTATTCCTACATGGTCTAACTAAAACAACAAACAGATCAGAGAGGAATCAACTCACAAAATTTGTACCTTGTTGTTGTTTTTTTTTTTCCTATCTTCCTTCCTGAAAGCAATGTTATTATTGTTTCTATAGACATGTGCTAATGTATCTAGAATTTCTAACTTGGCTTTTCTTGACTATGAATTTTTGCCAATCAACTAGGATTCTTAAGTAACCTTTTTATAGATACCATCTATTTAAATGCAGCAAACTCAATAAACGCTTCTAAGTGAACCAGCTCCTCCCCTTATCTAGTTCCTCATCTTGGCATTATTTAAGCATACATTTTTCCTGGTATGTTTTTAATCCAGTTTCCCTATGAGTGGCTAATACGTGTGGATATTTGCTAGGGAGCGATGGCTTATACTCTGGTCAGAAACTGGCCTCTTCCATAGAGGAGGCTCTTACGGAACATTCACATCATATATATTACATACTTAGACTACAGTAGACAGAGCTTTTGCAAAGTACCTATTAAATAAGCCAGTAACCAAAGATAACAAAGATGAAAAGGAGACAGTGGAATAGTAAGAATGTAACTCTCTCAAAATGCTCATGCAAAACTACCTCTGGTGTTATAGCTATGCTATAGATCATGAATGTAACTTTAGACAAAAGTTGTAAAATCTTTTGACAGTTCCAAACTTTTGTCTGCCAAAAGCCAAAGGAGAAAAGCAGGAATGAGTTTTAATTCCTCTAAGGTCTACAATGGTTGAGTCTCAACTATGATTCCTGACTCCTTTATTTATCTATTATCAGAACTTTGCTCAGTTCCTGGCACAGAGAAGGCAAAATATGAATGTTTGCTGTAAAAAGGAAGGAAGAAAGAGAGGAAAGGAGGAAGGGAGGGAGGAAGGAAGAGAGATATAGGAAGAATGAAAAGAAGCTTGGCTCAGTTGAATCACAAACTGAATACCTGCTACCTGAATGAACGATGTTAGCTATAACAATGGTAGGATCTCACTGAGACACTTGTGGACCTGACACCATAGCCATGCCCCGGTGTCAATGTTTCATCACCCATCCATCCACATATTCACATACAGACAATCTGTGTGGCTCAGAATTTATGCCTTTGCCAATACTTCAACATACCAAAAAGCCTTTATTCATATCACATATCCAGTAGCAAGACAGCTTCCTTCTTTATGGTACTATGAGAATCCACAAGCCCTCACATTTACATTTTTATCGTATCTACTTATCTGGGATCCTACATCAATCAAGAATAATTTGGGAACAGCAGAATTGACAAAAGGAGATATAAAAAGACCGTTAAACACAAAGAGATGATCCCAGATCATACTCTGGGAAGAGACTAATACCCCCCTTTTTTTTCACCTCCATCCTATTTAATATTCTTACAGTTAAGCTGTTTTCTCCTAATTCAAAATACCCATGAGACATAAGTTCTTCTGGTTGTTTAGTTCAACTCAATATTGTCTTGATTCACTCATTGAATATGTTCACACCTTTAAACCCACCTCATCTTACTTTATAAGGGCTACAATTTCAATAGGCATTTCAGCTGTCTGATTTTCATATGGAATTTTTACCCTATCCTCTAAACCTCTTTTCTCCATCAGTGATAGTTATCGTTGCATTTGGAATTGTTTCAATTGCACATAAATTACTGCTCTCTTCTCTTGGTTCTAACTCTCTCCTTCTACAAACTCCCTAATACAATCAAATGGACTAAATGAAAGAAGCTCACTCCCTCTTTTCAAAGCTCCCCCTGGAGCCCCTCAATACATCCCTTGCATGTCACTGGAGGGTGCTGGAAAAAGAATAGGTTTTGAGGGCTTCCCTGGTGGCGCAGTGGTTGAGAGTCCGCCTGCCGATGCGGGGGACACGGGTTCGTGCCCCGGTCTGGGAAGATGCCACATGCCGCGGAGCGGCTGGGCCCGTGAGCCATGGCCGCAGAGCCTGCGAGGCGTCCAGAGCCTGTGCTCCACAACGGGAGAGGCCCACGTACCGCAAAAAAAAAAAAAAAAGAAAAAAAAGAATGGGTTTTGGAGCCAGGAAGATCTTCTGGTTTCAAACTGCTTAAGTTCATGCAAGTTACTTAACATTTTTTGAGTCTCAGTTTCTTCTTTTGCAAAAGGGTGATAATACAAAATGATAGAACCTTTGTGAAAATTAACTTACACCCCCCACCACCAAATTAACATGTTCCAAGGCACTAGCTTCTGTACAATGAGCATGTGCTATAAGAAAACTGAGAGTCAATGAGGTCAGGTTACCGGCCCCATATTACACTGATTTAGTAGTAGATCCGGGATCCAAGCCCAGGTATGTCTAATCTAAATCTACCTCAATAAATACTAGTTCTCTTTCCCTTCCATCCAAATCCAAACAAGCATGTCCCTAACGGAAGCATCCTGTCCTTAGTAGCTAAAATGCCATGTTCTCAGAGAAGCCTTCTTTATAGCCTGAGTTCAAACTGATTATTCTCTTCACTGGGCTACCACAGTTCACTCGATATTCATTCAGACATCACACAGTGGCTGAATGCTTCCCAAGCCCCAGTTGCTCTTCTAGTAAAGGGATGAGTTTTTGAAACGTTAAAGTTATTTCTGCATGAGCCTGGATCCTTGACTAGACTGTGAACTTCCCGAGGTCAGGAAAGCCCTTCTCATTTATCCTCATACCAGCTGCCCTTTTCTTTACTTTCTGCAAAGCATCAGCTCTGTGCTTTGTGACCGCCTGGAGGGGTGGGATAGGGAGGGTGGGAGGGAGGGAGGGAGATGCAAGAGGGAAGAGATATGGGAACATATGTATATGTATGACTGATTCACTTTGTTATAAAGCAGAAACTAACACACAATTGTAAAGCAATTATACCCCAATAAAGATGTTTAAAAAAAACAAAAAACAAAGGTTTAAACACACCAGGGACAGGTTCTAATCTAAATTCTGCCACTGTTTTGACTGCATGACTGTGAGAAAATATTAATTTTCTGAGCCTGGGTTTTATCACCTCTAAGTGATTAGACTATCCATGTCACATGATTGTTGTGAACCATTCTGTGAAGGATAGCGTTTTATGCAAATGTAAGGGGTGATGAGGTTGCTATTGTTGATGTCTCATTGTTACTATTTAATACATGAATGCCAGAATCAATGTTCTGCAGATCACTTGTGCACTAGCGGCTGGAAGGTCTGAAGTTTGGTTCCATATCAAGGCTTTCTGAATTCTATTACCTCACATCTGTTGTTGAGCCTCGGCTCAGAATCAACTTCTGAGCCTCTGATCGCTGCCTGCTGGGAAGGGTTCCTGGTCTCCACTGCTGGAGATCCTAATTTGGGCTGCCAAGCCCCGGTGCCCTGGGCTGTGTGCCTGAGACCTTGTCTCAGCAGCCTGTTCTGTCCTTTGTCTCCTCTGGACTTGCCTATTCTGACCAGCCTGCCTTGTCTCACTCACATGTGCCTTGCTCCACTTCACCACCTCTTTGCTTCCCTGGTGCTGTCCTGCTCTGTCCTACTTCTCAGCGTCCCAGTTCCAGAATGCCATCTTTTCGGTAAGCCTGGATCAGCACGGGTCTCTAATGACCAAGCGACCCTCTGTTAGAACTGCCTGCAAGAAGCCTGTCTGCCTACAATCCAAGCTGCCATCCTTGCCTTGGCTATCTCAGTCCTAAATGTACCACCAGCTCCCCCAGCCTCTGTAGTCAAACTCATATCAGGCATCAGGGCTGCTTTAGATCCCTTTTCTTTGGGGGAAACAAAAACAAAAACAAACACACACACACACACACACACACACACACACACACACCAAAATCTTGTGGTCTTTCTGAACCTCCCATCTCTTTTGTCCTATGCCCAGCTTTTCCAGACTTGGCCAGCTTATATACTGCCAAAGCGCTGCTTTGTTCTCGCCATGCCATTAACCTGACTGCTTTTGCGTGCTTCCTTTGCAACCTTTAATGTGTTTCCTCTTTACAAATCCCTTTAAGTTCTCCCTTCCAAGCAGATGAAGCTGAGACACTAGCACACTCACCTCATAAAATTTATGCAAATCCAATTAATCCAATCAAAGCTTGTTTGTGTAAAAGCCTGTCTTATGTGCTCTTTAAAGTCATTCCCCATGAATGGAAATCTTAATTAGATGACTAAATTTAGAAGGATAGAGCATCTTGCAAGAAAACCAAGCACATTCAATCCTTAATGCCATAAACTGGAAAGTCTGAGTTTCACCTACCAAGAATGATACAGTTCCATTACACATAAATTTTAACCCATGCTTTCTAAAAGAATTGCACGCTCGTGTCCTCACATTTCTAGAGCAACATGTAGATGCATATTTTTCACTTTAGAATCCAATTTAAAATGAGAAGACTGAAGACATTTACTACACAGGTGAGCACACCTGTTAGGTAATTTATAAAATGCAAGTCAAAATGACCTAATTATAGAAGCAAAACACAGCAATAGTAACAAAAATATACTAACCAATTTAAATTTTAAATGTGCATACTAACATAAGCTTTCATAATTATACAAATATGGATATTTTAGCATTGTCCATGTTGCAAATACTGATTTAAAATCATGTAATATATGTGTCAGGGGGGTTAACTTCTCAGTAGCTATCTAACAGTTTATTTCACAATGGTATGTTTATTTAAAACAAGGAAAATATAAGTACTCTGGAACACACTTGCCAGCCAAGACCCACGTGATGAATATTGCCGTAAAACTCTGAAAAGTACTCTAATGTTTCTCCTTTAGTTTACTAAATAAAAATCAGTCACAGAAATAAACTTACTTTGTAAGACAGGTAGATTTAGATGTCCCATTTTGCAGACAGATCAAGTGAGCCTAAGAGGTTAGACTGTGTATCACAGGTTTACCTCTTCAAGCAGATAAGGGAATCTGGACTTCAAACTCTGAGTATTACTGTAATGTACTTTTTACTAAACATCCTTATGTTCTGAACCTAATTGCCTCTGTGTTAGGCACCTTTCCATTCCAGACATTCTTGGAGTTTCTTCAAACAAGAAGGTTTCTCCAGCCTAAATGACTTTGTGTTTGTTCTTTGCTTGGAACACCCTTGCGTCACGTCCCTGACTAGCTAACATCACCTGCTCTCAGAACTCTCTTTCATTCCCTTCTTCGCTTTCCCTCACCCCAGCCCACTCACTGTCAGTTATCACGATTAGTATATTTTAACTCTTCACACACATGGGACTGAGTTCCTTGAGGACAGGAATCCTTTCTTCCATTTGAATGTGTAGAATCGCTTCCACACACAAAGCCTTGTCCGGGGAGGACTGGTAAATGTTTTCTCAAGAATACATGAAGAAATGAATTACTGAATACCAGGTCATTGTGCTTTAATGTGATTGTTAGGAGACCATTTCATGTGCACCCATTTGATTCAGAGAGGAACTAATTTGCACTTGTTTGATATTTTACTCTAATTGGGAAATCCTGAATTTCAATGAAAAGTATCCATAAACAGTAAAATCCTAATTTCATTTTCCTGGTTCCTCCTGAAGTTAATTGAAGTTGTAAGTGATTTGCCTGCCCCAGCAGCACTGAATCTTTCTTTACTCATTAATGTCATTCTCTAAAGCACCACTAATTTTTATCACTCTCCAAGGAAAGAAACTCTCCTCAAAAATAGTTCCATGTATTGAGTCAAATGTTTCAACCGTTAATCTATGGTTACTAATGAAAATGTATACAGTATGATTCAGAGACCCTGAGTAACAATAAAATCATGACTCATCTCATTTAGAAACCCTGCCAGCCATCTGAATTCTCCTTCAGAACACCAAAAAAGTCTTCCAATTTACCATACATGCAAATTTCACACGTAAAATGTACTGGTGGTTTAATTTACAAAACAGAATGGAAGATGATATGCTCTTTAAATCAACCAATTTGTTTTGAGAAAAATAAAATAAAGTATTGAAATAAAGAAAATGTCACAGTTGATGAAGAAAGAGCGTGTGCTACATAAAAGCTTAAGTAGTGACAATTTAAGTTACAAAAGTATGTGCAACGGACAATTAAAGACACGGGGAATGAAATAGTGGTTACAGAAGCAAAACTTGATGATGTTAAAGATTTTTAAAACAAAATGATAGGTGTTTGAAATATTCTTCATATCAAGTAAATAAGATTTATTTTGAACTACATTCTACATAACTTTAAGTAAATGAAAAAAATGAAGTGAGTGTACATGGGGAAAATATTTGAAATCAGGGATCACTGGCAAATAAAGTAAAATATTAAAGATGGGTTTTGGAAAAATAATTTGGACTTTATGACTTAAGTATCTGTGAACGGGTAAATTTATAAATAATTTTAATTTATGCTTCTCTAATTCTCTTCTAAAATACACAAATAATTACTTATATCTACTATTTGAAAGGCACTCTATTAGGCATTATGTGATGAGCAAGAGTCAAAGACATACGAGACATATTTGCTGTTCTATAAGCATTTATAATCTTTTGACGGCCATAGTATTTAAATGTAATTAACGATAATGCATAGCCATGCAGTATACTACATTGTACATGCTACATACAATTGAAGCATTTTAATAGTCATTTGATTCCAAGAGGGCAAATACAGTTACAAGAGGTTGCCTGGAGTTCTGTCTTAAGGACTGAAAGCCCAGATCAGTCTCAGCTGGTGAGAAAATGCCACAGTCTCTTAGCAATGTCTGTTGTGGCCATGGGAGCAGAACAGTGTACATCATCATACTAGGGCTTCTGCCTACTTGACGAAAAGTTTAAGCTACTCCCTTTACAGATGAGATAACTAACCATAAGGTGACTGGATATTGATCCCAAGGCTAATGTATTAAGAAAAAATTTTGTATGCAAAAGTCCTGCTCTATTTGCGAGGGGTGAAAGTACACCTGAGACACATCATTTAGTGCTGGTGCCACACCTTAAAAACATAGGACATCCGAAGTAAAGTCAGATGTGAGTGGCCAAAAGGGTAAAATGGACTCAAATCCATGCTATGTCAAGATGAAGACTTTAAGTCTCAAGAAACGAAGATTCAGAGAGAAACCATCTAGGTGGTTCCAGATGGCTTCAAAAGGTGAGAGAGACCACTGAGCAGAAGACAGGGAGACAGACTTTCACTGTAATATAGAGCGTCCTAATAGTCAGACTTGTTTCATGCACAGAAAGAGCTGCTCCGGGGGCCATGAGCCAGTTTTCTGCCCTGGGTGAGGTTCAAACACTTTCAAACCAATTATCTAATGATACAGCGGCGGGAAAGCTACTTGACTTTCTCAAGGTCTCAAAGGTTGAAAGCAGCAGAGCAAGGAGGACAGCTCAGGTCACCTGTGAGTGAGTCCTGCCTGTGAGTCCAGTGAGTCACTGCTCCTTTTATTTATTTATTTTAATTTCAGATTATCATGAAACCTGCAAATACAAAATTTATTACCAATTCTCTGCATTCACTATTTCCATAAAAGAGTACATTATTGCTACTGATTTTTTTTTTTTTTTTTTTTTTTTTTTTGCGGTACGCCGCCCTCTCACTGTTGTGGCCTCTCCCGTTGCGGAGCACAGGCTCCGGACGCGCAGGCTCAGCGGCCATGGCTCACGGGCCCAGCCGCTCCGCGGCATATGGGATCTTCCCGGACCGGGGCACGAACCCGTGTCCCCTGCATCGGCAGGCGAATTCTCAACCACTGCGCCACCAGGGAAGCCCTGATCCTTTTCTTTTGTCTTGCTTTCTCTCCAGCTCCCCATCTCACACCTGCGACAACTCCTGTTTTATGGAAAGTATATAAGGGGAAAGACACATATTAAAAAAAAAAAAAAAGGAGTTTATAGGAAAGATAGATTAATATTGACTAGACACATCAAGGAAAGAATTATGAAAGAGGTATGATTGAAGTTGCCCAGATTAAAGAATAGAGATCATTTAATAGATGGAAACAAACAGCAGAGAGAATTACAGAGAGCAGAGAGCTGCACTTTCTCAGGTCACTGCTGTTTCGCAGGAAATGGCACCACAGGATTGAACCAAGTTTTGAGAATGTCTCTAAGTTCCTTCAAAAAAAAGAGAAGACTTCAAAACATATAAATATATAATTGCCTATCCTTTTCTCTGACATATATTTATACCAATAGTTTTTCCATGCCTCTAACTAGTTGCCAAACTTATGCCAAACTAGTATGCCAAATGTAGTAACTATGTCTTGAATGCAGTAGATAGGCTATATATCAGTTATATGTAGTGTGATCATTTTACTGTGTTACGTAAAAATCACATTAAAAGAACTTAAAGTCTGGGAGGTATGGACGGGAGATTGAAAGGCAGAGGAAGGCAAAATCGGTATTTCTTCACCACTTCCTTCCTCCCTCCTCAGGCAACACCTCTACCAAGAGCTCTCCTCCATACTTTTAGCTCCTGTGAAACACATCATTTTAGGTTCCAACTTCTGCCCCAAGCTCTGCTAACCCCATCTCCTTCCTCTGTCTCTCCAGCCCTGGCAGTTGTAGTAGTGGCTTTCTGCAATTGCATAAACTCTGGGTGGCCTCACCATTTCCTGTTCAGCTTCTCAACTTTCCCATCACCTGTGTAATCAACTCCTTAATTATATTCCCTCAGTTTTAAATTAAAAAAAAAGAACCTAAAGGTCTGCGTATTAAAAATGGTTAGGTTTTTGTGATATCCACTTGTGGCAAGTTTCAAATGTAGTTTTACTTTTTGTCTGAAAAGATTTGATGTCAGCAACATAAAAGAAGGCATCATAGAACCAAGTGATTAGGGAATTAAATGCTCTTTTTCCTTATCTGTTACTATGTCTTCACTATCACAGATTAACTGCTAATTGTAAATACAATATTCAGGAAAATGTTTTCAATCAGCACTACAGTGTCGTAAGGAAAAAGCTATCATAATAATCACATACTCTTCATCTCTATCTCCCAACTAATATTGCTATGTAGAACGATTTGCTGCAGGCGGCCTTAACCTCTCCAGGAGATGACAAAAAAATTGGTACTGGAGAAAAGAACCATCTCTGTGTTATTAAAAGCTCATATGGAGACATTCTGCCCAGGCACGTCACTTCCTTGCTGTGGGGTCATGGGCTAGTTGCTTAATCTTTCTGTGCCTCAGTGTTCTCATCTGTAAATTGAGATAACAATACTGCCTACCTCTAATGCTGTGAGGATTAAATTAGTTAATAAGTGTAAAGTACAAGGACTGATGTATACCAAGTGCCCATACATGTCAGCAATTGGTGTAATTTCTCATTAGCTGCATGGCCTTGGGCAAGTCATTTAATCTCTCTGGCCATTCATTTGGAAATTAAGAGATGAAACTAAATGATCTCTAAGGCCTCTTTCATGACTAAAAAGTCCCAGCTACAAAGAAGCATAATCTCTCTCACAGTGGATTCACAAATCTTTTCCAAAAATGGAGTGGCAGAAAAAGCCTGACAGTGTGGCTTGAATAAAGTGTCTACTGGATTCCTCTATCTGTATTCTAGACTGAGCCCCAGGAAAAAGGAAAAGGAGACCCCCCAAGGAACCATGTGATGGAGCCAGCAAGAAGAAGAAACAAAGGTCTCTTTGTGAAAGACCAAAAGGGTTGTCACGTAGTTTTGACTAAGTCTCTTCATTCATTTTAGTAACTGAGTAAACCCCACACTGGAAAGGCACGTGTGAAGGAAGAGGTCATTGCCACCAACCCAAAGATAGTGTTTTGTTTTTTGACTGGAAATGTCAGGAGCTCATTTTAAATTACAAGATGAGGCCCCAGGTGCACTGCCTTTATCCAAGACTGCTCAATTTTTCTGTTTGGGAGAACATGGCATTCTGCTTTGATGAGATCTCTGGAAATACAAGATGCTTCTCAGTGTCAAGAGTGCTTCTGTGCACCCCAGTGTGAGAAAAAGCTAAATCTGAAATCTCGATTAAAAAATCTCGATAGAAAAGTACAGTTTCTGCTGGCACTACTGAGAGCACCCTTTCAAAAAAGGGATCATTATGCTAGAAACACAATACACAATTTCCGCAACATAGCAGGGCTGGTTATATCAACACAAATCCTTATAGAAGAAATGCCGTAAGTTATTTTGGTAATATGCAGATATGTCAGGACTACATTTGTATTTAACCGCCCCATGATTTCATGAGTGTTTTACTTCCTGACCCTGCTTTGAAAGATTTGGAAAAGGGGAAGATCGGCTCTAATTCTGGTTTTGGGATTTGGAGCAAGTCAGGTAACTTCTGTAAGCCTTATTTTCAAGGTATGCTACACATGGAAGGTACTCAACAAATAGTTGCTCAGGGAAAGAAGGAATGGGGAAGGGAGGGAGAGAGGAAGTCCGATAGTCACAAGCATTTTATCAGAAAGGTCACACTCCAAAGAGGCTGCTGTAAGTCTTTTTGCTATCATATGTTAATTAACAACTAAATTAGCATTGTAGGTATAAAATGATTTTTTACTGATGAAAGTAGTGACTTTTAGTTAGCATGATCAGTGCTAAAATGGACTCTTAATTGGTGAAATTCAAGCTATTGAACTGGATTGACTCAAATAGTTTGGAGATACTTCCTACCCTTGAATGATCAGGGTATAAGACTCCAGGGAGGCCTGTAACCCATATCCCAGTGACTTGTTCTCAATGGATAGGAAGGTTTCTGCTTGAAGCATGTCAGTCTGAGGACACAGAATCACACCTTGGCTATGCTGAACCTTTTATACAGGGTTTATACACTTAAAACGCATCAAAGGACAGAGAGCTGCCAGTTCATTAAACTTACAGAATAGGCTGTATGGAATATTTTGCCTATTTTAATGAATGGTTATTAAGTAACTGTGTGCTCAGCAGAATTTGGTCATTATAACCTCATCATCACAAACTTCGATTAGTCCCTGGATAATTTATCCACCAAAAATAACCAAAGAGTTGGGCATAATGAGTCAGATTACACAACCCTGATTTTGAGATGCTCAAGTCTAGTGATAGAAACGTGAATAAAATTAAATACAACATAAAGCACAATATAAGATTATTTTAATGCCATAATGTGCTGAAGCCACAAAGGAATCATAGAGGAGAATGCAGCTACCTCATATGGGAAGAAGGATCTACTTAGAGGAGTTGGTGCTAGGTCTGAAAGGATATAGCAGAATGTTTCAGAAATATTATTTTTCCTGAGGGGAAGGGTGGGAGAGCACTAGAAAGGTTAGAAGCAAGGGAAATAAAAGTGAGTTCATACAAAAAATTACAAATGTATTAAATACCAAACACACACACACACACACACACACACACACGCTTCCACTCACACATGTTCTCTCAGAGAGAAACGTCCACCAAGACTGTCTGTAAAGTTTTAAATGCACCTGAACTGGAAAAAGAATCTCTAGGATTCTGTTTTTACAAAAAAAAATGGTGATTTTACTGACAGTGGTTCTCAAACTACATCTGTCATAATAAGACTAAAAAAGTAAGCAGCCTGCTGAGTGAAAACTGGCATTCTCAGAAATAGTTTAAATAGTACTGAATATAGAACTCCATTTCACATATTTTACAATATCTCCCATCAAAACGATAGTCTTATGATTTTCCAAAGTCTGTTTAAAAGCTCTTCCTCTTCCTAGGTTAAGATCTCTGACATCAGAACTTGCCTCCTCGAACCGTATGGATGGGAATGTTGAGCTGGGAGAAGCAAGTTCTATTGGCTATTCCACTGGTTTTAGGAACCAATGAAGTTTTGTCTTTGAACACAGATTTTATTTTATTTTTTAAATTTTTATTGGAGTATAGTTAATTTACAATGTTGTGTTAGTTTCAGGTGTGCAGCAAAGTTAATCAGCTATACATATACATATTGAACACAGGTTTTAAATTCCCCTTTTCATGTCTGGTTGTAATTGAGCCTATACATTTACAAGCATAAGGACGCTGTAAAGAGCACAATGATACATAATCAATATGCTTTGACTCTCCTCTGCCTTCTAGGAATGCCACCATTCAGGCTATGAATCAAATTAGTGGGCAATGGCAGGTAGCCAAGGGAGCATTGGATTTGAAGTAATAGATTCAGATCCTAGATGTGGCATTTACCCAGTGGAGGAATTGCGTAAGCTCCCTAGATGTGTTAGTTACCACACATAGTACCTGGAATAGTTAATATGAAGAGTAAATGGTTTACCACATCCATTCAACAGAAATGATTAAGGACACCTGATGTCCTTTTGCTGCGTAGCACCAATAAATGTTACTGGCATTTATGTTAAAAGAGCAGCTATCACTTAATGCATGCTTATGTTTAATTCTTAAAAGATAATGTTAAGTATCATCTCAATTTACAGACAAGAAAGCTGAGGCTTGGAGATATAATTTCATGCATAGTGTGTGAACTCCTGAAGGGCAGTGACTATGCCTCCCTCATTATACAAGTCAAGTAATAGCACTGTGCCTAGCACAGAGTAGATCCATTATCATCATTCCAAACTTTTACAAATAATGACTTTTGGGTACCGTACAAATTTAAAAATGAATATGATACAATGCACACTTAACAGATGGTATCAACATTGCTCCCTGGAAACATTATTTCTTTCAAATTACACAAATGAATGGGATGATTCTTTATAATAATCTTGACAGTAAGAGCTTATTGAAACATTTTGAAAAACGGCATTGAGTATTGGAGTAATAGTCTGTAATAATTAGTTAGGCCATTTCATACTGTTGTCTTTTTATTTTTGCTCTTCTTTCTACAAGAAAATTAAAAAAGAAGTATAAAACCCTTTTCCGTTTTTCTACTCCACAGAGTAAGTGTATTCAGCTGGCAAAGCCATGCTATAAGCAGTCTAACCATCTCCAATGACCAAGCAGCTACACCCATGTAATCTGCTCACATTATGTTTTCCACATATGCATGAAGTGACTTATTGTCTCCAAGGTGCATTTACATCCGTTTGATTCTCAAGAACAGTTCCAAAAGGTAGGAAAGGCAGGAAGGAATAAGTCAACATTTTTCAGATAAGGTAACTGGTGCAGAGAAGCAACAGGGATGATGAGTGACAGGGGATGGAGGGGGAGAAGGGGAGAGGAAAAGGAAGAAGGGGCGTGGGAGGAGAAGAGGCAGAAGGGAGGGGGAGAGGCAGGGAAAAGGAAGGGAAAGGAAACACAAGCTGGTTTTCAGGTTCCTGGGCCTTTGCTTCCCCTTACCCCCATCACAATCTCCTAATCAGTTTGCAAAGGGGAGGGGATAAATGAAAAAAGAGAGACCATCAAAGGAATGCAGGGAGGAGAAGGGAAAGACGGAGGGTGAACATGAATGAATGAATATGAATGAGAATATCTAAGTAAAGCAAGGGCCTAAGAGACCTAAGGAGGAGTTTAAACAGATCCATGAATCCTCAAAGAGTAGTTCTTAACTTTTAGGAATCTTGGGCATTTCTGACAATCCGATACAGCCATGGAGGCTCTCACTAGAAAAATGCATACATACACACACACATACATACACATGTACATACGGTATTTTATAATATAATTTCAGTGTGTTCACTGCTCCCCCCCCCAAATCTAGTGCTAGGTCCCATTTTAAGAAACATGTCTTAGAAACAGAGGTCCCCTCAGCTCTCCGTGCACTGCAGTTTGCAGATCTAGAACCAGAGGGTGGTTCCACAGAAAAGCAGGTGCCTGAAGCCCTGTGCCAATGTGTGCCACAGAGATAAGAAATGCGGCTGCAGATCAGAACAGAAATATCTCTGAATCCCTCCCGCTGCCACCAACCTCTCCATAACATTTCGAGCTTAATAGGAAACAAAACAATTTCCTACACTACACACTGAAACCACTGTCTACACTAGAACACAAAGTTTCCCATCAAACCAGAAAAAAATGAAATTGAAGATAAAAGTTTTGAGAAAAATTTAACCCTTCTAGTATTGAATCCCTATGACTAAATATCTTTAAAGATTTGTTTATTGTGTAAGGATAAAGGTACATAACAAAAGAACTAAATGCACAGGCTCTGACGATTCTAGCATTGTCATTGTGGGACTCTGGACTGGTCATCTCACCTTTTTACATCCAAATCTCCTTCATAAGTTTATTGTGAAGATTAATTATACTAATGGACTGAAAAAAATTAATACAAGTCTGACATCTAATCTCACTAAACATCCTATTTCTCATTTATAAAGTGGGCTTAATGATAGTGCCTACGTTTAAAGACAGTACTATCATGGTGAGCATTAAATGAAGTAACACATTAAATGTACATTACACAGTGTCTGGTACATAGGAAATATTAGCTAGTGTTAGCCCGCTGAAGAAATGGAGGAGTCGTCAAAGGCAGAAATCACTGACTTGACTGGAAGAACAGAGTTCTAATTGAGTTTTAGTGTTCTTGCTATTCAGACTCCCCAATTTTTGTGGGTGATGAATTGAACTAGGTGGCTTCTGTTCACCTCAAATATTTTATCAGCCCTGGAACCCACTAACAAAGGTATTTTGCTAGGTGCCTTAAATAGGTTGTCTTTTTTTTATTATTATTTCATTTATTTATTTATTTATTTTTGGCTGTGTTGGGTCTTCGTTTCTGTGCGAGGGCTTTCTCTAGTTGCGGCGAGTGGGGGGCCACTCTTCATCGCAGTGCGCGGGCCTCTCACTATCGCGGCCTCTCTCGTTGCGGAGCACAGGCTCCAGACGCACAGGCTCCAGACGCACAGGCTCAGTAATTGTGGCTCACGGGCTTAGCTGCTCTGCGGCATGTGGGATCTTCCCAGACCAGGGCTCGAACCCGTGTCCCCTGCATTGGCGGGCAGATTCTTAACCACTGCACCACCGGGGAAGCCCAAATAGGTTGTCTTGATGAATTATCCCAACCTTGGGAGGACTAACAGTAGCTAACACATATTCAGCTGGGCACTACTCTGGTACTTAAATGTCAACTCATTTTATACTCATAGGATTCCAGGAGTGGAGATGGGTGGAGATAGTAGTGGGCACCCAAGGCAAGGTTCAAGGAAGGAGAGGTCTATGGGAGAGCTTTAGGCTTTGATTTAACAAGATGGACCTCTGGATATAAGATGCAACATCCTTGGTATAGCGGCAGTAGCTCCATGCCTCAGTCTCGGAACCCAGAGGGAGCTTCCTGGGGATGCAGGCATAAACAATCAGAGATGCTCCCTAACCCTCAGTGCTGGTCTTCTCTGTCTTGATTCTGACTCTATGAAGAGGGATGGTCTAGCTTTGTCTCCTTCAAATCATCTGTGTTGCTCAGAGATCTAAGGTACAATAGGGGCTAGTGGCCACTGTATCCAAATTTGGGGGGCAGAAACCATTGTCATCACCAGGTCTTTTAATCAATGAAAAACAAAGATCACTAATTAAATTTATATCTGTAAATTCTGTAGGTAGTGCTTGGGTGAGTGCATATAGATCAAACTGAACAGTACCTGTTTTCAAAGAGTTTATAAACCATGTCATCTTTGTAAATGAGCCCAAATTACAGGTGTTTTCTGAAAACACAATTAAAATAGTAATATTTCACAACACAAAATAGACTCAGGGATTTAGAGTGTAAAATTATCTTACACAGATATTTTAATAGAAGAGCCCTACACTACTGTCCCCAAAATGTCCTAAAACACCACCTATCAGACAAGTCCCTACTCAATTCCCAATAAATGGAGAAAAACTCAGCCTGACATTCCAGGACTCAGCAATGAGACCCTAGTCTTCCTCTTCTGCCATATACCCCTGCATTCCCCACACACCACTCTTAGAAACAAGACAGACCAACCACTGTTTCAAGAGTACAGACTGCATTTTCTGCTACCAAGCAGTCACTCATGTTCACACTGCTGCTTTCTGTGATGTCCTGACTCAAACTCCATTTCAGCCTCTCCTTCAAGTCACATCTCAAAAGCCACCCTTTTCTTCATGAAGTCTTTCTTCTCCTCTCCAAATAAAAATGATTGTCCTCTTTGAACCACCAGAGGTCTTTGCGGTATATATACATATATGTAAATATGTATGTACATAAACTTTTATTATGGTGATTTACATTATGACTTTTGGCATGATTACCTAATTTCCCAAATTACTGTAAACTCTTAAGGATTAGTGACCATGGTTTACTTCTGAAATTACCTTTATAACCCCCACTCTGGCTGATATGCTGCTTGCAACACAGGAATTCAATAAGCATTTACTGAATTACTATTTTACTAATAGTGTTAATGAAATAGTGATCTCTTATGGAGTATCAACTATGGGCAAAGGATGATATTTATATATTATATCTCATTTAATATTCAAAATCCTGTGACTTAGAAAATTAAGGATCAAGGAGCTATAAATTAGTTGTTCAAGGTTACACAGCAAGCAGAATCCCCAACTCTTACCATAACAGCAGGATGCACTTTGAATCTGAATCCAAACTTGTCAGGCTCCAAACATGTGCCCCAAGTCAACACTATATAAAAGTGATAAAATTTAAAGAATATTTTCCTTTTAATTTTTAGATAAATAAATTTGGCAAATTTGAAACAAAACCACAGATTGTGGCAGTGAGGAGAGCTACTTTTCAAAATTAACTTTAAGGATTAGAATGAGTTTTGAAGATTAAAAATATATATAATGAAGAATCTGTATCACTACAGTCCAAGAAATGTAAAAGATGGGGAAAGAGACCATTTGAGGCATTTATTTAGAAGAATGATTTATGAGTAAGCTGAATTTGCATATTGTAATAAAAAGGCGCAGGTTTGGGAGCGTGACACAGTAGGGTTAAAATTCTGGGTGTAATGTTTTTAGCCTTGGTCCTCGGGCAAGTTACTTAACCTTCCTAAACCTCAGTTTTGCCAAAGGGTAGGTGACAGTAATAATAACTGCTTTCATAGATAATGCAAGTATTAGATAGGTATAGGGTATATAACCCAACAAATGATGGGTACTACTAACATTACTATTAATAATATTGTTTTCATGCAAAGTGACTGTGCTAAGCCAGTGTTCTTGAGAAGAATGGAAAAGCAGGGCTGCCATTACTGTTCCCAAACTTTCACATTATGAGAGTGTAATATTGGGAAGAGCAGAAGCAGAAACAAAGGCCAGCAGCACAGCTAGCCTGAATATCCAACATTTCCTTCTCTTCAGACTGACTCCCAAATTCTCTCTCTTGTAACTAATGAACTGAAAATCGAAACATGGAAATCACGTTGGATCCTCCCTTTTAAAATCTCTCAAGAATATTCTAGATCCCCACCCAAGCAGCCTTTCTCATCTTCTTTCAGAGAACATGTTTTTTGGAAGTAGGACAAGCAGTATGGCATTTGGCATCAGTCTCACAGGCATCAAACACCACACCCACCATCTTTGTTTTCAGGTGCTTCTAGTTTATTATCTGATCCTCAGGGTCCTCAAATGTTAACTGGAGAGACTATCTCCTGGAAGGGATGCTCTGAGAAGTATACGTGGCCATGACTATTCAGTGCCCAGCACAAAGCAGGTGCTCAATAATGACTAATTAATTCCCTTTCCCCTCTGTGGTTCCCCCTAAGTGGAGAATAATCAAATTCTTTGGGAAAATATGTTATGTCTCTAAATGGCACCTGCCACCATGGATGGATGGTTAGGATCTGAAAAGTGCTATCTCATTTAAATAAGCCACAGAATCGTAATCACCAAGGGATGAGTTACAGACATTACTGATTATGGCTGTACCCAAACCAGTGTCCTGAAAGTGACAGGCTTTTTTCTTAAAAGAAAAAAAAAAAAAAAAATCCTTGAAAAATCCCTGAGCTATTCAGTCTCCTAGAAAACATGTGTCTGGAAACTCAACATCTGCAGAAAGCAAAAGGGCCCAAGAATGACCAATTTATTTTTTTCTCTTACAGCTTTCCAAATAGAGGACAGAGAACACAAACATGAAGCTGGATTTGGGGTGTCTGATATATTTTAGCAAATTACAACTGAAAAAAAACAAAACAAAACATTTTCTGGTGCAAGGTCTAACACTTTTCAAAACAGTATTCTTGGAGCCGTATTTGACGTCAACTATCACAGTACCTGTGATAAAGTTACTTTGAAGTTATCAAGAAGTTCCTTGGTTTGTGGAATTCCATTATGTGTGTTAGGAACTTTTCATTATTTTGTAAATTATTAACTCATTTCCTCTAAAATCAAAGAAAACATGAATATCCAAACCTAACAGATAAAACAGATATTCTTAACATTCATTATTGCAATTTACACATTCAACCACTGGGAAAAAAAAGTCCCTTTCCTTTCCCTCTTCATTTTTAATTTCTTATTAGTTATCTGTTGAGAGAGAGAGAAAGAGAGAGAGAGAGAGAGACAAGATGAGCTGTACCACAAGAAGGGAACCTCCAATACTTTGACAGTATTAAAGGAACCATAATAATTATTTTCTGAAAAAACACCACCAATTCTCCTACCTATAACTTTGCACCACATTCACATACGTAAATTATTATACGATTATCATTCTAATAATTACATATGTATATCTGTGTATATATATGCGTGCATGTGCCCGTATAGACACACACACAGTCCAAAAGGCATTCTCAGAAAAGCTCTATGAGAAAAGGACTTAAGCCGCCCAGGGAATGGAAGAGCGTTTAAATAAATCCTGTAATTTAGGCACAGCTCCTGCTTTTCAGCAAGCACTGCTACTGGAGCCTCTTCATTTAGGAGAGGTCTCATGTTCTTTTTTAGATATCTGTTCCCTGGTCAGCTTAGTCTAATTGGCACTTCCTTTCGAAAGGGAAGGAGGCGGTAAAAAGGGAATTTGCGCCCCGATTCTGGAAGCAGAAGTCCCTTCCACACCCCAGCAGTTGATCGCCGTCTCCCTCCCGCTGGCCCCGCTGCTGCTCGTCTTCTAGTCGCAATGTGAGAGGTGGCAGCCAGCGGAGCAAGGCCACAAGTAGATGAAGTCAAGATTCAACCGGATAACTCACCTCCTCCCCAGCCCCGACTCCCACCCATTACCGTCTACAGCCCCCTTCCCTCCCATCCCCCTCCGTGTCACGCTAAGTTGCAGCCACCGCGGGGGGTAGCGGGGGTGCGGGGGCGGCAGGTGGGGAGAGCTGGGGGCTTCCTTCGGACCCATACCGACGCGCCCTAGAAGAATGTCCTCTGGGGAAGGGTCTGCCGCCAACTTGGAGGAACTTAGAAGGCAAAGGCTGCCGCGCCCCGACCTCAGCGGGGCCTCAACCCTGAAGGCGAGGGGCGGAAAAGGGCAGTCGGGGCGAGGGCGGGCACCCCCGGGCTTACCACGAGCACGGGGACCCCGGCGGCCAGCGAGTAGAGGAGCACAGGGGGCACGGCGCTGCTGTCCTCCGGGCCCGGGTAGGGCTTGCGGTAGGCGCTGTCGTGGCAGAAGAAGCCCTGCACGTTCACAGTGAACGTGTCCGTGTATTCGAAGTAGTACGCCAGCATCACCGTCCCTGCCATGATCACCATCTGGAAATAGAGCATGCTGCTGGTGAGCGCCGCGGGCAGCCGGGGCATGCACGCCTCCCGGGCCGGGCCGAGCCGAGCGGGCGGCGGACGGGCCCCCTCCCGGGTCCGCCGAGGCAGCCACCGGGGGCGCGGCGGCGGGGGCGGCGGGAGGACGAGGCGCGGGAGGCAGGATGGAGCCGCCGGAGGAAGAGGCGGAGGCAGGTCCGGGTTTCGAGGCGCCGGCTGGCTGCGGAGGAGGTGGCTACCCCCGGACGAACCCCCGCTCCCCTCCCCGCCCCCTGCCCGCCGCAAGCACCGCCCGCCCGGGCGCGGGGTCGCGCGGGAGGGCGGGGAGTCCCGGGCGGCGGGTCGCGGCCAGGCGAGACACCGTTCGCTATGCAGCTGCGCGGGGCCGAGCCCCCAGGCCCGCCCGGAGGAGAGGCGGACCGGGCGGCGGCGGCTGGGACAGCGGCACCTGTACCCCTCGGAGGGCGGACGCAGTGGAGCAGGCGAAGCTCCTCACAGGGGTAAAAACCAAAAGGGGGGGAGGGGAGGCAGTAGAGAAGGAGCTTCTAGAAACTCCCTTCTGAGGCAGCAGCTGGGTGTTTTAGGAAACCCGCGCAACGCCTGGGAAAATGGTGCGCGGACGCGTCTTCGGAGCGCAACCCCGTAAAGCGCCAAGTGCCGATTCCGCGCAGCGACTTTCAGCCGGCGCCTCTTTGGATTCCTTAACCCCGTGCAGGACACACGCCCAGCGCGAGTTTCTAGGCGCAATGAGAAACATCATCCCAGAGGATTTTAGATTCTGAGTTTTTTTGCTTCCCGCTCCAGCTTCCTAGGGCTTTGTATGTAAAAACAGAAATCATAGCTCGGGAGTTCCCGAAGCATCATGTCTTGTACAACGGCCCCTTCCTCGTTCACGTAGTCTCCTCTGGCTCATCTTCTCAGTTTCCCTTTATTAGCTGCTTGTGAGACGAGGCACTGCAGATTCCTGGGACCCAGCAGTGGCAGCCCCTAGGGAAGGGAAAAGGGCCATTTGCCTCACCTCGCTATTCCCTGAGTTCCCAGGTACTGCCGGGATTCCCCAGGGGTCAAGTGAAAGGAGAGGGAGACAGAGGGCTCACACCACAGGCATACAAAACACACCCATACGTTGGGCAGGCACGCGTGTGCGTGGGTATGTAAGTAGCTGTGCAACTGCATGTATGTAAGGAGCCCGTTTCGTGATGCCATATGGGTCCCTGCCTGCAAGATTAGGCAGCCGACTGAGGGGGCTTAGGGAGGGGTGGAGCTTAGTGGAACCTGACACTGCTTACCTTTCACTCCGGAGAGCAGGTAGGAAGCCTGTATGCAAGGCGAGGGGATGAAAATACTCCCAGAGCCCTGCCCTTCTCATTACAACGTGGAATTACCTTAGGAGATTTGTAGAATATTCATGTTAATGGGTTGTAGCCTGATGATTTTTAGAGGTGGGCCTTTATCATCAGGAAAAAACACTTTTAAGCTAAAAAAGGCCTTTTAAATTTGGCAAGTGATTGGTGGTTTAGGGATGAGATAATAATGGCAGTGTGACTTTCTTTAATGTAGAATTATTTTACCCTCCATGTTATTACAGACATCATTTAATAACTAATTACTTAGTGCTTACCAGGAAAACAACACCGAAAAACCTATGTAATAAGCAATTTGGGGCAGTGGGAGCAAACTGTTCCTAAATGGACAAGCAAGACTTATCATACGATGAAAATATAACTACTACAAAGATACATGGTCTAGTGCTACATTCAGAAAATCATTCTAAGACTGTAAGAGTGTTTAAACTGCAAATCTGGTTCTAAATCCTGTTTAATAGAATTTTTGGAAGAATGGTGTTAATTTAAAAGGATAGTTTTAAAATGTAACTTTGGATTAAGGAGAGTCTAACGTAGGTAATGTATTCAAACTGATGAAAACGTGCATTACTTTTGAAATTAAAATGCACTGTAATGCACTGTTCCGGTGTTATGTGTGCCTAGTACTGTTCGTGTAACAAAGCCGGGTCCTCGTCTGTCCTATTCACTGCTCTGTCCTCAGCATGAGCAGTGTATGGTATACTGTAGATATTTAATCTTTGAATGAATTAAGGAACTTACTCCTCTAAGAACAACAGGGAAGTGTTTTCACGTATAAAATTTACATCGAGGTTAGGGAATCCCAATCTTTATGTCCCCAGATAAACCTAGCCTGTATACTTATTTGGCACACAGGGCAATGTTAGAGCAATGACTCTGGTACTGCCTCAGTTCAAATCTCAGCCCCGCCACTTACCAGTTCTGGGAACCTGGGCAAAATGCTTAACCTCTTCCTGCCTTGGTTCCATCACCGGTAAAATAGGGATGATACTCGTAACTACTTTACAAGGTTGTTATGAGGATTATTGATGCTCATTTCATTATGTCTGGCACATTGTGTTTAAATTCTATAAAGTTTAACCTTTAGTCATACATGTATCTAGCCTGCCTTAACCCAGGTCATTCTAACACCCATCACCAGTCACTTCCTTCTCTTTTTATTGCTTACAAAATGATTCTGGGGCTTCCCTGGTGGCGCAGTGGTTGAGAGTCCACCTGCCGATGCAGGGGACACGGGTTCGTACCCCGGTCCGGGAAGATCCCACGTGCCGCGGAGCGGCTGGGCCTGTGAGCCATGGCCGCTGAGCCTGCGCGTCCGGAGCCTGTGCTCCGCAACGGGAGAGGCCACAACAGTGAGAGGCCCGCGTACCGCAAAGAAAAACAAAAACAAAAACAAAATGATTCTGGGTGTATCCATATTTCTGTATATATTTTTCTGTAGATTTGTGCACATTCTATCTTCTCTTTCAGACGGTATCCACCTCAAGAATAAGATACTATTTTCCTTCAGAATTCTCAATATCCCCATGATTTGTTCATTTTAGATGGTCAAAAAGTGTTGTTGACCGACTCATGGTTGACTAACCATCCAATGCTGAAATTCAAGGTTAATAATCTTACCTCACATTATAAAGATACCAACATTAAATTAAACTTCCATGAATATTTGAACAGCTTGGTTATACATAGAAATGGTGTGAGGTGGATGAAAGAGCACGAACAATATGCTTTTGGGCTGGTTACTTTACTTTCCTGAGCCTGAGCTTCTTTGGGGACAAAATGAACTAATTTTCTTACCTCTGGGCTTTGTACCAAGTAAGTACCAAAGAAGGTACTTATTTAGGGCGTTTCTTCATTTTATTTTCCTGTGAATCATGTAAGCTAATTCTTTTCCAAAATACGTTTTTCAACTTCAAAGAATCCTTTGGAACCCTGCCTCAATTCTTTTTTTTTTTTTTTTTTTGCGGTACGCTGGCCTCTCACTGTTGTGGCCTCTCCCGTTGCGGAGCACAGGCTCCGGACACGCAGGCTCGGCGGCCATGGCTCACGGGCCCAGCCGCTCCGCAGCATGTGGGATCCTCCCGGACCAGGGCACGAACCCGTGTCCCCTGCATCGGCAGGCAGACTCCCAACCACTGCGCCACCAGGGAAGCCCCTGCCTCAATTCTTAATGTAACTATCTGTTTCTAGATTAAAAAAAGCACTACTCATATTTAATCTTTTGGAATCTTGCCCAAATTCTTAATTTAATTTAATTCTTAGGCATATCATTGTGCTTTCAAATGTATTGTAGCCATCAGTCTGTCCTGTCCAAATTCTCCCCATGTCAGCTCCTACCAAAGTGAGTAATGTAGGTCAAAAGTGCGGTATTTATAACTCTTTTATTTTCCAACTTCCAGTGATTCATATTGTATTTATCTGTGCATGACTTAACAACCACTCCATCCCACCATGTTTCTCCACCTATAAAACATGAATACTGGGACAGATCTTGGGGGAATCATTTATCAGTTCCAATACCTCCCATCTACCCACCCCAATACTCATGCTCCAGTAAGAACTAGTAAGGTGCTAGACTGGCATAGAAAGATGTAGTCCTTGTCTGTATGGTTTATAACTTTTCTTCTATAGATAGAAGACAAATGTACAAAAAGGCAAGGTGGAGGGGACCTTTAGGTTGGTAGCAAGTGCAAAGACCATTTGAATAATCCTTGGGAAGCCAAGCATTGAATATTTGTGGATAGCTAGATGACTGAATGTATTCTTCTTCTTTAAGTTTGAGAAACTAATGTGCCTGCTAAAACGGAACAGGAGATGGACCTGACTCCTCAGGATTATGACCAGTTGGGTTCCGTACAACAAATCTATGAATACCGAGAGCCAGATTGAGATTCTCTGCTCAGGTTCAGGGATTTGGACCTCATTAGTTTATAGACAGAATGTTTTTGGCAGAGATACCTGAGCATTTCCAAGGACCAAAGGAGATATGGAATTATAAACAATGGTTTCCATGTGTTTCAGGTAACTGAGAGGTAAACCCAGGCATTTTCCTGAAATTTTCTCATTCCATGTGCAAAAACAGAGATAAATAACATTACTTTCTATGCATAGCTGAGATGGTGAGATAAATAACGTTACTTTCAGTTCATAGATGAGATGGTAAGGTATGAATTTAGAAGGCTTTACATAAATGGACTAGGGAAGCTCTCCAAAAGAAGAATAGAGTCCTTCTTTTAAAAACAACAACAAAAATCCGTATTCATAATGCTGAACCTGCACTAGAGATGTTTAAGGAGATTCACATGTGTGACAAGTTACAGGACTTTGTACTAATGAGGAACGTTAAATATTAACATATATTGGTAGAAGATCTCATGGGAATATGTTTGGGGAAAAAAGCCTGTATATAGGCCAGATAGCTGTGTTCAGAATAAGTAATTCATTCTAATACTTATTGAGCTGCAAAAGACAATATCTCAACAGATCTTTATTGACCTGGATCTAGAAAATGAACAATTGCGCTAGTTTACTAACTTCCAAACAATTTGATATAGAGAACACCCCTGAAGCTTGAATAAGAAATAAGATGTAGGGCTGGTTAACTAAAGAAATGTTGTACTTAAACACATTGATACAAACTCAAAGAGACAATATCCTCATACGAAAACTAAAGAGAGATAGGAGCATTTGGGATTACACCTTTGACCTCTTTATTTTGGATGTCATAGCATACTGCATCCTCACAGGGTGATTTTCAGTGCTTGATTTAGGAGGTAACTGCTTTCTCAAGAAAACAGGAAAGAAAAACAGCTAGAATAGTAATTTGTATGTCTGCCTTTGAGGTTCCAGCTGTAATGGGATGTTTATCTCAAAGGCCAGATGCTTCTGACCTGAGTAAGTGGTACTTATCTTCCTCTAGAACCACGAAGATATCTTTAAAGTGCCTTACTCTGTGACTGTATTACAGCTATTCTATTCTTCTATATTTCCAGTATTTTAAATTTTCACTTTCAAAACAGTTATCACAAACGAAGCACATATTTTATTAGAAAACCTAGTTATATTTCACTGAAGGTATAGGTGTGAAATTGATTGACCAGGTAAAAGAACCCAAATTTATTAAATATTAAAGCAGGGAAAGAACAGAAAAATTTAACTAGCATGCTATCTTTTAAGATTATTGTTATTATCCTATAGTAGAATTAAAAATTTAAATTATTAAGTTAGGGAAAGTTAATTGGGACATGCTGCTACTACTTAAGCTGTGTGGCCGTGACAATCACTTAGCCTCTCTGAATCTAGTCTGCTCATCTGTAAAACTGGGTTAGTGAATCTTTACAAAGACATCGAATGACTTATATTTATAAAATGTTTCATAAATATTAAAGCACTGGACAAATCTACATTAGAAAGCATCCTAATTAGGAGGAGAGAATACCTCATCTGAGTGGGTCCTGGATTTTCTCCCCAGCACTGAGTTTCAGTTCCCCAAAGCTCAGATTCATTGCTTCCTGCTCTGTTGCCATGTCTGTGAATATGGAATTGTTTACCATGTGTTTCAGTGATAAAAAAAAAAAAAATTATTTTGTTAAGTATAAATCTATGGATCCATAACATCAGGGGAAGTTCCAAAATATTCAATTTCCCTAAGAATACCTTTAAACAATTGTTAAGGATAAGAACATAAGAGTGTGTCAGTTAAGTATGATGGGTAAGCCTGAGGACTGGGGATTACAGAACTGACTTCATATCTTTACTCTGTAGATTCATAACTGAGGGACCTTGGCCCAAGTCATTTTAATTTCTGTAGTGTCCTAAAATGAGGATAATGTTGCCTACTTCACTAAGATGTGATATAGAACCTTGGCCATTCACCACAATAAGTGATCATTACGGTTATTGTTACTCTTCTGGTATAATTAATCCTGCCACTGCTGGATCAGCAAAACTTTTATTGATCCATTTGGAAAAGTTCCTGCATAAAATTCTGCTGAACTGTCTTTGTAACTTCATGTTACTTGAAGACACCTGAAAGTTGTTATGTGAGCTATGATAAATGAGAACCGTCCTACTAAACAAAATCACAAATCCTGCTAACACTTTGAGAAACAGTTTCTTTAGCAGCGATATGGAGCCTGTGACGCCAACTATGCTGATGACAGCTGCAGGTCCTTTGTCAAAGATTCAGCTTGTGAATGCCAATCAGCGTTTGTTTGGCTGTCCTTCAATGCACTAGGTAATGATTGAAGCAAAGATACAATAGAAATTAGACACTCAGAATGGTTCCTTATGTTCACACATGGACCATGATCAACTATTAGTACTATTAGTTTAAAATCAGATGATTTTGGGGCTTCCCTGGTGGCGCAGTGGTTGAGCGTCCGCCTGCCGATGCAGGGGACACGGCTTCGTGCCCCGGTACGGGAAGATCCCACATGCCGCAGAGCGGCTGGGCCCGTGAGCCATGGCCGCTGAGCCTGCGCGTCCGGAGCCTGTGCTCCGCAACGGGAGAGGCCACAACAGTGAGAGGCCCGCGTACCGAAAAAAAAAAAAAAAATCAGATGATTTTTGGAATGCTATTTTAGTGAGAGCACAAAGGCTTCTGGCATGATGAATTTCTGCCCTAAATTTCATCATTCTTGAATGTGTTCATAAATTACTGAGCTTTTTCCACCTACAAGTTTACATCTATAAGCATGGAAAGTAATTTTTTGGTCAAGTAAAGAAATAATGTCTTAATTGCTGAATTAATTGGAAGCTAGTAAGTAGCAGAAAAATTGCCATTAAAGTATAAGTATTTATAGACTGTATCACTTTGAAGGAAAGTGGGGGAAGTATCTGGAAGAGAAACATCACTGTGCATATTGTTTTGTTACTCTTGTGATTATCACCCTTTGTTATTAAGTCAGGTGTGATTAATCATATTTCATTATTTATCAATTATGTTATTATAATCAATGCTTCGATGTGTAATGGGGCCTTTAATGTACTTGATAAGGATAAAATATTTTACCTTGTTTTCCACTTACTGATGACTTGCTTTAATACTTCTTTTGTCTCATACAGATCGCCAATAAAAATAGAAGAACATGAATAGTAAAATCTTAATTAACTTTAGAAAGGCTCATGAAATAGGGTATCCTGGGGAACTACTGCTTTTATTAATAGAAACCCTCTAACGTTCTTTGTCAGAACTCTTAAATTAGTAATCAAATTGTGCTGAATGTACTACATTTTTCTTTGATGATCTGACATAGGGGTCATTATTTGGAAGCTCAGCTCTTACTGTTTATTATTGTAGTGATTCTAGATGTAGGAGATTGATTTTTGTAAGTGCTGATGGTAGGATAAACTCTGGACATTTTGCGAAAAAAAAAATGCCTGAAATATATTTTTATTTATTTGAAACCACAATAATGTTTATTGAGTGACTACTATATGCTAAAATAGTTCTAAGAATCTCTGATTCTTAAAACTACACTCCCGCCACTCCATTTACTGAAGAGATATGACAACATCAGTCTTCCAAAAAGTAGTATGCAGAATACTACCACTTACTTGAGGGTCCCAGTCTATGTGGAGTCCAGTTTGAGTAATCAGGTTTTTACTAATCAAGATACCTATTTGTAATTCTACAGGAGCATAAAACATAAGCTGCTCTGAAATAACACAGAGTTTTCATTTTAGTGTTTAGTGGACCTGTAAATGAGACCATAGGCTTGAGGAGTAGATGCTCTATGTCCTTTTAATATTGGATAATCCAGCTTAGCTGCTGAACCAGGAGTGAAAATTTGGGGAGGATTGGGGATTGACACCTATATCAGTCTGCCTGGGTGGCCATAACAAAATACCATAGACTGGGTGGCTTTAAACAACAGAAATTTTTGTTTTTACATTTCTGGAGGCCGGAAGTTCAGGATCAAGGTGCCATCAGGGTTGGTTTTTTGTGAAACCTCTCTATCTGGTTTGTAGACAGTGCCTTCTCACTGTATCTTCATGTGGCCTTTCCTCTGCCCTCGCATGGAGAGGTAGCTCTTCCTCTTCTCACAAAGACACCAATCCTAGCAGATTAGGGTCCCAGCCTTATGACCTCATTTAACCTTAGTTATCTCCCTTTTAGAGGTCCTGTCTCCAAATACAGTCACACTGGAGGTTAGAGCTTCAACATATTAGTGGTGAGAGGACATAATGCAGTCCGTAAGAGCATCCCACTGCTCTCCCAACTCAATATATTAGAATGCTTCATTAGGTTGAACCGTATGAAATTGGCAACTGCAAGTGGATCAACCTATACAAGATCAATACAAATAAGCTTGATTGCTGAAATATCCAGGTGATTATTTCATAAATTGTAACGTTAGGAAAAAATAAGTTATATTTACTCACTGTTTAATGATGTCTGTGCCTCCCAATCTGATGGATTTCCAGTTGAACTCTTTAAAGTTAAGTTTGAGACCAAGTAAATTTTTATTACCTCATTGTAAAAGTCAGAAAACATGAGTTAAAATTGATTCAATGGTACATAACTTTAACGATCTACTTGGCAATACAACTGCTCTGAAACCCTCCTCAACATGATTTTCAGACGATAAATGTTGGTGTCTGAAGGACAGTCTTACTCAGTTGTACAGCTGGAAGTATAAAATGAATATAATATGGGGAGTCTGGGCTAAGCATACACATATTTTTTACCTTTGGGTCAGAAATTTAATTGCTGCTTCTTGCTCATATTGATAAGGAAGCCAAATGCTACGCTCCAGGAATTGCAACAAATCAATTACTGACAGGTAATGGAGTCTAGTATCAAGTGAGATAAGAGTGCTTAGAAATCAGCTTCATCAGAGGGCTTTACCAATGCTCTCTGAATCACCCAAGCCTCCTTTGTATTTAAATATTGCTCCCTTCTCTCCACCTGGCTATGTATGACTGCAAGATGAGGAGCAGATAAAATATGCATCTTGGGCTTCCCCGGTGGCACAGTGGTTGAGCGTCCGCCTGCCGATGCAGGGGACACGGGTTCGTGCCCCGGTCCGGGAAGATCCCACATGCCGCGGAGCAACTGGGCCCGTGAGCCATGGCCGCCGAGCCTGCACGTCCGGAGCCTGTGCTCCGCAACGGGAGAGGCCACAGCAGTGAGAGGCCCGCGTACCGCAAAAAAAAAAAAAAAAAAAAAAAAAAAAAAAAAAAAAATATATATATATATATATATATATATACATATATATATTCTGTTATATATCTCATCAGACTACATGGACCCCCAGTTCTGCTGGTGCTGCTCAAAACAAGTTTACCAGATTCCGGTCCTCTAGAAAATTATTCCATAAGATAACCTTGTACTAGAAAATCATGCAAACTAGTGGTTTGCATTTGTTTAGAGACATGTTTATTAAGAATTTATGCTCTGCAAAGGTCTGTACAGGCATAGTAAGAATAGATTACCTCCCATCTGCTCACAAAACATTACAATAAGGTCAATATTATGAGTTTCCACACCTGAAAATCAGGAAGACAAAAATTTCTAAAAATATATACTATGCTACCTTCACTTAGTGGCAGATGGGAGGTAATACAGACACGTTTGACTATTTACTATGTGCCAGACACTTCACATGTTTCAATTGTATGTAGTTAATTCTAGAACCCTGCAATATTAAGTACCATTACCTCCCACTTTGCCAAATCTGAATCTCAGAGATACTTTCCTACTGGCCCATGATTAATAAGTAGCAGAACTGGTGTTTGAACCTAGATCTGGCCGGTTCCCAAGAAATTTCTATTGCATCATATTGACAGTTTTTAATATGTTGTACCAATTCTACAAATACCATTTATATTTAATATAAATATATTAAAAGATATACTTGAATAGATTAACAAGCTGTGGTATATCCATATTAAGGAATACTACACAACAATAGAAAGGAATAAAACTCCATAATTTGGGTGAACCTCAGAGACTTTATGCTGAGTGAAGGAAGCCAGTTTCAAAAGGTACAATTCGATTTTTATGTCATTCTGGAAAAGACACATCTACAGTGATAGAGTACCGATCAGTGGTTGCCACAGGCTAGGAGTGGATGTGTGGGTGACTGTAAAGAAATAGCACAAGGGAGTTCTTTGGGTGATGGAGCTGTTCTGCATCCCAATTGTTGTGACAATGATCTGAAATATACATAGGTTATAATTCATTGAACTGTACACAAGACATCAATAAAAAATTAAAAAGGAAATATTTGAAGTGTGGAAAATTATAAGAAAGACATCATCATACTAATAAAACTTTTGATATATTTGTAGTTTTGTTCTTACACATAAAGGTGACATGTTTTGTGAGAGTTTTTAATCCCATACAGAAAGGTATAAATTATGACTTAGCTGTATTTGAAAGATGATAAAATATGATGTTTAGAAATAATGAAGACTGATATGTACCTGCAACAGTCTCTTGGAATATATATATATATATATATATATATATATATATATATATATGCACACACACATATATGTCCTAAGGAATATTGTGAACATTTCAGACAAGAATTCAGCGTATTAATGTAAACATCCCATCCAATATCTGAGAAGAATGTAGATAGGGTGCTTCTGCCAGAGTTCCTTCTCATGGTAGCAGCTGGCAGAAATAGGCACCCTGTCCCAATGATTAAGGAAAAGCATACCAATTCCCGTGAAGAACTAGAGAACTAGGAAAGAGACATTGGAAAAAAACACATTTGTGCCAACTGAGCCTAGAAAATGGAGTTGAAAGGAGGCTGGGGCTGGTGGAAGGAGAGAGTGCCAGAATTTAATCTGGTCATATCAGAATTTCTCTGGCCACATCCACTGACCATGTCCATGTGCCATACCTAAATGTAACAGCTTAGTCAGGATTGACTTAGGAACTTGCATCACTGAAGGTTAGTGACAGCGGCTGGAGGAGAACTGGCCCTTTAAATGGTTCTTCTGTAGCTTCAAGAGGTTATTGAGCTTTCCCAAGATGTCAGACATGTTATTCAATGAGTTAATGTCAGAGAAAAGTGTGTACTATAAATTGTAGGGTACCACAGAAGTGTTACTTATTATTAACCTTAAAACTGGGAGACTGACTCAATGGAGTATATTAAGCTAGAGGAGGAACAGCTGTAAGGTAACCAAGATACCAAATGCTCAGCCTTTGAAATTTTTAAATGTGCATTTCTGGTGGACACAATCCATATGTGCCTGTGCATTGTGCAAATATTCATACTGCACATTAATAAATACATATAAATGAGCTGAAAATTGTGAATTACTCAGTAAAACCACAGCAGCCCATCTTGATGAGATTACCCTTTCAGAAAAATGCATTAAAATGCAAATATGTTAAATAAATCAAATTTGGGAGGTCAAATTTTCTGGGAAAGTACAGTCTGTTAGCAATATTGCATCTCTGCAGGATTTCCATCTGAATTGTACTAATGATGTGCAGACTGGGAGTGCAATGAAAGAAAAATTTCTAAGACTGTGGGCTTCAGCTTTAGCAGATGTTGTATGTTCTGATAACTGAATCAAAAGGAGATGGATAAAAACCTTTGTGTGCTCTTCTCAGCCCCATGAGGGCTGAATCCATGGTTTACCTTTCTGTTATATCTCCACTGCCTAAAACATTTCCTAGCACCTGGTATGTACTTAATAAATAGTTGTTGAATGCATGGATGATAAATAAGGAGTAGAAGAGAGTGGTAGATGTACAAATTGAAGAGAAAGGATGAGTACGAGAGACATTTTGAAAGAAAAGCAATAGGAAGAAAGGAGACTCATGAATTAAAGATGATGCCAAAGTTTTTTGTCTGGATGACTGGGAGTGGTATTGCCATTGGCTATAATGGAGAAGAACATGGGGTAGAGGCAGGTGAGTAAGTTTCACATTGTAAAGTTAGGCATACATCAAACTCAGAGACAGAATTATCTACATAAAGATGATGATTAACATAAGAATGAAGAATACCTCACACTGTGTGTATATATAGTTCCGTATTTCCTTATGGAAAAACCTGCACTAGAGTAACACTCATGATGTGTCTTAATCACTTCTCCCCAAGAGGGAGCAGTGATTTATTTGACTGGGAGTACAGTGACATTCACTGGTTCACATTTTTCCACTGGGTAAATCTTATCTATTTAAAGCCTGAAAGATCTGGAGATTCATTTCCCCCTTTTTGTGGGAAGCAACAATTCTGGGTAAGTATGTCTGCCCTACAAAGCCAATTTGTTTCCTTGAATAGATTCCTTCAAGGTCTGAGCTTAGGATAAGTGGAGAGACAAAGAATATTAGCATCCCTTTTTGGCCGTGGATCTATAGAAACAGTTAATATCCAATTGCTGATCTCCCATGTTCAGTTTTTCACTTGGTTCAAAATTATGCAGTAGAATCAAGTGATACTGTATATTATCCTCCTACAGGCCCAATATTCTGGAAAGTTTTAGAAAGAAAAGTATACGAGTAAAGAAAAATAGAGCAGCCAGTGCAACAGGGAATTAATGGTTGAAAATGTTTGAAGATATCAAGGATTTCCCAGTGTCAAGTAGATCTTGGAGGGAGAGTTCACAAAGGATGTGTGAGGAACACAGATCAAATCTGTCGTGCAGATGTGGGGCATGAGGACAGAGTCTGAGCCACTAAATGCGGTGATTAGGTACCTGGTCACATGTACAATTTTATTCGACATGAAGTGGTCAAGAGGAAGCCAGGATTCAGAAGGCAGTAAGGAAACAGAGGCATTGGGTCCAGATTATTTGTTCTTGTAGTTTAAGAATCAGTAATGTGAGGGGAATAGAATAGTGGCTGGAGGAGGTCACAAGGTAAAAACTTTTTTGTTCTGTTGTGTTTTCCCAAGAAAGGAACAATCAGCGCACACATTTAATGGCTGAGAACCAATAGAAGTATGAGTGAATAAGGAAGCCGGAGGGGAAGAACTTGTTTTTGATTTTGAAAGAGACAGAAAAGAGTGAGAAGGTGAGATGGGCAATAGGGTCAGCCTTCGTGGAGCCATCTTCCTTCACTGAGATGGATGGAAAACAAAACAGAATAGGGAAGTTGATGAGGTCCTCTACCAAGGGGAAGTTGAGAGAAAAGAGCCAGTGAGAAAATCTATCAATCCAAACATGATGTTCTCAAGAAGGTTGACGGCTCTCACTTTATCTAAAAACAAGCGAGGTCTCTTCTTTAATTTAGCTCCGGTATCAAAGTCTCTCTTTTAGATTATAGAGTAAGTGAGAAGTGTACTAAAATAGAACACAGTAACCCAATTGAAAAAAGCAGAAGTTTAGAAGAATATATTTATATGAAGGGACCTGGGCATCCCAATCTGGAAACCCATGCTACCATGGGAACAAAGCTTAATCTTGAAGTCAAAAGGCAGACCTTAAGATTCCTGCATCCAAGGAACATGGCCCCCACTCCCTTGACTCTTTTTTATCCCACCAACACCCCTTTCTTCCCTTTCCCCTTGGGAAAAAGTAGCAAGGACACACTTTTATTTTTCTCTTTTATCAGCTAAAATATCTCATGAATATGACTTCTTTTTAATGAATCCTCTATCAGAGCAGCTGAAGTTGTGTCAAACCTACTGATTGATCCAGTGCCATGTTTTGAGGCTGAACTAAGTCATGGGACACATTCAATCAGCCTAGCATGGGAAAAACAAAAAACAGAAAATTAACCCCATGAGGTTTTTCACATGGTCTAGCACTTGTTAGTGAAAATCAGTAATATGTTATGTGCCTCCCTCTTTTTATGAGAAAGATGAAAACATTTCAAAATGTGGAGTAAAGCAGTTTTGTATTAAACACAAAAGACAAAAGCAATGTGGTCAATGGCAAGATTGGTTACATATAAAATCATTATGTTGCAGTGATTTTCTTCAGGTAACTTGAAGCTGAGAAAAACAAGTTTATTAATTATCGATTTTCATTTGTTCCCTTTTAAAAAATGAGAACCAAGAGGAATAAGATAATTCAACAGTTTCCCTTGAATCAGCAAGTTTTTATCAATGGAAAATAAACTTTTTAACATGAAAGCAGGAATAAAATGAGTTATAGAAAGGTGCTAGCTACTTTCAGGCTGTGATAATAAAAAGAAGTCCAACTTATGTCTTTTATGTGCAAGGCATTGTACTAGCTGCCTAATTTTTTTGCATTATTATTAAGAAACATTTCAAACATTCAGAAAAGTTTATATATATAAAATTACAAACTTATGGATTTAAAAGTGTTTGATGTGTTTCAAACCATTAGGTTGTTAATCTTATTTATACTCCGGTTATCCTATTTTGGGCCAGAGAGTGTCTTCAGAATGATTTCCTGGGTCTTTTGGATAGGTAGTTTCCTTGCTTTTGGTATGATAAGGTGTTCCAGAATTAACTTGTACATGTTTTTCCCCAGACCTAGAACCAGCTATTTTTCCAAAATAGTTTGGTTCCTGTTAGGGGAAAATGGTATTTACAGACCAAAATCTGATGAATAAGGGTTTGTCTATTGCTACCAGGTTGGTCTTCATTTCTAGGTCTTTTCAATGGATAGAGCTAACTTTTTCTTTTAGAGAAGACACACCATGAGCTCATACTGACATTTCAATTCAAAGTCAGGAATACAAGATTTGTACTTAACCTCTTTGGTTTCATATCTGTACTTCTTTTTCCAGTTCTGAAATTCCTTCACTTACATAACCTCATGTACCTCACACTCAACAAATTCAGAATTAAAGCCACGACTGCCTCCCATCTTATCCACACCTGATTTCCCTTCTCATTCCCTATTCCAGTGAAAAGCAATGCTTTGCACACATCAGGTATCACACTGGAACCTTGGAAGTTATTTCATTGTTTACTGTCTCTTGCACACATTAAGTCAGGTCCAAGTGCAATAGATTAGACCTGCTCTCTCTGAAATCCTCTCTCTCTTCCATTCCTTCAGCCACCATCTTAGTTCAAGCCTCATGGTTTCTTACCTGTTTCATGAAATAGACATGCCCTACCTCTCAATGTGTGCCTGTCAGATCTCTTCTCCACATTCCTTTCAGAATGAATCTCCCAACATGTGAACAAATCATGTCACTTCCTTGCTTAAATAAGAATCTTTAATGCCATCTCCTCTTGGTATGCTCTCCATCCCTCTACCATCTTTTAAGACTGCAGACCTCTGTATGCTATACAAGCCCTTCCTGGTCCCTCTTCTTTTACCTGTTTCTGCCCATGACACATACTTCCATGTATGCCTACTGAATTATAATCCTTCAGCAGCCTTCCCTGATAACTGCCATGGGGATTAAGACCCTTGATGGGTGTCCACATAGTTTTTTATGTTTATCTCGTATTCCATTCATTTTACTTTCTATAGTTACTGATTTTGTGGTCTCATTTTTCTACTATATTCTGTGCTCCTTTAGGGCAGAGACTGTATAGTTAAGAACCAATCTTTTGTGTTAAACACATTTCGGCTTACATTCTAGCTTTGTCTTTTCCTAGCTGTGCAATTTGGGGCAAGTTAACCTCCTCTCTGAACCTTGGATTCCTCATCTGTAACCTTTATGTGGCTGTTGTGGGGATTAAATGAGGCAATGCCTGTCGAGTGTTTGATATAACTCCTAGCTCATTAGAGCTTTCAATAAATATGAGCAGTTACTACTATCATCTATGTCAATAGAGGATGAATGAAGGTAAAATGAGGACAAGGTTGGCCTCCAAGGGAGGCAGTCTTACCACCAAAGGCAGTACTGATGCGAGAAGAACAGAACTCAGGGGCCACTGGGGACAGAGGTTGCAGGTTCAGCAAGAGACTCCCCTAATTAGTCCAGGAGTGACATCTAAACCAGACCCAAGAGGCAACTCTCAATTGAGGCTGTCAGGAGATAGCTGAGAAGCTAGGTACAGAAAAGTAGGACGCACAAGAGAACGTTCTCAGAAAAGTGCTTTCTATACAGCTCTTCTGGGTTGGGAGATTTGAAGTTACACGGCTCCCTTAAGGAGCGGTGTTAAAAGTAGATGCCTGGTATTAAAGGTGGAGTTTTGTCTCCCCAAAGTGATATGTTGACATCCTAATCCCAAGTACCTAATTTAGAAATAGCATCTTTACAGAGGTAATCAAGTTAAGATGAAGTCATTAGAGTGGGCTTTAATCCAGTATGACTGGTATCCTTATAAAAAGGGGAAATTTGGACACAGAGAGAGACACGTGCAGGGGGAAGATGATGTAAAGACACCTGAGGAGAAGACAGCCATGTAACTGGAGTAATACATCCTCAAGCTAAATAATGAGTAATACATTCCTCAAGGCTTGCCATCAAACACCAGGTGCTAGAAGAGGCAAGGGAGGATTCTCCCATGGATCCATCAGAGACAGCATGGCCTTGCCAACACCTGTACTTCAGAGCTGTAGGCTCCAAAACTGTGAGACAATAAATTTCTATTCTTTCAAGTTACCTAGTTTTGGGTGCTTTGCTGCAGCAGTCCTACTAAGCAAATACATCTGATGATATAAAATAACAGCCAGGTCTTTTGAACTCTGCATTAGACACTGTGCTAAGCACTTTTCACGAGTTTTCACATTCAATCCTCACAGTTCTATGATCGGGCACAACATGTCCATTTTATAAATGATCACACTGAGGTTTAGTGAGGTTAAGCAACTTACCTGAGATAAATGGCAGAGCCTAAATCTGAACCTGCTCATACCTGCCTGAGAGCTCATGCTCTCATCACTACATAACCCTCCACCCCATGCATACAATAACACACTGGAGCTTTACAGTAAATACAGAGCGACACCTGAGTTCAAGGGTATTGTCATCTTGATAAAGGACAAGTGTCATCTGTGTCTGTATGCCATCTTCCTGCAGCTGTGGTACCATGGAAAAGAATAGAGTTAGATGGTCTGGGCTCAAGCCTAATTTTGATTAGAATAGATGTTTTGTTTGGGGCAGATATTTAACCTCTCAATTTCCTCTTATGCAAAAAAAAGCCTCCTGATGCTCCAATTTCTCCTTTTATCTCTTTGTAGTTATTTATTCATTTGTTCATTCAACAAATGTATCCTAAGCAACCACTATACACCAATGAACAAGGTGAGGCATTGGGATTCCAAAAGGGAAAAGACAGACTCTGCCTTTTAGAACTTCCAGTCCCCATTTCAGCACTTCTGTTACAGTATTGTGGTTTCTGTATATGTCAGTTATCCTGGGTGGACATTAGGATGAGTCAGATTTTTTTTCACTCTTTCCTCAATCTGTATAGAAATTAAGAGTATGATTTGGAAAAGACAGATCTGGGTTTGAATCTTGGATCCCCACATATTGTTTATGTGACATTTGGCAGGTTACTCTCTACACTTAAATTTTCTCATTTGTAAAATGAGAATAACAATACTTATATCGTCATTTTGAGGATTAAATGAATAAGGTGTGCAAAGCAAATAGTTGAATGCTTGGCAAATCAATAGGCTTAATGAATCTGGTATTATTAATCATTTGGTACATTTTCTGGAACATAACAAATACTCTAATGATGAATAAATTTATGAAATAAAATAATATAATGAAAGCATTTTATCAACAAGCATTTTATCAGGTTATAAAATGTAATGTATTTCCTATAAAATCTGCATATGTACTTAATCATTCCATTATCACCTTTTTCCCAAAGGATAAAATTGGAAAATGGTTTGAAAAGCTGATAAATTTTAATTTTCTGGAAATACTGGTGACAAAAACAAACTGTCAATATTTGTTCCACAAGTCAGGAAAGGTAACTAAGTATGAGTAGCTGGTGCATTGAGAGCTAACTTGTATGCAAGATAAATTCAGGGTTATCTCACTGACTTGAATCAGCTGCATAGTTAAAAATTAGTCTGACTCATAATTTCGACGGATTAACATAAATAACAACAATAAAATACAAAATGGATCAGATTGTTCGAAATAGGCATTGCTGTTTATTTACTGCTAACTTGACTATCTCTAAAAGTCTAAAATAAATCTGTCAAAGGCCAGCCTGAATGATAACCTCTTCCAGAAAGCATTTACAACCACTGGCCTAGAGTAAGCACCAATCTGTTTTTCTTTTATTCCTTTCACCATATACCACATTGAAGCAATTATTTGAGCATGGGTCTTATTCTTTTTGTTGTTGGACTCTATAGTCCTTGCAGGAAAAAATAAATCTGTATGTCAGTACCTTCGCTTCTCATAGCACTTAATGTAGTGCTTTGCATAGAAGCAAAATCTGTTACATGAATGAATTTAGAAAATCTAGAAATGAATACTTGAATGAATAAATTAATAGTTGCATTTCTGGGTCTTTATTCAGAAATACTTGTCATAAACATTACCAACATTTTGAATGTATGATATTTCCAAATTTCAGAAAAATTGGTTAATGTATTGCAGTGAGGCCTACATGCCACCATTCACTCACTCATTCTGTCAGCATTGTTTGTTGACTACCGATTATATACTAGGTATTATACAAGGTAATGAAGATCTGTTCTTCACCTACCAAGAGAATGTTCTTTCTAAGGCAAAGTCTACTATGTTTCACCACTATCTTTCAGAAACGTTGAAAAATTTTTAGCATGACACAAATATATCTGCCTACATCTCTCAACTTATACTTTGCTTTGTGGACCCCTTGCCCTCATAAATCTATTCTCTAGCCTCGGATGTCCTTGCACTTTCTCACCATTATATAAACTCTTATGTCTGTGCTTGTCCAGACCTTTCTTATCCATTCTGTAATAATCTCTATTCAGTATTTAAGACTCATCTCAAAGTCACCTACTCTTGGCAATCTACCTGGGCAAGCAGAGTCATCCTGACATCGCTTTATGAAATTTCTCTTTACATCACTTATTTGTTTCTGTCATCACATTTAATGTAATCTGTCATTATTGTTGATTTACTAGTGACTCTTTTCTACTGGATTGTAATTTCCTTGATAGGAGGCTATATGTCTCACTTATTCCTATGTGCTCAGTACCAGGAAAATCAGAGGTACTCAATAAATACTCTATGAATGGGGGGAAAAAAGCAAAGGACACTTTAAAACTAGTCATTTATTATAATTACCAAATTCTCCATTCTAATGATCATATGTTGCCTAAAATATGTTAATAATAATAGTACGTATATTTATATAGTGCTTTATTCTTTCCAAAATGCTTTTGAACTGGTTTAAACTGAAAATTTGTATTTTAAAAAAAAGTATATACACACATTGCTTATTCAGTTCAGGGTGAGCTAGTTTTAAGAGCACTTGTGATTTGTAATTTTCCTCCTTCCAGGCACCTGATGGGACAGCACTCTCCATCCCTTTGAGGTTGTGCATAGACGTGTGACATGCTTTAGTCAAAGCATTGTGAAGGTAAGTTGAGCGGGCCGCTTCCAGCTGGAAGTCTTTGGAAGACACAGTTGTTTGCCATCGACATGAAACCATATTGGCTTGTACGCCCCACCCCACAAAGACAAAAAGGAACAGAGCTCACCACTGACCTGAGATGAATATGTTGCAGGAATAAGGAAGACAAAACAAACAAAAAAATCCAAACCTTTTGTCGCTGAAAGCCACTGAGATTTTAAAGGATTTTTTTTGGGGGGGAGGGGTGTAACCGCAACATATTTTAGTCTATCTTCAATAATACTCAGAGTATGTTCACATATGAGAATTACACAATGGTATTTTCCTATATAATTTACTCTCATTCCCAGTCATTATTTAATCTTCGGAAAGATTAAGAATAGTATTATAGTGTGATGATCATGCTGGTTCTGCCTGTATCTTTAGCAGGAATGCCTAGGGAAGGAAATTCAGACCATCAGCATCAAAATCATACGTTTTGGTGAGAAAAGGAGAATAGCTGAGAGTGGTGAGGAAGAAGATAAGTGTGTTTGTTTTGGAAGAGGTTTACATCAGAAAAGAGTCGGTGCCTAAGGCCTCACTGGCTTGTTACTCATACTGTTTTATCTTTATCAGAAGATAGGGAGAAGGGGTAACTATATTAATACGTAATGCAATAAATCTGACTATCTTCAGATCAGAGGACACATTATTTTCAAGTACGGACTGCACAGCTTTCATTAGTGCCATGGGGTCCAAAAGGTACCATTGGACGAGGACCCCTGCTCTCCGTGTTCCTTGGGAGATCTTTGGATCATGGATTTCAGAACTCTTTGAGTCAGGTTCAAAATTTATTCAAATTTGTTTCCCCAACATTTGCATGTAATTGGTGTACAAAATATTTTCTTGAAGATGTTAATTGGTTCAAGTGGACTCAAATTATTCACAAAGAGATGTTCCAAGGAGAAGGGGAAAAAAGTAAGTTGACTAATTATTTATGTGTATGTACAGATTATATACTGGAGGCACACTTATCCACACAGACACACATAATTAAAATATCCCCAAAGTAAAAATGTTAAGCTTGTCTTAAGACAAAAGAGAATGAAATAGAAGCAAATCAATGGCATTTTCGAGTTTTCATATCAAGTCCTCAGTCTTGGAAAATTTGAATTCAGAGACCTTAATAGCTGGTCAAATTCTCGCACTGATTAAAAGCATTATATATATTCCCTTAAAGGGGACAAACAACAAACTAACTTCAACAAACTAACTTGCATCAACATTTGTTGTGTTTTAAACAACTATTATTTCATTCCATGCTTTGTGTGTACTTATGATACTAAAACTTTTCTGAGATGTCATGGTACATGTTCCTTACTCTCTATAAAACTCAATATATCCCAATATGATTTTCTCATACAACTAAAGCATTCACTACAGGCATCCTTTAAATAGTAAGCTCCTGAAGACTTTAAATGCTGACAGTTCATCAACTAATTGACAGAATCTTGAAGGGCAAAGAAAGGATGAAGGTGTTATGAAGGACTGCCAATTGCAAATCAATCAGAAATGCATATAAAATAGCTCTTCTAATGTGAGTCAATGTTATTAGATTTGCCCTTATTTGATTTGCATATAACTTTTCAGAAATTTACCTAATGAATAAAAGACACATATGCGTAAAATTAATTCCAAAGTTTAGTGCTTGTATGCTCTGCCTCCAGGTTGCAAATTTCTCAAATTAATTTCTAAATTTGCTAAAACAAGTTTTTAGTCAAATGAGAGTAACCTTTCTTTCACAAAATTAGTTGCATGAACACATGAAAACACTTATGCATTTCCAACTCTGAAAATTCCTTTGCCACACCAGATCGTCCAGCTTCTGTGCTGAAACCTTTCATATCTACCTTTCCTATTTTTCCCTGCTCTTCAGACTTACCTTTCCAACTCCAAACAGAGCACATTCACTAATCCTTAAACTCAATATAGAATGTATTCTTTCAAAATGAATTTATAGAACACCAACTTTGTAGGTACTGTGTTAAGTGTGGGAAGACAATACTAACCAAATAAAATTTTACTAATATTATTTAGGTTCCAACCTAAAACTAATTCCAAACTACCCCCATTGGATAAAAACTCCTCAATTGTTCCCATCACTTAAAAAATATTCTACGTTGTATTCTGTGGAATCATTATTTTAGTTTTATCTTACTCCTCATTATTTTATTTATTTATTTATTTATTTATTCATTTATAATTGAAGTATAGTTGATTTACAATGTTGTTAGTTTGAAGTGTACAGCAAAGTGATTCAGTTATATATATATATATATATATTTTTTTTTTTTTTTTCAGATTCTTTTCCCTTGCAGGTTATTGCAAAATATTGCATATAGTTCCCTGTACTATACATTAGGTCCTTGTTGGTTATCTATTTTATATATAGTAGTGAATATAGGTCAGTCCAAACTAATTTATCCCTCCCCCCTTTTCCCCTTTGGTAACCATAAATTTGTTTTCTATATCTGTAGGTCTATTTCTGTTTTGTAAATAAGTTCATTTGTATCATTTTTTTAGATTCCACATATAAGTGATATCATATGATATTTGTCTTTCTCTGTCTGCCTTTATATATATATACACACACACCATATCGTCTTTATACATTCATCTGTTGAGGGACACTTGGGTCTTGGCTATTGTAAATAGTGCTGCAGTGAACATTGCAGTGCATGTACCTTTTCAAATTATGGTTTTCTCCAGATATATGCCCAGGAGTAGGCATTCTTTATATTCAGTCTGCTCCTAAGGATCACTTTCTTCAGGATTTTTGCAATATTTACTCATTGATTTATCAAAAAAATTTATTGAGCACGTATCATGTGTCAAGCACTGTTCTAGGCTGTGGAAATACAACACTGAAAAAACAAAACAAAACAAAAAAGATTACCTATTGTAGAGATGAGAGAGACAATAAATAAAAATAAAATGGTTAGGAAAGCTAAGAAAAAGCAGTGCGTGAAGAGGATTAGGGAGTATCACTGTGGATGGGTTAATTTTAATAATCAAGGAAGATCATCTGTTGTTCTTTATATAACATAGAGTATTCCTGGCCCCTTATCATCTCATGCTTTAATTAGTACAATCTGTGGTCTCCCTGACATCACATCTCAACTTTCTGTTCATCTTTTTTAAACTTTCCAGGCTATTCTTCAGAAGACACTGAGCGTAATTATCACATCACACTTTTTAAAATATGACTTTCAATGAATTCTCTGCTGAACATATCAATTCCATGATTTTTATCATTGTCTGATCCTCCTTAAGTTATCTCAAGCAACTTCCAACTCTGCCCTGATGTCAACTTCCAAGTTTTATCATCTTTCTATATCCTAGGTTCATACAGTTCCCTGTCATGGAATTCTCTACCCTCTTCTTTTCAATATCTTTTCTTCCCTTCACTTAAGCTTCAATTCAAGGCTCACTTTTCTCTGGATGTTTTTCTGTCTAACCTAGTATTTGCAGATAGCGCTTTTCTCCAAAACTTTATAATAAGATGAGTGAAAACCAACAATTTAGTTCTTCATTCTATCCCAACTTATATCACTCTCTGATTATTGCATATTAGTCTCCAGTCCTCCTCTTCTCATAGGATTCTTAAAATTGACAAACAACAGTGCTCATCATGGTATATTTTGTCCTCTCAAGCAGGCATAAAGTTTTCTCATTCTCTTTTATATATCCCTCATCGTTTACGTCAAAGGCTCCATAAGAACAGTCTATTGATTGTATGTTTGTTGATTTTTTTTTAAGACAGAAATACTGGAATCTCTTTCTTAGGTTTATAGGTCACTAACCTGCCTTTTCTAATTAAACCTTGAAGCCCTACTTGAAATATTCTACCCTGTGTCGATTGCATATATCACTATCTCCAGTGAATAATATGGTTTCCCACATCAGAAGTTTCCACGAAATAATGAAGCTGCAAAAATGTAACCCCAGAGAACATTTACATTAATTTTTATTTGCTGTGGGAATTTCCTTAATCCTAGAGTGCCTTCTATAATGTATAGTTGGTTTTAAATTATAACACACTATAGTTTGTATCAAAATCCATCCATTACCTTCTTGTGCCAAAAATCCTGAAATAATTATTTTTAATTTTGTATGGAACATTTTGATGATATTTTGTCATCCTTGATACTCAATCTATTCTTTCCTGACACCCCAGCACGTGGTAAGGGTGTGGGCCGCTATCTGCCTGTCACCCCTTCACTTTATGAGAAAGATGAGGCAAGTCCATCTTCAGCTGGCCCAGCCTTCTGTAACCACAGAGACCAAAGAATCTAAACAAGGAGGTGCCCTCTAACTGGGTACATGTGTCATGTTTTATGTAACTAATCTGTTCTTGAGTGAATCCTCTTTGCCTAATTTTCAAGACGAGCACAAATGAAAAGCTGTATTATTTTTATTGTTTTCTACTGCTTCAGCCTAATAATATCACGTATAGCATGTTTCACAGAAGCACACAGTTTAAATCGTTTTAGGGCTTTGCCTAGGGAGATGTTGTATGCTTCTTTTCCAAGTCCACTGCCAAAGCTTCAGAATCTCCCCTTTGTTCTGGGTAATATACACAGAAAGAGAGAAAAAACTGATCCTCTGCTTTATTTAGGTTAAATCCTGACAGGCATGATTAAAAAAATTCTTCCATTTTGTATGTCAGTATTTGTGCCCAACTTAATTTAATTATTGCATTTGAGTTTCAAAAAGGGAAAAAAATACAAATACTTACAAAGCATATCTTTGTTATTGCAAATCCTGTTTATTCTAATTCTATGTGAAGTGCACTGGTCTATACTAATTAAAAGAATGTGAGGGACCTATCTCAATCATGTCTAACCTGCATCAAGTATTTTGCCTAGAACGTAAATCCTTGAAAGGTAAATGCCAAATGAATAAATAAATGAATGAATGAGTGCTAGTTTTGTTTAAATTTAACGTTTCTATATTAATGGCTTTTTAGATTGTTTTTTTCAAGTATATACCAGTCATTAATGACCATACTTGAAATCGGGGGAATATTTTGAAGCATTTTACCACTAGCAAACTTTAAATAAATTATGAGTTTTCAGGTAACATATGTACATTTTAGAACCCAAGGCTATGTCTGGGTTAACAATAAAAGGAGCAAAGGTGATCAAACCATGAAATAATAAGTTGTCTTAATGTCCATATCAACTAAGCACTTAGATTTTTGTATCAATCAGACCAAGGTGAAATTTTTCACTTAGCAGGATAATTTTATGCCCATTAAAATAATTATCCTGATTGGTCAAATTGAGTTAGCTCCTATATATACTTTCTACTACTTTACTTCTACTCTGCTTATGTAACTTTGCCTAGGATTCCCTTATCCCATCTCTCTGTACACAAATCCTATCTACCTTTAATAACAGTTTCAATGGCATTTCTTCTATGAAGGATTTCAATAACTCTCAACTGAAATAACTGTTTTCTTCATAAGATTTAACTATTTGGTTATGATACTTAGCATAATGACCACTAATTTAAAATGCAGAAAGCCTGTTTCATTTCAATGTGTACTGACTGAATGGTCAAGAGTAGGTCACTATACCTTCATGTACCTCACTATACTGATCTGACAAAGAGGAATACTAGTACTAGTAGCAGATACAATTCTTTTTGTTTATTACATGATTTTCTTTATATGGGCCCATAGAAAAACAACATTTCCCAACTTCTTTTGGATTTGCATTCAGGTCGTATAACTGGTTCTGATTAAGAAAATGTAAGCAGCAGAAATGACTTGTGTTGAAAAAATAAAACAAACTATTGAATAACCTAAAAGAAACAGACTCACAGATACAGAGAACAAACTAGTGGTTACCAGTGGGGAGAGGGAAAGAGTAGAGGCAAGATAGGGGTAGGGGATTAATAGGTACAAACTACTATGTATAAAATAAATAAGCGTCAATAGAAGGATATATTGTACAGCACAGGGAATAGAGCCAATGTCTTATAATAACTATAAATGGAGTACAGCCTTTGAAAATTGTGAATCACTATGTAGTACATCTGAAACTTGCTTAATATTGTATGGCAACTATACCGCAATAAAGAACAAAAAGGAAAAGAAATGACCTGTGTTGAGATGGAGGGAGCTATCAACATTTGACCTCATTCTGTGCCTTCCCAAGTAGCCATGTGTTGAGGTGGAGGGAGTTGGATTGAGGTTTAGGACTGGTAACCGTGGTCAAAGATTTTACTGCCTCTGATCCATGCTTGAAGGAGAGCCCTTGCTGACCAACATGGCACTTTGCATGAGTGAGAAAAACTCTGGCTGAATATGTCACCAGAATTTCATGGTTAATTCATAATCATGAATAGCTTTCCTCATGTTGACATCTACTCTCTGCTACCTAACAGAGTAGAGGTGAGGATCCAGTGAAGAAGAACACTTTTCAAGCATATACTATATGCCAAGTATTATGCTAATTGTTTACCTATATGAATTAATGTAATAATATAGTAAAAATATTCTGGAAATTATAAATATTAATTATATAAAAGGATTAATCCTTTGTTCGGGCACGTGTCTTTCCCTTTTACTGATCTGTAGGTTCTTCAAGAATGTATTGGACTGTAACTTATTTATCAGAGGCAGTATTGAACAGTATTTAAGAATGTGGGCTTTAGGGCTTCCCTGGTGGCGCAGCGGTTGAGAGTCCACCTGTCGATGCAGGGAACACGGGTTCGTGCCCGGGGCCGGGAGGATCCCACATGCCGCGGAGCGGCTGGGCCCGTGAGCCATGGCCGCTGAGCCTGCGCGTCTGGAGCCTGCGCGTCTGGAGCCTGTGCTCCGCAACAGGAAAGGCCAAAACAGTGAGACGCCCGCGTACCGCGAAACAAACAAACAAACAATGTGGGCTTTAGACTCAAATCTTATCCATACCACTTACTAGCTGCATGACTTTGTATAAGTTACCTAATATTTACGTGTCATGTTTACTTATCTGTCAAACACAATGAATAATACTACCTACCTCACTGAATTTTTGTGGGGCATGAACTACTTGATGTACATAAAGTGCTTAGAAAACTTAAGGCTTCAGAATATTTAACTGTTATTATTTTCCACTTGTTCTTCCCAGAATTCAGCAGTATTCTGGGAAAGTGAATAGATGATAAGGCAATGTTTTCTCATCTCTGCTGTAATGAATTTTCTTGGATTATAATATAACTTTACATATCACGCCTGTAGTCAAATTTACTATACTTTCTTTCCCACATCATTTTATATTCTGTGCTTTTAGCTTAAATTTTTATACTAAGAATTTTCCTTTAAGAAATATATTTTTCATGCCATGTGGATGCATATATGGCATGCATTGACCTAAACAAAGATCCACATATGCCTGCTGAGTTGGTGGAGACAGAGAAGGCTGCTCTCAGACATCTATTTGCATAAGCTGATTTGAATGAGCCAGAGTTTGAGGCAACGGAAGTGGGCAGTGTGGTGTCCTTTTCCCAGAGCAATGCTACAACATAAATAAATCCTAGCCCCGTGGAGAGGAACGAGGCACAGACACAAGGAGATGCTTTCATGAGCGACATTGTGAGAATAAAGCACTCGCAGTGTTGAGACAGATACGCCTTCACTTTTAATTCAGGAGCCCAACATTTATAGTTTGATTTCTAATTAATGCTTTTTGATAAAATTGATGTTTCCACAGAGGCAAATTTACTCCTATACTATTAAAGATGTAAAGCACTACTGTATAAATTTTATGCAATAATGATTTTATTTATGCTTTTTTAAGGAGCCAGTATTTAGTCTATAATTACAAATATCAGCTTGAACAAAGAGTATATATTTTTGTTGAATGATTCTTTCAATTCTATTGTGCTTTACAATTTTCAACAGTTTTATATATATATATATATATATGTTTTAATTTTATCTATAATTAAGCTTATTTGGCTTGAACATCTTGTGATAGACTCTGAACCCAATAATTTTGGTTTACCAAGTTAATCAAACAATTTATTCAGTTTTTCATTGATTCATTCAGTCAGTCAGTCAGTCAGTCAGTCGTCAGTTATCTATCGAGCAACTACCACATGCTGGGCACTGTGCAAGGCCCTGGGTGTATACTGGAGAGCAATATAGACGTTTCTGTTCCCATGAAGTCTACAGTGTAATGAGAGACACATACAATCAACAAGTAGATATGTCATTGTGAATGCAAAAAGTATTACAGAGAAAATGAATAAAATTGTTTGACAGAGAATACAATGAGAACAATTACTTTACTTTGGGTGGTCAGGGAGAGCCTCTCTGAAGAAGAGTCATTTAAACTGAGACCTGAAAGTGAGAAGAATCCAGCCTTGCATGGTCTGGAAAAGAGCATTCTAGGTGGTTGGATGACCACCAGAAAAAGTTCCAGTGAAGTTATAAACACTGGATGGTAGGTAGTGAGAGAGAGAGTGGTATTAGCTGGGCTAAAGCATAAAGAACGTTATAATTTATGGAAAGGAGATGAATTTTTTCCTAAATGCAATGGGAAGACATTGAAAGGTTTTACACAGATATGAATTGATTTGTGTTTAAAATAAATCACAGTGGCTGTTTATCAAAAAAGGTTTGAAAGCTGGAAGACCGTATGAAACCTGTTGCCATAAGCCAGAGAATTAGACCAGGGTTGTGACAATAAGTAGGGAGAGAAGTTCATAGATTAGAGAGTTATTTAGAAGTAAAGTCAATAAGATTCAGTGATGGATTTAATATGGGGACAGAAAGCATAGAGAGGGAAAAGAGATTCCCAGGGTGATTTCCATGCATTGTGGAAATAGACATTGTGCCCCTGGGTGGATGGCATAACCCCACGCAGAGATGAACAAGGCAGGGAGAGGGACGCCAGTGAGGAAAGATCTATATGTAAAGTCCAGCTTCTCTCATGTCTGGATCTTCATACATTCACGTTGGAGTTTTAGCAGCATCACTTCCTGAACCGTAGCTAATTTGAAAGCAAGGGATGCACATCTAGAAAATTATAAGAAAGATCTTGTAAGGCAGAATTCTACTTTTTTTCCTCATCAGTTTGTTCCAACCTTTATTATATGTGTAAGAATTAGAAATATAAAGGCCTCGGGGAGGGAATATGGGCGCATGAGTAGAAAGTCATAGAAAATTAGTGGCATAAAAATAATTAAATATGAAAAAAAATTAAAGCTTGGATTGTTTAAAAAACTTACGTCAATAAATAAAACATTTCAGTTCAAGTTTTCATATACTTCATCAAGCTTTACTCTCTCCAGAAATATTTCTAAAAATAAAAATTTCAATATCTCACTGAGCCAAAACAGTGTGTTTTTCCAGCTTTTCATGCCCAATCATTTAGGCAACTCCATTATTTCATGGTATTTAAGTGTGCTTTCATTAATGAACGTAGAGGAAAGTAAAGGCAAATGGGAAAATAGTTCTTGTCAAGTAGTTAATTCAACTGCCATTTCTATAGATCCACGTTTCAAAGGTGTATAAACGATGCTTACGTTTGAGCTGTTAACTTAATTAAATTTCCAACAAATAGCATAGTTTGAACTAAATGTTAGAAAAGCAAATTCAACTGTAAAGTTACAGGGAGAGCCTTTATTTGGGGGGGTCAGGAATGAGGTTTGTGAATGGTAACTATGTTCAACAGTTTTAATCTCTTTAGATTCATTTCCGAATCTGTAAAATGAGGATAATATAACCCTAATCTCAGAATTGTTATAAGAATTAAAACAGATAATGTCCACAAAACACAGATGTATTGTTGGGCATCATTGGTTGCTCTGAAGAAGATATATTATGTATGTGGACCAGAAGATATATATGTATTACATACAGTGCAAACAAGTTATAATAAATTACATAAAGGAAGATAAAACATGTGATATTACTATTTAGCCAACAAATATTTATTGAGAGCAGTTACTTGAAAGATACAGTCTGGATGCTGGAAATAGAGAAGTGGAAAAAAAAATCTCTCATGTAGATTATATTCTAGCAGGAAAAGCTGTTGCTCAACAAATACCTATGTAATATTTAGGTACTGATAAATGCTATGCAGAAAAATAATGCAGAGGGAGAAAGGTAGAGACATAATACAGAGTGTTTAAGTGAGGCCTCTCTGTTAAGAAGTGGCATTGGAGCAGAGACTAAAGGAAGTGAGAGGCAAATGTGTGGGTATGTGGGGGGAGGAAAGCTTCTCAGGCGAGGGAACAGCAAGTACCAAGGTCTGAGGCAGGAGTGTGCCCGGTGCGCTCAAGGATCTCCAAGTAGGACACTGTGGCTGGGGCAGAATAATTGAGATGAGGTGAGGTCAGAATGAGAAATTAGCAGCAAATGACATCATAGAGTTAGTGGAGGGCAAGATCATGGGAGCTTTGCCGACCATGCTGCAGATTTGAATTTAATTCTGAGTTTGATGCAAAATCCTTAGTGGGTTTTGGGCAGAAGCGTATCATGATCTAACTAACTTATGTTTTAAGAGTATCACTCAGAGTGCAGGGGTGGGGACACTTATGGGAGCAGGAAGACTAGTTGGGAGGCTGAAGCGCTAGTTCAGGTGAGAAATGATGGTTCTTTAGAAGAGGGTGAAGGTGGTGAAAAGTTGTTGGAATTTGGATGTCTTTGGAAGATAAAGCCAACTGATTTTCTGATGAATCTCTTGGATTCAAGAGAGAATAAAAGGACAAATGGAGAGTGTGAGGATGGACAACTCATTTGAGGACTTTTGCTGTAAAGAGGGTTAGAAAATTAGAGTAGTAGCTGGAAGGGGAAGTGGGGTGAAGAAAGGGGTTTTTTTCTTAACATGGAAGATATTGTAACTGTTTTTATGCTGATAAAAATTATCCAATAAAAGAGGATAAAAATGGCAATGCAGGAGAGAAAGGATCAACTGCAGGAATAATGCCCTAGGGTGAGTGAGAGGAATGGAATTTTGTGCACAAAGGAAGAGTTTGTTCAGATATAGAGGTACCATTAGTTTACCATTGTCATGGAAATAAAGACTGGTGGTATGAGTACAGATGCAAGTAAATTGGTAAATTTGGTAGGAAGAGCATGTGTTGCCCATATTTTCTCAATGACAAAAAAATCAAGGAAATCAAATGGGAGAAGGATGGGGTATTGGAGTTTTAAGAGAGAGAGAAAATGTGAAACCTTTACCTAAGAGACTAAGAAAGTTAATGAAGTGAGGAAATGTGAAAGAATTGCTTGTAACTTGAGGTCAGTGTAGATGAATTTAAAATTATATTGATCAGCGTTGCTGTCTTTCTTCTGACCAAGTTCAGATGCTTGGAGCAAGATAAAAGTCCATTAATTGAATTTAATGAGGGTTGGGGTGTTCACAAGTAATTACACTGGAGAGATACTAATTCCAGATACTAGAGAAATCAAAGATGGTTTCTTGGCAGGAAACGGGTTTGAGGTGGATCCTGAGTTTATATAGGCCTCGAGTAGCCAAAATGTTTGAACAGTCTCTCCAAATAGAAGAAAATTATGGAAAAATAAGTCTTAAGCGGGTAAAGAATAACACAGATTATCAAATAATGGGGTCTTATTAGTCTGTTTATTATGTACAGCTATTTTAATGGAGTGGGGAGGGATGAGTGGTAGTGAAAAGGAGGGAAAGGGGAGAAAACTATACCTTCAGAAGGGACCAGGTTTTGGTGACCTTTGCCTGCTGTCTTATGTAACACACGAAAAAATCATGAACTTTGATGACAGAAACTCTTTTGGTTGTACCTCTTATGCACCTATAACTCAGACATTTTTCTGGGATTGAAAAACCTGCACCAAATTTAAGAACTAAACTAAAATTGACAAAGGCAAAAAAAAAATCTTTATCTGTTTGGGCAAGATTTTAATATTTAGATTTCTCTGAAGGAAACAAAATAAATCAATGGAAAATAAGATTGATCTAGCAACCATATAATCAAAAATAAATTTCAGTGTGTTTATTTTTCTTCTACTTCATTTTTGAAAATAAGTGCTTTCTTTACTTTCTCTATCTGATACTGTGGAGGACAGAAATAATATTAGCTTATGCCTTATAATAAATCAAAATGATACCATTATTCATCTCTCCTTGCCCCACCCCTCTACCCTCACCCTATTCCATTAAAGGAATTAAAGGGATATAGAAAGCAAAAGGTTCCCTCCTAAATTTTCAAAACTTGTCAAATTTATATCCCTAAAAGATTTAACATAGGAAGAATACATTTGGTTTTGATTTATTAGGATCTATATTTCCCTTAAAAAGATGAATAATGCTCCCAAGTACAGAAGATGAGATGATCAGGATTGCACTGGGTGTCCTCAATTTTTTTTTTTTCGTTCTAAAATCTTATAACCGTGGGTAATTAAATCAGCATAATCAATAGCTCATGAATAAGCCACCATCAATAGCTTCATTTTAATGTTCTTTGCATGACTTTTTTTTCTATTAGGTGCTTATAGTTCATAATTTTTTGCCATTAATTTGTGAGAAAAAATGTAAATTGTATTTCTTTATTAATGATTTTCTCTAAAAATTTCTTCTAAATGGTGTGGAAAGAATGTCATGACTAAAACACACAAGAATTATTGCCCAAATATCATAGTGTCGCCACTGTAACAGCATAGTAATATACAACTCATAAGGAATATACTTTGGTGCTTAAATGTTTGTCCTTTTGTATTTGTCCAGAGAAATCTAAGCTGTACAATGTATATTTCATAAGTCAGGCACTATATTGAACGTTTACATTGTTATTTAATTTGTACAACATCAATATACGGTGTTACTATTCAGTATTATCTATGAAGAAATTCAGCCTCAGAGAAATAAAGTATTTTCCCAATATCGCATAGATTCTTAAGCAAATAGTTACACAGATAGGTAAAATAATGCCTACATGAGCTATTGCCAATTATGCAGCTCATAATGCTTACATGAGCTATTGCAAATTTAGGGAGAACACTTTAGGGAAAAAGAAATGATTATACATATTGAAAAGATATATCATAAACTGTGACTAGATATTTACTGTTTACTTACGGAGCGTGTTATAAAATGACTTTCAACATCAGAAACTTAACCAGCTCAATGCCAGCAATGCTTTTAAATGGAAGAGTCTATCATCTCTGATGTTTGTATAATGATTTTGATTTTAGAATCTATCTTGACTGAATAGAAGAAATTATCATATGAAAAGCTTGTCTTCCAGACATTTGTGCCCTCTATAGAAGTAGTAAAGGGAGGCACCAGGGTGACAGCAATCTGTAGGAGGAAGACAATATAGTCAACTATAGATGGCATGACTAGAAATCTCCTTCTTAAGGAATTTGATGTGTTGATAGTGATTTGGGACTCTTTAAGGGTTTACCACTTGGAATATTGGCAAGAGTTCAAGTCAAAGGAGAGTCAACAGTCCTAAGATTATACATATGAGGTCCCAGAAACAGACCAGTATTCTAATACTGTTTTAAAAGAAATCATTTCCATCACCTTTATTGATTCTGTGACACCAGGACTCATAAGTCTACATATTCTACATCTGTTAGATGAAGACAAGGGAGGCTATTCTGATGGAATTCCATTAGAAGGACTTTTTGTTATTAAGCTAGATTTTAAGACTGCTTGATTTAAATGCCCTCACACAGGAAATTAGGAATCAATTGATGTACTGAAGAATATTTATGACACAGAAGACATTATGCTTCTGAAATTTTTAATATGTTTTAATGTTTTAATTTACTTTATATTCCTTGAGTTTGCTTTGTTATTCTTTTTAAAGTTCTTGAGCGGAATTGCTAGTTTATATCTTCTTTAATAATGAAGAGATCCAAGACTAAAATGATATTTTCTCTGAGAAATGCTTTTTTCCATAATTTTTTAATTTATTAATTTTAGAAAATTTTAAACATATACAGAAGTAAGACAGTGTAATAAACTCCCATGTGGGTCTATTACCCAGCTGCAAATATATCAACTGATGACCAGTCTTCTTTTATTTATAGGTCTTCAGCTAGATCTTTCACCATTGGATTATTTTGAAGAAAATCTTAGACATCATATCATTTCATCTATAAGTACCTCTAAAATATAAGCATTCTTATATAACTTGATATGTCTTTTAAGTATCTTATACTCTACAAATCTCCCTCTCTCTCTCTCTCTCTCTCTCTCTCTCCATCTTTTTATTAAAGAAACCTGACTTTTTCTTCTATTATTCTATAGTTTCCCAAGACTGGATTTTGATGATTATTTTCCTTAGGTATCATTTATCATATTTTTTGTCCCTTATTTCCCTGTAAACTGGTCCTTATCAGAGCAGATTTGATTTCAATCAAAGGTGGAATTATGTATAATACTTCCATCAAGAAACACATAATGTTGATTGTCTTTTTGTCATATTAGCAGCCATTTTTGATCATTGCCTGGATTGTTTACATTAGATTTGCATTAGGGTTGCAGAATAGTGATTTTCACTTTTATCATTCCTTTTACATTTATTAGCTTCAAAATTTCCATAAGGAGAAATATTCACTCATCAATTATTTGTTTTTCTGAGCTGTAGATCTTATGTGAAGGACAAGATAAATAATTGATTACTTTCTTTTTTACATTTTTCAAAACAGTGAGTTTGTTTCCTAGTACTTTCATAGTTATCCAAGGATTTCTTTTTTTAATTTGCTTGGGTGGAGTGGGGAAAGCACTTACCCTCATGAACTCGTAGATTTAAACATATTTGATGTATTTCAACCCAGAGCACATATTATTGTTTTTCAAGATGCTCACCTTTGTCCAGTGGAAATCTTTTCATGTTTGTTCTGGAGTCATTTTGACATGAACCCAGTACACCATGAAAACTTTCTTACTTTCTTTTATGAAAGATGTTCTGGACTCATATTGTACATGTGTACATTTCCTGACCCAGAACTGAAATCAGCTGTCTTCAGTGAGTTCTGGCTCCTTTTGGCCGAAAATAACATCCAGAGACCACAATCACAGCTCTAAGGTCATAGCTCATAAGCTTTAATAGAAGCTTCTTGTCATTATTTTCTAAATAGCTATAATTGCAACTTTAATTTCTTCTTTGACCTAAGGGATACATTTTAAAATTTTCGAAGTAGTCAAATGTTTTTGATAATTATCTCCTTACCCTCTGTGTTATTATTTTCTTGATCAAAGAAAATCACCTGTACAACTTTTGCTTTTTATAGTTTAATGAGTTTTTGTTGACCTAACATAATATTTGAAAATATTTCATCAGCTCCAGAAGAGAAAGTATTGTATCTTTTGTATGATGCTTAAGTTTATTATATATCACTTAAACACACTTATATCTGTATTACTTAGATCCTGACACTTTGCAATTTGTCCACCTGGAAAGCTGTGTATTACGTAAGGACCTAAAATAAAAGGAACTCAGATAAGTTAGAAGTAAGTTTATTTCTCTCCTTTGTAATAGTCCAAGCATAAGCAATCAAGGCAAACATGCAGGTCCTTTCATCCTGCTGTTCTGCCATTTCTAGGAAGTTGTTCTCATCCACATGGAAGATGGCTCACCACCATGTTCACATCTCAACCAGCTGGAAAGGGAATGGGGGCATAGGGGCAGATATACCTCTTCCTACTAAGGACACGACTTAGAAGTTACATACACAAATTCTGCTCACATCCTTTGGATCAGAATGTGGTACATAGCCACACTAAGATGAAAGGGAGTCTGGGAAAAGGAATGCTTACTTTAGGTAGCTCTGTTAAAATACCCTTATTACAAAAGAAGATGAGAAAATGATATTGGGTCGGGGTGTCAATTAGCAGTTCTAGTATAGCCCAAAAGATGCTTTATCCTTGAAATCACAATTTCTCCAATATATTTATAGGTTTGGTCTCTTTCATTAATCCTGGCTTTTGAAGTATAATGTTTCCCTTTGATCTAGATATAGGCTTTATTTCTAATTAGGTAAATTTTCTTCATTATATCTGGACTCTTCTGTCCTACATGTATGGTCATTTTCTTCAAGCCCACTCATTTCCTTAGGATCTAAATCTGTTTAGTTTGGATTACAAGCACGTAAGTATATAATTACAAAGCACATGTTTCCTATTAGTGGAAGGATTTGAGCTGGATGATTACTATGGCTGAGAAGAGAATCTCTAATTTTTGGTGGAAACTTAGACGGATGACCTCTAAGATTCTTCTTAACTCTAGGAATCTCTGATACTATAGAATGTTCATAAGATGTTGAACTTATTTTCTCTTTTGTGCACCTCATACGGATCTTATGGACTCTATGAAGCCAAAGTAAGATACGGGTATGTTATTTGTAGGGAAATATTTGCCTACATGGATCTTACCATCTTGAATGAGTTTCTTCCTTACTGAAGTTTTTATGAATCTCCTGAATCTTTATAAGCAGAGTCCCCTAGAGTCACCGTTCTATCTCTTTCCCAAGGTGGTATCTCATGAACATATGACTGGGTGTCTCTTATTGCCAGGAGGTTTCAATAGGTACTTATTTATTCATATTTGGTTGTGTCCTTACTGTGTGCCAAACTCTGTTGTAAAACAAAGGTGAAAAAGACTTGGATGTGTCCTCATGAATCTTACAGTCTAAATACCATGATATGGGCATATGATTAGAAAGTTTCTCTTGAAAATATTTTAGCTCTGTGTACATACATATATAATACATACAGCTGTGGACAGTAGAAAAAGGTTGATTCTCATAAAGTCTTTAAAGTTAGCTACCAGTGAAGTAAAAAGTTATGTTTACATAGACCAGTGTTAATATCAGTTCAGCCTATTGAAAAAGTGGAAACTCGTAAGATATCTTGAGCTACTGATTAAATAACTGAACAACTAATAAATCAGTCTAGAAATTGTGGGTGGAAATAGGACAGAGTAGTTTTTAAAAATTCCTTTATATTGACATAGAATTATAGAATCCTACAGGAGTCCAGTAGCCTAACACGTATCTAATGTACACATGTATCACCAGATTTTTCCCTTTACTGTTTTGGGGAAAAAATTATGTAACAGTACTAAAGTACTTTCATAAAATCAGAGGCCAGCTTTCAAACTGAGTGAAAGTATTAGTTCTATAAATCATGTGTTTGTATTTTTATAATAGTTAAGTGGTGATTTGCAAACCACTTTGTGAGGTTTAGTGCAAAAGAAATTTATTGAGACAAAATGTGCTAAATCTTAACGAAAAACTTAGTCAAGCACTCACAGTCCATGCCCAACGGGCATGCAACCTAATTAGACTGATTGGCCTAATGCAGTCCTAAGAACTCATCCTACATTAACCACTCAGTTAACCACATTTTAAAACTGGGCCAACAACGTTAAAATCTCATAGGGTTCATTATGCCTTAGTGCAAACTGGGCATCTCTAAAATCGCAAATGACTTGAGAAGATAAAGAGTACTGGCAACAAATTTACATTATAATGCTGACCCAGACACCTGCCAAAGGATATGTCTTTATTACGCTTGTTTGTATCAACCTCCCCATCAGCCTCAATCCAATGTTTTTGTAGCTACTTGTTGGTGGTAGATCTGCTTTATGAGCTGTGACTTAAGATCATCTATCCTACATACCTCGCTAAGCTAGGTCAATTTTTAAATGGAAAGTTACCAATGACTATGAAAAATATTTTTGACACAAGCTGGGAATATAAGGTTTGTATTATACCTGACATGTATACATATGTGTCTGCCACACTAAACAGGAAACATTAAGATGGAGAGATGTATCAGCTGGCACTGAGCCCTGGATCAAGAACTATCTAAATAAGTCTACCTTGAAGAGAACACAGCTACAGAGAGCATCCCTCCTGCTCTCCGTCTGGAGTCTTTAGGCAGAATGAGAGTCTTAGATAAAACTCCTAAGGCACTTAACTCTTATGTGCCATGAAAAAGACCTGGAAGGTACCACATGTCCTCAGAGTGAAGTTGATGTGGAGATGTAGAAGTAGTTGGGCATCCAGCTACGGTACCTCCCAGAGGTTCCATAGAGGTCTGGCAGGGATTAAATGTACTATAGCCGAGCGCAACCAAGTACAGAACCCTGCAGCCACACATAGGACCTTTTAGCACTTGTAAGCGAAGAAAAGATTGAGTCAGGAGCAGAGGATCTCTGGGTCCTGATCAAACCAAAGAAGATGCAACAAATTCCCCAATCATAGACATTAGCACAGTATGCCAGCAGGGCATACAGGGACCTGTGTGCAGACCTGTCCCTCCCATTCTCTCAATCACCATGGGTTATGTAGCCCTTTACATCTCACAACTTGAGACCATTTTGGACATATCAGGACAAGGACAGAGAATCTGGAAGTTGGAGAATTTGCTTGAGTAAGACTATTATCTAAAAAAAAAGTTTAAGTTATTGGATCGATGTAAGTTACTGGATTAAACTAAATTATATTTTCCCTACTCGCCAGCATTGTTGGAGAGGGTGGCAGGAAGGTGGTTTCAAAGAAAGATTACATCAGTTATCGGACATAAGGCATATATGGGTGTAAACTTGGGACTTATTTGCAAATATCTACAGTAAGTGCACAATTAAGTAGTCATGCCTTTGTTACCAATTGCCATGGTGGACTTTGGCCGTGTTAGGATGGTCAGGAGTCCTTGTTTGGGAGTGTCCCTATGCAGTCTGCCTGTGCCCCATGGCTTTTGTGAGAGAGCTGAATCTGAAGTGAGCATGGGCTGTGTCTTCTCCTGGGATGCACTGGTGGCTGCTGCCTTGGTGAGAGGTAAGCCTGGCAAGCTGGAGGGACAAGAGCCAAAGCCCTGTGAATTCTGGGGCTTCTCCCAGGATCAAGGGCTGTTGCCTTGCTCTCATGGGGTAAGGCTGGGGCCCAAGGGGCCCTGAAGGAGTTGGGCTTCTCCTGGCAGCCATGGCAGTCTCTCTTTGGTTGGGGGCATGTGTGGGGCCCAAGGTGCTGGAGCAGCTCTCCTGAGCTGGCTTCACTTTTCCTTGGGGCAAACGATGGTGGTCTCCACCTTAGCAGGGAGCAGTGTCAGAGCAAGATGGACGAGCAGGAGGCTGGTGTGGCTTTGGAAGGTGTACTGGGGAGGTTTTGGCAGGCCAGCTGGAGCATCAGGCAGCTTTCAATCTGCTGCCTCTGCACTGGGACTGGGAACAAGCTAGTCCATGCATGTGCTCTTCAAGAGTGGAGGCTCTGTTTCTTACAGCCCTCAGGTAAGCCCACTAGTTTTCAAACTAGTCACAGGGGCTTATCTTCCCAGTGCCAGACTCCATAGCTGGGATGCCTAATATGGGGCTCGTATCTCTCTCACTTCTTAGGGAGGATCCCCAAGCCTGTGAAATCCCCCTTCTCTTCTGGGTCCCCGCTTAGGGGTGTGGGTCCCAACTAGATTAATTCTCCTTCCATCCTACCAGACTCTGTGTGGTTCTTTCCTCATAGCCTTGGTTGTAGAAGAGCTGTTCTGCTAGTCTTCAGGTAATTCTCAGTGAGAGTTGCCATATATGTAATTGTAGCTTTGATGTGTTTGTGGGCTCCCTGAGTTGAGCTCAGGGTCTTCCTAGTCTGCCATCTTGACGCCCCTCCACCAATGATATATTATTAAGGGAAAAAATACATTCTAACACATTAGTGGGCACTAGTATAATGGATGCCCCACTTTATAATTTTAAGGTATGTGTGTTCACATGAACAGAAAAATCCCTGAGAGGTTCCCATGACAATGTTAACAGTAACGTCTCTTGGAAGTGGAGTAACCAGTGATTTTCATTTACTTTTCCCTGTATAAGTATTGTATAAAATATTTGCAATGACATGCTTTGTATTTATACTTTTAAAAAACCACCCAAGCTATCTCTTAGGAAAAAAATCCTTAAAGTTTATATATAACACTGTGAGTAAGTGATCAAACACCATTATTATAAACCATACAAGGGGCATAATCACCACAAGTTCCGTATTAATAGGCATGCTCTTCTCCCATGCTGTAAGACAGAGAGAAATATGATGTGAATGAATCAACAAGTTCTCCTTCCACTGTGATTGTGAGGAATCACATCCTTGGCTGTGGGTCCTGAACTGGACATTATTGGAGAACACAATTATTCCCTTTTTCCTTAACTCTGTAGAAGGAAGAAGATTTTGTAACACTCTTGAGAAAGGAGCAGCACTTACTGATTTTATTAATGAGAGTAACTTATATGAAATCACTTAGTCTCTACAGCAACTCAATTAGGGACTTTGGACCCTTGACCACAAGAAAGCATTGCCTTTCTCCAGCACGGCAGTACATATTTTCCGATACTATCTCTAACCCTTCATTTGCTCTTCTCTATTGGAGGATAAGTGATTTAACTGGCTGGTGAGGTGAGGAACTTTTTTACGGATAGATGTATCCTATTTAAATGTGGATAATAGGTAATTCATCTCTCTTCTCTCTCTCGCTTTCTCTCTCTCTTTTAGTTTAACCCTAATTTTGTAAACTTCAGGAGATATCTTCACCTCCTGAATCCTTAAAATAGTCATTGGTAACTAGGAAATAAACATGCCTACCTTTAAACTCTTGGCGTAGGATCTGGCCCCCCATAAGTACTCAATAAAGGTTAGGTTGCTATAATTAATATTATGGTTGTTGCTTTAGAGAAGGAAAGACAGTCATTTAAGAAGTGAGTAAAATTTTAAAAGCTCAGCTGGTTCTCACTGAAAGAGCAGGGGAACAACAGAGAGAAATAGAACCCTGAAGGCAAATGGAAACCTGTGGGAAAAAGAGACAGCAGGAAGCAGTGTTTGGGATGCTTGGAAGAAGCATAAGGGATTCAACTTCTACCAACTCTAACACTCTGGGAATGCAGAATTGGACAAAGTGCACACAGGAAAGATATATTTATCCTCTGTTAATCCACAAAGGGCACAAACATTGGAAAAATCAATGGCAACTTTCAGTCAATAATATACTGAAGGAAAATCTCCAGCTGAGGCAAATATGAAGGTGAGGGAAAGATCCCACTAAGACACAGGATTCTTAGGCCCAAGGAATTCCAAAAGAAGAGGCTGCAACAGAAAATGACACACTGCTAAAAATGCCTTTCGATATTTCTGAGGTTGAAGAAATCCAAACACAGAGCAGAAGATTGACATTGTGGAGAATGTGATGCAATGAACTCTGGAGTGTTGGCTCTTTTAAAATGTAGGGTACCCAGCTCTCAAGGAGGAGGGGAGGTTGTATCCCCAGGCGGCATGCTCATTCCTCAGCATCCACATGCCAGAATCATGCTGGAAGAGTACGACTCAAGGGAGATATGGAAGTGAAAAGTTGTGAAATGAACATAAAGTGAAAGATGAGAGCTTCAAATAAGGCCTGGAGGCTGAAGAGGCTATCACAGCAAATTTGTAATTTTTGGAAAATGTAGGAACATATGAAATGTGAGAAACAGTGTCATCATTAACCTCTTAATGGAAGCATTCTCATAACTGAATTTAAGTTCATGGTGTAAGGACTCAAAATAAACTGGCCTAGACTATCAGGCATTCTGGCAAGACAAATCAAATCTACTCTATTTTTTTTTTTTTTTCTGCTATGGTTCAGTGCTGACAGTTGCACTGTGACATGATATTATGTATGGGGATAACTGCTGTGGGAAGATTGAAATTATTTTGTCTCTTTCAAATTGTATGAGTGCAGGCTGCAGCTGAAATCATCTTCCATGTCCTAGAGACCCTGGATTCTTTGTCTGATAACACATCACACGTGAGTGTGAATTAAAATTGGAGTCATTAAATTTTGAAGTTGTTGGAGAGGCTACACCTATTCCCATAGGAAAAGGCCAGCCTGCTCCTAAAAGGACCCTGATTGCATGTGATTGAAATCCTTCTTGCTGAAAATAGAAAGAAAAACATTGAAGAGGCAAGATTTTGGACTTTTGATTTCCTGGAAGTTTCATTAACTTGAATCAGATTTTGCTTCTGGTCTTTCATTTCTCTCTAGGAATACAATACTGAGAAGAATTTCATGTTGTGCAAGTGTGTGATATAGTTTGAAGTTAAACTGTATTATTGGCGCTACTTTTGCTTTTATATGGACTTTTTGTATAGTTTCTAATAAGAAGCATTTGACAATGTAGTGGGGCATAATTTGAGGTTAGAACTTGAACAGGGAATGAGTTTTTGGCCATGAGTACATTGTACCCTGTGAGTTACATCAATCAATGGCTTATTCTAAGCTTTGTCAGAACTTTCTGAGTTCAAAAGCTGAACTGTTCACTATTGACCCAGAAGGAGGCCCAGGAGGCAGTGGTGGGCCATGGGGCACCTCTAATACTCTGCTAATTCCTCCTCTGAAGAGGTATAGTCACAACCCTGGACGACCGTAGGCTTGGTTATTAAACACACACAATTAAATAAGCACAAAGTTTGGGAGTATTGGGGAAGAGAACTCATTCCCTGACTTCCTTCTCCTTTTCTCCTTGGAGAGAGGATGGTACGTCACATATTCCACACATAGGAGCAGAGGTAAAATATCTGATTGGTGAGATCTAGGGGAGCTTAACATCTGTGAGCCACACTTACTGTGAGGCAGTGTCACTTTGTTGAAATACTGCTGCATTGCTAAGTAATCACCACCAATTCTCAAGTGCTGAGGGCCTGACCACCTTGCACTCCCACCCGTGTGGTCACCAAACTGAAAAGTGTCCTGGTGAGCCCAGCTTGCCCTCTGTTCTCTCTAACCTAGCATCTCCGCCTGTGAATGAGTGAATACTTCCGTGGGACCGAGGAGACTCCATTCAGGAGGGGCCATAGGAAGTACCATCCTGGCCTCAGATCCAGACTGGGTTCTCAATCCCATTCTATCAATAAAATCGGTATCAATACTTAATTGTGTTCCTTATTTATCCCCTCAATTCTGTTTCTCAGTTAGCTAGAACCAGGAGGAAAGGACGGTGAGCAATTAATAACCAACAATTTTTACAACAAAAATATGTCCATTTTTATTGATATAATTTTATTGATATAGCTACTTCATGGCTCTAAGAATAATTTTCAAAACTTAATCAAAGAGAGGGAACTAAGAAAGAATAAAGAAACTAAGATTAGGACAAGATAAAGAACTGAAAAGTGACAGAAATTTTATAATAAGCCCAACCAAACTGACAAATGATGTTTTCCATTTCTGGTTTCAGAGGGGGAGAAATAAAGGCAGTCACTGAATATGTTTAAAATGTATAAATGGGTGCCTATATGGATGGGTGGTTAGAGTTTTGCAGGGGAAAATCTCAATTTTAGAGAAAATTTTAAAAATGTTATCCTATTGTAAATTATCCTCGCTCTGGCCTTGACCTACTCAATATAGGAAAATCCAACCTTTGCAAAATTTCTTCTCCTAGCATTGCATCACATCCTTCCATACTTCCAGCTCAACACACCTGGCCACAAATAAGTTGGAGATTCCCCAGGAAGTGTCTTACAAATTGTCAGGAAGAAGAACTAACGTACAGCATCCATGCTGCTCTGTTGACGCTGTATGCTCTATCTAATGCTCCACTGACGCAAAAGTCGCCATTCTCAAGAATGCAGAGGCGGATGACCACCACACAGCTACAGTGGTGGTGAGAGTCTTTCCTGCTGCTTTCCTGGGTTCCCAAGACCTCTGAGTGTCCACTCTGAGCCCTTAGTTACAACAAAGGTCTGTGTGGTCCATGAAAGGATGTGGGAGCAGTCTTACTTCCCTCTGAATATTTTTTAACAAATTTTTACTACAATGGTGGAAATTAATGTTGCCTGTGTCACGAAGTCTTACAGCATTTAGCCAAAGAAGTCTTTCTATTTTAATTTATAGGTCCTTGAAGCTAAGCCTAGAATGAAATCATGCATCAACCAAGACTTGTACTGAGTCCCTCCTCCTCTGATGACTAAAATCTTTGTTACTGGATCTAAGCCATTTGCCTGCTTTCTTCTTCTTTGGAATCAACTCTCTATATATAGTTTTTAATCTCTTACTCACAGTTAGGCTTCTTTGAAGCCAACTCATCAATTCATCAGGCATGATCAGATATGCTTGAAGTTCAGCAATGAACACAGTTTATATTCTTTTCCAGAAAGCTTCTCAGTCACTAAGAAACTCTGGCAGATCTATTCTACAACTTATCTAACTATGCCTGAATCCCAGCATCGGGCAGCACAAAGGTAGTAGCTTAATGTGAGCTTCCTGCTACGTGGTTTATAATTCTATAGAAACAGAACATAGAATCATGTAGCTTAAAGGGACCCAGGAGACAGCACCTCAATACCTCATTAACTGCTAGCAATATCACATGAAACGTTTTTATATAGACACATATACATGGGAGTTAAATTGGTTTACTAGGAAATTCTTATAGCTCTTTATTTGCTGAGTCAATGGCTATTCCCACAAGTACAGCTGCAGGTCCAATAGCATAACTGTCAGCTGAACTATTTGGCCTTTTGACATAGTGCTGTGATTAGCAGTCTCAGAAACATTAATCACTGATTGGCCACTGTGTATAAGGACTGGTTTAATTCTTAAACTGCTTTAGGAAAATGTTGGTCATAATTCTACCATATGTATGAAAATAGTCTTGAGTTTCTTTGGGTATTGAAGACTTCTCTTTTTCAAACCATTTAAAAATAACTGTCATGGACTTAGAGGATATTATGCTTACTGAAATAAGCCAGACAGAAAGACAAATACTGTATGTTATCACTTATATATGGAATCTAATAAATAAAACAAGCTAGTGAATATAACAAAGCAAGAAACAAACACAGATATAGAGAAAAAGCTAGTGGTTACCAGTGAGGAGAGGGCAAGGGGTAGGGGCAAGATAAGGGATAGGATATTAAGAGGTACAAACTGCTATGTATAAAATAAATAAGCTACAAGAATATATTGTACAGCATAAGGAATATAGCCAATGTCTTATAATAACTATAAATAGAGTATAATCTTTAAAAATTGTGAATTATTATGTTGTACACCTGAAACATATATTATTGTAAATCAACCATACCTCAATAAAAAATAATAAAAATTTTTAAAAAGTAGCTTCTAGGAAAAAAATAATGTCTTTCCATAACTTTTTTCTAAGTAAAGTAACTTTTAAAATTTCTGGGAAATTAAGTTCATATATAAAATATAACTTCTTATCAAAGTGGAATAAATACCTAAGTGTTGCTTTGGGATCCTAAACTAGGTGAAAATGGATGGCAAAAGGGGAAACAAACACCACTGAGGGAGAAACAAGTAAAGTTTGGTCCAAGGGAAAAAGAGGATCACAAAGAGAATGGAGGATGAAATAACTGGTTTCCTTCTGTTCCTGCTTCCCTTTAAACTATTCTCCACGTCATGGCCAGAGTGATCTTTTAAAATAAAAATCTAATTATGTCACTCTCTTGTTTTAACCCCCTCCTGTGGCTTCTCCTCATCCTCAGAATAAATTCCCAATGTCCAGCAAGTACTGAATGGTCTTGAATGATCTGGTCTCTGCCTGCTTCCTCAACTTCATTGTTTATTATCAAAATGGCCTTCCATCTGCTCCCCAAACATACCTACTTTTTTCCTATCTTTTCACTAGTTATTTGCTCTGACTGAAATGTCCTTTCTTCCTGGACCTTCATATGCTTGGTTCCTTTATGGATTCATACCTCAGTTCAAATCTTACCTCCTTGGAAAGACCATCTCTAAGCCATTGGTTAAATGCAGCTCCATCCTGCCCCAGTCCACCAGCATATTTTTACCATGTCACTTTGTCTTATTTTTTTCACAGTATTTATCACTATCTGAAATCTTGTTAATTTCTGTTTTTCATATTTATTGTCTGTCTTCATTAATAAAATATGGAGTGCATAAAAGCTAAGACTCTGTCTTTTCATCTTGTTTACTGCTTTTCCTCAAGCTCTAAACACAGTGCCTGGCACAAAGGAGGTGCTCAGTAAATAACTGAAAGCCTTGAGGGGCTTCAGGGAGATGGGGCTGAAGGGGTAGAGCTCTCAGAGGTTGTCAGCTGCAGTTAGAGCAGAGAGACCCAGAGGAGACATGGTGCAACAGTGCTCACCAGGCCCAAGGAATGGTGGAACTGGGTGACTGGATTGCTTCCTTCCAATCTTTGATATATTTGCAAGATACAACCTTATGTGGTAGAAAAGGGGGATCATAAACTACTCAGAATACCTAGTTTTTTGTGTATAACTATCCTCAGTTGGACATAAATTGAAGACAAGATTCTGCCTCTTATTTATTCAAAAATATGTATTAAGTACGTACTGTGTGCCAAGCAATGTGATACTGCTAAGTGTACCTTTAGGTATAAATAATGGAGTAATAACCTCTGTCCTCATGGTCCTTATGTCCTTGTTGAAGAAATGGGTACTAAACAAACATGAACCAAACTTACAATTCCAAAAACTATACCCTAGATGTCCTTCAATGGGTGACCGGATAAACAACTGTAGTATACCCATATCATGGAATACTAGCCAGTGACATAAAGGAATGAACTATTGATACATAAAACAACCTGGATGACTCTTCAGGGAATTAGGCTGGGTGAACAAAACCAATACTAATAAGTCACATACTGTATGGTCTCATTTCTATGACATTCTTGAAATGACAAAATTATAGAAATGAAGAACAGATTAGTGGTTGCCACCTGTCAAAGATAGTGCTGGGGAAATGGAGGTGCTTGTAATATTAAAGGCAACTCGGGGAATCCTTGTGGTGATGGAACTGTTCTGTATATTGACTATATTGATAGTAAAATCCTGGTTGTGATGTACTGGAGCTTTCAAAGACGTTACATTTGGAGGAAACTAGGTGAAGGGTATGAGGCGTCTCTCGGTACTGTTTCTGACAATTGCACATAAACCTCCAATTCTATAAAACAAAAAGTTTAATGTTTTAAAGTAGGACTGGTGTAAAAAAAATACCAAACTCTCCTACAGAGTATTCCAGAGTCCCAGAGTCCAAGAGAGATCATCTACTTAAGGTGTAGCACTGGTTCCTGAGTGCATAGCAGGGAAAGAATAGGTGGGAACAAGTGATATTTAGGGGGGAAGAGGATTGCACATGTTATGGATAAAGAAATTTATATGTGGATTTGGTACACATAAAATGGACAGAATGGGAAGCAAAAAAATATTTGGGGTACATTCTGAGAAAGCAAATATGCTATCATGTATGAATATTTGAAAAAGAAAAAATGACAAAGTGTCTTTTTGAAATGGGAGGCAATAGAAAGGAAAAGGATGAAAAGAATTTACTTACTGTGATTATATGAAATGCATTAGCTGAGGCTTAAAAGGTGAGGAGAAGTTAGCTAGGCTCTAAGGGGACAGAAATCAAGAGAGGACATGTTCAAGTTAGAAGTGTAGCATATGCAAAAGTTGGGGGCTGTGATTGTAGCGTGTATCTGAGGAAATGCTACTAACTGGGCTTGACTGAAGCTGAACATGAACTGTATTTATAGAGGTTACAGAGGCTGCCAGGGCCAAGCCAGAACTGTCTTGTAAACCAAGCTAAGGAGTTGCATGTCTTTCTATCCTGAAAGTGGTAGGGAATTACTGGAGAAATATAAGCCTGTTTGATGATTCCTATCTCCTACCCTCTCCCTTCCTGTTTATTTTCCTTCCTTCTTTCCTTCCTTCCTTCCTCTCCACCCTTCTTCCTTCATTTCCTACTCTTCAGCAATGCACAGAACTAGACAGGGAGAGTACAGAAATAGGATGGTGTCTGCTCTAAGGGCTCATAGTGTATTAGAAAAAAGATGCATTTGCAGTTAGCTTACTGTTAGCTTAAAAACTTTTATTGAAGTAAAGTTGATTTACAATGTTGTGTTAGTTTCAGGTGTATGGAATTTATATTTTGTTTATATTTGGTGACAGAAAAGGAAATGAAAATAAATTGTATTAAACCCTACAATATTCCAGCCTCTGTGTTTAACATTTTGCATGTATTATCTCATTTCATCCTCACTATTGCTATGTAAAGTAGGAAAATCATGTGCAAGCATATTAATATATTAATGATTTTCATAATTAAAACTGGAATTTTGTCCTTGGAGTATTCAAAAACAGTCTAGACAGCCACCTGTTATGAGTACTCAAGTGAAACCCTGAGGGATGCTATAGCCCTTGGCTCAATGAATTTGTCAGCTTCTGTATATTTCAAAAAAAAACTAGACTTCTATAATCAGATGGAAGTAGTGGTGAACTCTTGCACCCTTCTCAAAGGAGTTAAATGTGATAATTTTTTTGAAGGAAGAAACTAATGTTTTATCGTGTCTTCTCACTAAAGATGCCATGCAATTCTCCCTGGGGTGTTGGTGGCTATTCTCATACCAGGGCCAGCTTCCAACGGAATAATTTTATCTGACTTGCCTGAGATTCCTGGGGATTTCACCTGCTTAAGACATTCTTCCCTTCTGATTTCAGTAGTTGCAGAGTTGTGTTGGTCAGATTTATACTTAAGCTTAAATGATGAGGAAAATAATAGCTTAAAGAAATCCAAGGCCCTCTAAATGGCTGCTGGTGCCCCATGCATGGAATTCAGAAAGGAAAGAGTAGTGTCATCAAAAAAAAAAAAAGCCTTGAGCATTTCTAAGACAAGGAAATATTCCCAGGTACACAAATATCATGTCTGCTTTCAGAGACCTGTTTCCTCAATGGGAAAATTTTGATTCATCTCACTACAAAATGTTTTACTAAATCAGGAATATCATCTTTATGCAATTCTATTCAATCTTGGTTTATGATTAGTTGGTTTTGACTGATGAAAGTCAGTACATCAGAAAATACATCACTAATATAGAGCAGTAGAAATAATTTTGGAATAAGTGTTCCACATCCCTCTGTTCTAGCATAACCTTTGCCTCTACTCAGCTATTTGATCTGAAGCAAGTAGGTAACTTCAACCTGTGACTCTCTGTTTCATTCTCTGAAAATGAGGGAATTAGAAATATGACTTTCAAATTGTGTTTGATGCCTCAGGAACCACTTGGTGCTCAGCTGATCCTGTTTTCTGACGTCTGAGACTCTCTAAGCTCTGAGTCTAGAGCCCACCTGTGAGCGGTCAAGTGCAAAGGCAAGTCTGAGTGGCAATCCCGTTCTGGGTCATGACTGGAGAGGAGTCCATGCCAGACAATTCCTAATTTATAAAGAAGTCTCTCTAGATTGTGTGGGTTTCTGAAAATGAAATCAGCCAACTGAAGCTCCTTTTCCAGAAGAAAAAAAAAAGGTTAAACAAAAGACTATCAAAGTGATGTCCATGCCTAGTGATGACAAAGGCAGAGACTTTTTTTCTGTCATTCCATATACTGCCTCATTTGGGAAACTTCTCTAGAAACTACTTTGCTATGAGAGGATGAGAAGCCAGATCCTTTACATGTTTGTGAGATCACCTGATCTGAACACATGTTTCAGCCAGAATGGGCTGGTTCCTCAGAAAATCAAATATCATCTAAGCCAGAACTTTTGATCAAAAAATCTGAAGGGAGATGCTACTCAATCTAATTTCTGTAAATCCTAAAATAGAATTTTAAAAGTCTAGCCAGATTCTGAGAGCAGTGAAATTATGCTGTAAGATACGAAAATGGCAGATACATGTCATTAGGCATTTGTCCACACCCATAGAATGTACAACATTAGGAGTGAACCCTGATGTAGGCTGTGGACTTGGGGTGGTAATTATGTGGCCATGCAGACTCATCAATTGTTAACACCTGTACCACTCTAGTGCCAGATGTTGCTAGTGGGTGAAGCTGTGGGGTTGGAGGAGCAAGGCGTACATGGGAACTCTCCTACTTTCTGCTCGATTTGGCTGTGAACCTAAACCTGCTCTAAAAACTTGTTTGTTTCTTTGTTTGTTTATTGTCCAATCATGACTGCTTCTTTATTTGCCAGAAGGAAACTGTTTTCATTAATTGAAAAATTATTTATAGATTACCAACCATACATAGGATGGCAAGATCCAGGAAGGCAGGAGCAAATTCTCTCAACACTGTTTCTATGTGTTAAGGACAGTGTCGGATGTAGAGAAAGCTTGCAAGTGTTTAACTAAGTGGTGAATAAATAACTGCAGGCATATATGAATACAGGCACTGTGATAGGTGTTTGGGATACAATGGAGAACAAGATCTGCAAGTTCTCTGCCAACACTGTCCTTGTAAAACAGATAGGAGCAAGTCAGCTTTGGGTTGTGACCACCAACTTGAATGGGATCAGATTGTGTGTGTGCGTGTGCGTGTGTGTGTTCATGCACACACACACAATGTGGGGACAGAAAATCATATCTGGGACAAGAGTTAGGTTCCTAATTTTTCAGGAGGCAGCACAGATTAAAGGATGAGACACCATGAATTAAGGAAGGCTGGTGATAAGTTCAAAATATCGAGAGGAAATTGCTGAGATGAAGAGTCAAGCTCTTATATCTAAGGCGGCTCGATTCCCTCCTCTTATCTCTTTGTTCTGGGACAGCTTATATTGCTGTCCTGGAAATAGGTAATCTCTGTCTAATGGTGCCAAAGGGAAGACTGTATCTGAATTAGTGCAGGTGACCATAAAACTGTCAGACTGTTGTATCTGTGTGACAGCTTCCCAGGAGGTTGGTCTCAGAGACGTCAAATTCTAATTAAGCAGTGTACACCTATATGGTTCTACTTTGAACAACTTTAAGCACTTATGGCTCAGCTTAAGATTTCATTGCAAAATAATTCCAATTTTTTAAAGTTTGAAAACACTAGATTTGTTGTTTTGTTAGAATTGTTAGAATTCCAGCTCTAATAGGTCATCTAACGCTAACAGATATTAGAAGAGAATCTGATTTCTTTTTTTGTTGTTTCACACAACTGAAACATTCTAGAATGTATTGACCTAACTTGTACCTTACTAGTAAGTTCAAACTCTAAACTTTATCTCGCTGTTCTCCACTATTTTTTCCTGTCAGTGATATTATTAGCTTTATTTTTTAGTTGGGGAAACTAAGACGAAGACTGACTCAGCTGGAAACAGACCAAGTGTCATACCCAGAAAGATTCCCAATTTGTACTAGTTTTAGAACTGTCAGACTCTTTGGAGACAGGAAATATGCCATTTTATTTAGAGAATCTCCACATTTCCTAGCACTGTGCTCTGAATTTAATTGACTTGAAGCAAGCACCAGATAACACCATATTCTCGGAATGAAGTAAATAACATTTACCTGGACGCTCATGGTAAATGATGACAAAAGAATTGCTTAGCTGAATTTCTGTAAAAGCCACAAATACCAACCAAATAATAACTATAACTTAACAGATAATTTAAATTGTGCATGCTGCTCCAATTTAACATAAAGGCTCAAGAAAATTTATTAAGTCAGGGGTACAAATATGAAATAAAAACTTCTGGAAAAAAATATAGAATTTAGGAATGAGGCCACCCGAGGCATTTCCTAATGTTTGCAAGGATTCCAAGTTGACTGTCCAGTTATATTTGATCACTCACTTATTTAATCATTTGATCATTATTTAAATATATTATGTTTATTAAGTGGTTTTGTCACCAATTAATTTATGTAGTCAAACTCATACACAGACATTTTAGAGTTTGTTAGGTGCTAGGCTGACACTTCTCTCAGAGATTTTATGTTTGAGTCCAGCTCCAATGAAACAAATTGCTGCAGTAGTAGGAAGGAAGTCAGAGTCTATACAACACTTTTCTACACTTACCCAACACCCAGCTCTGAACTGTTCCGCTTCATCCCTCTATTTAATACTGTGTGTCAGGCACTCTACCAGGCACTTGTCATATAGCCATGAAAAAAAGTATGTTAGAATCTCTGCCTCCCATGAAGCTCACTTTAATGGGGGTGGGGAGTAGAACAAAAAAACAAACAACAAAATTGTATAATGTCAGATAGTAATAAGAATTATGAGGAGAAAATAAAGTAGAATAGGGGTCAAAGAGTGACAAGTGTGGTCGTTTAGAAAGAATAGCAAGTAAAGTCCTTTCTGTGGAGATGGTGTTGTAACAGAGATCCGAACTAAGTGAGTGGATGAGTTATGTGAGTCTCTGGGAAAGGAATCCTCAAGTCAGAGAGAACAGCAAGTGCAAAGGCCCTGAAATAGGAGCACTGCTGGCTTGGTAAAGGAACAGCAAAAAGGCCAGTGTGGCAAGATGGAAAGCAATAGGAAATGAAGTCAGAGATGTAGCCAAAAGCAAAAGAATGTAGATCTTTGTAAACCATGGTGAAGATTCTGGATTGTTTTCCCTAAGTCATGCTGAGATGCCATTAAAAGTTTTATCTGGAAGATAACCTGTGCATGTGGGAGATGGGTAGGATGGGCAGGAGACAAACCGGGGACCAGTTATTTAGCTCTTGAGTCATCTGTGGAGAAATGATGGTGACAATGTTGGAGTGGAGATGTGAGAATTGGTTGAATTTGGAATATATTGTTGTCATCATTAGAAACGATGACAAAATAGTTATGGTATCCATGTTTCTGAAGATGAATTTTCTACTTTTGGCTCTGACTTAAGTGAAGCTACTCCTTTTGTCAAAAGGTACAAAATTTATCAGCCCCATTGCTTCAGTGCAGCAGAAACCCCAGCATATAACCTATATAGAGAGCTTATATAAAGGAGCAAATTTCAACAGGGAGACAGAAAAACCCTTTTTGAGGTTTATCAAGTAACAAAGCTAGCTAGCATCTACAGAGCAAAGTGGGGAGAAGCAAAACTTACCTAGTTTTGGGCTACCCTGGTGGCGCAGTGGTTGAGAGTCCGCCTGCCGATGCAGGGGACGCGGGTTCGTGCCCCGGTCCGGGAGGATCCCACATGCCGCGGAGCGGCTGGGCCCGTGAGCCATGGCCGCTGAGCCTGCGCGTCCGGAGCCTGTGCTCCGCAATGGGAGAGGCCGCAACAGTGAGAGGCCCGCGTACCGCAAAACTTACCTAGTTTTATCACTCATAAAGGCTCTCACAAATCTGTTAGTCAGTGATCTTAGCTGCAACCAAGAGAAACCTATTCTGATTCATTTACACAGAAAAAGTACTTATGGAAAATATATTGGATTTTCCACAGAATTTTTGGTAAGGCTGGAGAAATAAACTTGTGCAGAAGCAAAGGAAGCTAGGCAGTAGCAAGAACCCTAGCCTGAATCCTATCACAGAGCAGGTCTAGTAAAGACACCGCTGCTGCTGCCCCTGGTCGCTAGGTGCTACAGCATGCATGACCGCCACCACTGCCCTGAAGACCTGCACTGGACACTGGATGCTGCCACTGGAACTACTGACATAGCTGCTTTTGGAAACATACTATTTATACTGCTGCCGCTATCACAATCTCCATATCTGCTTCTATCACAATCTTTATATCCACTTCTATCAGTCACCAGCTCCTGTCTGAATGCCTATAGTACTTGATTGTCTGAGCCTAGGTCAATTATCTATACCCATGCTACAAGAGTCTGGCGTAATGAGCATCTAGTCATTTAGCCTTCTAAAATGGGAAACAGGCTCCATCTCCCATAAAGACCAAGACTTGTACACACAGCTTAGGGAGTTCACACAGCATAGGAAGTGGGAAATTCATACTGCACAGGAAAGGAGATCAGATACTAGGAAGACAAAAATATGGAAAAAAATTCTATTATAAGAAGCAGCAAATACAGAAGCTGAGAACAAAAATTGTCTGCCAAAAGTAGTAAGGTATCTTATGCCAGAATATTTTATTCCAGTGCAAGTCTACATAGGAAAATGGTGACAGGGGTTACGCACAAAAAAGCATAAAGAGAACCTAAAAGAAAAGAAATTCATACGAAAAATAACTCCTTTAATTGAGGATTTTGATCAGCTCCTTAAGGAGGAATCAGATATTTGTATACGAATCCCTTTATCTTTTAAAATCCAGTCCAGGGCTGGGATGTGCATGGTACTTGAGACTTCAATTCACCTGCGAACCAGTGCAGACACTGGTAATCAAGAATCTTGTTCTTTCATGTTGAATCCAATTTTTACTTCAGATTTCTTCTCACCGCAATGCTTCAGGCAGCCACTACCAATAGACTGGTGGTGAGGTGGTTGAAATTCATTTTCCATTCTATGTTAAAGTACCTATTTAGTAAAATGCTTATTTTTCCCCAAGAAAGTGGGTTTGATGTCATAGATATACATTGGGGTGACCCCAGCCGGTAACTACCATCGAGATTCTTATTGCTTTCAACAGTGTGCAGAAGTAGCTACGTAGCACTCTTTAGACAATTTTATTTAACAAGATTTATTTCTCTCCTTGTTGAAGAGATTGAGCTATCTTTTACACTAGCAAATGCTTCATTGTATTTTTATTAATTATTTGAAATCATAGTACTGTCCCAAATATAAGAACAGGAAGTCTTAGATTTCTTAATGTCTGTAGGGAATACCTTCATCCTTTATACAGTGTCCCACATTTATCTGTATGATACAGCTATAGATATAGACTATACACATATTATATGTGTATGTGTATTTACATCATATTTCACATTTTGTTATTTATCGACTATGAGTTTTCCTTTTACTCCATCTTTTTGATAACTACTTCATTGTAAGAGATTAGCATTAGGAGAAAAATCTTTCCCCACAGATAACCTTTCACAAGCTGCTACCACCTCAAGATAACATGGAATGAATCTCTTTGAGTAAGAGCTCCGAAAGCCAAATACATTGACAGGTTGATAGAGAGCAACGTTTGTATTATCCACAAAAGGCAAACTCTGAACATGTTGATAAAATGTCACAGTAGATTTAATGATCACTATGAAAAGTTGCAGAGAAATTCAAGGGGGAACTTTTTTATAACAGATCACTAGAATTTTCATGCTACCAATATGAAGGCAAGGTTGTTTGTTAACTAAGTACAGTTTATTAACTTGAAAAATGATTATCTTAAATCATAAATTGAGCAATAAAAAGTCAGCATTTTTTCAAACTCATTGATTGATAACAGTATAACTTTATTTATCTTCTTCTTTTTTTTTTTTTATAGTGTATAACCCTTGGTCACAGATGGCTGCCACACCTTCATTCATGTCATCTGCATTGAAGGCAAGAGTAATGGGGAAAAGTGATGGGCAAAAAGGTGCACACAAGATTAGTCTAGTTAATATTTTATCATGTGAGAATAGTTTTCTACGCCTCCCACCTGGTACCATATTTCTACATCATTAACCATAACTATGTTACATAACTATGTTACATAGTTTTCTACACCTCCCACCTGGTACCATATTTCTACATCATTAACCATAACATGTTACATGGCTATCCATAGCTTCAAGGACACCAAGGCTAAGAAGTTGAGATTTTAGTTGGCACACTGCCACTCAAAAATAAATTAAAGGAGAACATGAGAACTTTAAAAGAAAGCTTTCTGAAAACACAAATAAGATACAGAACTATTCCAACATCCCAAAGATTTCCCACCTGCTGACCCTTTGTAGTCAGACCCTCCCTCATCCTACATCCCTCAACGTCTGGTACCCAGCCTTTTTTTGAATGCCATATAAATGGAATCATACTGTATGGTATCTACTGAGACTGACTTACTCACTTAACACAATGTCTTTGAGACTTATCCATGTTATTGTATATGTCAATAGTTTTTATGACTGAGTAGTATTCCACTGTATGGATTCAGGACACTTTATCAATTAAAGATCTGAAACAGAACTATCCCCCATGGTGATGGCCCTGTTCACAGTATCAAGCTGAGTGCTATGTAGTTCCTACAAAAGTTTTTTAATGGGAAATGATAAGGAGATGGACCATGTTTTTTTCTCCATTCATCAATATTCATAAAATTAAGTAACTTATTTAAATTTGTCTGATTAAAAAAAGACAAAGGAAGATTTTGCATATAATAGCTAATATATAAGAGGATAATCTCATCAGTAGGTGGCATATTAATAAAATATATTTTTGCCTTTATCCAATCAGCTATTTGGATCAGTTTTTAGTTAAAAATAATGTATTTTATAGAAAAATGAATAAAGAAGCAAGGAACACAGATTTAAGTGATGAACATTATGATAATTTAGGCCTAGAGATAATTATTATCCTGAAACAATACTGATATATAATTAATGACATAACTCATTTTCATTCCATCTAAGGACATTCAAGACTGTGTATAGGTGTTTTCATGTAAATTGGCCTAGATTGATTTTCTTTACTCGAAAATTTCAAAATGCTAAAATACTCATATTTTAAAAGGCTTTATGTGCTTTTTAAAATCATTTTTCAGTTTTATTAGGTAAAATTGATAAATTTGACTGCACATATACAATGTATTGCATATACATAAATACCTACCATATACTGCACATATTTTAAATATATAATTTGGTGAGTTTATTACCCACGAAACCATCACCATAATCAAGATAATGAACAAATCCATTAGCTCAAAGTTTTCTCATGCCCTTTATGCATCACTTCTTCCCCTTGCCACTTCTCTCTCCCATGCTTAGGCAAGGGCTGATGTCCTATATATTATTTCACTATATATTATTTTTCATATTCTAGAAATATATATATAAATAAAATCATAAAGAATATAGCCTTTTTGGGGAGGTGTGACTTCTTCCACTTCTCAAAACTGAGATTCACCTGTGTTGCTGCATTTATAGTTTATTATTGCTGAGGAACCTTAGGTTATATGGATATGCCACTACTTGCTTATCATTCACTTTCTCTCTCCCTCTCTCTCTCTCTCTCCCGCTCTTTTCTTACCAATACTCTGCTCCTAGACTCCCAACTTTATAACCTCAACTCAGGGAAAATCCTGGGCTCTGCTCCTCCTCCCTGATCTGTGGCCTGGAAACTCTCTCCGGCAATCACAGGACTACATTAATTGTTCCCCTGTCTCATGATCATTTCCCTGCACTGCCTAATATCTAATATCTGCAAACTGTTGTTTGATATATTAGGTCTGCTTCTTAAGTTTTTTCTGGTGGGAGTGTAAACACAGTTCTTGTCCTTCCATCTTAATCTGATGCAAAACCCTGAGCAAGCATTTTAAAAGAAATAGAATATGTATTTTTAAGGTAGTAAATACATCCCCAAATACTTCTAAAAGGACAAAATCCTTTTTTGGAAAAGAAATTGTTACATGGTAAAGCCTTTGACATATTTTCCTAATTTTTAAGGTTCCAGGTACAAATTTGGGGGTTCTCATTCAACTCATGTCTAGAGAACTAAATTGGGATTTCTGTTCCTGTGGAGCCAGTGCTTACCAGAAATTAAGTTGCAGTATGAGGAGTGAGTACTTCTGATACTCAAACAACACATGAGTCAGAATAAAAGATATGTTTATATAAAATTGGCTTTATTACTGAAGAAATTTCCTTGCTAAATCTCAAAATAACCTATAGTTTATTTAGGTTTATTATTTTTTAATTAACAAAAATTAGTCTCAAATCCATGACGTGAACTGACAACTACAGAATACCAGAAGATAATTTACATATTTTAATTTGGTTAATTAGTGTATATCATTATTATTAACTACTGCCGTATATTGAATCAAACATTTCATTGAAAGAGTATTTATTAATTATGCAAAGTACGTATCTTATTAAGTAATTACTATGTATTCACTACTGTATTTCATGCAAAAAATACATTAGAACACTATTCTAGGCATTGCTAGGACACACAATATTGGGGCAGGTGTTTCTATCATTAGCAAAGTAATACTAAATATTATTTGCAAATTATAGTATCCATGGGTTTTAACAATTACTATTGTTAGAAGTCCTACAGTGACTTTCTTAAAGGTACCCTGGGCTCAGATTTTCATAGAGGAATGGCTGAGAATAAAAGTCTGCTGAGGAAGCAGTAACACATTCAACACAATTAGGTTTGGACCCTGGGTATGCACCACTCCTGCTCAGTTTTCAGTCGGCTTTCAGTCTTTTCTTTTTATTGCTCCTCTTGTTGCTATAACTGACAACAAATCCTTCATCAGATGTGACTTTGTTTCCAGATCTTTAAATATCAGTTCACTTTCTCCTATCAAATCCTAGGTCTTAGTTAAAGCACTTTGGTTTTAAGCAATAGAACTCAAATCATACAAACTTAAGCCAAAAGGAAAATTAATTATTAAGATATAGATTTTTAAATGTAACCGATAAGCAGAAAGTGCAGCTTGCTTTCACAAAGAAATGGAATCAGAAATTGGAAAGCTACCAGAAAGCAAGGCCACTCTATTCTCAGTCTTTCTTTCCTGGCATATCAAATTTCTCTGATTTGCTTTGGAAATACTTGACCACGATTTCCATAATTCTTGGATATGCTTGTCCTCGATTCAGGCAATTTTCAGAGACTAATTTGTATCTCTTAAAATCAATTCCAAATCTCTAATGTCATGGACTGACAGAATCACCTTGAATCAAATATCAACTGGTCAAAAGAGGAAATTACAGAAAGAAAGTATGGCTTCCTAGGCTCGTCACTATAGGTTCTGCTAGTTTAAATGACTTGACTGTGAGGTTATCTCTTATATTAAATTGCACAGTCCTTGAGTGCAGGAATACTCAGTTTGGGATACTCAAAAAAGACTAGGATGTATAAACAGCACAATAGACCCTTGTAGAATAGATACACATTAACAACTTGTATTATTGAGAACAAATATGTACTAGGTGTAGTGCTAAATACATTATGTAAATGATTTATTTATTCCTAGCAACGATCCTGTGAACAATCCACTTGAATTATTTCCGTTTTACAGATGTGGCAACTGAGTCTCAGAGAAAAGTTAAAGTAACTTCCAAAACTTTCATTTTTATTAAGAGATGAATTTGAATCCAAGGATCTGACTCCAAAATATGATTATTCGCTAAACAAAACATTCTGCACCAAGTACTCCTAGGTTTCTCAGGAATCATGAGCATCTCAGCTGAGTGGACTTTCTCTCTATCACACTGCCGGTTCATCATCATTTTTATCAGTATTTAGTAGCCTCAGTTAAAGTACAGTTATTTTTTTTTCTGCTTAAAAATGAGCCAAGTGAGAAAAAAGAAGCATCCATGAGAATGTATACCTACAGCTACTTATACAGGGTTGGACAGATTGCCTTTTTTTGGTGAAGCAGATTTTATAAGATACACCATAATGCCTTTCACAGTATGAAGAAAAGCTTTTGTTTGGAAGGTGTTTTTTATAGTTGCTTTTAATTGACCAATTCTTATAGAGACTTAAAAGGCCAACTCCTCTAAACCTTTCTTATTATTTCTGTAGAAAGTTGGCAGTCTCAACCATCAAACCATCTTGCGCTGGATGTAAGAATCACAGCAGAGTGTTACTGAGTGAGGAGCTATGACTGGATGGAAGGCCTGTGTCTGAAGTTGTCTCAGCACAAGACTCCATAGGAATGAAAAAGCAATAAGCCTGCTGGGGAAGATGTTTTGTGGGGTCCGAATGCTACCTGAAGGGAGTGAATGTAAATTACCAGGTAACCAAAGCAATCGAAATAGTCTGATGTGAAGAGTAGTGTGTACTGCAACAACACTGCTCTTTGTCCCTTTAGAAGTAACTTTTTAAAAAGGTGCTTCTCAAAAGATAAAAGGAAACATGAAAGGGAGAGGTGAAGAATCAGCAGGAGTCACAAAAATTTTTGAGAGCCAACTGAGTTTAAATGCGTCAGATGGAATATGAATGAGATAAATATCTTGTTATTCTATGGTAAATTAGAATAGAAAACATTATCTACTTTTCATGATGAATTTTTGAGATAGTATTCATTCTTGTTACCTAGTAAGTTGTGTAAATACAAGACAAATTCAAATACATAAAAGTAGTCTATTGGCAATGTTGCCCCATTTCCTTATTTATTTTGCTTTCACATTCCTCTGTCCTGACAGTTTTGAAGGATTAAAGATATAAAAGGTTTCCCTGGCAGACTTATGGAGACAATGTTTAGTTAAAACTTAATTTTAAAGAGAAGATTGGGATTTAATATAAGCCATGAAATGAAATATTGACCTAAGTAGTTATTTGCCATTTTGGCATATATTTTTCCTTCCAAATAATTGTAATCTTTGACTTGCCATGGAAAGGTCTTATATCTGCCTGTACCCCTAGAACCAAGCACGGTACCAGGCGTACCTTGTTGCTGCTGGGTGATTGTGGAGGTGATGATCATCCATTAATCTACAGTCAAATGACATTTAGCTACAGTCAAATCTCATTCCACAGATATAAATTATGTGGGGCTGATGAAACTTGGGCATAAGACTTGTTAAAGAAAAAAATTAAAGAAAAAAATTATTCACGATACTTGTTGAAGAGGGTAAGGAGGACTTTTTATTCAAAGGGGTTGTATCACAATAGGTATAGGAATCACTGCAATGGGAGGTTCTGGCTGAATCCACCCAACAGGATTCTTGCTGAAAGCAAGCCAGGGTGATCAGAGACCACTTGGGAGACAGTAGAGGATGAGGAACCTGCTTGTATATCGAGGGTGATCAGATATGGAGGATGGGGGAAACTGGTTAAAAGTGAACAGTGCGGAGAAGAACACCGAGTCAAAAGTCAAGCCTAGCTGAAAAAGAGCTCAAGGGAACCTGAGTAGAGTTTGGTCAAGGAAAGAAACTTTGTCAGGTTCAAAACATTAATATTATTTATCAACTTTATCCATGTTGAAACAGAAAAAAAGATGGATGTTTATCAAGCAAAAAACGTATAAAAAATTCAGTTCTCATTAGTCTGTGCTGTAATATTCAGATCACTACCACATGATAAATTCTAAATTCCAGAAAAGAAAAAAAAAGCACATGGGCATTTCATTCATAAGGACGTACAAAGTGTTAAGTAATTAATTAAAAAGTTGTTTTTGAAAGATGATGCTTTTCCAGAAAGAGCCAGAGGCTTGGTTATAAAATTGAAGAAAATAGGGCTTCCCTGGTGGCGCAGTGGTTGAGAGTCCACCTGCCGATGCAGGGGACACGGGTTTGTGCCCCGGTCTGGTAGGATCCCACATGCCGCGGAGCGGCTGGGCCCATGAGCCATGGCCGCTGAGCCTGCGCGTCCGGAGTCTCTGCTCCGCAACGGGAGAGGCCACAACAGTGAGAGGCCCACGTACCGCAAAAAAAAAAAAAAAAAAAAAAAAAAAAAAAAAAAAAAAAAAAAAAAAAAATTTAAGAAAATAAAGAGATAGCTCTCAAAATAGAGAATGAGTAAAATTTTAATCAGAAAGCACTCAGGGCTTATACAGAAAATATTTCTCACCACACAAATTACTTAAAACTTGTCCCCTAGGCCTGAACTTTTTGAGTTATGTTTAACTTCTCTCTTCCCTTTTCATATTTAATCATTGAGTGAATATTGATGCTTCTCTTAGAAACAACATCTTAGGTTGTCACTTCCTCTTCATACTCAATGCCACTTAATAGTTCAGAATTTTATCACCACAAAAGCCTGATTAATAAAATATCTTCCAGTGTGGTCTCCTTTCCTTCTCCAAGCCTTCGTTTTTAAAAAGAAAGCCATTTGGAAAACCACCACCAGTTTAATTTTTTAAAACTCACTTACTCATAAAGTTTCTTTCATTAAAAAAATCCATATTCATTTCTGTTGTCTTTCAGACTGGAAATGAAAATCCATTAAAGCTGGAGTTGCATAGTCTATCAAATTTTAAGATCCACTCTTCCCCAACAGGAATTTTTTTTGACGTGTAGTTGATTTACAGTTATAGGTAGTTTCAGGTATATAGCAAAGTGATACATATATGCATATATATATCACTATACATACGGTTCTCTGTGCTATATAGTAGGTCCTTGATGGTTATCTATTTTATATATAGTAGTGTGTATATGTTAATCCTCAATTCCTAATTTATCCCCTCCCTCCTTTCCCCTTTAATAACCATAAATTTGTTTTCTATGTCTATGGGTCTGTTTCTGTTTTGTATGTAAGTTCATTTGTATCATATGTTTTTAGATTCCACATACAAGAGACATATGATATTTGTCTTTCTCTGTCTGGCTTACTTCACTTAGTATGATAATCTCTAGGTCCATCCATGTTGCTGCAAATGGCATTAATTCATTCTTTTTTATGGCTGAGTAATATTCCATTGTGTGTGTGTGTGTGTGTGTGTGTGTGTGTGTGTGTGTGTATGTATATATACCACATCTTCTTTATCCATCCATTCGTTTGTTGATGGACACTTACATTACTTCCATGTCTTGGCTATTGTAAATAGTGCTGTTATGAACATTAGGGTGCATGTATCTTTTTGAATTATGGTTTTCTCTGGATATATGCCCAGGAGTGGGATTGCAAGATCATATGGTAGTTCTATTTTTAGTTTTTTAAGGAACCTCCATACTGTTCTCCATAGTGGCTGTAATAAACCACTTGGATTGTTGTTTGTTAAGCTAGAATGATCTTTCTTCTTCTCTTTCCAGAATAGTTACTATGCACCTTTAAGGAAGACCTTTTCATAAAGGCCTCACAGTCCACTTTCACACAATTTTCACATGCATCTGATCATATTTAAAGTATCATATTATAATTATAAACAACCTGCCCACTAGAGACTTCTATGTGTAAGAAATACGGTGACTTCTATATTTTGGGCATCTCAAAATTTTTCATCGCGTTGGGTTGGGTAGAGTTTGAGTAGTACTTGTGCCCTAACACAGTTATCAATAAATCTGACCTCTACATGCAAAATTTCCAATCAACTCTTTATGTCTTATTCTGATAAGAAATGGAAATTTGATTATTACTAACTATTGAGAAGAATATGGAAGAGAGAGGCCAGAAAAAAACACCAAGAAAGAAAAGGAATTAAGAGCCAGAAAAGGCAATGCAGGAAGCAGAAGACAACTTGAAATAAATCATTCTTTACAAAGAAAAAATGTATGAAGAAAATGAGACAAAAAAGGATGACTAAGACAGAGTTCAGTTCTTATAAATTAAATATTTTATAGCTTTTTTTTTTTACAAATTCTGTGAGAATGTTCAAAGATAATATCAAGGAAATCTCTCAGAAAATAAGATAAAGAGGTGAATAAAAAACCACAGAAATTATATATATATATATATATATATATACACAGTATGTATATATACTGCGGATTTGAACTGCATGGGCCCACTTATATGCAAATATTTTTCAAGAGTATTTCAGTACTACATGGTCCTGGTTGGTTGAATCCTCTCTCTCTCTCTCTCTCTCTCTCTCTCTCTCTCTCTCTATATATATATATATATATATATATTTATTTATATATTTTATTTAATTTTTACATAATTTAATATAAACATAACTCCTCTTTTTCTTCTTTTATCTACATGTGTGTATGATGCCTCTTCTATCTCATATATGTATGTTATTCAAGTCCAATAACCAAACCACAGGAGCTCCTGATACAGAAAATAGAAAAAATGATGAGGAGAAAATCAATAAATGCAAGTAATTAGAAAAAAATATATGAACTGAAGGATATTTGTCTTTAAAGTGGAAGGACCCTCCCCAAATGCCCAAACAGTAAATAAAAAATATACAAACTAAGGTATATAATTATATGATTATATAATTTTGTAATACCAGTAAAAACAAGTTCCTTAAGGCTTCTTGAGATTCAGAATGTCATCTGAATTGAAGAGAAATTTGCAAGCTACAAGAGAGTGAAATAATACTTTATAAATTATGAATGGAATCATTTTAAACATATAATCCTGTATCCAACCGATCCATGTACAACATGTCCATGTACAACAGAGACTAATATGTGTTTCCTATCTGTCCTGAGGTAAGCAGAACAATAGATCTCCCAAAGATGTTCATGTCCTAATCCCTGGAACCTGTTAATGTGTTACCTTACATAGCAAAGGGAAACTAAGGTTGCAGATGAAGTAAAGTTGACTAATCAGCTAACCTTAAAATAGGGAGATTATTCAGATGGGCCCAGTGTAATCACAAAGGTCCTTAAAAGTAGAAGAGGGAGGCAGAAGAGGAGGTCAGAGTGATGCAGTGTGAGAAGGACTTAACCCGCCATTGCTGGCTTTAAAATGGGGAGGGTCACAAGCCAAGGAGTGCAGGCAGCCGCTAGAAACTAGAACAGACAAAGATTCACCCGCAGACCTCTAGAAAGGAATGCAACCCTGTCCATACCTGGTTTTAGCCCAGTGCCATCTAAGTTAGACTCTAACATACAGACTGCAAGATAATACATTTGTATTGTTTTAAGCCACTATATTTGTAGTGATTTGTTACAGAAGCAATAGAAAACTAACTTTTTTGAGAATCTACTGCAAGATTTTCTCCACTAAAACAGGAGAAAAAACCAAGAACAGGAGACCTAAGATGCAGTGAACAGGCAATACAACACAGGAGATGGAAAGAAAGATAATCCCCAAGATGGTGGCAAAGGAAACCTCAAGACAACTGTTTTGGACGAGGCCTAGAGAGCAGATAGACCAGTTTCAAACAAGAGAATAAAAGGTACCTAGAGGGATTAAGAGGGAACAGTAACTAGTAGAATATCTGATAGCTTCGATCATGTAGAAAATTGTAGTAAGACATTTGTAATAGATTAAATAGTGTGTCAAGAGTTAATCAGATTTAAGGAAAACTAAGCAAATAAAATAACGAAGCCATTATTAACTCCAAGGAAAGCGAAGTTATAAAAGAAAGGAAATGAACCAATAGTCCATTACTTGAATAGAATCTAGAAAGCCATAATCATAATGAAAATGTTGTGTACAGATTTGTGCCAGAAACTCTGATACATCAGTTATAGTAGAATGGAATGGAGAGAAAGGAGTAGGGAATGTAAGAGATATAAAGTCTTCATTCCCTCAAAGGCAAGTCAATAGATGATGTTTAAAATTTATGAATCAAGACAGCAGTATACACATATTATTTGGTGAAACAGATTAAAAAGTTACTCTGCGGGAGGGAGAGACACAGAATTAGTATACTGCGATTTTTTGTTATAATTATTTAATGCTTTTTAACCTTTTAAACTATGTGAATATGTTTATAGATAAAAAAATAAAATGAATTTAAAAAAGAAACTTTATGGTAAGTTATATGCTAAAATATTAACAGAATTATTTATGAGTGGCAACATTATAAGGAAAATTGAGGCTGCCTGGCATCAGCTGACCCCATCCTCATTCCCTGCTTTCTTTTTCCCCAGAGCACTTATCTGCGACTGATTCTCTAAATATTCTACTCACTTATGTGTTACTTGTTTTCCCAGCTCATTGGAATGTGACACCCATGAGGAAAGAGATATTATCTATTTTTATCACCTCTGTATCCCCAGAGCTGAAAACAATGCTTGCTTCATATAAGGCGTTCAGTAAACAGAAATGAATAAATGGAATTTTAAAAACTTTACTATAATATCCATTTTTTAAAACTTCATATTTCTTAATTTAAAATCAGAAAGAAAATGAAAGTAATTTCTACTTTAAAGAAAAGTTTTAAATGCTGTCTGGGCAGAAAATAGGGGAGTGAAGCGGTTGGTCAAGCAGGTAGAGGTGGTTTGGTCTTACTACTTTGAGAGACATCAAGGTAGCAGAAACAAAGCACATGGAGCATGAAAACTGCGTCCATGTCTGTGAAAGCACAGGAGTAGAGCTATCCAAAGGAGGGTCAAGGAAACCAGATCAGAATATCTTTTTATATTCTGACTGTCCAATTAAATATTAGGTGGATGGAGTTGATGAAATAGTGGAGAAGGAGGACCATGCCTGACCTTTTCTTCCTTAGCTATGAATAGTTAAGTAGACTAATGGATGCTATTCCAAACATTTTTTAATCTAATCTCTAGTTTACTCAACTGAGGCGCAAGTTAACATCACTTAAAGTAAATTGATAGACTAACAATCTCTGTTCATATATTAACATCAGTTAAAATAGTATTTAAAATTAGCTTAAAACAACTAGTCACCATTCCTGCCTTACTCCTTCCATCTCAACTATTAGCAGTCTATTTTCCTGGACTGACTCCACAGGTAATTTAGCAACTGTCCCCAATTCACCCTAAAGCATTTTTTCAGTTCTTAGAATCCTTCTAAAGAACATCCATTGCTCCCCAAACACCAGTACTTTTTCAGTTTCAGGAACAACGTGATTAGGCATTAGAAGTTGTCATTTATCCTTCTGTGCTCTAGTTCTCATGCTCCACCTAATCTGGAAAACTTTAAATAGTGAAAAACTAAGGTCTGTGCCTGCCATTGCCAGCCTTATTTAGCTACCCAGGAACTTCTACTTGTTTAACTTGTAGTCTGACTGAGTTAAATTCTTCCTATTGCCATCCATGCTATTTCTTTTCCAGATCATGAAAGAAAAATTGGTAGAAATAGCATGTTGTATATCTTTTACCCAACTGTAAAGAAAGCATTTTCTCTCATCCATTATTCATCAGTTTATTTATCTTTATGTAAATATTGCTGACACTAAGGCTAAAGTTCTCTGTCATAAATTCTAAACATAGTTACTTTCAGCTTACTTTGTGTATTTACTGGATATTTTTTTACAAAACCTAGTTTCTTAAAGGAGCTTTACCTCTTGTAGTTCTAGAGCTTTAAAGCATATTTTCAAATAATTGGAAAGTTTGAAACATTGAAAACCTGTTTGCCAGTTTATTTCATCATTTTCCTTCCTCTAATATCTTTATACCTTTGCCTCCCAAGACATATGATTGGCATGAATCATTTTTAGAAGGATAAGAGAAAACTGCATTGCAGTCATAAAAATAGGATGTTGACTCCAAGAAAGCAATTGTCATGTCTGAGCACTAAGCTATAATCTTATTAAAGCCATCATTGCAAGAAGCACTTATCATTTAGTGTTTCTGGCTTAATTAAAGTATTACTTTTATTCATTATAACATGGAAATAATATACATATAATAAAGATGAGGTCACTGTAAAATGTATTTGTGATATCTCTAATGTTGTACAGGTACTTAATAAAAAAGTAAATATATAGCAGTAATTTGGGCTGGCCAAACAGGTTTCAGTTGGGTGTCTCTTTTCCATCGTAGTTGATGCATTATGAGTATGTTTCTTATGCACGCACAATCTAAAAAGGCCAATGTGAGTAACAGTTCATCCATATGCACATTAAATCTCCCATGAACTCTTTCATTGGCTGTGTGATGCAAAAATCTTGGAGATGTACCCTAACTTCCCATCAACCCAACTTCCTTATAATCCTTGATAAATATAATGAAAGAAGAGCATGAGATGGAAAAGAAGGTGAGTAAAGAAAAATGAGGTGGAGGAAGCCAAAATAAGTAAGTGGTGATGATGCAGAAAGTGAGGCAGAAGGTCCTGAACTGCATGACATTAGCCTCAAGGCTTGTTGGCTAATTTAGGGTCAGCTATAGCTATATTAATCAACTAAGTGAAGTCAACACATGGAGTTCCAGAGCAAAGCTGACAGGTCCTGGGATAAGGAATAGCTTGCGGAGGGAGGGGTGGATATCAGAAAGTGGAGGTAGACAGAAGGAAATGCATTGATGAGGTAATGAAACTGTAACTCTAGATCTAGAAAGGCATTTGCACGTGACACAAATGTGGAACACATGTTCATAATCACCATGACCATGAAACATTTCAGATGAAAATACACCTGTGACATTACAGATTTCTATAGTTAAAGCTTCAGTGTCTACAGAGGAGGATACATAGAGTAACTTTTAAGGGGTAACATATTTCTTTTGATTAATACATATTCTAAGGTCGAATTTTCAGAATAATCTTACCTCTACAAAGATGAAGCAGGGGAAAATTGTGTAGCTCCTAAACTCTTGGCTTTGATGATTTGGAAACATGTTTGTCTGTTGGGATAAGGAGAAAGAAAAAATGATTTTGAAATCAGCTTGTTCATGGCTATATGCTCTGTGGAAGCTCCATAAATTCTCATTACAAAGCTAACTTTGTCTTTAACAGGAACTGACATCTTGCATCCTGAGTTATTGTTTGGAATGTCAGAAACATCAATATTTTTTCACTTGTATTACACATAGCATCCACAGGGATCCTTCTTTTTTAAATGCTACCTCTGGCTTGAGAGAGATCATCAAACATTTCCACTTCCATCCTGATGCAGGCATAACCCGGTATCTAATGTTAGATTATATCTGTCCCAGAGATAGGCATTATGGCTATGGAAATAGTGCATTGAAGTTCACTGGGCACCATGGCCACACCTCCTATTGCAGCTCTGTGCCTGAAAGATACGCCCCTACCCAATTCTACCATAATATTAGACATTTATTTAGATGACCTCTTGTCAGTAAACACTTGTCAATAACATGACAAGGTACCCCTGACCCAAGGAACATGATGAAGGAGGAAGAGGTCCTGAACTTTGATCAGGAGCTCAAATTCCAAGAACGTTCCCTATTATCCTCACCACTTGGCTTGGAAAATTTACAAAATAAAATATTCTCAATGTGAAAACCACCTGATTAGGTAAACATGAGTCAAACAGTGAAAATGTGTATACAGAATTATTAACTAATGTATTTTGTTTATGATCCTTATGAAAAGGTATAAGTAAATAGTTTCAGTTCCTTCAGATAGTCAAGGAGGCAAAATCTTACGGAGTCAAAACCTTAGAGTCTAAATTAAATATTTATTTAGGATTACCATCAGAGAATGACATACAAAAATATGTGTGTGTAAACAACTCATTAAAGACAGAAGAAATATCTGAATTTCTATGTTCATCTGTAGATGAAGCTGAAGTGGTGATAAAGTGTGACTTTTTTCCCTGTGTTGTGCTATCATGACCAGGCCCAAAAGGTGATGTCCCATATTCTAAGTTCAGATGCTGTTAGAAGTTGGGGTCTACCTCCTATTGAAGGAGCCAAACCATTCCAACCTCTTCCTCTCTCTCCCCATAGTTCAGTAGTTTTCAGTAGAATGCCTTACTTCACGAGATATTTGGAAATTGTAAATGGGAATTAAGTCATTACAATGAGTTGGACCCTCTCTTGACCTTCAAAGGCAAGGACCAGGGATGCTACATGTTCTTCTGTACCCAGGACAGTTCTATACATAATGAAGAATTGTTCCTGCATTCTGCCCCACTTTCTAACATCCCACTGGCTTACACTCATTTAAAATATGTCAGTAGTAGCTTAGCTGTGATGGTAACAAATACAAGAAGTTATGCGACAATTTAAGAGAAGATTATTATGGATAGGGAAGCTTACATGGAATAAAGGCATTGTTTCACAATTACAAAAATTTTACTTACATGCAGCATCCTGTTCACCAAAGATTGCTTCCTGCTACATTTAGCTTATAAGGTTTTCATTGTATGGATTAAATTATTGGAGATTCATGACATGCAGCGATCTTATTGAATTTCATTAATATAATTTATTTTAAAATATTTTATTTTACTTCCATCTATCTATCATCCATCTCTCTCTATAGATAGATAAAATACATAGTTTAATTTTGAAGATAATGGTAAGAAATCTATGTGATAACAATTATATATTCTAATTATTTTTTTATGTGCACATGTTTTTCTTTTTTTTTTTTTTTTGGGGGGGTACACGGGCCTCTCACTGTTGTGGCCTCTCCCGTTGCGGGACACAGGCTCCAGACACGCAGGCTCAGCGGCCATGGCTCACGGGCCCAGCCACTCCACAGCATGTGGGATCTTCGCGGACCGGGGCACGAACCCGCGTCCCCTGTATTGGCAGGTGGACTCTCAACCACTGCGCCACCAGGGAGGCCCTGTGCACATGTTTTCAATTTTACTCTACACCTTCAGCACAGACTAGCCAAGAAATGGTAAGGCTGGGGACAAGTCACTGAAAAGTAGCCTGCACACCCACTGTTTGACAGGGGAAGGATGTTTCATTTTCCCATGGGTGGAGCTGACACGAGAGAAGGGACCTGGGCTTTGGGCTTTCTTGCACCTTGTCAGGCTAGGAAATCCAAGCAGCAAGACAGTGCAGGGAGGGACATCTTTGAGGGGGAGCTGAAGGCATGTGGAAGAGGGAGGAGGGGGTTCTGAGCTTTCTTGCAAAGAACCTTCAAAGAAGCCCTGGGAGAAAAAGTCTGTGAATTAATTCTGCCACAAAAGACTAATCCAAATTGACAATGATGAAAAACAAATTATATGAGATCCCCAAAATTTAGGATGAGAATGAGACAGAGAGAGAGACAGAGAGAGATGCAGAAAAGAGAAGCAGATGGCTAGATGCCATGGTCTTGCTTCAGTTGTGGGTCACGTAGCCCTTAGATGTCTGCACGCTGCAAGCATTATCCCTTCCCTCTCTAAATATAAACTAATATAACCTTTCATGAAATTTAATGTGTACAGTGACTGAGTGATGAAAAAGGAAATGTGGTCTTTATTAAACTAGAGGGAAAATAATGATTAATTCTGCAATGGCATATTGCCAGCATCATTTTCAACCTTTTCCATCTTGGTGTAAGTTGCCAGAATCTTCCTTCCAAAATGAAGATGTCATTCTTCAGCTCTTGGTGCCCTCTCTTGGAAACCAGGAGCAAAGGTAAGGACAAACTTTTGATAAATTTATATGCTAATTTGTCATACTCATCATAAAACCAATACATTTCGGTTAAATTTATTTGAAGTCTGTGCACATTATCAATGATTTGGGATTTAAATAAAGTCAGACACTGAGTAGAACTATAATATGAAGCAACAGGTGAGCTAATCAGGAAGGAATGGCCTTTGTACACATGAACACAACGCTTTAGGATCAAAATGTTTTGATCTTTTAAATAAGCCAAGACAACTTTTCTGCTGGTATGTTCAGTTATGTTAAACTATTTTTCAGAAGTGTTTAATGTATTCTATTATATATGTACAAGACGAAGGCCCCAAATTTCCTGTTCGATCTCGAATTACTGTTTGAGAGCCACGGACTCTTTCTTGAGTGCTTCTTGGCACGCACGACATAGATGTAGTGTAGCAGGCTTAGAACATGTCCACAAATTCATTGAGGCTCCTCCTTGCAATAGGTGGAGCTTAATTTCCCTCCCCTGGACTTAGTGACTTGCCTCTAGTGAATGGAATAGAGCAGAAGTGATGGCAGGTGACTTCAGAAATTTGGTCATAAAAAGCACTGTGTCCTCCTGTTGGCTGGCTTGCTCTTAGGTTGCTGGGTCTGGAGCCAGTTAGCTCCATACTGTGAGGAGAGGCCCACGTGGCAGGAACATTAGCCTCCCGCCAAAAGTCAGTGGGGAACTGAGGCCTTCTGCCAATAGCCATGTGAGTAAGGCATCTTGGAAATGGATCTTCCATCCTCAGCCAAACCTTCATGTAACTGCAGCTCCTGCCATGTGCTGACAGCAGCAATGAGAGTGATCCTGAGCCAGAGCTGCCCAACTAAACCACTTCTGGATTCCCTGTCCCCAAAAGCTGGAACGTAATAACCGTGTGTTGTCTTGAGCCGCCAAACTTTGGGGTAATTTTTTACACACTAATAGATAATTACCACAAGTATTAACAGTGATACACGTGTGTATTAGATAACAACAGTGATCATGAGTGGTATGTTGTTTGTTTTTTTGGGGGGATTGGGGGTTAGTTTCTTTGTAAAGAAATATTATCTATCCTGGAGAAGGGAATACCTAACAGTAAATGTCAACTCATTTTAACTTCTCAGTGGAATAGAACTATAAGAAGCTGTTCTCAGAAATGGTTATTTAGTTTTTGCTCATGATCCACTCACTTATTCACTTTTCAAGAGACACATCGCCATGTCTTCTGCCCTGACCTTTCCACTTTGTTCCCAGATTGGTATCTTGAAGGGAACAACTGGCTGACAAACAGCTGGGTTTGGGATGGGGTCCAATGAGAGATGGAAGGGGGAGTAAATCTCAAGGGAAATAATTCAAGGGAGATGCATATAGGAAACTGGAAGTTTATGGTGTGTTTTTTCTTGATTGAATCGTAGGAAGTTGCCACTTTTGTAGGTCAAAGCTCATTGAATATTAGCAATTTCTTTTGGTTTAATATATCTTCTATGTATTTGGGGTTTTATACATAATATTAAAGTATATAAATATTAATATATAAATTTACATATGTATCTTAAAAACCAATCCTCATTGATTTTATAGCATTTGAAAAAAAATTAAATAGAGCACCCAAAACAAAAAGGAAGGAAAAAAAATTAAAAGGCAAGAAGGGAGGGCTTCCCTGGTGGCGCAGTGGTTAAGAATCCACCTGCCAATGCAGGGGACATGGGTTCGAGCCCTTGTCTGGGAAGATCCCACATGCCGCGGAGCAACTGGGCCCGTGACCCACAACTACTGAGCCTGCGCGTCTGGAGCCTATGCTCCGCAACGGGAGAGGCCACGATAGTGAGAGGCCCGCGCACCGCAATGAAGAGTGGCCCCGGCTCAACACAACTGGAGAAAGCCCTCGCGCAGAAACAAGGACCCAACACAGCCATAAATAAATAAATAAGTAAATAAATAAATAAATTTATTTAAAAAAAAAAGGCAAGAAGGGAAAAAGGAGGGAAGGGGGAAGGAAAGAATTTGGTTAGTTAATTCCTTGCAGGTGGTGTGGTCTGAGGACTGTGCTTGAGTCCTGGATTTGTCAATCACTGTGTAACATTGTGCAAGCCATTTAGTCCTGTTGATCCTCAGTTTTTTCATCTATTTGATGAGTGTAGTAATAATACCTACCACACAAGTTTGTTTTGAGGATCAAATGAAATATCATGTGAAATACTGTGTATGAAGAAGACTTAATAAGTACTGTCCACTCAAAACAGTCTCAGGATATGGGACCTTGTACTACAGAGCTCAGCTCCTAATCAAACAGATGGATAGTAACCTCTGTCTGTGGAACTATAATTGGGATCTTTGTGATAGGAAAAAGAGGAGATTATATTTTCTAGGTGTTATGAGCAGTGTTTCTCCAAATTCCTATGTTGAAGTCCTAATCTCCAAGTACCTCAGAATGTGACTATATTTGGAGATAGGTCCTTTAAGGAGGTAATTAAGTTAAAATAATGTCATTAGGGTAGAACCTCATACAATATGGCTGGTATTCTTATAAGAAAAGGAGATTAGGACACAGACACACACAGAAAGAACATGTGAAGACACAGGGAGAAGAATTGCTGCCAACAACTTAATCTCAGACTTCCAGGCTCCAGAGGTGTGAGAAAATAAATTTCTGTCATATGAGCCACCCAGCTCTAGCAAGCTAATATACTAGGTAAGAGCTACCAAGGTATTAGAGTGGGGTCTCATATGCTACTTTAAATTCAATCATTATTTAGCTATATATATTTGGGACTAACTGGTATCTAAGTAGCAGTTTTGGGGTAAGAAAAGATAATTAGACTTTTTTGGAGGGGATCTTAAGAACAGTTACTAGCTTTATAATCTTGGAAAAATTTTTATATTGCTATAAAACAGATTGAAAAGTTGAAAGAATTATTCAAATGTAATATATTTTGGAAGTTTTTTCCCCACTCAGGGGAAATTTAAACATTTTAATATACATGGAAAAAATCTACTCAATTTGAATATGACTTAACTATAGCAAATTTAAATTCTAGAATAATTTTCCTGGTAGGTGCAAATGGAATGCTAATTAATGTTAATATTAGTCTCAGAAAAACATAATTAGGAAGGTAAATCTGTTGTATTTTCTATCCCTGAAACCACATAACACATTCCATTAGAAATGATTTAAAGATAATCAAAAATTTTGCTTAACTTTGCTACATCTATTCATCATTAGTGCAAAAATTAAGAGGGGACTGGACATTATCGCTACTTTTGTAATATTATTGTGTCCTTAAAGTATGTAAATATCTGCAGAAAAATTCAGATTTTTTTAAAGCAAAATTAATATAATTAAGTTTCACCAATGCTATTCTATTATTGCCAGAGATCCCCACAATATGATTCTACATTTTATTACCATTTATATATTGTTTTAATACCTTATTCTGTATTAATTGATTTACATTAATTGTCCCCTTGTGCCTCAAGCAGTGCATATATATGAACTCACCCTCTACAAGAAAATACTTCATTGATTATCAATTGCAGCTTCTATTGAAGAATTTCACAAAATGATATTAAAATCTTCCATAATGCCAAGAACCTTGTGTGCCCTAGGGTACTGTCATATGGGTTGTGTATAATTTCAGGGAATATTTGGTTAGGTTATCTTTTCACCAACCCACAGTAATTTAACTGGTAGCTTACACGCATTTTCCTGAAGAAAGAGAGTGAGAGGAAAAAATAACATGAATATAAAAAAATCTCCTCTTTGTCAAGCTCTAATCTTTACTTTTAAATATTGAGGTTTGTGAGACCTTAAAATAATGGGTGAATATGGCAGCTTTCTGGAAGATGAGGGAGCAGCATGTAAAAAAATAAAAGCTACTGATTTCGTAGCTTGAACGTGTGTTTAAACTGACCATCCTACGAATAGGCAATTCCCTTGTTACCCCATCAGTTTTGAAATTGCTTTATTTAGGATACTTTTCAGATGTGTAATAGAGGACTAAAATCACAGTAGCTTAAAAAAACAAAAATTAATTTCCCACTTAAGTAATAGTCCAGGTGTACATGGTGTGGGGCAGATAAGGCAGCTGCATGGTGTTGAAGATCCAGGTTCCTTCTATCACGTTGCTCTGTCATCCAGGCATTTTCCTCATCTACATAGCCCAGTATGGCTCATTTCCACTATGTCTGCTTTCTAGGAAACAGGAAGGAGGAAAGGAGTAGAAGGAGGTGTCCTCTCCCACAGAGGAAATGTGCATATCAATTCAGAATTGACTAGAACACAATAAAAAGTCCACACCTAGGTGCTTAGGAATCTGGGAAATGTGCCCTTCTGAAACTTCTATTTACATATGGAAGAAGTTGGGGGACCAATCATCCCTGTCTGAATAAACAGATGGATTTTTTTTTTTTTCTTTGCAGAGCTTAATTCAGAATCTGTGAACCTGGGTTTTCAGCAAATACTATGTTGGAAACTCTAGCCATGTCTTTAGGCTTTGCATAAATTCAGTAGCCCAACCTAAAAAGTGGAATAGTGTTGGTGATGTCCAGCAGTATACAATGGGCACTTTACAGTGACTCAGAGAATCTTACTGTACGTTTCAGAACTGTGGTCGTATATACATGCTGCCACAGCCTTTTTTTTCTCAATAGGAACAGAAACTACAAGATAAACTTAGCTACGTCACTTTGTAAAGATAAAAAAAAAAGCACTGTATGTTATTACTGATCACTTCAGCTATCTTTTGAACTAAACTGGACAAGTTTTAGCTCTTCTAGCTATTTTAAGCAGTATACTAGTCATAGCAGCCTGAATTTATATAGCATAGTTTTGCCATTATTAGAATGGTTCTAATTTCTATTTTATCAATTGAAAAAATTGCTTTATTTTTTCTGAATATAAAAGTATTTACTTCCCTTTATAAATACATGTAAAGAAGAAAGTGAAAATAATTCATAATCTTACAGTTTAAAGATAATTCTTATTAGCATTTTGGTATATATTCTTCCAGGTTTCTTCAATTCATACAGACTATGAACTAATAAGTTTATCACACATTATGTTAAGCATGAATTATTTGGCATCTATGAAATTACTCAGAGTTCTAAGGGAAACTCTACCCAAATTACTTGGGATCCTCAAAACTTGGAGGTGCTCTGGGCTTTCTTGTTTCTCTTCTTCTTATGTGCTATCAGTCTCATCCCTAACCATCATATGGTGGATGTCACCTTGGTTTGGGACGATTAAAACTTTTGTGATTTTGCTTACACATTTGTGATGAATTCCATACAGAAAATCTATGAAAAGCTTTGCTTTCCTCCAACATTCTGATTTTTTTTTTTTTTTTTTTTTTTGCGGTACGCGGGCCTCTCACTGTTGTGGCCTCTCCCGTTACAGGCTCCGGACGCGCCGACTCAGCGGCCATGGCTCACGGGCCCAGCCGCTCCGCGGCATGTGGGATCCTCCCGGACCGGGGCACGAACCCGTGTCCCCTGCATCGGCAGGCGGACCCCCAACCACTGTGCCACCAGGGAAGCCCCAACATTCTGATTTTTACTTAACTGAGAATAGGTCTTGTGATGCAGCAACTCTTGATCTTTTCCCTTTTGATCTGAGCTCTTGGTGAGGGGGTGTTCATCTTCTGGCTGAGCTACGGTCCATATATTATCTGTGTGGCTACATTCTCTCCAGTATACTCAAGTAAATGAGCGGAATTTTATTTCTCACCTATTAACAGTAAAGTCAATTGTTCATTAGGAACTCAGCTGAAAACACTGTCTTGAAGCTGATGCTTAGCTAAGTTAGTGTTATGATTTTATGCTCACTCTTGTGTAAGTTTCATTTCTCTAATATTATGAAACTTTTTCAATGAAGTATATATATCCTGTTGCCTTTTATCAGCCTTTGTTATTGAAAAACATGGTGTCATTTCATTTCTCACTTCTGTGTAGATAGTCAATTTTATTCTTTTCTCTTCTTGTAAACTTTTAGAATCTTCTCTCTATTCCTGGTTTGAAAAACTTTAGGAGTGTATGCCTAAGTGTGGGCCTTTTTCACTTATATTGCTCGACACTTAATCTTCGGACTTATTTTTTCCTTAACTTTGGTAAAAACTCATATTATTTCTTTGACTAATGTCTCTCCTATCTTTCCCTGGAAATACTTTTTAATGTATGTTTGACTTTATTTGATTTTCCATGTCTCATCACTCTCTTTTATATTTTTTATACTTTTGTCTTTGTGCTTTACATTCTGGGATATTTTATCATCTCATTTAGTATTTTTGTACTGTAAAAACATCATATTGAGGCAACAAGATACATAAGTTACAATGCCCCTTTTTGTCCACATAAATGCTTAAAATTATATGTAACTTTCACGAATAACATCAATTTGTCATCAACAAATTTTAAGTAACTACCTACCACAACTATTTAGTCTCACAATTAGAATTGGTCAAGGACCACTATCAGTGCTGAAAAATAATTGAGAATTTCACGAATGATTTCTAAGTAAATGTAAGTAGACTGAAATAACTTTAAAGTACTAGAAAACTTAAGATGAAATATGAACAACTTAAGTTCACGGTTGAGGTTATAAACTGCAGAACTGAAGCTCCAGGAAGGCAACTCATTGATTAAGAGGAAATTTTGATATGCTTCTCTGGAATACAGAAATAAAAAAGATTGGAGATAAAATAGATAATGTGGAATAGAAAATGGAGATGTACTACATATTATAGATTTTTTTAAAGGAGAAATAGATTAAACTTGAGGCCCCAAAACCCTTTTTAGATGTAGGTATTCCCTGGAGCTTGTATAGAAGTAGGGTCAGTGTTGCTACTTTTTGGAAGAAAGTCTAGCAAACCATTACTCTTTCTTTACACTTCCTTCCATTGCTTACTTACAGGATGTTTTTCAAACTCACAGTTGGTGAGGTGATGCAGGACTGGGGTCACTGCAGCTGCCCGGTATAAGAAGGCCTGGGGAGGACAGCCTAGGACAGCTCACCTTAAATATGGGGGTCAGTGTTCTTTCTTTTCCCTCTGGTGTGTGTGTCCTGGATTCCTTTTTCCTTGCTGTTGGAGTGGTAAGATGCAAGACTTAGGGAAGGCAGAGGAGGCCATTGACTTGTTGGGGATCTATACTCTCAAAGGCAAAAAAATTAACTCTTTAGAAAACTAGAACTACATAGGAGTGAGGGGCCCAAATTTAAGACAGTAGGAGAGTGTTTTAAAGCGTTTCTTTGTCAATATCGTTCCCTATGAACACTGTATCTCTCCTTCGTGAAACTGAAACTTTATGATGTAGTGGCTGTTTAAGCCCAATTGTGTTTCTTCAGGGTCCTGATTTCCTTTAAGAACTCTTGCTCTCTTAGTTAGCACCTATCATTTCCTTTGTAAGTGCTATTTAAAGATGGACTGAATAGGACAGACCATATTGGCATGAACAGAATGTGATATCTGATTGGTAAATTTTCACTAGAGAGACTGAGATTCTCTGGGAAGAGGGCAGATTTTCCGAGCCTTTTCACTGAAATGGTAGACCAAATTCTATAGGTGTAGAGTTTGGGGGCTTTTGAATTTGTGATTATTTTATTCAGTTTTCCCTTCAACTTAACTTTGTTTAAGAAAAAAATATATTCCTTAGGTAGCAAGAGTTTTGTTCTCCTTTACATGTTCATTTGGAAATTGATAAATTTTACCATTTCTTCCCTCTGGGTTTCTAATAGTCACAGCTATCGTCAGGGATTATTTAATATCCACCAAAGACCCTAAATTGGGAAATAAAGCAGAATGTCCTCTCAGATGTCTCTCAGTCAAGCCTCACAGGCCACAGAGATTGGCTCTTTTGTCCTGCTAAATTCCAGAGATTGGGGCTTTTGAAGTTTTTAAACCAGAATCAATCTGAGAAATAAGAAAGGTGTACATCAGAGAGACAGTGGATATACCACATGAATCCTGAAAGATTAGTGCAACTATCATGCTCTGTTTGACCCCAAAGGCTTAGAAATTGATGAATTGATATGGGAAAGAATCTGAATCAAGAAAAGCAGAAAAAAAAAATCTTCAAGTAGCCAGTCTAGTGCCATCTACTTCTGCTTGGCAATAACTGCATGAAAATGTACAAGAGCTGAAAATGTACAACAAAAAGCTTCTAATTATTATGCCCATTTCACAAGTAAAGGGAGTGAATTTTAGAGTAACTCACCCAATGTCAAACAATTAGTATTAGAGGTAGTATGCTGATAACAAGGCCCGTGTACTTTTTATTATACCATCACATCTCCTAATTAAAATATAATGTGCTAAGTGTTAGGATGCATGTAGCCCACAGTACTGTGGTTTTGGTTTCAAATAGACTAGGAGGGTAAGTTATGAAATAGATAGCAAGGTCAGTGACTTATAAGTTAAACACTCAGAAAGTATTTTTGTTTCCTAGCGTACTGACTGCCATAAACAGAATGGCAAGGATAATATGTGTAATAAATAAATAAATATATATATATATATGGTGTGATATTCAGCAAAGAAAATCATATAATCAAGAGGCTCTTAATGCCCAGTTTTAGAGAGTTGCATAAAGATACAGACGTCTGATGGAATATTTCCCTCCACAGAGATACAGGAAAGGAAGAGAGAAAGGATATAAAATGACTGCTGTGCCCGATGACACAGTATAGTTCTTAGTCTGGCCAGTATAGAGACTTTAAGGTTTGTTAGATATATTTTTTTTTAATCAAATTCTCCCAGATTAAGCAGGAAACTGTAGAGGGGATGATGAGAGCCCAGAGAACAAGGACCGATTTTGCCAGCATCTGGGAAACCTCATGTAATAGCTGATAGGTCAAGATCACAAATGGAGAAATTCACTCCTGCTTCCACTCCCACGGGATTTCAATTCACTGAGGTTTTAATTTGTTACCGACCCAAGTAAAATGTGCAAGAGACTCTTTTCTTATTCTTTCCTTTGATTTTTTGGCTTTAATTTCCTGTCTTTCTATGAATCATGTATTCACGATGAAATTGGAAGATATGAAAATTCACATCCCCCAAAATGTAATTATTCTGTTCAATAACAATCTCTTAATACGTAAAGGTTTACTTCATTTTCCTATTGGGGTAACCCATCTGGTTCTCCTGGTGAGGGAAAAGCAGTTTGAGCAAAAAGACTCTTCTTGGTCTGAGTAAATGCAAAACATCAAGAGAAAACTCTAGCGGTTAAATGTAACTGACAGTGCAGCTTCCCTTTTTGATCTTTTCCCCACCCCCCAGTAATCCAATTCATCCTTCCAGGTGTGAATCCTAGCAATGATCTATAGCTCTTTTCTGATATATAACAAGGAGTTGTTTATAAATTAATTTCCTTCCTTGAGACATAAGCACTCTCAGTCATTGTCTGCTGTCCTTGATTGGGAAGAGTTTTCCTCCTCTTTTAATTTGTTACCCATTGTACTTCTTTTGCCCCTTAATTTAGTTTTCCTTTTATCAGAATCCATTATGTTTCCACAACTTCCACTTCATCTCCCATTCCCTTTTAAACAAACCCCTAAGTGCAAATAACCATGTTTGTTTCTGTAGAATGTAGTGGATACATTAATAGGGTTAAAAAAATTAATAGGTGAGCACATGACCTTTGATTTATAAGTCTCCTTAAGAACAATCCTTATAAGCACAGTCAATAAGTAAACATTCTGTAAATATTAGTTGAAAGAAATAAACAAGACATACAAAGACTTGCTTTTCTTATTCCTTTCTGCCCATCTGTGCTCTGTCTTCAAAACTTAACCCCTTCCAAATGCTATTCCGGCAAAACCCACACAGCTGTTTATTTTTTTACTGGACATCCCTTGATAGCCAACGTGATGGAGAAAGGATACATTAGTATTTATCAAGCACCTACCAATGTCAGGCATCATGCTAAGTAATTTTCACATGCTATCCTAAATCTACACGAAGTTTCCCTTTTCAGAGATGACAAAATAGTGACTGAGAATGGTTAAAGTAAGATTTCCTCACTCCGTTAGAATGTAGAAAATCACAAGAGATTATTGCTCCCAGTGGACCAACTTAAAAGATGGATAGACGGCAAAAATTAGAGTTTATAATACCCCACAGAGAGGTGAGGTACACAAAAAAGTTAATGGAGTTAAATTTCAGAGCTTTACAATGTCCTCCTATGTTGCCGGCTGTGTTCACCTTTGGAAACATGGTGGGAGACAATGCATGCCCAACATAAATGGTGAGGTTGCAAAGTAAGGAGAAACTTTTAAAGGTCTCACAGAGGTTGATAAGGCAGATTAGAATCTTGAGGACCTCCAGATGTAGAACAAGTCTGCACCCATCTGCCAATTCTTTTATGGGATCTTCACCAGCACTCAGGGCAAAGGCTGGGAAAAATAGCAGGAGAGCTGAAAGAAATCCCACAAAGTTCATGGAGGCTATAGTGTGTGCATGGCAGAGCTCACTAAGGGCTAAGAGCAGAGAAAGAGGTCAGATAGAGAACGCTGAAATTATGAACGCTGGGAGTAGGGCTGGAGTGCAGTGAAAGCTTTCTGATGACCTAAAAAGCAGGACTGTAAAACCGTGAGACATCTCAAGATTTTTATTGGTGCTTAAATCCCAAGTCCTGCTTAAAGGAGAGTCCTAACGGGACTCTGAAATTATTTGGAACCAGTGGTGTTCTGAAATTAAACCAAACTTCAATCCCTTCTAGAATCAGTTCAACTATAAATTATAGGAAGGATCGTGACCTTTAATGGGAATAAATATCATTTACTTCAATATCCATTATTCTTTTATACCAATATCCAGAATACAAATTACAAGACAGGCAAAGAAGCACAAAAACATGACCTATCCTCAAAAGAAAGGCTGGTCAGGGACTTCCCTGGTGGTCCAGTGATTAAGACTCTGCACTTCCACTGCAGGGGGTGTGGGTTCGATCCCTGGTTGGGGAACTAAGATCACACATGCTACCATGGCATGACCAAAAATTTTTTTTTTTAATTTTAAAAAAGAAAAGATGGTCAATAAAAACAGACCCAAAAGTATTCCAGAGATTAGAATTAACAGACAAGAATTTTAAAATAACTGTTATAAACATGTTAACATGTTTAGCAGAAAAGGTGGATAATGAGATAGGAAATTTTAGCAAAAAATTAACAGTGCAAAACTACAAATGACAATTCTAGAACTGAAAAATACAATATTAAAAATGAAAGTCATTTCATGTTCCTAAAAGCTGAAAGGACAATTCAAAAGAGAAGACCTGTGAACTGTAGAAATATCATGGGTTTTATACCCATCAGAAAGTTAAGGTACAAAAAAGTTAAATGAACTAATTTCAGAGCTCCAAAATCTCTTCCTAGAAAGGGAGGAATGCACTGCCACTCTCATCCTAGATAGGCCAAAAGTAAAACAGAATGGTTAATGTGTTTTCCAGAGGTGAGAGTTATTAAATAGAAACTCTGAGATTTTTATTCAGGTCATTCTGACACCAAAGCCTGGGCTCTTTCTATTATAAATCTCTGTATCTCAAATTATACTCACATTTCTTATTAGAGTGCTTTTATTCAGTTACTTCCTACCAGATGTCTCCTAATCTAGATAATAAAATGCCTGTGGGCAAGATCTGTGTCCTCTAAATCAGTTCCATCTTCTGTAATCCCAAATTGAAGTATCTGCGTATAAACATTGCTACATACCTGATGTCAAAGCTAAATGAGGTCTGCACTAAAATCCAATTCCAATGGAGAGGTTGATAGAAAGATGCCAACACAGACACAGATGTTATTTAGAACCTTAGAGGTACACTTTAGCTGGATCTTCAACTAGTCTTATTGATCCTAGACCTTTTCATTTTTGCCCCCAGACTTCAATATTTACTATTCTATTCTATGTCTTTGATGTGATTAAACAAGAATCTCAAAATCGAATGTCTTCTGAGAGGTCAACTAACTGCACCAAGAGGGGTAATCAGGCAATAGAGAGTAATGAGGAAGGCAGAAATGCAAAGAGCTGTAAAGTGATGCCATGCCAAAATATATTCAAATTCAAATGTATTTGTAATAGTCTCCTGACCAAGATTTTAGCCAGATCTGTTCTTTATTCTGCCAGTTTGCTGTACAGAATAGAGCACAGTGGTTAAAATCCACTGCACAGACAAAACTGTGGATTTGTAACTGGATTTCAAGTCCCAGTTCTGTCGCTGCTGACTTTGGTAACATAGGCCTTGTCATTGACCACTGTTAGCCTTAGATCCCTTTTTAATCAAATCGTAATAATAACAGTACCTACTTCATAGGTCATTAAAAAGATCAAATAATGAGGCGATATGTATAGATTGCTTTGAACAGTGCCTGATGCATAGTGAATTCTCAATAAATATTAGCTATTATTACAACTCATAATCTTAACCAAGTTTTCCAAAGAGGGTGTACAATTAAGCTTTAAAATTGATTCGTAATGGGATCTATAAAGATTTATTTTAAATTAAATGTTTACTGTGAGGTTACTATTAAGATCTATGCTTGCAGTTATTCACACAAGCATAATGTATATAATCATATATTAAGTAGAATACATAATATATTAACAACAGCGACTTACTAATGACTCATGGTGAGTCCATTATTCAGTAATGGCATCTTTATCTTTTCTGTCATGTTCATGGAGAGCCTGTAATTTCTATATCTTCAGAATTATTTTCCCTTCAAAAGGGTGCCACTCTAGATATATTTCACTGTCATTTAAAAAAATTCTTGATGACTTTGCAGACCCTTCTTTATTAAAAACAACTGTAAATATTCAATAAGGAAACATTTAAATGCAATGATAATAAAATTTCTTCTGGAATGACCATTGAAATGAAAATGAAGCAGGATTGTGGCTCATTTTACATGTTATTTTATCTATTTGTCATGTTAATAAGTTGCTGTTGACAGGGTAAACCTGTTGGCTGCTGTTTCTATTGCTAATAGCCTATTTATATGCACCATATAAATGCTTTATGGGTAAATTACTCATCATATTTTGACTTAGAGTAAAATAAAGATATTGCTTCGCTGAAGGACATCTCCTGTGGTCACAGTCTTTTCATGACTTTTAAAATACGGAATTTAAATCTTGAAAACGTCGTAAGACAATATTATTCCTTTTCCTGAAGTGTCTATTGATCTTTTGTATTTCTCTATACAATTTCTGTATGCAAAACTTCAATTTGAACATTTGCTATGGTCTCATCACAATATGAATAATAATATTATTAACTTACAATAGGAAATAATATCAATTTATTCAATAGATACTTATTAATGAGCTATTCTGTGCCACACCCTAAGGAGACAGTGTTAAACAAGACTGACATGGTTTCTGACCATGAAGCTTACTATCTAATGGGGAAGACACATATACACACTGCTATATATAAAATAGATAACTAATAAGGACCTGCTGTATAGCACAGGGAACTCTACTCAATACTCTGTAATGACCTATATAGGAAAAGAATCTAAAAAAAGTGGATATATGTATGTATAACTGATTCATTTTGCTGTACAGCAGAAACTAACACAACATTGTAAATCACCTATGCTCCAATAAATTTTTTTTAAATGGAGTATGTAATGAATTACACAAAAAAGTATTTATTTACTTTCCATTGTGATAAATATTAAGCAGAAGCAATTTGCATTTATTGCATTTATTCATTTATAACACATGTTGAAAACCAGGTTATATATCAGGAAATGTACAAGATGAAAAAACAAAGAATATCCCTCTGTTAAGAAGCCTAACTTGGTGTTTCTAGGAAGAGAGATAAATACATATACAGTAAAATGTCATGAGGGACATAGACCTATAGGTAGTAATACAGCAGCACAGAGGAGAGACTAAGACTCTACCTGGGCAGGTATATGTGCAGGCTTCCCAGAGGAGGTTACATTTAAGGTGAGTATGGCAGAATAAACAGAATATGGCAGACAGAGAAGGTGGGGAAAGAGAATCTAAGTAAAAGGTATAATTTTTTTTAAGGAAAAAGGCATTGATGTAAAAATACCCAATATATTTGGAAAATGTCTTTGCTTCTATCACTTAACATATGTAGAAACTATTGTATGAAATGCAGAAGTAAAAATAAGTGGTCCTTGTCCTTTTGGAGTTCAAAACCTAGAAGTTGAAGAAAAAAGTACAAATAAGGAAATGGTATAAAATGTTTGATTATTGTATTAGAATTCTATGCCAAATCTATAATGTAATCTCAAAAAGAATACCACAAAATGATTTTTTTAATCTGGGAAAATTAACATATTAATATCTATTAAAACAATGTGGGGAAAAGAACAAGAGAGGAGAATAACCCTACTAAATATTTAAAAATACATTATTTAACACTTTTGTAATGTAACTAGCTTGAGAGTAGTGATTGAATGGATAATTGCAGGCCCATGAATAAATGTAAATTTAGTAATTGAAGAAATGACACTTCAAGTCAGTAGGAGAAGGTGGTTTTTAAAATAAAAGATGCTTGGAAAAAAGTTAATAGCCTTGGACCCTTACTCTGAGGATGAGTAATACATCTCCTCCATCCTTCTGACTGTTCCCTGACGCTCTAGCCTCTCAGCACCTTCTCTCCATCAGTAGTGGGCTGGTGGGAACAACAGGGTTTAGCTCTGCCTGTTTCTCTCTCCTTTCTTCTTGGGATTGGCATGTCTGTAGGAAGCATGTCTCTGGTTTACTCTCAAGCGTGCAGTAAACTTGTAATTACTAAGTCCCTCCAGCAGGCATCCGTTGTCTGGGTTGGACCTTGTGACTGGAGGGATGAGGCTTTCAAATTTGGGGTGATGGGGGTGGTTGGTGTTTAGTGGTAGAAAACCTGTGGTCTCATAAATAAGCAGTGTTTTGGTGCACGGACAGCAATCTGAAAGAGCAAAAAGGTCTGGCATTTAGCTCAAAAAAATTTAAACTTCTAGTGTAGGTAGAGTGGGGATCTTCAAGCTTTGCTCATGCTTGACTCAATGCTGACCAGGTGGGGTTTTGACCCAAGCAGGTAACGCTGGTGTATATCACACCATATTTTTCCAGCGTATCCATGGCTATTAATCGCTTCAATCTAAGCCAATAGCCCTGAGCCGGGAGACATTAAGCAGCTAAGCCAGGCAGGATTCTGACCTTGCTGGCTCACTGGAAGTTATATCAGGTTTGCCCATAAATGAGTAGCTTCTCTTATAGGAGGGCTTGCAGGCAAGTGATCTTAACCAAAAAGCAGGGAGGGCTCTTAGGCCCTTGGCTGCTGCAGCTTGATCCTGAGGTTCCTGACAACAGCTTGGCCTGGCATCACAGGGGAGGCTGATGTGGGATTCAACAGTTTGGAGGCATTGGTAGGCAGCATTATATTTGCTACTTTTAATTACAAAACAGTCGATGTCCCTGTTCACTAGTGAATTTTTGGCTGTAACTGCCAGTGCTAGGCCTAGAGAGGTGGCATTAGAAAATTGCTCCAAATCCCATTCTACATCCATGGCCCTGTGCGTGGATGAATCTTAGATTAGTGTGACTGGTCCAGAGGCTCGAGAGTCACATCCTGCCATGTGGTCCCTGACTGGTCCCAAATTGTAATTATGCAAGCTCTAACCACGGCTTTAGTCTTCCCCAATCTAACTTTTATATAATCTAGCGAGGCATGTGGCAGAGGTATTGGCCCTTCTCAGCCCTCAGGGACACGTGTTTCAAAAACATCCAGAGGGGATTTCTCCATTTGACCAAACGCAAAGATGAAGAGAAAACCCTCCTAAGAGATAATTTCGTATGTCTGAGAAAGTCCAGGGCAAAAGTCAGCAGCCACAGCCAGAGGGCAAAGGACTGAAAATACAGTGTGTAGATAGAACTCACACTCAATTCACTTTATCCAGATCTCATTGAGACTCTGCTACTGCTGTGATCAAAGCTGAGTACAAAAGGGATCCTGTGTCATAATGCTGCCCTGAAGAGCTTCTTCAGGGGCTGGAAACTCACTCACTTTTAAATCTTGAGGATATATTAGCACAGCTAGAAAATCTTTGGGCTTCTTTAGTGTAATATCAGTAACTCTTTAGGTACTTAATCACCCATTCCATTAAGGGGCTGTCCTAGGATGCTTCTGCTGTGGGAACCGCAATTTCACCCAACATGGAAAACTTTCCCAGCTGAGCCTAAGCAGAATAAGACATTTTTGAGGACGGATCTGAGGCTTTTATTTCTTCGAACATTTTATTCATTAGACAAGAGAATTTGATACCAGCCTTGGATTCATGTTTAGACTTTAACTTTGGACTTAGAAGGAGATTTAAAGTTTCTCCCTGGGAATTTGGTAATTTGACCAGGTTCATAGCAGAAATTTTGCAGCCTCTCTAGGATGTTTTTAGTCATTATTGGAATATCTTAATTTCGTTGCTACATTGGACCAAAAAGGTAGTCATAATTTGAAGTAGTACATAAATAAAGAATAAACTTTTGGCTTTGAGCACAGCATTAACTTGGATTCAGTTTAATGAATATCCAGTAATGACTCATTTCAGAGTCTTCCTGGGTAAAATCTCTGCTGCCTACTAGAAGGATCTGGAGAGGGTCTGCATTTTAATTTGAAGCAGGCTGGCTTTATAAAGATGGATGTGTAAGGGAAGAGAAATATCTTTTCTCTCTACCCTTCTAAGTTCTCGGCAAGAGAAAAGTCTACAAATTTATTTAACATAAATTTTACGCAACAGGAAGGACTTCATAAGGAAATGAAGAAATCTGAGAATTTTTTTTTAACATTCTTATCTCTGTTTAGTACTCGCTTAATTTTAGAATAGCTTAGAGTTACAAAAAAGTTGCAAAGATCTGTACAGAGTGTACAGAGTGCCGTGGACCCCAACCCAGTACCCCTATTTCCAACACGTTAGTAATTTAGTACATTAGTATGACATGTTTATCCGACTAAGGAACCAAGATGGATACATTATTATTAACTAAAGTCCCCAATTTATTACAATTTCCCTAGTTTTCTCCTAACATCCTTTTTCTGTCCCAGTCTCCTCTGGGCTGTGACATTTCTCAGACGTCCCTGGGTTTTGATACCTTGAAAGTTTTGAGGAGGACTGGTCAGGTATTTTGTCCCTCAATTTTTTGTCTGTTGGTTTTCTGATGTTTTTCTTATGGAAACCTGAGAATTTTTTTGCTAGCTTTGATGAAGATTGGAGAGTTGTGGAAAAATGGGATAGGACAAAAAGAGGTATCAGTAAATGGGAAAACCGAGCAAGTCCTGTTCCTTCAGATTCCCCTCTGCATCCCTCCGTCTTTGGAGATGAGGATACTCCTTTCCTCTGGGCATAGGAAGGCCACCTCTCACATGAGGATCTTATGACCTGCTTCAGGAAAAAGTAAAAAAATCCTCCCTGCACCTGCCATTTCTCAAATTTCTTCGGCTTGAAGTATTCGATATGCCAAGGTGCCATGTGTTGGGTTAGCAATCCTGAACCCCGTTAGAAGCAAGGCTTCCTGATAAGCTGCTGATTTCCCTGCTTAACAGTTAAGTCCGGTGTGTGTGTGTGTGTGTGTGTGTGTGTGTGTGTGTGTGTGTGTGTGTGTGTGTGTGTCGGGGGTATCTTTCATCTCTAATTTTCTAGTTAAGGAAGAAGGATTGTCCTTAAACATGAATAGCCTCTTGCTTCAACCCCTTGATTCCTCCCCACAAAGGTTAAACTGAGTTGACTGGTAATTTTTCTCAATGTGGTGGATTTCAACTATCTTAAATTCTAAACTGAGATCCTTTGGTCTTTGTTCCCTCTGCCTCTTGCCGCACTCCCACTCCCACTGGATAAATGATCTGGGTACTAGTGCCCTGCTCTGGAAACAGCATTTCCCTCGGGCGGGCTCTTCCAAAGACTAGACTGGGGAGAAGGAGTAGCAGAGACATTTGGGTCTCATATTCTCCAAAAGCTTTCTCAGTAAGTCTTAGTAGTAAGGACAACTAGCTCTTATCATAATAATGCAACCTAACAAACACCCTCAAAATCAGTAGCATGAAACAACAGCCATTTAGTGTCTTGCTCACAGATCTGCAGGTAGGCTGGGGAAGGTGCGGTACTTTCTGTGTCACGTTCTGGGGCCCAGACAGGAGGCGCAGTGAATACCTGGGGCATATCCTCTCATACTGAACATCAGAAGCTCCCAGAAATGCCAATGGGAGCACTGTTGTCTATTAAGGACTAAGTTTGGAACTGGACCCTCTCACTCTTACCTATTGGACAAAACAAGGCTAGGGCAACATCTGGGGGTCAAGGAAGTACTGTCCTCTACCCCCATAGAGGTCTTGGGTATGGGGAAGAAGTAATGGTCAAACAATAATATATGACACCTGGAAATATCAAGCTATGTCACAGCTTCAGATGCAGCTAATGTGAACAATAGTTCACCAAGAGGCTTGCCTTTTACCTTTCCTCTTCCGTCCACAACCGATGTATAGAGCTCTTTTTTAAAAAGAGCCTTAGTTTAAGAAAGCTTAGTTTAAGTGAAAAATGCTAGATAGAAGTAAAATAAATTGTAGACAGAGTACACAACTGAATCCAGAAGACTTTGTATAACATTTTTGTTCTCCTAAATTCTGATAATTCTGCTCTTCCTTTCTGGAGGTCGTTTGTTAGTTTTCTTAAAACGTAAAAATAAATAAATAATAAATGCTGGTTTCCAATGGCATTTACATTTGTAATCCATTGAATACTTATATCAATCCTATGATATATAGATATATATATATATCTCACATGTATACAATACATAATGTACAATATGTGTGATATGTATTATATCATATAATATACATATAAGGTATTAAATTTATGTTTAAAAATAAAAGAAAACCAAGAAGCCATAAAAATTTAAATGACTGACCAAAGTCATACAACTAAACTTAAACTCACATCTTTGGACTCTACTCCTATACTTTTTTCCTACCCAGAAATCTTTAGGACAAGCAAATAGATCCAATAACATGCATAAGTTATACACATGAAGATAATTTAACATAGCATTGGCCTTTGTTACTCATAAAGCCTTCCAAAGAATGGAAAATATATTCTGTATTTTCAGTTGTGTTTTTCGTCAAGTTTTGGGTGCTTCGTTTATTGGAAAACAGATTAGTTTTCTAGGGTAATTTTTCTCAGGAAATAGAGAAATAGAAATTTGCACACCTATACTGATTCTTCTACTGATCTCTAACTCTATCTTGATTCCTAGTTATATAACCTTACTCCCCCCATACCCAAATCTATACTTATATAATCTATAGTTTTATTTACTGAAAATACTGTGGAGCACCTGGAGCGATAATTGTCTATTCAAAAAAAAACTGCTAGACAAGAAATACAGCTAGAAATGGAATACATGCAGCTCTAAACTTTTTTCAAAAGGGAATTTGTAGAGATATGAGAGTATTTTGGCAACAAAATCAGAAAACCAGGCAGTATCTGAGTCATTTTACTGAAATTTGGGAAATGGCCATTTTTATGGAAGTGTGGTTCCTGTAACATAGACGTCTGTATGGTGGAGGCGAATATTGTAAGATGAGGTGGCAGGAGGAATGCCAATGGGAGGTGAGTGGCTATGGAAAATAACACTTCTAAAATCATCACCAGCTTCTTTTAAAATGAAGGGCAAATAAGGTGACTGTTTGCTTTGTCACAACAGAACTATGTGCAGGTTTTTTTTTCAACTGTGTCTGAAATAATATTCCTCACTGCTGCATTCTCTAAACCAGGGACTTTAGATGATCCTGAGTTTGGGTATATGTGGCATTTAAGCCAGTCCTGGATCAAAGCTTTTGCACTAAATTAGATTTATGTTGAGGGTAGAAAGAGAAACAACTAAAGAATCCTTTCATTGTTCACTTTTGCAAAACACTGAGCAGTAAAATAAGTATTTACAGGCAAGAAGAAGGAGCAAAGTTTTATAAAGCGTTGTCATACTTTGAAATCTGAATACATTAATCAGCCTCAGCACAATAGCTTATGGCTACTATGTACTTATGATCCTGTCGACAACAATAACGTATCAAGACCATATAGTGCAAGTACTAATACGGTACTTTAAAATTATTGGCTTATATTGTATTTTTATTAAACTGGTAATGTTTTCATAAAGTCTGTAATAAAATGTTCTTTAATCCAGCTTTTTTTCTAGTTTTCTGAGGTAACAGCCCTCCCTAAGCAAGGTTCTTTTCATTACAGATGCATGCATAAAAGAAATCTGGGCCAGGAGAAATTATGTTTCTTACTTGCCTCTATACGGTAAAGAAAACTTTGCATTTGTGAAGTAAAAAGGCAAATTTCAAAATACCTCCTTGTGATTTCTGACACCTCAGTTATTTACAAGCAGTAACAACTATGCCTCATTATCAAGTAAGACAGACCAGAGCCTGGATAATTATGAGAAGTAGATCATAAAAGTTCATTTTAATGTGAATTATATTTTGTCAGCCAACCCTCACTTCCCCTTTTCTTCTTGGATGTAGCAAGAAAGAGGGGGAAGTATTCAGAGCTAAGATGAGTTTCTTGGGTTGGAACGGAGGAAATAGAAAATATAATAGTAAATATTTATATTACAGTTTACAAGTAAAATTTATAGAGCAGTACTGTATTTCACCTAAACTCTAGCACTAACCTTTCAATGGGTTTACTCACTTCTACTCATGACCCCTTGCCATCTAGTCTCCATAGAAATAAGTCATTTTAAGTCACTTCTCAAAACCTTCCGATGGTTTTTCGTATTTTTCATGGTAAAATGCAAAATCCTTGCCACAGCTGATAAGACCCTCCTTTATCTGTCCCCCCATCCTCAGGTCAACTTCCTCTCTTGTACTATTTTCAATCTTTGGTCTTTCTACTTCAGCTACTCTGGTTTTTCTTACAGTAATATTCAATTACACCAAGTGTTCTCCCACTTCAGTATCTTTGTATTTGCTCTTCCTTTGCCTGAAACATTCTTCCCCTAGAAAACTGCATGGCTTGATCTATCATCTCATTCAAGTCTTTGCTCAAATGCCATTTTTATCAGAGGCCCTCTCTGATCAATACATGTAAAAAGGCACACTCCGTCCACTGCTCTGTCCAGCCAAACCACCTTTACTGTCCTTTGTCTGACAGGCCTTATCATCATTCAGCATGATTTATATGTATTTGTTCATTTTTTTCATTGTCTCTACTTTCCTACTGGGTGAAAGCTCTATAATGGCAGCCTTATAAATCAGGTGTTATTATAAGATCCCTTTTGCAAATAAGAACAATGAAGTTTATAGGGGTTAATAGTTTGGCAAATATTAATCCAGTACATAGCATAACCATAAGTAAGCCCTGATTTTCTGACTCTTGACCCTACTCGCTTTTCTCCCACTTAACCATAGGTACTTTTCTTGAAAAAGAAAAGCATTGATTAAAAACTGGAGATGGAGGGTGTGATTGGAGGATGCTGTAGGAAAGTTCTTTATATCTCTGTGTCTCTACATCTCCCTGATTAATTTTTGCTCATACTCTTCACTTTGTCTGGAGTTGTATTTCCTCTTTTGCCATCGATTTGAATTCCTGTGTTTTAAAGGCCTATCTCAATCTCTTTCTCCATCATGGAAACTTCTACAACTTTCCTTTTTCTCATGATCTACTGATCATACTGATGAATGATGACTCACAGTAAACTTACTAAAATTAATTCCCTGAATGGAAGGATCACATATTATATATATATTTATTCCTTACAATCATGAACATATCAAGGTATCAGTTAATATTTATTGAATTAATTTGAATATTTAAAACAATTGGGAGATAAGTTTGTGTATTCAATTACAAATTTCAGCTTAGATCTTAACACTAATTTTATGCTGGTGAGGTTTTCACATTTGATATAGCAAAAATTAACATATTAAGAAATGTTAAGTATATTCTGAAGAAACATACTATTTTTATATTTAAAAGTTGTGTTAATGAGAACAATTAAAAAAACTGACACTGCAGAAATACAAAGGATCATGAGAGATTACTACAAGCAACTATATGCCAATAAAATGGGCAACCTGAAAGAAACAGACAAATTCTTAGAAATGCACAATCTTCTGAGACTGAACCAGGAAGAAACAGAAAATATAAACAGACCAATCACAAGCACTGAAATTGAGACTGTGATTAAAAATCTTCCAACAAACAAAAGCCCAGCAGCAGATGGCTTCACAGGCGAAATCTATCAAACATTTAGAGAAGAGCTAACACCTATCCTTCTCAAACTCTTCCAAAATGTAGCAGAGGGGGGAGCACTCCCAAACACATTCTACAAGGCCACCATCAACCTGAAAACCAAAACCAGACAAAGTTGTCACAAAGAAAGAAAATTACAGGCCAATATCACTGATGAACACAGATGCAAAAATCCTCAACAAAATACTAGCAAACAGAATCCAACAGCACATTAAAAGAATCATACAGCATGACCAAGTGGAGTTTATCCCAGGAATGCAAGGATTTTTCAATATACATAAATCAATCAATGTAATAAACCATATTTACAAACTGAAGGGGAAAAACCATAAGATCATCTCAATAGATGCAGAAAAAGCTTTTGAAAAAATTCAACACCAAATTTATGATAATAACCCTCCAGAAAGTAGGCATAGAGGGTACTTACCTCAACATAATAAAGGCCATATATGACTAACCCACAGCCAACATCACTCTCAATGGTGAAAAACTAAAACCATTTTCTCTAAGATCAGGAACAAGACAAGGTGGTCCACTGTCACCAATATTATTCAACATAGTTTTGGAAGTTGTAGCCACAGCAATCAGAGAAGAAAAAGAAATAAAAGGAATTCAAATCAGAAGAGAAGAAGTAAAGCTGTCACTGTTTGCAGATGACATGATACTATACATAGAGAATCCTAACGATGCTACCAGAAAACTACTAGAGCTAATCAATGAATGTGGTAAAGTAGCAGGATACAAAATTAATGCACAGAAATCTCTGGCATTCCTATACACTAATGATGAAAAATCTGAAAGGGAAATTAAGGAAACACTCCCATTTACCACTGAAACAAAAAGAATAAAATACCTAGGAATAAACCTACCTAAGGAGACAAAAGACCTGTACGCAGAAAACTATAAGACACTGATGAAAGAAATTAAAAATGATACAAATAGATGGAGAGATATACCATGTTCTTGGATTGGAAGAATCAACATTGTGAAAATGACTCTACTACCCAAAGCAATCTATAGATTCAATGCAATCCCTTTCAAACTACCAATGGTATTTTTCACAGAACTAGAACCAAAAATTTCACAATTTGTATGGAAACACAAAAGACCCTGAATAGCCAAAGCAATCTTGAGAAAGAAAGACACGAGCTGGAGGAATCAGGCTCCCAGACTTCAGACTATACTACAAAGCTACAGTAATCAAGACACTATGGTACTGGCTCAAAAACAGACATATAGCTCAATGGAACAGGATAGAAAGCCCAGAGATAAACCCATGCACCTATGGTCAGCTAATTTATGACAAAGGAGGCAAGGATATACAATGGAGAATGGACAGTCTCTTCAATAAGTGGTGCTGGGAAAACTGGACAGCTACATGTAAAAGAATGAAATTAGAACACTCGCTAACACCATACACAAAAATAAACTCAAAATGGATTAGAGACCTAAATGTAAGGCCAGACACTATAAAACTCTTAGAGGAAAACATAGGCAGAACACTCTATGACATAAATCACAGCAAGATCCTTTTTTGACCCACCTCCTAGAGAAATAGAAATAAAAATAAACAAATGGGACCTGATGAAACAAAATCTTTTGCACAGCAAAGGAAACAATAAACAACATTAAAAGACAACCCTCAGAATGCGAGAAAATATTTGCAAATGAAGCAACTGACAAAGGATTAATCTCCAAAATTTACAAGCAGCTCATGAATCTCAATATCAAAATAAACAAACAATCCAATCCAAAAATGTGCAGAAGACCTAAATAGACATTTCTCCAAAGAAGATATACAGATTGCCAACAAACACATGAAAGGATGCTCAACATCACTAACCATTAGAGAAATGCAAATCAAAACTGCAATGAGGTATCACTTCACACCAGTCAGAATGACCGTCATCAACGAATCTACAAACAATAAATGCTGGAGAGGGTGTGGAGAAAAGTGAACCCTCTTGCACTGTAGGTGGGAATGTAAATTGATACAGCCACTATGGAGAACAATATGGAGCTTCCTTAAAAAACTAAAAATAGAGCTACCATATGACCCAGCAATCCCACTACTGGGCATATACCCTGAGAAAACCATAATTCAAAAAGTGTCATGTACCACAATGTTCATTGCAGCTCTATTTACAATAGCCAGGACATGGAAGCAACCTAAGTGTCCATCAACAGATGAATGGATAAAGAAGACATGGCACATATATACAATGGAATATTACTCGGCCATAAAAAGAAACAAATCTGAGTTATCTGTAGTGAGGTGGATGGACCTAGAGTCTGTCATACAGAGTGAAGTAAGTCAGAAACAGAAAAACAAATACCGTATGCGAACTCATATATATGGAATCTAAAAAAAAAAAAAAATGGTTCTGAAGAACCTAGGGGCATGACAGGAATAAAGATGCAGATGTAGAGTATGGGCTTGAGGAGACGGAGAAGGGGAAGGGTAAGCTGGGACAAAGTGAGAGAGTGGCATGAACATATATACACTACCAAATGTAAAATAGATAGCTAGAGGGAAGCTTCTGCATAGAACAGGGAAATCAGCTCAGTTGTTTTGTGACCACCTAGAGGGGTGGGATAGGGAGGGTGGGAGGGAGACGCAAGAGGGAGGAGATATGGGGACATGTGTATATGTATAGCTGATTCACTTTGTTATAAAGCTGAAACTAACACACCATTGTAAAGCAATTATACTCCAATAAAGATGTTAAAAAGTAAATAAATAATAATAATAATACCAAAATTCCAGGTAGTTGTAAGGATTGAATTAAGTAGTCATAATTCTAAGGGCTTTGCACATACTAAGTGCTCAGAATTGTATTGTCTTTATTATAAAGGTTATTATTACTATTATTATTAGAAAAAAACAAAAAGAGCAGAGGGGAGGGTAGAAGTCATTCTAAGAATGCAGGCTCCTGAGGGATCATTTTGCCTAAATTTCTCTAGTCAGATTTCCTTGTTCCTTACTCATTCCTGAGCAAAAGCTGTATGTCCAGTGGTGTGCCTGTAAGTGTTTAACAATTGGCACTCTGAAAAGAAAAATGTGTGTGTGTATAGACACACACACATAGATACACACGCATATATAATGTATATTTTCCTGACATAACAGATATGTAGTGCACAATTTACAGAAAATAATAAATATTTTTTCTTTGTAAATTAAGAAAATAATAATAACATGTTATTGAAAGAAAGCAGATTAGTGTATTTTTTCTTTGTAAATTAAGAAAATAATAATAACATGTTATTGAAAGAAAGCAGATTAGTGGATGCCAGAGGCTGGGAGGAAGAAGAAACAGGGGGTAACTGCTTAATCCCTATGGGGATTTCTTTTGGGGTGATGAAATGATTTTGAACTTGATAGAGGTGATGTTTGCACAACATTGTGAATATACTAAATGCCACTGAATTTTACACTTTAAAATGGTTAGTCTTGTGTTATGTTAATTTTACTTTTCAAAAAAAAAAGACTTGCTATCAGGAAATAATGTGAAAAAGTGAGATGGAAGAAACAATCTTGGCATTCTTAAATTTTCATTATCTAGAGATTAATGTAAGAAACCTGGAAATGTGTGCCACCCATTGAATAAAATTCCCCCTTTGCTCTCCAAGGGACAAAAATGACTTACAGAGTGGGAAAACAGAAGATTAGAACTGAGGCAAACAGAATTAGTCTTCATCTATCATAATTATTAGCTAGGAAGAAGATTTTCATGGTAAGAATGTATTGCTAAATATGTCTTTGTGAGAAAAATCTACAAGATTAACTTGCTAAACATATCATATAAGTATGTAAAATCAACCAGTATTTAAAAGAGTTTCAGTTTATAGAGAATATTCCTGGCTTAAATGCAAAAACTGTATCTAAAACGTAAAGTCCTCAAAAATGAGGTAATACCTCTAATATAGTATGGTCTTTAAGCCTTTATTTGACTTTACAAGGTCACTTTACAACTGACTAGGACAACATATCATATTGAAACCAACGTGATATGACTAAATGCCCTATTTTAGTGAAGGGTATCGTCAACCTCTGATTGCACAAACCAGGGGCCTAGCAGTCCTCTTTGATGTTCCCATCTTCTCAAGCTTTCATGTAATGTACCACCAAGTCTGGATTATTTAAAATGATCTATCCATCTATCTATCGAATACATCTGTAATCTTGAACTTATGTACTTCTCTACATCCCCACCACAAGCATTCCACTCCATTCTATCCTCTGGCCTCCTAGTGTATATAAAATATCCATATAAGACAGGGCCATAGGTTCTGGCAATATAAGAACGTCCAACACCCACCCAAACTGCCCTATTCTCACTCACCTAAACCTATTGTATACATAAGAGCCACACATAATGGCTTATACATAAGCACCTTAAAGACATGAGAATCTGATCATGAAATTCCCTGTTTAAAATTCTTCATTGATTTTCCAGTGCTCTTAACATGGCTTATAAGCCCCTGTTAGGCTGACTTTTACCTGACTCTCCTCCTCTAGCGAGGCATCTCTGCCCTCCAGTTATGATGGCTTTCTCTCAATCCTCAAGTGCACCAAGCTTCCACCAGTTCAGGGGCTGCACACACATTTCTCTGCATGCAATGACCTTCTCTCCACCCCAAACCCATCTTCTCTTCCTGCTCTTTATTCAGATTCTCTTCCTTCAACTGACACTTGAGAACAGAAATTTTACCTGATGACACAGATTAGATTAGGGCCCTCAAAGGTCTTCATGGTACTCAGGAGTGTTCATTGATAATAATCATTACAGTTTTAAGTCATCTCTGTAAAAGGCACTACATGGTGACCAAAGTAATCTTTTTAAAATACTACTATCCTGCTTAAAATTCTATGATGTCTTCCCATCAGATGTACAAAACACCCAAACTCTTTACTGTAAACCAGAATTCTCACTTGATTTGGTTCTTGCCCATGTTTCTAACCTAAATTGGGTTCCTGGACCCTCAGTGTGTGTGTGGGGGGGAGGAGGTGTTTCCCACAGAACGCCAGTAGGGTGTCCAAGAATTTAACTAAATTCAACTGAATTCTGACACTATCTGGAGATGCATCAATTCCACAGGTTAAGGGTTCAGTCCTACAAGACTGCCCCCAATTTCAGATGCCAGTTGCAAGTCCAGATTGTTACTTGTACTTCTGACCAACTGGCTGTAAATCAGAGGTTCCCAAGACCCCTACCTTGGGTTCAGTTAATTTGCTAGAGTGGTTCTTACACAACTCAGAGAAACATTTTACTTAGATCACCAGTTTATTTAAAAAAGATACAACTCAGGAACAATCAGATGGAAGAGATGCATAGGGCAAGGTATGGGGAAAGGCCATGGAGCTTCAATGTCCTCTCCAGGAGGACCATTTTCCCAGCACCTCCATGTTTTTACCAACCCAGAAGCTCCCCGAACCCAGTCCTTTGGGTTTTTATGGAGACTTCATTACATAGGCATGGTTGATTAAATCATTGGCCATTGGCAATCGATTCAGCCTCCAGCCCCTCCCCACCGCAGGAAATCAGGGGTTGGGACCGAAAGTTCCACACTGCTATTCTAGGTTTGTTCCCCTGGCAACCAGCCCCGCTCCTTAGGTGCTTTCCAAAATTCACCTCATTAACTTAAACCCAGTTGTGGTGAACAGGGGCTTGTTATGAGTAACAAGACACCCATTTTACATTTATGGCTCTGAGACAGATTTCAGGAACTGAGGACAAGACCAAATATTCTAACAAAAGATGCTCACGTTGCTCTTATCACTCAGGAAATTCCAAGGGTTTGGGGAGGTATGAACCAGGAACCATGGATAGAGAACAAATACATATGAGAAATATATTTTGGTCATTCTTATAAAACACAATATCACATAACTTCATCTAAAAACTTGTTCCCCTTCATCCTCCTTGCTCCAGCCACATTAATGTTTTTAGTAATTCAAACTTCTCACGCTTTAGACTTTTTACATCAATTTGCCTAGAAGACATTCCTCCTAATTTTCACATGACTGAATCTAGCTTTGTCATTTGATTCTCAGCCTAAGTGTCACCTACATTGAGAGGTCCTACATGGACCATCCAATCTAAGGATGAAAATACTCAGTCTCTATTTATTAATAAAGTTGAGGTTCAGCAAGAGGACAGATTGATGGGGATTGGGGTGCTTTTTTTAGTTAGGGGGTTTAAGGAAGACTTCTCTGAAGATGTCGTATTGAAGAAAGACCTGTTGACCTTAAACAAATAGATTGCCATTTATTTTTCCAGCAACACTGGGTTTATTTGGGATCAGGAAAGAACTGCAATTTGGGGCCTGCAGCCATGGTGAACCATGAGCAAATCCTACATGACAAGGAGAGGAGAACTATTTTCCAGAGGGGAAAAGGAAGTTGGGAGAGGTACAGTAAATGAGGAGTCCATTGTAAGAATTGAGAGTTCAGAGTACAGTGACTTTTCATTGGCTGAGTTGTGACAGTCTCTTATTGGGTGAGCTCTTGCCAGGCAAAAGAGGAAGTCTTCCTTCTCGCTCTTGGGCTCTGCTATCGTTGTAAGGTATGAGAGCTCCCCCTTCTGGCCTCTCGACTCTATTGCAATTGAGGTTTCTCTATTTTTATTTGAGAATTTTTTTTGTTCATTTTTATAGACCAACACTAAGAAAACAAGGCATTTAGATACCTGGAGGATGAACTGCCAAGGTAAAGGGAGCAGCCCTGCAAAAGCCCTCAGATAAGCGTTCGTGTGTCTGAGGAGTAGCAGAGAGGCCATGGTGGCTGGAACTGAGAGAACAAGGAGAATGGTAGGTGATGATGCCAGACAGGGAGGGACAGACCAGATCAGGTAGTGATCTTGTAGGCCGTGGTAAGAATTTTGGATTTTACACTAAGAAAGATAGTAAACTCTAAATGGGTTGTGAAGAGAAGCATTACACAATCAAGAATATATATATATATATATATATATATATATATATTTAAAAAGCTGAATGAAGGATAAATGAACAAAAAATTGAAAAAGAAGTTAGTCTTGAAACACAGGTCTCTGTGTCTCTCATTTTGTCAGCATCCTATAACAAAATAGAGAGGAACTCTGAGACTCAGTGTCAAACCGATTTTTGAAGTGCAACAGACCGCCATATTTAGAAAGACCCCTCCTAATACTGCCCATACTCCTTTCCTGCTTTACTTTTTGTCCCATAATACTCATTATCTAATATTCCATATATTTTGTGACTGTCAATTTATTTGTGTTTGTATTCTTCCACTAGGATGACAGCTTCTTGAGGACAATTTTTTCTTGCTCTGTGCTTTGTCGTGAATGCCTAGAACAGCGCCTAGAATTGTGCAGGTGCTCAATACACAGGTGCTGAAAGAATGAATGAGTAAATGCGGGTAGAGTGTAACTGTGGGACGGTCCCGTTGTCCATGTGGCCTCAAAGCATTGACTGCGTGTGTGTGATGCCATTTCCTACCCTGGACTCACCCGGGGACCCCACGCTGTGACTGGGGACCTGTAACACTAGCTCCCTCCCGCACTCCATAAAGGCCCTATGCCTCCTTTCCAGGAATTATTCAATCTAAGGTATCTCTTTGGAACAAAAAGATAATCTTCCCTCTTTCATAGTCTAAGAAAACACACTGAGAAAACTCTCCAGTAGTTGAAAAGAGATATTGTTGTAAGAAGTAAAATTATTGTGCACTTCAAGATCCAGAATAACAACATATATGCATCTTATGTTTACCTTCTACTAAACCCATAAAATAATGACAGCCTGGACAATTTTGTAAGCACTTTATTTTCACAATATATTTTCTGCTTATGGCATTTTTTTCAGGCTACCAACATATGGCCGCGATTTATCTTATTGAATAGATCATCTGCTTTTAAAAGAAATACATGATACCAATAAGCAATTTCCTGCTGTGACAAGAGTAGAAAGATTAGAAAATGCTTATCCTTCAAAAAGCACACCCATAATTATTGTCCAAGTTTACTTTGACTGAAGGGATAAAACGAGATGATAAAAATGTCTCCTCTGGGAGAGAGAGAGAAAAAGAAAAGATATATATATACAAAATAGACATATTTAGAGACACATTCTCAGAATTTGGGACATATGATTCAAATTTATACTACTTTCAAGGTCATTTATAAACTGTGAAAATAGTTGCCAATAGAAATTACAGATATAATAGAGAGTAACATAAACATACTGAAACAAACTGTTCCAATATTTTCATGTTTGCACAATGCTTTGCGTTATAAATTTTTTTTTAAATAGTGCCCTTGGCAATAGAAAAACATAGTCCAGAGTTAGCAATGAAATATAGCTTGAAATGATTAAAAGCAAAATATAGTTTCTTCTAGAAAGAAGAAAAATATACTGCTTCCCGTGATATAGTCATTTGTATTTTGGGTGATTACAGCAGATGCTTGATAAAGCTTGGTATGATAGAAAAAGAAAAAGAGGGGAACTTTTCTCTGTCAATTCTCCTTTCCTGTGATAATTATTAATTCCTACATTTGGCAAAGGGGTAGAGAAGAAAAGATGTAGACAGATAGACGACCAAGTTAAGTATCCCCTGTGATTTTATGTGCTGTGGAACAAAAATTTCAAATCACAGATTGAGCTGGGATTATCCCAGAAAATACTCTTACATTAAATTAATTTTAGGTTAAATTAATATTTACTTCTTAAATATTAATGTTCTCAAGAATGTATGAAAATTTTGCTAAAATTCAAGTTCTGATTTAGTAGATCTGAGGTGTTGCTTGGGATTCTGCCTGTCCCACAAGTCTCCAGGAAATGATGATACAGCTGGTCAGAGGACCATACTTTGTGAGTTCCAAGGTCTAATTCGTTTCCCAGAAAATGTTATACATTTTAATTTGAACCTATGTAAAAGGTGATTATCACCGAAAACAAACCCCTACTTCCCAGAATATCATATAATTTATTCCAAACCAAGGTAAATGCCCCTGTATCATCTACTATTTATATTATTCACAGTAAAGCTATTTCTGATTGTGAACTCAGAGAATAATAAAGAGGTGACTGTATTTTAACACAGAAGCTTTTCTATATCACATTCCAAATTTTCATTCTAAGTCTGAAATCATGTAATCAATGAGATATTGTTAAAATATTGCCCTTATAATATATTCATAAACAAAATTAAGGAATGACTAACATGTCTCAGGAAACTTTCCTAAAAATTCCTACTAATATAAACTTCTTACTTTGAAGGTCCACCTTTTTAAACTCTTAGTTCATTTTGATGTTTATTTAAATATAAACTAATACAGAAGCTGGAATTCGGGAGAGTAGTCAGAAGACTATCATAACAGCTCAGGAGAGAGGTGGTGATGGCTTCACTTACATACTGGCAGTAAATAAGGGAGAAGAAGAAGAACTGGAAAGAAACCCAGGAAGGCAAATCAATAGGCTTTGGGTATATGCTGTTATAGACTCTGTGTTCTATTAGGCTAACTATCTCAGTGCTATTTACTGAATAATCTATTTGTCATTGATTTGAAATGCTATTTTTAGCATATACTTTATGATAAAATTATGCCATATAGACTTTGTTTTATCTATTGCTTCTGGTCCTTTCTATTGCTTTGCCCATTTGGGGACAGTATTACACGGCCTTATTACCACATAGTATATTACTGTAATGTTTCAAAATTTCCCCATGATTGTTCTTCCAGATGAACTTTAGAATTGTTTAATAAAGTTCCAAACATCTTGGTGGGATTGCATTGAATGTTTACATTAATTTAGTGGAGTCAACATCTTTCAGATGCTGTAGCCCAACATCTTAATTCTTTCAGATTTAAGTAGCCCAAATGAAGAATAGAAGATATCTGTGTTTATTCAAATCTTCTTTTATATCTTTTAATAAAACTTGTAGATTATCTGTGTTTATGCATATTATACTTCTTAATACAACTAATCATATCAATAGATTCCTGATGTTGAACTATTCCTTCATTCTAAGGATAATTCCACTTTTTTTTTTCTTATCAGGAGCAAAAATTTTAAATACGTTATTATATTGTATTAGCAATTTGGAGAGTTCGTCATATTTCTGCACTAATATTCATAGGCAAATTTGTTTTTTTTAAACTCTATGTTATCTTTGTCAGATTCCAATGTATGTGTAATTTTCAATACACAGAATAGTTGGAAAGATTTCCTTCTTTTTCTGAGATTAGGCACAGTTTAAATAACAGAATGTCTCTATTTCTATTGGTGTTTTAAAAGATTTCATGCTGAAATTACCTGCATTTGAAATATTGTTCAAAGGTATCTCTTGACAACTTTCTCAATTTATTTTACAGTTATTAGACTCTAGATATATTCTCTTCTTGGGTCAAATTACACAATTTAAATTTTACCAACAATACCATTTCATCCTGGACTTCAGATATTGTTACTTAGTTGGGAGAAGTACGATTTCCTAATTCTCTTTAATTTTCCTGATATGTTTCATGACTTAATTTTCTTGTTATGAATTGGGAGTATGTGTGGGTTTTGCTTTTTCTTTACTTGGATTATCAAATTCATTCTCACTCTTGCAGTTGCTGCTGCTGCCATTTCCATAAACCACATCTGGGGAATTTGTGATTGATTCTACTTTCTTTCCCTGTTATTCCAAAATTCCTTAATATTTTTATCAAATCATTCCGTTTCCCTCATATATGTTTTGGTAATCTTTCCTAGTTACTTGGGTTAGATGTTTAACTGATTTTACTTCTTTCATATTTTGTAGTGAACCTATCTAAGATAATGTATGCTACTCTGTGTACATCTTTGATTTCATCCCCCTCTATCTTTTTGTCTGTATTTGAGTCATACAGAATTACTCATCCTTTAACTAGATTTAGGTGTGACTCATTCACACAGCATGGATTGTAGCTGCCTTCTTCTTTTTTTTTTTTTTAAGTTGAACTAGTTTTTAAAAAATATTTAATTCTGGCTTGATGTTACTTTTTAATCAATATTTTTACACAATTATGTTTGCTTTATTTCCTCATGTATTCTATTCTTTTTGCTTATTTTTTGGCTTTTGCGCTTGCTTCCTTACTGCTCCTTTCATATTCTATCATTTGCCATATTGTCTATATGCTTTTCCTTAATAATTTGGAAGGAATTCTTTTTTTCATTATATTAATGAATACCTAAAAGAGTCCTTAATGCTAATCAAATTAGCATATAATAAGAAGGTTACAGTTGACATTACTAGTGTTCACCAATAAAGAGTTTTTTTGTTTTCCCTACAAAAGAAAAGCTGGACTTCCCCAAAACCTTGCAGTTAGGTGGGGTCCTAGGACTAGTCCTGGCCAATGAGATGTGAGCAGAAGTGATCTGTGTCATTCCAGGTTAAGGCACTGAGAAGTCTGTGCCGTGCTCTAGTCCCTCTCTCCATCTTATGTGGCACGTGAGATTACACATAGAAGAGCCTCCGTCACCTTGGGACCTTTAGTGACCCGTGGAGCATAGCTCATGCCACCAACCCAACAGTGCATGCAGGTGATTGAGAAATAAATCTCGGTTATATAAAGTCATGGACATTTCAGAGTTAAAATTGTTACCACAGCAAATCCTAGGTTCTCTTGACTGATCTAAGTAGAGAAGAGACTATAAGCAGATGCAATGTAACCTAAAATTGACACTAAAAGTGTTGGCAGTGGCAGAAAATAAGCATTTTGTTTACAGGAAAGACAGTTTAGTGGCAAAAGCACAGGCTTTGAAATCAATCTTGGGGTTGATTCACAAATTGCGTGACTTGACTAGTTACTTAGCTTCAGCATGTTTACTCTTCTCATTTGTAAAATAAGGTTAATACCTACCTTGGGGAATTTCTGTAAAGACTAAAGAAAAATAATGTTTGTTAAACTTCTGGAGTCTAGTTGGTTCCAATAAAAGTGGATATAACAATTATTATTGAATTTCTATTGTTTATTCATATTTTAAAATAGCATTATTAAAACTTTTTCCTGATAAAATCTTACTAATATCAATGGAATTTATCAGATAAAGTCAATAAAACTGGTCCAGTTCTCATAATATAATGATTAATTCCACATACACAAAAAGAATGAAAAACCTTGAGGTTTTTCAAAGAAAAAATATTCTCACATACAAATTTAAAATTTTCTGTGTTTTCATAATAGAATTGACATTTGAGTTCTTTATATTTCAAAGTTTATGCTGAGTTATTTTCTTGCTAAATGAGTATATATGTAAAAAATACACAATGCAGGATTTATTTTAAAATATAAACTAGACATTTCTATTTTCCCTCCACATTTCTCCAAAGAAGATATACAGATTGCCAACAAACACATGAAAGGATGCTCAACATCACTAATAATTAGAGAAATGCAAATCAAAACTACAATGAGGTATCACCTCACACCAGTCAGAATGGCCATCATCAAAAAATCTACAAACAATAAATGCTGGAGAGGGTGTGGAGAAAAGGGAACCCTCTTGCACTGTTGGTGGGAATGTAAATTGATACAGCCACTATGGAGAACAGTATGGAAGTTCCTTAAAAAACTAAAAAAGGAACTACCATATGACCCAGCAGTCCCACTACTGGCCATATACCCTGAGAAAACCATAATTCAAAAAGAGTCATGTATCACAATGTTCATTGCAGCTCTATTTACAATAGCCAAGACATGGAAGCAACCTAAGTGTCCATCGACAGATGAATGAATAAAGAAGATGTGGCACATATATACAATGGAATATTACTCAGCCATAAAAAGAAATGAAATTGAGTCATTTGTAGTGAGGTGGATGGACCTAGAGACTGTCATACAGAGTGAAGTAAGTCAGAAAGAGAAAAACAAACACTGTATGCTAACATATATGTATGGAATATAAAAAAAAAAAGGTTCTGAAGAACCTAGGGGCAGGACAGGAATAAAGATGCAGACGTAGAGAATGGACTTAAAGACACGGGGAGGGGGACGGGTAAGCTGGGACAAAGTGAGAGAGTGGCATGGACGTATATACACTACCAAATGTAAAATAGATAGCTAGTGGGAAGCAGCCGCATAGCAGAGGGAGATCAGCTCGGTGCTTTGTGACCACCTAGAGGGGTGGGATAGGGAGGGTGGGAGGGAGGGAGATGCAAGAGGAAGGAGATACGGGATATATGTATAGCTGATTCACTTTGTTATAAAGCAGAAACTAACACACCACTGTAAAGCAATTATTCTCCAATAAAGATTTTAAAATAAAAATAATAATAACCTGGTGAATATATTAAAAGACAGAAAAATTCTTTGAACATCCCTAGCTTAGGTGGTCAAATATCCTTACTTTCTTTCTTATTATTTTTAATCACTGAGAATTTTTTTTTGTTGGTCAATTTCAGAGGCAATTGAGTTGATTTTCATTTTTTTCGAAATCAGGAGTGTGTATAAGTGTGCTTGTGTGTGTGTGTGTCTGTAATTATACACCAAGATTTTATTTTTCTTACATCATTGACAGGGAAGTCTCTAAAATATCATTTTTTATCACTATGCCTCATTTCTTCCCTCAAACTACATTCTGTTTAGTTTGAAAAATAACAACACTTAGACAAATTCTAAGGGATACATATTAACTCATATATTCAACTACAGTAGATTTTGGGAAATTTAACTGTTCCTTATCTGGTGAAAATAAGAAATTGAACTCAATGCTTTCAAAGTTCCTTGAAACAAAAACTACAACCACCGAATACAGGCTTCACAAATATTTTTACTAAATCTTATCACGGAAAATATTTGATACCTAATTCTCTCTATATTTTTTATTTCTAATTCAGAAACAGCTGAATTTGTCTTAGCAATTGGAATAGATAACTTGCTTCAGGGATGAAAATTTGATTTTAGAAATGTGATTCAAAATATATTGACCTAATATTTAAAATCAAAACATACCCTAAAGGGCTTCTCTTACTAATAATGAAAAAGAAAAAGAAGGGGAAAATATCAAGCTAATAAGTATAAACTATTTATTCTGGAAAACCAGATGCTACTATTACATCAACTTGAGTTTTCTTTCCATTTATAAAATACGTACCAGAAATAGGTCAACATTTTAAAAAGCACATATGTGATAGAAAGAAAAAAATGCAACTATGACTATGGTAATAGGGCAGAAATATTTTGCCAAAGAAATATTATTTTACTCATATAATGCCAGTTTACAGAATTATATGAGTTCACTCTGGACAGCAATCCACGGTTTATGTTGGTGATCTTATTTTTACTACCCCAAAAGGTTCTTTGAATTTGCAGTTCTGAAACTTTCATATTCTGTGAATGAAAGTGATTAGGATTAGCAGTTGCCACCACTTTCTACCTGGTTGACTATCTCTTATGGTGTCCCAGGCCTTTTGCAAGGTGTCTGCCATCCTGAGTCAGTTATCTTTCCTGGTAATGACTGACAGCAATGTACTTCTTATCTAAGAGAAAGTAGCTCCCCATCCAGGCATTGAAAGTGATAGTTAAATTTAAGCTTCTGTGTTATATTTCCTAATGGTAGCCCAGGTAAGGGATGTTCATAAGAGATAGAGGTAGTGAATACACAAAAACGACCTGAAAAGAGACATCTCCTGGAGACGGGATGTGAGTAGTTGGTTTGTGTATTTTAATGTAGTACACAAAAGACAAGTTCCTGTGGCTGATTTTAGCAGATGTATTCACATTTGAGGCAGTTTCCAGAGGCTGCACAGCATAAGGAAAAAAAGTCTTGGATTCTGGAACAAAACAGGAAAAAGGATTGACTCATCTCCAACACTTGTTAGCTCTGGGGCTATGGGAAAGTTACTTGGCCTGTTTCAGTCTTAGTATCCTTATATAAAAGTAGAGATAATAATAATTAACTTGCAATGTTGTTGTGAAGATCAAAGCTAATACACTTAAAGCTCTCAGCACCTAGTAGATACTCAATAGTGAGAACTATAGTAATACTCACTTCTGTAATTTCAAAGCTTCCCATGGACTATACTAATCTAGGACAAGGTGCTTAGCCTCTTGATGTAGTTATGTAAAAACTGAGTTTCTTTTCCCTTTTCCTTTCTTTCTTTCCTTTCTTCTTTCTCTCTTTCTTCATCTCTTCCTACCATCTCACCCTTCAATTTAATTATTCCTCCTTAATATATTTTTGGGTGTATTTCATCCCATTGCTAGTTGTAAATAACATTGAATGTTGAGATTTCCAATGCATCTTAACTAGGTTATCTTCCTGCGTATTTCTCTAGTTTTATCTCTTTTGACATAAGCAGGAAGAAAAACTATAGCTGTGAGGTTTTGCACAGAACATACCATTTGTTTTACTCAGAGGTTTATCTCTGGAACAAATTGAGCTTCCAAACAATAAAACTGCCATGCACAAGGCTTCTTTAAAAGAAATTCTACTTGAAAATGTATTAGGGACTCGATTATTAGAAGAAAGTGACAGGCTTCTGATAACAAAAACTATTCCCTTCAAAAGAGAGAAATACAATACAAAAATATGCTCCTCTGGTGTCTTTCTATGAGTATAATTGGGCACTTAGCCATGGAATCATATTGTAAACTAGAGTACTGGGAAAGGACGTAGGAGGCTCCTGGAGTTTGCTCAGCAACACTGCTGGCTCGGAAGATAACCCTGAGCATGTCACTTAGCCTCCCTGAATTTCCATTTTTACATTATTTAGTAGTTGGGTTTAGGATTTTCCTTCCTCTTAGGAACCGGGTTGTGTCTTGACTATACTATGACTCTGCCCCTCCTACCCAACCCATTGTGATTCCTTCTTTGTACCTCTAGCTCTGGAAAGTCTTTTCTGCTAGTATTCAGGTTGTTCTTATCAATAGTTGCCCTGTAAAGAGTTGTAATTTTGGTGTGCCCATTGGCAGAGGGGAGCGCAGAGGCTTCCTACTCTGCCATCTTGTTCACTCCTGCCTCATTATCCCTTGTACTAGTCCCTGTGACACTCCCATTTTACCCATGAGAAAACCTCAGGGCAAATGGTGAAGGTTTGTCTGGGACTTCTGAACAACAAACAACACTATTATCCCTCGACACCATTACTTCTACCCTTCATACACTACTAACATCCATGCCCTCTGGAAGCAAATTCTTTATTATAATTGATTTATTCAGTGTATTCTTTAGTATTCCAAAGGATGAAGCTAGCCAATACCTTTTAACTTTCACTTGGAGAGAAAAACAATTCACCTGGACAGTAATGTCTCAGGATTTTACTGAGAGTGCTTCTTATTTCTCATAAATCCTGAAGACTGATCTGGATGATATAAAATCATCCTAGGGGTTCTACTTTGTTGCAATATGTTGATTATTTGCTTCTTTGATCTCCTTCTCAAGCCTCCTCACAGGAAGACAGCATCCACTTGCTAAAGCTTTTAGTCTTAAAGGGACATAGTCAACAAAGAAAAATTGCATTTTGCCCAACCCAGGTTTGCTATTTAGAGCACCTGATATCAGAACAAGTGCTACATCTTGATCCAGATAGTCTTTATGGTGTCCTAAGTTTTCCAAAAGCCAAAAGTAAGTGCCAACTGTGAGGTTTTCTCAGGCTGGTTGATTATCACCAAAATTGGATTCCAAATGGCCAAACGTCTGTATGTTTTACTACAAAACACCAACTCTGACCCAATTTTTGGGGAAGAATCAGACTACATAAACTTCAAGGCTTTAAAGGAGAGTTTGATGAACCCATCTTCCCTTGGGCATCCCAATGATCAGATTCCCTTTTTGTATATGAAAAGGAAGGGAACACCCATGGGATACTCACCCAAAATATGGGGACCATCATTGACCCATAGCATATTATAACCAGACATGGACCATGTGTTATGGAGATACCCCCTTGCCTTAGAGCCATCACGGCCATTGACCTTTTGGTTAAGGCCACCAAGAAAATCTTTGTGGATTCCCTTTAACCACTTTTGTACTTTGTGCAGTAGAAGCTCTCCTGAGCAAGTTCTTTTGTTAACTGCTCCTCTCGTAACTCTTTTATGTTGTAATAACCTTAACCCAGCTACTGTTCTCCCCTCTGTCTCTGACAAAGTCTGTCACAACCCTTTAACACGGATGGACCACCTCCTAACTCCTCATGATGATCTGAGGGAAATTCTTTGGATACTGCTGACTTCTTATGTTTAACGGATGCTTCTTATTTAAAAGGTGACAATGGCAAACATTGTGCTGAGTATGCTATTGCAAATCCTCTTGATATTGTTGAGGCAGAACATTTACCTATGGCTACTTTGGCCCAAAAGGATGAATATTTGCTCTTACATGGGCTTATAATTTAGCCAAGGGCAAGACTGCTAATATTTATATTGGTAGTAGATATGCTTTTGGAGTAGCTCATGATTTTGGAATGCTGTTTAAGCAATGTGGCTTCCCTACTGCCAGTGGAAATAAAATTTAAAATGGCCCTTATGTTCAGGAATTATTGGATACAATAATTTTACCTGCCACTTTAGCTATTATTAAGATTTTAGATTCCCTCTTGTGAGAGCACTAAAGTCATAACTAACTGCTGAACAATTAGTCATCAACAGGAAGACACTGGAAATCACCAAAAAAGATAACCCACATCCAGAGACAAAGGAGAAGCTTCAATGAGACAGTAGGAGGGGCGAATCACAATAAAATCAAATCCCATAACTCCTGGATGGGTGACTCACAAACTGGAGGACAACTATACCACAGAAGTCCACCCACTGGAGTGACGGTTCTGAGCCCCATGTCAGGCTTCCCAAACTGGGGGTCCAGCAATGGGAGGAGGAATTCCCGGAGAATCAGACCTTGAAACCTAGTGGGATTTGATTGCAGAACTTCGACAGGACTGGGGGAAACAGAAACTACACTCTTGGAGGGCACACACAAGTAGTGCGCACATCAGGACCCAGGAGAAGGAGCAGTGACCCCATAGAAGACTAAAGCAGACCTACCTGCTAGTGTTGGGAGTCTCCTGCAGAGGCAGGGGGTGTCTGTGGCTCACTGCGGGGACAAGGACACTGGCAGCCGAAGTTCTGGGACGTACTCCTTGGCGTGAGCCTTCCTGGAGTCTGCCATTAACCCCACCAAACAGCCTGTAGCCTCCAGTGCTGGGTTGCCTCAGGCCAAACAACCAACAGGGAGGAAACTCAGCCCCACCCATCAGCAAACAAGCATATTAAAGTTTTACTGAGCTCTGCCCACCAGGGAAACACCCAGCTCTACCCACCACGAGTCCCTCCCATCAGGAAGCTTGCACAAGCCTCTTAGATAGCCTCATTCACCAGTGGGCAGACAGCAGAAGCAAGAAGAACTACAATCCTGCAGCATGTGGAACAAAAACCACATTCACAGAAAGATAGACAAAATGAAAAGGCAAAGGACTATGTACCAGATGAAGGAACAAGATAAGATCCCAGAAAAACAACTAAATGAAGTGGAGATAGGCAACCTTCCAGAAAAAGAATTCAGAATAATGACAGTGAAGATGATCCAGGACATCGGAAAAAGAATGGAGGCAAAGATCGAAAAGATGCAAGAAATGATTAACAAAGGTCTAGAAGAATTACAAAACAAACACCTAGAAGAATTAAAGAACAAACAAACAGAGATGAACAATACAATAAATGAAATGAAAAATACACTAGAAGGAATCAATAGCAGAATAACTGAGGCAGAAGAATGGATAAGTGACCTGGAAGACAGAATGGTGGAATTCACTGCCATGGAACAGAATAAAAAAAAAAGAATGAAAAGAAATGAAGACAGACTAAGAGATCTCTGGGACAACATTAAACACACCAACATTTGCATTATAGGGGTCCCAGCAGGAGAAGAGAGAGAGAAAGGACCCAAGAAAATATTTGAAGAGATTATTGCCAAAAACTTCCCTAACATGGGAAAGGAAATAGCCACGCAAGTCCAGGAAATGCAGAGAGTCTCAGGCAGGATAAACCTAAGGAGAAACACACTTGGACACATAGTAACTGAATTGATAAAAATTAAAAACAAAGAAAAATTATTAAAAGCAACAAGGGAAAAACGACAAATAACATACAAGCGAACTCCCATAAGGTTAACAGCTGATTTCTCAGCAGAAACTCTACAAGCCAGAAGGGAGTGACACGATATATTTAAAGTGATGAAAGGGAAGAACCTACAACCAAGATTACTCTACTCAGCAAAGATCTCATTCAGAATTGATGGCGAAATCAAAAGCATTACAGACAAGCAAAAGCTAAGAGAATTCAGCATCACCAAAGCAGATCTACAACAAATGCTAAAGGAGCTTGTCTAGGCAGGAAACACAAGAGAAGGAAAAGACCTACAATAACAAACCCAAAACAATTAAGAATATGGCAATAGGAACATACATATCAATAATTACCTTAAATGTAAATGGATTAAATGCTCCAACCAAATGACACAGACTGGCTGAATGGATACAAAAACAAGACCCGTATATATGCTATCTACAAGAGACCCACTTCAGACCTAGGGACACATACAGACTGAAAGTGAGGGGATGGAAAAAGACATTCCATGCAAATGGAAATCAAAAGGAAGATGGAGTAGCAATACTCACATCAGATAAAATAGACTTTAAAATTAAGAACGTGACAAGAGACAAGGAAGGACACCACATAATGATCAAGGGATCATCTAAGAAGAAGATATAACAGTTGTAAATATTTATGCACCCAACATAGGAGCACCTCAATACATAAGGCAAATGCTAACAGGTATAAAAAAGGAAATCGACAGTAATAGTGGGGGACTTTAACACCTCACTTACACCAATGGACAGATCATCCAGAGAGAAAATTAATAAGGAAACACAAACTTTAAATGACACAGTAGACCAGCTAGATTTAATTGATATTTATAGGACATTCCATCCAAAAACAGCAGATTACCCTTTCTTCTCAAGTGCATGCAGAATGTTCTCCAGGATAGATCACATCTTGGGTCACACATCAAGCCTCAGTAAATTTTAAAAAATTGAAATCATATCAAACATCTTTTCTGACCACTATGCTATGAGATCAGAAATCAATTACAGGAAAAAAAACATAAAAAACACAAACACATGGAGGCTAAACAATACATTACTAAATAACCAACAGATTACTGAAGAAATCAGAGAAGAAATCAAAAAATACCTAGAGACAAATGACAATGAAAACATGATGATCCAAAACCTATGGGAGGTGCTGGGAAGATGGTGGAAGAGTCAGACGCGGAGATCACCTTCCTCCCCACAGATACACCAGAAATACATCTACACGTGGAACAACTCCTACAGAACATCTACTGAATGCTGGCAGAAGACATCAGACCTCCCAAAAGGCAAGAAACTCCCCATGTACCTGGGTAGGGCAAAAGAAAAAAAGAAAAAACAGAGACAAAAGAATAGGGACGGCACCTGCACCAGTGGGAGGGAGCTGTGAAGGAGGAAAAGTTTCCACACACTAGGAAGGCCCTTTGCTGGCGAAGACTGCGGGAGGGGGAGGGGGGAGCTTCGGTGCCGCGGAGGAGAACACAGCAACAGGGTGCGGAGGGCAAAGCGGGAAGATTCCCGCACAGAGGATCGGTGCCGACCGGCACTCACCAGCCCGAGAGGCTTGTCTGCTCAACCGCCGGGGCGGGCGGGGCTGCGAGCGAAGGCTCGGTTTCGGTCGGAGCGCAGGGAGAGGCCTGGGGTTGGCGGCTTGAACATAGCCTGAAGGGGTTAGTGCACCACGGCTGGCCGGGAGGGAGTCCGGGGAAAAGTCTGCACCTGCCGAAGAGGCAAGAGACCTTTTCTTACCTCTTTGTTTCCTGGTGCGCGAGGAGAAGGGTTTAAGAGCGCTGCTTAAAGGAACTCCAGAGACGGGCGCGAGCCGCGGCTAAAAGCGCGAACCGCAGAGACGGGTGGGAGACGCTAAGGCTGCTGCTGCCGCCACCAAGGGGCCTGTGTGCGAGCACAGGTCACTATCCACACCCCTCTTCCGTGGAGCCTGTGCAGCCCGCCACTGCCAGGTTCCCGGGATTCAGGGACAACTTCCCCGGGAGAACGCACAGCGGGCCTCAGGCTGGTGCAACGTCACGCCGGCCTCTGCCGCCGCAGGCCCGCCCCGCACGCAGTGCTCCTCCCTCCCCCCCGGCCTGAGTGCGCCAGAGCCCCCGAATCAGCGGCTCCTTTAACCCCGTCCTATCTGAGCGAAGAACAGATGCTCTCCAGTGACCTACATGTAGAGGCAGGGCCAAATCCAATGCTGAGCCCCTGGGAGCTGTGAGAACAAAGAAGAGAAAGGGAAATCTCTCCCAGCAGTTTCAGAAACAGCAGATTAAAGCTCCACAATCAACTTGATATACCCTGCATCTGTGGATTACATGAATAGACAACGAATCATCCCAAATTGAGGAGGTGGGCTTCGAGAGCAAGATCTATGATTTTTTCCCCTTTTCCTCTTTTTGTGAATGTGTATGTGTATGCTTCTGTGTGAGATCTTGTCTGTATAGCTTTGCTTCCACCATTTGTCCTAGGGTTCTATCCGTCCATTGTTTTTTTTTTCAATTTTTTTCTTAATAATTAATTTTAATAACTTTATTTTATACTTTACCTTCTTTCTTTCTTTCGTTCTTTCTTTCTTTCTTTCTTTCTTCATACTTCTACTAATTCTCTCTAATTTTTCTCCCTTTTATTCTGAGCTGTGTGGATGAAAGGCTCTTGGTGCTCCAGCCAGGAGTTAGGGCTCTGCCTCTGAGGTGGGAGAGCCAACCTCAGGACACTGGTCCACAAGAGACCTCCCAGCTCCACATAATATCAAATGGCGAAAATCTCCCAGAGACCTCCATCTTAACAAGAGCACCCAGCTTCACTCAACGACCAGCAAGCTACAGTGCTGGACAACCTATGCCAAACAACTAGCAAAACAGGAACACAACCCCATCCATTAGCAGAGAGGCTGCCTAAAATCATAAGAAGTCCACAGACACCCCAAAACACACCACCAGACGTGGACCTGCCTACTAGAGAGACAAGATCCAGCCTCATCCACCACAACACAGGCACCAGGCCCCTCCACGAGGAAGCCTACACAACCCACTGAACCAACCTTAGCTGCTGGAGACAGACATCAAAAACAATGGGAACTACGAACCGGCAACCTGCAAAAAGGAGACCCCAAACACAGTAAGATAAGCAAAATGAGAAGACAGAAAAACACACAGCAGATGAAGGAGCAAGATAAAAACCCACTAGACCTAACTAATGAAGAGGAAATAGGCAGTCTACCTGAAAAAGAATTCAGAATAATGATAGTAAAGATGATCCAAAATCTTGGAAATAGAATGGACAAAATGCAAGAAACAGTTAACAAGGACCTAGAAGAAATAAAGATGAAACAAGCAACGATGAACAACACAATAAATGAAATTAAAAGTACTCTAGATGGGATCAATAGCAGAATAACTGAGGCAGAAGAACGGATAAGTGACCTGGAAGATAAAATAGTGGAAATAACTACTGCAGAGCAGAATAAAGAAAAAAGAATGAAAAGAAATGAGGACAGTCTCATAGACCTCTGGGACAACATTAAAAGCACCAACATTCGAATTATAGGGGTTCCAGAAGAAGAAGAGAAAAAGAAAGGGACTGAGAAAATATTTGAAGAGATTATAGTTGAAAACTTCCCTAATATGGGAAAGGAAATAGTTAATCAAGTCCAGGAAGCACAGAGAGTCCCATACAGGATAAATCCAAGGAGAAATATGCCAAGACACATATTAATCAAACTATCAAAAATTAAATACAAAGAAAGCATATTAAAAGCAGCAAGGGAAAAACAACAAATAACACACAAGGGAATCCCCATAAGGTTAACAGCTGATCTCTCTGCAAGCCAGAAGGGAGTGGCAGGACAAACTGAAAGTGATGAAGGAGAAAAACCTGCAACCAAGACTACTCTACCCAGCAAGGATCTCATTCAGATTTGATGGAGAAATTAAAACCTTTACAGACAAGCAAAAGCTGAGAGGGTTCAGCACCACCAAACCAGCTTTGCAACAAGTGCTAAAGGAACTTCTCTAGACAAGAAACACAAGAGAAGGAAAAGACCTATAATAACGAACCCAAAACAATTTAGAAAATGAGAATAGGAACATACATATCAATAATTACCTTAAATGTAAATGGACTAAATGCTCGCACCAAAAGAAACAGATTGGCTGAATGGATACAAAAACAAGACCCTTATATATGCTATCTACAAGAGACCAACTTCAGACCTAGAGACACATACAGACTGAAAGTACGGGGATGGAAAAAGATATTCCATGCAAATGGACACCAAAAGAAAGCTGGAGTAGCAATACTCATATCAGACAAAATAGACTTTAAAATAAAGGCTATTAGAAGAGACAAAGAAGGACACTACATAATGATGAAGGGATCAATCCAAGAAGAAGATATAACAGTTGTAAATATTTATGCACCCAACATAGGAGGACCTCAATACATAAGGCAGATACTAAAAGCCATAAAAGGGGAAATCGACAGTAACACATTCATAGGAGGGGAATTTAACACCCCACTTTCACCAATGAACAGATCATCCAAAATGAAAATAAATAAGGAAACACAAGCTTTAAATGATACATTAAACAAGATGGACTTAATTGATATTTATAGGACACTCCATCCAAAAACAACAGAATACACATTTTTCTCAAGTGCTCATGGAACATTCTCCAGGATAGATCATATCGTGGGTCACAAATCAAGCCTTGGTAAATATAAGAAAATTGAAATTGTATCAAGTATCTTTTCTGACCACAACGCCATGAGACTAGATATCAATTACAGGAAAAGGTCTGTAAAACATACCAACACATGGAGGCTAAACAATACACTACTTAATAACGAAGTGATCACTGAAGAAATCAAAGAGGAAATAAAAAAATACCTAGAAACAAATGACGATGGAGACACAACGACCCAAAACCTATGGGATGCAGCAAAAGCAGTTCTAAGAGGGAAGTTTATAGCAATACAAGCCCACCTTAAGAAGCAGGAAACATCTCAAATAAACAACCTAACCTTGCACCTCAAGCAATTACAGAAAGTAGAACAAAAAAAACCCCAAAACTAGCAGAAGGAAAGAAATCATAAAAATTGGATCAGAAATAAATGAAAAAGAAATGAAGGAAACAATAGCAAAGATCAATAAAACCACATGGTGAAGGGGTAAAGGAGTTTTCTTCAGCATTTTTATAAGGGGATTAATTCCATTTATGAGGGTTCTGCCCTTATGACCTAATCACCTCCCCAAAAGCCCACCTTCTAGTACCATCATATTAGGGATTATGTTTCTACACAAGAATTTGGGGGGGGGAATGCAAACATTCAGTCTATGGCAAGTGGTTTTTAGTTGTAGAACTCTTTTGACAAATAAGACATTTGAGAGAACTACAAAATATATAAAAGAAAAGGTTCTCTGGAACATGCTGAGAACCCAAGTCATCCCAGCTCAAACACCTTTCATATTCTTTCCTCCCAAGCTTGGCAGTACCTGAGGCACCAAGAAAGCCACTGGGAAGTTGCTGGTGCAATACTGTGACTTATAATAAATATACATTTGATCATTCAGACGACCAAACTGAGAAATATATAGTTGGTCTTCCTCCATAGTCCCTGGCTCATAGCTCCCCATACCCTTGGAATTTCCTGAGCAATAAGAGCCATGGGAGCAACTTTTGTTACAATATTTTGTATCCTATTCCCAGTTCTTGAAAATATTTTAGAGCCATAAAAGTGAACTGGGTGTCTTGCTATTCATAACAAGCCTTTCCCACCGCAACTGGTTTTATGTTAATGAGGTGAATTTTGGAAAGCTCCTAAGGATGGGAGCTGGTTGCCAGGGGCGCCAACCTTGAATAGAGGGGTAGAACTTTCAGTCCCAACCCCTGATTTCCAGGGAGGGCAAAGGGGATAGAAGTTGAATCAATTACCAATGACCAGTGAATTTATCAATCATGCCGATAAAATGAAACCTCCATAAAAACCAAAAGGAGGAGTTTGGAGAGTTTCCAGGCTGAGGAATCAGAACATTTCCATTAGCCACCATGCCAGGCCCCAAACTTCCTGTGGACAGAAGCTCCTTTGTTTGAAACCTCACCCTATGTATCTCTCTTCATCTGGCTGTTGATTTGTATCCTTTATAATAAATTGGAAGTCTAATGAGTAAACAGGTTTCCTGAGTTTGTGAACCACTCTTGAAAATTAAGCAAACCCAAGGAGGGCATTGTGGGAACCTCTGATTTATAGTTATTTGGGTCAGAAGCACAGGTAACAGCCTGGACTTGCCATTGATGTCTACAGTGAAAGGCGGTCTCGTGAGACTGAGCCTTTTACCTGTGGAATCTGATTCTATGTTTGGATAGGTAGTGTCAGAATTGAGTTGAATTCTTGGACACCCTGCTAGTGTCTGAGAATTTCTTGGTAGTGCAGGGGGAAATCCACCCCCTCAACATTGAAATTGGGTACAGAACCCCAAAGAGCTGGGAGACCGCAGTTAAGTCAGACAGATTTGGGTTCCAGTCTTAGCTCTGCATCTACTTGTTCTAGGACCTTGACCAACTTAGTTGCTCTGATTGATGATGTTTCCTTATTATGAAGGTTATAAGAGATAATGGCCATAAAACATTAGCATATTATCTGAGTAAGAGTGTAGATGCTCAATGAACATCTGCGTTGGAAGGAGACTCAATAGAAGTTAAGGTTGAGCTCTTCCTAATAAGTTAAATTAATGAGGTTTGGAGATTACTTAAATAGTAAGGTCATATCTAAAAAATCCATTGACCATGTATATTTTTATTTGGAAAAGATTGTAAGTTCTTCATACCATCTCTATTTTCAGAGTGGAGATGGTAAAAACCCAAGAAATCACAGAAAACTATCACTAATCATTATGTTTCAGAATCATGAGTTAGAAAGTGCAGCTGTCTCCCTGCTTTGAGAGCAGATAACAGCATCATTTTGTAAATGAAAGATATAAAGTTACTGTGATAAACACTTCTACAATAACAAACTAGAGACATTAGAGACAAATAAATACTTGTTGCCAGGGGAGTATTTTCTCCAATAAAGGCATGCATTAGCTCTCACAGTAGAGTCATCTAATAAGTTATTCATCCAGATACTAATATTTAATCAGTTCATGCCTTTAATTGCTCTAAAAACCTTTTAAACACTGTAACATATTTAAACATATTCAGAGTTATTTGTTGTTCAAGGTTAATTCCTTAGTCAAATTTGTTTTAAAATGACACAAAAGGATAGCACATTATCATCTCATACTAAATGCTAATGTTGTAATTATTTTCTTTAGATAAGTAGATTTTTACCTGTAATGTTTACGTTAGAAAATTTTTGAAAATTTAAAATGTTAAATTGTGAAGTCATAGAAAGTTTGCTCTACTGTGACTTTAAGTAAATAGATTTCAATTTTTCCCTGGAATTGCTTTTTAATTTTTTACAGCACTGCAATGCTTTACCTACTTAATTTTATAATGTGAGTCATCAATAATGAAATATATTTGCTACATTCAGTGAAATGAAATGTGATGCTAAATTTTAAAATATTAATGGATTTTCTTTACATTTAGTATTTCTTCCCAGGTATATGACAATTCTCAGATAAATAAAAATGCTACCCTGAATCATTATACTTTTCCACAAGAGTGCTCTTGAAAGGCAAAAACACTGCCCATGATTAGTGATCTGCCTACATCTATTGGTAAAAACTAGAGAAACAAGATTTTTAAATATTTCCCTGAGAATTAACTAAACTTAAAAAATCACTTTGAAGTAAATGAATATTTCCATTAACCAGAATTATCTAATAGTAATAAAAGCTAAAACGTATCAAATGCTTCCTATGTGCCAGACAATATGTAAAGTGCTGAACATGTAGTTATTATTAATTGCACTTTACACAGTTACTATAAGCATGGAACTCTGGTGCCAGATGCCAGGATTTGAATCTCAGCTTTGCCATTTTTATTATTTCTGTGACTTTGAGCAAGATATTTGTTACTTAACTTTTTCCTCTGTTCCTTTTCTATAAAATGAGGTTGTTTATAAGCATTAAGGGAGTTAAGACACATAAAGCATTTAGAAGAATGCCTGGCACATAGTAAGTGCTTTGCAAGTTCTTGCTGCTACTATTACTACAGAGGACAAAACTGAGGCATGCAGAGATTAAACAAATCACACAGCTAGTGTCTCAGCCAGTGTGCTAGAGCATGTATTAACCAATATGCCTCTACTGTAAGAGACCATTGATCCTGGCGCCCCACTGCCAGCACCACGTATGCTCCTGACTTACCCTGTTCCTCTCACTGTTACCTCCCACTGCAGTTACCATTTACAGCATTGTTAGCCCTCTTCATCATCACTGGTTTATTGATCTCCGTCATAAGATTACTTGGGTTCCAGGACAGTATCTTATTTATTTTTGCTTTCCTAGCATATAGCAGGTACTTGCCTTGGTTAGCAAGGATTAACAAGGATAATTTAAAAGTAAGGGTATGTTAATCTCTGTAACTGTGCTTCAAAACAGTTTTTGTTATTCCCATTCTACAGATGAGTAAACTGAAATTCTTAGAGGCTACATCATCAATATCTCATAGCTTGGAAATAGCCAAGCTATTTGAAACCAAACCTGACTCCAAAGTCTGTGTTCTTTTTGCTATAGAACACACACATGCTTATGGTTGATTGTATGTTTACTGACTGAAAGGAGCCTGTGAAAATCCCATGGCAAAACATACCAGAGTGTCTTGAAGATAGATACATATAGATGGATAGATGGATAGATGGATAGATAGATAGATGGTTTATTTTTCATCCTTCAATAAACTAACTATTCAAATGAATATTGTTCTTTTCAAATAAATTTAGTCAAAATGTGCTCTTTTTTTCAATAAGATAAAAATTCTCTGACGATAACTCTTCTTGTAGAATTATTTTTGTGGAACATTTAAAAATGTGATCATGGGATGAATCTTGAGGGCATTGTGCTAAGTGAGACAAGTCAGAGAGAAAAAGATAAATACTGCTTGATATCACTAAGATGTGGACTCTAAAAAAGCCAAATCTGTAAAAACAGAGAGTAGAATTGTGGTTACCAGGGGCCGGGGTGGGGGGGCTGTGTGGGGATTGGAGAGATTTTTTTTCTGTGTCTATTATTTTAATATCACAAATATTGCCATTTGAAGCTGTAATCAGTTCTGAAAAGTTCTTGACAAGATAGTTTACAATCTCTCTGTCCTAAGAGATGTTTGAAATCCAGTGTGATGTGGTTACCATACTAAACAGCCCAGATCTGGACACTTTCACAAGCTCAGTGAAAAGTCTTATGGTGGATCATGCATATTTTAAATGCTGATTAAATGCTAATCATCATTTAAAATATCAGAACCAGGACCATGAATATTTCTGTTTGTATCTTCTTTACCTAATGCTAGGGATGACACACAGTAGGTCTATAGTACCTTGATGTATTTATTGAAGTATAATTACTTTACAATGTTATGTTAGTTTCTGCTGTATAACAGAGTGAATTAGCTATATGTATACATATATCCCCATAACCCCTCACTCTTGAGCCTCCCTCCCACCCTCCCTATCCCACCCCTCTAGGTGGTCACAAAGCACCGAGCTGATCTCCCTGTGCTATGCAGCTGCTTCCCACTAGCTATCTATTTTACATTTGGTAGTGTATATATGTCAATGCTACTCCCTCACTTACCCTGAGAAAACTACAATTCAAAAAGACACATGTACCACAATGTTGACTGCAGCACTATTTACAATAGCCAGGACATGGAAACAACCTAAATGTCCATCAACAGATGAATGGATAAAGAAGATGTGGCACATATATACAGTGGAATATTACTCAGCCATAAAAAGGAACAAAATTGGGTCATTTGTAGAGATGTGGATGGAACTAGAGACTGTCATACAGGGTGAAGTAAGTCAGAAAGAGAAAAACAAATACCTTATGCTAACACCTATATATGGAATCTAAAAAAAAATGGTTCTGATGAACCCTGTGGCAGGACAGAAATAAAGACGCAGACGTAGAGAATGGATTTGAGGACACGAGGTGGAGGGGGTGTGGAAGGGGAAGCTGGGACGAAGTGGAGAGCTGTTTTTTAAAGGTACAAACAGGCAACCAGTAGATAAATAAGTCCTGGAGATCTAATGCACAGCATAGTCATTATAACAAAAATAGTGTTATAAATTTCAAAGTGGCTCAGAGACTAGATCTTAATTGTTCCCACCACAAGAAAAGAAATGACACATGTGATAGAGGTGCTAGCTAACGTCAAGGTGGTAATCATATTGCAATATAGAAATGTATCAAACTAATACAGTTTATACCTTAAACTTACACAGTGCTATATGTCAATTATATCTCAATAAAAATAAATACAAAAAATGTAATCATGAGCAAATATTCAATTTAATTATAATTAACAATTAAGCCTGATTTTTTTCAGCACTAGAGATAACCAGAGTGAACCAAAGCAGGTGTGGTTACAGCTTTCAAAGCCCTTCCATACATATTGGGGGAGGCAGACATGAGTTATATAGTTGCACAGATAATATAAAATCACAACTGTGAAAAGGACTAAGAATATTAGACAATGGGAGTGTCTCATAAAGAGAATGAACGGCCTGTAGTTTTCTTTCTTTGTGACAACTTTGTCTGGTTTTGGTATCAGGGTGATGGTGGCCTCGTAGAATGAGTTTGGGAGTCTTCCTCCCTCTGCTATATTTTGGAAGAGTTTGAGAAGGATAGGTGTTAGCTCTTCTCTAAATGTTTGATAGAATTCGCCTGTGAAGCCATCTGGTCCTGGGCTTTTGTTTGTTGGAAGATTTTTAATCACAGTTTCAATTTCAGTGCTTGTGATTGGTCTGTTCATATTTTCTATTTCTTCCTGGTTCAGTCTCAGAAGGTTGTGCTTTACTAAGAATATGTCCATTTCTTCCAGGTTGTCCAATTTATTGGCATATAGTTGCTTGTAGTAATCTCTCATGATCCTTTGTATTTCTGCAGTGTCAGTTGTTACTTGTCCTTTTTAATTTCTAATTCTATTGATTTGAGTCTTCTCCCTTTTTTTCTTGATGAGTCTGGCTAATGGTTTATCTATTTTGTTTATCTTCTCAAAGAACCAGCTTTTAGTTTTATTGATCTTTGCTGTCGTTTCCTTCATTTCTTTCTCATTTATTTCTGATCTGATATTTATGATTTCTTTCCTTCCGCTAACTATGGGGTTATTTTGTTCTTCTTTCTCTACTTGCTTTAGCTGCAAGGTTAGGTTGTTTATTTGAGATGTTTCCTGTTTCTTAAGGTAGGATTGTATTGCTATAAACTTCCCTCTTAGAACTGCTTTTGCTGCATCCTATAGGTTTTGGGTCGTCATGTTTTCATTGTCATTTGTTTCTAGGTATTTTTTGATTTCCTCTTTGATTTCTCCAGTGATCACTTCATTATTAAGTAGCATATTGTTTAGCCTCCATGTGTTTGTATTTTTTACAGATATTTCCTGTAATTGATATCTAGTCTCATAGCGTTGTGGTCGGAAAAGACATTTGACACGATTTCAATCTTCTTAAATTTACCAAGGCTTGATTTGTGACCCAAGATATAATCTAACCTGGAGAATGTTCCATGAGCACTTCAGAAAAATGTGTATTCTGTTGTTTTTGGATGGAATGTCCTATAAATATCAACTAAGTCCATCTTGTTTAATGTATCATTTAAAGCTTGTGTTTCCTTATTTATTTTCATTTTGAGTGACCTGTCCATTGGTGAAAGTGGGGTGTTAAAGTCCCCTACTATGATTGTGCTACTGTCGATTTCCCCTTTTATGGTTGTTACTATTTGCCTTATGTATTGAGGTGCTCCTATGATGGGTGCATAAATATTTACATTTGTTATATCTTCTTCTTGGAGCGATCCTTTGATCATTATGTAGTGTCTTTTTTTGTCTCTTGTAATAGTCTTTATTTTAAAGTCTATTTTGTCTGATATGGGTATTGCTACTCCAGCTTTCTTTTGATTTCCATTTGCATGGAATATCTTTTTCCATCACCTCACTTTCAGTCTGTATGTGTCCCTAGGTCTGAAGTGGGTCTCTGATAGACAGCACATATTCGGGTTCTGTTTTTGTATCCATTCAGCCAGTCTGTGTCTTTTGGTGGGAGCATTTAATCTATTTACATTTAAGGTAATTATCGATATGTATGTTCCTATTGCCATATTCTTAATTGTTTTGGGTTTGTTATTGTAGGTCTTTGCCTTCTCTTGTGTTTCTTGCCTAGGGAAGTTCATTTAGCATTTGTTGTAAAGCTAGTTTCATGGTGCTGAACTCTCTCAGCTTTTGCTTGTCTGTAAAGGTTTTAATTTCTCCATCAAATCTGAATGAGATCCTTGCTGGGTACAGTAATCTTGGTTGTAGGTTTTTCTCCTTCATCATGTTAAATATGTCCTGCCACTCCCTTCTGGCTTGCAGAGTTTCTATTGAAAGATCAGCTGTTAACCTTATGGGGATTCCCTTGTGTGTTATTTGCTGTTTTCCCTTGCTGCTTTTAATATGTTTTCTTTATATTTAATTGTTGATAGTTTGATTAATATGTGTCTTGGCGTGTTTTTCCTTGGATTTATCCTGTATGGGACTCTCTGTGCTTCCTGGACTTGATTAACTATTTTGTTTCCCATATTAGGGAAGTTTTCAACTATAATCTATTCAAATATTTTCTCAGTCCCTTTTTTTTTCTATTCTACAGGCCAATATCACTGATGAAAATAGATGCAAAAACTCTCAATAAAATACTAGCAAACAGAATCCAACAGCACATTAAGAGGATCATACAACATGATCAAGTGGGGTTTATTCCAGGAATGCAAGGATTCTTCAATATACGCAAATCAGTCAATGTGATACACCATATTAACAAACTGAAGGAGAAAAAACATATGATCATCTCAATAGCTGCAGAGAAAGCTTTTGACAAAATTCAACACACATTTATGGTAAAAACCCTACAGAAAGTAGGCATAGCAGGAACTTTCCTCAACATAATAAAGGCCATATATGACAAACCCACACCCAACATCATCCTCAATGGTGAAAAACTGAAACCATTTTCACTAAGATCAGGAACAAGACAAGGTTGCCCACTCTTACCACTATTATTCAACATACTTTGGGAAGTTTTAGCCACAGCAATCAGAGAAGAAAAGGAAATAAAAGGAATCCAAATCAGAAAAGAAGAAGTAAAGCTGTCACTGTTTGCAGATGACATGATACCATATATAGAGAATCCTAAAGTTGCTACCAGAAAACTAGTAGAGCTAATCAATGAATTTGGTAAAGTAGCAGGATACAAAATTAATGTACAGAAATCTCTGGCATTCCTACACACTAATGATGAAAAATCTGAAAGTGAAATTAAGATAAAACTCCCATTTACCATTGCAGCAAAAAGAATAAAATATCTAGGAACAAACCTACCTAAGGAGACAAAAGACCTGTATGTAGAAAATTATAAGACACTGATGAAAGAAATTAAAGGTGATACAAATAGATGGAGTGATATACCATGTGTCTGGATTGGAAGAATCAATATTGTGAAAATGACTCTACTACCCAAAGCAATCTACAGATTCAATGTAATCCCTATCAAATTACCACTGGCATTTTTCACAGAACTAGAACAAAAAATTTCACAATTTGTATGGAAACACAAAAGACCCCGAAGAGCAAAAGCAATCTTGAGAACAAAAAATGGAGCTGGAGGAATCAGGCTCCCTGACTTCAGACTATACTACAAAGCTACAGTAATCAAGACAGCATGGTACTGGCACAAGAACAGAAATATAGGTCAATGGAACTGAATAGAAAGCCCAGAGATAAACCCATGCACATATGGTCACCTTATCTTTGATAAAGGAGGCAAGAATATACAGTGGAGAAAAGACAGCCTCTTCAATAAGTGGTGCTGGGAAAACTGGACAGCTACATGTAAAAGTATGAAATTAGAACACTCCCTAGCACCATACACAAAAATAAACTCAAAATGGATTAAAGACCTAAATGTAAGGCCAGACACTATCAAACTCTTAGAGGAAAACATAGGCAGAACACTCTATGACATAAATCACAGCAAGATCCTTTCTGACCCACCTCCTAGGGAAATGGAAATAAAAACAAAAATAAACAAATGGGACCTAATGAAACTTCAAAGCTTTTGCACAGCAAAGGAAACCATGAACAAGATGAAAAGACAACCCTCAGAATGGGAGAAAATATTTGCAAATGAAGCAACTGACAAAGGATTAATTTCCAAAATTTACAAGCAGCTCATGCAGCTCAATAACAAAAAAACAAACAACCCAATCCAAAAATGGGCAGGAGACCTAAATAGACATCTCCAAAGAAGATATACAGATTGCCAGCAAATACATGAAAGAATGCTCAACATCATTAATCATTAGAGGAATTCAAATCAAAACTACAATGAGGTACCATCTCACAATGGTCAGAATGGCCATCATCAAAAAATCTACAAACAATAAATGCTGGAGAGTGTGTGGAGAAAAGGGAACACTCTTGCACTGTTGGTGGAAATGTAAATTGTTACAGCCACTATGGAGAAGAGTATGGAGGTTCCTTAAAAAACTACAAATAGAATTACCATACGACCCAGCAATCCCACTACTGGGCATATTCCCTGAGAAAACCATAATACAAAAACAGTCATGTTCCAAAATGTTCATTGCAGCTCTATTTACAATAGCCAGGACATGGAAGCAACCTAAGTGTCCGTCAACAGATGAATGGATAAAGAAGATGTGCTACATATATACAATGGAATATTACTCAGCCATAAGAGGAAATGAAATCGAATTATTTTTAGTGAGGTGGATGGACCTAGAGTCTGTCATACAGAGTGAAGTAAGTCAGAAACAGAAAAACAAATACCATATGCTAACACATATATATGGAATCTAAGATTAAAAAAAAGAAAAAGGTCATGAAGAACCTCGGGGTAAGACGGGAATAAAGACACAGACCTACTAGAGAATGGACTTGAGGATATGGGGAGGGGGAAGGGTAAGCTGTGATAAAGTGAGAGAGTGGCATGGACATATATACACTACCAAACGTAAAGTAACTAGTGGGAAGCAGCCGCATAGCACAGGGAGATCAGCTCCGTGGTTTGTGACCACCTAGAGGGATGGGGTAGGGAGGGTGGGAGGGAGGGAAATGCAAGAGGGAAGAGATATGGGAACATATGTATATGTATAACTGATTCACTTTGTTATAAAGCAGATACTAACACACCATTGTAAAGCAATTATACTCCAATAAAGATGTTTACAAAAAGAAAAAAAGAGAATCAACGGATGAGGGGGTAGAGAAAACCTTCCTTCCAGAGGAAATTTCTGAAGTGAGAGCCTTATGGTGAGTAGGTGTCAATCAGGTAAAAGAGAAAGAAAGAATATTATTCCAGGCAAAGGAAACCAGTGTGCAAAGGTCTTGTAGCAGGACATCCTCTCTTCTGAGGAGGAGCTAAAAAAAAGTCAATAGAATAAAGAGAGTAAGGAGGAGTATGGTTCAAGAAGAGGCTGAGGGTAGAGGCAATTAATCAATTTAGTAAACATTTACTGGGAACCTGCTATATCCCTACTATTGCCATAGGTACAGAGAAATCACAAAGTGTTAAAGCACTTTTCACTCAAGGAACTACTGAATCTGTCAGAAGATGGACACACACGCAAACCCCTAAATATAATGTTATCGGTATTGTAATAGCGGCAAGAACAAAATGCTGTGGGAGTGCAATAGAGAGAATAATTATTTCTGATTGAGGAGGACCGAGAAGGAAGGAATTGTGGAGCCTCGCATTGAGTAATTAACATTTGAGCTGACTCTTAAACGCATTCCAGACAACAGCATAAAGAGGTGCGAGAGGTATAAATAATGATCGTAAAATCTATTAAATAATTCTTTTTGCTTCATAATTTCCAAAACGTGAAATGTTTATCGCATCTTTCGGCATTTCTCAACTTCCACCACTAGGTGGCAAACATTTCCAAACTATGGCAGCAGCCTGTACTGAACGTCAGAGCCTGTTGGGACATATTTTTGAGGCTGGCTCTCCAGCAATCACAAACCGAATAGTCTAAAACGTTCTCATTATTGTCATTTTGAGCACCTTGTCTGTTCTTATGAAATAAAAGATAGCAACAGGAACAAAATTGCATTAAAAAGTAAACAGGTTTTATTGGCAGAAATTAAAATTCTGTTCTTTTAACAACAGAACCTGCCACTTCAGGCTCAGAACAAGGCCAGAGAAGTGGAGCAGCCCCAACACAGATTTTCATCTCCATGGCAACCTTTTTAGCTCCATGCACAATTAAAGCTACAGTATCATTTTTTCAGGAAGAAAAAAAAAATGGACTACTGGCTCACATTCATTCTTTAAAATGAGTTGGAGAAATTAAATTGATTCTAATTAGTGAGGCTGACTTATAGGGAGGAGGGAACAAATTTGAAAATGCTTCACATAAGCAGCTCTATATTTCTCCTCCATCAGCAAATGAAAATAGTATTTTCTGCAATTTGATGTACTGACATTAATACTATCCTCTTTAGCTTTCTTTGACAACAGCTCTTTTGTGCCAGGCTTTCTCAAAAATCCAGCTTAATTCTCCTTTAGGCTATATTTATGGATGAAAAAAATCCATTCAATGCATTAGCAATTAGATATAGAACAGATGGTCTGGAAAGTGTTGGGACTCCCTCAGAATCCTGGAATAACCTCATCTCCAGGTCCTGTGCTCGTTTCCTCTTTTGAAGACATTTCTGGGTTTTTAGTTGTCAGTGAGAAAATCTATAGAGCTCATGTTCCCTCTGTCCTGAAGAGGGTTGTTCAGAATTTCTGAAGGGTTCAAAAAAAAAAAAGAGCGAGATCTAAAGGATTAAAAGTGAAACATAAAGTTTAGTGGAACAAGAATTTGGTATATGAAGAACAAATGATTGCTGAAGGATTTTATGACTTAAAGACTTTTCAATATTATCTATAATGACATTTGAAATAGAGTGAAGATCAGCTCATTTACTCCTTTAAAAAATTATTAATAAAGAAAGAATAATACTAATGGGACCTGAGCTTTCATATTATTTCATGAACGCAATAACATGAAAGACTTAGTTGAATTTAAGACATTTCTGAGATTCCTGAGGATGGGTTATAATAGAATATTATTCCATGAAAATCATAAACATATATATGTATTTTTTTCTTTCCTTTAGAGATACACAGGTATAGTTCTTCTTGAAATCAGAAAGATGGGAAAGAAGACTTCTCATGGACCCTTTCAGTCCCAGCATTCTACGTTTTTACAAGTGTGAAATGCAGGTACTATGGCACTGTTACTTCATTCTCTTCAACCATAGTTAACATCCTATAAAAATGGCTGAGAGAAATAGAGCAGCAGCCTGTGATCCAGCTCACTTGTGGGTAGATGCTATCATTGCTTTTAAAATGTACTATCGTTATCCCCTTTTTTCATAGACAAATTGAGACAAAGATTAGTTAAATGTCTTTCCCAGCACTAAGTCCACCATAGATGATATATGTTTCTGGCTGTCCAGCATGCCTTGGTTAACTACACTCACTTCATGCTTATCTAGAAGTAAATGAGGTGGCCCCTAACCCTGGCCCAAGAGCAGACATGGACAAATATGGAATTCCATCTCCTGGCCAAAATGGTGCATCCAGGAATGGACATGGGACATAAGCTTTGCCAGTGGAAATTGTTTATGTCCTGGGAAAGCGAACATTTCTTTTTGTTTGTGGGGCAAATGTAAACCTGGAATTACTGGTGGTCATTTTTTCCATCTTATAGGGAGAACTTGTCTTAAAATGAAGCCAACACAATTAAAGCAAAGAAAATAAACACTTTTACACACAAATAATTTTTAACACATTGATTTAACATACAGAGACATAGAGGCCTGGTTAGATTTTAACTGTGAAGTGAAGAAAGAAAGAGGAAATATGTCTAATGATACTGTCTAATGAGCTCTTATAGCTAGAGCCCGACAAACTCACCTGGATCCTTATAACTTGCAAGCATGTGGAGTTTTTAGGGGTTTTAATTATTAATTTTACCTTTTAAATTATCATGTAGTCAAACTGACTTTTTTTCCATGTACAGTTCTATGAATTTTAGCACTTGTATAGATTCAAGTAACCACCACAGTTATTAGGCTATGGAGAGAGTTCCTTCTGTTACCTCAAACATCTCCCTCATGCCATTACTTTTTAGCCACACCTCCCCGTACTCCTAACCCTTGGTAACCATTAATCTGTTTTCCATGTTTATAGATTTATCTTTTTGAGAATGTCGTATAAATACAATCACATAGTATACAACCTTTTGACACTGGCTTCTTTTCCTCAGCACAATGCATTTGAGATTCATCCAAACTGTGGTGTGAATCAATAGCTTGCTCCTTTCTATTGCTGAGTGGTATTTCATTGCACAGATGTATCACAGTTTATCCATTCACTCACTGAAAAACTTTGGGTTGTTTTCAGTTTTGGAGAGACTGCTATATAAGCTTTTGTGTACAGCTTTTTTGTGTGTGAACATAGCTTTCATTCCTCCAACAAGTGAGAGTTGCTGAGTCATGGTACATATATGTTTAACCTTATTAAAAACTGCCCAAGTGTTTTACATATTTTCATCACCAATAGCAAAGTATGAGAATTCTACTTGCTCTGCATCCTCTTCAGCACTTGATATTGTCAATATGTTTTGTTTTTGTGTGTAGTTGTATCTCATTATGGTTTAACTTCACATTTCTCTTATGGCTAATGATGTTGAACATTTTTAAAATATATTGATTTGCCATCCTTATAACCTCTTTGCTGAATGTCCAAACTATTTTCAAAATTAGTTTATTTTATTAATGTTGAATGTTAAGAATTCTTCATATACTCTGGATATATGACTTGCATTTTCTCCCAGGTTGTAGCTTGTCTTTTCATCCCCTTAAGAGTTTCTTGTACAGAGAAAAAGCTTTTAATTTTGATGAAGTTTCATTTATCATTTTTTTTCTTTTATGAATTGTGTTTTTGGTGTCATGTCTAAAAATTTTGCCTAACCCCAGGTCCTAAAACCTTTCTTTTATGTTCTCTTCTAAGCCCCTTAGGTGATTCTAATACAAAGTTAAGTTTGAGAAGAACTACCACTCTATCCAGGAAACATATATTCTATTGACTTTGATGAAAAATCTGACTTGAAACTAACCTACATCCACTGCTGGATTCAGGCAGAAACAAGTATATTTGGTCAATTTGCCAAACAGATCTTTGGAAATTAAACTATATGAAGGACTGAGAAACTTCCCAGAGAAATTCATGCTAAAAGACAAGAAAGCCAGACACACTCAGCCAATGATTGAGCTTTAAATTTGGGTGGGGAAGTATTTCTTAGTATAACATGACAAGTGTGGTGTATGAATTAGAGGTCAAAGTTCATTTCTAACCAATTTAAATATTCAGTTGGTCCAGCACTACTTATCGATAAGAACAGCCTCTCCTCCATTGAAAGTATTGATGCTTTAGTTTTCTATCAGGTGACCAGATTATGCATGAGTCTACAACTGTATCCTCTATCCTGTTCTATTGATCTCTTTGTTTACACTTACCCCTATACTAGACTGTCTTATTAGCTGCATTTTAATTATTGATAGGTCCCCAACTTTATTTTACTTGTTCACGATTATATTGGTTCTTTTATATCCATTGCTGCTTTGTGAAAATTTCAAAATCAACTTGTCAATTTACCCCTGAAAAATCTACCAGACTCTTTATTGAGATTTTATTAGCATGTATAGCTCATGAACATGATATATCCATTTATTTGACGCTTCTATAATTTTCTAAGCAGTATTTTGTGATTTTCATTGCACAGATCAAGCTTCATTAGCCCTCTGCAGATGGAAAGCACACTAATGAACTAAGCCAGAGAAGGACCTCAGGGCAGGAGGAGATCAGAAGTCAGTGAGACATCAGTGAACTCCAGGAAAGCTAGTGTCATATGGGAATCAGCTTCCTTCTTCTCAAGCTCCATTTACATTAAGAGTATATTTTTCGGACTTTCCTGGTGCAGTGGTTAAGAATCCGCCTGCCAATGCAGGGGCCACCGGTTCGATCCCTAGTCCGGGAAGATCCCACTTGCCACGGGGCAACTAAGCCCATGCGCCACAACTACTGAGCCTGCACTCTAGAGCCCACAAGCCACAACTACTGAGCCTGCATGCCACAGCTACTGAAGCCCGTGTGTCTACCGTGCGTCTAGAGCCCGTGCTCCACAACAAGAGAAGTCAGCGCGATGAGAAGCTGGCACACTGCAGCGAAGAGTAGTCCCCACTCACCACAACTAGAGAAAGCCTGCTCACAGCAACGAAGACCCAATGCAGCCAAAAATAAATAAATTAATAATTAAAAATAAAATAAATGATACCATGACCATTATTTTAAAAAAACAGAGTATATTTTTCTACTTGAAAATAATATTGTACTAGCTAGCCTAAGAATCCCCTTTACTTAGAGTCACTAACTGTAGATGTTAACCACATCTACAAAGTACCTTCACAGCAACACCTAGATTAGTGTTAGATTAAATCATTGACTACTATATCCTGGCCAAGCTGACAAAAAAAAAACAACTGTTATACCAAGAAATGACAACAGCCACCAGAAACTGGAAGAAACAAGGAATGGACTCTCCCCTTGGTCCTCTGGAGGTAGCGGCTCTGCCGACACCTTAATTTCATACTTTTAGCCTCCAAAACTGTGTGAGAATAAATTTCTGTTGCTTTAAGCCACCAAGTTTGTAGTAACTTGCTAGAGTAGCCCGGAGAAATTAATACAGGTGGTTTGGAACTATAGATTTAGAAATCATAGGCAAAATAGAAGGAGGAAGAAGAATGAGATGGAAGATGTGGTCTAACAGAAATGCAAGAGAAAAAATGTTTCAAGAGGTGGCCTATGCTATCAAATGCAAAAGAATGATCAAGCAAGATAAAGATTAAAAGATTTCATTAGGTTTAGCAACAAAGATAGCAAAGAGAATCTTTTTGAAAACAGTTTCATTTTAAAGAACAAAAGCAGATTTTTAACATGCAGAATGGTTACTGGTTAAACGAGGACTTATAAATGGTCATTCTACATCTCTATTTTGTGTTTTTCAAAATGCTTGAGTTTGAAGAGGAGGAGGGGTGTAAGACTGTAGTTAAAGAGATATGCAGGGTTCTTGAGGGAATAGGCATGTTTGTAATATAAAATTAGGCAAGAGACATAGTACCTTTTCCATCGTAAACATCAGGGAAGAATGAGTTCAGACAAATTGAACGTGGGATTTTAAGGAAGCTGCGGAAGATCTTGTGTGATGGTCCCTATTTTCTATTTTCTCTGCAAGTTTAAGGGGAAGTTATTTATTAAGAGTGAAGGGTGAAGCCTGGAGTTAGAAAGTTTTGAAATGAAAAAAAAATTTTTTTGTTTTGAACTAACCCATCTGGACAATGGGAGAGAAAACTGGTTACAAAAAATAATACAATATTTCTGCACAATGCTGAATATACATTTCTGTTTGAAAACTATCAGTTCATAGTGGCACCAATTTGCACATAATAAAGGTTCTTGCTATAATGCTCAGATTCCAGGAAAAAAAACAAAAGAGGACGTTTGGATTGATCTAGTGTTCGCATTTCATCAGTTGGGGACAATGGAAGGACAAATTAATGATGATGAGGACAATACAAGAGAATAGTTGAAATGATGGACATATTTCTAGGCTCAATAGGCGTTTTTTTTCATATATATATTTTTTGTCCCTGTACTCCAGCATCTAATCGGAAAAAATGAGATGCCATGCTGTCCAAGAAAGAAAAGCAGTCATGAAAAGAAAGCTTCCAAAAGGAAGCAAAGGGCAGAAAGAAATGGGGTGGGTTGGGGAGGTCATAGAAGTTAGAGAATGACAGGTATGATAGACTTGGATTATGTGTGTGGCTATGTCATTTTCTTCATTAAATTTAGATGTTTAAAACAATGATTATGCATGAATGCTTTTCTAGGGATATTTCTAAAGAGTTAGAGTAGGAAGTGTAGAGGCAAGCAAGGACAAAGCAATCTAACAAAAGTGAAGGCATTCCTACAACAGATTTGGTGTGATTCTCCCCTAGGGTTGCCAAATAAAACATATGATGCCCAGGTACATTTGAATTTCAGATAAACAATGAGTAAAAATTTTACATAAATATGTTCCAAATATCTCATGGGATATAATTACTCTTAAAAAGTATTCGTCCTTTATCTGAAATTCAAATTTAACTGGGTGTCCTATAGTTTATTTACTAAATCTGACAACTCTATTGCTCCTCCCTCAATAAAAATGGTTTATAGTCAATTTTGCCAAGGAGTAGAATTAAACAGCAACATCACCCCTGGGAGAGATTAAAGTGCTAGATTTTAAAAAAATGTTGCATTTATAATGTCTGTACCATGAAGTTTCTTGAAAAGGTATTCAAAATTTAAATCACAAGTGTGTGTGTGTGTGTGTGTGTGTGTGTGTTTTATTCTGAATTCTTCTTTATTTTATTATTTTCTTTCTACAAAAGAGATTATATTTGATAGTATATCCCAGAAATAAGTCTGATGCTTATTAAAGTATAACTGGATTGAAGCTCTCTTCAGATTATGACTGCTTCCCTTCATCCTGGAGATATCTAAATGAAATCTAAGTCATGAATGAGTGAGTACAGTTGACAGACTGCATGGTATGCCATGAAAGCCTACCCTAAGCAAAAAGGTTGGATGTCTGGAACTAAAGACAAAGAGAAAATGCCTGATGAGATCTTTTAAATTGAAGCCACTAAAGATGGCATAATAGAAATGAATACAGGAAGAGAATGACTCCACGTCAGACATTGTCCTAAGTGCTTCATGTGTATTAATTCTCATCACAATCTTATGGGTCAGATATTATTAATATCCACATTTTGTAGATAATGAAACTAAGAGGTCAAGTTCAAGATCACTCAGTTAGGAAAGAGCAGAACAAGGATTTGAACATAGGCATTTAGGCACCAGAACATGTGTTCTTAACCAATGAACTATACTTTTCTAATATACTCAGAAAAGCTTTAGAATGAAAAGATATTTAGGTAAACACTGTTACAAAAGAAAAATGGTCTTACATATAGGTGGACAGTAAATGTTGGTTAATTGATTGTCTAAAATATTCTCTATCCTCAGGGCAGCTAAAGCATTGTTCATTCTTCTATTGCAGCATTTATAACACTGTCTTGAATTTTTTTGTTATTTAGATATTTTCATGTGGTAAATGATGACCTCTTTTGCATTAGGAATCTGGTATTTATATTCTTATTCTTAGCTCTTAGCAGAATGCCTTGTACATAGCATTAGTGTGATTAATGTGTAAACAAATGAATACAAAAAAGAAAGAGTGAATTCTAAAATTTTAAGTTAGAATTCAAACTTTTTCTGTTTTGGAGGCATCCATCTTCTATAAATTTTTCTAAATATGCTATGAAATTAAGGTAGAAAAGGAGGTGGCTTTCTAGTGTGTAATGATGGAGAGCCAAAAGCATTGCAGGAATAGACTCTGGCTTGGCATATTTTATATTTATGCAGAAAAACTACCTCAAGTGCCTTTTTGTAGGTTTCCTGATAATGCTAATCTCATCTGATTAGTTGTATCTTAGAAATTGATGGGGGTAAGGGAAGATTATTTGGAGAAAAATAGATACTTCTCAGTGCAAATTGTAGAGGAAATCTTCAATTAAATTTGTAGCATTTCATCTTTAAGTACTAACATGAAAAGACTGTCAATGACACTGAAATTAAAAAATGGAAATTGTAGATTATATACATAATATATAATAATATATATCTTTTAAATATATGTATACATATATTTAAAAACTGTGTTAGCTATAGCAGTTTTTGTTAAAACAAGAATATGTTTAGGCCTCATTTATGTAATTAAAAAATAATTCTTAAAAGTCTAGCAGAAGTTTGTTATCAGTAATCTGCGCATTATATTTAATGTCATTAAATTAATTTACAATCATGGAGAACAGGTGATACACTCTGAGAAATGTTGGTTCTTAAAGATGTTAAAAGCTTGTTTACATGAAAAAAAATCTGATTGGCAAAGTGACACACACCGATAAAAATTCCAAAAATATGAACAAAAAATGAAAGCCTTCCTTAATTTGGGAGTGGGAGATGAGATGGGGTCAAGTATGAAAGGAGCATGAGTCTGAAATGTCTGTTGTAAATATTATTTGGTGATAAAATTCATACATTTTAGTAGACCATCTTGACTTGCATACTTCAAAATAGCCTTTCAAAATCATTTGTGTCCCTCCAAGGTGAATTACAGCATGTGACTGACCTTTCTCTCTTTCTAAAGAAAATACATTGTCTAAAACTAATGTCATCCTGTGAATTCTTCTGCATGCACAATGAACACTCTTTAAATATCTTTTCCTTCTATTGGCAGCTAATACCCATTACAATAAAGAAATGTCACTGTTTTGTTTCCAAACTGAGTAACTAGAAGTTATTCAACTTTTGTTTAACTTTTTGGTAAACATTTGGAAAACTAGTAAATTGTTCTAGACTTAATGTATCTTCTCTTAGATTATTTATTAGGAGTATCAGTTTTGAATCCAGAGATCACCTTAATGCTATCAAAAGCCATCATCAAAATGACCTGTTAATTTGAGACAACACAAGAAGAGTCTATTAATTAGGTTGGTTTAGCAATTGTCTACAATGCCAGGGCAGGGTATTTCACAGTTGTTTAAGGAGTGCCTCCTCCATCCTAGCGCTGTTTATTCTGGGGATACAGCAGCAAACAAGACCAGGTCTTCATGTGGCTATATCAATCAGAATCATCTTGTGTGCTATCCAGGGATTGACTCGATGGTAGAATGAGCAGACTTTAAGAAGACCTGCATTGATTGCCATCACTCTTTAAGGCTGAGTCTGGCATTCTTAATGATTTCTTTTTTAGAGTTTGCAGTCTTAATATGAAAGCTTTTGAGACTTTGGGTCGAGATGTAATTCCCCCCAATAAAGTGGAATATATAGGAAGAGTTCTATAGTTTCATATTATATATATACTATATAGTTATAGTTACATATTATATATAACTATATGTATAGTAACTATAACATGTATAATAATTATATGTAGTAATCAGAAGCTATGGTAAGGAAATGTTTTAAAATGTTCACCATCAGTACGCCAAACATATGGAAAAGTAAATCATCAAAAACGAACCATGAACACATAAGTTGACTCTTTAATTCAACATTTAACAACTATTTATTGAGTACTGTGCTAAAGGCCGAGTATAGTGTGGTAAACAAAATACTCCCTCTGCCTACCCTCCTAAAGCTTAGAACTTAGTGGAAGAGATCAGCATTAAAAACATAAATCAATAAGTAAACACAAAATGTTGAGTTCTACCATTAGTTGTGCAAATAAACAGATTGCAATTGCAAAGAATTACAGTAAGGCCTGGTTTAAATTGCAGGAGGTGGTCATAGCAGACTAGGAGTTTTGTCTGACCCATCTTTGCAATAAGGGATTTCTTAAAGACTCTGGCTGGAATTTATCATGTCGACATTATTATCTAGATATGGCTTTTATGTGTGATACAACAACTGTGTGCTTCAATCTTAAATTACCTTAAAATCTTGTATATGTCATAATAATCGCATCAAATATGATTTAGCTATTTAAAATTTCTACCCCTTTCTCATTAGTAAAATGAACTTGACCATATGACACATCTCTAGAGTTAATTAGTGATATGAGGTGAAATACAACTGATGACACATATGTACATTGGTTAATGTTTTATAAATTAAAATGATATATAAATCTTACTCTAAGCTGTATGTAGAAATTATCTGATTAAATATCTTTCTTTTCTGTCTTCTGGTGGAGAAATAAGCTTTCCCCAGAAAAGGCTGAGCAATATGGGGATGTTAGGCTTGGACAGATGTTTATATTCCCTTCACTTGGAGTTTGACAAGCAATACAACATGGAAAAGGGCTGTAATGGTGGACGAAAAGCGATAAACAGGAGGAATGAGAGAATGGAATAAATCTGGGGCTGATTGAGCTGCATGATGACTACTTTCAAAAAGTTTTTAGAAGAGTTTTCATAATGAGAAAGTTTCTGAATAATAATAATACAATAATAGCTTCCATTTCTTATATACTTGCAATGTGTCTGGCCCAGTGCTTCACAAAGACTTTCTCGAATTTCTTGACAACCCCATGGAGTCAGAATTATTATCTCTGCTTTACAAATATGGAACTGAGACTCAGAGAGGGAAGCGACTTGCCCAGTGTTACACAGTTCATCAAAAGGAAGAACCAGGATTCAAACCTATGTCTATCTGACTCCAAGGTCTTTTTGTTATATTGCATTGCCTCCTCACTGAAGGAGAACTGTTTACAATTTTCCTAAGATTTCTTGGCAATGTGGAAACTATTCAGGGCCTCGAAGATGTGGAATATGTCATTAAATGTGCAAATTGATTTGTGTTAAACGCAATGAGTGAATATTTCACAAATGGCTTCTTAAAGGTGCTATATTTAGTATTTGCATAGCACTATGACATGCCATGCTTTGGTATAGAGCAAATGTATTCCCATGAAAAATATTTATTGAACACTCCAGAGGCAAATGAAACCCCAAACTATGCTTTTTAAAAAAAAATTTTTTAACATCTTTATTGGAGTATAATTGATTTACAATGGTGTGTTAGTTTCTGCTGTATAACAAAGTGAATCAGCTATACATATACATATATCCCCATACCTCCTCCCTCTTGCATCTCCCTCCCACCCTCCTTACCCCATCCCCCTAGGTGGTCACAAAGTATCGAGCTGATCTCCCTGTGCTATGAGGCTGCTTCCCACTAGCTATCTATTTTACATTTGGTAGTGTATATATGTCCATGCCACTCTCTCACTTCGTCCCAGCTTACCCTCCCCCCTCCCCGTGTCTTCAGGTCCATTCTGGACTTCTGTGTCTTTATTCCTGTCCTGCCCCTAGGTTCTTCAGAACCATCTATTATTTTTTATTTTTTTAGATTCCATATATATGCGTTAGCATATGGTATTTTGTTTTTCTGTTTCTGACTTACTTCACTCTGTATGACAGACTCCAGGTCCATCCACATCACTACAAATATCTCAATTTCATTAGTTTTTATGGCTGAGTAATATTTCATTGTATATATGTGCCACATCTTCTTTATCCATTCATCTGTAGATGGATACTTAGGTTGCTTCCAAGTCATGGCTACTGTAAATAGAGCTACAATGAACATTGTGGTACATGATACTTTTTGAATTATGGTTATCTCAGGGAATAGGCCCAGTAGTGGGATTGCTGGGTCGTATGGTAGTTCTATTTTTAGTTTTTGAAGGAACATCCATACTGTTCTCCATAGTGGCTATATCAATTTACATTCCCACCAACAGTGCAAGAGGGTTTCCTATTCTCCGCAACCTCTCCAGCATTTATTGTTTGTAGATTTTTTAATGATGGCCATTCTACTGGTGTGAGATGATACCTCACTGTAGTTTTGATTTGCATTTCTCTAATGATTAGTGATGTTGAGCGCCCTTTCATGTGTTTGTTGGCAATCTGTATATCTCCTTAGGAGAAATGTCTATTTAGGTCTTCTGACAATTTTTGGATTGGGTTGTTTGTTTCTTTGATATTGAGCTGCATGAACTGCTTGTAAATTTTGGAGGTTAATACTCTGTCAGTTGCTTCATTTGCAAATATTTTCTCCAATTCTGAGGGTTGTCTTTTCGTCTTATTTATGGTTTCCTTTACTGTGCAAAAGCTTTGAAGTTTCATTAGGTCCCATTTGTTTATTTTTGCTTTTATTTCCATTTCTCTAGGAGGTGGGTCAAAAATGATCTTGCTGTGATTTATGTCATAGAGTGTTCTGCCTATGTTTTCCTCTAAGGGTTTGATAGTTTCTGGCCTTACATTTAGGTCTTTAATCCATTTTGAGTTTATTTTTGTGTATGGTGTTAGTGACTGTTCTAATTTCATTCTTTTATGTGTAGCTGTTCAGTTTTCCCAGCACCACTTACTGAAGAGGCTGTCTTTTCTCCATTGTATATTCTTGCCTCCTTTATCAAAATTAAGGTGACTATATGTGTGTGGGTTTATCTCTGGGCTTTCTCTCCTGTTCCAGTGATCTATATTTTTGTTTTTGTGCCAGTATCATACTGTCTTGATTACTGTAGCTTTGTAGTATAGTCTGAAGTCTGTGGCCTAATTCCTCCAGCTCCATTTTTCTTTATCAAGATTGCTTTGGCTATTCGGACTCTTTTGTGTTTCTATACAAGTTGTGAAATTTTTTGTTCTAGTTCTGTAAAAAATGTGAGTGGATTCCTTTTATTTCTTTTTCTTCTCTGATTGCTATGGCTAAAACTTCCAAAACTATGTTAAATAATAGTGGTGAGAGTGGACAGCCTTATCTTGTTCCTGATAGTAGAGGAAATGGTTTCAATTTTTAACCATTGAGAACGATGTTGGCTGTGGATTTGTCACATATGGCCTGTATTAAGTTGAGGTAAGTTCCCTCTATGCCTACTTTCTGTTGGGTTTTTATCATAAATCAGTGTTGACTTTTGTTAAAAGCTTTTTCTGCATGTATTGAGATGATCATATGGTTTTTCTCCTTCAATTTGTTGATATGGTGTATCACATTGATTGATTTGAATATATTGAAGACTCCTTGCATTCCCGGGATAAAACCCACTTGATCATGTTGTAGGATCCTTTTAATATGCTTTTGGATTCTGTTTGCTAGTATTTTGTTGAGGATTCTTGCATCTATGTTCATCAGTGATATTGGCCTCTAGTTTTTTCTTTGTGACAACTTTGTCTGATTTTGGTATCAGGGTGATGGTGGCCTCGTAGAATGAGTTTGGGAGTGTTCCTCCCTCTGCTATATTTTGGAAGACTTTGAGACGATAGGTGTTAGCTCTTCTCCAAACGTTTGATAAAATTCGCCTGTGAAGCCATCTGGTGCTGGGCTTTTTTTGTTGGAGGATTTTTAATCACAGTTTCAATCTCAGTGCTTGTGATTGGTCTGTTTATATTTTCTATTTCTTCCTGGTTCAGTCTCGGAAGGTTGTGCTTTTCTAAGAATTTGTGCATTTCTTCCAGGTTGTCCATTTTATTGGCATATAGTTGCTTGTAGTAATCTTTCATGATCCTTTGTATTTCTTAAGTGTCAGTTGTTACTTCTCCTTTTTCATTTCTAATTCTATTGATTAATCTCCTCCCTTTTTTCCTTGATGAGTCTGGCTAATGGTTTAGCAATTTTGTTTATCTTCTCAAAGAACCAGCTTTTAGTTTTATTGATCTTTGCTATTGTTTCCTTCATTACTTTTTCATTTATTTCTGAAATCTTTATGATTTCTTTCTTTCTACTAATCCTGATTATTTCTTTCCTTCTACTAACTTTGGTGTGTTTTTTTTTTCTCCTTCTTCTTCTTTCTCTAATTGCTTTAGGTGTAAGGTTAGGTTGTTTATTTGAGATTTTTCTTGTTTCTTGAGGTAGGATTTTATTGCTATAAACTTCCATCTTAGAACTGCTTTTGCTGCATCCCATAGGGTTTGGGGTCGTCATGTTTTCATTGTCATTTGTTTCTAGGTAGTTTTTTGTTTCCTGTTTGATTTCTTAAGTGATCTCTTGGCTATTAAGTAGTGTGTTGTTTAGCCTCCATGTGTTTGTATTTTTTACAGGTGTTTTTTCCTGGTATTGATATCTAGTCTCATAACGTTCTGCTCAGAAAAGATATTTGATACGCTTTCAATTTTCTTAAATTTACCAAGGCTTGATTTGTGACCCATGATATGATCTATCCTGGAGAATGTTCCATGAGCACTTGAGAACAAAGTGTATTCTGTGGTTTTTGGATGGAGTGTCCTGTTAATATCAAGTAAGTCCATCTTGTTTAACGTGTCATTAAAAGTGTGTGTTTCCTTATTTATCTTCATTTTGGATGATCTGTCCATTGGTGAAAGTGGGGTGTTAAATTCCCCTACTATGATTGTGTTATGTTGATTTCCCCTTTTATGGCTGTTAGCATTTGCCTTATGTATTGAGGTCCTTCTATGTTGTGTGCATAAATATTTACAATTGTTATATCTTCTTGGATTGATCCCTTGATCATTATGTAGTGTCCTCCTTTGTCTCTTGTAACATTCTTTATTTTAAAGTCTATTTTGTCTGATATGAGAATTGCTACTCCAGCTTTCTTTTGATTTCCATTTGCATGGAATATCTTTTTCCATCCCCTCACTTTCAGTCTGTATGTGTCCCTAGGTCTGAATTTGTTCTCTTATAGACAGTATATATATGGTTCTTGTTTTTGTACCCACTGAGCCAGTCTATGTCTTTTGGTTGGAACATTTAATCCATTTAAATTTAAGGTAGTTATGGATATGTATGTGCCTATTACCATTTTCTTAATTTTTTGGGGGGGTTTGTTATTGTAGATCTTCTCCTTCTCTTGGTTTCCTGGCCAAAGAAGTTCCTTTAGCATTTGTTGTAAAGCTGGTTTGGCGGTGCTGAATTCTCTTAGCCTTTGCTTGTCTGTAAAGTTTTTAATTTCTCTGTTGAATCTGAATGAGATCCTTGCTGGGTACAGTAATCTTGGTTGTAGGTTTTCCCCATTCATCACTTTAAATATGTTCTGCCACTCCCTTCTGGCTTGCAGAGTTTCTGCTGAAAGATCAGCTGGTAACTTTATGGGGATTACCTTCTATGTTATTTGTTGTTTTTCCCTTGCTGCTTTTAATATTTTTTCTTTGTATTTAATTTTTGATATTTTGATTAATATGTGTCTTGGCATGTTTCTCCTTGGATTTATCCTGTATGGGACTCTGTTTGCTTCCTGGACTCGACTGACTATTTCCTTTCCCATGTTAGGGAAGTTTTCAACTATAATCTCTTCAAATATTTTCTCAGTCCCTTTCTTTTTCTCTTCTTCTTCTGGGCCCCCTATAATTCGAATGTTGGTGCATTTAATGTTGTCCCACAGGTGTCTGAGTCTGTCTCAATTCTTTACATTCTTTTTCTTTATTCTGCTCTGTATTAGTTATTTCCACTATTTTATCTTCCAGGTCACTTATCCGTTCTTCTGCCTCAGTTATTCTGCTATTTATTCCTTCTAGAGAATTTTTAATTTCATTTATTGTGTTGTCCATCATTGTTTGTTTGCTCTTTAGTTCTTCTAGGTCCTTGTTAGATGTTTCTTGTATTTTATCCATTCTATTTCCAAGATTTTGGATCATCTTTACTATCATTACTCTGAATTCTTTTTCAGGTAGACTGCCTATTTCCTCTTCATTTGTTTGGTCTGGTGGGATTTTGCCTTGGTCCTTCATCTGCTGTGTGTTTCTCTGTCTTCCCATTTTGCTTAACTTACTGTGTTTGGGGTCTCCTTTTTGCAGGCTGCAGGTTCGAATTCCTGTTGTTTCTGGTGGCTGCCTCCAGTTTCTAAGGTTGGTTCAGTGGGTTTTGTAGGCTTCCTGGTGAAGGAAACTGGTGCCTGTGATTTGGACAATGGGGCTGGATATTATCTTTCTGGTGGGCAGGACCACGTCTGGTGGTGTGTTTTGAGGTGTCTATGACCTTATTATGATTTTAGGCAGCCTCTTTCCTAATGGGTGGGGTTGTGTTCTGTCTTGCTAGTTGTTTGGCATAGGGTGTCCAGCACTGTAACTTGCCGGTCATTGAGTGGAGCTGGGTCTTACTGCTGAGATGAAGATCTCTGGGAGAGATTTTGCCATTTGGTATTACGTGGAGCTGGGAGGTCTCTTGTGGACCAATGTCCTGAACTCGGCTCTCCCACTTCATAGGCATATGCCTGACAGCTGACCAAGCACCAAGACCCTGTCATCCACACAGCTCAGAAGAAAAGGGAGTAAAAAAAGAAAGAAAGAAAGAAAAAATAAAATAAAAAGTTTTTGTAAAAAAAAGTAATAAAAAAAAGAAAGAAAGAAAGAATAGAGCAACCAAACCAAAAAACAAATCCACCAATGATCACAAGCATTAAAAACACTACCAAAAATAGTAATATGGATAGACAGAACCCTAGGACAAATGGTAAAAGCAAAGCTATACAGACAAAATCATACAAAGAAACATACACATACACACTCAGAAAAAGAGAAAAAGGAAAAAATATATATATATATTAAAAAAAAGGAAGAGAGCAACCAAATCAATAAATAAATCTACTAGTGATAATAAGCTCTAAATACTAAACTAAGATAAACATAAAACCAGAAACAAATTAGATGCAGAAAGCAAACCCCAAGTCTACAGTTGCTCCCAAAGTCCACCTCCTCAATTTGGGATGATTTGTTATCTCTTCAGTTATTACACAGATGCAGGGTACATCAAGTTGATTGTGGAGATTTAATCCGCTGCTCCTGAGGCTGCTGCCAGATGTTTCCCTTTCTCTTCTTTGTTCTCACAGCTCCTGGGGTTCAACTTTGAATTCCCCCCCCCCCCGCCTCTGCGTGTAGGTCGCCTGAGGGCATCTGCCTTTCGCGCAGAGAGGACAGGGTTAAATGAGCGGCTGATTAGGGGGCTCTGGCTCACTCAGGCAGGGGGGAGGGAGGGGTACAGAATAAGGGACGAACCTGCGGTGGCAGAGGCCGGCGTGATGTTGCACCAGCCTGATGCACGCCATGTGTTCTCCTGGGGAAGTTGTCCCTGGGTCACGGGACCCTGTCAGTGGTGGGCTGTACAGGCTCCCAGGTGGGGAGGTGTGGATAGTGACCTGTGCTTGCACACAGGCTTCTTGGTGGCTGCAGCAGCAGCCTTAGCGTCTCATGTCCATCTCTGGGGTCCGCACTGATAGTCACGGCTTGCGCCCATCTCTAAACCTCGTTTAGGCAGTTCTCTGAATCCCCTTTCCTCGTGCACCAGGAAACAATGGTCTCTTGCCTCTTTGGCAGCTCCAGACTTTTTCCCGGATTCCCTCCTGGCTAGCTGTGGTGCACTAGCCTCCTTCAGCCTGTGTTCACGTGGCCAACCCCAGTCCTCTCCCTGGGATATGACTTCCGAAGCCCGAGCCTCAGCTCCCAGCCCCTGCCTGCTCCAGCGGGTGAGCAGACAAGCCTCTCGGGCTGGTGAGTGCTGGTCAGCACCGATCCTCTGTGCGGGAATCTCCCTGCTTTGCCCTGTGCACCTCTGTTACTGTGCTCTTCTCCGTGGCTCTGAATCTTCCCCCCCTCCAACCCCGTCTCCGCCAGTGAAGGGGCTTCCTAGTGTGTGGGAACTTTTCCTCCTTCACAGCTCCTTCCCAGAGGTGCAGGTCCCATCCCTATTCTTTTGTCTCTGTTTTTCCTTTTTTCTTTTGCCCTACCCAAGTACATAGGGAGTTTCTTGCCTTTGGGGAAGTCTGAGGTCTTCTGCCAGCGTTCAATAAGTGTTCTATAGGAACAGTTCCACATGTAGATGTATTTCTGACGTATTTGTGGGGAGGAAGGTGATCTCCACTTCTTACTCCTCTGCCATCTTGAAGTTCTCCCCAAACTATTCTTATGCTTTCACGGGTGGCTCTAAAATAGAGGTTTATACTTTTCATTGATTTGCATAGGAGCATAAGTATACTGTCCCTTTCCAACCCTTTTTAGTTTATTCTGACATAAGCAGTTTATGACATAATTTAACACTACATAATAACGGAAGTAATTTAATATGAAATGTTCAGAGAATCCTTAATGAATACTTTAAAAGTTATAAGGAAGAACAGTATCTGTTCCCACTTCTTTGGCTGTGCGAATCCTTTGGAGATTCTAAGGAAGTGCAGCATCATGAAAATTTAGCTGAGTTTTTTTATGAACCTGCAGCAAATCTTCACACCCAAAATGTTTTATGTGCCTTCGCAGGTATATTCGTTGTCCATTGCTACATAACAAGTTACCTCCAAAATCTCCTAATAAAATATGTGTCTCGTAGTTTCTGTGGGTCAGGAACCTGGGCACGGCTGCTTGGGCTCTCTGGCTCAGGTTCTCACACCATGTGGCGATCAAGGTGTAGGCCAGGGCCACGGTCATCTCAAGGCTTGACCTGGACAGAACTGCTTCCTGTTGGCAGGTCTCGCACGATCCATTTCCAAGGTCACTCATGTGGCTTTGGGCAAGCCCGATATCCTCACTGTCTTTTTGGAAGGAGACATCATTTCCTCCCCACATGGTCTTCTCCACAACAGGACAGCTTGCTTCTCCCAGAGCAAGATCTCCAAGCCAGAAAAAGTGCAGGATGGCAAACAAGATGGAAATTACAGTCTTTTTGTAAAATCCAATGTTGGGCTTTTCATCCCTTTTGTGCTCTTCTTGTTTCTTACAATTGAGTCACTTGGTCCAGCCCACACTCAAGGGGAGACAATTATATAAGGCTGTGGGCACCAGGAGGTAGAGATCATTGGGGCTCTTATTAGAGGCTACCTACCATACAAACCAACACTCACTAGATCATAAGGCAAACATTATTATCATTATTATTAGAGTCATGCAACAGCATGAATAACTTATGCTTCAACAGTAATTTACATTTTTCAAAGTATTGTATAAAAAGCTTACCATACCGAAGTCTGATGACATTTTTGTCAGTAGATAAAATGGGCATGTGTGAAATTCATTCAATGGTATACTGACACCTGTAAATCTGGCAAATGCTTACGTCCTGTGCTTAAGAGTGGGCAGTAAGGTAAAACTGAATCCATCTTGATATGATGCTAAGAAGTGCTGGTGTTCTTGCACATACCTTTGCAGTATAGATAACTTAGCTGAAAAGTCAAAAGTCTGTGACCTTGGGACTAGTTAAAGCTAAGTTGACGTCAAGGTGGTTAAGCCAATGACCTTGGCCTCATTAGCCCTGATCAAACGAGTGCTTGGTCCTAATACAAACAATGCCTGAGTACATCATGACTGTATGGCTTCCAGGTCAATGGTCACTAATATCAAGGATTAAAAAATATGGAAATGATAAAGAGCACAGTTTATAATAATTTTCCCTTCAGGAACATATTTCCTAAACGTATTATATTAAAGTTATCTGGGGTCTGTTGAACACCTAAATTCTAAATGTCTGATAAATGAAAATCCTCATTCAAAGTTGTATTACTCATCAATTCCGTGATGAATTCAGTAGTTTTCAACTGACAATATAAGGACTGTTGACACTGATAAAGGGAATTGGCTGAAGCTACCACGTCTCCAGAGTTTTTAAAAAGCCCTGCCTGATGAACAGATAGCTTGTCTGTTGATAGGGTGATGTGTTGCATGGGAGTATGAGCAAAGGTTCTTAATGCTGAATTCTAACTCTCTGGGAATGCTTTCTGAACTTTCTGAAATGCAATTTCCTCACCTCTGAATAAGGATGAACTCTATGACAGCCATGAAAATGTGCCTCCCAGACCCCTACTACAGGAAGCACACCAGGCTGAGGGTCCAGCTGTTCTGCTTTGAAACCCATGACTACGTTTGCATTGAGGCTGTGCTCCCATGGACCACCTGCATCCAATGAACGAATGTGATCTGATCGGGTACCAGGTCTTGTTTCAGGTTGTCAGGGGACTCTTCACCAGCAAACTTGGGCTTAAATACTCCCCAACTACCTTGCCAAATATTCCTCAAACTGCTTGGCACTCTTGGAGACTTCCACCCCGCCTTTTCTCCTTTTTCTTCTCTCAGGATCATACTCTCATTGCAGTCCTTTGGTTCCCTGCCTTTGCTAGGTCCCTTATCTATTAACCATGTCTTTTTATTTTCTGCATTCTAATGCTTTGACATCTGGGGCCTTGCTGAGCCTGGAAAGAAGGGCCCTCCCAGGATTAGCAGATTCCAAGAGATAATAAACAAGTTGTCACTGAGCTTAACTTTCTTTCAAATGTAAACCTCAATCTCGAGCCCGTATATCCAACTGCCTCTTTATTGGGCTCTTACACCCCAGGCCACTATCCATTTGCCCTAATCATCCCGAGGCCAGGTACCAGGCAACTGGAGACAGCCTCTAGGCTCCCGAGCTGCTGAAATTATTGAAACTAGCCAATTCTAAACCTGCTTAACTTGCCTCTGCCTATTCCTTGCCACAGAAACCACAATAAAGGCTTTTGCCCACATTTTCCTCCATTCCTTGTCTCCTGACCAACCCTGGTGCTCATCTGTGTGGCATGATATGCCTCCTGTTTCTAGAGAATTGTAACTATTATTTTCATGTCTGCATGCCTTACCATACCTGATTAAAACAAATCCCAGGTATTCTTAAAACAACGTCCTATTTCCTTTCACACAGCCATCTCCTTAATAGCATCCTTGCATATTTAACCCTCTCTTGGCATCTGCTTATCTGAGCCTCCAGACCAACTCAAACTGCCTGCTAAAAATGGTATTTAAAAAATACTATTAAAAAAGGAAGACATCATGTGTCTCCAGGGCCAAGGGACAACTCCATCTTGCCCTATCTTCAGATTGTTCCTGAAGAAGAAATCTATGTTTTTAAAATGTTCATTCAGATTTATCAAAAATGCTGTGAAGATCAAGCAAAATATCAAAGGGCTGGATGTGATTCATGGAGTCATAAAAAGGGCAGAGTAAGAGTGTGGAATTCCATGCAGAGGGTAAAGTCTGAGCAAGGCTGGCAAGTGAGAGCAGCCATGCTCATGGAGAGAGCATCTTTCAGTAAGTCTAAGGGTGAGAGTTTTTGGTGGGTAAGAGTGGCTGGACAGGTCAGCAGAGCCCAGATTAAGAAAGGTCTTGTCAACCATTTATGGAGTATGGACCTTAACCTTTCAAGGGTTTTAAGCAGTGGAATTAGATAGCTAGATTTACCCTTCAGAAAGAGCTTTTTGGCTGCAATATGGAAGAGGAATTCAAATGTGTCATGACTGTTAAATTGGAAACCATTACTTTCACCTCTTCGGAGATACCATTTTCTGTAACGATATGACAATAAAACGTGCTTTGCAGACCATGAACAACAAAATGGAGTCACTTATGTCAAAGGGATCTATAATGGAGCCAAGAGGCCATTAAGGAAGTAGAACTTACATATGTCCACACCCAGATGCAACATAAAATTCTGACTTGGTGAACTACAGGCCACCTGGAACTAATTTTCTTCACTCCCTGGAAACCACAGCTTAGCAACCAATCAGCTGCTGACAAGTAAATGAATGTCTGCTGGAATCAATCATAGTTCTGCAAAACAACTATGTAACTTCTCTGGGATGTCTTTGTCTGCTGTCTTTATAAACCTCCACCATTTTTCCTTCTCTCAGAGAACATTTGAGGTGCTGCTTGAATCTGTACCTCCTGAATTGCAATTCCTAAGACCCCAACTAAACCTTCGTGGTTTAGTTGCAATTCCTAAGACCCCGAACCTTCGCGGACAGGTTCAACCTAAACCCTTGAGCTATCTCTATTCTATCCCTCTCTCCCAAATTCAGTGCCCACCTCCAACCTGGCAGTTGACTGGAAAATACCCCCAGGAGTAGTGTAGACAGCTCAACACAGGAAAGAGAAAACACACACACAAACACACACAGGCACACACACATTGAGATCTATTAGTCATTTACTGCTGAAAAATTTTTATCCATAAACTTAGCAGCTTAAAATAACAACAAATATTATTACCTCACAGTTTTTGTGAGTCAGGAATTTGGGAAACAGCTTAGCTGAGTGATTCTGGCTCAGTGGTCTTGTAAAAGTTTGCAGTCACAATGTTGATGGGGGGTGCAGTTATCGGAAGTTTTAACTGGGGCTGGAGGATCCACTTCCCAGATGACTCACTAACATAGCTATTAGCAGGAGGCCTCAGTTCCTCCCAGATGGACCTCTTCATAAGACTCCTGGAGTGGCCTCATGACACGGCTGAAATGGGATATCGCCCCAACCCTGAGATGCCTGGCTATTATTATCAAAACCCTCAAAGTTTTAGGGTATACCCAGAGGAAGGATGAGTTCAGAGACGGAGATTTGAACTGAGTTAATCATCCCAAATTTGACCAACAAATCATTGTATTTGTTTAAACTTACAAGCAATCATTTGAGTAGGGTTATTTATCAGAAGACAGTCCGGGAGCTCAGAGTCTGAAATCAAAATCAGTTCTAGAATAAACTTCTATTTTATAGGAATGAGTTTTGTTAGCTGTCATCATTGGTTAAATAGATATATGATAGATAGGTGCTAGAGAATGTGGACTAGCTAAAGCTTATCCCTGGTCCCAGAGATTCATGGGAGACTCAGTTTTGGCTTGAGGAATTACCCCAAGACCATTTCAATGAGATTATACTACTATAGTATAATGAGACTACTACCCATACATCTACTTGGGGAACCAAGGATGTTCCAAATATCATGGTGATATCAATATGCATGAATTCTAGAGACCCAAGTTAAAAGAACTAAATAGGGGCTTCCCTGGTGGCGCAGTGTTTGGGAGTCTGCCTGCCGATGTAGGAGACGCGGGTTCGTGCCCCGGTCCAGGAGGATCCCACATGCCTCGGGGCAGCTGGGTCCGTGAGCCATGGCTGCTGGGCCTGCGTGTCCGGAGCCTGTGCTCCGCAACGGGAGAGGCCACAACAGTGGGAGGCCCGCACACCACAAAAAAAAAAAAAAAAAAAAAAGAACTAAATAATAATCTGAGTGCCATTTAACTCAAGACATTTGGTTAAATCACATTATATAAAGAAAGTCTTCATTATATTATGATTCCTTGTTTTAAGACAGAAAAACTGATAAACAATATAACATACTGAAGAGCATTACTCACAAGGAGACTCTGACTGAGTTCGAAACTAATCTCATGTCTATATTAGTAAATCACATGAAAAATTAACGATAAACTAATAATTTAACATTATAAGTGAGCTTAACTGCTAGGATGATTTTTCTGCCCCCAAATAGGCAGCTTACTATATAAGAAACTTGAAAGCACAAAAACAAACAAATTATCATTTCTCAAAAAAGCCACTCACGGGTTTCCCTGGTGGCGCAGTGGTTGAGAGTCCGCCTGCCGATGCAGGGGACGCAGGTTCGTGCCCCGGTCCGGGAAGATCCCACATGCTGCAGAGCGGCTAGGCCTGTAAGCCATGGCCGCTGGGCCTGCGCGTCCGGAGCCTGTGCTCCACAACGGGAGAGACCACAACAGTGAGAGGCCCGCGTACCGCAAAAAAAAAAAAAAAAAAAAAAGGCCACTCACATTAAGCATAATGGAATTGCACATCTTCTTAGCACAAAACCAGGACAAAGTAGTACTTTGATGTTTGTGAAATACACATCAACTTAATTTATTAAAATCTAAATAAAAAGTAAAATACAGATAATGAAGAACATAATTTCTCAGTGAAGATGACCCAAAAAATCAAATAAGCATTTTTAACTGTGTTTTCTGCATCACCTGAAAATTACTATGGTTTCTGTCTTAAATTGCTGCATTTTTTCAGTTCTGCAGAAGTTCTTCATGTGTAACTGAGAATATGTTTATAATATCTGCCAAAGCAAAAACTGCAATGGACAAAATTAAACAGGCAAAGAACACTCTATTCAAGGCTACTGCAATAGAGGAGAAAGGTCAGAGCTCAGTCTGAGCTCAATCTACTAAAACAAAGGATTGGAGAGTTTTTAAGAGCTGGAAGGGGAATGGTAGGCCACTGTGTCTGCTAACTATCTTTACCTAAAGGAAAAGTGAACTTCCTCTAACCTTCATGACAGGAGGTAGTTTTACAACTTGGTGTAAGATGCCCACTAAAGTTAGGCTCCTACCCTCTGGAAGCAACGGGAGATAAGGGTGCTCTCTCCCTTGATAATTGCATTTCAAAGGTATGACTCCCAGGTCTTTGAGAAAGATTGTCTTAGGAAGTCAAACTGGCAAAAGGCTTTTAACATTTTGCATCTCAAAGGGGCAGAGAAAGAATTTACAAGTTTTCTAAAGTAACTTAGTAAAACTCTAAGAAAAGAAAGGTCAAGGACCTCAAGTCAGGAAGAAACCTGTCTAAACTTGAATCAAGCTGTGGGGAAGGTTAAAGCTGTCTTGATCTTACCAAATCTATATTCACACATGTGTATTTGAGCTAATCTGTTGGCCTTTCACCAATAGTAGACTCTACTTCTGCCCGAGATTTCAAGTCCTTTTTTTTTATTCCAACTGACAATTCAACTGAAGGAGTTGCAGGGGTGAGGATCAAATGCCACATGCAGGGACTCATGATGGGTTTAAGTGCCTTGACATTTATTAGCGTAATCTAATGGGAGAGAATCTCTTCTGTTCTAACAGCTTCCGACAAGGCAGTTCCTCCTCTCAAATATCTGCTACAGTGTTTACAGCCCTCACAGGCAAGTCTTTTTCCATAAATCTAATTAAAATTCTTCACCTCCTATTTTAATGTTCTCCAACCTGCCCTTGGAAATCATCTCCTCTTTCTCTGTGCAACTATTCTTTGTACAGTATAGGTGAAACATGAATTTCTCCCATTGTATTCATTTTTTCAGGCTAAATTTTTCCTGTCCTATCCTATGTCTTTTTCATAGTTGAATCATGTTTGTGCCATCATAGGTTAGTAGAAATATTTGGGAGCCAGAGAAATCCAGTCTCTCATCCTGGGTCCCCCACTTTTTTCTAGCTAGGGAGCCTTGGACAAAATTTCGGAGTCCCAGTTTCATCATTGTAAAGTAGAGCCAATAAAACTTACTTTGAAAGAGGAAGATTAAATGAGGCAATGTGTTGAGCACAAAGCAGATGTCTAATAAATACTAATGCCCTTCACCTTTCTTCTTTTCTCAATCGCCTACTTTATTTTATTTATTTATTTATTTTTGCGGTACGCGGGCCTCTCACTGTTGCGGCCTCTCCCGCTGTGGAGCACAGGCTCCGGACGTGCAGGCTCAGCGGCCATGGCTCACGGGCCCTGCCGCTCCGCGGCATGTGGGATCTTCCAGGACCGGGGCACGAACCCGTGTCCCCTGCATCGGCAGGCGGACTCTCAACCACTGCATCACCAGGGAAGCCCCGCCTACTTTATTTTAACCTAACACACTGGCCACTGACTCTTCTATACTGAGAGGAGAGACAAAAATAATTCACCAATACATACAGTTTTTGAGCTACCATTTCACTGATGGTGATGAACTCCACATAAAAGTCGTATAATATATTGCGAAGATTTGGAAATATCAGTCAATCCTTTAATTTATTAGAATAATGAGGTAACAATGTTGGAAACCAAATTATGGTTTGATGTGATTGATTTTAAAGGGGAATTAGAAAAAACATTTTTCATTCAATCTCTCTTAAAAACAAGTTAAATCAATTTCTTTAAGTTCATGAAGGCCAAAAGGGCTTGTAGATTCATTTCCGCTCTCTGATAAAGAAAAATGTCACATGTAAATAGTGAGGGTATTTCCTCTGGTGAAGGGATATGGGGGAAGAAACTAGCTGATCTGTTACAGTGCAGATGCAGTACAGACATCAGTTTATGAACATCCCAAGTGATCATTCAACTCTTCCTTAAATCTAAAACAAAACAAATTCTCTTCTAAAAACTGAATGGTTTTTATCCTCATAAGACACGTGAGAATATTTCGATCAACTCTTTGGTGCTATGTTAACACAGGGTCAAAAACAGATAGGCAGCTGAGTAAAATGCAAATAAGCCTGTCCTTCCCAGAAAGCCAGACAATAGGTGTGTTTACTAAATGTATTATGTCCAAAATAGAATACATTGCCAGGGGCTCTAATAAGCTTATTGAATTCATTTTGATGAACTAATTATCTTGAAAATGCCCATCTCAACTTCCTTGATATTCAGAGTCATGTCCTCTTTATAGGGAAGTGTTAGACGGGCATCTGCTTCTGGTGCATTTCATCTTCCAGTCAACAAGGCATATATTGAGCATCTACCTGTGCAAAGCCATGCTTCAGTCCCTTTACTAGTCACTGTAAGAGACACAGGGATGTGGAAAACAAGGATGCTTTCTTAGGAAATTTAAAATCTATCTGGGGATACAAAATGTAGAGAGGGACCTATAATATCAGGCATATTTCACATTTCATTTCTTTCTTGAGAATCACCACATTATTGCTTCATTGCTTGACCATTACCTCTTACTCTCTATTAGGTAAGGCAATCAAATGCAGAAGAAAACTAAGCATGTGTATAAAGGCTATGAATTGCTAAAACTTCTCTTCAGTGATGTTAAGAAGTCAAAGGTAACTTGATTGAAAGGCACAGCTGGTATTGAGGAGAGAGAATTAATATCTGAAAAGGGAGCAAATGCAAATAAATATATGATGGATTTTATAAAATATGAATAAGAATGAAAGGGATTCACAGTCACGAAATAATGTAAAGAATATAATTACATTTCCTGAGGTCCAACCTAAAGTAATTTGGAAATGTAATATTGTCTTTTAAGACTGTTGGTAACTAAGTACTTGCTCACTGCTTGAAGCTTTTACTAAATGAACTTGATACGTGATAGCACAAAGTAAAGACCCTAACCATTTTTACACTAACATATGTTTATTTCATACTAAAAAGTTCAAACCAGTTCAGAGTGGAGGCCTTCATCATGACTGTCCGCTTCACATCAGCTTTTCCTGTTCAGGTAGGCTTTGCACGTTGCAATTTACATTGTAATTCCAACACAGCTGTCGTTCACCTTCATTTGATCTGTGGAAAATCAAGAACCAATAGTGGCGATAGCCAAACAAAGTAAAGCAGAATTTGAGACGGGGGTGATGTAACTTGACCTTCTCTTATGATACACACACCTGCTATTATCACTTGGTCTGGGTTAAATGCTTTTAACTGAGCAACCGATCTGGTGGCACAGTGTTGTGTAACAGAGAAAATTATCTCCGGAGCAAGGCTGTTATGTGCCTTCATTTCAAATGGCACCTAGGTTTATTCTCACAGACCGACTGAAAAAAATAATAGAATCTGATCTAATAAGTGCTAATTTCAAAACCTGCTGGCTAAGACTCAGCTGCTTGATAAATTGAGTTTAAACAGAACCAGTTAGAAGGAATATCACTTTTGGGGGAAAAAAAAAGCAAATTTCTGATAAAGATACCCTCAGACAGAATTCAAACCTAGTCCTTTGGAAATAAAAGTATTAACTAGCAATGCACATGCATCAAAAGCTAAAGTTGATAGAAAGGACCCTTCCCAAAGACCTACTAGGCTTATCCCCATAAAAATTTCACACACACAGAAGCATGCACCATTAAATATTATTATTTAACTAAAAACCTCTTTGAGCATAGCCAAGCCTCAGCACCTGACACTATATAAGATTCAAACAAGCCCTCTTGGAGAGGTGTGGGTTATGAAGGATAAAGACACGCCCCCTCACCCCACCCCAGGACCTGGCATGGCTCTTCCTGTGGCTGGAGTGGGAATATGGTGCTGCCTAGCCCCCATCCCCCCCAAGCACCTGGGCCTCATGAAAACTGAGGCTCATTGTGTCCCCCGACACTCCCCCCCCCACACACAGGGGTTGCCTTGAGAGTTCCAAGCTGTCAGCTCAACTGTAAGAACAAACACAAATTAAAAATAAGAGGTTTAACTCTCCCTGTTGAAAATGGGGGAGAGATTTCCATCCCCTCATTTCTCTTAGAGCATTTACCTTAAAAAATTTATCATTGAGGGTACTTTTGCATCCTTTTGAAATGTATAAAAATCCTTTTGAAAACTAGATAAAGTTCTTGCCAGGTTTATGAACCAGAATCATCTTTCTCAAGGGCCTAGGAGCCCTGTCTTTGAAATGTTAACACCAAAGGAGATAGCACCTCTGTTTCCCAGTTTCCGTGGAAGGGTAGGGACCTAACTTCAGTGGGTCCCTTGCTCCAAGTAGCAAAACTAACTACAGTCATAAAAACAAGACATTTTTTGTCCTCTGGATAAGGCAATTAGCCAACAACACCCCAACTAGGAGGACAATTTAGGATGAACTATATATGACAAACTGTGCTATCAAGTCCTCTTACTTGAGGACTAGTTATTATTCATCTTGAAAACATGTATGTGACCTCTGGACAACATTAAGTTCACCAACATTCTCTTTATAGGGGTCCCAGAAGGAGAAGAGAGAGAGAAAGGACACGAGAAAATATTTGAAGAGATTATAGATGAAAACTTCCCTAACATGGGAAAGGAAATAGCCACCCAAGTCCAGGAAGTGCAGAGAGTCCCAGTCAAGATTAACCCAAGGAGAAACAGGCTGAGACGCATAGTAATTCAACTGATAAAAATTAAAGACAAAGAAAAATTATTGAAGGCAACAAGGGAAAAATGACAAATAATATACAAGGGAACTCCCATAAGGTTAACAGCTGATTTCTCAGCAGAAACTCTACAAGCCAGAAGGGAGTGGCATGATATACTCAAAGTGATAAAAGGGAAGAACCTACAAACAAGATTACTCTACCAGGCAAGGATCTCATTCAACGGAGAAATCAAAAGCTTTACAGACAAGCAAAAGCTGAGAGAGTTCAGCACCACCAAACCAGCTCTACAACAAATGCTAAAGGAACTTCTCTAAGTGGGAAACACAAGAGAAGAAGAGGACCTACAAAAACAAACCCAAAACAATTAAGAAAATGGTAATAGGAACAAACATATCAATAATTACCTTAAAGGTGGATGGATTAAATGTTCCAACCAAAAGACACAGGCTTGCTGAATGGATACAGAAACAAGACCTATATGCATGCTGTCTACAAAAGACCCACTTCAGACCTAGGGACACATACATACTGAAAGTGAGGGGATGGAAAAAGATATTCTACGCAAATGGAAATCAAAAGGAAGCTGGAGTAGCAATACTCATGTCAGATAAAATAGACTTTAAAATAAAGAATGTGACAGGAGACAAAGATGGAAAGTACATAATGATCAAGGGATCAATCTGAGATGAAGATATAACAATTATAAATATATATGCACCCAACATAGGAGCACTTCAATACATAAGGCAAAGGCTAACAGCTATAAAAGAGGAAATTGACAGTAACACAATAATAGTGGGGAAATTTTAACACCTCACTTACAACAATGGACAGATCATCCAGAGAGAAAATTAATAAGAAAACACAAGCTTTAAATGACACAATAGACCAGCTAGATTTAATTGATATTTATAGGACATTCCACCCCAAAACAGCAGATTACCTTTTCTTCTCAAGTGCACACAGAATATTCTCCAGGATAGATCACATCTTGGGTCACAAATCAAGTCTTGATAAATTTAAGAAAATTGAAATCATATCAAGCATCTTTTCTGACCACAACACAATGAGATTAGAAATCAACTACAGGGAAAAAAACGTAAAAAGCACAAACACATAGAGGCTAAACAATACATTACTAAATAACCAAGAGATTACTGAAGAAATCAGAGAGAAAATAAAAAAATACCTAAAGACAAATGACAATGAAACATGATGATCCAAAACCTATGGGATGCAGCAAAAGAAGTCCTAAAAGGGAAGTTTATAGCAATGCAATCCTACCTCAAGAAACAAGAAAAATCTCAAATAAACAATCTAACCTTACACCTAAAGGAACTAGAGAAAGAGGAACAAACAAAACCCAAGGTTAGTAGAAGGAAAGAAATCATAAAGATCAGAGCAGAAAAAAATGAAATAGAAACAAAGAAAACAATAGCAAAGGTCAATAAAACTTAAAGCTGAGAAGCTGTTTATCTTCTTTGAGAAGATAAACAAAACTGATGAACCTTTATACAGACTCATCAAGAAAACAGAGGGAGAGCACTCAAATCAATAAAATTAGAAATGAAAAAGGAGAAGTTACAACAGACACCACAGAAATACAAAGCAACATAAGAGACTATTACAAGCAACTCTATGCCAAGAGAGTTGCTGGAAGACAACCTGGAAGAAACGGACAAAGTCTTAGGAAGGTATAACCTTCTAAGACTGAACCAGGAAGAAATAGAAAATATGAACAGACCAATCACAAGTAATGAAAATGAAACTGTGATGAAAAATATTCCAACAAACAAAAGTCCAGGACCAGATGGCTTCACAGGTGAATTCTATCAAACATTTAGAGAAGACCTAACACCCATCCTTCCCAAACTCTTCCAAAATCTCACAGAGGAAGGAACACTCCCAAATTCATTCTTCAAGGCCACCATCGCCCTGATTCCAAAACCAGACAGAGGTACTACAGAAAAAGAAAATTACAGACTAATATCTCTGATGAAAATAGATGCAAAAATCCTCAACAAAATACTAGCAAACAGAATCCAACAACATAATAAAAGGGTCATACAACATGATCAAGTGGGATTTATCCCAGGGATGCAAGGATTCTTCAATATGCACAAATCAATCAGTGTGATACACCATATTAACAAATTGAAGAATAAAAACCGTATGATCATCTCAATAGATGCAGAAAAAGCTTTTGACAAAATTCAACACCCATTTATGGTAACAACTCTCCAGAAAGTGGGCATAGAGGGAAACAATCTCCACATAATAAAGGCCATATATGACAAACCCACAGCAAACATCATTCTCAATAGTGAAAATATGAAAACATTTCCTCTAAGATCAGGAAGAAGACAAGGATGTCCACTCTCACCACTATTATTCAACATAGTCTTGGAACTTCTATCCACGGCAATCAGAGAAGAAAAAGAAATAAAAGAAGTACAGATTGGAAAAGAAGAAGTAAAACTGTCACTGTTGGCAGATGACATGATACTATACATAAATAAACCTAAAGGTGCTACCAGAAAACCACTAGAGCTAATCAATGAATTTGGTAAAGTTGCAGGATACAAAATTAATGCACAGAAATCTCTTGCATTCCTATACACTAACAATGAAAAATCAGAAAAAGAAATTAAGGAAAGAATCCCATTTACCATCACATCACAAAGAATAAAATACCTAGGAATAAACCTACCTAAGGAGGTAAAAGACCTGTACTCAGAAAACTATAAGATACTGATGAAAGAAATCAAAGATGAAACAAACAGATGGAGAGATATACCATGTTCTTGGACTGAAGGAATCAATGTTGTGAAAATGACTATACTACCCAAAGCAATCTACAGATTCAGTGCAATCCCTATCAAATTACCAATGGCATTTTTTTCAGAACTAGAACAAAATATCTTAAAATTTGTATGGAGACATAAAGGACACTGAATAGCCAAAGCAAACTTGAGGGAGAAAAATGGAGCTGAAGGAATCAGACTCCCTGACTTTAGAATATACTACAAAGCTACAGTAATCAAGACAACACGGCGAGGCTCCGGCTTCAGTCAGAGCACAGGGAGAGGACTGGAGGTATGAACACAGCCTGAAGGGGTTAGTGCACCATGGCTAGCTGAGAGGGAGTCTGGGAAAAAGTTTGGACCTGCCGAAGAGGCAAGAGACTTTTCCTTCCCTCTTTGTTTCCTGGTGTGCGAGGAGAGGGGATTAAGAGCACTGCTTAAAGGAGCTCCAGAGACAGGCGTGAGCCGCGGCTAACAGCGTGGATCCCAGAGACGGGCATGAGACGCTAAGGCAGCTGCTGCCACCACCAAGAAGCCTGTGTGTGAGCACAGGTCACTCTCCACACCTCCCATCTGGGGAGGCTGTGCAGCCTGCCACTGCCAGGGTCCCAGAATCCAGGGACAACTTCCCCGGGAGAACGCACGGCTTGCCTCAGGCTGGAGCAACGTCATGCCGGCCTCTGCCGCTGCAGGCTCACCCCGCACTCTGTACCCCTCCCTCCCCCTGGCCTGATTGAGCCAGAGCCCCCGAATCCACGGCTCCTTTAACTCCATCCTGTCTGAGCGAAGAACAGACGCCCTCCGGCCTACACACAGAGGTGGGGCCAAATCCAAAGCTGAGCCCCGGGAGCTGTGCAAACAAAGAAGAGAAAGGGAAATCTCTCCCAGCAGCCTCAGGAGCAGCGGATTAAATCTCCACAATCAACTTGATGTACCCTGCATCTGTGGAATACCTGAATAGACAACGAATCATCGAAAATTGAGGAGGGGGACTTTGAGAGTAAGATTTATTATTTTTTCCCCTTTTCCTCTTTTTGTGAGTGTGTATGATTCTGTGTGAGATATTGTCTGTATAGCTTTGCTTTCACCATTTGTCCCAGGGTTCTATCCGTCCGTCTGTCTTTTTTTTTTTTTTTACTTTTTAAAAAAGTTTTTCTTAATAATTATTTTTTATTTTAATAACTTTATTTTATTTTACGTTATTTTATTTTATCCTCTTTCTTTCTGTCTTTCTTTCTTTCTTTCTTTCTTTCTTTCTACTTTTTCTCCCTTTTATTCCGAGCCATGTGGATGAAAGGCTCTTGGTGCTGCAGCCAGCAGTCAGTGCAGTGCCTCTGAGGTGGGAGAGCCAAGGTCAGGACACTGGTCCACAAGAAACCTCCCAGCTGCACATAATATCAAACCGCGAAAAACTACCAGATATCTCCATCTCAACACCAACACCCAGCTTCACTCAATGACCAGCAAGCTACAGTGCTGGACACCCTATGCCAAACAACTAGCAAGACAGGAACACAACCCCACTCATGAGCACAGAGGCTGTCTAAAATCATAATAAGTCAACAGACACCCCAAAACACACTGCCAGACATGGACCTGCCCAGAAGAAAGACAAGATCCAGCTTCATCCATCAGAACACAGGCATTAGTCCTCTCCACCAGGAAGCCTACATAACACACTGAACCAACTTTAGCCACTGGGGACAGACACTAAAAACAATGGAAACTACAAACCTGCAGCCTGAAAAAGGGAGACACCAAACACAGTAAGATAAGCAAAATGAGAAGACAGAAAAACACACAGCAGATGAAGGAGCAAGATAAAAAACCCACCAGACCCAACAAATGAAGAGGAAACAGGGAGTCTACCTGAAAAAGAACTCAGAATAATGATAGTAAAGATGATCCAAAATCTTGGAAATAGAATAGAGAAAATGCAAGGAACATTTAACAAGGACCAAGAACTAAAGATGAAACAAGCAATGATGAACAACACAATAAATGAAATTAAAATTACTCTAGATGGGATCAATAGCAGAATAACTGAGGCAGAAGAACGGATAAGTGACCTGGAAGATAAAATAGTGGAAATAACTACTGCAGAGCAGAATAAAGAAAAAAGAATGAAAAGACATGAGGACAGTCTCAGAGACCTCTGGGACACATTAAATGCACCAACATTCGAATTATAGGGGTTCCAGAAGAAGAAGAGAAAAAGAAAGGGACTGAGAAAATATTTGAAGAAATTAAAGCTGAAAACGTCCCTAATATGGGAAAGGATATAGTTAATCAAGTCCAGAAGCACAGAGAGTCCCATGCAGGATAAATCCAAGGAGAAACACACCAAGACACATATTAATCAAAAAATAAATACAAAGAAAACATATTAAAAGCAGCAAGGGAAAAACAACAAATAACACACAAGGGAATCCCCATAAGGTTAACAGCTGATCTTTCAGCAGAAACTCTGCAAGCCAGAAGGGACTGGCAGGAAATATTTAAAGTGATGAAGGAGAAAAACCTACAACCAAGATTACTGTACCCAGCAAGGATCTCATTCAGATCTGATGGAGAAATTGAAACCTTTACAGACAGGCAAAAGCTGAGAGAGTTCAGCACCACCAAACCAGCTTTACAACAAATGCTAAAGGATCTTCTCTAGGCAAGAAATACAAGAGAAGGAAAAGACCTATAATAGCAAACCAAAAACAATTAAGAAAATGGGAATAGGAACATACATATCGATAATTGCCTTAAATGTAAATAAATGTTCCCACCAAAAGACACAGACTAGCTGAATGGACGCAAAAACAAGACCCATATATCTGCTGTCTACAAGAGACCCACTTCAGACCTAGAGAAACATACAGACTGAAAGTGAGGGGACGGAAAAAGATATTCCACACAAATGGAAACCAAAAGAAAGCTGGAGTAGCATTTCTCATATCAGAGAAAATAGGCTTTAAAATAAAGACTATTAGAAGAGACAAAGAAGGACACTACATAATGATCAAGGGATCGATCCAAGAAAAAGATATAACAATTGTAAACATTTATGCACCCAACATAGGAGCACCTCAATACATAAGGCAAATACTAAAAGCCATAAAAGGGGAAATCGACAGTAACACATTCATAGTAGGGACTTTAACATCCCACTTTCACCAATGGACAGATCATCCAAAATGAAAATAAATTGGGAAACAGAAGCTTAAATGGTACATTAAACAAAATGGACTTAATTGATATTTATAGGACATTCCATCCAAAAACAACAGAATACACATTCTTCTCAAGTGCTCATGGAACATTCTCCAGGATAGATCATATTTTGGGTCAAAAATCAAGCCTTGGTAAATTTAAGAAAATTGAAATTGTATCAAGTATCTTTTCCGACCACAATGCTGTGAGACTAGATATCAATTACAGGAAAAGATCTGTTAAAAATACAAACACATGTAGGTTAAACAATACACTACTTAATAATGAAGTGATCAATGAAGAAATCAAAGAGGAAATCAAAAAATACCTAGAAACAAATGACAATGGAGACACGACGACCCAAAACCTATGGGATGCAGCAAAAGGAGTCCTAAGAGGGAAGCTTATAGCAATACAATCCTACCTTAAGAAACAGGAAACATCTCTAACCTTGCACCTAAAGCAATTACAGAAAGAAAAACAAAAACCCACCAAAGTTAGCAGAAGGAAAGAAATCATAAAAATCAGATCACAAATAAATGAAAAAGAAATAAAGGAAATGATAGCAAAGATCAATAGAACTAAAAGCTGGTTCTTTGAGAAGATAAACAAAATTGATAAACCATTAGTAATACTTATCAGGAAAATAAGGAAGAGACTCAAATCAACAGAATTAGAAATGAAAAAGGATAAGTAACTACTGACACTACAGAAATACAAAGGATCATGAGAGATTACTACAAGCAACTATATGCCAATAAAATGGACAACCTGGAAGAAATGGACATATTCTTAGAAATGCATAACCTGTCAAGACTGAATCAGAAACAAATAGAAAATATGAACAGACCAATCACAAGCACTGAAATTGAAACTGTGATTAAAAATCTTCCAACAAAGAAAAGCCCAGGACCAGATGGCTTCACAGGCGAATTCTATCAAACATTTAGAGAAGAGCTAACACCTATCCTTCTCAAACTCTTCCAAAATATAGCAGAGAGAGGAACCCTCCCTAACCCGTTCTATGAGGCCACCATCACCCTGATACCAAAGCCAGGCAAGGATGTCACAAACAAAGAAAACTACAGGCCAATATCACTGATGAACATAGATGCAAAAATCCTCAACAAAATACTAGCAAACAGAATCCAACAGCACATTAAAAGGATCATACACCATGATCAAGTGGGCTTTATTCCAGGAATGCAAGGATTCTTCAATATATGCAAATCAATCAACGTGATACACCATATTAACAAATTGAAAGAGAAAAACCATATGATCATCTCAATAGAGCCCGAGAAAGCTTTCGACAAAATTCAACACCCATTTATGATAAAAACCCTGCAGAAAGTAGGCATAGAGGGAACTTTCCTCAACATCATAAAGGCCATATATGACAAACCCACAGCCAACATCAACGGTCCTTAACGGTGAAAAACTGAAAGCATTTCCACTAAGATCAAGAAGAAGACAAGGTTGCCTACTCTCACCACTATTATTCAACATAGTTTTGGAAGTTTTAGCCACAGAAATCAGAGAAGAAAAGGAAATAAAAGGAATGCAAATTGGAAAAGAAGAAGTAAAGTTGTCACTGTTTGCAGATGACATGATACTATACACAGAGAATCCTAACGATGCTACCAGAAAACTGCTAGAGCTAATCAATGAATTTGGTAAAGTAGCAGGATACAAAATTAATGTACAGAAATCTCTGGCATTCCTATACACTAATGATGAAAAATCTGAAAGTGAAATCAAGAAAACACTCCTTTTTACCATTGCAACAAAAAGAATAAAATATCTAGGAATAAACCTACCTAAGGAGACAAAAGACCTGTATGCAGAAAATTATAAGACACTGATGAAAGAAATTAAAGATGATACAAATAGATGGAGAGATGTACCATGTTCTTGGACTGGAAGAATCAACATTGTGAAAATGACTCTACTACCCAACGGGATCTACAAATTCAATGCAATCCCTATCAAACTACCACGGGCATTTTTCACAGAACTAGAACCAAAAATTTCACAATTTGTGTGGAAACACAAAAGACCCTGAATAGCCATAGCAATATTGAGAACAAAAGTCGGAGCTGGAGGAATCAGGCTCCCAGACTTCAGACTATACTACAAAGCTACAGTAATCAAGCCAGTATGGTACTGGCACAAAAACAGAAAGATAGATCAATGGAACAGGAGAGAAAGCCCAGTGATAAATCCACGCACATATGGTCACCTTATCTTTGGTAAAGGAGGCAGGAATGTACAGTGGAGAAAGGACAACCCTTTCAATAAGTGGTGCTGGGAAAACTGGACAGGTACATGTAAAAGTATGAGATTAGATCACCCCCTAACACCACACACACAAAATAAGCTCAAAATGGATTAAAGCCCTAAATGTAAGGGCAGAAACTATCAAACTCTTAGAGGAAAACATAGGCAGAACACTCTATGACATAAATCACAGCAAGATCCTTTTTGACCCACCTGCCAGAGAAATGGAAATAAAAACAAAGATAAACAAATGGGACCTAATGGAACTTCAAAGCTTTTGCACAGCAAAGGAAACCATGAACAAGATGAAAAGACAACCCTCAGAATGGGAGAACATATTTGCAAATGAAGCAACTGACAAAGGATTAATCTCCAAAATTTACAAGCAGCTCATGCAGCTCAATAACAAAAAAACAAGCAACCCAATCCAAAAATGGGCAGAATACCTAAATAGACATTTCTCCAAAGAAGATATACAGATTGCCAACAAACACATGAAATAATGCTCAACATCATGAATCATTAGAGAACTGCAAATCAAAACTACAATGAGATATCATCTCACACAAGTCAGCATGGCCATCATCAAAAAATCTAGAAACAATAAATGCTGGAGAGGGTGTGGAGAAAAGGGAACACTCTTGCACTGCTGGTAGGAATGTGAATTGGTACAGCCACTATGGAGAACAGTATGGAGGTTCCTTAAAAAACTACAAATAGATCTACCATATGATCCAGCAATCCCACTACTGGGCATATTCCCTGAGAAAACCATAATTCAAAAACAGTCATGTACCAAAATGTTCATTTCAGCTATATTTACAATAGGCAGGAGATGGAAACAACCTAAGTGTCCATCATCGGATGAATGGATATAGAAGATGTGGCACGTATATACAATGGAATATTACTCAGCCATAAAAAGAAATGAAATTGAGCTATTTGTAATGAGGTGGATAGACCTAGAGTCTGTCATACAGAGTGAAGTAAGTCAGAAAGAGAAAGACAAATACTGTATGCTAACACATATATATGGAATTTAAGAAAAAAATGTCATGAAGAACCTAGGGGTAAGACGGGAATAAAGACACAGACCTACTAGAGAATGGACTTGAGGATATGGGGAGGGGGAAGGGTAAGCTGTGATAAAGTGAGAGAGTGGCATGGACATATATACACTACCAAACCTAAAATAGATAGCTAGTGGGAAGCAGCCACATAGCACAGGGAGATCAGCTTGGTGCTTTGTGACCACATAGAGGGGTGTGATAGGGAGGGTGGGAGGGAGGGAGACTCAAGAGGGAAGAGATATTGGAACATATGTATATGTATAACTGATTCACTTTGTTATAAAGCAGAAACTAACACATCATTGTAAAGCAATTATACTCCAATAAAGATGTAAAAAAAGAAAAAGAAAAAGACAACATGGCAACATGGTACTGCCACAAAAACAGAAATATAGATCAATGGAACAGTGTAGAAAGCCCAGATATAAACCCACACACCTATGGTCAACTAATCTATGACAAAGGAGACAATGATATACAATGGAGAAAAGACTCTCTTCATAAGTGGTGCTGAGAGAACTGGACTGTTACATGTAAAAGAATAAAATTAGAACACTTCCTAACACAATACACAAAAATAAACTCCAAATGGATTAAAGATCTAAATGTGAGACAGGACACTATAAAACTCTTAGAGGAAAACATAGGAAGAACACCCTTTGACATAAGTCACAGCAAGATCTTTTTTGATCTTGAGAAATGGAAATAAAATAAAAAATAAACAGATGGGACCTAAGGAAATTTAAAAGCAAAGGAAACCATAAACAAGATGAAAAGACAGTCCTCAGAATGGGAGAAAATATTTGCAAAGCAATCAACGGATAAAGGATTAATCTCCAAAATATATAAACATCTCATGCAGTTCAATATTAAAAGATAAAAAACCCAATCATAAAATGGGCAGAAGACCTAAATAGACATTTCTCCAAAGAAGACATACAGATGGCCAAGAAGCAGATGAGAAGCTGTTCAACATCATTAACTATTAGAGAAATGCAAATCAAAACTACAATGAGGTATCACCTTACACCAGTTAGAATGGGTATCATCAGAAAATCTACAAACAACAAATGCTGGAGAGGGTGTGGAGAAAAGGGACCCCTCTTGCACTGTTGGTGGGAATGTAAATTGATACAGCCACTATGGAGAACAGTATGGAGGTTCCTTAAAAACTAGAAATACAATTACCATATGACCCGGCAATCCCACTACTGGGCATATATGCAGAGAAAACCATAATTCAAAAAGACACATGCACCTCAATGTTCATTGCAGCACTATTTACAATAGCCAGGTCATGGAAGCAACCTAAATGCCCATCGACAGACACAGGGATAGAGAAGATGTGGTACATATATACAATGGAATATCACTTAGCCATAAAAAGGAACAAAATTGGGTCGTTTGTTGAGACGTGGATGCGTCTAGAGACTGTCATACAGAGTGAAGTAAGTCAGAAAGAGGAAAACAAATATCGTATATTAATGCATATATGTGGAATCTAAAAAACGCTACAGATGAACCGATTTGCAAGGCAGAAATAGAGACACAGAGGTAGAGAACAAATGTATGGACACCAACGGGGGAAAGCAGGGAGGCAGCTGCGGTGGTGGTGGGATGAATTGGGAGATTGAGATTGACATATACGCACGAATATGTATAAAATAGATAACTAATAAAAACATGCTGTTTAAAAATAAAATTAAATTTTTTTTTTAAAAAAAGCATGTATGTGATGGGTTGTATGTGCTTGTGTAAAAAAAGGGCAGATTTCTGTCCTTGCAATCTCTTAGCAGATTGCCTGTGATGCACATTACACTCTCATTTAATGCTTATTTAATAATAAAAGTGGTTTGTTTCTCAACTCTCTTTGTGAAGAGGATACTTGGATTGGAAGATTTTTTTTCTTTTTGATTATATTTCCCTAACACAGGTAGGGTCCAATCGACCGCCTATGTAGCTGGAGTTTCAGCGGGGAACCCTCAGCCCAGATGACAGAGCTAAGATGTTTATTTACTCATCTACCCTGATCCCACCCCATTTTCCCTCCTTCAGTGTGAAGGAGATTTTGAGCTGTTCCTCTTTTCCTAAAATTGTACAAATATTCAGTGGCCTCTGTGCTGCCTTTAGACAGTAACCATGTTAGTCTCTTACATGTTAGATATTGCAGAGTCATTTATGAGCCAAAAAAATCGAAGTAAAACTTTGCTTATGTTAACATTTTTTTGAAAATAGAATTTTTATACTTGGTAAATCCTAATACCTCAGATTTTAAATTAATTAATTAATTAACTAATTTTGGGCTGTATTGTGTCTTCATTGCTGCGCGGGCTTTCTCTAGTTGCGGCGAGCAGGGGCTACTTTTCATTGCGGTGTGCAGGCTTCTCATCGTGGTGGCCTCTCCTGTTGTGGAGCACGGGCTCTAGGTGCGTGGGCTTCAGTAGTCGTGGCTCGGGGGCTCTAGAGTGCAGGCTCAGTGCTTGTGGCGCACGGGCTTTTTTGCTCTGCGGTATGTGGGATATTCCCAGACAAGGGCTCAAACCTGTGTCCCCTGCATTGGAAGGCAGATTCTTAACCACTGTGCCACCAGGGAAGCCCAATACCCCAGATCTTTAAACAGAACAACAAGTATAGCGACAACCACCAGCACCTCAAACAGTTTCAGACCTATTCCTCTGGTCAAACATGGAGAAAAAATTTCTCCCTTCTCCTTATTGTTTTTAATTGTAGTAAAAAACAAAACACATAATATGAGATCTACTCACAATAATTTTTTAAACGTATAGTGCAATATTGTTAACTACATGAGTATTGTTGTACAGCAGATCTCTAGAACTTTTCATTGTATGTGACATAAACTCTACACCCAATGAACAATAACTTCCCATTCCCGCCTGCCCCCAGCCTCTGGCCACCACTATTCTACTCTCTGCTTCTATAAATATGACTATTATAGATACCTCATATAAGTGTACTCATGCAGTATTTGTCTTTCTGTTGCTGGTTAATTTCATTTAGCATAATGTCCTCAAGTTTCATCCATGTTGTAGCATATGATAGATTTTGTACTTTGTTAAGGATGAATAATATTCCACTGTATGTATATACCACATTTTCTTTATCCATTTATCCATAAATGGACATATAGGTTTTTTCCACCTCTTGGCTTTGCAAATAATGCTGCAGTGAATGTGGGAGTGCAAACCTCTCTCTGAGATCCTGTGTTCAAGTAGGATTGCTGGATCATACAGTTCTTTTTATAATTTGTTGAGGAAACTCCATACTGTTTTCCATAGAGGCTGCACATTTTACATTCCTAACAACTGTGCAAAAGTGTTTCAATTTCTCTACATCCTTTCCCGCACTTATTTTCTGTGATTTTGATAATGGCCATCCTAACAGGTGTGAGTTAATGTCTGATTGTGGTCTTGATTTGCATTTCCCTGATGACTGGTAATGTTGATCAGCTTTTCATATACCTGCTGGCAACTTGTATGTCTTCTTTGAGAAATGTTTATTCAAGATTTTTGATCATTTTTAAATTAAGTTATTTGGGTATTTTTGCTACTTAATTGTATGAGTTCCTTATATATATTTTTTATATTAACCCCTTATCTTATATATGGTTTGCAAATATATTCTCCCATTCTACAGGTTTCCTTTTCACTCTGTTAGTTGTTTCCTTCCCTTTATGCAGAAGCATTTTAGTTTGCTGTAGTCTCACTTGCCTACTTTTGCTTTTGTGGCTTGTGCTTTCCGTGTCATAGCCAAGAAATTATTGCCAAGACCAATGTCATCAAGGTTTCCCCCTATGTTTTCTTCTAATTTTATAGTTTCAGGTCTTTCCCTTAAGTCTTTTTTTTTTTTTTTTCCTGTACGCGGGCTTCTCACTGTTGTGGCCTCTCCCGCTGTGGAGCACAGGCTCCGGACGCGCAGGCTCAGCGGCCATGGCTCATGGGCCCAGCCGCTCCGCGGCATGTGGGATCTTCCCGGACTGGGGCACGAACCTGTGTCCCTTGCATCAGCAGGCGGACTCTCAACCACTACGCCACCAGGGAAGCCCATCCCTTAAGTCTTTAATCCATTTTGAATTTATTTTTGTGTATGATGTAAGATAAGGGTCCAATTTCACTCTTTTACATGTGGATATTCTCAACACCATTTGTTGAAAAGACTATTCTGTCCCCGTTTATCAAAGATCATTTACTGTATATGCATGGGGTTTATTTCCTGGGATCTTTATTCTATTTCATTGGTCTACGTCTGTCTTTATGACAGTATCATACTGCTTTTACTACTCTAGCTTTGTAATATGTTTTGAAGTTAGGAAGCATGAGACCTCCAGCTTTGTTCTTTTATTCAAGATTGCTTAGTTATTCAGGGCCCTTTGTGGTTTCATATAAATTTTACAATTGTTTTGTCTATTTCTGCAAAGAACACTGTTAGAATTCTTACAGAAATTGCATTTAAAATGTAGATTGTTTTGGGTAGTAAGGACATTTTAATAATCTCAAACCCTTCCCAAAAAACTGAAAAGAAGGGAACACTTCCAACCTCATTTTATGGGGACAGTATTACCCAAAGCCAGACAAAGACACTACAAGAAAAGAAAACTATAGGCCAATAGACCTCATGAACATATATGTGAAAATCCTAAATAAAATACTAGCAAGCTAAATTCAACAGCACATTAAAAGGATCATACACCCTGTCAAATGAAATTTATCACTGGGAGGCAAGGATGTTTTCACATATGCAAATCAATGCATGTGCTTCACCACATTAACAGAATGAAGGGTAAAAATCACAAGATCATTTCAATAAATGCAGAAAAAGCATTCGATAAAATTCAACACTATTTTTTGATAAAAACACTCAACAAACTTGGAATAGAGGAAATTACCTCAACGTGACAAGAGTAATTTATGAAAAGCCTACGGGTAGTATCATACTCCACAGTGAAAACCTGAAAGCTTTTCCTCTCAGATGAGGAACAAGTCATGGATGCTGACTCCAACCACTTCGGTTCAGCATAATATTGGATGTCTTAGCTAAAGCAACTAGATAAGAAAAAGAAGAATTAAAATGATCTCTGTTTTTTTTTTTCTTTTTGCGGTACACGGGCCTCTCACTGTTGTGGCCTCTCCCGTTGCAGAGCACAGGCTCCGGACGCGCAGGCTCAGCGGCCATGGCTCACGGGCCCAGCTGCTCCGCGGCATGTGGGATCTTCCCGGACCGGGGCACGAACCCGTGTCTCCTGCACCGGCAGGTGGACTCTCAACCACTGCACCACCAGGGAAGCCCCGATCTCTGTTTTTAAATAACATAATCTTATGTGTAGTAAACCTTAAAGATTCCACCAACAGAATCATTAGAACTAATAAATGAACTTAGCAAAATTGCAGGATACAAAATGAATATACAAAAATCAGTTGCACTTATACACACTAACAACAAACTATCCTAAAAGTAAATTAAGAAAACAATCCATTTGCAATAACATCAAAAAGAATAAAACATATAGGAATAAATGTAATCACGGGGAAGAAAGACTTGTACAACAAAAACTACAAAACGTTGCTGAAAGAAATTAAAGAAGACACAAATACATGGAAAGAAATGTTCTCCCTTTTGTGTGGTACACGTTGGTACCCTATATGTTGATTAATCCTTATATTCAAACACATGTTTAGCCTGTTCAGCTCTGTCCAGAGTCATCTACATGTTAATGGAATCACTTTGCAATTGTCAGTGGGTCAAAAAGGCAACCTCTGGATTAGATGAAGCAGGTTAGGTGGGTGGCTTGAGGTGGAACAGAGAACCTGAAGAGGCACAGTGGAGAAAAGTGATGAAGAAAGGACTGGGAAATAAAGAATCCAGGGAAAGTACTGAATCTTAGGAAAAGAAAGAATTGATAAAGTTTATCTTGCTGAACCCAGCAAAATGGTTGCAGAAAAGTAAAATTTTCAGGACATTCTAGACCAAGGATTCAAAATCAAAATAGCCAATTTAGAGGTATCGGGGTAAGTTATGAGATTTACCTATTGCTTGAACCAGGAGTTATCACTGGAAGCAACTCAGAAAGGGTCCTGAGTAAGGAAAGGAGCAGTGACAGGTATTACCTAACAGAGTAAAGCCCTAGAAAAGAAAATCAATCTTATGTAGTAATATTAACTACAATGATACTGTCGATCTAAAATTTGCCTGCTTCCATGTAGTTTATGCATAAAGAATCTTTATTCAATTCCAAAGTAATTTCTACTATACAATTAATTGAGATTGTACTGATTCCCAAAGTCATTGAAAAGGAAGACCCAGGCCCTGTTCCTCAAGTCTGAAGAGGCAAAGTGTCCTTAGTCCTTTGAATGATGATTTTGCAAGAGACTAGTAGAAGAGTTGAATGCTTTAAAAAAAAAAAAGTGTTTTCAGACACTTGACCTCATTATCTATTATGCTACCTTTATCTTCATAATTTCCATCCTTCTCAATAGAGATTTTATTGTTACCCATAAAACTGTGTCCGGAAGAGACTGTGAAAGTCAACCTCTCCTACTACCATGTCTGATAAGGAAGGGACACTGTGAGAAAAGGTACCATAAGGGGACTACTGCTGCAGTCGGCAACATTGTTTCTCCTCCTATCCCTTGCAGAACCCCTTAATGAGCAAACAAAACTGGTTCTTACTCTTTAATTGATCTTTCCAAAGACCTCAGAATGAAAAAACTGCTGGCAAGCTCAGAGCCAGTGAGGATAATGGAGGAATTACTTACAAAAACAGCGTCAAATATTTGCTTCTCAAAATTGGAGGGTTAGTCTGACTTAGGAAAAATACCATATAATCAAAACCAAATTTGCTGTTTATGTTTGTGGCTAATTGAAATCTATTCATGAAAGAACTTTCTAGCTGCTAAAAAAAAAATCTCTGACGTGCAGTTGGATTTCTTATGACATATGTTTGTTATAGATATTGTCTGACTTCCCAATTTCTCATAAGACAGGCTTTAAAGAAAACACAAACTGCCATACTTGAAACTCTCCAACTGTGCTTTATTCATCATTCTAGCTACCATACAATTTCCAAAGTTCCAATTACAATGATTTGTGTTCTAAGGAGACAGCTTTTTCAGTTAGCAACTCTTTAAAAAGCATCAGTGATGCTGAGCAAACAGGTAACTTATTTGGCATGTGGGTTTTCTGACTCTGATGGCATTTTCTGTATCATGTCCATTGCTTCACAGAGAATTGATATTGAAGAATCAGCATGTAGCACTCAGTCAAAGAGCATGTAATGGTGATAATTATTTTATTGGTGTCCATGCCATGAATCTCTCTAGAAAGAACAACCCTCATTTTTAGTCATAAGAAAAAGATATTGATGTCCTTGAATAGGACATTTTAATAATAGTTTCATTATGCAGTTGAAAAGCATCTTGTCTTCCTCAAATATCTTCCCACACCAACTCATTTGATTCTCAAATCAACTTTTTAAGATAGTTGAGCAATTGTGACCTCTATTTTATAGATAATAATAATAATATCAACTTACATCTATATAGTGCTTTCTAGTTTGTGAGGTGCTTTTATTGTCCTTCACAATTACATCTGAGGTAGGTAGTATGCTCCGTATTTTCTTGAGTCTGTTGTTGAGAAAAGGCTTAAAAGGTTGCTCACACAGCAAGTTCCCAAGTATTTTTCCCTGTTACTGCTCCTACAGGTGGGCTATTATATCCTCTGGGAATTCTTTGAAGGATCACATAAGTGTTTATCAACAATAGTTTAGCTAACTTCAAATGTATTTGGAACTCTTTACTTAAGCAAACATTATCAGAAACTTTAAACAGTGTCTCAGTAACCCATGGCAAGATTGATTAACCATTCCAAGTGTGAATGTCAAATTTGTTAGATGTTAATCCTTAGGCAGAATTCCTCTTGGTCAGCAACTATTGCTTCTCCAATCTCAATGCTCCATACATATATGAATAGAACAAGAAAACTCTGTCTTTCCAGCGATCTGCAGATAAAGACTTACCAATAGCAAGGTCCAAGATTGGTCTGGGATCATAGTTTACATTTGTTTAATGTAAAATATATAATCTTATATCTGTTCACTCTAGGAGTGGTGATATTTGCTTCCTATAGAAGGTTGTGGTGAGTCAGTTGATGGTCAGGCCATAAGACGTGTGTTCTGAATTCGCAAAGCAGATGTTAACACCTGCCTTACCAATCCCTCAGCCAACAAATATTTGCTAACTTTCTACTATTTAACAGTTGAAGTACCAAGCATGTGAAAGATTTAAGCATTAAGCATGTATGAGCCAGAATCCTTGAATTGTTAAGAGGACGAAGAAAGCATATATGTGAAAATCATTTGTATTCCATAAATACTTATTAAACACCTACCTATTAAACACAGGCCCTGCCCTCACAGAATTTATAATCGCTAAATAAATAAAATGCTGCTATTATTATTACTAGTAATTCTTATTATTACCATAATATCATTTATTGCTAGTAGTGATATTTATGACAATAATTTATAAACTAATATTCAGATTAATACTCTCATCAGTATTTTTTCAAAAAGAGCAAATAGTAAGAACTAACTAGTTAATAACAGTCCACAAGATTTAATTCAATCTTTTCAAAGTACTACCCCTAGGCCTTGAAACCGTATCTAAATGTATTGGCTTTTTTTTATTCAAAAGGTGATATTTTGCTGTGGACCCTTGGATTAAATTCAATCTTTTCATGGTTATTTTCGAGGTGTGTTGTGCTAAATCTTGAAAATATATTTATTTAATCTCTTGGCTATTGTTTGGTGGCAAAAGATTTCTTTCCCCTGCTATGAGCAGTATTTATTTGCTTTGTCAGACATGAGGGTGAGGGCACTGAGTGAAGAATAGAGGCCAAAGGAGTGCGGACATTAGTGGGGTGCTGAAGTTCTAGTTCAACCTTGGTTGGAAGATGTGCTTGTGCCTGAAAGTAGGTGTAAGGATCTAGGCTGAATGTAGAAGCACAAGCAAGCAGGGTGTAAGTATAAGGGAGACCAGGTAAGTATAGGTGAAAAATAGTGCAGCCATATTTCCTCAGTGCAACGATCAGTCCCAGAAAACTAGAAACATTCAATCCACTGAGTGTCATGCTGCTGGGACTGTTTTTACAGATGACCTTTGCTCACCACTTGCCCCACAGCCTGCCCATTGAATCACAGCGAAGGCTGTGCACAATCTCTGCGTTTCTCGCTGAATTGTTGGAGATTGAGATCAGTCTCTATGGCAGGGGCGGGGCAGATGGGGACAGAGTAGGGGAAAAGAGGCACAGCCATACTTCACTCAGCACCAGTCATTTTTAGACCAGGCCCATGTAATTTTTGGTACCCTTCTAGGTCTCCCCAATTATTTACAAGCCTCTAATCATTCTTGTCTTCACTCAGTGAAGAAAAAAAACAGGATGGTGTTTTAGTCACACTCCATGCCACACCAAAGTAGGGAAGCTAAGTCACTGTGCTTACAAGAGACTAAGGGCCTTTTAATAAACCAGCTGTCACCCCTCCGCATGCACACACGCACGCGCACACACACACTTCGGCCTTAGTGGAGGAGAAGGCTCAGGGTCTCCCCTTGGCCCTGGCTGCTGATGCATGATAGACAGCTCCGACATGCCCCCTCCCACACTTCAGCTCTCTGAGCTTTGCTGGTCCTGCCCTGCCCTCACACCTGTGTCTCACTTCTGTCGTTCCCCTGTGGAACTGCGCCCTGAATGTGCATTTGACTCAACCTGACCTTGTTTGGTATTTATATAAACTCTGAGTTTCTGTTAGATGTCCTGAACTTCTATTGACTTCTTCCCTATCTTTACTGCTAATAAATAACCACCTTTCCCCACAACACACAGAGACACACACACACACGCACAAAGAGACACACACGCACGCACACACACATACACACACACATGCACGCAGACACGTACACATACACAGATCAAGAAGAGTCTCCAATTTTTAAATCCCGAGCTTGTTTTCATGCCATTAACGTCCTCCTTGCCATCTTGATCCGAACGTGACCCAGTTGGAGTGCTGGCCAATTTTACAGCTCCTTTGAGTCACATTTTAAGCCTCATTACTGGGCTTAAAAGGATTTGCAGCGCCTCCCACTCTGAAATATAAGCTTTTTAAACATAAAGTTCCACTATAAATAGAACTGCTCTGAAATTACATGTGGCACGTAATTAAGTGGTACACATTTAAGTCCTCAGCTGTTTTGTAATTCTACAGGACCTGACGGTGCTGCACTGAAATCCAGAAAGTACACTGCCCTTATTCTGGGCATCATCAAACCTGGGAGGAGGGCAGCCACAGATTGAGTTCACTGGGGTGTGGTATGAATAAGCAGCACTTGGAAGCAGGGGACCCTACACCAAATGCATTTTCCTTCTCCAGCTCAGAAGCATCATGACATCAGCACCTAGAATCTTGGCTTCACCTCCTGATAAACAGGGCCGGGCCTGTCCTCCTGCTGCCACAGTAGGCTGTGCATCTGCTGATAAGGATCAGAACAATTTATAGCTCATGGGAGAAGTGGAGCTTCTCCGTGGGCAGCAAATCTACTGACAGGCACATGGGCTTTTCTGTCTTTGGCAAGCTGGAAGCACGGGGCTAGAAGAGCAAGTAACAGATAGAAGAAAAAGCTGGCTAAAGTCTCTTACCTGTGACTGTACCTGCAGCTCCCTTTGCCTCTGCAGAGTGCCAACCACAGTTACATTAGCAGGCTGCTAGTGTGGTACCATCAATATTTAAAGGGGGAAAGGGAAAGGGAGGAGGGAGGGAGGGAAGCTCCAGAAGTCATTTTCATTTCTGAAAGAGGTCAGAGAGTATCTCGAGAGTATCTCCTTTCCTTCTCTCATGACTAATTGCTTTTGAGCCTTGGGACTGAATGCCAAGGCCTAAAATAGGCCTTTTCTGGGCAAGAATAGGAATGCAAACAGGAAAAGAGTGGGACAAAGAATAAAGGAAAAAAGATGTAAAGGAGAACAGAGCAAGGAGAAGACGAAGGGACGCGGAGGAGATGAGCATGTGGCAAGAAAAAAGAGTAAAGCAAAAGGGAAAGAAAAAAAGAGGGTGATCAGATGGTGAAGCAGAACAGAAAGAGAACTGAGTGGACCTGAGTAAAATCAAGCACTTGTTCAGTAGTCTTGGAGGAAGATTTTCCCATTTTCCTAAACAGGGGAAAAAACAGACATGAATGAGCATTTACCACTGTGAACATTGCTGAGTGCTACAGCATCATGGGAAGTACCTTGACCTGCTTTGGCCAAGGAAAGAAATTATAGAAACATATTATTTAAGTGCTGAAAGGGAATTTAGAGGTCATTTAATTCAATCTCTTATTCAGTGTAAGATTTCAGATAATTAGCTCTCCATCCTCTTCTTATAGATCTTTTAAAATGAGGGAGTCACTACCAGAAAAGTTGTTTGTGTCCATTTTAGATAATGTTCAGATATGGAAAGTTCTTCCTTCTTTTGAACAAGAAATTGCTTCCAAAAAATTGGGAAGCAAATTTTGTCACCCCAAAATGTGTCTCTTTGGCATGAGAGTTAATTTAGGTTGATTATTTTTAAGAAACAGAAGACCCAGGAAGTTTTTCTTGTTACCTCCTCCTTAACTGCCTAAAAGAATTTAGATAAAGGGCTTGTTGCAGGAATAGAGCTATCACCAGAGATGTATGTAAAGAATATGGGCTGGTGTGGTGGGGAAAACTCAGCAGAGCCTAGAGATCAGAGTCCACTGTGTCCATTGTCTCTGCTTGGCTCAGGAAACATTAATTTACCAAACATTTGCTTTTCCATGTCAAAGTGAATTGTCTGTCTCCCCTTTGAAGTGCCTAAACCACTACCCCTAACCTCCTCTTTTGTCTTTAGCTGAAGATGGTATTTAAGGTCAGGGTTTCTGCTATTTTGGCTAGTTACTCAGTTTTCCTGGGTCTCTCCCATACATACATGTTATTAAATTTTTGCTTGATTTTCTTCTGTTAATCTGTCTCATGTCAATTTAATTCTTAGAGCAACCAGAAGAACTTAGAAGGGCAGAGGAAAATGTCTTTCTCCTCAACACTTCCAATGGTGTACTTCTGTGGGCGCAAAGAGAAAAAATAGAAAAGAAAAAAGTAGAAGGAAGGGAGGGAAGGGAGGGAAAGTATATTGGAAGATCACATGATAACTAAAAAGAATGTATAAAGAAAATAAATGAATATTAAAAAGAGATGGAAATTGTGACTCTGAAGAAAAAGGAAAATTGAAAATAAAAGGAGGCTATACGAAGGTATCCACCATTGAAAGAGGAGAGATAGAAACAGAGAAGACTATTTTGTCTTCTAATTAATTTTATTTTAATATTTCTCTCATGACTTTTATAACTTTTCCAAATAGAACTTTATTGTTCTGGAGAATAATGGTAGCAGCTTAATTGTCTTTTTGTGTTATAATTCTGAAAGTGTTATTTTTCTCTAATTTTCCAAACACAGCCACAATCTCTACAATCCAGCTTTTGATTCAAGAATGATGAAGCTAAATTTGTGATTCTTCTGTCTAACATGGCCATTACACGGTTGGAGATACAGTAATTGCTTTTTTTGTTTTTCAAGTGTTAGTGATTTTCTGTACTATAAATAACTGGATGTTCTCAAGTTATTCATAAACAACTTCCATCTGGGGTCCAAAATTATAATGGGTTTGGCTTGATATGTATTTATGTATTGCCAGCATCTGACATCCATTAAAAAGAGAGATTTTATCTACTGACCTGTTCCTAGTCACATGTTCCTGAATTTCCAAATAATTTCAAAATGCCCTGTTCATTTGTGTTTCCTTAGAGCAAATACATCTTTACAGAAACAATATTCATTTTAAATTTATTCCCTACACAACAATAAGGAAGCCATGAGTACATATTATTACTGTAGAGGGAATCTCTTCACATACAACACACTAGATAAAAGAATTGCGAAGACAATGCTGCAATAAGGAGATTATTGCTTACTTGTGGGGTTTTTAAAAAGTTTGATTTTCCTATTTGTCAGAAATCTTTGAGTTAAAGAAACATTTGAGAGACCAGTACTGCTGATGAAGAAAAGAATGTTCTTAATATGTTATCCAAAGTAAATGCTTTGTTATGAGAACCCTCCAAATTTTATATAAAATTCTCTCATACAGCTCAAATAAACTCTTTGACTTGAAACTTACACAGAAAACTCCATGTGATTGTCTCATTTGGATGTTAACTGAACGAGAAAATATCTCCTGTGGTCTTTTACACTGAAACATTTTTCATCATTTGTTTTTAAATTTATAGTTCTTCATGAAAAATAGCAGCATATTGAGAAATCCAAAAAGAAATATTGTCTTCTCCAGTGTTAGGAGGACAGATTTGAAATCCAGGAGAGGAAAAACATTTTTTATCACCAAACCGAAATAAGCTATGAGATTTTCTTGTTTCAAGAGATATAATTCACTCACATGAATGCTAATGGTAAGTGAGTACTGTCATCAGATAAAGAGCTGTTCATATGCTGTAACTTTTGAGAAGCTCATAAGGTGTTATCCATGATGGTGGCTGAAAATTTTCAGGTTAAAGAGTATCTACACTACTGAAAACTACCATCTTCAATAACAAGATCTGAGAGTAAGTAAAAGTCATATTCTCCCACCCCAGGATTCAATCTGTCTGCTTCTTTCTACATTTGTATTTCTGACACCCAAATTGGGGATCTTATTTATGAAGTGCATGATGATTAGTATAGAAACTAGATTAATCCATATCAACATGGATATGCTGGCAACTTTTTCTTCTTTCCACACATTCTTTTCTCTGAGAGTTGAGTTGAGTTATATTGAAGAAGAGACCTCCCTACCTTTATCTCTTTCAATTTTCTACCAATGACGCTTTTTCCAAATTTTCCAAAATACTTTCTGCTGCCTTAGCTTTGTAGCCATTATCCACTTACCCTGTGATCTTGCCCAGCCACTCAACCTCTACGGCTTTTGTCTTCAAAGGACACCTTGCTAGGATTACACGTTAGGCTAGAATCTTCAAGATCCTTTCTAGAGCTTTTGCCATGTTGTATCTTGAAGTCTGGTCTACATCCATAATTACTCATTCATGTTTTAAAAATCCAAAAATTACAAGTTACGATCTGTAAAAATGTTCAGGGTGGAAGAAAAGAAGAGAGATACAAAGGATAACTAAATATTCTTGGTAAGGTGATTAGGTTGATCTATACTCATAGTGGTGTCATTTTTACAAAGACTATGAAATGGTTATTTTTATTAAAGAATGCTATGATGTTTATTTTCTTAAAACAGAATACTAACTCTTAAAAAAGAAAGCAAAATTGTGACATCAGGAATAATTTCTTTTTCTACTGAAAAATAACAAAAGGAAAAGCAATTTTTTCAATACAAGTACCCTGGAGTTGATATCTTCTTTTATTTAGGAGGCAACAGATAGGCTGCAAAGCATTTAAGGAAAATAAATTAACTCATTTTATATTGTAGGTATTTTTCTAGGAGCAGATGAAATAATACCGAATAGGACACAGTCCTGGCCATGGTTTCTTGGTATTAGTAATGTCAGGGAGGAAGAAATTTTCCTCTACCCTTCTAGGTTCTTCTGGCTGGTCTAAGAATTGAATTGGTATGAGACAGATTAATTAAGAGAAAGTCAAAGAAAAATTTAATGAAATGTATACATAGGAGAGACCCAGGAAAACTGAGTAACTCTCCAAAACAGCCAAAACCTTCACCTTAAATACCATCTTCAGATAAAGACAAAAGAGGAGGTTGGGGGTAGGAGTTTAGAACTTCGAAAGGGAGGAAGCAGTTGATATGGAGATGGAAAAGCAAGCGTTTGGTAAATAAATGTTTGCTGGGCCATGCTGGAGACACAGAATGGACTCTGATCTCTTAAGAGTTCCCTGCACCACACCTAGCCCATGTTCTTTGCAGTCTCTATTGATAGCTCTATTCCAGGAACAGACCCTCCATCTAAGTTATTTTTAGGCAGTTAGGGGGAAGGTCAAATTTTCTTCCTGAGTCTTTTGAGCTTTAATTGTTTTCAGCCTGAAATAATCAGCATGCCAGAGACTTTTTGGGGTGGCACATTTTGCTCCCCTATAGTAAGAAGTTCCAGACACTGTCCAAATGTTAAGGAAGATACTAGGCTTAATGCAATCAATAAATGGTAAATGAAAGAGCATATGGATGGCTTTGGGAATTTCCATACCCATCAGAAAAGTTGTATAATTCTAAAAGTCACTGGAACCAGAATTTGGAGAAAGCATTAGTCAGAGAAGGTGGTAGATATTACTATTGTCTCTAGCATTCCCTCACACTGCTTTATGTGGATATTTCTATGTTCTTAAGCCTTGAGAACGCCTGTCTGGTAGATGAACAAGAGCTTCAAATTTTATCCTGCTTAGATGAAGTGGGACAGACAATAGTAAAATGGCCTTAGATTTTAATGCCTACATTTAAAAAAAGTGTCAAAATGAAGTTGATTTTTTCAAGCCTTTAGCAGCAATAATGCACCACCAGCAACTCGACTTGAGGTCTTTGGTCAAATTTGTGACACTGCAAAACCTGTTTCCCACTCAGGTCTGATTTTAGAAAAAGGCACACACTCCATGCTGGATATGAGGGATTTCAGAAATAAGCTTGAACCAAAATGCCTGCTGCTGCAGCACTGGAAATTCATTTTTTTTAAAAATGTTGTTCTTTCATTCATTTAATCATAGTTCCACAGACATTTATTGATATACTACTGTGAGCTAGGCCTGTAGTTGACACTAGAAGTAAAAGATCCCATAGGACTGAGGGATGAAATACAGAATTGGAAAGATTTGGTAAAGATGATGATTAAGCTGAGTTTTAAAAGTGCTTGGGCAAGATGACATATATATTTCTACATTACTTCTGTAGGCATGAAAACATCAGATGGCCTGTGCTGAGCGGCCAGAGATTCTGGGGCAGCTAGACCACATTTGGAATTTGTAGGAAGGAGGAAAGGAATAGTCACTAAAATTCAGGGCAAGAGCTTTGAAATGGAAAGTATAAGTGCTGCCAACTTGTTCAGCAACAGTCTTTTTTGAGAGAAAACCATTCCTAGTAGTGAAGTGTTCAGGAAATTAAAACTTATGATACTTTTCATACAAACTCCTCCTGTATCAGATGGGTATGTCTTTTGCTATCTACTCCCGGCTACAGTTGCTTGATTCCCTAGTAGCCTTGACATGAGCAGAGCTTTAACCCACTAATTCTGTTACACATGAAAAGTCCTTCTCTGCTTCTGGGTATATTTCAACCTCCAGGGGCCTGTCCCAGGGAATAGCACCTGACAAGGGCTTTGTCCACATGCTGCCCATCAGTTAGCCAGTGGGCACGATGGGGAAGGAGACCCTCTTGGTGTGCAGTCAGGTGCTTGTGTCAGACATCCCTGAAGGAGATCTCGTGAAGTTGTATCTCTTTATTCCAATCCAATGATGAAACAGTGGGGTTGCATCCAGCAAAGAAGCAAATGATCTTTTGAAAATAACTGGTTGAGCATCAAGATGATACCACCTAGTTATAAAGCTAATTTTTAAACATATTTGATTTAAAACTATAGCTAAATACTCATAGTCATGGGGAAATGCTCATGCTATATTACTAAATGAATAGAGCAGTCTACAAAGCAATATGTAAACAACATTTTTTTTTTGGAAACTGTACATATAATTTGAATGTGTAAATATATGTGATATTGGAAGGACTCACAAAATATTTAAAGTGATAGTCTTTTGGCAATAGGAGTAAAAGTATTTTTCCTTTGTGATTTCGTCTGTTTTCAAGTGGTTTGTGTTGTTGCATTGAGGATTTTAATATCAGAATGCTATATACTTAAATAATTTGATGGAATTAAATAATACAAGGTTGGAATCATGCACAGGAGAAGCATATATCTGCATGTAGCAATGGTCATGGAAAAGTGGCCACCTGGCACCTTTAGAGTCATAATTTCATTTGGAATTGGAATTTTTTGTTATTAAAAAGTAAAATGTATCTGAAAACAATGTTTGCCTTCATCGAGTGAGAAGGAAAGCATCTCTAAAATCTTTTTTAGGCAAAATAAAGTTATGGTCTGTTCAGTCTGGTGTCCTTTGCTAACAGGTATTATAATAAAACAAGAACATGAATATGCATTATCTTCTGATTTTCTCTTCCTCAAATGTGCCATCAAGCACATTTTGTAGACCTCCCTGTCTTTTCTTATTTCAGAACACCAGATGGACATGGAAGTACACAGTGTGCTGTGAAACATTTACTCCTCCCACTCAAGATTTGTTCTGACAGATTCTAGTCCATAATTTCCCTTAAACTGCCATTAGGGAATTAACCCACTGCCAGCAAATGTAATGGTTGGTAACTTATTACAACAGAAACTAAGCTACTGACACTGAGTCAGGATTCTCAGAATGCTAACCTGACTCACTTTGGACCCATCTTGTATTTTCTATTATTAAAAACCCAATGGAATAAGTTATCATTTTGAAAAACTTTAGTTTGACATGAAAACATGGAGAGGTTAATGGAATTCTTGCTGTAGGTACACTTGTTGATATTATTAGTTTATGCTCTTGGAATAAATGCTTACACAGCACTATAGATTTTATCCAAAGTTGTATTTTCCTGCAACTCTCTTGGATGTTGTTAAAATGCTATGCTGCTTATATGGTACCTTCTCTTATATTTTTAATGCAAAATCACAAATAAAAGAGTAAGAATTTCTTTTTATTTGATTCATTTGTAAAGAATGCATTGTTCTTTGAAACTAGGTTGGAAAGAAATCTAATACATATTATCTTTCCTAGGGAAGAATATAATTTTAACCTCAGTATTAATTCTCAGCTATGGTTGATGCGAAATATTTTAAGCATCTTTCCCTCTGATATTATAAACAGCAAATGCAGGTAATAATTTCAAGTGTGGAGCCATTATTATGTTTCTACTGTAAATTACTGCCTGAGAGATTACTGAGGATTTTTTATAAAACATTTAAGCATATAAAAACACTTTTTCATATATATATATATGTATATGTAGTATATATATATATATACACACACAAACACACACACACACACACACACACACACACACACACACACGACATACTCACAGATCGCCATGTAACCCTTTGATTTTTCTACATAGTAAGGCTGAGTCTCTTTTTGTGAACCATCCCTTTTGGAGCAGGAAGGGACTCCTGGGGATAATGTAATCCAACCCTCTTATTTCCAGATGCAGAAATTGAGAACTTGAGAGGTTAATGATTTGCCACAGCAAACAACCAGTTAATGGCAGAGTCTGGTCTATAAATCACGTAGCTAGACTCCTAGACTGGGAGCTGGTAGGCAAGTTTGACCCTGCCTGCAAGTTAAACACTCCTGGATCACCAAGGTATCATTTTGTAAACTATTACTTTAAGTCATTAAGACTCTTTATTTCTAAGCATCTGAGAAGCAATTTCAGGAGTGGTGCCCTAATAGGCCTTGAGAGTTAATGGAGTTTCCCAAAGTGTCCCTTTTGGTCCTCAAGGGAAGTACACCAGCAAGAATAATCTAGTTCATTGTGTGCAAAGCAGCACAAAAAACCACATATTTTGAAAATAAAAATATCATCTTACATATGTATGCTTCTGAAAGAAACTCTAAAACACACACTGATGGTTTGTGTAACTTAGAAACACAAAGAGTGATAGCTTATTTTCTTTATGGAATTATTAAAAAGCAATCCAACACTACTATCCTTTTTTCTGTAAAAGAGTATCTAAAGTTGTTGATGAGGGGAATGCTGCAGAAATTAATTATTTTTAGATGTCAGCAAAGCATTGGATGGTCTTCTGTGATATACTAATGGAGAAGAACAAAAATGAATAATAGTAGAGTTATGTAGATACTTAGTTGATTAAATAATGATAACCAAGGAAATGGATTTATGTCACCTAAGGAAATCATTCACATCCAGCAAGCTTCTCGGCTTGAAAATATAGAGACAATTTTTTATCAGACACTATGATTATTATTATTCACTCTTGTTCCAAAAAGAAATTTGACATAGTTTGTAATGGTTCCCATACTAGAACATGAAAACATTATTTAGAACAAGAAAAGAGAATTGAAATGTGAGAAAATTTAAGCCAGAATGAGATTAGTACTCCCAACACATGCTACAAATGCCACTCATTCTCCACAGAGCCATGGAAAGTTCACTTCATTTCTTAATATTTCACAATTAAGAGAGAGAGTTTTAGAGTCAGGCATTTAGGCTTAGTTTCTCCATCTATGAAAAAGGGATAATAATAATACCTACCTCTTATGGTGAGATTGAAGATTAAATGAGATAATGTCTTTAAGATCTTCAACACAGCTCTAGATAAAGAGTATGTAGTTCAATTAATATTTCTGGAATCACCTCATTTATAACATTTATCAAATTATATGTCTTTTAATTATAAGTCTCTCATATCTATTTTAGTACTTGAAACATAAAAGGTGCTCCATAAATGTGTATTGAGAGAAAGAAATATGCAGATTACATAATGTTTTTACAGAGAGCCACTTTAGAAGATGGTAGATCAATGTCCATAAATTTTTAAATACACTGTAAATGTGGGCTTAAATGCTGAAGGGGAGTAAAATATGCCATCCCAAAATATGCCTCTTTGGCATATTGATTATTTTAAAGAAACTGCAGACACGGGAAAATCTCTGAAAACTGAGTAGAAGTTACCTTTTTGTACGAAACGTTTACATTTATTGGGGAAATCTCCATTTGTAAGAGCATCTTCCTTGCTGTACCAGGAAGAGGAGTGTATCTAAATCTCTAGAAACTATTATCAATGAAGAAGACTACAACTAAAATCTACATAACAATCATATTCTTGTTTACTGTGCTTTTCCTGATAACCTCTCAAACTGACTCCCTACTCCCAACATCTTCTTTTGTCTTTAGCTGGAGAGGTATTTAAGGTGAGGGCTTTGGCCATTTGGAGGAGTAACTCAGTTTTCCTGGGTATCTCCTATGGATTCTGGAGGTATACATATTATTAAAGTTTTGTTTGTTTTTCTCCTATTAATCTGTCTCATATCAATTTAATTATTAGACCAAAGAACTTAGAAAGGAAGAGGGGAAAACTTTTTCCACCCCTAAAGTTTTGGAGACCCAGATGGGACAATAAACCAGCTGAACACTGCTCATGCTGGGGTTGCTGCAACCGAGAGATCCTAGGACCTCTAACAGAAGCATGCAGAAGGTAAGAATTCTTACCACATCTGTCTCCCAGACCTCAGTCTCCAGAGTCTGATGTGAGAGTGGTGAAATTCCTTTTCTTTATCTAAATTTAGATTAGCAGGAGAAAGTATTTGTGGAATTAGTTTCTTGGGTATAGCTACTTGGGTATTTGATGAATACTCTTGGCTTTTATTGATCCATTTTCTCTCAGAGATAGTCACTGTTTTTCTTTGTCTCTCTCTCTCTTGTGTTATTTGTCATCCTTTTCTATGTCCTAAGAGTTTGGCTTTGTCACCAGTGAGAATATCTCTCTGGTCTTTGCCAGCTGGTAGGTACACATATCAACATGCACTTGGTCTCCCGTCAAATAGACTGGGGTTCTGAGACATGAAGTCACAAGCAGCACTCTTTGTCCAACTGTGTCACAGGGAAGTTTATCATTAGAGGTCCTGGTTCATAAAGGGCTTTTGTCATCTCAGCCTTTGCTGTTTGTTAGTGCTGGAAAAGTCCCATTTTAGTAGCACCTGCCTGGTGTCACAGATTAGCAGATTTGCAACTGGAGGCATATCACATTCTCATTGGAAACTGGAGACAGTGTTCTCACTACACCATTTTTCCACCTTTAAAAATGAAGGTCTTTCTTTCTTAGACAATCTTTGTGAGTGAACTTCCTGGATCTTGTGAGGGCTGCATCTTTTGCACTCTCTTGTGGGATGCCTCTTATGTACTTGGTTAAGCCATTAAAAAGGCCTATTGATTTGGGTCACTATTAAGATCCAACTTGTCAATGGTCAGATAATGGATCCCTTGAATTGGAAATTTAATTAACGTTTTTTTGGAAGGAGCGCTTGTCCTAGACAGTTGTCTTATTGGTCCCTTGGTAAGACCAAGTTAAAAAAAATGGATATAAAGACATATAAAGGCTAGCTTTAGGGACTCCTTTAATAATATGAAAGAACAGAAATTATAGTTAGAACAAAAAAAATAAACTCCACATTCAATGTAAATTTCCCCTTCTAAAAATCCAAAAAGTCACCTTCTAGGGTACCTAGGATATTTTATGTCTAAGAACTGCAATCCCAGAAACTGTAGATATCTACAAAAATGGCAAAATCTTACTAAGTTTATTTTGTGTCATGAGAACTTGGCTCTGTAATTGTCAGGTTGGAGGCTCCGAAATATGTCTAGACAGAAATGTGAATTGAACTTCATTTGTGGCTGGTGTCCTACCAAATTGTTGCTAGCCCTCAGGGGAATTATAACGTAGAATTACAATGGCCATTATGAAGAATGTTTCAATTAGATAAGATCATATAAGAAGTACACTTAAAAGTGAGGGTTTCTAAACCAAACAAATAGAATGTGATGCCTATTTTAATTGGTATGTAGAAGCCTCCAAAATCCTTCGAAATTCCAAAGTACCTTCATTGAAAGATTTGTTATAAAAGGGTAGTGAAAAGTTAAAGATATGAGGTATCTAAAACAAAGACTGTAAGATTGATATAAATCTTACTGTTCCTCTTCACTGCCAAAAACAAAACAGAATTAGGAAACCTGTAAATTTCTGTTTTTATTAATTAAAAAGTCTTTTTCAAAAGCACAGGTTGTGATTAATCTAGATTGATAACAATCCACATGAAAAATTTGGGGGTTTAATTAGACATCAAGCCAATACAGGCTAACAGTCTTAAACTGCTAAAAATGCACTGGATTATTATTAATAATAACAGCACTTATTGAGATACATATATTAGGCCATTCAATCCTTATGACTACACAGAGATATTGATAGTTTGCAGATTAGGAAAGAGTGGATTAGAATGGATCATTTGTTTTTTAGGGACACACAGCTATCTTTCAAATTCTGAATCTAACACCCACTGGCTTAATCACACACTATATGCACTTTGCATGTGACATGGTATTTAGACCAAGGTGAGAAAGGCTTACTGCATGCTGTAGTGGTAGGTGCTCATTTAAAACTATACTGACATACTGAATGATCCAGAAAAGGGGTTACCTCACATGAGAACACTTGATCAGGCAGAGATTTATCACTTAGAAGAGAAGATTTTTTTAATTGGGGTATAGCTGATTTACAATATTATATAAGTTTTAACTATACAACATAGTGATTCACAATTTTTAAAGGTTATGCTCCATTTATAGTTATTATAACATATTAGCTATATTCCCTGTGCTGTACAATATACCCTTGTAGCTTATTTTATATGTAGTAGTGTGTATCTCTTAATCCCCTACTCCTATATGGCCCCTCCTTCCTTCCCTCTCCCCACAGGTAAACACTAGTTTCTTCTCTATATCTGTGTGTCTGTTTCTTTTTTGTTATATTCACTAGCTTGTTTTATTTTTTTTAGATTCTACATATAAGTGATATCATACAGTATTTGTGTTTCTCTGTCTGACTTATTTCACTTAGCATAATACCCTCCAAGTCCATCCATGTTGTTACAAATGACAAAATTTCATCTTTTTTATGGCTGGGTAGTATTCCATTGTGTATATGTGTGTGTGTGCATGTGTGCATACCACATCTTTTTTATCCATTCATCTGTTGATAAAAACTTAGGTTGTCTCCAAATTTTGGCTATTGTAAATAATGCTTCTATGAACACTGGGGTGCACGTATGTTTTCTTCATATATATGCCAAGGAGTGGAATTGCTAGATCATATGGTAGTTCTAATTCTAGTTTTTTTGGGAACCTCCATACTATTTTTCACAGTGGTTGCACCAATTTACAGTCCCATTAACAGTGTACAAGGGTTCCCTTTCTCCACATCATCACCAACACTTGTTATTTGTGGTCTTTTTGGTGATAGTCATTCAGATAGGTGTGAGCTAGTATCTCAAACTAAACAACTCTACTTGCCATCAAATACTGAAGTTCTATCGTTTAGGAAGCACTTTCAGAAGTGCTTTCAGAAGTGCCTCTCCTCTTAGTGATGAGGAGTAGTTGAGTTCAATACAAGGGAGATAGTTTTTTTTTTAATTAGATATGTCCAACAATGGATGATATTTCTTCATAAAGTAATACATTTCTAATTACTGGGAGTGTTCCTCCCCTATGGACTTTAGCTTTATATACTATATTAAAAAAAAACAATTTCTTACCCAAAAATATTGTTTGTTTTTCAGCATTAAAGTTTTCTTTCTTGCTACTGGCCTTTACAGTTTACAGTTGTTCTCCCACACATCACTCTATAGAGAATACTTAAAAGCCGACTTTGGCCATAACTGCTTGACCCCTGTATTTGCCAAGGACCAAACTTCAGGTTTCTCACTTATTCACAGCTTCCTGGTCTTCTGATTTTCTGGTTCTGTCTTGATTTTTGATGAACAGTTTAGACTTACCTTCTCTGATTTATGTCTTCAGTTTCCCAGCTCAGTCTGGCCTCAACTCAGGATAATTATTTAATTTCAGCAAATCCCTTGCCTGTAGGTAAAAGACAAGTGATTTGCCTGGGCACTTGCTCCCAGGCCCTTTCCACCAGATTTCCAAGAGCCAACTAGGATTCCACTAAATTACTGCCCAGGGCCTGGTGTAGCTGGCAACGGGGTTGGGCAGTCTCAGGGCTGATACCAACCCATACTGGGCAGGGCCAGGTCTAGGGTGTCTAGTTGCAAAGCCCAGGGTTCCTAGGGCTGGTCCTGGCCTGCTGGTGGTGATGCCAGACCCCAGGGTGGCTTGATGGGAGATTTGGGGGAGCCTGAGCCTTGTGCCTGCCCCCTGGTGCGTGGGATTGGGTCTCCACAGATTGGCTGTTCAGCCTAGGGGGTCCTGGGATTGTTGCCAACTGACTGGTGGCCTGGTGCTTGCCAGCACCAATGACCTCATGGTAGAATGAGCTCTCCCAAATGGCTGCCACCAGCATCTATGTCCCCAGGGAGTGTTCCAGTTGCCTCCTGTCTCTCTGGGAGGTTCTCCAAGATTAGCAAGTAGGTCTGACCTAGGCTTTTTTCAAATTACTCTCTCTAAACTAGGTCTTGGAGCATGCACCCATTAAGAGGGGGGTCTCTGTATCCTATAGCCCTCTGGCTTTACCATATGTGAGCCCCACTGGCCTTCAAAGCCAGACGTGTAGGGTTCATCCTCCTGGTGCAGGACCCCTGGACTGGGGAGCACAATGTGGGGCTTGGACGCCTCACTCCTTGGGGAGAACCTCTGCAGTTGTGATTATCCTCCCATTTGTGTGTTGCCTACCTGGGATTTTGGGTCTTGACTATACCATGTCTCCACCCCTCCTACCTGTCTTATCATGATTTCTTCTTTATATCTTTAGTTGTGGAAAATCTTTTCAATTAGTCTTCACTTTGTTCTCATCCATAGTTGCTCTGTAAATAGTTGTAATTTTGGTGTGCTCATGGGAGGAGGTAAGCTCAGGGTCTTCCTACTCTGCTGTCTTGGCCACTTTCCCCTTAGAATTAGAATTCAAAATCCAATCAAACTATAACTCAAATATGGGAAAAAAGTCATTGAAAGGTTTTAGATAGAAAGTTTATATCTTAGGCACACTTTTTGGAAAAAAATACTTAAGGATGTACTCTAGCAAAATGAGAACTGTATTTTTAAGAAAGCAGGATGTGTACTACAAGAAACAGTGTAAATAACCTAGGAGTGTGAGAAAAAGAAATCCCAGAAACAGCTCTGAAGCTAGCCTAGAAATCAGTTTAAATTATAACAGAAAATCAGAAAACCCTCAGAAGAATATCTTAAATAAGGAAGTGGATTTGAATATGTAAATTGTATGTTCAATTAAGAATCTGGAATTTATTAATGATAAGACAAACATATATTTTCTATTGAATATATTAAATAAATCCTGTCAACTAGTAAAGTATGAAATAAGAAATGCTGGGGAAAATGACAGCTGTAAAAGTAACCATTGTTCAAAACAATAAACCTAAATAAAGATTTTGAACACATTTTGAGTAAATAATGGAGAATGAAAAAAAATAATCCATATGAAATTGCTCTTTGGAATACTCTCTTTTGATTAGCAAAAATAAAGCAGTATAAGGTAATATTTTCTTCTTTATAAACACAATCACATTATTGGTTTTTCAATGAATAATTATTTATGTATTTATAATATTGGACTGTCTTTTTCTTTCAATTTTTAGAATCACCCTATAGATAAAATACTGACATTTCAGGTATAGTGGTAAAAGAGAATGTAAATGTAAGCAATAATAATAAAACTGACAGAATTTGGAAGGAGAAAAGAGTTACAAAAGATGTAGGATGAAATCAGAATTATATGGAAATTTTATACTGTCTAGAATTGATGGTCCAAGAAATGGAGGTTTAAGTGTATCATTTATCTTATAAATAAACCCACTAGCTGAACTAGAATGTACATATAACTAATAAAATAAGAAGAGAACAAGGGTCATTAATATTATCCAAATCCCCAGAAGGATTTTAAAACAACAGTCGAAATGGTTAGCTCAGAGTTGAAGTGGGGGGCCGGGTGGAGAGCTGCTGCTTTTCATTCTGAGTGCTTTTGAACTTTGGGGGCTTTGAGCATGTTGGTTAGCTATATCTGGTTCCCCTCTCAGTGTCGAATCAACTGAGAAATAAAATATTAACTTTATCGCTGATGAAACTGGAATCAGAGAATATAGACGTGTGGACATAACGGGTTTCCCATTTCTCCATTCTTCCCTCCTTCCCTCCCACACAGTCCTTCACAGATAGGGAAGCTGCATAACCAGGGAGACAGTTTACCCCTGGGAGTTTACAACATATGAAAGAGAGAGAGAAAGAGAGAAAAATACACACTCAATGTCTTCCTCGTCTCACCTGAGATGTCAGCTTTTTTTCTCACTCAGAAGAGTAATGTTTCAGAACTGGAACTATTCTTTGGGAAGGTAGCTTTTCACCAATGGAAATAAAAATGAAAGTGCTCTATTTATCATCTATCTATCTATCTATCTATATATCATCATCATCTATTTATCATCTATCTATCTACCTATCATTTATCTATCTCTGCACCTTGACAAAGGGCGTATCTGTGCCCTACTGGAGGAAGATATCAGCAATTTGCTGGGGGGCAGATCAGCTGCCATCTTCATAAATCCACTCCCTAAATGCAAAAATTCTGAAACAACTGACCATATTTCAGAAATTCTAATTGGGCAAAAATTAATAAACTCCAAAGGCATGCTACAATTATACTGAAAATTCATGTGCTGTTTTTTCCCACATAAAATTTTTCTCAGTCATTTTTCCCAATATAGAGAGGCAATTCCTCAATTACTCTCATCACTGATTCTATACCTGTAGCTTTAAGGTCATGCTCCCTAATAATTTCCTGTATCTGGCTCCTCCTGAGTGTCATTTACTCTCTGATATGTTGCCTTTTTTCTCTTAGGTTAGGCCATACTTGGTTCTAGCCATCCTTTCTGATTTATTAATGACCACGATCTGCCCCTTTTTGAAGTCTCATCTTTGAGAACGATTTGCTTTGAATTCGTCTTTTCCCTTTCATGACTGTGTAGCCTGGTTACTCCCAAACTTCTAACCTTGTCACTAAAATTTTAACCTTTTAAGAGGGTTACTATTTTGTTTTTCTTTTATTCTCCTACTTCTGTTCTGGGTCTAATTTCAAAATTTACTTTATCCCCTTAAATAATTTCGTTTCCTTTGGGAAATCTAAGCAAACTTGATTCCTACTGACACTGTCCAAACTACGGCCTGCTTATATTCCTTAGCAGTCTATCAGTAATTATAATAATTGCACTGACTTAATTCTGTCCCTGAGTCCAAAAAATGATCTCTCTCTAGCCCTCTTTTTTTGATATTGGTAAATCCCTTTGTGGCGGAACCCAAATACTTCAGACTGAATTGTCTCTCCAAAATTTATATGTTGAAGCCTTAACCCCCAATGTGACTATATTTGGAATAAGGAAGTAATTAAACTTAAACGAGGTCATAAGGGTAGGGCCCTGATCCTCTAGGATTTGTATTTTTGTAAGACGAGATAGAGAGACCTCTCCCCACCTCCCTTCTATGCGAGGACACAGAAAAAATGTGAACTGTCTGCAAGCTAGGAAGAGAACTCTCACCAGAACTGAATCTGCTGGACCTTGATCTTGGGCTTTTAGCTTCCAGAATTATGAGAAAAATAAATTTCAGCTGTTCAAGTCAGCCAGTCTGTGGTGTTTTGTTATGGCAGCCCAAGATGACTAATACACAAAACTCTGGGTCTCTGATATAAACACAAAACATAAATAGAGCTTATGAAGTTAAAAACTTAGCTCAACATGAGCTCACTAGTGATGAATTTAAGAGTTTAAGAGGTCAGCCTTTCCACACTCCCTCCTTGACCCTGGATGAGGTTCAAGACAGGATAACGTAGAATGGAATTTGGAGTCATAACAAAGGGCCAACTACCTATGGCTGGCCCTCCACATTTAAGTTAGAATCTCATGCACTAGGGCCCTGAGGGGCATATGCATCTCATCTGCCTGTGCAGTATAGTTTTGGCCTAAAGTTCTAAATAAGAATCAAAATAGAGCAAAACTGATTCCATCCACCTGTGCCAAGAAGATAAATTTAAAAACCTGCATAATGATATACTTCCTTTTCTGATATTCTAACTCTTGTCTCAGCTGGACTTGCTATAGAAGCTGTAGTCTGCTGTGACCATTGAGTCATTTTGGTTATAGCAGCCTGAATGGACTGTACTTACTAAGACCTACAGGGCCTTGGCTTGTTAAAAACAGCTGTTGGCTTATGACTCCCGTCACCACAGTGACTTCAGAAGGCTCAGTATCTTCATGTAGTATTTGTTCACCAAATCTTGTGACCACACCAAACTTTTCAAGAACTGTGCATTGGGTTTTCAATGTCCTAAATAATCAAACTCCTCCGTTTTTCCTAGGATTTAATTCTAAGAAAGAAACAATCAGTTCTAGATTTTTTTATGAGAAAACAAATTTGATAGCAACTTAAATGTCCAATAAAATAAAGAGAGTATATACACTAATGTGTTAATAATTATCACAGTATAGTGGATTTTGTGTGTGTTTTCCTGGGTTTTCTAATTTTCATGTATCGAACATTTATTAATGTGACGTTTGCTTTGTGAATAAAGAATATAAGATGCCAAGAAAAGGAATCATTAAAATTTTTGGTACATTTTCTTTATCACATACCTCCTGTTGCCAAAACTGAGTTCAAACACTCTGCCTCCAATGGTTGTGACAAACAGCTTGAAAAGCTCTTTACTTGGACTTAGGAAAACAATGGACTATCTGTGTCTGGCCAGATGTATGCTTATGATTACAATGCCATCTTCTCTTAAAAGAATGGCTACTTAACCCAGATGAAAGGCCATTCACAAGCATGCCCTAAATAAGTGGACAGAACTGTTTTGAAACTGTTTCGGCAATTGATGCTAAATTATATTCTGTTGCATGTTTTAGACTCAGAAATATTTGAGAAAAAGAATACACAGACAAAAGAAAGGGAATACAAGCTTAACAAAATTTCCATATTTTTAAATTTATTGAATCACTTTTCTAACAATTATTTATATTAGACTGTGGAGGCAAAGATGACTCATATTCTATGTATGTCCTCAAGTAATCTACAATCTAATGAGAAGTACCAATATGCATATAAACAATTGTAAAACAATGAAACAGATGCTGGAATAAACTATGAAAATAGATACCAAGTGCAATGGGAAGAGAAAGGAGAGACTGACAAACCATAAATCTAAAACAAATTGTCCATGGCTTTTTCTTTCTTTATTTGGTGCATAATAATGTAGTGGGCAAAGAGTAGTCTCACTGTACAATTCTAATCAGGATATAGACTACTCTATGAAGAGTATCCCCTGCAGTTATGTATCATGGAAACCCTAGAAAAGGAAACCATCCTGGCCTTTGGGGGTTTATAAAGATGTCCACACGGCAGCTTAGAATCCACCACTTCCTAGCCCTATAACTTAGTAATGTTTTCATTGCAAAAGCTTAAGTTTATGATTTATGAAAGACATCATTATCTCAAATTACAAAAACTGAAGTTAGACACTCTCTAATTCTTCTTGAGAATTCTATTAGCAGCACTCTGATTCTCTGTTGTCATGGATGATCTGTTCTTTCTTCCAGAAAACTGAGGAAGGTGAGGGAGAAACCATGCAGGTAACTCAGGGAAGGGCATGCCAGTGGCAGATGTGCAGGCTTCCTCTCAGCAGGCTGGACTTCTTCCTGTAAATCACCTTTTCAAATGTATTGGATGGCCAAGAAGTTCGTGCTGGTTTTTCCCCCACATCTTATGGAAAAACCTGAACGAACTTTTTGGCCAGCCCAATACTTTACCAAATAGCCTTCCCTGGCCTTCATGCATGTAACAGTGACCACGCCTCGCACAGCCTAGCCTATCCCCCTTACCTTTCTTTATTTTTCACTCCATTATGTTCACTACCCGACGTATATTTATTTTTTTATTTGTCTGTTCCCCTCCATTAGAATGTAGCTCCTTGCAGGGCAGGGACTTGGTTTATTTTGTTTACTGGTCTATTCCCCACGCCTAGACTGTTCTTGCATGTTCAGTAAATATTTGCTGAGTGAATGGAAAGCTAGTATAAGGGCATGGTTACTGTATCATTTTCATTGTGTGCAAGGCATGCATTTTGTGCCCGTTCTGCTGCTCTGAAGTGGGACTTTTTAAACTCCTGCTATCTGATTCTCTCTCTTAATTAAGTAGTGGAATCCAGGAAAAACTGCGGTGCTTGGCATGTACTCTTATCTAGGCTTTTTTGATGTCCTCTGCTTCAGCGCATAGTATTTTACTTTGGGAAATTAATTTCCCAGCATGCAGTGCACCACTGTAAATCTCTCCTCGTTGGTTTTTGGGAGTTGTAGTCTCTGAATGAAAGTAGGAATATGGGGCTAGTTGTGCAAAAAGCAGAAATTTACAAGAAAAGGAATACCCACTCAGTTTCCTGGCTTGTAAAAAACTATTGCTTGAGCCAGGGGCCATTTGGCTGAAGAGGGATTTAATTTTTTTCTATCTTCTTTCAGGTGGGAAGAATTACTTGATTTCCTGAGACAAAGCCAAAGGTACTGATTATATTTTTCAACTAATGGTAATTCCACCCTGGTTCTAATGAAAGACTGACTGTTAAAACTGTCAATTTTGTATGTTTTTATTATTCCATCATTTATTTTTCTTTTCTCATAGGTACGTTTTCTGGAAAATATGCTATGTTGCAATCCATTAACCATATGATTATTTTACCCTGAAGTCAGAAATGATCAAATAGAGGCTAGTAAACATTAGTTAGTGATGTTAAAGAAAAAAATAATTCTTAGACTGAATTAGGTAAAATTTAAATTTTCTTTCAACTTTCATATTCCATTGACAGTAAACACATCTGAAGTTGATTCAAAGAAAAGATGCTTTACAAATATAAAAATGTTGCCTTACATTTATACCTGTATCTATATCTACATCATCGATCTCTATGTCTGTCTAGATTTATATCTAATCTATATCTAATTTATATCATTATATCATCTATATCTACATTACTTTTTAAACTCGCATTTCTTAAAGCTCACTTTACTCCTCTTCTAATTTTTTCTCTTCTTCCAAGACCATGGAATCTTCCTCTAGAGTTGGTGGGGTGCCAAGGGTGGTAGGGTACACAGGGAAAATGATAAACTTTTTCTTTCTCATTCTAAGTTTCTTTTCTATACCAAGAACTGCCTTTTTAGTTCACCGCAATATATTTCATCTGTTTTCCAAATAAGTTAGCATACAATATATTAGCTATTTTGAGTAGAAGAAAATATTATGAACTGTTATAAATTACTGGCAATAAAAAAATGCATTAGAGTATCAAAATTCTATCTCATTCCAAGTGTATCATCAGTCAGAGTTCTCAGTTGCAAGCAACAGAAACCACCTCTAGCTGATTTAAGCAGAAAAGGAATATATTTAATAAAGAATCTCAGTATCACCAGATAAGCTGAAAGCCAGGCTTGGGAAAGAAGAATGAAAGAAAGATTTTGCAGCCAGAATCCCAGGCAAAGTCGTTCCAGCTGAAATAGCTTTTGCTGTGTAATGAATCATTCCACAATTTAGTGGCAACCATTTGTTTAGCTTACAGTTTTGTGGTTTGACAGTTTGGACTGGGTTCCCTCACAGGTCTGTCATCAGCTGCCAATGAGCTATGTGGCTCTGCTTCTGGTGGTTGGTTGGTTGTTGGAGGACACAATAGGGCTATGTGATTCTCATCAACCAGCAGACTAACCCAGGCTCATACATATACCTGATACACAGGGTTCCAAGAGAATGAGAATGTGACATTCTTTTGACTTTACAAAAGACAGATGTAATTCCCACCCATCTTGACTCTTATTGTGGTGTAGCAGGTCCCAAAAATGCAATTTACTGGTATTTATGTTGAATTTAAGCAACTAAATTAAATTAATTAATATCAATTTATCTTCCACAGATGGAGATGTGCTGGTCAAATTCAAAATTGTAAATGTAATAACTATTAACCTTAAAAATATTAATCAATTTATGTGTAATAATTATTTTGTCTATTTATATGGTCTTTGTTTCATATTTTAGTACATTGAGTGATATTTGAAATAGATTCGGAACAAACATATAAGTTTTTACTTGAAGTTAAAGGGCAAACTCCAAAAATAAATAATTTCTAATTTTATAGGGTTCCTTTTACTTCCTGTATCATATAAATTTCACTTGATAAACAGAGTGCTCCTAAGTGAATGAATAAGGTATGGTTTAGAGTCATTTGCTATGTCTTGGTACTATATTTTGATATATTTGTAAAAAATTGAGAAAACAAATGTGCTCATCTATTCAAGGAACCGCACCCAGTACTAAAGGTAGAGATAAATGAGCACAGTTCCATTCTCAACAAGTTCATACTAGGCTAAGGGAAGTTATGCAAAATCAAATGCTTAGAAAACAGATATCAGTCTTCAAAGTTTTTTCTCATCTACCTCTTAAAATAATATGAAAAAATGCTCTTACTTGCCCATTTTATGTTATTAAATTTTGATTTGATTTGACTAATTATGCAGAGGCAGATATATGCCGGAATGTAGCTACCTCTCTCGTACAAAACTGTATTGTGTATGATGGCAATGAGTAACAGGTCAGTGGAATACAACATTATTTCCATTAAATCTAGTCATATTCCATTCTAGTCAATAGGATTTAGTGTTTAAATGACATTAAGACCAAGGTTCCATCTGCTTTTCCTGGAAAATTGCTTAATTTACTCTAATTTGCCTGCTGTTTTAAATAACTTTGAAAGAACTCAGCACAGATTGAACAAATTAAAGTTATTCATTTAATGTGGCCTTTGCCATTTTATAACATTTGAAGGCTTAAATTCTTCTCTGAATAATATTTGTAAAGGCACAGGGATATCTGAAATTTAAATATAATATTAAAACTATTACTCTAATGTATTTTGTGACAGATTAGGAAATATTTTTAATTTCTTTCAAATCTTTAAACATAAATTTTAGACTTTATTTTGTGTTCATATTTTTTCTGTGTGTCTGAAGTCACATCAGAAATTCACTGTCCTCAGTGAATTCACGTCCCTAGAATGTGACACTGAGGAATCAAGCACTCGATATTGTAGTGAGGTAGGATGTTGTTTACAAACGCAGCCATAAGAGAGATAGGTGAGAATGGTATATGAAGAAAGATGGTCCATTCTGAAGACAGTAAAAACAACCACATGGGCTCAGAGTAAACGCAGAAACTAAAATTGGGAGTTAGAATAAATGAAGCAAATGAAGCAATAAGTGAAGCAAAATTGTGAAAGCTGTTGAATATCAGGGGTCAGCAAAGTTTTCTGTAAGGGACATTAAGAGTAAATATTGTAGGTTTTGTGGGTGATATAATCTATGTCACAACTACTGAAATCCGCCACCTGAGCACCACAGCAGCCGCAGACAATACAGAAAGGAATGGAAGTGGTTGTGTCCTAGTGACACTAGAAAAGAAGGCTGGATTTGGTCTGTGAGCTGGTCAGTCACCAACCCTGCTCTGGAGAGACCAAGGCCCCCAGGGGCTGATTTGTTGCTCAAAGGGTTCAGTCCGCTGCCAACGCCAGAAGAGAGAGAATCACAAGCCTTACTTGGCTGTGGCATTTTGGATCCATCTGCTGCCACACCCTTGCCATCCACAGCCCAACTCGGATTAACCTAAGGCTGCTGAGGTTCCCTCAGTGACTCAGAACCCTGCACAGGCTACAGCAGTGCCCCACTTTGGGATGACCAGGTTAGAGTTCTCTTATTTTGCAAATGCTCATCCATTGTTCCTCAAAGCACCGCACCATGTCAGGGTCAAGTCCAGAGGGGCTTCCCACCTTAGTTACATATCCCTCCAAAACTAGCCCTTCTTTGACAACTCTTGGGCCCTATTATTTTGGACAGGGGTCACCAAATCAGAAACTCTTTCCTTCCAGCGTGTTCCTCCTGTGAGTTTTTATGTCTCCTCCTGGCAGAAGACCTCTTGTTTAGGGCTACCCTAGGTCACCTGGAGAGTCTCCCTTAACTTTTATCCAGTAAAATACGTGTCAGAGTCTGGGTCTCTTTCTTCCATAATGATCCTTACTTTTTTTAAAAAAAAATTTTATTTATTTACTTATTTTTGGCTGTGTTGGGTCTTCGTTTCTGTGCGTGGGCTTTCTCTAGTTGCGGCGAGCCGGGGCCACTCTTCATCACGGTGCGTGGGGCTCTCATTATCACGGCCTCTCTCAAGCTCCAGACGCGCAGGCTCAGTGGTTGTGGCTCACGGGACTCGTTGCTCTGCCGCATGTGGGATCTCCCCAGACCAGGGCTCAAACCCGTGTTCGCTGCATTGGCAGGCAGATTCTCAACCACTGCACTACCAGGGAAGCCCTGATCCTTACTTTTTATAAAACAGGTTCATCTCTCAGCATACAAAAGAAAACAGAAAAGCAGCTTTCCTGGCCACAAAACTTTGTGACATCCTTCTCAAGGATGTTGGATCCTGTTTAATTTACATTTGCCTATGTCCACCCTTTTAAAGCAAAGATCTGCACCAAGGTGACTTCTCTCTTTGCCTGTAGAATAAACTAGCAGTTTGTCATCATAGAAAGAAAAGTTAGCCCTCTTTCAAAGAAACTCTTATTCAGGTGTGAGGTCATTTTCTTGGGATGCAAGAAGCTCTTTCTGGAAGGACGATGCTTTCTAAATGAATAAAACTAAATTATCCAAAATGCAAGTTAAAAGAACACTGCACATTTTGATTCCTTTAAATTGCCAGTACTCTACTTATCTTTATCCTGACATCACCTCACAAGTGTTGGCTCATCGCACAACTTTCACAATTCACCAGTCAAAATTTGCCAACTTCAGTTAATCCCAATGAGGTGTGTATGTGGACAAGTTATGTGTGGCCACAAGTAGTGAAGCTCCAGAATCACTACATAAGAGTGGTTCAGGGACACCCTTATCATCATCCCTTCCTACAAGTTATGCAGTGATGAATAACTTGCGTTGAGGCTTCATTTGTAGTCCAGGGGTCCTCAACTCCCGGGCCGCGGACCAGTACCAGCCTAAGGCCTGTTAGGGACCAGGCCACACAGCAGGAGGTGAGCGGCGGGCGAGCGAGTGAAGCTTCATCTGCCGCTCCACATGGCTCCCCATGGCTCCCCATCGCTCGCATTGCCGCCTGAACCATCCTCCCCTCCCCATCCGTGGAAAAATTGTCTTCCATGAAACCTGTCCCTGGTGCCAAAAAGGTTGGGGACCGCTGTTGTAGTCTATTGTGATACATTACAGGACGATGTCATGGTAGGACTGTAGCTTGGCATCAGTTAGACACTGACTGCTAACACCTCATATTTTATTCCCAGAGAACAACTCTTACAATATCATTAGTATCATTCTTATAGAGAGTCTATTACACAGAGGTTTTTGGTTATAGGTGATGGGAATTCAATGAAAAGTACCTTAAGCAAAAGTGGTTGGGGAAGGAGCTGGTTACTGACTAATGTAACTGAATCTCCCAGAAGATTGTTTTGCAGCTGGTCTTGTGGGTAGTTGAATTCAAGGACTCAAAACTCTCAGAAATCTCTCTGTATCTTTGATATCTTCTTCTGTCTTAATCAGCCTGATTCTCTTCTACTATTTTAAGCCTTTCTTCATTTGGTTGAGGAAACATAACTACAGGCAGTTTGGGATTTAACACTTGTTCAGTCTTGCCACCAAAAAGGGAAAGGCATTCTTCACTCCTAACTCCAGTTAGGAAACTCCTGGGAGAGTACTCTGATAGGTTTCCACTTGTTTTATGACCATCTCTGGACAAATCTCCATTGCCAGAGGATAGGGTATCATACATGATAGACCTCACTTCAGTTGTGTGCTCACACCATGACCAATATGGTGAATTCTGTGACAGTAAATGCCCCCATGCCTCACAACCACACATTAGCTTGTGTTTGGAGATGTCCTATCTCAGAAGGAGTGGGCTTAAACCAAAGCAGCACATGTTTCCTATGCCTGGGATCTATAAAAGCTAAAAATTGGATAAGACAATATTTCACTAGATTACAAATCAGTGACATAAAATTCCATGTGAAAAAGTGAGTCGAATCTGAGAATTCTAGAGTTTGAACGAGCACCATCTACACATCTGCAAAGACAGACAAGATCCTCTCCACACTTATGTGAAATCGAATTTGTATTAATTTTGCACATCAGAATAAAGTCCAGCATGAATATGGTTATTTTTCAAATATCAATGAACAGATCTTTATCAAAGGTGTAAGTAAAGGAGTAAAAGTTGCTTGAAATGTATAATTTTCATGTAGTCTATATATTACTATGAAATTAAACTGTAATCTGTTTCATTTTAAAGTTATGAGACATCTTCAATTTAAAAGCCTATCTTGCTTTAACTCTTTTCATAAGTGATTCAAGTACATACCGCAAGAACAAAAGTGGTGTGAGTGGCGGCAAAGGTTCAAAACTTTCACACTTCTTTACATCATTTTACATTGCTTTACATTGCTCCCATGTCTGAGAAGATGTTTCCTTTCAGTAATTCCTTCTAAAATCATCTTGACTCCTGCCCTAATTTTTCTTATAATTGGTTATAAAACATAGCATGGTGACTATAGTTAATAGTATTGTATATTGCACATTTGAAATATTGCATATTTGAAACTCGCCAAGGGAGGAGATCATAAAAGCACTCATCGCAAGAAGAAAACCTGTAATTATGGATGTGTAACATTAACTAGACTTATTGTGGTGATCATTTCACAGTGTATACAAATATTAAATCATTATGTTATACATCTAAAACAAATACAATATTATATGTTAATTAGACCTCAATAAAAAGAAAACATAATGGTTATCATTATGACAGGCAAATGAAGAGGGCACATAGAGAAATCGTCGTTTAGTATAACAAATAAAATAGAAGTCCTAGCCCACAGAGAAGTTCAACAGCTAAGGAGACCAGGATAGGCCAGAGGATCTATGCAAGAACCACACAAGTGCACAGGTGCTCAGAGAAAGAAGAGGACAACTAGCGTATGGATTATGAAAGATATTTGGAGCTGTTAGAGCTTGAAGACAAGCCTAAAAAGCTTCCTAAGAGATGTGTCTCTTCAGTAGAATTGAGGAGAATTTGATCTGCAATATTTAAGAGAGATCCCTGTTGGCTAGACACTGGGCAGAGAAGAGAGGAGGATGAAAACCTGCTGATTGGAGCACACTTCTTAGCTACAGACAGATGCTCAACATCCTCTTTTGGACTAATTATGATACAAACTCTATGTGATCAATGAGCAATTATGGAAGGATTGAGAGAACAGGAGTCACTCTAGACTAATTAAAATAAATTCTCTCCTGTGTGTGTCAGACTCATTTCAAACTTCTTGGGAGACTTGTCAGTGTTCTCAAAGTGTTGGGAGAGAGGAGAGAGAATGGGGGAGAGTGATTATTCCTATGGAATCATGACTCATAAAACCCTAAATTAATCAGTAAGTGTGTACTCAGAATCTCTATGTTGTTCTAGAGCTGTGCTAGCCACTGCAGGGGAGAGTAGATATTATGGAATTTATTCATTCAGTAAATATTCACTGAACTTTTGATATGTACAAAATATTATGCTGAAGGTTCAAGAGAATAAAGAGAAGAAAAGAAAGGTGAGTTATGCATGCTCCATACTTCCAAGAAGCAAAATATCTTTGAGGAAAAATAAGACAATTAATGCAGAATATAACATGATCTACAAACAATGTCCAAGGAAAGTCTTAAAGGATCATAGACATGGAAAAGATTGAGGAAGCTTAATCAGGAAGCTGCTTTTTGTCTGCAAATTTTGAGGGTGGGAAAAGGAAGCACACATAAAAGACTTCAATGCAGGAGAGTATGGTTTATGCAGTACCATGTAGGTTGGGGTATCTTGAGTGTAGAGTCTGCATAGGGGATAATGGGAGGTGAGACAAAAAGATTGGTGGAGGCCAGACCAAGGAAGCCCTTAAATGCTAGGGTAGAGGCTGGAAAACCAAGGAGCATTTTTGAGCAAATGAGTGGCATAATCAAAATTGTGCTTTAGGAGAATTATCCTGGTGCAAAAGTAAAGAATTGATCAGAAAATGAAGAGCTGAATCCAGGGAAATTGGCCTGGAGGCTATTATAATGTCATAGAGATAATGAAGAATTGAACAAAATGGGGAGAGTAGAGGTGGAAGGGAAGGAGATGGGTAGAAGAGAAATGGTAAGTGTCTCTCCCCCAATTCACTCCTACAGTTGGGAGTACAAGATTAGAATGTATCAGATAAAACAAAACAGTTCATAATCAAGGGCTAGAGTGTGCAGTGCAAAATAAGGACCACTGGTGTTCAGAGAGAGGTCACTGAAAGTTGGAGCAGCATGAATAAAATTCAGAAATGTGAGATGTTAATACATTTCAGGGGAGGTGACGAGCCTATGAGGAGGCACAGGGACAGAATGAACATGGTCCAAGTATGGGTCAAACAAGCTCATCAAAGGAGAGGACACAGTCCGCAGAGGGGGAAACAAGGCTGTTTAGCTGAGACAAGGAAGGTCTCGTGGGGCACTTATCCAGAGGAGTGTGGTCTGGCAAAAGATGTTGGAGGTCACAGTCGACTTTTGTAGGAAACCAGACATTTATTGATGCCAGTGGAAACAGGTAAGAGATGAATATGAAAGAGCAAAATTTCATTGGAAGTTCAAAAGGGTTGGGAGACTATAGGGGATAAAAGGCATGAATAAATCCAAGATGATGATAAGATTTTTAGACTGAGTGGTTGGATCTATCTTATACTTGCTGCTTGTTACATACCAGTAAGATGGTGGAGAACCATTTGCAATGTTTGACACTGAAAGAAAAGGAAGAGCCAATTTATGTTCATGTGTATTTCTCAATCTTTTCACACATGAAAGTTTGTATTAATAGAGCACACCAGGGTAAACTAAAAGGAAATTGAGGGCAGCTGTATAAAACTTGGTGGAAAATTAATTACATTTTATAGTATGTAAGCATGAAGACACATCAAGTTTTAGGGAAATAATTTAAATATAAAATTTCCAAATAAAATCTGTTCAATTTTTTAATGAGAAACTCGAGTTATCTCCATAAGATGATTTTGTACAAGGAAAGGCTATATTTTCTGATCAAAATTCTAAACTTTGAGTACTTAACTTCTTGATAGTCATCATTGAAGAGACACTTTGCACAAGTAGCTAATAAAAATCTAAAATCATTGCTTTGCAATCATTGAAAATATAGCAACCCTTGAAATTACAATACATTGAAAAAATCAACAGCTCTGCTTTCATTGACAAAAGTAACCTTTAATTTTTTTGTGATAACTTGGATGTTTTAAAATCCAGTTAAATATTTTTATGTCCACTGTTTCAAAACAAAAATGATGCTCTTATATGCAGAATGTGCATGTGTTTGGGGGCAGTTGCTATGCAGATAGCTGGGGCACCCCATAGAAGACACACTGGTAACCCGTGGACAAAGTTAACAGATCTAAGACAAAGGTAGTAGCCACTGACTTCAGCTGTACCCATGAAGAGACTGATGGTTCTTTCCACTCTCTCGTCACCCCCAACATGCCACACCGAGGCCATGCCAGTAAACATGCTCTGCAGCTGACCGTCCAGGTGTGTGTTTAGTGGTTCCGTGCTCTGCTCAGTGGGTTTCCAGGTGGTGGGGCTCCTTCTTGGCTCTGTTCAGTGCACTGGGATGGAGCATCAAGTTCTGATGCTACTCTTCTGGTTTTCTCGATTGCAGCCCTCTGGGCATGCTGTCAGAGGATGCTCCACCACCCAGGAGGCTCCCAGGATGCTCGCAACCAGAAGCAACCTGCACTGATGTTCTTGCACAGATCTTGCCATGCCCCTGAAGAGATAAATTTTTTGTGGGACAGTTGTAATCCATTCCCAACACATTAATATGCCAATGCACAACCACAGCAAAGCTCTGTAATGCAATTTTGCTTTGTTCCTTGCGTCACTGCTATGGGATTTCTTGGGATAGCCACTACTGCCAGAACAAGGACATATTCTGTGGAATGACATTCACTAGAATTGTGCAAATCACCGTCGACCATGCCCTGAGAGTGAATCACAGGGGACCATGATGGGCCAGTCATTGATAGTAAATATAAGATTTGATTGAAAAGTATCTCCTGTATCTCCTGCCAGAGAATACTGTTAGGGGTATTTTTGTTTTGTTTTTGTTTTAGGTCTTAAGTTAATCTTTTAGCAAATAAATGTCTTGTGATCTCTTCATATTAGTTAGGGGTTTTGGGTCACAGAAGTGGACTCTGGATAAATTAATGAAAGAATGAGAGAGGGAGAGAGGAAGAGAGACAAAGACAGAGAGAAGAATTTATTTGAAAGGATATGGGATGTGCCAAGAAACAAAACTAAACAAAACAACAAAGGAGAAAAGCCAGACTTCTGAAAGGAAGGAAACAAGGGCAGTTTGAGAATTGAAAGACCAACATTAATTGCTGTTCTCTCTCCTACTGCTGTGGATCAACACCAAGAACTTTCTGTCTCAGTATGTCTCCCCTCAAGTTTCAAGTTCCTGGGAATAGAGCCTAGGAACTCCAGAGGGGGCTGAATACCTTCAGTACAGGCAGAGCCCTGACTGTGGGGAGTGGGATGGTCCATCAGGAAAATTCAAGAAATTGACTCAAGAAGAAGGAACAATGGATCTTGGACAAACAGAAACAACAGATGTCCGCTTCACCATTTTAACTCCATTTTTCGGTGAGGAAACTGAGTCCCTGAGGTAAAATGTTCTCCACAGCCTCACAGTTAGTCAAGGATGAGGCCAGAACTGTAACATCATTTTACCATCTTCCGGAACTTTTCTCATTCCTGTATTTTTCCTCCTTCACACATCTGCATATTCAGTTCTTTTAAACCTCTCTCTTAGAAAAATGAAATAAAAGCTTACATTGTCTTCTCGAAATGCTATGAAGTGAGCTGATTTCTGGGAAACACATTACTAAATTAAATACACCTTTTTATGATCTTAAAGATAAATGTCAGACAAATATCCTGAGGATGAATAGTTGCCGGGAAGCTGAACAAGAGTTTGTATTTGGCTGTGGGCAACCAAAACCAATACGTAGGAAAGCTACTTCTTTCTTATCTCAGGAGTTTGACAGTGTTAATGATGATGTCAAATGCATTTTCAGGCATATTTTTTCCAGGTTATTTGTGCTGTGAAGTACACTGTCTTGTGAAATGTCAGAGTGCTGTTTTTTCAGTGGGTGCCGTTTTTCATTTGAATGCACTGGAACAGGATTTCCACGGAAAATATTCAAGTTCTGTGAGGCACATTAAATTGTTTTTAATGCCACTATTATTATGAGGACCTGCAGCTAGCATACCTGAAGCAACATTCCACATACAAGTTCTGTCCTTGGCCTAAAGGTGGATTTACATGGTGAAGGTGGGATGGAGCATATTTTTTACTTCAGGAATGTCCTCTAGGAGCCTCGATGCCATAAGTGGCTTGAATGTCAACTCCTCCCAAGGTCTTCCTTGGTCACCATACTTACGTTTCTCATGGTAATTACAACTGCATCCTAATGGTTTCTTCAGTAGTATATATCACAGGATATAATTATATGTTTGTTAAGAGAGGCAGTATGTGCAGCCTTTAAGATCACAAAGCTGTAGCAACCCACTGGGTTCAAAATCTCAGCTCCACTGATTATAGTAATCATACTTGTTGCACTTGCATAATCATAACTAACCTCTTCAACTCTCAGTTTCTTTTACTGAAGACATATGACACAGTGGTACCCAGTTTTAAGGATGTTGTGAGAATTAAATGAGGTAACATGTGAAAAGCATTTTTAACAGTGCTTTGTCAGCAGTGAGCATCATGTGTTTTCTATTCCTATGACTAGTGTAATATCTGTGTCTCTCCCCTCTCCACCTGCATTTGACTGTGAGCTCTGTGAAGGCAGGTATCATATCTATTTTCTCCTGTGAGTATCCAGAAAGAAAAATGCCTCTTCCATAGTGGGGGAATTAATCAATATTTGTAGGCTGAATGGATGAATGTATGAATGGATGGACCAATTTGACAATTTACCAACTGCTTTCACATATATTGTCACATTTGAGCTATAGAACATTGCTGTTAGTTGGTACCAATAGTTTTCTCATTTTATAGATTAGGAAACCGAAGCTGAGAGCTATTAAGTGACTTGCTCAAGAGAAGATTTCAAACATAACAAATCAGGTTTTCTGACTCCAAATCTCATTCTCCTTTGGTTCAACTATTTATTTATTTATTTATTTATTTTCCATCTCTGAATCTTGTCTAGAAGATTTTTCTATAAAATAAGGAAACAATTTGCCCTGTTTACTGCATCGTTTTGAGCATCAAAAGTTTAAGTAGGTAAAATGCATCAACTGTTACCCCAATGTAAGGCATTATTACTGTGTTTAGCATTTGAGGTATTGCATAAAGTAGCTTGATTGTTTTTTGAAATGATTTTAGATGGGAAAGAGAATGTTTTAAAAGAAGGAAAGAAGAAGGAAAGAGAATCTGGGCAAGGGAGGGATAAAGAATTTGCAATAGCAATTGGTTTTGAATTCAGAAGCATCTCCTGATCCCTGACCATGTGGTCAGGTCAAGCTGGTCAAACTACCTAGAGAGGAAAGGAGAGTACCTTTCTTATGTCTCAATACTTTCTTGAAGTTTGAGGTGTGGTCAGCATGCATCTCTGATATTTTATCACATATTTTCAGCTCCTGGCCAATGAAATTAAGGAGCTATAGTTTTAGACTTATGTTTCACTTTCCCTTCATATATAAATGCTGAGTTTCCAGGATGATAAATTCAGGAATGTTCTAACTTGGTTTTTACATCTACCAGGAACTGTAAATTCTGTTTGGATACTAAGAAAATGGAAAAAAACAATACTCACGCACAGTAACTTTGGTAGTAGTGAGAAGTATAGCTGTTCGATAACACGATAATAAACAGAATCAACTAACAATTCTTGAACATTTAGCATGTGGAAGAAGCTATGTTACATGATTTTATATGCATCATGTAATTTAACTGAGTCATTCATTTCTTTAACAAATATTTACTGAACATCTGCTATTTTCCAGGAACAGTTCCAGTAGCCAGACACATAATGATAATGAAATGCTTGACCTTACAGAGTTTACATTCTAGTGTGAGAGGAAGGCAATGAAAAAATTGGCCAATAAATACTTTATAAGCTAGTTATAGATAGATAAACTAGATAGCTATAAGTTCTATGAAAAAACAGAAAATAATGTGTAAGAGTAGAGTAATGGAGGCCTGGGGTGATTAATGCGGCTTAGGTGGAGCGAGTGGACAAAGAAACCTTCCCTGAGGAGTTTAAACTTGAGCAAAGGTATGAATGGAGCCAGAGCTTAAACCATGTGATGTTGGCAAAACAGCATTCCTGGACAAAGGAACAGTAAGGGTAAAGTCCCTGAGGCAGTACAAAGCTAGAGTGGGACTGCCAGACCAATAAGGCACAAAGCAATGTGAATGAAGTCCATGAATCAGGCAGGGTCCTTGGGTAGGGCTTTGAGGAAGAGGTGGGGAGTTTGGATTTTCTCCTGAATGTAATGGAAAGCTCTTGGAGGGTTTGGGCAGAATGACACAATTAGATTTACCTGTCAAAAGATCATTCTGGCTGCTGTATAGGGAGTGGTTTGTAGATTATAGGGGTAGCAAGGGTGGAAGCTGGTAGAACACTTAGGAACCTATTGTGCCAGTCCAGGACGGAGATGGTGGTAGGTGTGGAGGGTGGAGGTTGGAGCCAGTAGTCAGCTTTGGAAGATGGCATAATTCTCTCCTGATTACCTACATTCTCTGAGTGAAATAAAAGTTGAAGTCATTAGCTGAAAATGTCAAGATTTGAAGAGACTGGAGAAGGTATGAGTTAGTTCTCAGAGAGTGAGAACGTGAACAGACTATGGAAAAATTACTAGGATTGTGAGGTACTGGGGACTATTTGAAGTTTGTGGTCATGAGTCCAATGTGACACAAGATGACATGGTTGTGTGTTCTTCTCCATCCACCTTCAGTTATTCTGGTAAAGGCAAAGAACTGGGCTTAACTGGGGCTGGGATTTTGCCAGGTGAGTGTGGTGAACAAGGAGTGGGAACTGAGAGATTATACTGTTGGGCTCTGAAACCTAAGCCTGGTAGAAGGTGAGGGCATGAGGTGGTAGTGGCAGTGGTAGATCAGAAATGTGCACATTGGTAGATCAGATTGTCCTGATGCTGCCAAAGATCTACTGGATTATGCAATGGACTGAGTATTTGTTTCCCCTCAAAATTCATATGTTGAAACCCTAACCTCCAAAGTGATGGTATTTGGAGGTGGGGGTCTTTGAGAGGTAATTAGATTTAGATGAGGTCATAAGGGTGGTGCCCTCATGATGGGATTAGTGCCCTCATAAGAAGAGACCACAAAAGTAGCTCTCTTTTCCCTCCATGTGAGCATATAGCCAAAAAGAGAGTCCTCACCACAACCTGATTACACTGGCACCCTGAACTGGGACTTCCAGCTTCCAGAATGGTGAGGAACAAATGTCTGGTTTTTTTGCTACCCAGTCTATGTGTTTGTTTATTTGTTTGTTGGATAGAAGGCCAAGCTAAAGCTGGCAATTGAAGAAGTGAGTCGAAAGGTGAGGTAGGAATTGGCCCTCAGATGCTCGAAGTGGAGACTTTGAAGATATTGGAAATGGCCAGGGGCATGTTATCATGGAAGTGGGTTACCTTAATTAGTATAATACAACGTTTTATATTTTCTGGGTTTTTTCTCCTCTGTATCCTTGGACTCTTCTGGGTTGCCAAAATAATCATAAAGTCGAGACAAGCCAAGAACATCACCAAAAAGTGAAGGACTTAATTTGTATTCTTAATGTCTGAGAAGTGCCTACTTTTACGGTTATGACTGTAGTACTGACGTGGTTCCGGGGGTGTGATGATGAGGTAACAGCACACCCTGGCTTTTGGGCTCAATGAGGATGCCCACACATCCGCCTCCATTAATGTCTCATCATTCCCAGACAGGCAATAGTGAATGTTTATCAGCAGGTGAGTCGGCATATCCTAGGGAGCCAGGGAGTCTCCTAGGCAGAGAGTCCTCAGTCGGGGAAGTCGTTCCTGGATAGCAGCCAGCTCTCAAAGAGTTCCCATCACGGCCTACTTTTCAGTATGCGATCCAAGTTTTAATTTCGCGCAGATAGAGGTCAGTTTTCGCGCTGTGGGTCAGCGCGCAAGATCCTGGCTTCTGCTCTCCAGCAATCCTGAAGTTAGAGTTCCTAGAGGGATCCAGGAGGCTTCCCAAGGGGGCGTGGGTGCCTAGTCTCCTCAGCCTCGCTGCTGCAGAATCCAGGGGTGCGTCCCTCTTTTCCGATTCTTGACGTCAAGCCCCGACCGCCGCGAAGCCTCGCCAGGGCGCTGGAGAGCAGAGGGAGGGTGGCGGGGAGGGGAAGCCATTGCAGCAACAGCTTGGAGGAAGGAGCTGGACGTCTCCGCCGAGAAAAACCGGGGGTGGGAGCCAGAGTAGGGGAGGCAGAGGACCTGCTGTCTCTAGGAGCCTCTGGGTTGCTGCAAAGAGGGGCGGGGAGAGGCGGGGGCTCTGCCTGCACCGCGCTGGCTCCAGCGGTGCCCGCGGGGAATGTGACATCAGCGGCGCCGGGCGCTTGCGGCTGGAGGAGGCATCTCGCCTCGGCTGCGCTGTGCACACCTCGCCCCGGGGAAAACGCAGACCCGGGCAGGCGGCAGGGATGTCGGCGAAGGAGAGGCCAAAGGGCAAAGTGATCAAGGACAGCGTGACCCTCCTGCCCTGCTTTTATTTCGTGGAGGTGAGTTGGCCCAGCGCCTTGGCATAATGCAGATCCTCCGGGTGGCTCCGGAGCCAGTTCGGGTCCCGGACGGTGTTGGAGGCGCGGAGCCCGTGCCTGGGTGCGCGCTGCTGCCCCTAAATGCCTCACGCTCCCCCTTCCCCCAGGTTTCTCGGGAGCTCCCCCGAGTGTGTCTGTGAGTGCCCGCTAGCCAGGGGTGATTAACAGTAGCGATGCCACTGCTAGGTGGCCTGCAGACGGGAGATACCTGTGTGAGTGAGTGTGGGGCTAGTTCCCTGGCCCTCCTGGACCGCCTGGGTGCACAGCGTCATCAGTGGCCCAGAGGGGCCATGATACCGAGATTTCGGGATTTGTGTCCTCAACCTGCGACTACGTATCTAGAACTCTGTGAGCTTTCTATAGGAATTCAAATACACACAGCCATGCCCGGGCTGTATGGGGGCTGGGGATGTTTACGTAGGATTAGGAATATTGATTTCTTTATTACACAAAAAACAAAACCAAAAGCCCTAACCCTATTAAAATTACTATGGTGCTCACATCAGCTTCTAAAATTGGGTCCACATCTCTAGGCATCAATTGGTTGGCCCTTTTCCATGGTTAACAAAAATCATCTGCATATACACAAATATATGTATATGTATACATATGTATATGTATGTATGTATAATATTTTTAAAATAAGTGACATCATCTGATTTTACATGATTTGTACGTGTGCATTTATTCTGTGCTGAGCAGTATTACAGACAAGCAGTTAACATGCAGATGTATTCATAAATGAACTGCTAACTTACCAAAATGCAGCATTTAAGAAGGAAAAATTTATGGGGGGGTTATAAAGATTGACAGGTACAGTGATTCCATGCACTGTGGTCCGTTGCATTAGGAAGACATTTTTAAGCAAGAGGTTTATTAAATCATAGGTAGAGAAGAGATGTATTGGATAGGTTTAGTGAAATCATATGGTTTTAAGCATAAAACTATATTCTGTGTAATTAGAGCCTGGATTGCATAGAGAATTATAAGACTGTTGCTGAATTATAAATATCCTTCTTTGGCTGTCTTTTCAGCCAAATATGGAGGTTTAGCACTTCCAAGTACAGAGAGTAGATTCTGTATTTGATGATTGTGAGGCTTATCTGTGTTGAGGGATAGTTACTGTCTTGAAACTTGGGAGAAGAGACATTGTCAGATTGTTTTTATAGACAGTAGTATATGTGCAAGTTTCTCTTAGGTCTCGCAAATTTTAAAAATGGTTTCAGTGTTAAGAAAGATGTACGTGATTTGCATAAGTCTCAGAGAAATGATGGGTGACTCCTTCATCCGTGACCCATAGAAAAGAAGGAAAAAAATTGACCTGTTTATTTAAAGTAATTAATTGATTCATTTATTTTTGCCCTTCCTCTTTTCACAAGGGATTTTGAGGCCATGGTTTAGATAATTTTGTTGAAAGCTAATGAAGAGTTTTATCGAGAAAAAACATGTGGGCACAGAAGATTCCATGGTGAAAGGGGTAAAGGAATAGAGAGACAGGATCCCTGCCTTGAAGTTAAATCCTGTCAGGCCACTTGTCGCATTGCTAATCCACTGTGGTTTTGTCCAAAAGCACTTTCATTCACGTCTGGATCTATTACATCTGTCTAGGAGACATCAGTTAATTGCTGGCTTCTGCCTCCAGGACGGAGCACCTGAGGTCAGCTAGAAGCTGACCACATTTGGATTGCAGCTGTATGGCTTCGAGGAAAATACTTTCATGAAAGAGGACGCAAACCAGAGAATTAAGGATGTGCCTTAAAAGAATCTATGTGTGCACTTTTGAGGTACCTTTAACAGGAGTACATTATCTTTTAATCTAAAATTTTAAAAGTAAAAATGCCTCATAATGCATTTGAAATGTGTCTGTAGGAACAAACATCTCACAAATGTTAATTCTTTTCCATGAGTGGAAATAGCCCAAAATCATTACGTTCACTTTGACCCATTCAGATACCCTCTACAAATTCCTTAGCAGGGCAAGCTATAGAACAATTACTTGAGGACAGTTCATGGAGTTTCAATGCGCATTTATGACATTATGTCTTGGGGGGTAACAGATTTCAAAGGGAGAGCCACAAAAGTGGATTGCAAATGATCTCTCTGAAACTTAAATGCATGATGAACCTCTAAAGAGCCTCCAGAAAATGGGGGAAGACATTAGTACACCAATTATTTAAGGGGTTGACAGAATGCACTACTGAACTCCTTTGGAATGACTCATTTTGAGGCCAGTGAGAATGAGCTTTGTAGCTGCTTTGGAGGATGAATAAATATAGCATGAATTAGCATGTCAGTAAAGTGCTCTAGAGTAATGGCACTTTGCTTCCAACATAGTTTCCCCAGACCTTTGTAATTAAAATGGAAAAGTGAAACATGAGTGAATCTTTCATCACATATCAGCCCAAAGAACATATTTTAAGCCTTTTCTGTTACTTCAGACAATAATTTAAGGAACACAAAGAGGCAAAAAGGACCAGAATTTGAGGAGAAAATAGGACCTAAGAATTAAGTTAGGTTCCTACCATATACCATACAAAAATAAATTCTGGACAGACCAATGATTTAGATTTTTAAGAAACAGTTAAAAAACTAAATAATAATAATAACACAGAAGTATATTTTTAGATTTTACAGTGAGAAAGGTCTTTCTTAACATATTACCAAAGTCAGAAATAATACAGGAAAAGACTAACACATCTTTCTACCATCCCAAATAAAGTTTCTCTGTAACAGAAGATGCTCTCAAGAAAGTTTAGAGAAGAAAACAGTCTCTGGGTCTCAAGTCAGTGACACCATGGACAGTTTAAACTTTGCCTTTCTTCAAGCAGTTCAGGCTGTTTCAAATTGCTATTCATGATAGGCATGAAATATGAAGAAACTAACTAGGAAACCGAGGAGCAACTTTCATTCCAACCAGAGGAGGCTAAAATCAAGTTAGACTGAATTAAGGTAGAAAAACCTGGGCCTTACAGACAGATTGACCTGGTTCATATATCATCTATGCCACATACTACTTGGATAATTCTGGCCAAGTTACTTCTCTCATCCTCAGTTTCTACATATGTGATAGAAATTATATGAAGTAATATAAATATATGTATTCATATATAATAGAAATTATAATAACCATATATCTTAGGCTATATTATGAGGTTAAAGCATGAAAGATACCATATATCATACCTGAGCTAGGCACTCAGGATGTATCAGTTTCTTTTGCATGGTGTCAGGGTATAGAGATTATATCCTATATATAGGCCAAGGTGTTCAGTCACTAAAATCAGGTAATCATGTCCCAGCTGACCACCAAACTCGATATTAAACAAACGTTAAGTTAATGGATAGAACTAATTTTTTCTTACATCTTTGGTTTATGCTGCTAATTGTTTATGCTGATAAAGGGGTTTATGGTTGACAGTAATTAAAAATATCAATATTACATGGTGATTTGAAAACACACCATGATTTCCAAGATGGTACCTCACTTTATAAACAAGCTTGACAATTCAGTTTTGCATTGTTCGATGTGGAAAAGAAAAGTCAAATTATGAAAGGAACTCTCAAACAAGCATATCCAAAGCTTTATCAGGTTGAACAGAAAGCAAGTTAAAAGGAACATTCCACGGAAGAAAAGGTTTCTCTTGCCTTTAAAGTTCCAAAGCACTCTCCAAGTGACGGCTGTATCACTTACAGTGCAATTGCACCCGGCAGCACGCCTAGAAATAGTAAAAGGTCTTTCAGCTTACTAACCCAATATTAGACGTGAGAAGGCTGGTTGTCTGCGTGCCTAATGCATTTCCTTTATGACAAGCGTTACAACGGTCCCACCTGTGCTCAGACTCACAATTTCATTCTCATTAGTCATCCTGTTCCAAGATATGGGTTCACATTGACTCAGTATGTAATATAAACAAATGATAAATTACCCTTTAACCCAAAAAGATACAAGTTCTTAAAAATAAATGGGAAAAAGATTCTTCTCATTTAAACATTCTGCTTTATGGCATAAATTTTTATTACTAATCTAATGTTTACTTTATGGAGGTAAAAGAGCAGTGTTTGGCCTATATGCAAAGTATTTTTATAAAGCTATAGATGCAGATAGTTTGAAATTTCTTGTTTTTCATACACATACGCACACGCACATGCACACACACACACACAGGCATGCACAAACACAGAGGGAGTAGGAATAGCCTCTCTCCACTGAGTGTAAAATAACTCTACCTGAAGTATTACAGATTCAAAATATTGTAAACACGACAAACTTGAAATTATATAGAAAGTTTTCACTAATTTGAATACTGTACTTAACAATGGATATGTTTCAGGATTTTGTTCATGCAGGTTAATTACTACAGTTTAGGGTCAGTAAACTAGACATTGTGTTCAGGAGTAAAAGCCATCTTTTCTCTGTTACCATCCTGCCTGAAGAAGTTCAAAAAGCCTTTGTTTGAGCAAAGATAACCTGGTTAGTTCAGTCTGAACGTCATGCCTAGACGTTATGGAGTCTTGACAGACCTTAATATGTTTTTTATTTTTTTCCCCACTGGAAAGTGTCCACTGTATCTTAATTGTAGCAAACATTAATTCACAAGATTTCTGTTTTAGCTCAAGATCTATGTGAAAATTATATAACTCATATGATCTTGCTGGGAAATATAGCTAGCTGATTTCCTTTTACATAAACTTTAGCATCAGTAGGAAGCACAAAATGACAACATTTCTGCATTGCACGTACCAAAATAGTAGCTGTAGGTTTTTTCCCTTTTCTTAGATGGCATAGATAGTCCACTC